>NC_059425.1:60929777-62179777 GCF_021028975.2 Sphaerodactylus townsendi
TCTCTCACTCTCTCTCCTCTCATACAGAGATTTTTTGAGGGGGAAGCATCATAGAGACCAGACTGAGTTTTGTCTTCTGCCACATAAAGACAAAGCCTCCCCCAGTGAGCCTGTGATTCATGACCAAATTTTACACAGATTTTAAAACTGCAAAGCATTGGATTAAACTATTTGGATCAGGTCATGGGGATGGGGAGGGAGCCTCATCCTTTCCTCCTGTGGCACTTCCTGACCAAACTCACTTCCTCACAGTAGCTACATTAAGTGCCTGGAATGACTAAGATCACTAAAATGGTGCTGCAGGGGGATTACTCTCACCACAATCATAACCTGAGTTCCTCTTCAGGTACTTTAAAGTTAAAAAGCAGCTGGAACAGATCTCCCTTCCTCAGGTTTCATTTGACTCTTAAGTATTTTATGGAATCTTATTTTTTTAAGTCTTCTGTACATGTGAACATGTAATGTGTGTCATCATCTTTTCAAATTTTAAATTGTAAACTGCCTTGGATTTGACTTAACATGAATTTGTTGCTTTGTAACATGTGAAATTGCACCTCCGCAGATATGTCATGGATGGATGCAGGGTTTAGGAACGAGGATTATCAGCCTTCAGTCTCTTTCCTAAACCCACAAAAGGTGTAGTGATCAGCTTGTGGAAGGGTCTAGCTTCTAGAGTGCTTAAAAGTTAGTGAGTGTTTATAGAAAGGTCAGAGACATTTGTTGGTTGTGAATTAAGCACAGCTCTGCTACACAATGGAGCCACTGTATATCAAACAATTTAACTGTATGATGTAGCTCACCTATCTTTCAGGCTCTATTTCATAAGCCCTACATTTTTTTAAATACAAATTCAGTAGACTTACTGTAGAAAACTAAGCCTGGATAGTTCTATACATTAATTGATACAAAGCTCCATTGTTAAGACTATCAAGGGAATGGGGCACTCATGAGAAATGGCAAAGCATGATGAATCACTTTTAAATACTAGTTACAACAGACTAAGAGGCCAAGCTAATATGTTGCTACAGTGGCAGCTGCTGTTCCAGTGTAACATAATCACAATCTTATGTCCCACTAGCAAAGTCAAAAATAAACCAATAGGTGTAGAAAAACCTATCTTTTTTGGTTGTTGCTATATTTAACGTAAGGTCAAGTCTGAAGTAGAGTCCAACAAAATTTGCCGACTATTTTGTTACATCTTGGTTGGGCCTAAAATATTATGCTATTGATGTTAATGCTACTCTAATTTTGGCTCAGAAATATCCAAAAGCACATGGCTAGACCAAGCAAATCTCACAAGATCTGAGTGGACACCCCATGCAGGAACATGTCAGTGATGTCCAGCTCTCAACTTCAAGCTGAAGCACCATTTGTGCAGGGGTGAAGATGACTCTGGACAACTGTGCTCAGCATTGGCTCTCAGCCAGGCGACTCTTGGGCCGCTTTCTGTTATTACATCAGAACTGGTAAACTGTGCCTTCTCTACAAACCAGATTTTCAAACTTGAAACAAATCACTACAAGATTGTTTGGATGTTACCATCTGCTGACTGACACAACATCAGGAATTGTAGGAAGCTTTGGGAATTGAAGGGTCTGAGAACTATCATGGTTTTACATAAACCAGAAAGTTACTAATAAAACTATGGATGCTAGGTAAGGAGCAATCACAGAAATAAACTCCAGCTTCTTCATATGGATAAGACATTGATGGACATCATATCTAAATCTGAACAAAACCATAGCCACAGCCCAATTCACCCATCTTGCAGATGCAGTTCTCAAGAGGCAGGGTTATTCCCATCTTTAAGAATGGTTTCAACCAATGCATGGTGATAACAATACCTGAGAGGGGATTTCTACAGCTGCATGCCACTACCTTATAGCCACTTCTAATTTGCTGGTTATTTGATCGCAATTAAATTATTCCTGGCTATATTATTTCCCTTTTTACTGACGTAAATGACTGTGACTGACGTGATTCAGTGCCTGGCTGAAACAGTATAAGCCTGTCAGAATTATTTAAAGCAACAGTAGGTGGCATCTACCCTGCAACAATTTTTCATCTTCCAAAAAACATTTTTCCTTTAGGAAGGACCAGTGGGGTAAATCACCAAATATAAGAAAAGACTTCTGGATCATCAAATGGCCAGACATGGCACAGACCCCACAAGTGGCACAAACAAGAGAAGTTTATGGCAATTCTAAGCAGCAGTACAAATGTTTGTAGGCTGTTCTGTAATCTGCTGCTGCTTGCTCCTCATCTCAGTAAGATAAGAGGGAAAGTACCACCCCAATGCACAGAGGACATCCCAGAGTGGCACCAGACCATATATCTATCTGCTCACATAAAACATGTATTGCTTCGTGTTGGATATTCAATAGATATTCACAGTTATTCTTAATAAGCAGAATTGTGCAGTGGCAAAAATAAAGATATGCAGAGCCTGCTGAGTTTGCTATTATAAGGAAAAGTTTACTAGCATAGAAGGGGGTAGGTTACATGGAGATAAAACAAGAAATCCTATTATAAAGTGCACACTTAGGACTACAGCCTGTCTATGTCTATCTGATTAGCCTCATGGCTAATGGCTTCTGGATCTTACATAATTCTCTCTAAAGAAGAAAAAAAGGAAGAATGTCAATTTGCTGACCCATAGATTGATCAACAGAACAGGTCATAAAACTGTGACCTCAACACTTAGCTTACATACACAGCTAACCCTTTAGTAATTGTGTGAATTGTGTAATTTAGTGAATTGTGTAATTTAGTGAATTGTGTGGCAGACACTTGCAAAGACCAACACCCCATCCCATGAAATGGTGACCTCTCACATTGGGAGAATAGCACATAATGCAAAGTCTCGTGCTCTGGGTCTTGACTTAGTGGAAGTTCATAGTGAATCGCCTCTCTAGGCCTCTTCACTCACTGGAGGTTTTTTTTTTTTTTGGACCTGGCAGCACCCCTGGCCCCAAAGTGATTCGGCTGGCCTCTACAAGGGCCAGGGCTTTTACAGCCCTGGCCCCTACTTGGTGGAACAGGCTCCCAGGTGAGATCAGGGCCCTGAGGGATTTATAGAGTTTCCGAAGGGCCAAGAAATGGACCTGTTCGGCCAGGCATTTGGCCAGCCGGGGTAACATTGACATCTTGCCATACAATAAACATCTGGCCTCCCATGGGTACAAGTAAGGGGGAAGGGTGGGAGTTTTAAAGCTGTCTGTAATGTATATACGATTCTTAATTATTGGGTATTGATTGTTTAGCTGATTTTAAATTTTTTTATGAACCTCCGGATCACGGAGTTACCAGTATGCAACCATTTAGCACAGGCTGTTCTATGTGAGGGCTTGATTTCCCCCCTCCTAGTGGTAAATATCTACCTTCCCCCTAGGGTGGACAGCGAAAATGAAACTATTCACATTGGTTGGGTGTGCATCATAGACTACTCTAGTTTAGCCTGAAATAACTACATCCCATGGCCAAAATAGTGGTATGGTGACCTCAATGCGCGAATTGGAGGTAACGAGTCTGCCCTGGTTACATCAGTGGGGTTTGAACTTGAAACCCTTCCCTGGTTTTTTTCACTTCCCAGGGTCTCCAAAGATAATAACTCAAATATAGCTGGGAAAGAATTAATCTTCTTAGCTATACAGACAAATTTGTGCATATTAAATGGACTTTCCCAATTTGGTAGCGCTGGAGAGACAACCTTTGTTAGTAGGAAGGGGAGCAGTGTGATTGATTATATTTTTTAATATCTCCCAACCTTTTTGAATATGTAGGTGACTTCCAGGTATTGTTCCACCATTTAAGCTTATCATCTGCCTCTTTCAGTTATACTTCAATTTAAAACTCTTCTTCATCCTCAGTTGCAGTTGAAGGGGAGTTCGCTAAATCACTCTACTTCCCAGAGCTAGATGGTCTGAGGCATTGGAGTAGCAAATTACACAGCTTCTCAGCTCCCATGAGCCAGAAGCAATTGAGGCTGGATATGTTAAGTAAGCCTCCCAGAAGAGACGGTCTTAAAGCTTGATAATATCACAAAAAAAATCAAGGAATTAATCCAACAGTCTCAACACAAGATTATATCCTCGCCCAATAAATCTCCATGCAGGTTAAATTCTGCTGTAGGAGCATGGCTATAAAACACTCACTATGGAAATTTATAAAAACTACAAAAATCCAAAAAATGTGGATAGCTTTCTGTCTCAAGAATTTACTTCTTTACATTAAAATCCCAATTAGCATCAGAATTATGGACTAACCAACAAGAGTAAGTAATTGATCAAAGTTGGAAAGTCTCTGATTCAATCAATACAGGACAATGACTCCAGAAGATTTTGGAAAATAGTCACTGGTGGGCTTAGAGAGAATAGTAGCCTTCCTTCCAGTATCTCAAGAACGCAATGGTATGAGTATTTTTTTAGAAACAATGGGGGAGGGCCAGAATCTTCATTCCTCTCTGGCCCAAGTGTTACCTTCTGATAACCCCTGGCCCCCAGTATCCCCCCTTGAGATTGGGAAACTTATAAGTCAACTTAAATGTGGTAAAGCTGCCGGCCCTGATACTCTTTTACCAGAGCTGCTTCTATAGTATTCAGGGAATGGTGGTCACTCCATATTGGCACAATTGTTTAACACAGTTAACCAAACAGGTATAATCCTAATTGTGTGGAACTATTCAATTATCATCCCTATCTATAAGAAGGGGGACCCTGCCAGTCCTCTCAACCAGGACCGATCAGTCTACTCTCAGTTCTGGGGTAAACTCTATGCCAAATACCTCCTTGGGAAATTAACTGATTGGATTGTTGATAGAAATGCTCATAGGGAAGGAAATGATTGGGATTCCAAAGGGGCAAGTCAACCCTTGACCACTGCCTGGTGTTAAGCTTTCGTTTGATAACCAAATACAAGAGGAAAAAGAGCCCCTTGTATGCAGCCTTTATCGATCTCCGGAGTGGGCATTTGATTCTATTAATAGAGAGATTCTCTGGAGGAAAAAAACTCATAGTAGCCAAGGTATAGAGTCAAGGTTGTTCGAATTGTCCAGATTCTAAAAAAAAAAATTAATAAATACCTACTGCCATGTGAGATGCAACATAAAAGGGATTGTTAACTCCCACAAATTCCAGTTACTAAAGGAGTGAAACAAGGCCGCGTATTGGCCCCTACACTCTTTAAGCCTTTTATTAACGATCTAGCTTCCTCACTAAGTGAGGTCTAAGCACATAGTCCAACTCTGGGTTCAACTTCTATACCCCTTGCTTCTGTTTCTGTCGATGATGCAGTTGTACTTCCTTTCACTCTACAAGAGTTGGACTATGGAGAGCCCTAGAGCGTTGCATAGAATACTGCACACTCAACGCATTTGCAACTCCAACCTAGATAAATCCAAAATTGTGTGCATTTACCCATAAATGGAAAGCCACCATCTGGCGGATAGTCAAAAGTAGGTTTGGAGTAGGTGCAGTCAGATAACAGCCTAGGGCCTCACTCTACCATCATAGGGCCTCCTGGACATCTCATAGGAATCGGGCTATTTCCATCGCTAGATTTCTCATAATTTCCAGCCATCATCATAATGCTTCCTTTATGGGAAAGGCAGTGATACATCCTCATGGCATTGAGAGTATTTAATGCCAAAGTGAGCCAACAAATCCTTTATGGGATTCCCATCTGGATAGGGGCATGGAGCAGAGAGGTTGAAAGAATTTAGTCAGACTTTCTTGTACAAAATCCTTGGTTGGTTCTATTCTGTCCTATACGCTGGGTTCCTCTGTGTTTAGAAATAGGTTGGGGTATCGTCTTGAAATCCTTTGGCTCAGGTGTTTAATATTCTGTTTTAGTTAGGATTCGTTTTCTAATTGAGATGAATCGTGGGATTTCATTATCCTAGGGATCGTATTTATCTCTCCATATTAAATCCTAATGTAGGGCTAAAATCGAAGCCAAACTCAATGAGTTGGGTATTTCCTTAGAGGGACTGTTGATGCTAACAGAGCAGGAGGTCTATGGGGCTATCAAGAAGAGACTTTTTGATAGAGAGAGTTCCAACAGATGCTAGAGTGAGCCAACAAACCTGTTCCCAGATCTCTCGGGGAACACCGGCGGATAGGTTAATCACAAGTCTCAGTACCTCCAATTCCTGGCTGAGGTCCAGTGATGCAGAGCAAATCAATCTTGAAGCAGGGTGTAATGCTTTGCCCTCTTCCCAGCCAGGGACGTAATCTTGGTATTCCGAATAATAAAGAAAGCGAAATGCCACTGCAGCATGGGTTCTGTGGCAACAGTATCTCATATGCTGCTGGAATTGTTCCCTTTATGAGCAAGATAGGCAGAAGCATCTAATCCCCTCCCTGTAACGGAAGCGAAGGCACAACAGATGATCAAAAGAAGGTTATACATCTTTAAAATAAATGACAACCCTGATCCAAGCTGGAAGCGGTGGCACAATCTTCTGAACTGCAAGTTATTTCAATGCAGCTACTGAAATTGTAAAACTTGTTTAAACTCTGTGATGTATATGCGGTCCATATACATTAGCTGGTATTCCCGAAATCGAAAAATTTTTTATGATTGATGTTGGACACCGCCCTGAGCCCTTCGGGGGAGGGCGGTATATAAGGTAGGTAGGCAGGTAGGCAGGCAGGTAGGCAGGCAGGCAGGCAGGTAGGTAGGCAGGCAGGCAGGCAGGCAGGCAGGCAGGCAGGCAGGCAGGCAGGCAGGCAGGCAGGCAGGTAGGCAGGTAGGCAGGCAGGCAGGCAGGCAGGCAGGTAGGCAGGCAGGCAGGCAGGTAGGCAGGCAGGCAGGTAGGTAGGTAGATAGACAGACAGACAGATACAGACAGATAGATAGATTGGATAGATAGACAGATAGATAGGACAGAGCTGAGACAGACAGATAGATAGACAGATAGACAGACAGACAGACAGACAGATGATAGATTGACAGATGGACAGTGGAGGGAGGGAGGGAGGGAGGGAGGGAGGGAGGGAGGGTGTTTTGTATGCAGAAGGTCCCAGGTTCAGTCCCACCATCGGCAGTTCAGTGGCGTAACTAGGCAAACTGGAGCCCTGGGGCAAACCCGAGCTCTGATGTCTCCCCCCCAGGCACGCAGCTCCAATGGCACCTAGTGACCCCCCCCCCTTTGTAGCTGGACTACTAGTAGCTGCAGATCTAGGCATACTGGAGTTTGGCTACCTCATGGGCAAGCCACCCTCCCCCACTGTGACCAAGCAATGATTTTAGCACCAGGTCATCTCCAAAGTCACCATCACATTATAGCACATGCCCCAACTCACAAATCTGAGCACAGCAATAAGCCATAGAGCCACACAGCAGAAACAATTTTTGGAAAACATTTTCAAAATGCTTTCAAAATGTTTCTACACTGCTATGAAAACATTTTATGGTGTTGCATCCAGTCCCCCCAATTGGGGGAAACAGCATCACTTCCAATGTCTCAAAGGAGAATCTGGGCTCCCTTGTTTAAACAAGTGATGCTGGAATCCACCCCCAAACAGAGCACTCATTTTCAATGGTGTTTAAATTCAGGGGAGCCTGTGATTCTCCCTTTAAATCCACCTTAAAGTGAGCATCTCAGTTCCTAGCTTAAACAACACTGGTGCTTGATGCCATTTTGGGGGGCTACTCCTCCCCACCCCGAAACAGCATCACTTGCAATGTTTAAACTAGACCTCAGATTCTCCCTTTAAATCCATGTCAAAAGAAGCGGGGACTTAGTGCCAGGAAAAATTCAGAAATTCTTGGAAGGTGCCTGCTGGCAGGGGTGGACTAGTTAAGTGAGCAGCACTGAACTCTCAGGGTATCTTTAGGAGACTTCCTAATGATACCACCCAGGTTTGGTGAAGTTTGGTTCAGGGGGTCCAAAGTTGTGGACCCTCAAAAAAGTGTAGCCTCCCATCTTCTGTTAGCTCCCATTGGAAACAATGGATGATGGGGCACCCCCTTTGGGAGTCCATAGCTTTGGACCCCCTGGACCAAACTTTACAAAACCTGGGTGGTATCAGTAAAAGATTCTCCTGATGATACCTCCCAGGTTTGGTGAAGTTTGGTTTGGGGGGTCCAAAGTTATCGACCCTTAAAGGTGTAGCTTCATCTCCTATTAGCTCCCATTGGAAACAATGGGGGATGGGGCACCCCCTTTGGGAGTCCATAACTTTGGACTCCCTGAACCAAACCTCACCAAACCTGGGTGGTATCATTAGGGGAGTCTCCTAAAAATACCCTGAAAGTTTGGTGCTGCTAGCCTAAAAACTGCGCCCTCTGCAGGCCAAAAATGGAAAAACACTGAAAATACAAAAAATCCCACAAACAAACCTGCGCCCCCCCACAGGGCTGCGCCCCGGGCAACTGCCCACTTTGCCCAATGGGAGGAACGCCTCTGCGGCAGTTAAAGAGAGTAAGTGAGTTTCACTGCCTGAAACTCTGTACAGCTGCTGCCAGTCTGAATAGACAATACTGATCCCTTGATAGACCAATGGCCTAATTCAGTATTAGGCAGCTTAATGTGTCTGTGTGACCCATTAAGCACAGTTGAAGCACACCAAAACTGGATCTCTGAAAAGGATTCAGGATTCTTCCTGTCCAGAAGATCTAGTCCCTAGAAAAATAATCACACTTCTGGGGTGAACTAAGCAGGACTGGAAGATAACCCATAATCAGATTTAAATGTTGCCAATTGTTGGTGAAAGTTGGAAATCATTACAAATCCAACTCAATTTAAGCACTTTTAATTCCTATTGATTTCGGTAGGGGAGATTTTACTCCTCTATTGAAATAAAACAATACTTAACATGACTTAAACATCTCTGTTGTAGCTGGATCATGCCCTAGATTTTTTTATTCTCTGGAGGAGTTGTTTTAAAAATTAGAGAACAAAGTTATAAAACATAATGTTTTCTTGGCTCAGAGGTTCTGTCCTGCTGGAGTCTAGAGAAATAGCTATGTACACTTTATGGTAAGGTTTAAGTAAATATTAGTGAAACAGAGAGAGCGGGGTCTGTCTTTTATGGCCAATTGCAGATTTATAACGTTAGCAGACAAAAGGGATATTCTAGTCAAAGCAGCATTCTTCAACATTGTTCAAAGTCTTACCATTCACTAAGAAATCCTTTGTAATACAGGCGAGGCCATAAGAGCTGGACATCCTAGCAGACATGAAATGTATCCACAGTAGCAGATATCCAAAAACTGTGGAGGCAGAGAGACATAAAGAATATAGGTTATAGTTAATACTGGGAAGTCTGCCTAGTACACAAAATGGTCTAGTTATGGGAGGTCCAGATAAGAGCAGTCTTAACATACATATTTATTTTACAACAAAAGAATCTCTAGCCAGCCCAGGGAGGTACATTAATAACTTTGTAGAGAGCCTGCTTCCTTTCTCTCTGCACAGTCCTCAAGGAACAGGCTAATACATAGGAAGAAGAGGAAACCATGTTTGTGGACAAAAGCAAAACATTGGTCTTTGGGTCAACTAGGATGTCATCTGTGGCTGCAAAAGCTGGTTGAACATATTCAAAGCCGGCTGCTAACTTTCCGTTCCCCACGTTCCAGGAAAACAGCATTTTTGGCAGACTTCTCTGCTAGAGGTTTCAATTTATGGGAAAAAGGCTCGCCTCAAAGAGGTTTATTTTTCTTATTTGACCAAAGTTTGATTTTTTTCTGCCATTAGATCTTTGTGCTTTTAAAAATAAAATGAAGACTATAAAGAGGTTAATTTCCACCCAGATCATTTTCAGTGCTTTAGTCTCTCTTTGAGAGGCACTATTAGTGGAAAATGTGCTTCACAAAGCAAGGATGATAAAAGTTGCCATCTCAAAAGTCATTCATAATTTCAACGGCTTATCCATAGGACCCACAAAGGTGTTTTACAATGTCTTCCTAAGCAAAGTTACACCCTTCTAAACCCATTGATTTCAAAGGCTTTAGAAAGATTCTGCTTAGGATGACACTAATATCTCTGCTAGTCTAACATTAAAGCAAAACCTTTTAGCACTTATAGCAGCTTAATACTATGTAGTTCAATTCACAAAATAACTTGAGTGACAAAGAGCCCAATCCAGAGAAGGCAGCAAATCCCTCACTGGATGCGGAACAGACACGCCCTGAGAGCGGTGCTCACCCTGCCAGTGTAAGGGACATCCCTGCTGGTGGTGAGGGCACCTGCACCCAAAAGTATGGGTGGCCACAGTGCCTGTCTGGCACGGGATTGCATGCCAATAGGGGAGGTGGGGTTCTGGGGGCAGGCCCAGGGATGGAGCCAACTGCAGGCAGCTTCCACCAGGCTTTCAGCCCTTGCACGCCACCACAGCCAGCTCCAAAATGTCCTTTCTCTTATGGGAAACTTAAACCCAACAAAACAGAAGTGCTGCTGGTGATAGGAAAGTCTGACCCAGGAAATAACTTATTTCCTGTTCAGGATGGGGTCGCAGTTCATAGCTTACAAGTGCCCCTGAATTGGGGCCTCCTATCTCTAAGGAGTCTCAAAGCAGCTCACAATTGCCTTCCCTTTCACTCCCCAAAACAGACACCTTGTGAGAGTTCTGAGAGAACTGTAACTAGCCCAAGGTCACCCAGCAGGCTTTGTGTGGATAAGTAGGGAAATAAACCAGGTTCTCCAGATTAGTCTGGTTCTCCATACTAAATACTTCACATTTATGTACTGAAGTTCAAGAGCTGAAAGCCGTTTGCTTACATTCTTTCAATAGATTTCACAACAGTCCTGTGAAATCACTGAATATTGCTACACCCTACTGTAGATGGAACAGTTTAGAAAAGAAGCGCATTCCTGAAGCAATCTAGCGCATTCATGGTTGAAGTGAGAATGGGATTACTTACTATGCTTAGCTGCTAATATGCCACATGAAATATCATTTATACCAACAAACCATTTTCCCATCTACCTCAGCATTGCCAGTGCTGGTAGCAGCAACAGCTCTTCATCTCATATCTGTCTCAGAACTTTCTAAGATGGAGATATCAAAGACTGAACTTGGAACTACTACATGCAAAGGTGGTCAGATATCCTGAACTGTGTTCATGCTTCTCATGGATGAATAACTTTCATTTTGCTCCTCTCTATACAAGCCACATTATGGTGCAGGAAGGTATTCCCATCTTCTCCAGTGCAGAAACAGGGATGCCATAACTCTCCAGGGTTCCCCTTTCAGTCAGCAGTGCTTTGAAAAAGCCTCAGTTGTGGCAGGAAGTGAGGAGTTTACTGTCACCCCTTCTCTCCTACATATCTTAGTCCCCTCCATATCAGCTCTGGAAATGGCCTGGCCCTTTCTGGCCACATCTCTTAAAGGTCCTTAAAGGTGATCTCCCTGGGTCCCTCCAGTTCCCCCATCCCAGAGGTGGGATCTGCTAAGGAGATAGGCCCCAGGGCCAATGAGGAGCCTACCTGGGCTTCCTCCCTTTTCCTCATTCACCTGAGATTCTCCAAGAGCTGTTCTTTTGGCCAGCCCGATCCCAAGGCAGCCTTGGCTGCCTGTTTCTTCCTCCAAACCTCATCCCAGTATGCCCAGCTCGAGATGGTCACACATTAAGAACCATAACCTCACGCTGTATTAATAGATTTAAAATATAAATACATAACTAAACCCAGAGTGAAAGAATTACATATAATCGTATTGAACTCCTCAGAAACATAGAAAAAGACCTCTAGTTTTAATAATTAAGAACATAAGAACATAAGAACAAGCCAACTGGATCAGACCAGAGTCCATCTAGTCCAGCTCTCTGCTACTCGCAGTGGCCCACCAGGTGCCTTTGGGAGCTCACATGCAGGATGTGAAAGCAATGGCCTTCTGCGGCTGTTGCTCCCGAGCACCTGGACTGTTAAGGCATTTGCAATCTCAGATCAAAGAGGATCAAGATTGGTAGCCATAAATCGACTTCTCCTCCATAAATCTGTCCAAGCCCCTTTTAAAGCTATCCAGGTTAGTGGCCATCACCACCTCCTGTGGCAGCATATTCCAAACACCAATCACACGTTGCGTGAAGAAGTGTTTCCTTTTATTAGTCCTAATTCTTCTCCCAAGCATTTTCAATGAATGCCCCCTGGTTCTAGTATTGTGAGAAAGAGAGAAAAATTTCTCTCTGTCAACATTTTCTACCCCATGCATAATTTTATAGACTTCTATTACATTAAATAAATCTGTTGTGATACATGAAATATCTCTCAAAGTTTACAAATTAGGTCAATTTTTTCTTATGAAATTGTATATTTTAGAGAATTGGAAGAAGGAAACTTTAAGTACAGATTGTAACAGGAATGTGTATTTATGAAGTGATTTTATGAAGTAAGAGAAGCTCCCCAGGTGATGTGCTGAGTGGCAGCTTTCTGGACTTTCACATTACTGGTCCATAAACTTTGCATTTGGCAAAAAAGCTGAAACATCTGCTGGAATCGTGAGATTCTTATGTGCTGAGTTAAGGGCAGCAAAGGCTGTACTTAATCAGTGACACTACCATTATCCTCATCAGTGGCATAATACTGTTGTTGTCACTGGGCTGGATCCTACAGTTGTATGAACAAAAGCGTGGGAGAATCATTATGCCTGATTTCTCCCAGAAGCCCCAAATGCTGCATTGCACTTGGCCCACAAGCGCCCCAATCTTCTGCAGATGGTTTTCAGGGTATGCAGGAAGCTGCTGGGGGAGATCATGTTGTACCAGATCCTTCTGCTCATGTCATTACAGGATCCAACTCACTGTAATCAATAGGAGTCAGAAATGAAGTTTTAAAAAGATCTACTATTGACCACTAATATAAGCAGAAGATCTAAACAGCAAACTTGATTTTCTACTATGGTGTACTTCACATGTGTGTTGGACCTGAGCAGAATATGAAGTATCTGGAGCAGTACATAAAAGACTTGACTACTTCAGTTTTAAAACTGCTTAATAAATATTATTGACAAATTGTCATTGATGGTTACCATATTGGCTGCTGTGGGTTTTCCAGACTGTGTATCCATAGTCTAGTAATTTTTGCACCTAATGTATCACCTGCATCCATGGCTGGCATCTTCAGAGGCATGTCACGGTAAGATGTGTTTCTCTCTGTGACACAGTGTGGAGCGATTGTGTGATGGGGTATATGTTTTGTTTACCTCACAGAGTTAGGAGCAAAAACTCCCAGAGCACAATCAACAGCATGGAAAACCCACAACAGCCAGTTGATTCCAGCCGTGAAAGCCTTTGACATGACCGTGTTGTTTTATATTTCAATGTGCACTTGTACAGTGGTTCATTCACTGACCACAAAATATGTAGAAAGACAGGAGGGAACTTATCTGTCTGCCACCAAAATCAGGATAAAAAACCAATAAAATGATAATGTGTGTAATGAAATTTGTTAGATTAGAACACTTGAATGAAAATGCGATTGGTCCCCCTAACAAGGCAACTCTAAAAACATTTTTCTGGGAGCAAGCCCAGTTGAATAGACCAGAGAACAATTCTGTGTACACCTGCTTCGGATGCCACTGCCAATGCTCTCCATAGTTGATATTCTCTTCCCATGGACATGGAAGCGATTCCCTGGCTTGCATATTCCAAAAAATATATTGTGCAAATTGGTAAACAAGGCTCCTGAAAAAAAAAACATTGATATGTCTCCATATTGGAAAGGTTTAGGACCACAGCATCATTGTCTTGTGATCTCTATTGCCAGTTCTGACTGAACTGACCAGTTGTTGCTTCTTTTTAAATCATGTATTGCTTTGTAATGTATTTTAAAATATGTTGCAGGCTGCCTGAACCACTGTGGCTAAAAGGCAAGATAGAAACAGTGAAAAAAATAAAAATTAAGACATGATCTTTAAAACACAAGCAGTGCAGCTCATTTTTTTCTACACAACATGATATAGCCAGAGAGTAGACTCAATAAAAACAAAGGAGAGGATTAACAACTTTTTCCATGTGGACAAGAAAAGCTTTGAAGTTATTTCCAAAAATGGGTTAACTCTTTCAACTGAGGCCACATGAGGCTATAATAATAAACTGGTAAAAACCACAACATATAATTGATTTAGCAAATATGTTCCTTCTATTAAGGAAAGCCTGTGCAAATTGGATTAGGTAGTCAGAATCTGGGCTTTTCAGGAATTCTACACACAGAACTCATTCATTTCCACTGGATTATTTCCTCACAGGGTGAGTATTTCCATTCATTAATTGAGATGGGGCCAGCTCTTTGAGCCTACTTCCAGGAAACAGGCCAAGAGAAGAGATGGTTAATAACGAATAGATAGAACTTTATCTGCAAGCATTATCCAAAAGCAACACATGGTTGTATCAACCAACCAAAATGCCCTCAGACTGAACTGAACCTTCATTTTATAAAAACATCCTGTCTCGAAACAACAAAGTTGTGAGGTTACACAGCAATTACAGCTATTCAGTTCAGAAAATTCAAGGCAATTGAGAAACTGGATACCTCAACAGAACAACGCTGCTGTGACCCCTTTCTTCCTCCCTTCATTGGGCCCAGAATCTTGGCTTTCAGTGCCTAGGTTCAGACAACATAAAGTTACTTAGGAACTAACACCAGATTTTTCTTCTATAAATATGAAATGTAAAAAAGGAAAGTTTCCAGTCTTAAAAAATTATACTTACCATAACTAGTTTGTGACATAATAAATACCCTGGAGAAATGCATGGTTCTGGAAATCCTAACCCTGTGAGTACACTCACTGGGACTCTTGCCATCCTCTAAGCTAAACTGGAGGAACATTTTGTCCAATTATCCCAAACAGAGGAGATATAAAGAAATTACAACCTAAAACAGTGGTGCTGAAGGAAAGAAAATAAACTAGTACTATAAACAACGCTGATTTTTAAATGAAAGCAGCAGAGAAAATGTGAATACGTTTGGATGATCCACCCTACAAATTGCATGCATGCTTGTTTATTCTGGAAATGATTCCCTCCTGAACTAAGAGGTCTCAAGAGATGCAAGAAAAACAGATGTCTTCTTCCCTGGAAGGTACTCTTGAGAATATTCTTCAGCCTCTTAGATCAGCTACATACCTTGAATATCTTTGAAACCTTATAATAAGCCATGGTTTGTACAAACAACTGTGGCTAGTCTACCAAATGTAAAAACAAATCCCTTTGTTCAGAAACCCTACATTTTGTCTGCCACTCAGGAGGGAGAACATGTTTGGTGCATGGTAGTATCGGTGGTACAGCAACTGCCTGGGTCTGTACTGCTCAAGGAATTGTGGACTCAGATAACACAACAAACAATAATTATACAAACTGCAAGTTAATTAACTAGCTACAAACTCTAGTTTGAAATCCTTTTTAGTGCCAGGCAACAAATAATAGTTTAATAGCCTGTCGGCATTCAGACAACTAGCTGGGCTTCGATTTGTCATAATGTCTGAATGAGTGAAGTAGGGTCAGTGAAGTAGAGTTGTCAGCTTATTCCTGGGGGCAAGGATTTTCTGTTTCTACCTCCTGTTGCCTACCACCACTCAACTGGGTGGTAGAAAGAAAAGCCTGGGGAAAATGGGGAACATGATCAGTATCTCCAGCAAGATGACAAGAAGTGACATGGGCACACTGGGTAACACTCTAGTTTTCTCCCAAACTCTATGGTTAGATTACAGCTTGGGGTGAATGCTAGAGCATCACCATCAGGCCAAGACAGAAGTGACATCATTGTGCCATGGTCACCAATCCCTCCCCTAACTCAGAAGTCCCCAACTCTCATATCTTCTGCTAGTTGCCAGGCTATGCAACCCTAGGATGATATAGTAATGGCAACATGAACAATCTAAATACAAATACAACTGTTCTGATATTGGTCAAAATTAAATCTTAGAAAGACCTAAATAACAATTTTACTGCAATGTAACAAATGCCTCACTGGGCTTCAACAATAAAACATAAAGTAGCATGCAGAAAAACAACCTGCGTGAAATGCACTGTACTACAAATGAATTAAAACTAATAAGGACTTCATACAGGAGTTAGGAGGAAAACAAAACCTTAATCATAGGCATATAAGCAACTTATTTGGGGAACAAGTTCCTTACAATTCAGTTGTTACAAATATAGATGGAACCTCTTCCAGTTTTAAGGTGTAATTCACAGCACCTTTACAATTGGGAAAATATCCCACTGTAGTGTGAATTATAAAGGCACTATAAATTATACTTTAAAATTGCAAGAGATTTCCTCCTAATTCTGGGTGACTCTGCATGGGTCAAGTAAAACAGATTGAGGCCCTTTGGGGGGAAGGGAGTTCCCACAGAACTTACCCCCAAAACATTGCTAACTCGTTTTAGTGTCCAGAACCCAGGTTAAATGAAAATCACTAATTTAGCAATTTTTTCATTAATCCATGTTGCAAATGCTTCCTGCTTTCATAAAGTCATTTATGACTTAAGGAGACCCTATGGATTAACTGTTGTGCAACAGAGGTCCACAAGCTGATTAAAATGTAGATGAAGTTTTATTTAGGAACTAGTGGGGCCTGGCCAAGTGTTGCTGTGGCAATTGTCCTTCTCATCACAGTCCGCAACCCACACAGATGTTCATGCAGGTCCAATAATCTGCAGCACAGCCTTTTGGGGTGGTCAAATGGAATCCCTCTTTCCCTTTTCAATTCACATTGTTATATGGTGGTGTCTTTTTTTAGTATAAGGTAACCCTTTCCATTCCACAACGGAACTGTTCAGAGTGCGAATCCCGCTGCCCATGAGGCTGGTTGACACGCTCATGAGGCTGATTGACACGCACACAGGCTTGGGTAAGGCAGAACTGGGGCAAGGAGGATATCCCAGTCAAACAGCAGAGGCAGGGTGGTGAGGCGTTTCGATCGAGGCCAGCTCTCTGGGTTCTTAAAGGGCCATGTGCAAAAGAAGCGGAATAGTTTCAGTAGTGTTGGTTCAAGCTTTCCACTTCCCACGGATTTTCTTAGAAGGAAGGCAGCAACCCAGCTGCAGCTTTTTAGTAAAAGAGAGCTGTAGCGAATATGGGTGAGGAAGTGGGTGAGTGGTGGTTGGATGTGAGGGAGGGCAGAGTGAGGTGTGTGAGGATGAGCTGGATGTGTATGAGAGTATGTGTGTTGTGTGGTAGCAGTGGGTGAGACACAGAGAGTGAAAGTTACCTGTGTGTGAGGGGGGGAACCCCACCTGACGTCTCACACGGCATGTGTATGTGTTTCACTTCCAGTCGTATTACCTAACAATATTACCTATTTACTGTTTTAACTGCTCATCTCTGCCCATCTGCACGAACATTCTAAGGGCACACCAACCCCTCAGGCCACAGACATGCTACACGAACATTCTAAGGGTGACCATTAAACACAGCCAACTTCATGGCCTGGTGTGCCAGGAAAAAGACATTTTACCTGGCTCAGGTATGGACTTTTGGCGATTTGAAGGTCTGATTACCGGCCCGCAACAGGGAGGAACGTCATGTGAAAATTTGGGGGCGATCCGTCCAGCCGTTTCGGCATTAGGGCATGACTAACAAAGTCACTGTTAGCTTTTTATATATATATAGATTAACATACTGGTTCCTAGTTACATTACTAGTGAGAGAGAGTGTGTGTTCTGGTCCACAAACGAATTATTATCAGGTGACTTGAACTCGGCCAGAACAGAATGTAAGACCCACAGACGAATGAGTAACAGTTCAAAACAGTTTAATAATATAGAAAGTTTAGGACTCTGACTCCTCCCATGAAGTCTAACTAATAAAGAATACTTGCGATACTGGAAACAATTGGAGATTTTTTGAAGAACTTGCAGACACCAATTCTTCCTTCACTGCTTCTAAGAAAGTCTGTACTGCTTTTGCTGCTTCTTAGATCTCTTGGTGTCCTCTATCTAGACTCTGTTACCTTGTAATCTGTTGGAACTTGATGACTCAAAATACTATGGATTTCTAACACCTTATACATAACATCTTAGACCAGGCAGTTGGACTAGGTGGCCTAACTCTATGACTGTTTCTGCACAGGCCAAAAAAAGCTGGTAAAAGCATGGTAAGCACGCATTATAGGTGGAGACTTCGCATGGCCATCGCTGCAGAAACGATGCTGCAGCAATGCGGCAATGCTTCAACGGGCTCCACAGTCAGTGTTGTGTGAAGTGCCTACCAGGAATTGGTACCGCAGAGCCTGCCCCCCACAATGGTGGCCCACACTGGCCAATCCTGGCTCCAAATGCACGTGACATCTACCCTGGGGAAAAAAGAATGCTGTTTGCAAAGCGCAGCCATGTGAAGCGCCAGGGTTCAGTCGACTACCTGTCTACGGATTGCCCGCCCATGCGAACGCTTTGTTGCTGCAGCATTGCCAATAACACCGATGGCACAACGCTGTAATTGGCTGTACAGAAACGGCCTATAATTCTATCCACACCAGCACTATGAATTTTTGTCTCCAAAAAACATGTTGACAAATCTAGGATACACAATTTCTTGCTACACCTGCTCAACAGATGTTGTGATGCCTGTCCTGCTATAAACGGAGCCCGTTTATTTTTCCTGGCATCTACCAAGTAGGCTTCGAAGATGTGACTCCAGTACTAGTCGCTTCTTTCAACTCCTGTAATTCTGTAACTGTAACACTGGCAAGGCATCCCATGCTCGTTTGTCAACATTTAACATAAAGAACCATCTGCCAGGTAGCTAGAGCTTTCATTTTCAAATGGTTCCAGGAAACACTGATGTTCCTTCCAAGTTTAGCGGGGGTTCCTTTCTGAGAAAATCAATAATAACCCACAACCATCTCCTGAAAGACATACAGTTGGCCATCTTCCCCTGAAATCTGCGGCCACAAAGGAATGTTAGACGTAGTTTAGGTGGCAATTCTCAGTTCATGAAGGATGGTTGCTTAGCTGCAACAGGACTGGGCACTGGGCAGTGACTGGAATAAGTTGAATACACTCTCTGTGGTCCTCCCTGGAATTCCTCACAGTATTGAGGGACTGTATGGCAGTCTGATAGGTATGGTAGGTATGTAAAGGGTTACATGAAGGGGGGAAGTTTGAAAACTATTAAGCCAAAATGTTCAGGTCTTTAACACCATGACACAAATTGCATTTCAAAGGCTGACATCTACTATTATGCACTTTGCTGCCAACATATTTTTAATGTCAGTTAGGGGAAACTTTAACTTTTTAAATGTCCTCTGTAGTCAGGTGTTTTTCATTAAGGAGAATGAAGAGATTCCAGGTAAAGATTTTTTAAGTGTGTTGACAAATGCCAAGCACTTGTGCGTGATCTCTCTCTCTCTCTCTCTCTCTCTCTCTCTCTGTGTGTGTGTGTGTGTGTGTGTATGTACATTTTGATATGAAAGCATCAATGAATCAACAGTCTAAAATTTACTGGGATGTTGTGGGGTTTCTGGGCTGTATGGCCATGTTCCAGTAGCATTTTCTCCTGACGTTTCGCCTGCATGTGAGGCTTCATGTGGAGATTGTGAAAGGGGTGAGTGGGCTTGCTCTGCCCCCCTCCAGCCAACCCCATACCCAAACTCCATGTGGAGGGGGGCCAAGCCAGGGCTTCCCCTGTTCCCCTGAGTCTGGCTATGGCCAGGCTTGGATCAAGTTCTGAGCTGCAGGCTTAGAGCTGGATCTAAGCCTGGCCCCAGTCATGCTCACACTGAAGCTGGCTGCTCTGTGGCCTCTAGCATTATTCTGTTGGCTCTGCCACCCAAGCTCCACCTGGCTGGAGGTCAAACAGGGCCTTGCTGCTCATTTCCATTTGGAGATTGGGCACCCATGACCTCCTCAAGGAGATGGGGATGGGGCAAGCTGGACGGTCCTGTGGAGATTGCTAACAGGGTGAGCCCTGCTTGCCAGTCTTCAACTGTGTTCCTGAATAAGGGGCGCAATTGTGGGTGGGGCTGCAAAATGCACACACCCCTGAAGTGGCACCTGGGACTTGAGTTTCCTCCTGCCTTCCAGATACACTACTGCTGCAGAAGTAAGGGAGATGAAGGTGGAAGCAGAGTTAGCAATTTTTTCCTTTAATTGTTCGGCATTCTCCTTAATTTTTTATTATTTGGCAACATGTGTTGCTGAGTGATAATGTTATTTTTAAACTTCCTTTTCCAGGATGGTCTGGCCTGCTGTTTCAAAGGCCTTTTCATGATTTTGCTGGAGGATTAGCTCAAACAGTAACAAAGTGGACCATTTAGGGCTATGGCCAAGGCCATGTGTGAGCAGAGCTCTTGCTAATTTGACCTTTTTTTTTTCACAGAAATGAGAGGAAATTGTGATCTGAAGCTGACATTTCCTCAGAACATTGCTCAGCTTTCCGAATGGCAAGGCCACAATTCACTGATAACATAGCTTTGAAGTACCTGGAGCAAGGCCAGGAAACAATTGGACATATTCTTCAGAGAGGATCTGGTTCAGATTACACCAGTTTATAGTATGCCACACATGCAAACGTTAATTTTTTTTCTGTGTTTAAAGCTTTTAGTGTCCTGGCCAAAGGATCACCAGTTTTTTCCCTTTGGCTCATCTTGGATGATATTTTTGTCCAAATATTACATTCCTATGTTGCATTCGGCTCCCTTTTCCCCCTGTGTGCTGCTACAGTTGGGTGTCCTTCTTGTCCTGTGCCCAATGCTAACACTGGCAAAATGCCTCTGCTGGTGCAAGAGCGTAGAGTTGTGTTGAAGTAAATGAGGGAAATGCAGTTTAATATAAATCAGTGTTTAATCCCTCTTTAACTCTTGGTATTTGAGTTTAAGCTGTTTCTTAAAAAATCTAGACAAAATTAAGGATACACACTATGGAAGCCAATGGGGTTATGCCAGTGTAAGACAATGGATGACTTCTTCAGGTTTTCCTTGTTTATTTAATCTCAATGACCCATCTGAAATCTATCACATTTTTTGTCCTACAATAATTTCATGCTATAGAAAATGGATACACAAGGAGAGGGATGGTTTTAGTTGACTGCAATAGGATTATCTCTATTATTGCCTGTCAGATAACACCAACACCAACAACTTCAGATTATTCATTTTTTCACTCTTGTAAGGCTACTCATGCTTAGGAAGTCTCTTTCCTACTACCTGTGTAGTACTCAGATTATGTGGTTAAATCTTATAGCTTATAATCTTATAAATATTATATAAATATTATATTCTAATAGTCAAGTGTGTCCCAGTCTGCAGACATCTGAATTCATGAATCTGGAGCCCACTGACTACACAGAGTTAACTGTACAAACTCGAGGACCCCCCAGATCTGCAGAAAAATCTGCATGAGGGGGTTAAATCCCCCCCAAAAAATAACATTGTGCATGCACAGACAACAGGCATACCTCCTGTGTCCTAGAAGAGACTAGGGCTGCTCTGGGCCTGGCTGCATCAGCAGTGGAGTCCCAGAGCCACTCCAGGCCAACCCAAAATGGCAATAGTGCCTGGGAGCTGCTCTTGGCCCAGCTACAATAATGGAGGGTTCCAGGGAGCTTCAGCCATGGTATAGTTCAGGCTGCAACTCTGACCCTGGCCACAATGGCACTGCAGTCTAGGGAGCCACTCTTGGACTGACCACAGTGCCCATGGAGTCTAGGGAGCTGTTCAAGGCCCACAACCATGGGGGAGTTCAGGAGTGACTTCAGGACACCGCTGCCAATGTGTTCAGGTCCAGAGGTGGCTACAGAGTTATGGAGCAGTAGGAGAAGGATGGGATTCCTCTCAAGAGTCTCACACGTCCTCACTTATCATTTCTATATTGCTTTATGGTGCCACAAAGAAGAAGAAAAAGTAATACTAAATTTTATTTCTGGCCATTGGCATTGCTATCTAAATGACCAGAATGTTGCACATTTCTGGTTCCCCTAGCATTCACCCAACCTAGAGGACAGGACTTTTCCATCCAGCTGAAAATGTTGGAATCTAAATACTGTTGCAAAAGCTGGGGAGAAGGTGGCAGATGCAAAATGTTAGAGTTAGGCCTGCATCAGGAGTGTCCTCTGGTATTCTGAAAATGAATTTTAAGGTGAATACCTTCTAAGGCAATGCCAGTCCAAAAGATATATGCACCTTCCTTCCCTTTATGCAAATTTTATTCAGAATTGAAGACAGCAGGTCCAGCAGAATTTATTGAAGCATCAGTCAACATGATGACATCACTTCCAGGTCATGCCAGGAGTGACATCATAATGATAAGAGAAAATTTATACCCACCAGGCTGAAGACTGAAAAGTCACAAGGTATTTTATAACATCATGGCAATTTTGAAATAATTCTTAAACAATTTTGTACAATACAGGCACACAGGCACACAGCAAATTTTAACACAATAACAGCAACAGCTAGCCAGAATCTAGATAATTACTGGCCTCATGAAAACTTCAAGGCTGTTCTGTAAAACAAAATAAAAAAACATGTTGCACAAAAAATCAGCATAAACAGGGAACACCAATTCCAAACCATGAAAATACTTACAAGCAAAAAACAGGGATGTTTTTCTCAATGCTCTGATTATAATCTACAGAAAATGATAAGACATTAGTAACAATATGTACAGCGTTCAACCAGTATTGTTGCATGATGTTCATGCAGGAGTGACATCATGGCATCAGCACCCCACCAACCTCCCCAACCATTTCCCCGTTGCCCAACTGGGCTCCCCGTTTGTATCCTGTTTTTAATTATTCTACAACGGTCACACTTTTTAAAGATTGTATGCCACTTCCCTTTAATGAATAAGAGGTTGAATACCTACCCACAGTAACTTCATTTTGCATTCACAATAATTTTCTGGTGCCTCCCATAAATGAATAGAATGGTAGCCAAACAGCATACTGGATCTGCTAGCAGCAGAACCATCATCCTCTTATGTCCTCTAACTGAAGTAAATTGTGAGTTTTAGCTTATTGGCTATAAACTGTGTTATGTGGAATATCTTGGTACCACTGTTTAAAGAAATATCACAGAGTGTGTTCATGCAGTGCTAAATCCACACTTCACACTACATGATGATGCATGGTGCATATAGCTTTAGGTCCTGGGCAACAGCTGAGGCAACAGAACTCCTGCAGTTAATAGCTCCTTTTCCTCCACATGCTCAGATACATATTAGGATCAATGAAGGACAGAGAACTGAAGACAGAATTAAAATACAGCACCAACAGAAACAGTATCTGCTAATAATTCCTATTTACAGTGTATTGGCAAGAGACTTACATATGATTTCCCATGTGACCCTTTTCATTCCATAGAGAACATAAGAAAGTGTCATGCATGTAATAGACTTCATTCCTTTAAGGAGATGGGAACCTGCTTAAAACCACCCTTTCTGTTCAGCAAGCCTGCACACCTTCTCCCCTTGAAGCCAAAAGCAGGCATCAGCTAGACAGCTCTTTCTGCATTTACAACCTCAAGCAAATGGGTCTGCTCTGGGGTTATGTTTGGTTTGATGGGTCACTCAACAGCCACCTGTCTTCCTCACAGACTCTGTCCTCTTCTTCTGCAGCTTCCCAATTTGATATCAGCCACAGATCTGAACATTAATTTGTTTGAGCTTTTAACTGCACATGAAGCTATGCTGGCAACAACAATCCTCCTGATTACATACCAATCCATTCTATTTGCCTTGGCCAGCATTTGTGCAGTGACTCAGTCAGAACAACAAAGCAGCACCCTCTTTGTTCATCTCTGTGCAGTTGTCAGGGCTTTGTTATTTTGGTGAGATTGATTGAGCAGCACTGAGGCGCACCATGAGTGGGAAGCAAACAAGTGGGCACATCCATTCTCAAGTGCCTAGAGAAAACTGATAAACCATCAGTGTGTGAAAGGAGGGAAACACTGAAAAATAGAGGAAGATCTTTTTTTGGCAGGAGTAAAAATACAGTTGGGGTTTGTTAATTGCTGTGAGTAAAAGATCCAAATAATAAAGGCAGCCACCCACCCTCTAAGCATTTACCACTGCCCAAATTCCCATGCAGCTTTGTACTATCTCCCCCATTTCCAGCCCACTGCTGTTCATTGGGCCTTTTATAGCCACCTATCTTTCAGCCTGGCTAACTGCAGAATTTCTATTCATTAGTCCATTTAGATGTGTCAAACATAGCAAATCTCTACACAAAAGCTGCGCTGCTGCTTATTCTAAAAAATAATGCATTTTTCTCACAAGCAACAAAGGCAAGTGTGCACAAGTAGCTTTTAAGGAAACAAAAGTACAACTTTTACATACATTGTCATGTGTAGCAATCTTGAATGTGCGCATTCTGCAGTGTGTGTCATTGTGTTGTGGAGGAGCAAATATAATCTGCAATATCTTTGTAGTAAAAAACATTTCTACACACACACACACACACACACACACACACACACAAGATATCTTGGGGATTCAGAACAAAACATACACCAATGAAATAAAAGGGCTGTATCCAGCAACAAGTAAAGAAAATGAAAATGTACTTAATGCAGTCTTGTTTGTGCAGGTGGTAGCAGAAGGATCCCTACCAAAGGATCATTTTGTTATAATTTTTCATGATATAACAATGAAATGTCATGATATAACAATTAGCTTATGGAATAATTGTTCTGTTCCCCAAGTAAAATATCTTAGGTGCCCTGTACTCGTCCAGAACAGAGTGGGGGACTCAAGTAAAGATGTAATAGTTTTTTTTAAAAAAAGAGGTTTTATTGTAGAGAAGAATTGAGACCCTAACTTCTCCCAGGGTCTGACTAAAATAAAGTACTTGCTTGACTGGAACAGCTTGAAGCTTGAGACTATGATTTTTTCTTGACTTCTTCCAAGAAAGTCCACTTTGTCTGTGCTTTCTCTTAGTTCCTTCAGTGTCCTCTACTTTCTCTAACACCTTAACTTAATGCTCTTTGTACACCTTGGAGTACACCTTAGACATAAGAGATATTGCAGCCTTCCAGCTCCACTGGCACCTTAGACTGAATTAACTGAACAGGAGCACAACTGAGTAATAAAGAAGACTGTGAGGCTGGTTAGCTTTGTAGCTCCAAGGATTGGAAACCTTGTTCCTCAACGTAAAGCAGCCTTCAGAGCCTGTGGTTGGTATTTCAGAGGGTGGTCACAGAGGCCCAGGCCATCAGCCTAAGTGAGAAGGGGAAGTTTAGTGTGGTGTATTGTCCATGTCCCAGGGTGGGGAACCAATCATTAAGTGTTTGAGTGGAACTTGCTGTGCAAAGGTGTGGTTTGCAAAGCAAGTTCCACCCAAACACTTAATGATATACCACACTAAACTTTCCCTTCTCACTTAGACACAGTGAGAAACAGACTTTTCTCTGTGATACACCTCTGAAGATGCCAGCCACAGATGCAGGCGAAACGTTAGGAACAAAATCCACCAGACCACGGCCACACAGCCCGGAAAACCCTCCAGAACCAGTTGAATCTGGTCGTGAAAGCCTTAGACAATACTGTGAGGCTGTTGCCTCTAGGGGGCTTCTTAAAGGGACAGGGTCTAACTACAGTTCCCTTCCTTAGAAAACTATGCAAAAGGAACTAAACCCATGCTAACTATAGGGACAACTGGTGCTCAATAAAGAAAATAGTAAGAGCTTCTCTGGGGGCATGACAATAAGAACATAAGAACATAAGAACTAGCCTGCTGGATCAGACCAGAGTCCATCTAGTCCAGCATTCTGCTACTCGCAGTGGCCCACCAGGTGCCTTTGGGAGCTCACATGCAGGATGTGAAAGCAATGGCCTTCTGCTGCTGCTGCTGCTCCTGAGCACCTGGTCTGCTAAGGCATTTGCAATCTGAGATCAAGGAGGATCAAGATTGGTAGCCATAAATTGACTTCTCCTCCATAAATCTGTCCAAGCCCTTTTTAAAGCTATCCAGGTTAGTGGCCATCACCACCTCCTGTGGCAGCATATTCCAAACACCAATCACACGCTATGAAGAAGTGTTTCCTTTATTAGTCCTAATTCTTCCCCCAGCATTTTCAATGAATGCCCCTGGTTCTAGTAGACAGGAGAAAGAGAGAAAAATTTCTCTCTGTCAACATTTTCTACCCTTACAATTTTATAGACTTCAATCATATCCCCCCTCAGACGTCTCCTCTCCAAACTAAAGAGTCCCAAACGCTGCAGCATCTCCTCATAAGGAAGGTGCTCCAATCCTTCAATCAATCCTCATTGCCCTTCTCTGCACTTTTTTTCTATCTCTTCGATATCCTTTTGGAGATGTGGCGGACTCAGAACTGAACATATAATTCTATGCGGTCGCACCACTGTTTTTATATAAGGGCATGACAATCCTGCAGTTTTATTATCAACTCCTTTCCTAATTATCCCCAGCATAGAGTTTGCCTTTTCACAGCTGCCATGCATTGAGTTGACATTCCCATGGAACTCCACATCAACTAAGACGCCCAAATCCCTTTCCTGGTCTGTGACTGATAGCACTGACCCTGTAGCGTATGTGAAGTTTTGGATTTTTTTTGCCCCTATGTGCATCACTTTGCATTTTGCTACATTGAACTGCATTTGCCATTTCTAGCCCAATCACCTAATTTATCAAGGTCCACTTGGAGCTCTAATCCTTTGTAGGTTCTTACCACCCTGCATAATTTGGTATCATCTGCAAACTTAGCCACCACACTACCTATAATCTTTCCAGGTCATTTATGAATAAGTTAAAGAGCACTGGTCCCAAACGGATCCTTGGGGACACTACACTTACATCTCTCCATTGTGAGAACTTCCATTTTATACCCTTGTTTCCTGTTCCTCAACCAGTTTTTTAATCCATAGGAGGACGTCGCCTCTTATTGCTTCATTGCTGAGTTTTCTCAACAGTCTCTGGTGAGGAACTTTGTCAAAAGCCTTTTGGAAATCCAAGTAGACGATGTCCACTCACTCCTACTTATCCACATTCCTGTTTACACTCTCAATCTACTCTAGTAAGTTTGTAAGACAGGACTTGCCTCTACAAAAGCCATGCTGACTCTTCCTCAGCAGGTCTTGCTTTTCTACATGTTGAATAATTTTATCTTTAATGATAGATTCTACTAATTTACCAGGAACAGATGTCAAACTGACTGGCCTGTAATTTCCCGGGTCCCCCCTAGACCCTTTCTTAAAGATTGGTGTGACATTGGCCATCTTCCAGTCTTCAGGGATGGAGCCTGATTTCAGGGATAAGTTGCATATTAATGTGAGAACATCAGCAATTTCATGCTTGAGCTCTTTAAGAACTCTTGGATGAATGCAATCTGGGCCAGGGGATTTGGTAGCATTTAGTTTATCAATGGCTGCCAGAACTTCTTCCTTGTCTACCACTATCTTCGCTAGTTCCTCGGATTCACTTCGCTAGTTCCTCGGATTCACCTTCGCTAGTTCCTCGGATTCACTATCTTCGCTAGTTCCTCGGATTCATTCAATAATGAAACATGCAAACTACATACATGATTTTATTTCATTTGCTTCTGAATTTGTATCAGAAGGAATCCCTTGTACTGTTTCTCATGCATGTGAAGAAGATTGTAAGGATACAATCATAAACACTTAGCATAATCAGACAATGAGGCATAATTTTTGCACTTCCACATTTGCTGGGAGAAGAAATGGGAGCAGAGAAAATTACATCACAACATAATGTGGTGTGACACTCTAGGGTACTATAACTTCATGCCACTGTAACTTCCATTACATCTGGGATCACATCTGTGGTTTTGCCACTTCTGGAGTCACTTCTGGGGTTTTGCCAGAAATTAACTTGCACCATTGGCATGGCAAATATTTCCCCTCTGCATTTCTCACCACCACCTGCCGAGTGGCTGCAAGCACAGCAGGTAGATAGAAGGAGGTCTTCCGCCACCCCGAGAGACCTGGTAAGCCTAGCCTGTACAAAGACTGTTGTGCATGCAGAAATCTTCTGTGGGATCCAACCCAAAAACAAAAACATCCCTTTGGTCTAGTTTCCCCTGGTACCCAGTGAAAAGCAATGTGCATATTTTGGCACACCATGCTATAGATTTGTCTTAAAGCATATTTTTGAAAAAAATACATAATGACCCAAATTGAATGTCCTTTGGGAAGTATCTGTTAACTTCAGCTTCCCAACAAGTGTGCACATTAGCTTGTCATTCTTGTGTGCACTGAGGAATCAAAAAGAAAGAATATTCTTAATCAGTACTACAATGTCACAAAAAAACCCCATTTTAATCCTTTCACCACCATCCTTCGATTGTCATCCTGCCACACACACCCATCCAGCTACCTAGGTGGAATGCAAGAAAAAATGTTTTCTTTTTGATATTAAAAAGTTCCCTCACAAATTATGTCAACATTGCCTGAGCCACAATGTTGGGTATATTATTTAGGAATGCAGCCTTGCCTATAAGCCAGAATCATTTCACAGTATTATAAGAAACCACAATGACTGGAGCCATCCCCAGGAAACAGATCAAAAAGCTGTGGACACAGGTCAAGTTGCCAACTGCAACAGAATGAATCTATCACTGTTGTTCAAGTCTCATGAAGGGAAGCCTACAGCTTTGTAGAGCTCTGGAAGAACTTCTTCAAAATCCTGGCAAGGTGAAATGATTCTCATTTTTTTTTAAAGTAAAATGTCATAAATGCAAACATAGAATTATAAAAGTAGACAATAATACAGAAAGAGCAACATAATACATACAGTAAACAGTAGAATAGACTACGATGGTGCAATTTCATTTCCAGGTTTGTTTGTTTGTGTTTGTTTGTGTGTTTGTTTGTGTGTTTGTTTATAGAGCCCTTTGGGGGTTGGGCAATCTATGAAATCGAATGAATGAATGAATGAATGAATGAATGAATGAATGAATGAATGAATGAATGATATCCTGACTTTCTGCCCTCACAAGGGCCACCAAAGTGGCGGACAAATCAGGAAATATTAAAAAACTCTATAATTTTACCATGGAGTTTCTTCTGATTCTTTGAAAGGCCTGACATCATGCCCAGATTTTCCCCAGAAGTGATGTTATGCTATTGTTGGTGGCTGCTTCCCCATGTGTTCCCCCACCCCAATCCAGTCTTCCTCTGGTTACCGGGGTGGAACTAACAGCCCTAGATACCCTTATTCTCTTTACAGAAATGCAATCATACTATAGCACATGATTTTTTTCCCCCTTGTGGCAATTTGATAGCTGCTTGGTCCAGCTCCTCCATGCTTGGGCCCTGGCCATAAGGTTTCTTTTTTAGTTTTGCTGCAGCAAAACAACGTGTCTCCCTGTTGGAATGTTACATAAATTCCATGTTAACCAAATCATCTTTAAATTAAAGCATAGTTCAAAAGTCATGAAGCATCTTTCCCCACAGTCCCAATTAATCCTATCTGTAGAACCTTTGAAGTTCAGGGATTTTCCAGGAAACTTCCCAGCTTCTCAACCAGTAATTTCACCACCTCTGTTTAAACAACAGTTTTTACAAGAACAATCCCTCATCAGCAGACAATAAGATCTTGTTTACTTAATTCATCTCCAACATCCAGTATCTCCCCAAGCCTTTCAGGAAGCAAAGGCAGAGATATATGCTCTTAGAACATTTAAAAAGAACCAACCAGGAGTTCCTATAGGCCTTTCATATCAATTATAAGTATATAGCAAGAGGACATAAGTCCAGATCTCCTTTCTATACCTTGGGTCAAATATACACCAAGAGAGACAGAGAGCTTTAACAATTTACTGATCTTATTGAGAAGCAGCATCCAAACCCTGACTATCTAAAATCATACACTATCGTCTCTACTGTACTCCAGGCCACTGGGATAACTCCTACCCCTTCTTCATCATCACGCCTTTTTGCCTGTAAATTGTTGACTGTTCAAATCTTCCACTGTTTTTTTCTCCATCAGCATACCATTCTGCCTTTCAAATCTGATAAGTTCACACTGAACAGGGAGAAAAGAGCGTGGAAACTTTTCCTGTCCATCATATTTCCTGACCTTCAGACAGGCCATTCCACAGGGTGGGGCCAAATGAGAGACTGGATGTGTATGAGCAGATATTCTATCGTGGGAACTGATGCTTCTCAAAAGTCATCACCTGCTACAACTACATCTCTATTGCTTTCTTCCTGGTCCCTTGAAATGTATGTCTTGGCTGAAGACTCATTGAAATTGATTCCAAAACAGAAATAGGCTCTTCAGTCCATATGGTTAAATATAAAACCCAGCCTAACCTCTCAATTCATGAGAGCGGGATTCTTCTCTCTTTATATAATTATCAGTGTAGCCCTAGATATTATATAGTCTATTCTGGAATATAAACTGAATATATGGAGCTGCCTTATCCCAAGGCAGCCCAATCCAACTCAGTACTGTCTATTCTGTCTAGTAGTGACTCTCCAGGATCTCAGACAAAGAAACTGCTTCCTCAAAAAGCAAATGGGTAGCCAATACAATATTGGCATGATATAAAATTAGCTGCTAGTCTCAGGTAACAAATGGACTACCATATTCTGTACCCCCCTCATACAGTATGTTATGATAACCCAGACAAAAGATTATCCATTGAATGTCTTTCCTGATAAAATAACTGGTCAGCAAATGAACCTGTATTTGATGATTGGTCTACCTAAGCCCTTATTATCTAGATTGCCTAGCAGCTGCTCTCTGGGGTCTCAGGCAAAAGTTGTTCCCCCAGGTTGATTCTTTTTATACACATGCAAATAGTTGGCATTCATCTAAGCACAATATTGGTTTACATTTTATTTATTCATGTACAAGTGCTTTAAATTTGTGACTTTGATTTTACTACAAGATAGATCACTGCTGTGAACATCTTTAAAGATGGAGAGTTGAGGGGAAAATTGTGCCTTGCCCAAGGCTACCTAATGAGTCTACTACAGAGATGGAATTTGAAAGAAGAATCCAGAATTATACCCAATAGATCACACTCCAGATGACAAAGCAACTTCCTTGCAGCAGTTAGTTTATAACTCCTCTCTGCCATGCACCACACTTCCCATTTTTTTGAGTCCTCCCCATCATGGATTCCTAACTGGAAAGCAAGTAGGAGGATGACAGTGCCCTAAAGACTGCTCTATTTTTGCTGGAACCGTAAGCCTCTTTATCAGAGAGGAGGCTGAAAGATGACACTTTCAGCCCTGAAACAACAGCCAAATAGCTTCTTCTCCCACAGGCCCTTACCCCCACATATTTTTAAGAAGAGCTGGGCAGTGTTTATGATGATCTATTTCAGACATTCATTAGCTTCTGACACCTTAGGCTCATGGCTTGACAAGTGATGGATCTGCTCTCCTTTGTGGACTAAGAATGACTGACCTTTTTCCTCTCCAATTCCCATAACGGGATAGCCTAGGATTCACTTTCTTGGCCCAGTGCCATGGGAAAGGCAAGATGCAGAGGCAGTTTGAAGCCATTTTCAGGGTGGTGAGGAGGAGGATAGGGCAGGAAGACAGGGAGAGCTTTGAAAACCATTCAATGTTATTGTGCACACACTAAATCTTGGAGAGGCATTTTTATCTCAGAAGCAATTTCTCCCCCTACCTTTGCCCTGGTTTTTACATACTGATGAAACCAGCTTTAAATAGGCTGTCCTGAAACACGTCTGGTCTCTAGGATCTCATTCAAAAGCATTAGCCACAAGGGTCAACTTCCAAGGGAAAGCCATCACATTCAGGGCCAAGATACCCCTCTTCACAAGTCATTAGTTATGTTTAAACAATAAATTACAGCTCCTATTGTAGGCTTCCCTGAACTCTTAACATGTACTATCTTGTCAGAGTCTCAAATGCCAGTAGAATTGCTACTGTGAAAGGAGAGAAAAACAGCCATATCTGCCATTTACTAATATCAAGAACTTCTGCTGTATTACCTGGTCAGAAAAAGATTTTTTTGAAATTGGAAGATGTTATCTAATGTACAATAAATATGGCTTGAGCAATGAAAAAATTAGATTTTGCTCCCCCCCCATTTCTCCTTTTTCACTGATGCTATCCTTTGTACCTTTACACAGTATAAAGCTACTGAGTAGCACATGATACCACCAGATGTTCCTCTGATCTTTTTACAAGAATGTGCCAGGCATTAGAAGAAAAAAAACGTGAGTTGCAATTGGAGAATATCACATTCAAACAAACTATTCAGTTCCTGTATTGCTCTGTTTCCTAAGCTAAAATGGGAGATCATATTTACTTTATCTGGCAAACCTCTGGTCCATTTACATAGAGAAATAATATCAGTACAGCTTTGCATTTCCTATTTAATCAGATTACTACAAAAAGTAATTGTTCCCCCATTATTATTTATGTAGAGTACTCAGTTCACGGAGGGCTGTGTTGAAAAGTGGTTAGGGATTCATATCTGTGCTCAACCACAAATATTTCTGGGTGACCTTGGTCATTCAGCTTAATCCACAGCACTGTTGTAAGGAGAAATGAGAGGAAGCTATGTACAACAGCCTGAATTCCTTGGAAGAACGAGATCCATCCTACTTTGCCAATTTATGTCTACATGTCTGCCAACTCATGCATCTGATAAGCACTTTGTGCATCTGATGAAATGGACTCTGGTTCAAAAAAACTTATGAAGAAAAAATGTGTTAGCCTATGATGGCCACAAGACCATTTTTCAGCTGCAATTCATAAAAAAATTTTGCGCAAATGAGAACAAGCAGTGGTGCTAAATAGAGATGGAAGAGAGAGTTCTGTCAGAGGGATGCTATCTAGATGATTGAGATACGTTCCTAACTCAATGTAACTGCTTGCAACTATATATCAATGCGGCTTCAAGATATATGTAACCAACCTGCTTTATGTTACCACTGCCATCTAGGCCATTATTTCCTAGATCTTTATGGCTTCACATGCTCTGTAGATAACTAGGCTTCCCCCTGACATCCTGGTCTCATGAGAAACAGTGTTGTTTCCATTGCTCTATGGGGGCAGGATGCCAGGTAGATCTCTATCGTTATCTGTCACCGCCCTTGGGGAGCCTCAGTTCTGCAAACTCTTACTTCTTGGGAAAATGGGAAGGGGCACTGGCGACAGGGGTAAAGGGGATGGCAAAGGCTAGGTTCACCAGAACTGGCTTTGCCAAGCTTTGGTGCTCTGAGCTGATCAATAAACACTACTGATCAACAACATAGAGTCCACTTATTGGCTTACGGTTTGAGACCTAACAAGATCAGTCCATGAACATTTTGATGATATTAACAGTACAATCAAAAGGACAGTTACTCCAGCCTAAGATTGGGATTGCACTGTCAGTTTGACTACCCTTAGTGAAGACTGGATTAGTTTCAACTGAAACACAAATCTTTCCATGTGGCAAAAATCCTTGATACAAATCCTTGAAATCAAGTTTTATAAATTGAAGGATCCAGAAGACTCCTTCAGTGGGTAATCTCTAGTTGAGTTACAATAATTAGTGAAATAATTAATTCCTTATGAAGATTATTCTTTGACTCAGTATGTCAAAGCCTCAGATGGAACCATTCGGATGAGGAATATGTGGTTCGATTTATCATAAAAACACCACATATGATAATACGATTGAAATTTATTGCAGTACTTCTACCAGTGAAGAGAATAAGTGATGTATTGTGTTGAATGTAAATTTAGCAGCAGAATTATCACTGCAGCACTAATTTAAGGCTAGCAGAAAGCCACAATCTGTTGAGTGAAGGCCCAGTTATATCCAAATGTCCAAGTATGTCTAAATAGGAATGTGCTAGTGCCAAACTCTGAAGGGTGACTATAATTATTTTAATGTATGTCTGTATGACTTTAACTGAGTTGGAGAGGGAAAGGGAAAGGGGGTGAGGGGGGATGAGAGAGCGATATGATTGGTTGATTCTAAAGTGTGGATGTGGGAGGGCCATGCTGAACTGACAGAAGGTGACTGAGAGTCAGGCTGATTTCACATGGGCCAAAAACAGCAGTGTGAAAATGGTGTGAAAATGGTGTAAAAGGGTTTAAAACAGTGTAAAAGGGTTTATACTGTTTTCACACCATTCTCACACCGCTGTTTTTGGCCCATGCAGAATCAGCCCTGGAGTGAAAGGACTGGGAGTGTCAAAACTCTAGTCAGAGAGAGTTGAATCTCTGTGAACATGGCAGAATGTGTTAGGGCTTCTGAGTGAAAAGATCAAATGAATAAAAGCTCTGTGTCAGCAAGTCAAAGTGTGCCCAAGCTCTGTGCGAGCAAACACCAGTGAGAAGTCATAGAATGTCAAAGCTTTGTGAGAGAGCTAATCAGAAAGTCAGAGGGTATTCAGAGAAAGTCAGACCCTCAATAAACTGTTAGACAAAATTAAGACAGAATCTTTTGCATGCGAACAAGTGACAACTACTAATGTAGTTACATTCGCCTTCAGAAAGGGAAATTTCTCAAAGATGAGGGGGATAGTGCGCAGGAAGCTGAAAGGGAAAATCAAGAGAGTCAAAAATGTCCAAGATGCTTGGAGGTTATTTAAAAACACAGTCTTAAAAGCTCAACTGGAATGTGTTCCACAGGTTAGGAAAGGCAGCACCCAGTCCAAAAGAAAGCCACCATGGTTAACAAGGGACGTTGAGGAAATTATTAGGGAAAAAAAGATGTCTTTTAGAAAATGGAAGTCCAACTTAACTGATAAAGAATACCAGAGAGAACACAAATGGTGGCAAAAGAGAAGCAAGTTAGCTGTAAGGGAGGCAAAAAAGGGTTATGAGGAACGCATGGCTGTGAACATCAAAACCAGCAACAAACAGTTCTTCAAGTACATCAAAAGCAGGAAGCCAGCAAGGGAAGCGGTAGGCCCGTTAGATGACAAAGGAACAAAGGGTGTGCTAAAAGATGACAGGGAGATTGCAGAAAAGCTGAATGAATTCTTTGCATCTGTCTTCACCCAAGAGGAGGTGAGGAAAATTCCTGCACCTGAACCAAGCTTCTTAGGAGGCGAATCCGAGGAACTAACGAAGATAGTGGTAGACAAGGAAGAAGTTCTGGCAGCCATTGATAAACTAAATGCTACCAAATCCCCTGGCCCAGATTGCATTCACCCAAGAGTTCTTAAAGAGCTCAAGCATGAAATTGCTGATGTTCTCACTTTAATATGCAACTTATCCCTGAAATCAGGCTCCATCCCTGAAGACTGGAAGATAGCCAATGTCACACCAATCTTTAAGAAAGGATCTAGGGGGGACCCGGGAAATTACAGGCCAGTCAGTTTGACATCTGTTCCTGGTAAATTAGTAGAATCTGTCATTAAAGATAAAATTATAAAACATGTACAAAAGCAAGACCTGCTGAGAAAGAGTCAGCATGGCTTTTGCAGAGGCAAATCCTGTCTTACAAACTTACTAGAGTTCTTTGAGGATGTAAATAGGCATGTGGATAAGGGGGAACCAGTGGACATTGTCTACTTGGATTTCCAAAAGGCTTTTGACAAAGTTCCTCACCAGAGACTATTGAGAAAACTCAGCAATGAAGGAATAAGAGGGGAAGTCCTCCTATGGATTAAAAACTGGTTGAGAAACAGGAAGCAAAGAGTGGGTGTAAATGGGAAATTCTCACAATGGAGAGATGTGGGGAGGTGGGTGTCCCCCAAGGATCCGTGGTATTGGGACCAGTGCTCTTTAACCTATTCATAAATGACCTGGAAGTAGGGGTGGGTAAGCGTGGTGGGCCAAGTTTGCAGATGATACCAAATTATGTAGGGTGGTGAGAACCACAAAGGATTGCGAAGAGCTCCAAGCGGACCTTGATAAATTAGGTGGTGAGTGGGCTCAGAAATGGCAAATGCAGTTCAATGTAGCAAAATGCAAAGTGATGCACATAGGGGCAAAAAATCCAAAATTCACATACACGCTACAGGGGTCAGTGCTATCAGTCACAGACCAGGAAAGGGATTTGGGCGTCTTAATTGATAGTTCCATGGGAATGTCAACTCAATGTATGGCAGCTGTGAAAAAGGCAAACTCTATGCTGGGGATAATCAGGAAAGGAATTGATAATAAAACTGCAAAGATAGTCATGCCCTTATATAAAGCATCGTGGTGCGACCACACTTGGAGTACTGTGTTCAGTTCTGGTCACCACATCTCAAAAGGATATTGAAGAGATAGAAAAAGTGCAGAGAAGGGCAACGAGGGCAATGAGGATGATTGAGGGACTGGAGCACCTTCCTTATGAGGAAAGGCTGCAGCGTTTGGGACTCTTTAGTTTGGAGAGGAGACGTCTGAGGGGGGATATGATTGAAGTCTATAAGATTATGCATGGGGTAGAAAATGTTGACAGAGAGAAATTTTTCTCTCTTTCTCACAATACTAGAACCAGGGGGCATTCATTGAAAATGCTGGGGGGAAGAATTAGAACTAATAAAAGGAAACACTTCTTCACGCAACGTGTGATTGGTGTTTGGAATATGCTGCCACAGGAGGTGGTGATGGCCACTAACGTGGATAGCTTTAAAAGGGGCTTGGACAGATTTATGGAGGAGAAGTCAATTTATGGCTACCAATCTTGATCCTCTTTGATCTGAGATTGCAAATGCCTTAACAGTCCAGGTGCTCGGGAGCAACAGCCGCAGAAGGCCATTGCTTTCACATCCTACATGTGAACTCCCAAAGGCACCTGGTGGGCCACTGCGAGTAGCAGAGAGCTGGACTAGATGGACTCTGGTCTGATCCAGCTGGCTTGTTCTTATGTTCTTATGTTCTTCTTCTAATCTGAGATAAATATGAGAGACAGAAGTTGTCAGAAAGTGTCCGAGTGAATTTATGTTGAGTGAAGTTCTCAAACTATTTGTTGCCTCAGTTTGATTTTATTTATATTGTAAATATTTTCCTTGAAACGTTGAAGTTATCTATCAGTTCTGAGTAAAATCTTACTTTGTTTGAAGAAAGATTGGAATCCCACCCTATTTTCCTTAGGACCATGTAGGCCATCCACTTTGCTTTATAAGCTCATACACACTACCACAAAGAGATAGATGGAGGGGTTGGGGGGGGCAGTTGGAATTTATGTTCCTGGTGGCAGCTACCATATGGGAAAGAATTAAGGGAACAAATGTTAGTTGGTACTTATTATATATTTATTTATAAAGAAAGAAGAGTGGACATTGCATTTGATGGCCATGGGTGGAAGCGTCATTGCAATGACCTGAATTTCCCTGGCTCAGGTTTGACAAAGACCAGCGAAACAGTAGAGCTCAATCCAGGGATTCTTGATTGCCATGTGTTTCTCCACAGATAGACAGCAGTATACAGACAGACAGTCTACAAGAAAGATCTTCTCCTGCCTGACTTGGTCTTCACTTGCTATCATGCAGCTGGCTGCCTCTCTCACCTCTGGGCCTTCCCTCATCTCTGGGCTTCCTCCCCCTAGTGAACTCCTTGGCTGCTTAACAGTCAGCTTTTCCTTTCCTGGTGAGCTCTAAAGTACTTTATAAAGTACATCACTTTCTCCAGGTGGGTCAAGGTGACACACGAGAGAGAGAAATAATAATCCCTTACCAATTGCTGAAAGTTCAAAATACTGGAAATTGAAATACGCTGCCATTTTGTTGAGAAAGGAATAGGAGGACTCAATAAGGAGAAAGGAATAGGACTCAATTAGTAAAAAACTTGCAGCTATTTAAAAAGAAACAAGTGGGGGTGGGGCTGTAAGGACTTTTTGGGAGCATCTCCACATTCAGAGGCAATAAACCTCTGAATAGCAGTGCCAGTAGGCAACTGCAAGGGAAGACCTTGATCTGCATGCCCTGTCATTCCTCTAGAGCAACTGGTTGGGATAGATGGACAATTGGTCATATCCAGCAGGTTTCTTCTTATGTGAAGATAAAACGGAACAAATTGGGAGCCAGTGTAGATGGGGCAGGACTGGACATTATGACCCACTCCAGTCAACATCCTGGCTGCATTCTGTACCAACTGAGCACTTCTCAAGGGCAGCCCTATGCAGGGCACATTGTAGTAATCTCAACTAGCTGTAACCAGGGCATGTACCACAGTAGGCAGATCTTTTCTGCCCAAGAATGGCCACAGCTGGCTGACTACTCCGAGCTAGTAACAGACACTCCTGGTTGCAGCTACCACTTGCTTATCCAGCAGCAGGCCTGGGCCTGGGAACAAACCCAGACTACAGACCTATTCCATCAAAGAGAGTCCAATCTATCCAGAACAGGTCAGCCCATCAACCCACCAGGTTAGATCCCAGGCCAGCTCATCCACCCACCAGTAGAACTTACAGTTTGGGGGGGGGGGGGGAGCTTCAGTTTTTAAGCTTGTATCCACTCCAAAATGGCCACCAGGTAATGGTTCAGAATTTCTGCAGTTTCCCTGAGAGAAGCTGGAAGTACAAGCTAGAGGGTCACTCACATATTGGTCAAAAAAAACCAGATGATCTCACCTAGCAGATGTATGCAAATGTTAAAGAACATAGGGACAAGATGAAACCTTTAGGGACTCCACAGCCCAAATGGCTGAGCAGCAATCCCCAGTGTGGTGCAGTGGTTCAGCACAGTGGGCTCTAATCTGGAGGAAATGGGTTTGATTTCCCACTCCTCTGCACGAGCAGCAGACTCCTATCGGGTAGAATGGATTTGTTTCCCCACTCTTACACATGAAGCCTGCTGGATGACTTTGGGCTAGTCACAGTTCTTCAGAACTCTCACAGACCCACCTACCTCACAAGGTGTCTGTTATGAGAAAAGGAAGAGTTTTATAAAGAAGGAAGAGTGGACATTGCATTTGGTGGCCTCGGATGGAAACTCCTTACAGGAGTGAAAGGCAAGGTATAAAGTCTTCTTCTTCTTCAACACCATCTTCTGAAACTCACACTCCAGGCAGGGTGGGAACCACTGCAGAATGGTGCCTCCTATGGTGCCAGACAGAGAGTGTGACTTGCACAGGAATGTTGAAATCCCCCAGGACAACTAGCCTGGGGGTCCTCAGTACTATCTCTGTCAGCTCAGGTAGGGAGACTGTTAGGCAGTGAGGTGGACTGTACACTAACAGAATCCCAATCCTGTCTTTCAGTCCCAACATTAGGTGCATAGCCTCAAAACTGGTAATGTCCTGGATGAGGTACTGTACTAGGGGGGTATATCCTTATAGACAACAGCAACACCATCTCCCCATCTGCTAGTCCTATCCTGATTCATCACCAAATATCTGGGGGGGCACAGCTGGGAGATGTTTACCCATCACCCTTCCCCTAGCAAGATCTCAGAGGTATGTGCCAAATCAGCCCTCCTATTCAGAATTAAATCCTGGATGGTTGGATTTTTTTTTTCCTGAGACTGAGCTGGTATTTAGCAGCAGGATTTTCCAGTGAGGCAGATTGTTGATATGGTTACCAACATCACTTCTCTTGGAAGAAAAGCCAGAAGGGACAATGGCACATACTTGTCTGCTACTTCTTTCCCTACCTGCCCTGTTCTCCCACCACCATATCTACCCCAACCCACTCTATAAATCATGGCATCAGCTCTTACCCCCTTCTGTCCTGTCCCCCCAACCCACAAAGGCAAAGGAACAAAAAACAGACACACCTACAATTAATAGACAGACTCATCTCTCACCTGGATCTTGGAAAACAAAACACAACGCAAACACAAATCCAGACCAACCTGTCACTTGGATTTGAGTAACATCCCTAGTTTACTGTGGGAAAATAAGTCCTTTTTGGAGGGCAAAGAGGACAACTTGTCCTCAAACCTTTCATGGGCAGACTCTCCCTGTGAGTCCTTAGCCTGGGCATCCCTAAAAGGACCCTGAGTTAGTACTAGTGCTGCCCCCTGAGCCAGCAGGTCCCTCAAGCCAGGAGGTTCTAGCTTGATCCTGCCCTCAAACCAAGCATGGTCTCCTAAAGAGCCAAGGAGCAAAGGGCATGGGGAGAGACTTGGACTAGGCAGTGTGTTCAGTGGGTTGAGGAGTGTATTTGGTGGGTCAAGGCCTGAGTGAATGTCAGAATAAATCAATAGGTAATTGCAGGATATCATGAGTAAAGGAGCTGACTCAGCTTGTGTACAGGAGCTCAACATGGGACCAGCCTCACCTGTAGTGAAACACTCTATTAAAGCTGGAGTGAGGCTGGAGAGCCAGTGTGATTAATGTGTTTGCTGTCTTAACAGCCTTTCCTGCTTGAGATCAGTTCTTGGAACCTTGTTATCTGACCCATGGTCTGCTTTTGGGCTCTACCTTCAGAACATGTGCTTTGATGCTGGACTGAGACCTTGGATTGCCTTCTGGTCATGCATTTGGATTGTGTTATCTAGGGGACTTTGACAGCAGACTGTAAGCTGAGAACCCTTGTTATCAGACCCCATGGTTGCTGGGACTTGCCTCCCAGCTGATGGCCAGGATGGTAACAAACACAAACAAAATGCAGTTGCCAATTTGAGGAGGGTATAGGGAGGAGAGGGACAGAGTAGAAGTATACACAGACACCATCACCTTGGTAATGTGATGCTGGCCACAACTTGTTTATTAAATCCAGGCAAAAGGAGCAGAGGTGCAACACAGGGGTGAATCCTGACACTGGGTGATAGAATGCCCTTCCTCCAACCTGCCTGTTGGGGGAAACCACAGAATGGCAGGTAACAGGGAGCCAAGTGGCCAACCTCTACATGGTCCCCCTTGCCAGCCGGCTGCCCCCACCAGGGCATGTGGCTTAATGCTCCCCACCTCCATGGCCCCTTGTGGTGGCCCACACAATGGGGAGGCAAGCATGTCAGCACAGCCTTCCAACCCCAAAGGATCCATCCCAATGCCTAACCCATCAAGATGTGGCAGAAAGTAAACAAAATACAAACACCCAATCCAATTTCATACACAACTAGCACCATGAAAACAGGGAGGGACAGCCGCTAGTCCAATAAGGGGGAATACCAAGGCCCCACAGGCCTGCATCCCTGCCCCCTGCCTGCCTGATGTGACAGACTACTCATGTCCTAGCTCAACCCACGTTCTGCCCTCAACTTAGGTTCTGCCCTAAGGGCACCATTTGGCTGGTCAGATGTGTCTTCTTGCTCCCACTCTCCCAAATGGCATCAGGTGGCCTTGATAAGACAGAGCTGCATTTATCAAAAAACAAAAGTAACATATCCTTATCCTCCTTCCTCCAAGTAGAAGAGGCCAGAGTTGAAGAGTAGAAGTGGTCAGCCTTTTCTGTGGGTAACTCTCACCACAAAATACAAGAGCCACCGGTTCACCAGAAAAATTCATTGCTGTGCATTTGCTATGTAACTGAATAGTGTAATCGATGCAGGGATATCTGAACCTGAAAAACATTAATAATATTTTTGTTGCTGTCACACATTCTGGAAGCCAGTGAATTGCTTGCTGGTGAGTGAATAAGGCCAAGAAAGGTCTCAGTGGTAAAGGGTACCTGGCAGCTGGCTGCGGAGTACTTGCCAGGACCAGTGTTCATCAGTCTAATGCACAAGCAATTTGGTCATGGGATCAGCTGCAGATTCTTTTCCTTCAGTGAAAATGAATTCCATTGCTATCTGCAATTCGCATGCAACATACAAAATAGGAACAGAAAGAGCTTTGGACGGTGGATTTTCTGCAAATAAATATACATAACATGGCCAGTTGGAGATCTTCTGCCACAACAGACAGCATAACAGAAACTCATTAGGAGTTACCTCTGGCACACTTAACAGCAACAGCACTAAGAGGTCAGATGAAACACAGTGCCTTATGCATCTGTGCCACCTAGTGCATGCAAACAGAACAGGATCACAGTAGTAATTGTAACATATGTGTTCCGTCCTCCATGCATATAAACAAGGCATGGTAAGGAATCATACTTTTTAGAATTTATCTGTGATGCAGCATTCTAGTTTCATTTTCAGATAAAAAAAGCTGATGTTGAGTCAAATGGCATGTCCAGATACAGCCTTAAAGAAGTCCTCCCAGGATTGGAGCTGGCAGAGTTTTACTTGCCAAAGTAGATGAAGGAGAGGGAGGATCAAAGGATCCAAAGGGGAATGAAAGAAAGTTATGACTTCCTTGTCTGTTACTGCAGTGGAAGATTTAAAAGTCTATGGTTGATATCCAGGATCCACAGTGAATAAATAGGCAGGCCCTCAAGATGGGCAGGTATGTGGTTCATTTACTTATGACTCTCTGGTCTTCTGTTTCCTCCTAAGCAAGGATGGGTTTGCTCCTGCACATTATGAGAAGAGCATGATCAGTGACTTTTCCATATGGGTCAGATTCAGTTATGTTGGGGATGATGTTGGTTAGATTTTCTAATTCCCCCACGGAATTGTGGTGCATTCAAATACTTCCCTTAGTTCTTTTTTTATTCGTTGTCATGATCTCTGTACAGTCCCAAGTAGGAATGTGCTTATGCAGGCCAAATGCAGAGCATGTTAGTTGGTATTTTAAGAGCTTTTAGTGGTTAATTGAGTGCTCTCCTCTCCCAGTCACAAGCCTGGGCTAGCTCCTCTCCCCACCCCGGATCATGTGACTAGGGAGGAAGGGTGCACGTATTCCCTCCAGATCCTTCTTTGCCACCATGTGGAGCGGGGGTGCTTTTTGCTAGCTGTTAGCTGAGCTTGGTCATTGGCCTAGGAAAGTTGTTTTTGAATGACTTTTTTGGATTAGTGTGTGTCAAGTTTATTTCCTTTAGTTTGGTTAGAATAGTCTTGTTTTCCATTTTATTTTGTTTTTCAGGACCTAGTGTACAAAACAGTTTCTGCATCACCTCATAACTGAGGTAAAATGGAGCTTTCTAAATCTTGCAGCCTTTGTGGCTCTGCTGTGTTGGAGTCTGATGACCACACCAAATGTGTCATATGCCTGGGAAAGAGTCACATGCAAGCCTCCTGCAAGGCTTGCTTCACTTTCCAGCAAAGTGGATAAGCAATGGGTGGCTCAACTCAAGGCTGCCCAGTGTACTGGTCCACTACAGCCAGAGGCTGGTAAAGCAGGACCATCCAGGGACGCAGAGCCTTCGACCTCCACTGACAATGCTCCCTTGAGCAGGCATTGGCACTGCCTAGAAAGGCTCAAAGGCACTTGTTGGAGCTGCCTTGGAGAGCACTTCACCCCTTCTTGAAAGGTGCCTCTCAGCCCATAGGCTCTCTGCCTGGGTGCAGATTAATCCCATCCAACGTCTGAGGGGAAAAGGAGATCGATGGGCAGCCCCTCCCAAGAGAGGATTGCCTCCCACATATTTCCAGTCACCCTCCCCAGAGAGATCGTGAGCAGCGCAGGTCAATAGAGGACGCCCTACTGGGTAGTGGACCTGCCACTCTCCTGCACATGAGGCCTCCTCCCCCAGGGCAAAGAGTGGTGATAGGCCACATTTCCCAATGCCTTCACTGGGAAATATTCATTGTTCCTCTTCAGAGGAAGAGCGCATGGACTGGACGGCCCTTTCATACTTTCCAAAACCCCTTCGGGTGCAAGTCTTTTCTCAACAACCCCCTGGGCTTGGCAATATACCTTGCCCTATGCGGGCATGCCAACATGGCCAACTGCAGAGGAACTGATGCAATAGAGGGCATAGTCTGCTTGAGAGGCAGCTAAGGCGCAAGTCTGGTCCCGCTCCTGCCTCCCCCCCACCCCCGGCCTTGCCATGATCCTTCTGCAATCCTTTACTCGGACAGGGACTCTTGTGTGAGCTCCAGATGCTGCTCGGCCTCATCAGAGTTACGAAGACCAACTGATCAGCATGGCCAAATTGCCCAACATGGAATTTGTCCATGAGGCTCCGTGGACGGTGGTCCCAGTGTTGGACATTGTCAAGGTGGTCAACACACTTCAGGTCAGGCTGCCAGTAATGGACAGCATTATTCACATAGCCTCAGACATTGAGGAGAAGCTGGCTTTGGAATTGGCATCCACCCATAAGATAGAGAACTTGTATAAGATTCATAATCCTAATGTTGACTTCTTTTATCACCACCCCTCTCCCAACCCCCTAGTTATGATAACGGTGCTGGCCAAGTCTAAATCTGGCTTGGTTATGGCACCCTTGGAGAAAGAGGGTAGGAATGGGATGCCTTGAGCATCACATTTATCCTGCTGAGGCTATGGTGCTATGGGGAGCAAGCTATTCAGCCATGATGGGGCACTACCAATATTACCTCTCAATATTACCTTGCACCTCTTACAGGCAGAAGATTTAAAGCTGGCCAAATCCGCCAGGCCATCAAAAGAGACCAGAGAGTGTCTGATGGCTCTGAGTTTAAGTAGATTGATGTGTAGAGAGGTTCTGTGCTGAGACCAGAGTCCCTGCACTGTGAAATCTTGACAGTATGCCCCCCACTTTGCTAGGGAGTCATCAGTGGTTTACCATAACAACTGGAGGTGGGGTCCCAAGTGGTATCCTCTCTAACAGGTTATCATCATCCTGCCACCATTTAAGAGATTTGGGGAAATACCTGGGGTTAGATAATCTGTGCCATTGCAGGTCAACATTCTGAATCACTTTATGAACCAGTTCTGTAGGGGCTGCATTCAAAATTTAACAAGCTTACAGTGAACATTGCCGATGTCATCAAGCCCAAGAGTTTTTGGATAGTGGTGACTTTTTGAAAATGATGAATTACTGACCAAAAACTATAATAGCCTAGTAATTACTAAGATGCCACTGAGCCATTTTACTCCTTAACATACAATACCCAAACCAAGTTTTGTGTTGCAAATGCAGCTCAAATACAAATTGCTATGAAATGCTGCCATCTGGTGGATAATAGACATTTCACAATAACAACATGAAAAGATCATCAAAGGATAGTGGGGGCCATCCAGACTTTCACATATAGAATGTAGCAGCTCCATAATAAACTAAAAGAAATTGAGCCATAACTAAGCCATAACTAAGACTATTTTTAAGAAACAGAAGACAATCATCTAATTTTTGTAACAATCTTTTTTAATCCTGAAAAAATTAAACAAGGTAAAAATAGTATAATATTGTATAATTCTGATCAATTTTAATGGTGTCAGTCTCTCTGGACCTGCAGCAGTTCCATAGACTGATGGAAGCTGTAGTTTTTCACTACCATCATCAGGCATTATTTAATCATCTGACCCATAATCCATTATCCTGGAAGGAAATCAGTTGCACCTGCTGAACAGGTTCAAAAGTGGCTACATGGCAGAAAGAAATGAAACTCCTGTAACACCACAACTTCTTCACAGCCACAAAGTCATTTGACATCATACTGGATTTGGGTTCAAAGGCAAGATCAGCCAATCTGAGGCAAAGCTCACACAAGTGATCACAGCTGACCCAAAAGGCATGCTCATTTTCTGGAGGAATTCATTGCAAAGTTCTCGGTATCCCTAGAACAAAGCAGCTGGAAAATTATCATCATATTCCAGGTCTCCATAATTTACTCAATGGCTAGCCTCTGCAATTTTGCTAATCAAATTTGCAGATGACACCAAATTAGGAGGGGTAGCTAATACCCCAGAAGACAGAGTCAGAATTCAAAATGACCTGGACAGATTAGAGAGCTGGGCCAAAACAAACAAAATAAATTTCAACAGAGAGAAATGTAAGATACTACACTAAGGCAGAAAAAATGAAATGCACAGATATAGGATGGGTGACACCTGGCTTGATAACACTACATGAGAAAGGGATCTGGGAGTCTTAGTAGACCATAAACGAAACATGAGTCAGCAGTGTGATGCGGCAACCAAGAAAGCCAATGTGATTTTGGACTGTATCAATAGGAGTATAGTGTCAAGAGCAAGGGATGTAATTGTACCTCACTATTCTGCATTGGTTAGACCTCACCTGGAATATTGTGTACAGTTCTGGGCACTGCAATTCAAGAAGGATATTAACAAGCTGGAACGTGTCCAGAGGAGGGCAACAAAAATGGTAAAAGGTCTGGAGTCCATGCCCTACAAAGAGAGACTTAGGGAGCTGGGAATGTTTAGTCTGGAGAAGCGAAGGTTAAGGGGGGACATGATGATAGCTATGTTTAAATATTTGAAGGGATGCCATGTTGAAGAGGGAGCAAGCTTTTTTTCTGCTGCCTCAGAAACTAGGACATAGAGTAATGGGTTCAAGGTGCAGGAAAAGAGATTCCAATTCCACCTAAACATTAGGAAGAACTTCCTGACCATCAGAGCTGTTCAACAGTGGAATTCACTGCCTTGGAGAGTTGTGGAGTCTCCTTTTGTGGAGGTTTTTAAACAGAGGCTGGATGTCGGGAGTGCTTAGATAATATTGGTAGTGCCCCATATGTGTTTTGATTGTGTTTTCTGCATTGCAGGGGGTTGGACTTGATGGCTCTTGTGGTCTCTTCCAACTCTATGATTCTATGATTTTCCCCAAATTTGCAACTTTAGCCTTTGGGTATTATTTCACAATTAGTAGATATTTTAACTATGATCCTTCCCTGTGAGGTCATAGTACCTACATGCAAGAAGCTTCCATATAGATGTAAAAAACATGTATCTCTTCTCAACACTTCCTTCCCCCTCCCTTGATACAAGCAACATAGAGGACTTTTATGAGGGATAGGAGGATAGTGTGTATTTCCATTGCTTAGACTTCCATTGTAATATGCTGAGGAACAAAGGGAGAAATAATGGCAAGCCTTCTCTTGCAGGATTATAGTTTTATTAGTATTTATCATAATAACGACAGGTTATTTTGTAATCAAGACTACATTCTGGATCTGGTAATAGTTCCAGTTGTTAAAATTAACCAATAAATCCAAAGATAAATCCAAAACACTGTTTCTATTTTAATTGGCATCCATTTTAAAAATTACAGCAAGCCCTTCATTTTCATTAATGCACATCTTTATACATTGGCTTCCAATTTAGTTGCTTATAACCCTTTAAAGTACATTGCATGGTAACAGCTTAGCTGGCAGCAATGTCAAATGATGAGCCTGCCCAGGCACATTAATTACTGTTGCTGTTGTTAATTATTTACACAATGTCATAGGTGTGTATGGCAATACATCATTTCGACAGGTTCCTACCCCGAGGATTTTACATTCTAATCTAGATGGACACACTACAAACAATTAAAAGATGAGAATGGGAGCAGAAAGCACTTGGTTGACTCCATCCGGTCATTGTGACCGTGGGACATGCTTGTTCCTCTAGATATCCAATGTTATTGCCTGACCCTCTTTCAGTCAGAGTTCAGTACAACTAGACTTCTCTCTCAATCACATAATGAAAACACTGGCCTATGAATGTTCTTTAAATCAAAGTGTCCCACAATTGGACTACTGAACTGTCATACTCAGCAGTCAGTCTACAGCACCACAGATAGTTCCCTGGCCAGAAAGCCATTGCTTTGACAAAGACCAGTTGTCTAAAGAAGCCATGTTTCTCTTGAAAAGCCCTGAAGTCTTCAAGAGCTCTGCCAGTAGAAACCTGTTCTGACTTACAGTCATCATCTGTGCCACCACTAAATCTCCCCAAGATGTATGTATTTTGTATTTTTCCCCCAAAGGAAAACAAGTAGCCTTAGATAACTGATGAAGCAGACAATTCAGACTCCTCACGGTGAACCACCAGTGCTGGCTTCAGAGACTTACATTTCATCTCCTGTGCCCCTCCCCTGGCCCTTAACATCTGGGCCACCAAACATCTAATGAGACTCGCCACGCCTCCCTCTACCGTGGGGAGGGAGGGATTTTATATTATTAGAATGCTGGACGCCACCTATATCTTGATCTTAACTCTAAATTTAAACCTTGAGTTTTATATTTGGTAAATGCATTGGGAATTTCATCGCTGCTTTTAAATGTTTATTTATTTATATTGTGTTTTAATTGTTGTACACCGCCCAGAGCCCTTCGGGGATGGGGCGGTATAAAAATCAAATCAAATAAATAAATAAATAAATAAATAAATAAATAAATAAATAAATAAAAAAGGTATCCTTCCAGCTTCTACTTGTATGATACTTAAGTCTTGGGGCGGCTATATATCAGAATTCTATGGACTTTGAATTAAGTTTGAATATCTTGCTTTTACACAATTTTTTCTCTCCCCCCCCCCTTCTTTCTAAGCCTCCCTTTCCTTTAGGTTCTTATCTTTAAACTGCAAGCATTTGTCTGCAGCCTTCTCCATGTATCCTGTGTGTTGTTGCCACTGTTCAAGGTGTCATGAAAATTCTAAATAAGAAGCCCAAGGAAGTCTCTATTGATTCTGGTTGGAATCTAGTCCTTGAATAAACATTCTTAGAAATTAAGGCTCATTCTTATATATGAGTACATTTTTTAGCTATTTTGTTGGCATTCCTGATAATCATTCTGGGGGGGGAATTCTTTCTGGAAAAGGATTCAGAGAAGCAAACTAATACAAAGGACTGGTTAAGTGTGCTCTGCTTACATATTGAGTATCTATGGAAACTGCAAAGTAACCAATGGTATGACCAGAGCAAATATGTTCTTCAGGGGAGAAAGGTCTGATCCTGGATCAAGTATGTGGTTGTCACACTGCTTCCAGGCTACCTTCCTGTTTTTGAGTGTCTGGAATAGTTTGAGCTTCTCCTCCAAGTTGAAGGGGAAGAATGGAGTAAATTTGCCTTTGGCTAGCAGTACATTGTCATTTTGTTAAACCACATACCTTACATTTCTTTATTTTGTATAACTCTTTTGGAGCCAGTGCTTTGATACTGCACATTTGGATGTTCACTTTGAAGTCAGGAATGCTTAATTAAATCTTTTTTTCTGGAAGAAAGGAGGAATGCTCTATTTTAAACTTATTTCCCTTATTTCACTACTATTGTGTTGCTTTGCTTCTAATTTTTTTTCAGGAGAGGCTCAGTGATGGGTCTGGAAATGGATTCACTTCCTTTATATTGCTATGAACAAGAGGGTTTTACACACACATTTCAACTTTGCAATTGCAGCAGAATAGTGCAATGAATCATATCAGAATATCCAGGTTTATTAACAGAGAGGAGCTGGGAAAAGGAGATGAATGACTTGGAAATAAAGAATGGATGAGGCAAATAAGGAAGGCGGAATATATATATACACTAGACCTTGGCACAGAGATTCAGTATTTAGTTTTTCAAGCACAGCACAGGCTTTTTGAGTTTCAGTTCTCAGTTACAATTCAGCTTAGATTATATATAGTTTCTTTGATGGTACAAGAAAGACAAGACAATTAAATTCTTGAAAAATAATTGAAATGCATGGACATCTTATGTACTTTTACTTTATAATAAGCTTCTGAGAAAGTTTTGAAACAGCAAACTTGTATGTAGTTTTATGATTGGCTGCCAGTGACATCATACCTGTGCTGGATGCCTGGTTTATGACTAAAGCTATAATGATATTTGTGTTATACATTTAACAACAGCCTAGGTTCCCTTTGGGCAGAACATTTCTAGGGAGTTACTGGATTCCCCCAGGCTGGTAAGGTCAAGACCTCCCCTCCCTCAAAAAATGTGCTTGAGGTATTTCAAAGGGCTCTTTCTAGAATTATCCTAGCCTGTCAGGACCAATCGTGTAAACCTTTTACATAATTGCATAAATTGCTTTCCCATCCTGCTGAGGAAACATAAAATAAATGTTGAAGCAGCACAGTGGCAGGGCATTGTCAGTGCTTGGCATAGGTTCATCAGTTCAACCACATCATGAAAAATAATAAATATTTTTGTTTGTTGACTTCGGGCAATCTCATTCAGTGCTATTAATATAATTTCAGAGAAGTACCTCAAAATCAAATACCATCAGAATATGATCTGCATGTCACTGCTGTGCTTCATGCTTACATTCATTCAAAGAACAATTTTGCATTTGTATGTGACTAAATATTGGTTATGAAATCAAACAGTGTCACTAGGGTTGCCAATTTGGGCTGACTATCCAATGGGGGAGAGCTCACAAGAGGTTGGGGGGGGGGCAACCTTTTTGTCTCATACCAGTTTTCTCTCCAGTCATTTTCCCCCCATTATTTTGTTCATGCATACATGCATACTTAGGAGAGGAAGTATGAAAGAAGTCTGTGCATGGCACCATATTCACAAAATCCAAAATAGCCTTTCCCTCTCAGTGTCCTACGCTGGGATAGTCATGGGTAGCAAAAGGGATGATGGAAAGGAGGATGACAAGTAATCCAGCTTAAAGAGCAGGGAAGTGAAAAAAGCTAGTAACAGATGAGTTCCAAAGAGGCTGACTTTTTTCTCATTTTCCTGCAGGTATTTAGCCTGAGAAGGGCCAAATGAAGGAGCTCTTGGGAGAGTCAAAGCTGCTAAGCCTCTTGGCTCTTGACCTGTGGCTAACAACCTATGACATGTGATGGTCAGCCTTTCCAAATGTATATCTGCTTTCTCTGTCTATTGTTTAAACAGCTTTGTCATTTGGCAATTTTTCTGTTTTGCAAGGCACGTTGTGTCCCACTTTCAAGGCAAAGGGTGTGGCTAACCAGATATTTTTGTCTACTTGATTGTTGATTTTTAAACTCATTCATCACTTTTCAACTAAGAATTTAAGTTGGTACAAAAATGGTATTAAACAAAATACAACCACAAAAACAGTAAATCTGATTGAAAGTATAGACATATACATATTAGTAGAGCATTAAGTAAAGAACCGGATGTCAGCCAGTGGCAGCTGCTGGAATATTACAGCAGTTCAAGGGTTTGCAGTGAGCCCTTGTAGAATGCTCAGGTTCTGAAAGCTAGTCAATAATGCTGTTCCCTACCACCACCAGCCCTATGTCTGTAACCATGGTTCTTCCCTCACTTAAATGTAGGATTACTAACTCTGGGTTGGGAAATTGGGAAATGGAGATTTGGGGAGCAGGGGCTGGGGAAGGTGGGGTTTGGGGGAGGGAGGGGCCTGAGAGGCATATAATGCCATAGATCACATCTTCCAAGGCATCCATTTTCTGCAGAGGAACTGATCCTTGTCAACTGGAGACCAGTTGTAATTCTCCAGCCACCACCTGCTTCTGGGCTAAAACTGAACAGTTTTTAACTCTATTTTACAATGCAGATTATTTCAGGATAAAGGTTGGGAGATGCCACTCTGGTCATTTCTGCACAGTCCAAATATCCCGGGTTGAGCAAGGGAAATATCCTGGTTTGGCCAAGAAGTTGGCACGGTTCCTGGTCCTAAAGAGGGTTTGTCCCACAATATTTCCATCATCCGGGGATTTTCAAAAATCACCAATTCGGCGATTCTTTTTTTAAAATCCTGCAGTGAACCCACTACCGTGCAAACACCACAGGAGCAGAACCAGTTTATTTTTCCCACCCAGCTGCCTGATCTCTGCATCCCGCCACCCACCACCCTGATCTCCCCACCTGACATCATGTCAGTTTTCAACTCTGCTGAGCTGCCGACCATTGCAGCCTGGCCTTCCCGAAATGTTCCCCCAAGCACATTTTCTGCTCATGGTATTGACCGGTGCCATTTCACCTGGGTTAATCAGGAGTGGAGTCCCAAAATATCCCTGTTTGCTACTGTACATGTACTGGTTGCTCAGAGCTCAGAGCTAGGGAAATGTACACTTTGGGCTGAGTGTTAGTGGGCTTATCACTGGGGGGGGGTTTCTCTCATTTTCTCAAATATAAGTACGTGAGTGGGAATGTGATGTGATGGTGTGCCCCATTGGTTTTCACTACCGTTTGCCATGTTGAGGCCTGCGCTGGGCCCTATCCAGAACTGGAAAAAGGGGGACTTTGTTTTCCCGGGTTGCTGCCCAAAAACAACAGCCAATCAGAATGTGGGAAACCAAGGATGTTTGTGCATGCACAGGTACGCTTCCGGTGTAAATACAAAAGACCCAGGCTCGTGCAAAACTAACTGGAGTATTTCCTGCAGAAACCGCTACCTGCCCTCACACACACACCCCATCTAGGCCTGCTGTATTACCCCACAGTGGGCTTTACTGCTAGTAGACAATAAGAGCCAATCATAGTTTCCAACTGAAATGGACAGTTCAGGTTTTGTGTCATGTTTCTCTGTATGGTTTTTTATCAGATGCTCTGAATTTCCAGGACGTTTTCCCCTGTTCTAGTGATCTCTAGCTATATGTTATTAACCAGTGTTTCTTAAAATATCTGATGCAAAATCCCTTCTAATCTTGAGCCTTTTTAGTTTTGGCTCTAAATAATCAACTTCCCTCTGGGTCCTGCCCTTGCAGTCCACATAGAGATAAAACATACATTTTCCTTAAAACTCATTTTTGAATTGCTGCTGGTAATGGTCTCACTGTTCTGTTTTGTGGACTCAAAAGCAACAAGGTATCTGTAGGGCATGCATGCACTTCACAAAAAGGATAGCTTGCATGGTGGAAGCCAGTGAACAGGAGTGAGCTTGGGGATATGTGAAAGAGTTTAAATCAAATTGAATGTCCTTGGGTTACAGAAATTTGAAAACTACTGACGTAGCATACTTTATGTGGTCACATGAGAATCTCATTGTTTGTCTGTTTCTCACACTTATACAGTTCCGTCGGTGAAATATCGATAACACCATGTGAAACTTTTCTACAGAACATTAATAGCATATCTGATACAGTTTTATGTCTATTTATTTTGCCATGTGGCATGCATAAGAATGAATAACTAGGATTCCAGACAAGCAACCCTGTTAACATTGCTATTGCTGCATTTTTTTAAAAAAAAAAACCATGACAATATTTCCCCAGTAAAATTTAATTATGTAAGCTCATATATCAGAATGCCCATAATTTGCCCTATTGCGTGAAAGGACTGTAAACACCAGAAATGCATGAATAAAATACTTTTTTGTAAAGTGTCATATTTTGTTCATGTTATAAAATTACTTCAATGCATACTTGCAACACTTTCATGGTCCAAAAATATGGCAGTTTCAACAAACTTGCATTTGTGGGTATTTTGCCTTTCAGATAGATGCATACTGACTCATGCCTTTGAAAATACTTCACAGAAATACAAAGAAGATGTTTTAACAACTGGCAACTGTTTACAATGGCAGTCAGATGTGAGAACATATGGCTCCAAGGTGTGTTTCTAAGGGAAAGTATGCCTGAGGTGGAAATATTTTTAGCAGACCACCTCTTTGCGTGCTTTGAGATAGGTAGACTCTTTTGTTCATTTGTTCTTTAATTTATGAAAGAGGAGAATTGTTTGTGTTACTCTTTGGAAAGTGATGATTGTGAGAGCCATACAAAAACTGAAAACACATTTTCACAGAAAACATGAATTTACATCAGTTTTGTTTACTTTCAACTTGTGGGATGGGATTTGTTTAGACTATTATTTTGCTGAATTTTCCATGACCCATTACAGATGCACCATCTGCCAATGCTCTTTTAATATGATTTTCTGAAAAAACAGAAAATTATCGTAAGGTGTACTGTGTAACCTTTAAAATATCAAAATGTGGGTGGCATGCCAATTTATTTCAGTGGGGTGACCTAACTCTCTGTAATAAGTTATACAATTCAAAACTACAGATGTTATTGTGACATTTGTGTAAAACATTTGTCAATCATTTTGACACAGCCTATTCAATATCAGCAGTTGCCCAAACTAGGAAGGTTTCAGGGAAACAGGACTTTGTTCTTCAGTAAAACACAAGTAGAGATAGGGTCTGGAAAGCTTTTCAAGGAAGATTTTCCATGATGTAGATGCCACAGCTCCATGCATTGATGAAATCTAATTCTGAACTTGTCCCAAGAGTGTCAGTCAAAAATCTACATGCTGGGACTACAAAGGAATGGGGCAGGTAGGGCAGATGTTTCTGAGAGAATGCTAGTTTTTCAGGAAAAACATCTGGGAGGAAAAATTCAGGACTTAAAAAAATGGAAGCGTGGCAATGATCCCCAAAAGTTCAGCCTCTCCTCCAGGGTTCAAAACAATCCTTGTAATATTGGCCTGCACATTTAATCAGAGCCCGTGCGACTCTGTCAGAGGGGAGGGGAGGAGCCAGCCTTAGCTTGAAGGAGGAGGGGGAAAATTCTGTGGATTTCTGTGGGTCTGGATAAGAGTGTCAGTTTGGCAAGATTTTTAATTTGACTTTTAGGTAGGATTAGGATAGGCTCGGGGAAGAAAGCTTATTTTAGGGGATGAATAAGCACCTTGTAAAAGCCCTACGTTCCTGGGCAGTTTCTGAGAACAAGAGATTATGTGTTGAAATGAGAAACCTACATCTTTGAGGGAACCTGAATTTTGATAACCAAGTCCAGTAAACCTCCTAACCTGAAAAAAAATTCTGGGGAGGGGAAGCAATAATATTTCCTTATTGTTCATGTATTGTAGTGTAGCCTTATACCGTTCCTTTGGTGAAAAGATTGTAACTGCTGTGTTGTATTGTCAAGAGTCATTTTTACCATTTAAGGTAAAAACATTTTACACATAACGCTTACTCCATGTGATACCTATTTTTCTGTTAAATAAAATGGATTATTTTGACCTCACTCATGTCTTGCCAGCCTAATACAGTGGAAAGGGAACTAAACTTATAAGTGTTCGAGTGAGGCAACTCAGCATCTTGGACACTGGGGGGCACTGCATCATTCTAGATGTGTATATGTGTTTTCTCCTTGCTGGGATGCCTCTATTTGTCTTAACCTGGAAGTTTATTTTTCCTCTCACCTTGTGCCCTTTGTTCTATAGTACTGTTCTCATGGCTCTCTAAGGAGCCAGAGCTCTCCTTTATAAGCATAATTTCCACATACTTGCCACCAGAGTAGCTAGCCATTTGTGACAGTCAATAGTATTTGTTGGATTCCTCTGAAAATGAACAAAGGAGGGTATCAAGGGCAGGTGGAAAGGGAGTGTGATTTTCCACCCTGTAGGTCTGTTTTTTACAGCCATCTTCAGCCCCAGTAACTATTATTGTTCAACCCTTAAAGGCTACAAAGGTGAACCAGTCTGCAGAAACCTTAGATACTTTCAAAATTCATGTTGCACACACACAGCCCTGAACAGAGGGGACACAGAACAGGTTATCTTGTGAAGATATGAGGGCTTGGGGGAAAGCCCAGTGGCAATGTGGGCAAAGGTTTCTAGAAAACAAATGTTCTTGGTTCAATTTACATGTTTCTGATATCAACAGTTCATGGATACTGAAGCACATGTTAGACTTCAGAGCTGGTTACAGGATGGTGGAAATTTCTGTTAGTTGTGTGGAAATCATAAGCCCTACCTGGAAATGGAGCAGCCCCATTTCGGGAAGAATGCTGGCTGTGAACTGCTTTATGTTCTCTGTACAGCTGCCAATGTTCTGCTGTGCTGTGATTCACCTTTAGAATTGCAGCCATTCTCCACTAGAGGGATGCATTTCATCATATTTGGGACTCTCTTGTCCCTCGTGGTATGAGGACAATCTCAGTGTTCCTCTAATTCAATTTCTTGAGTTCTGGGTTTTTTAATTTGTTTGTTTTTGTTTGGGGGAGTTATTTGCTATTAAGTTTATGGCAGCCCAATAGGGGTTCTGGAAACAGTGTTTTTTTACCAGTTTGAAATATTTTCCTCATGATGTTCATGGTTATGTGGACTGAATTTGCATTTACTCTTACTGGCTACTCATGGCCAGTTAAGAAATATGTGTATGTGATTATCACATGTCACAATCTAAGATCTAATTAAAATAATACAAACAAATAAAGGTGTAACCCAAATTAGTCCCCATGTCATCTGACACATGCCATACAAACCCCATGATTAAAAAAAACAATAATTTAAGTCTGTTGTACATCCAGCTTGCAATTTGGCACAATAAATCCTTAAGGAAAAAAAGATGGAGGGGAGACATATACTTAATCAGCAAGTAATTGTATTACCCTATCCAAGATACACTGTAAAAAGAGGAGGTGTAATCAACACTTAAATGCAAGACAACAAGACTGAATTGTTCAAGTGCAATAATAGCATTGCAATTGACATATGACAGTGAGATATTTTTAAAAAACACATTTGCACAATCCTAGCATGCAGTTGAATTACTTTAAACCAAAAACAGAGTTCAAGTTACTCCAAGTTTATATTCCAGAGAGAAGAGATATGTGTGAGGGTGCCCAAAGGAAGCAAAAGGTGCAGTGGGATAAATGGAGAAGGGGTTTGGGAATAAAAAGAAAGGAATTCCTAGCCAGCTGGGGATGGGGAAAGCCAGCTGACAGCAGGGCAGATTAATCCAGAACAGGAAATGAAGAACCTATAAGAAGGTAGCTGGTAGGAAAATATGGAGGGCTAGATTTGGGAAGGGATACAAAATGAGAGAAAATACATTTTTCCTGTCTGGACAAGGAAGGTCCAGATGCTTGTGGTGCTGGAAGAAAGTTCAGGAGGAGAAACCAACTAAGTAGATGGAAGGCATATTTTTACCTTAGATTACATTTAAGTTCATGAAAACCAAAGTCAAGTAATATGGAGTAGAAATAAATAGCCCATCTCATTTTGAATTGACATTGCTAACTCTGCAACCTGATAAAAAATACAGTCACGGGCTGGGGTATAAAGTCAACCAGCGAATAACGCACATGTAGATACTTAGAATATAAAAATGCTTCTTTAAGTGTTTTCTGAGGTTTTATTGCATACAAAAAATAGTTTCAAGGTCTTGTTAGTTACATCATAAGAGATGCAGATATGATCCATGCATGCAGCAGTTCCAAAGGATGACTGATAGCAAAGCTGGTAAAAGCTGTTCAGCAGAATGTGTGTGCGGTTTGTTTTTTACAAAAATCAGTCTTCTTTTGTGGCTGCTCCAGAAGTCGATTTGTCGTCCCAAATTCTACCAGTTATTTTGCTAAATGAAAAGATCCTAAGCTTCTTCTATAAACCTGTATCCTAATCAGCTTCCCAGTGGATCTATGCTGTTGAGTTCAAATGTAGCACAAAACCCTGGGGGGTTTTCAAAACATGTGGTCAGTTTTTGAAACCAGAATTGAGCTTGATCTTATAAATCTGGCTTCCCTAGCTAGATTCTTATTTCATTGGCCATCTATGCATGCACTACTTACCCCGTGGATGTTTATTTCACGGTGAGGTTTTCCCACTTTTTTTGTTTACACAGGGATTCTCCTCCTGTGAAGTGTCCCCAACAGAGACAAGCTGAGCCACCATTTTGCCTGCCCACCACTTCCTTCTTTTTTCTATGCAATCTCCATTTGGGGAGTTTGCCTGCAACCCGTGTGTGTGTGTGTGTGTGTGTGTGTGTGTGTGTGTGTGTGTGTGTGTGTGTGTGTGTGTGTGTGTGTGTGTGTGTGTGAGAGAGAGAGAGAGAGAGAGAGAGAGAGAGAGAGATCCGGTTCAACTTATTGCTCCAGTGATAGATCTCCAGCATTAAAAAAATCCTTTCTGACTGTTTTGAAATGATGAGCCAAAGAGTAGGATAAACTGCTGTTGTGTGGGTGTGGAAAGGCAGGGAGCAGTGAGAAAACCCAAAGAAATCTTAATACACAATGATCTTTTTCACTTTCCCTGTGAAGGGAGAGAAAAAGTCACACTTTAACAGCTTTCAGAAACTACGGGGATTCTGAATTCCAAAGTGTACGGTGAGTTCCAAAGAGAGAAAGACATATGCTAATCAAGAACCAAACCCAAAGAGAATGCATGCTCCATGCAAAAGAGACCCCAAGTGCATAAATTGTCATTGCTTTTGCCATTTCAGAGAGATCCAGGTTGTACTCCTGCCTGCACTGATTCAAGGGCAGCACCAGGGAATGAGCTGGAATTAAGCAAGTATGTCTGCATTTGTACATCAACAAAGCAATCGTCAAAACTAAACCAGTGCGTTCTGGTTTGACGTATCCTAACTAATCATGGTTATTGGAGTCTCCCATATTTAGGCAATTGTGCTAACTACAGATTGTTTCATTAAACCATAATTTCTTGTGATGTCTGAACTGAACCAAAAACTCCTAGTTTTTTACCTGATTGTTGATATTAGCAGACTTAAATCTTCAATCATTAATATGTTTCTGTAGAAGTAAGATTAACTGAAAGTAATGAGATGAACTTCTGAGTAAATATAGTTGGGGTTAAGATGCAAATACAGGTTGTGGAGGTGGATTCATGCATTCTTCCTTCAAAAAGTATTTGGATGTGGAGATATATTTTCTGCACCTTCAAGCAACAATATTTTACTGATGGTCCAGCTAGTGCAATGGTAGGAGTGCTTCATGCAATGTAGTTATATGAGAGTTGCAGGCACCAGCACCTACTGGTTAGTGCCTGTGCTATCACTGATAAGACAAGGCAAACCCACACACACCCAGCCCCAGTATCTGTACCACGTAATGAATTGTCTCATAGCGGATGGGAGCTCCTGCATTCTTCCACTTACAAAAGGGGATGCTTATTTAGCTGTTTTAAATAGAGTATTTGTGAATAATCTGAAACTGCTTCCTGAGTTACTCTTCACATATTCAAACAGTTCAGGTCAGAGTAGTGCAATCAGCAGGGTTTCATGCATAAACATTCTCACAGAAACCAGTTGGGGTTCTGCTTTCTCCCTTTTCCACAGATCTGTCTCACAGTATGCTTCTTAACACATTTGGTGTTATGTCTTTACCAGCAATGCTCCCCATTCCCTCATGCAGTAATGACCCATCATTCCACACACTTTCGTTTCTCCTTAGCAGGCCATTAACTATCTACACTCTGTCCCACAGAAAGATCTCAGGAGATTTGTGTAGTAATCTGCCATTTCCTGAACCATCTTTGTTCTAGAATGCTCCGCTTGGGTCCTAGTGCTTACCTACTTCTGTTTGCAAGGCAGTAGGATCCAAGCAGAGCATTCTAGAACAAAGACAGTTTTCAATAGGGTGTCTGTGAATAATCTGAGATAGCTTGCTAGGAAAAATCACTCCTAGTCTTTTCCAGTATTTGATGAGTAAAATGGCATTTACAGTACCATCACAAGGAGAGTGACATCCTTCTAAGTCCACTAAAGTCAATGGGCTTAGCAAGGTAGAAGTCAGCTTAAGATGGCACTTAAGACAGAACTACATGATAGGTCCAATACATGCCAGCTCACAGATGGGCTGAGCTTGCAGTCTGATGTGCATTGGGAGAGCCCACCTTAAAAAGCGCTCATTCACTTGGTGCTGTGACAGAGCACTGCAGGGTAAGGGGAAGAAGCTTCCAGTTTCCCTGATTTACCAGCAGAAATGGAGGTTGGGAGGCTTTTGCTCCTTTTCTTTGACTTCACACATCTTTCTACAGCATGTAGAGCCAAAAAAAGTTAAAAAGCCCCTTGCCCATTTCTACTGGGGAAAGCAGGATGGGAGGAAAATTGGAGGTTCCTACTCCCCTTTGGCATCACTCCCTCATAGAGCCAAGCAGATGAGCAATTTTTAAGGAGAGATCCCCAATGTACCTTTGACTGTGAGTCCACCCATGACCTGGCACACGTTGGGCGTACAGTGTACATTGCCTTTAGTGACACACACATAGTGATCAAAGGCCTTTAATGACACACATACATTGATCAAAGGCTGTAAAATGCCTCTGTGTTTGGGACTCTTTAGTTTGGAGAGGAGACGTCTGAGGGGGGATATGATTGAAGTCTATAAAATTATGCATGGGGTAGAGAATGTTGACAGAGATAAATTTTTCTCTCTTTCTCACAATACTAGAACCAGGGGCATACATTGAAAATGCTGGGGGGAAGAATTAGGACTAATAAAAGGAAACACTTCTTCACGCAACGTGTGATTGGTGTTTGGAATATGCTGCCACACAGTGGCGAATTTGCCTAGGGACGTGGGGTACCCCTTGTCCCCGGGCGCACCGATTAAAGTCACATGGAGGGCGCCAAAATGTCCCCCACAGTTAATCATCATGCTCCAGTCCAGCAAGGATGGTGCCCTGGAATGTCCAGTCCAGGGGGCGAGCAAAATCCGCGCCCTCCCAGGCATTCTCCTGACCTCTGCAGGGGCTGTGAGTCATCAAGATCAGGAGCCTCGGAGGCGGGAGCTCCACCTCCCTCTGAGCCGGCATTCCTTGCCTTCTCTTCCGGCCTGCCTGCAAACAGTCACAAGACTTCTCCCCAGGCTGGCCGGCACAGAAAAAGGCAGAAGCCGAGAAGGGAAGCCAAGTGGGAGCGCGGCAGCAGCAACAACAGGCGGCGGCAGGTGAGTGAGGCAGCGAACCAGCCCATGATCGCTCCACACACACACACACACACACACACACACCCACAGCAGGACTTGTCAGCCTTTCCTTGGCCTTACCCGCCTCGCCAGCGTTTGCTCCGCGAGCGCGCCCATGGCCCACAGGAACCAGTCCGGCTGTGGGGGGGGGGGTGATGGGCCAGCAATGCGGAGGGTGAGAGAGCGAGAGGGGAATGGGAAAGGACAGGAGAAGAGAGAGAGATGGGGAAAGGAGGGAGGTGGCACAGGAGAGGAGGGGATGGGCCACAGGAGAGAGAGAGCCAGAGGCGACTGGATGGAAAGATCTGGCTGCTGAGATCAGTGATTTAGAAAGTGTGTACTAATGTTCCAAAGATCTACCAGCATGATCTCTGAATTTTTAACTTTTATAACTCTGCAAGGAAGAAATCTGGTGTGTGGGGGGGGGGTATGAAAGCTGAGAATACAGAGATCATGGCATAAGATTGTCAGAACTTCAAGTGCACACTTTTGCAATACAAATTTAAGAGAACATTCCATTGAGTTGCAACTGACTGATGACAATCCTTTGCATGGAGCATTCCATCCAGCAAGAAACAAGGTGTTTTGCTATTGCTTTCCTCTGCATAGCAACCCTGGTCTTCCTTGGTGGTCTCCTATCCAAGTGCTGACCATGGGTGACCTTACTTAGCCTTTACATCCTGACAATCTTGGACCCAACTGGGCTAATCAGGATGGTGTAGTAGCAATAACAGCATCCGATGTTTTTTAAAAGCACTCTAATGATACAGCACCAGGGAAAGTGGGGATGCTGGGGAAATAATGGGTGACTATCTGGATGCAGTCACAGATAATTAAATCTCAGATTAATAAATTATCAATGAATGCTGTATTTTTGGGGGGAGGGATCATACCATTCTGATGTGTTTGCCTAAATATTCCTTAGCAATTTTAATGGCTATTAACCTGCTTGGGTAGGGAGTGTTTTGGCACATAATAAAACTGATGCAAATCTGTACAGTGGGTGTTTGAGTTGGTCATAGTTAACCAAGCAGACTGGGAGATCAGTTGATGTCTGATTGTGACATTCAAACCTGTTAAGTTTGATTGTTGTACATATTCAGTGTGAATTTCCCTTCTTTTCCCAACTCCACTTAAGAACACAGACATATTTTACCACACATTTCTAAAGCTCAAGTACTATTACTTTTCTTCAAAGTGTATGAGTGTTTTAGGGAGCTTTCTGCATCTCAGTCAAGTCAGTGATAGGACAAATATAGAATTTAGAACATTTGGAAAACAATGCTCCCCTTCAAAAAAAATTTTGAACTCCTACCCCTTTATGGACTAGAGCATTTCAAGTTTGAATCCAATAATAAGGTTCACTCCACTCTGCCAATCACTCCTTACAATAGTAAAAACATACTCTTGAGATGGTGGAGCAAAGGTTAATCCAGCAGCAAGAAGGGCTTGCTCCTTCCAGGCCTGGAGCATGCACAAAAGTGCCCTTTGTGCCCAAGATGTATAGTTTTCCTTGGCTTCTCATGTTTTCCAATGGTCATTTTTTACATGGACACTGGATTGTAATTTCCTCTGTCTCCTAGTTCAGCTGGGGAGGGGTGTAGGTTGCCAGGCCTCTGCAGGGGGTGGGGATCCCCCACTTTGGGTCCCCTCCCTCTGAAGCTATTCAGCTAGCTGCTAGCCACTGGATGACTTACAAGCAGTAAATTCAGGCTATGTTTCAGGCTATGCTGGGGGGCAATTGGGGATGCTGGATATAACACCATCAACGTTTTCACAGCAGTAATAAAACATTTTGCAAGCATTTTGAAAACGTCAAAAATTTTATTTCTGCTAAGTGGCATGGACTATTGCTGTGTTCAGATTTGTGAGTTGGGGCATGTTCTATAATATGATGGTGACTTTAAAATGATCTGGTGCAAAAAATACTTGTTTGGTCATGGTGGGGGACGGTGGCCACCCATACTGGGGGAGGGGGCTCCAAACTCAGGTTTTGTCCCCGGGCGCCAGTTTGCCTAGAAACGCCTCTGCTGCCACAGGAGGTGGTGATGGCCACTAACCTGGATAGCTTTAAAAGGGGCTTGGACAGATTTATGGAGGAGAAGTCGATTTATGGCTACCAATCTTGATCCTCCTTGATATGAGATTGCAACTGCCTTAGCAGACCAGGTGCTTGGGAGCAACAGCTGCAGAAGGCCATTGCTTTCACATCCTGCATGTGAGATCCCAATGGCACCTGGTGGGCCACTGCGAGTAGCAGAGAGCTGGACTAGATGGACTCTGGTCTGATCCAGCTGGCTTGTTCTTATGTTCTTATGTCTACACAAACACACTCCTCACACAGAGTCAAACTAGATAAGACAATAGATCAGTTAATGGAAACTTGATTCTTTTCAATCTTTAAATTGCAATCATGATCCCCAAAATGGATCATGGCCAAACTGAAATCAACAATCAAGAGTTTCAGCTGAAAGAAATGCCTGCTTTTCATTGCTTCCATGGAAGCTTTGAGTCACCACTGGGAATTTGAGCCAGTCGCACTCTCTGACTTTAGTATTTGGATGGGCAACCTCCAAGGAATATCAGGGTCCTAACACAGAGGCAAGCCATTGCAAACCATCCGTGAATGTCTCTTGCCTTAAAAACCCCACCAGAGGTCACCATAAGTCATATGTGACTTGGTGGCAAAATACCCTATTGTTTCCTCCTGTTTTTCCTATCTCCTAATCTGTTTTTCTTTCTGTTCTCATTGTTGTTTCCTCTTTCCTCATTAACTTGAAACTTTGTATGTCTAGATACCTTTACATTTGTATCTCATCTGTTCGCCATGGAGTACATGGCTCTTGGCCTAAGTCTTCATGGCTGAGAGCAGGCTCCCTAGATCCTGATGCAATACAGGTCAGCTCCTTCCAGCCTGCCATTCTAAGCAGATACTCTATTGGTGTAGGCAGGCCAGGTAGGACAGATCACAGGCCAGGTAGGACGGATCATATAGACCAGTGGTCTGCAACCTGTGGCTCTCCAGATGTTCATGGACTACAATTGCCATCAGCCCCTGCCAAAATGGCCAATGCTGGCAGAGGCTGATGGGAATCGTAGTCCATGAACATCTGGAGAGCCACAGGTTGCAGACCCCTGATATAGACTCAAAAGCATCCTTGGTGCTAATTACCACACCAAGAAAATAAGGGGAAAAAATCTCACCTGGATCTACTTTAGAGTTATCTAGTTTCAACCAGAAAAAAAAAACAAAGACTGTGCGTTTTAGTTTTGACTCATTACTTGCGTCAAAATGTTATGCAAATACACAGCAAATTCCACTACCTTTCAGCTTCTTCTAATAATCAGGTAATAATAACCATTAGAGCTGTTGGGTCCATTTTTTTCCAAAACAGAGAATCAAGGGCATAAAGAATGCCCTACTTTACCTGTGATATTACGTGCTTTTAACAAAGATGATATAATTGCTTTAGAAATACAGTGTTCTGTAAGACTAGAAAGGGGCAGTCTGCTTAGCAGTCAACATCAGGGTATGGATGATTCATCTTAGAACATGCATTCATTATTACTGCAGTGTTTATATTGTGTTAAGGTCATGAGCACTCCAAAATAGGAAGAGACACAATAATTGGGCCAGAATTTTTCTCATAATCTCACTTGATGCTACCTGATTCATTAGTGATGAGATCAAGCAGGTACAGTTTAGGATCTTCCAAGCTCAACATAATCCAGTTGGCAACCGCATTTTCCTAGCAAACATTATTACTGAACCTTTTTTGGGGTGCTGCACATAACTTTCAAGCTGCATTCAGCTTTGTGGGTTACCATCATGGAGACTTGACATAGTTTTGGGGAAAATAAGTTTTACTAAACTTATGGGAAGCAAAAAGCAGTATATGCCCAAACAAATAAAAATAACTCTGCTACCCCAAATTCAGAAGGGTGGCACATATTTCATTTGGTATACAAAAGATGCACTTCAACTGGTAGGAAATATTTTTTTTATGCTGCATCATACGATTGTTAAACCTATCAGCATAGCCAAACTGAATAACAGGAGAAAAGATTGGAGTCCTTTGAGAAAAGAGGGGAAGAGAGCAGTTGAAAAAGACCTGGAGCTTATTTTATAGACAGAAGAGAGTTGACACATCTCAAGGTCTTCTGGCAATACTCCTCAGGATTATGTGATTGCCTTGCTTCTGTTATCTCCAACCAAAAGCTTATAGATGGTGAGAACTGTTGCCCAATTCACTTCTGCCATTTCCCGCAGCAGAATCACAAGGGTCATTGGGTTTGTTTATCATACCTTTGTTTGCTTTGCAGTCATTTGTAGCAGTGCTCTGAATCTGCTAATTCATGAGTGCAGTGGCAAAATGATTTCTTTAAAAGAAATTGGTGATATCGAGAAATTGGAGGAAATTGGTGATATCAAGAAATTGGAGGAATCAAGATGGTGTCCGGAGAGGTTCATTACAGAGAAGTGAACCAGTTATTTTTCTTTTTCAAACCTTTCAAGTTAGTTAAATTAGATGGAAAACCCTTTTTAGTAAATTAGATAGGAAATTCTTCTTTTTAGTGAAACACCTTTTGTGGCAGTGTTTGTGCAGTGGCGAGTGAGTGTGGGGATACAGAGCTTGGAATGCAGTGCTGTGGAATCAACGTGTCTCTGACTCCCATTTTGTTGAGCCGCTGTGCCGCTATGCTGTTGTTGAGAGACATTGAGAGACGTCAGCGGCCAAGACTGGTAAAGAGCCCCAAATTCAATCGGGGACCTGGTTCCAGTGATCTGATTGGGGGGGGGGGCTTGTGGCAGGAGCCTCCTGGTGGATTGAATGGTGGGGAGCCAGTGCTAGGGGCTTCCCACAATGGCAGGTGCAAGGATCCAATGGCAGCTGTCTTCTCAGCGAGTTGGATCGGGAAAAGTTGGTGGCAGAGACCCCCTCCCCGCAGCAAAGAGGGCGACTACATACAAACTTCTGAACATTATTAAACTTCTAGACATGTTAAACCTAACGGTAACCCTTACAATAATAGCAGCAATTAACTGACTAACAAACTTTACTAACTTAATAACACTGTTATCCTAAACACATAAGAACATAAGAACTAGCCTGCTGGATCAGACCAGAGTCCATCTAGTCCAGCACTCTGCTACTCGCAGTGGCCCACCCCATGCCTTTGGGATCTCACATGCAGGATGTGAACGCAATGGCCTTCTGCTGCTGCTGCTCCTGAGCACTTGGTCTGCTAAGGCATTTGCAATTTGAGATCAAGGACAATCAAGATTGGTAGCCATAGATCGACTTCTCCTCCATAAATCTGTCCAAGCCCTTTTTAAAGCTATCCAGGTTAGTGGCCATCACCACCTCCTGTGGCAGCATATTCCAAACACCAATCAGACATTGTGTGAAGAAGTGTTTCCTTTTATTAGTCCTAATTCTTCCCCCCAGCATTTTCAATGAATGCCCCCTGGTTCTAGTATTGTGAGAAAGAGAGAAAAATTTCTCTCTGTCAACATTCTCTACCCCATGCATAATTTTATAGACTTCAATCATATCCCCCCTCAGACGTCTCATCTCCAAACTAAAGAGTCCCAAACTCCAGCCTCTCCTCATAAGGACGGTGCTCCAATCCTTCAATCATCCTCATTGCCCTTCTCTGCACTTTTTCTATCTCTTCAATATCCTTTTTGAGATGTGGCGACCAGAACTGAACACAGTACTCCAAGTGCGGTTGCACTACGGCTTTATATAAGGGCATGACAATCCTTGCAGTTTTATTATCAACTCCTTTCCTAATGATCCCCAGCATAGAGTTTGCCTTTTTCACAGCTGCCATGCATTGAGTTGACATTCCCATGGAATCATCAACTAAGACGCCCAAATCCCTTTCCTGGTCTGTGACTGATAGCACTGACCCTTGTAGCGTGTATGTGAAGTTTGGATTTTTTGCCCCTATGTGCATCACTTTGCATTTTGCTACATTGAACTGCATTTGCCATTTCTTAGCCCAATCACCTAATTTATCAAGGTCCGCTTGGAGCTCTTCGCAATCCTTTTGTGGTTCACACCACCCTTCATAATTTGGTACCATCTGCAAACTTGGCCATCACGCTACCCATCCCTACTTCCAGGTCATTTATGAATAGGTTAAAGAGCACTGGTCCCAAAATGGATCCTTGGGGGACACCACACCCTACATCTCTCCATTGTGAGAACTTCCCATTTATATCCACCCTTTGTTTCCTGTTGCTCAACCAGTTTTTAATCCATAGGAGGACTTCCCCTCTTATTCCTTCATTGCTGAGTTTTCTCAACAGTCTCTGGTGAGGAACTTTGTCAAAAACCTTTTGGAAATCCAAGTAGACAATGTCCACTAGTTCCCCCTTATCCACATGCCTGTTTACACCCTCAAAAAACTCTAGTAAGTTTGTAAGACAGGACTTGCCTCTGCAAAAGCCATGCTGGCTCTTCCTCAGCAGGTCTTGCTTTTCTACATGTTTAATAATTTTATCTTTAACCATAGATTCTACTATGTACACAATACAATCCCCAACAATACTAACAAAAGGAGTTAACTAACCTACCGTAACCCTCCCTCTACATTCCTAATACCTATCTACCTGTTCCTAATGCTAATGACAGGGCAACAGATATTCTGGGGCAGCCCACTTTCCTTTGGTCTCCCTCTCGGGGACTGACCACCAGCACCCCTTACGGATGCTGTTGTCATATCATGGCCCAAGCTGTAGTTTTCCAGTAGTCCCAGCACCTCTATCTCTATCAACCTGAATCCACACCACAGAAACATCAAGACTAGACTATTGTAAGGCACACTATTTGGGTCTCCCTTTGACATTAATTCCAGTTAGGGCAAGATGCTGTGGCATGGTTAATAATAGGAACATGCTGTGATGGACCCCCTCCCACATACACACACACCTTTCAATTTCACCAAGACAGGGAAAGCATTCACTGACCAGACTTCTCAGATTTTCCCACCTATTTCCTGTCAGAGACTGAGATACTTCAGGAGTGGTAGCATTTAGTGGCAAGAAGCACTTTCCCTCAGTCCTGTTATGCTCCCAGAAGGTGAAGGAAGCCCATTATTTTAAAATTTCCTTGGCAAATCTCTTTTATAAAGCACAGCAAAATAATAATACTGAGGCAGAGATGTAAAACTTAAACAGATTAAAATATTTATTTAACAAGATGGGAGATGAGAATGGGAGATGAATAGCTTGGAGGAAGGAATGGATAAGCAAGGATAAATATATATTTACAAAAGAGGTCAGCAGAGTATCAATATTTGGTTGTTGGCATAGCACAGACTTAAAAATACGTGTTCAGTTTCAGTTTTTAGTTACAATTCAGTTCAGCTTAGATGCTGTATAGTTGCTTAGATGTTTCACAGATTGTACAGTTCCTTAAACTTTGATGTTCTGGTAAATGGCTTGTTCTCACTCAGGGTTCTAACAGGTTTGGTACATCGACTCAGTATCCTCACTCAGACCTTGCTGTCAGAAAACCCTCAACAAACATAAAACAAACTACTGAGGTAAACCAAAGCAAAACCCTAGACCCAGACCAACTGGTATTACTGGAATTTGTCTCTCTAGAAGATATTATTTCCTGATTTAAATGGCCCTTCAGTTTGGCTTTCCAATAAACCCCTCCAGTCACACACTTTTTATATATATAGATAGGGTGACTTTATAACAGAATGATTCAATACGACATTTCAGCAGAGACAATGGGACTATGGGCTGTACTACTAATATGTGGGGTTTTTTACTGCTTGTTTCTATTTTGCTCCCATTACATTATATTTTGGGCTGACTTGGATAGCCCCAGGCCAGCATGATCTTGTCAGATCTCAAGCAGGGTCAGCTTTGGTTTGTATTTTGATGGGCACCCTCCAAGGAATACCAGGGTCATGGCACGGAGGCAAGCAATGGCAAATGACCTATGAACATCTCTTGCCTTGGAAGTCTACAGGGTTCCCATAATTCAGTTGTGACTTTATAGCACAAATATAAATATATTACAGCACAAATATATAAACAATTAGAAGTTGGTTTTGTTAGCAACATATATTCCAACTATCCCCATTTACCAGAAATACATTCACTGCCTCTATTTTATTCCTAAATGCATTTTGAGGAGATTCTGAAATACCTTTTAGGTGGTCTAGAGTTTTGAGCTCTGTCCCTTTTCCTGGGTCTTATATGTTAACTCTCTGAGCAAGTGGAAGGAGCTGGTGGGGTGAGCTTTGATGGAAAGATCCCTGGTTCTGCTCTGCCTCTGCAGTCTGCTCACTAAGTGGCCTTACTTCCCTGAAGTCTGCAATGAATACAGTAGAGAAGGTAAGGGGAGCAGGGGCTGCTTAACTCTTGCTCTTTCTGTCCTTCTGTTCATTCAAATCTGCAGTTGCCTGTTACTTTGTCACCTGTGATGGAAAAGATTTGTTATCCCTATTATATCTTCCCTCATGAAGGGAACACCAGCTTGAGGGGAGCAGTTCTGAGTGGATGTATCAGGGAAGCAAAAGATTAAGTGGGTGTTTCTACTGCTCTTCCTCCTTATCACAGCCTACATGTGTTTTTTTTGTCAGCTACATTTGCCTGAGGCCACTTCCACCCTTCTAAACCTATTGACTTCACTGGATGATGTGACTCTGTTTAGAATTACACTGCTGGTGTGTTGATGGCAAAGGTAATGGATTTCAGGCCATGAATTTTATTTGCTGTTAGGGATGAAAGTCGAAGAAGCAGATTGAACCAGCCCATGAAGTCCTCCGGCATCAGGTACTTTGCAAGTAAAAGGTATTTCAGAAGGACCTAGGAAATGTGTTACTTAATAGGAGCAGATACCACAATAATTTCCCCATTGAAGCACTACATCATTTTGTGCTGGTCTGGACTTCACAAAAGGTAGTGGGAGAAATTAGCTTTCTGAACAGCATGACTTTTGTCTTTTCACCAAGGTCAATGGACTGCAGCCATCAATTTTCCTGATTAATATACTGCATAAATAGAAAAGATGGAACATTAAACTCATTGTTCTTTTATGAATGCAATGAGTATTGAGTTAGTCAGCATTTTGTAACTATCCATAAGAGTATATGGGTTGGGGGTGAGCCTATATAGCCATATTTCCTTGTAATCACTTTGGCAAACAATCTCAAGACAGGTATATTATTTATGATGGGATAATGAGTTCAAAGCTGTAAAACCTAGAAATCTTTTACCTCAGCAATTGGTGTTATGGGCATTAAAGTTATAATATCAGTAGCCAACATTGCTGTTACAATCTAAAACTGATCAGGAGATCTGAAGTGGTGGCAATCTAAAACTTCCTGTCAAAGAACTACTGTGTTTGAACTCAAAACCCCAGGAACTCTTTGACAGCCTGTTCTGCTGAAACATGATAAAGTTGACTCTGTCCTAACTTAACAGTTACCCCAACTTTTTAAAACCCTCAAATACGCTACTTAATACAAATGTTAATTTGCCATCCCAAGTGCTGTATCTTGCTGCAGTTTCAGCAACTGCTTTGTGGCGGCTTTGCAGCAGTTGCAAAACTTTTAGTTACCCAGACAACTTTCAGTTTTAACCAATTTGCTTTCAGGTACATGCAAACGAATAGATATTACGCATATACCATATACATGCATATCAGTGACTAATGTATAAAACAATACTAAGAATATTGGACTGTTTGAGAGGCATGGTTTAAAATTATTTCCTGTTCCTGATAAAGGTAAATGTAAAGGTAGTCTCCTGTGCAAGCACCAAGTCATCACTGATCCATTGGGTTACTACATCACCACGTTGGTTAGGCAGACTATGTTTACAGAGATAGAGAAGGATTAAGAGAGCCCCATGAATGGTGCTTCTGTTTGTCCATCATAGACCAGAGAGCCCTCGCTATTTTTATGAGCCACCCAAAAGTGTCATATGAGTTGAAAGATTACAAGGCTTATCACAGCCAGAAAAATAAGACTGCAGAGAGCTAACTGAGAATGTATGATAACTATGGAGACATCTGGCAATGAGATTAAAGAGGCTAACCATGACTGGATATATTGCTTACAAGCACCAGGCAAATGGAAGAATAAGGAGTCTTAAAGGAGACTATGGGTGGATAAAACTTTGAAAGAGCACATAATATGCTTTAAGCCTCACTCACCAAAGTAGATAAAGGTCATTGGGGGTCTCATGAAGACAGTAGTAATTACCTCCATAAAACTTTATACAATGTGCTAATTGATTCACATCATTGTATTTGTGGGATGTGGATGGTTGAAAATATTTCTTACTACATGTTCCATTGTGTTATTTCAAAAATGTAAGGGAAAGTTTCTTCCAAGTCTATTAAAAACGTATGTTCATCAGTCGACACAACCAAAATTAGATTTGTATTTTCAAAGGCCTTCATGGCTGGAATCAACTAGCTGTTGTGGGTTTTCCAGGTTTTGTGACCATGCTCTGGTGGTTTTAGCTCCTAACATTTCACCTGCATATGTAGCTGGCATCTTCAGAGGCACATCACAGTAAGATGTGTCTGGTTGTGTACATTAGAAGATACCAGCCACAGATGCAGGCAAACACATCTTACTGTGAAATGCCTCTGAAGATGCCAGCCACAGATGTGGGCAAAATGTTAGAAGCTAAAATCACCAGACCACAATCACACAGCCCAGAAAACCCATAACAATCAGAAATTAGACTTATTTGTCATTATTATTTTATTTTTATTTTGCCAAACAGGGACACTACTTGAACTCTGACAAATTTTCCCTAGGCAACTGCAAAACAAAACCAAATCTCTCATGATTTATGTGTGGGCTGAATGCTCTTAAAAATCCTTTTCCTTATGATTTAATTACTGTGTACCTTTTAAGATTGCTGTTCTTGTTTCTATTTTTTAAAGATTTATTATGGTTCTTTTCAGAGTCTATTCTCATGTGTAGTAGGACACATTTTGTGCAGAAGGAAAACAAAATGTTCAGTAGGAAAAAAATTGTGCAGTTAGCAAAATGGGCTTTAAAAGGAACAAGGTGGATGAGAAAAAGACAAAGAAATATAAAATTAAGGTATTATTGTTACCCCAGTCTTCATAATAGTATATTATTGGAAGTAACTATTTGAGACCAAATATATTAATTAATTCATATTGAATTTTGAAAAGGAAACTTTTTTGAATGCATTAGTCACACTGCAATATGAAAAGAAAACTCCCACTCACACTCACTTGTCATGTCAAAATCCCCTTTGCTTCAAAATGGTTAGATCATCACCATCTGGGATGAGGTAAGATGAGCAATGTTGCTTACCAGCTTCTGAGGAAATTCCTTTAAACCACATGTTTTCTTGCTTTGCTTGTCTTCCATTCTGTGCTCTCATTTGTTCGTCCACAGGAACACTAATGCCCTTGGATCCCATTCAGCCAGTGGTAGCATACTGCAATCGATGCAGAAGCAGAGGTGGGATCCAACCAGTTCTCACCACTTCTCTAGAAGTGGTTACTAATTTTTTCTGAGTGCCGAGAAGGGGTTACTAAAGCAACCACCCTGCCCAAAAGGGACTGGAGATGCGTGTGTGCGGCAGCGCCACTGTTTGAATCCCACCACCATCGGAACATGTTATTAAAAATTTTTGATCCCACCACTGATGCAGAGGCATTCATTTTCTAACTGAAACTCTGTTTCTGTTTATGGACTTCACAGTGACATCTGTACTAATGAGACATTCAGTATCAGCACTGTGAGGTTTAGCTGCTAGAATACATGCCATGGGAATTATCGCATTTCTGTATGCTTTGGATAATGCAAGAAAATGGACCAAATGGGACAATGTCATCTTGCCAACTTCATCAGTGTTTTCAAGTTGAAGTATCTCATCATATTCTCGTGAAAATTCTACCAAGTCAAAGTCTGCACCTAGTAACTTGTGAACAGCTTCCACATTACTGCAAGTGGCAAATGGCTTCAAAATCATCAACTCCAAAGCTCTGATTCAGGAACTCAACATGTGACTTCATCACAGACAGCACCAACATCTCTCCTGTTAGATGCATACTGGTGGTATTTCTTGCCTCTCTTCACCTGCTTTTTTGCAGCTGAATTCCTTTTAGCATTGTTGTTTCTGTTTGTCAGTGTCCATTTTGTTCCAACTCCTTCAGAATGCTCACACCACATGACTGTGGTTCAACAACTCTTAAAGAGACTGAGATTAGGTCTCAGCCCAGCCAAGTCCAGCCCAGCACACTTCCGGGCCTTATAATCTGAATGTAGTCAAAACGAGTATTGGAGACACATGGGAGTTACAGGCCCTTTCCACACAAGTCATTTAGCACATGAATGGACAATAATGAAATGTTTCCTCCTTGGACTTCAGCACTTCGTTTTCCCCACTGGTACTGGAAACACTTCATTTACTTTTTACTCTGTTGTTACTGAAAACCCTTTTAGCATGATCTTTTCCACTGAAACGTTTCCAAGCCAGCTTCCCACACAGTGCAGTCATGCTTTTAAAAAATTATTTTTCCTGCTGAAAAACCTGGCTATTTTCCACATCCTTGTGCCATCACCCAACTTCCCCCTTGGTGCCTGTTACAGCATTGTCTCACATCCCTCACCTCATTCCTTTCCCCTTTGCTTTTTCATTTTTGTCATTTCACATGTGTGGGTGGGTGTTTTGTTGTTTTGGGTGGATCTACAAAGCATCAAATCAATGGTTCACCAAATCATTGTTTTTACGAGTAAGCAAAAAAATTATGGCAGTCATGAAATGTTTGAAAAAGGTGAGTGAGGACAAACATTGTGGTAAATGGGGGTTCAAAAACATTCTGGAAATGTTCTAAGTGACTTGTGCAGAGAAGGCCATAGAGATGTAAAAATGTGCATTTTGAGCATTATCAGTAGGACATAAGTTTAAAACTTCTGAATTCCCAGCCTTCTAACTCAGTCTCTTTCCATTCTGCAAAGTGCCTTATGTCTAAAAGGCTCTCCACCAGTTCTGGTAGACTTATTTCCAAATGTTTTATGATATGACTTAAAAATCAGATATTTTTGTTTTAGGGGAAGATCTGTACCTAGAAGATCATAAGGTTAGAAAAGGACTCTTCAAGGTCATCTAGTCCAAGTGACCCACTGCCAATGCTGGCTGTTCACAACTACAATAGCCCAAATAATATAGATGGTTTCCAAGTCTCTGTTTAAACTATTGCTAGGTCTGCTTAAATCAACTGAATTGAATACTGTCAAGTTTAACTATTTTGAGAGAGGGAGAAAGAGTACGCTTTGTCAGCTCTCTCCACCCCAAGCATAATTTTACAAACCTCTATCATATCCTCTCTCGTTGTCTCTTTTCTAAACTGAAAAGCCCCAGACCCTTCAGCCTTTCCACATAGGAAAGGTGCTCCAAACCACTTATCATTATAGTTGCTCTCTTCTTTACTTTTTCCAGATGTTGATGTACTTTTTGAAATGACCAGAACAGCACACAGTATTCCAATTGAGGCTGCACCATCTATATATATAAAAAGCTAACATTGTTTTTGTTAATGGTAGTATAACTCAGTAACTGCTGGGCCAATTCCTCTGAAAATTCCCAGCCACTATATTCAGCCAGGTGAGAGTGTTTTTAGATGTTCACATGCCTGAAATTTCACACCTGGACCAGGTAAAATGTCTTTTCCTGGCACTCCATGGTGAAGGACATGCAGCTGCCTGTGTGTAACTGTCACCCTTAGAATGTTCGTGCAGCTTAGAATGTTCGCTCAGATGGCCAGATATGAGCAGTGACAACAGTACATAGGCAGTAACTCGAGTGGAAGTGAAACACATACACACACATACACACGAGGGAGAGGGAAGGGAGGGAGGGAAAGGGAGGGGTGGCATGCAAGGGAAGAGAGGGAGAGAGAGGAAAGGGATGGAAGGAGAGGCATGCAAGGGAAGAGAAGTGAGAGAGGGGAGAGAGAGGGGGTGGCATGCAAGGGAGGGGAGGCAGGGGGCCCAGCATCTTGATATGACCCACCCACCCTAGCGGAGGAAAAGGGAAGGAAGGGAGGGGTGGCATGCAAGGGAAGAGAAGTGAGGGAGGGAAGAGAGTGAGGGGCGACATGCAAGGGATGGGAGGGAGGGGCCAGGCACCCTAGATTCCCTGAATACTGCGGTTACAGTTAAGAAAACCAGGCATGCATTACTCAGGAGTAAGCTCGGTACAGCAACCGTGACATACTTTGAATGGCTGCGTCGTGCTCCTCAGAGGGTTTCCTCAGAAGTGACACCCATTGCCACCAACCAAACTTTCTCCCAGATAAAGGATCATGACCAGCCATCCTAGATGTGTGGGAAGGGTGCCTTTCCATCCCCCCCCCCCCAAAGGAATTCAGGCACACACATCACTGACATCGCACAGTATCAGTCTGCGTGTTTGCATGAGCACGTACTGCTGGCCTCTGCAATTGATTTGCTGCTACTTTAAAAAAAATTATTGTATAGAATGTTTATATAACCGTTACATACAATATATTTATTCAAACTATATATTTTCCCCTTTTTTCTCTCCCTTCCCTCCTTCTTTTTCCCAGTTGTTCAAGCAAGCAGCAGAAGTGCTATTCTCCGTATCCTCTTCTCCCAGATTTCTTCGTTAAATCCGGCTTCTCTCATCCAGGTCTCAAACATTGTCCATATCTTCATAATGTCTTTTAGTTTCTCTTGCCATAGCATATTTTTGCCATCATCTCAAAAATTTCTAACTGTATTTGTTCCCATACATATTCCAACCATTTTTAGATTGTCCATTTCTTATTATCTTTCCAGCCCAATGCTATCACTGCATGTTCAGCTCTGATCATAATTTTATACATTGATCCCAGAATTCTATTTACCCTTTTATCTTCTATTATTCCTACCATTAATAAATCATTATTTATATCAATTTTCACTTTTACTAATTGTTCTATATACTTCAAAAAAATTTCCCAAAACTTTTTTACCACTTTACATTCTATCCACATATGGATTTAGCATGCTCCCTGTTCACCACAATGCCAACATCTTGGGCTCAATCCCTTAATCATATAGGCTAGCTGTATTGGGGTTCTATACCATTTAAGTATTACCTTTCTTTCCAGTTCCACATATTTTTCAATCTTTATCTTATTCATACTATCCATGATTCTTTCCATTTTTTCAGCATCAAAAAGTTTTGCTTTCTCCCATTTTTGCTTCAACATTCTCAACATAAAATCCTTATCTTCCAACATATATTCATAAACTAATCCCAATATTTTTCCTTTTAGTATTTCATGGCTCTTCAACCATTGAATTATTAAAAAATCACCTTTTATTCTAAATTTCTTTAATCTTTCCCAAATCCCTCTTAATACCGGCCAGTTCTCTTTCCTTCCAATTTCTATTAAATTTTGTAATGATATAACCTCTCCTTCATAGACTAAATCCGCCACTTTTTGTATTCCTTTTTCCTTCAGGTTTTTTATAGTTTTCCATCCTTCTTTTCCAATCACACTTGCCACTGGAGCACTGTCCAGGATGCCAGGCATCCATTTGCTTCTCCATTTTTCCCATATTTCCATATTCACTTTTCTTGGGCCTATAATTCTTTGTTTTACATTTTTATGATCATTTGTATAAATACCATATTTGCCTATTCCTTCATTTTCAAACTTTATCCATTTTTCTATATTATCTTCTTTTATATCCATTAAACTTTTTATCTGGAATGCCTCAAAATATTCCTGTGTTTTCGGTATTCCCCATCCTAGGAGTTTATTTGGCATATATACTACTTTGTTCATTACTCTTGCATTTTGATTTGCTGCTACTGTTCCTTTCCCATTTCACCACAATAAGCCACAGCAACGCATGGCCAGGCCCCACTAGTAGATCTATATAGGGGCATTATAATATCCACTTTTTCTTTCTTTCAATCCCTTTCCTAATCCCCAGTTTAAAGTTTGCCTTTTTCACTGCTGGAGCACACTGAGTTGACACTTTCATAGAGCTAACTACTATGACCCCAGATCTTTTTCTTTCTCAGTGTCAGCAACTTTAAACCTCATTGGCTTATGCTTGAAGTTGGGATTTTTTATTCCATGGTGCATCCCTTTATATCATTACACCTTTCTGCTAATAACAATAAGTTGATAATGTGTCCAATGCAAAAACAATCAAGAAATAAGGTGCAAAAAATATCCTTGAAACAGCAAGCTTATTGGTTGCATAAGTGGAAACAATCAAAGCATCTACATTCTGCGTGCACCAAATTTTGCACTGGGTGCCCCATTCAAGGTGGGTCATGGGGCATCCACTGAGAGCCGTCCTGTGCAATTCATATTAAGTTTTAGCGGTACTTGCATAAAAGCAGCATTTGGTACGCTGGCCCTTGTTTTTCTAAAACTAGGTCCTCCTAAAGACCAGGCCTTCTTTCAAGTTCCCCAGACGAGCACTGCAGTGATTTCTTACTAATTGCCAATTCTGGTATGTGAAATTTCTGGAGATTTAGGAATGAAGCCTGAACAGGGTAAGGTTTAAGAGGGAGCTTAGCAGAGATGTGATGCCATAGGATCCATTCCCCCAAGGCTGACATTTTCTCCAGTTGAACTGATCTGCATAATGTAGAGACCAGTTGTATTTCTGGGAGATCTCCAGGTCCCACATTGAGAGGTTGGCAACCCAATTTGTCACATATCCCATCCTTGTACCAATGAGCTTTTAAAGCTCAGTTCCCAAGGTGCGTTGAGCTGGATTTATTCAAGGCCACTCAGTGAATTTTATAATCAATGATTTGAACTGAAGTTTCCCAAATTCAGACCCCATTCTCTAGGTATATATACCCATGGTCATCACTCTCCAGCATTCCACAACGAGCATGGGAAGTATTTTCTATCCTTCCCCCATACCCCTTTCATTGGAAGGTAAGCATGTGATTTGTCTGGACAGAACTAGCCCCTCTTCTATTTAGAGACCTGGCTGAAGCACCCCACATGCCCTGTGGTCAAAAATGGAAGAACAGAATATTCATTCCTCACAATTAGAATCTTCTGGACATGCGCTTGGGATTAATTTCATCCATGCACTTGAGGCAAACTTCCACATTACGTTTTGAACTCTGGTATGGATGCCAAAATACAGCTTTAATTGATTCTGGAGATTGTAAACAAAAAATAAAATCTTTTTTTAACATCTCTCTACAATAATGGCTTGCATCCCTGCTTTTGAATATTGTAAAGCCACTTTAAGCAAATGTTGCAGGTGGACCTACTTCAAATAGCCCGCTTGGCGTAATGGCTAGGAGCAGTAGACTCTAATTTGGAGAACCAGGTTTGATTCCCCACTCCTCCACATGAGCAGCAGACTCTTATTTGGTGAACTGGATTGGTTTCCCTGTTCCAACTCATGAGGTCTGCTAGTCACAGTTGGACTTGTCACAGTTCTTTGGTACTCTTTCAGCCCCACCTACATCACAAAATGTCTACTGTGGGGAGAAGAAGGGAAAAGAGTTTGTAAGTCACCTTGAGTCTTCTTACAGGAGAGAAAGACGGGATGTTAAATCCAAACTCTTCTTCTAGGACAAGAGGATTGTGTTTCACAGCTTTACATTTGTATACAGGCATAGACTATGAACATCAGCCCATTACATTTTTGACTGACAAGCACAACATATAGTGTTTTTTTAAAAATACATTTTTATTCACAGTGTTAAACATTCTTTTCCTCAAACAATACAATGCACATAATGGAATTTTATAATGGTAGCATTATAAAAGCATATTTACACTGCAAAGCTTTCCACAATTTGGTAGAATTAGATTTCTGAACCATCACTGAATTCACCTAGGAAACAATGTAACTTCACAAGTTGTAACATCAACCTTAGTATAGGCTCATTCCGCACATGCAGAATAATGCACTTTCAAACTGCTTTCAATGCTCTTTGAAGCTGTGCGGAATGGCAAAATCCACTTGCAAACAGTTGTGAAAGTGGTTTGAAAACGCATTATTTTGCATGTGCAGAAGGGGCCATAGTGAAGCTTTCAAAAATCCCATTCCACGTGGCTATTTACAGAGGGTTTGTCAAACTTTCTAATTCAGATAAGGATCCCACAATCCAACACTGGGATAAGTCAGATAAAACAGCTAAAATGTAAATTGTGGCTGTAATTGACTATGGAAACATTCTGAATATTTTGGGAAGGATTCCTGCAGGGTTTTGACTTTCACATTCCAACATTAAAGCTCAAAACCTACACTCATTTTTGCATAACATCCATACTGCATCGTGTCTGTTTTGCCTGTCAAAAGAAAAAGCTCACCTAAATGTAAATTAAGATTCTGGAATACAGTATTTTAAATGTATTTATTTATAACCCCTTTTTCTCTCCCCTAGGAACCTAAAGCAGCTTACAACACTCTCCTCTCCTCCATTTTATTCTCACAACAACCCTGAGAGGCTGAGAGGGAGTGGCTGACTCAGGGACACCCACCAAGCATTAACAGCAAGAAGGGGATTTGAATCAAGGGCCGTTTCCGCACGGCCTCCTTGCGCCCCCACGCCGCCAAGAGTGCTGGCGGCGTGGGGGCGCAAGCCCGCTCGCACGCAAGCGTGCGAGCAGGCCAAGCGGAGGCCGCCGCAGGAGAGGCGGCTCCGCACGGAGCCCCCTCTTCGCCCTCCTCCGTTCTACTCACGATGTCCTGGAGCCGTCGCCTGCTGGCCGTCGGAGCCCCGCCCACGCTGCCCTCCGACCCCTGGAGGTCGGAGGACAGTGTGGGCTGGCCTCCGACGGCCAGCAGGCTTACGACGAGGACATCGTGAGTAGAACGGAGGAGGGCGATGGCATCTTCCCGGCGCGGTTCGCACCGCACCACCGGGAAGACGCTTCCTCCCCAACAACAACCCTTTAAAGGGTTGTTGTTTAGGGCGGCCTGACGCCGCCCTGGGGGGAGGGAAGCGCATTCAGGTCGCCGCTGCTGCGTTGCAGCAGCGGCGCCTGTGCGAACGGCGGCCTGGGGCGGCGTTTTTACTGCCCCCAGGCCGGCGTTTATGGGCCGTGCGGAAACGGCCAAGGTTTCCCACATCTTAGTCCAGTACTGTAACCACTACGCGATGCCTGCAGCACAATTCAGCAATTTTCAAAATGAAGGAGACCTCAGCCAGGTTCATAGAAAATTTCCATGAACCACAACTGCAAGAAAATTGAGTTTCTAAACCTAATTTACAGTCCACAATGATAACCAATGGCTTTCTTCATAATGGATTATTTCAATAGAACTCTGGATCCAGATTTCATGCTTGGAATCAGAATCAAACATTTCGAGAGGCACAGGACATTTCGAGAGGCATAAGAATAAACTAATTGCAGAGTGCTGTCCTCCCTGATTATAACCATTATTGTACATTGAAAAACCCTGACCTGCCTTTAACAGCCAATGAAGTTTAACGAGGCCAGTTAATTATCTAGAATCTGGCTAGCTGTTATATTTGTATTTAGATTATACTGCCGTGGCGTTCTAACCTGTACATATTTAAAAAAGCTCTTTTCATTACTCCAATGGGAGAATGCAAACAATTTTTCCAAAACATTTTGTTACTGTTTGTAAAATTATAAAATTATTTTGGTTACTTATAAGTAAATTGCTACAAAATTTTGAAGTTATTGTAGCCTGGTTGGTACAAGTTTTCTTCATTTTCACTTTGGAATCAGAATCAAAGCCATATAGTAACATAAGAGTACAACCTAATTAAAAGAAAACTAGCATCCACATATGCTCCCTAAAAAAGAGCTAGCAGCCATGCCTAATTTGGAATAAACTGGAAATACTCCCAAATTTCAGTGCTAGAAAAAGTTTGGAAATAGTCATAGTGGGAAAAGACAAATCTCTGCAAAAGTCCCTTCCTAATGTTTACACATTCTAGAGAGGATAATTTGTTCATCTTTAAGGTGTCACAAAATTCCATTTTTGTTTTTCCTTGCAGAATTGAAAGGTAGCCCCAGCAGTACTGCAGTTATAAACAGACTTGCCAAGAGCAAACCTGTTCTGTAAAATAACAGACCACTCCTGTGAATTACAAAGTATGGTCTGAGTCTGGCACTACAGTTAAAACAGTACAATGTCACAAACCATGAACAGGTGTTAATTCGCATATTGGAAATTATATTGACCATGTAAAACCAGAGCAAACCTGAATGGAGCCAAATATGGGACTTATGTGGCAAGGATGTGGGGCTTTGTAAGCTGAATTGAATATTCAAATGTGCGATTTTTAAAGCTAAATTTCCTATTTTTCTATTGTCAGATTCCTACAAAGTATTTTCAAACTGATTTAAACAGATCTGGTTTGCATCCATGTTTTGTTAATTCTTACTTTTTGCTCACAGACATAATATTTGAGGCAAAATGCTTTTGATTGACTTCACTATACAGTTTGGAATATATTTGTAAGAGCCTTGGCAACCGGCAATAATTACTTTCTCAAAATCTTACAGGAAAAATATAGTTTATATTACTATTAATTAATTGTGTACAGTTTGGAAATTAGAATTATGTTTACTAGCTCCCCAAACCAAAATAATTGCCTATTTGAAGGTACATATGTAAAGTTCAGTTTAGATGATATGCTCTCTAAAAATCTGATTGCCATATTTATGAGATTTTTCTGTTCAAGGCAATATAAATAGATGACTTACATATAAAAAAATTCAAGGCAATATTACTGTTGCAAACTAAACAACACAAAAACCATTTCAGTTAGGCCACAAGAATACATACATTCACTTAAATGGGAGAATAATGCATAAGCAGTAGATGAAAGCCATGGTTTCAGCTGAGGCTTTCAAGGAACCAATGGAAAATGAGCAGCAGCAATACTCTGGGGTACTGAACCACAGTTCATCACTAGTAAAGCCGTTCTTTCTCTCTGGACCCAAAACTCAATGGTAGAGTGGGGCATGGCCCTGTCCTGATTCAGTCTATTACCACTGCATTTGGCACTTTCAAGTTAGATAGCATAAATCCACTAAGACTGACTGGCTTGGTTTCCAGTGACAATACAATCCCTGATCTTTGGGCTGCCATAATTAAGTTTTAGAAGGTTACAACCTCTCAATATTCTAAAACAAGGTCCATCCTGGATCACATTACACTTTATATTGTAAGAAGGTATAGAAATAAAGGTCTGCTTGCTACAATTAGAATTCTTACTGTCCAGCTGGAATTGTGGCATAAAATGGGCATAAAAGTTATAATCCTTCAATGAGCTCCTACAAATCAAGAAGAGACACTTTAAAAATGAAATACATCAAATAGCACCATGTTGAAAAGAACAGGAAACCCCCAGAATCTTAACTGTTAATGACTAAATACATTTATTTATTAATTTACCATGGATGGTAAACTAGGATTTTGTATCTTCAAAAAATCACATAAATTCTCCTTTCATGTGGCAAATTAGACCCAAGAAAGTAATTTAAGTCCTTTGTGGGGGTAAACCAGCACCCCTTCCAGTTACTGTGGTAATAAAGGAAATATTTCATAGTAAAAACAACAAAGAGAATGCAATTACTATCTTCATAGACTTGCGATTTTGTGAGGATGTTTGCAGCAAAGGGGCATAGTGATTGGCCCAGTGGGCACAGCACACACTGACATTACCCCAATAAGACAAGTCTAATACATGCAGCCGTATGGGTCATGTTCCCACACCATGTTGGCTTGTGATCTGGGGGGGGGGGGGGCAAGGGTTTTTTCTCCTCTCCTAGGTTCCCCCAGTACATGTTCTGGCCCATAAACTCATGCAGTCCTTTGCATTCCTCTCTTCCTTTCATCCACATTTGATTTCAAGTAACAGAGGTACTTTTTAAAAGGCTCAGTGAAATTTTCTTGCATAATGAGAGCACAACAAGCTAGCACAATCATGAGATCACTAAAAGGTTTACAGCCAGCAGCCCTTCTCAGTAGGACCACGGTTTTACACCAAGAAGGTGAGAACAGATTATTCACACACACCCCAAAAAAATAGCATTAAGGTGGGTCAGCAAATTCAAGAGCTAAAACTGCATTGGACACATCTGGAAGAAACAAGGTCACCTTAAATTCAAAGATTCCATGGCATGACCCAAAAGCACGTCTTCTTGCATGGAAGAGATTCTTCAGTGCCAGCACCCCCACAAAAAGAAAAACTGATTAAAAGAGCAACAGGACCCAAAGCTCTGCAGCAGCTTTTCAATGCGAACTAGGAAATGCAAACAGAGGGGAAGCCAATGAATGTCCCCTGCATAAGAGGAAGTGCCTTCTGCTCACATAGCACTTCAAGAACTTCTGCCCAGAATGAGAATTTGTACATTACATCTGGTTCCCAGCTTTCAAAGTCTGTTTCCCTCAACTACCACAAGCCCTGACACCAGTCATCTGCTATTTAGACATACAGGCTTTGTTCAAATAAGGTTTTGCCCTTGATTCAAAGCGTAAGTTGAATGCTCTAAAATTGTGTACTCCATACATATGGTCTACCATCACCAGTTTCTTTGGAAGTGTCCTTTTCACAACTGTCCTTTTTGACAATGTCTTCTGCCCACGTGGGTTCAATGGGAATTTCCACTGCATCTTTTTTACAGAAAGCCTTCTGCAGTGATGGGCCGATGATGCCATTTTTCTCATTGCAGCCATTTCCCACTTGGACAAAGGTTGCTTCCTGCTGGCTACAACACAACTGGGGATCACAAGCTTGGGAGATACAGGGGGCGCTGCATAGGATCTCGGGACTCTTGTGGTCTGTGTACTCTGGCTGGATGGTCACTGAATGGACCCCTACTTCATGGAACACTTCCCTCATTTTGTAAGAGGCATCCAGGTAGTCAGAAGTGGTATGACATTTGACGTGGAGGGTGGCAATATTCTTCCCACTGACAAGCTCCCAGACGTGCACCTCATGAATGCTGCTAACTCCTGGCACTTCTGATAGTTTGTTTGCTAGAAAAACAACAACAGAAGAAGGAAATTTATCAAGGAAGATTCCTTGCTAAAACTTTTTTTAAAGCATAAGGCCCAAAAAAGGTATTTTAGATTCCCAAAGATCAGCATCTACTTTACAGGTTTTATCCCAACCTTTCTGTGGAGAATATCTCATAACAGGATAACCCAAAGGATAACACTCTTTATCCCAGGATTCAGTAAACAGCTTAGAACACTCTACTGAATTAAGGTGTTTGGTATAGACTAAATGTCCTGATCATTTTAGAAAGCAGCATCAAAAGCAAAACAAAACATGCTATGTCCAATGAAACAGAGAAACTAGGGCTGTCAAGGTAAAGGTTTCTGCATACTTGGAAGTCCTTTTAAGAACTGGAAAATGCTTCAAAAGGGACAAAATGCAAAGAGCAGCTGAGTGCCAATTAAAAGAAGCAGAAAGAGGAGACATCAGCTTGCATATGTCCCTGAAAGTTAGAGGATATGGATGGTATTTCCAAATTGTTTATCTCAGCCCCAGTATTTCTTTGTACTCCATCAGGCAAAACAATGATTGGGCCAGAAACCTCTAAAAATGTGCACAGAATATCAACAAATATTTGCAAAAACAGCAGCTAAAGTTTTGCTTCTTTGCTTGTATTGTAGAAGCACTATGTTCTCAAAATGAATGCTTTCAACTAATCCAGAAAGATTTGAGTCATGTTGCTAGGATGCTACCATGTGACTCAGATATTCAACGCTCTTGAGAATTTAGAATGTATAATCCAGATCCTTTAAAGTATGCTACTAGCAATACCTCTGCAGTAAGATGGAACTCACCCAAAAGTTGCATATTGACGTTCTTGGGAACCATCTGCAACAAGATAGTTGCTGTCTCCTTGATAAGCGGAAAGGCTGAAGACAGAATGATGATCACCATAATGATGGTGAGGCTAGGATCGATGTAGCATTGCCAGTTACAAGGGGTCTTCTCATCCAGTGGAAGCACATAGAATATTGTTGCAGCAACCACCACGATAACTGAGCCAAGGGCATCTCCCATCACGTGCAAAAGCACACCTGAAACAGGACAGGATAGGCTTTGATTATGATAAGAAGGCAGCATTTCCAGGGAAGTGACTATAAACTAGAGCATGATTAAAGCCTCCTTTTGAAAATATCTTATGTTAAATATAATCAATACACAACCAGTTAGTCCAATTTATTTATTTAAAACCAGTTAGTCCAATTTATTTATTTCTACATCACCTTTTAAGAGTCCAGCTCAAAGTGCCTTAAAATTACAGACATATAGGAGATATTCATAAAACAGAAACAGTCAAATTTAAAAGTTGGCAAGATAAAACCTCTAATTAAAAGACAAAAGAAAGTAAGGTAGGTGCCAAAGCAAGCCTCAAGAGGGAAGGCATTCTAGAAGCAAGGTGCTGCCTCACCTCTGAGGAGCACAGAGAGCTGGGCAAACATTCTAAAAATATGTTGTTCTTATAGGCATGGTTCATGAAATCCACTATAGGCTTGAACAGAAAGTGAACATCCACAAGGATGGTGCCTAAACTTTGGAGAAGCTAGCAATTGACTGTACTGTACCTCTGATATTCAAGGCTTCAGACTTTTTCTCTTTTTTCTTTATCACTTCTTCAGGCTTTTTCTGGGTATTTATGGAGTCACCTACATTCAAAGAAGAAACGCTGTGTTGTGTATAAATTCTACAAACAGAAAAAACACCAATCTTTTCACAACTAATGTAAACAAATACTCGACATTCAAACAGTTCTTGCATTATTACTTTTCACACTCATGTTCACATACAGCACACATACCAGCAAAATTATGAGACAACCAAGTATTTCACGGACTCTGGTTTAATGATACTTGTAAAATGTACAAACTTCAATACACATGAAGATATATATTAATTCATTTGTATGTAGGAGAGCAGCAGCCTCCCTCTGTGCTTCTTTGTATAAGGAAAACTAATTTTAAGATGAGTATGAGAACATTCTGAAAACAAAAACTCAACAGAAAACATGTCCAACAAATATTAAAGACCAGAAGAGACCTTAAAAGAGATTAGAAAGATTAGAAGTGATAAAAATGTGTAAACCAACTTTGTGATTTTTTAAAAAAAATCGGCTGTGGCATTCAAAGATTACCTCATGCAATCAACTTTAATGTGGTGGCAATAATTTATTCCACATAACTGAACTGCATACTGCAGTGAAATTATATTGTAAGGTATATAATGTTTATACTATGCATTTGTCAAAGGGGGCAAGCCAAATAATTATAAATGGAAAGCAGATAGCTGGAGGTTGGGAACATAGAACTGAGGATCACTAAAAGACTTTACAAAGAATGTATAAAGTCAAGCATTTAGAGAAACTAGGTAAGTTTCAACAATCAAAGCATGAAAGGGTTTGAAAAACAAGACTGGGTTAGCTTGTCAAATATGAAAAGGAAATTTTAAAAAATGTGAGTAAAAGTGGTTTGAAACAGTGGAAAGGAAGTCTTAACAGGATGGAAGTGGAGAAGGGAAATGGAAGAATTTTTTTTAAAGGGAAGTGTGAACGGAAATGGGGAGCCAGAAGGAAAAGGGGGAGGAAAGAGAGATGAAGGCAACCGAGGGGCACCTGCTTGGTCCATGCTCGGGGCTTCGGCTGCCCCTCCTGTGGCGGCATCAAGGGCTGGGGAGCCATCCTGATGGGGTCCGTCTTGGTGGCTCGGAGGCGAGGCCGGGGTTCGGTCAGGGCGGCAGCAGCAGGAGGGGCAGCAAGCGGCCCAGTTCTGGAAGATGAGCAGCCCCACTATATTGACAGCCAGGCCGAGCGTGCCCACCACGAGGATGAGCTGCGCATCGCTGATGGCCTCGGGGCGCGCCAGTCGCTGCAGCGCCTCCATCAGGATGGTAAAGGACAGCGCGACCAGGAAGACGGCGTTGCAGAGGGCGCCCACCACCTCGGCGCGCCCGTAGCCGAAGGAGGCCAGGGGGCTGCGGCGCCGGCGGCGGGAGATGCGCCCGGTGGAAAGGCCCACCACCAGCGCGATCAGGTCGGAGAGCATGTTGAATGAGTCCGACACGAGCGCGATGGAGTTGCCCACGTAGCCCGACACCAGCTCGGCCACGAAGAATCCCGCCGTCAGCGCCAGCATCACGCTCAGCCGGCACGTCTTGCCCGTGTAGCGCCCCATGGCCTCAGCTAGTCTAATCAGGTGCGCTGATAAGCGCTGCCTACCCAGCCCGGCAACAAGTGTGCCCAGGCGCTCCTCATGCGCTGCCCTTTGCTTTATAGGGGCGCGGACGGGGCGGGGCCGGATCTATAGTTTTGTTGAAATGGAAGGCAAAGTACGAAATGCCTCTCCCATGTATTATATAGCAGTTATTTTCTTTGCATGCATATAATCAACATATATAATCAACACCTCTTTTAAATGCTAGAATACACTACGTTGACCTATACGATTATCTATCTATAATGTATGAATAATCACTCAATCCTTTTGCTCAGAGAACTGAACTCAGTTCGTCCACCCACAGCCCTGGGCTGGTTTCAAGGCCCCAGAAGATCTCATGGGCCATTTATCAATGGAAGAAGACTGTATGCAGCTTCCCTGGGACATTTAGGAAATCTTATACAATGTTTATGAGAATTTGTTACTAAGTACTGTCCCATTACGCTTCTTAGGTTGCCTAAGTGCCCTCATTGTATGTTTTGTTATTACATTTATATCCATTGACTTATCTATTGACTTTATACTGGAAGTAATTGCATATACCAGTGATGGCGAACCTTTTTGAGACCGAGTGCCCAAATTGCAACCCCAAACCCACTTATTTATCGCAAAGTGCCAACACGGCAATTTAACATGAATACTGAGGTTTTAGTTTTGCAAAATGGTTGGCTCTGAGGCATGCATTACTTGGGAGTAAGCTTGGTGGTAGTTGGTGGCTTTGCATTGAAGCAACCGTGCAACGGGTAAATCACAACCCTAGGAGGGTTTACTCAGAAGCAAGCCCCATTTTCAGCAACCGAGCTTACTCCCAGGTAAAGGATCGCGCTTTAGTTCTTCGCATGAGAATCAGTGGGGTTTAACAGCGCTTAACAGGGTTACCTATACTGCCTCCCCAAAACTAGGTCTTAGGTTTAATGCTAATAATCGAGCCCAGCGGCCCAGGCCAGCCTAGATGTGGGGGGGGGGGGCGACTCTGCACATGCCCACAGAGAGGGCTCTGAGTGCCACCTCTGGCACCCGTGCCATAGGTTCGCCATCACTGGCATATACCAATTAGTTCATTGCCTTGTGTCTCTATATATACAGTCCATGCTTCTTAGGCTTGGCTGGCCTCAGATTTTGTAACATTTAGCAAATCTCCAGATAATATTTTATTGCAGTGAGGATATCCGTAGGTACTATGTTGTCCACTCCAGGAATAGTTAGTTCATTTTAAGTCTTACCCTGTTTCCCTGAAAATAAGACCTACCCCGAAAATAAGCCCTAGCATGATTTTTTGGGATTTTGGAGGATGCTTGAAATATAAGCCCTACTCCAAAAATAAGCCCTAATTACAGATTCCCCAGTACAGCTGATCTAGTCGGGGGGGGGGGGGGGGTTTGCAAAACCATGGGAAAAAACAAGACATTTCCTAAAAATAAGCCCACCGTAACTTTTGGAGCAAAAATTAATATAAGACCCTGGCTTATTTTCAGGGAAACACGGGTACCTCCCCTTAGAGTTAGAACAGTCTGGCTTGGGCAATTGATAAAAGTATTTCTATTTGGCCAGTTGATTAAACTACCTAGCTCTTGTAGATTCCCTAAGCAGAGGCGTAGCTGGGCAAAACTGCGCCCGGTGTGCAGAGTGTTTTTTCCGCCCCCCTGCGCCCCCCCCACGGCACCCCCCCACGGCGCACACACACACACACACACACACACACACACACACACACCTTCCCACACTTACCTACGTTCCTTTTCTTTTTGTAGTACTTTTTGAGGCTGAAAAACGCGGCCTATTTACAGTTCAAGGAGTAAGCTGCCTGACGAACTATGCTTCCCAGGAGACCTTGTGAGCCCCAAGGTCTCCTGGGAACTGTAGTTCCTCAGGCAGTTTTTCCCCTGAACTGTGAAGAGGCCGCTTTTTTCAGCCTCAAAAAGTACTACAAAAAGAAAAGGAATGTAGGTAAGTGTGGGAAGGGGGTGTGTTTGTGTGTGTGCCACAGGGGGTCGCGGGGGAAAAGGGGGAGGGGCCAGGGCGATTTTGCGCCCCCCAGGCGTGTGCCCGGTGCGCCCCCAGGCATGCGCCCCCCTTTCCCTTGGCTCTCCGCCACTGTCCCCAAGGCATTAGTAGGGAGAAACAGTTTGGCTTAGTGCTATTATATAACTTAGAAAAGGAAGGGGGTGATATAGTTTTTGTTTGCTGTGGTTGAGAAGTACTGGAAATATATGTTTGTGGGGGCTGGTTATTTATTGAGAATGCAAAATGAATAATAGTAGTGGTAGTAGTAGTATAAGGAAGGTCAGCATAGGGTCAGGGGCATGGGAAGTATGGAGGACATGGGAAGTATGATAGTGAGAGAAGGTATTTTAAGGGAAGAAGTCAGAGATACAGCTGTGATTTGTCCTTTTGCAACCTTTGTTTCATCTTGCAACATTATGTTTGAGAGATAGGAATTCTCTGAGACTGATGAATTCAATTGTTATCTTATAGACATGTTTAATACACATTGGCATGTTTGACCAAGACCTGGACAAGGGAAGATGAGACAATCATATTGAAAGAACTTGACTAACCCACAACCACCAGGTTTCTCAGTCCTTCATCAGTTTCAGGCAAAGGATTGGGGGGCAAGGGATACTCATTTGGGAGTCCTTCTCTTCAGGACAATCCCCATCCCAAAGATCCCAGATGTTGACTGTGTTGTTCTGGTGTGGGATGCTGACAAGAATTTGACTATCTGGCTGGAATATCGAACCCTAACACACCAGCCAATACCTTGCCAAGCATGTTGGTGTTCAGTTGGAACTTGGTTTCCAAAGTTATGGAGGACTGGAATGTCCATGCTGATACAGCTGCCTTCATACAAGCTATGGACCTTTGTCTTCCATGGCAGCACAAGGACTCTCTCAATTTGTATTATGTCTCACAGATCAAGCAGGCCACGCACTGGCATGGGAATTGACGTGGGCCCAATTTCAACTGGTGGAATGCCATGGTTCGACCATTTTGCCTCGAGGACCTGTTTAAGCATCCCAACTCCTGTATAGGTGGTAAGCTATTTATACTCGCTCACAGAGACTTATGGATTCAAATTAGTGAACTGGAGGTCCCTTGGCCAACTTCATGTCCAATGTTGGACCAATTCAGCTGTCTCTCCCTGTCCGATGTCAACAGGATCCTGATGGTGGAAACCTACCACTAACTCCTTAGACCTGTGCCTGTCATGGCTGGTGAAAGCTGGTGGTGGTGGTTTGTGGACCCCCTTAATAGACATGATCAATCTGTCCTTAAATTCTGGGATCTTCCCAAGGGGATTGAAATAGGCCGCTCTTGAAAAAAACCACCACTGGATCCATCTGAATGGTCCAACTACTGTTCAGTGTCACATCTTTCATTTCTCAGTAAAGTAGTTGTGAGATCTGCTGAAGAACAGTTCCACGCATTCCTGGAGGACACATTGGCTCTGAATCAATTTCAGTTTGGCTTCATGGGATGTCTCCATGGGATGGAGACAGTTCTGGTTGCCCTCGTGGACAATCACCAGAGGCAACAGGACCAGGGTGGGTCAGTGCTGTTTTACTAGTAAATCTGAAAGCAGTGTTCAATACAGTTGCTTATAGAAGCAGGAGGAATGTGATCTGAGGATGGAAAAATTGATGACTGTTTGCTTGTCATGGACAGATCACTACCTGCATGGGTTTAGATTTACAAATATACCAAGACTGTACTCCTCCCACAGAGCCAGATAGAGCTGATGGGTTTAAGGGATTTTCCTGTTGTTGTTGTTGGTGCTCTTGTTGATGTCCTGGTTGACCTCTGGAATGAGGGAATGATTTGAGCTGTTGTCACAAAGGGTCACTATCCACTCACCTCTTACTGTGCAACCCCGCAGCGCCCCCGCCTGGAAAAGCCTCCGTGGCTTTTGACCACGGAGACATTTGTTTCCCACTCGCTCCCTGGACACTGGTGGCGTCTCTGTCATTTGTCTCTCGGCGGGTGCTACAGCAACGGGGATCTCTCCCTGCTGTTGCTGTTGCTCTTGTGGTTTCTGCTGTTGCTGGCCGGTTTCGCTTTCGGCCTCTCGCTCTACTCCTCCCCCCTCCTTCTCGCTCTTTTCTTCCGTGAAAATCCCCTCCTTTGCCAACTCCCGGGCCGAGTTTGGGGATTTTAGACTGTTTCGCCGTTCAGCCCCTCTGAGAGCTCCTGTCAGTTCACTGGAGGAGTCTTTGCCGCTCTTCCACCTCCTTGCCGCGGGGTTTTTGAAAATGTTCCTCTTCATAGAGGACCTAATTTGCCGCGCGGCAAGGAGGTGGGAGAGCGGCAAATCCCGGGCAGCTGCGCAGTGAGCGCCGGTGATGTGGGGACCGTCCAGGATCCCCGCGTCTTTTACAGAGGTGACCCCGCGGCTTATGGTGAGTGGATAGTGACCCAATAATTCCAAGACACTTTTTCTGGTGTTAGTTCTCTAACAGCCCCTTGACTTACTGAGAGGCTGTGGACAATGAAAAGATAAGGCTAGGGTGACAGTGGAGGCTCATGCCAGAGCTGATAGGGAAAACTGATTTTGAAGACTATTCCATGGCAGTATGGCAGCAAAGAAACAATTCTTTTCTGTTACCGTTGAATCTACGCAGTGTAGTCCAACAGAGCTGTTCTGGGTGGTCAGAGGCCTGTTGAGATCAGACCTACAGGATGAAGTGGACTGCTCCATGGTTTGTAGGGAAGCCAACCTCCAGGTGGGACCTGGGGATCCCCTGGCATTATAAAGCATGCTTAAGCTACAGAAATCAGTTCCCTGAGAGAATGGCTGCTTTGAAAGCTGGACTCTGTGGCATTGTATCCTACTGAGGTTCCTGTCCTCACCAAGCTTCATCCTCAAATCTCCAGAAGTTTCCCAGTCAGAACCTGGCAACCATGCCCACCACCACCCCATCTTTGTCCAGTTACTAAGGGGGATGTGGCAATTCTAGTAGCTTGCTGTGACCATTTTGCTTATCACTTTGGTGATAAAATCTCTCACTTCCATTCCAACTTGGACTCTACATTAGTTGTGACAGGATCAAATGGTGCCAGGTGCCACCTGGTCAAATTGTTTAGGATTCTTCTCAGTTAATTCAGTCTAAGGATGTGGATGGATCCTTGAAAGCTTGAGGCCTATCCCCAGCTTGTTTGACTGCTGCCCTTCCTAGTAGTGTTGCCAACTTTCAGGTGGTGGCTGGAGATCTCTTGCTGTTACAACTGATCTCCAAGGGACAGTTCAGCTAGAGAAAATGGCTAGGCTGAAAGGTAGATTCTGTAGCATTCCACCCTATTGAATGCCCTCCCCTCCCCAAAACCTGCCCACCTCAGGCTGCACCACAGAAATCTCCAGGGGTTTCCCTACCCAGAGGTGACAATTCTTCTTGCTGGTTATTTAATCTTCTAGGTGGGGGTGAGGGAGGGCTGGCTAACTGGATTCAAGAGATAGTTAATGTTTTCTTAAAAGAGGGGGTGGTCACCCAGCCTTGAAACGGGCAGTGGGCATCCACTTCTAAAGAAGCTTGGACAATTCCAAGGTTTCCTGGATGAGGCAAATTGTTTAGACCTCTTCTAATTTGGTGATGAGAATGAAAATCCCTTGTCATCTTGGTGGATGACTTGCACTGGGAGATGGTCAAAGGGAGTGTGACTCTAGTGATTTTCCCAGACTTCTCAGAAGTTTTCAACACCACTAATCATGGTAACCTTTTGGCCTGCCAATCTGGACTGGCATTGGAAGACACTGTGGTGTGGTAGTTCCTGTTCTTCCTTGAAGATAAGTTTCAGAAGCTGGTGTTCAGCCCCTTGGCCCTTCCTATAGGGTTCTGCAAGGTTCCATTTTTTTCTTCTGTGCTCTTTAACATTTACCTGAAACTTCTGAGTGAGGTCATCTGGAGATTTAGGGTGTGTTGCCACCAATATGCAAATGAAGAAGAAAAGTTTGGATTTTTCAGACAACAGACACTTTGTGATATAGATGGGGCTGAAAGAGTTTTGAAGAACTGTAACTAGCTCAAGGTCATATGAAGAAAAACTAGCTCAAGGTCACCCAGCAGGCTTCATGTGTAGGAACAGGGAAACAAATCCAGTTCACCCAATAAGAGTCCTTTGCTCATGTGGAGGAGTGGGGGATCAAACCCAGTTTTGCAAATTAGTATCCACTGCTTCTAGCTATTATACCAAACGGGCTATTTGAAGTAGGTGTACCTGTAACATTTGTTTAAAGCAGGGATGCAGGCCATTATTGTAGACAGACATGCAATTTTCTTTTTCTTTTTTTTCAATCTTGAGACTCAATTAAAAGTGTGTATTTTGGCATCCATACCAGAATTCAAAACGTAATGTGGGAGTGTGCCTCAAGTGCATGGATGAAATTAATCCCGAGCGCATGTCCAGAAGATTCTAATTGTGAGGAATGAATGTTCTGTTCTTCCATTTTTGACCACAGGGCATGTGGGGTGCTTCAGCCAGGACTCTAAATAGAAGAGGGGCTAGTTCTGTCCAGACAAATCACATGCTTACCTCCCAATGAAAGGGATATGGGGGAAGGATAGAAAATAGTTCCCATGGTCATTGTGGAATGCTGGAGAGTGGTGACCATGGGTATGTATACTTAGAGAATCGGGTCTGGAAGCTTGTCAGTGGGAAGATTATTGCCACCCTTCACATTAAGTTCTGACTACCTAGATGTCTCTTACAAAATGCAGTGTAGTGGGGAATCAAACCCAGTTGTCCAGATTAGAGTCCACTACTCTTAACCACTACACCACACTGGCCTTTTCACAATGTATCATTTAGCAATGGCTAAAGGTTATGGCTGTGACTTGAACGGTGGCTAAGACATTCTTTTCTCATTCATGCTTTCCCCATATTGTGACCTCTTTTAGAGCTAAATTTTATTTCCTTTTTAATATTTTAGAGAAAGCACTACCTTGCTGTGTAACCATAGTGGAATAGCACTCATTTACTTTTGGGGGGGGGAGGGGGAAGCAACCCTCCCTTTAAAAAATGCCTCATCTTTTAGCGAACTTTTAAAAATAAAGTTTAGGACCATACCTGCATGTTGTTGGATACTGTGCTATCATTATGTTATTAGCAATCTTTTACAACTTGATGTTCCAGATGTGAATGCTTGTTTGGACACAGCAGTAATACAATATCCAGCATTACAAGTATCCAATTGCCTCTTATATTTGCCCTTATCCTACACCAGTAATATGTGCTGATTAGCTACTACCTTCAGAAACTAACATGTAAATATTTTTTGTCCTCAAAGCATACGTGACCTGACTACAGTTATCCATGCTCTGATAATCATCAGATTGGATTATTGTAATATGCTATATGTAGGGCTGCCTTTAAGGTCCAGAACAGGGGTCTGCAACCAGCGGCTCTCCAGATGTTTATAGACTACAATTCCCATCAGCCCCTTCCAGCATGACCAATAGGCCATGATGGCAGGGGCTGATGGGATTTGTAGTCCATGAATATCTGGAGAGCCACAGGTTGCAGACCCCTGGTCCAGAAGCTTGAGCTGGTTCATAATATGGCAGCTTGTCTGCTGACTAGTGCTTCACACTGGAATCACATCACCCCTATTCTGAGGAGTCTGCACTGGCTTCTGATGCACTACCAGGCTCAATGTAAAGAGCTGGTGCTAACCTATAAACCTCTATATTGCTTCACTCATGGGTACCTGAGAGAGCACATCTGTCCTTATATTCCTGCCTGGGCTCTGAGATCAGAGGGGGAGGCCTGCCTGGCTGTCCTGCTCCCTTTGGAGGGGAAGGGGGTGGGCAGCCTGGAAGGCCTTCTCTACAGTGGCTCCTACAGTGTGGAATGCCTTCCCTCCAGAGGCTTGCCAGGCACCTACTCTCTTTTGGCATCTGGAAAAGTCTGTCCTCTTCACCCGGGCATTTGGCTGACTCCCCCAACTGAGAGGAGCCCCCTGAGATATCCATACACCTCTCCCTTTTTTGTGGTGAATGGGTGCTGGAGATTTTAGATTGTTTGGGGGGGTTAGGATGGGGTTTTATTGTGATTGTACTGTGGTTGGGTTTTATTGTTGTGACTGCATTGCTGTTGGATTTTACTGTTGTGATTTTACTGTTGTATGGTGTGATGGATTAAGCTTTGAAATGGTTAATTTGAAAGGGGGCAGTTCAGCCAGAGCAGGAGCACCAAGTGTTAACCAGAAATCAACCTGATTGGCTGGCTGAGATGCAGTAGCCAGGAGCCACAGAGAGGGTATGCTGGCCCTTATAAAAGCAGAAAAAAATTGTCAGAGAACAAATTTTAGCAGAGAGATTGAAAGATATGAAAACAGCTTGTGTGACACACAGATCGTGTCAGTCCTCAGATTCAGTCAGTTGGAGATCTTGTCTAGAAGCTGAGAGCCATAGACAGAGGAAGAATGGCTAGGGGGCCAGTGTTCTCTAAGAGTTCTCAAAGACTGAGAGGAAAGAGCCTTGTTTTCATCAGAGGCTAGAGGTGTGGGTGGAAAACAAGAGGAAAGCTTATTTCACGGGGACACTCCTAAGACCACACAGAGGGCTTGGCTATTGTCTCATGAGGAGACCATGCCTAGATACTGAACCAGAGAGTTCATGAGGGTGTGTTAGCTTAACTGGCATAGTTAAGTGAGGGTTTAGAGAAACCCCAGAGCTTACTCTGTCCCAAGCCAGAATGCATTCCTTTGGAGTTAAGGGTGGGTGTTTTAAGGAGTGTTCAGAACCGTGTTGAAAAGGTTGAAAAGCTGTTTATGTGTGAAACTATATCTTGTAACTGAAACAGCCATTTAAGTGAAACTGCATTTATTTGTTTGTTTGTTTGTTTGTTTGTTTGTTTGTTTGTTTGTTTGTTTGTTTGTTTGTTTGTTTGTTTGTTTGTATACCGCCCTCCCCCGGAAGGCTCATTTGCTCTGTAACATCTAAGTAAATATCTGGCTAAAAGTTAAAAAAACGCTTAAGAACCTCTCTGTAACAACAACCTGAGAAGAAAGCTTGTAAAATAAAATCTAGTTTTGTTTTAACTGTTAAAAGCCTCTTAAAGTTCCATGTTTACCACAGAACTGGTATCAGCCTATTAGTTTTTCTGACAGGATTTTTGACCAAAGAGCTGGTGTGTGGTGAGTGGGGTGTACCTAGGCAAAAGGCAGCTATCAAACATCCACCCTCGCAACATGCTTCCCCCCACACACACACACCATTGGGCCTCTGTCTCTCTAGGGCAGTGATGGTGAACCTATGGCACGGGTGCCAGAGGTGGCACTCGGAGCCCTCTCTGTGGGCACATGCACACAGAGTTCGTCATGTGGGGGCAGAAAATCACCCCCACCACACACACATCTAGGCTGGCCTGGGCCACTGAGCACGACGTGCACGTACCACGGTGACCAGGGAGGACTCGGCTGGCGGGCCTGGTGCCTGTGCTCCAGGTGGCTGCTGCCCGGGGGGGGTGGGGCAGAGGAGGCAGAGATGCTAGAGAGGCCCAGAGCGGTGTGCGTGGGACGTGCTGGAGTCTAGAGCAGGCTGGCCCCTGCTCGAACGGGTGGGGCAGAGGAAGAGGGAGCCAACCATTTTTTTCTAAACTAAAACCTCAGCATTCAGGTTAAATTGCTGGGTTGGCACTTTGCAATAAATAAGTGGGGTTTGGGTTGTAATTTGGGCACTCGGTCTCAAAAAGGTTCGCCATCACTGCTCTAGGGGGAGTGGGAGGTGCTGCATATGGTTTTTATTATAACCCTTTCTGAGACCATGGTAAAAGGTGGGGCATAAATGTAAATTATGTTTTAATGTTTGTTTTAACCTGTTGTGAACCGCCCTGAGCACTCAGGGGGAGAGCGGTATATAAAATTAAAATAAATAGATAGATAGATAGATAGATAGATAGATAGATAGATAGATAGATAGATAGATAGATAGATAGATAGATAGATAGATAGATAGATAGATAGATAGATAGATAGATAGATAGATAGATAGATAGATAGATAGATAGATAGATACATACATACATACATACATACATACATACATACATACATACATACATACATACATACATACATACATACATACATACATACATACATACATACATTCACTGAATGTCCATCTAAGCCAAAAGATACAGACTCTGCACACAGATGCTCTGGTATTAAATGGAAAATGTTGCAGAACAGTAATAAATCTAACAAATCTGTTCTGTGGTCTGATTTACTCACTATTTACTATGTCTTCATTTTTAGAAGCAGAAAAATAAGTAACAAACCAAAAAGTGATCCACAAAACAATCAGAATAATAATTATGTGTATTTTGAGACAGGAACCAAAGAAGAACGGGAGAGGTTCATTTCTAACATAAGACTGACAACTGGTTTGCAACCAACCATACTGCTGGTCCAATGTAGCAGAAATAAACTTATAATGTTGTCAAGAGAAATGGTCACCTCTGTATCAATCAACCTGACAGTTTAAAGATCAGCATTTGGCCATGTTGTAAATTTAAAGCAATAGCCTGTTTCCTGATATTATCCTGATGGAAAGAAATAATATGGGGAGAGTCCCATAACACTCTTCCACTGTTCCCAAGCTGAAATGAAAAGCTTGAGATGCCACCTTTGCATTTCAAAGTCATCTGACTTTACTGCTCTCAGCTCTGTCAGATGGAAGGGGTCAGTCTTGTTGTTCTTCAAGGAGAATATTTTGATCATATTCTTGATTGGCTTATTCTGGTCAGCGGAATCAGTGGTCCAGTTTCCTATAACTATCTCGAACAAGCTTCCATGCATAGCCCAATAATCAGATCGAGACCACTGCTGAGCCAGGGACCATCTTGCTACATCTCCTACCTGCTACTTGTTACTTATGTTGTGTATAATGTTGTAACCTTCAAGTCTTTTTGACAAAGCTTATTACTTTTATTTGCATCTAAGTGTCCAAACCTAATTTTGGTCAAACTGTCAGAAGGAGATTTGTTCCAAGGTCCCAGATTTGGGGATAGGCCAATAGGGGAATAGAAAATCATCCTTGCAAGGATGTAGGGAGTTCGAAACCTGCCATCTTTGACAGATATAGCCAAGAAAATAGGATTTTTTTAACCATCTCATACCAAGTATAAAACACGAGCCCTGTGGCACAGACCAAAAATAAAACACGAGCCCTATGGCACACACCAAGTATAAAACACGAGCCCTGTGGACTGAAGTACTGCAGTCCAAGCTGTGCTCACAACCTTAGTTCAACCCCAACAGAAGTGATTTTTAGGTAGCCAGCTCAAGGTTAACTCAGCCTTTCATCCTTCTGAGCATGGTAAAATGAATACCAGCTTGCTTAGGGTAAAGTGAGATGAATGGGAAAGTTAGTGGCAAACCACCTAGTAAACATAGTCCGCCTAGTAAACGTCACATTGTGATGTTACTCCCTGGATCAGTAATGTCCCGGTGCTTGTGATGTTACTTCCTGGATCAGTAATTACCCGGATAAAGATCTTTATCTTTATGAAGTATAAGTATTTTTGCACATAAAATTATAACAGAATTAAGCAAAAGGACCGGCAACAATGAGTGCAAGCCAGTCCTACAACCACAGGCAAATGCATTTATATTATGTGTTTGCAGACATTTTTGTTGCTTTCAGATTTTCCTTCCCTATAGTGCAGGGTAGGGAACCTGCGGCTCTCCAGATGTTCAGGAACTACAATTCCCATCAGCCCCTTTCAGCATGGCCAATTGGCCATGCTGAAAGGGGCTGATGGGAATTGTAGTTCCTGAACATCTGGAGAGCCGCAGGTTCCCTACCCCTGCTATAGTGCATTCCAAAGTCAGCTGTGGTCGAATCCCCACTACCATCTTAGCCAGGTTTCAGAACACAAACTAACCAGGTTTGAGGGATGACCTCCCCATTGCTTGCGTGGCAGATTCCATTTCTGGTGCTCGTTCTCCCCGTTAATCCGCGTTCCGGCTGGACCTGGTTGCAAGCGGCATAGACCCCCGTTAACACAGTTCAGAGCTGATCCGAGGGGAGGGATGAGGGTTGAAACCCTGACTCGTTTCCCGCCCTGGAGTGTGATGCGGAATTCAGGCAACCAATCAGCGCTGCAATGCGCGCGCAGCCTTTCCTTTGTTTCGTTTCCGCTTTTGCGATCGGCCAGCAGAAGGGGACGCAAACATTAAACAGTCAAATGTGTAACTTTGAATCATTAATGGTTTAAACATGTAACAATTAACTGTTCGCACAGTTAAACAGTTAAACTGTTAAACGTTAAACTTTTACATGCTTTTTTGGATCATGCCCCTACAATGTAAGTTTCCACAGTGGGAAAAGGTCCCGCCCCATCAAGGCATGCCAGCCAATCAGGGGAGACCGACGAAGTGAGCTCGCCTGGTAGTGGGGATTGCTAAGAGTTCTGCAACCGGGTGTGTCTGCTGTGTGCTCGCTGCGGTGGGGAGGGAGAAATTCCGATTAAGAGGACACTGTTTCACAACGAACAGGTTTGGATCTGCGTGCAAATTTCAAGTGGGGATTCGACCTGTGTCTGCACTGTGGACATACATTTAGAATATCTTTGCTATGCACTTTAAAATGTATATGCATTGTCTACCTGTAGACATTGTGACAACAAAGTGACATGTTCTTTCCTTATTAATATCTGAGGGACTCTTAATTATTATAGCTGCCTGTTCAAACCTAGCTAATCAGTATCTACACATTAATCAGATTATTAACTGCTGGAAAGTAATATTGGTACCTCAATTGACGTCAACAGGCTGCAGAGTTATCACTGAGGTGCAGAGTGTGAAGACAATTGGACTGTACAGCTTAGAATGTCTTTTAGAATCTGTTTCTGCTCCTTCTGAGCTGGCAGAGGGAGTTTGTGCAGAGTCTCAGGGGACAGGTCAAGTCCACAGGGTTAATTTCTTGTGGGAACCTTATCTTTTCCCCCAATAAGTATAACATACTTTGGCCAGATTTGTGACTAAAGCTGAGCAAAAATCTCTTACAGTAACCTCTAAGCATCTGCCATGGACGGCCAGCATCCTGGGCATATTCTAGGTTGGGTGACATGAACTGGTATCTAACCTAGAATATGCCCATGAAGCTGGGGCTCCATGGCAGATATTTAGGGGTTACTGTAAGAGATTCTTGCTCAGCTCTATGTACCTTACAGCACCCGAAAGTTTCCCAAAGGGGAAAATCAGTAATGGTAGGAAAACCATCTTTTCTGGGAAAGCTCATTTGTCACTATTGTCATCTTATTTATAGATCCTGTGAGGAACTCCCATGTTCTGCAGAATACAGTCTGAAGACCAATCCTCAACAAATGAACTTAACTGAAGAAGATAAGGCTGCTGCTGCATATGTCAAAACCAAGAACGCAGCTATGAGGGATTCCATGCCCCCACTACCAAAGTATAATGAGAAAGAATCAGCATACAACTTCCAACATTTTATTGCATTTATTTGTTTAACATATTGGCATTTGGCCATCTGGCCTGGCTTGAGGGTGCTTGCAACAGCAACAGAAAGCAGAAATTACATAATTTGGGAACAGATCATGGGTTTAAGCTGGTTACAGCCAGTAAAAGAAAAGAAGTTGTGAAGTTTCTTTCAAACCAGAACAAATGTGATCCTCTGTGGAGGATGCTGAGCAGCAGGGAATTTTTGCAGAGACATTGCATACTTCACTGCAACTTCCAGAACCTCATGAGGGAATTTACTGTGGTACTCCTGCTGTTTGTGAAAGCAAGGGCTAAAAATTTAAAAGTCTTCAAAGGAATCAGACAGCTCTGTTCAAAGGGCTGTGCACCAGGCTGTGGTGCCACAGCCACACCGGGCCACTGCCCCCAAAGAGGCTTCCAAAGTGCACTCCCACACACGCCAGCTGGGTGACCTTGGGCTAGTCACAAGTTCTTCTAGTCACTCAGTTCTTCTGAGCTCTCTCACAGGGTGTTTGTTGTGAGGGGGGAAGGGCAAGGAGATTGTAAGCCCCTTTGAGTCTCCTACAGGAGAGAAAGGGGGGATATAAATCCAAACTCTTCTTCTTCCCAGTGGCAAGGGCAGGTTTGAAATGCTGAAAAGTCTCCATGCCTCCAGAAAGCCCCTACTGGGCTGAATAGATTTACACCTTTTTGGTGGCGTGAGTCTGCAGTCCCAGCTGCTGGTGCAAACGGGTAAGCAGCCAGGAGGGTCACTCTCCTGGCCCACCCCTGCTGTGGGAGTGCAGGGATGCTGGCGTGGTGTTCTGGGTGACATCCCACTGCCAGGGAGGGCAGAAGCGACCGCATTCCAGCAGATTCACCTCTTCGCCAGGGCAAGTGCCCTGGAGTGGCAAATTTGCCAGCACAGCCACGTGCTGCTCCCATCTGCAAATTCAGGCCCCAGCTCTTTATGGGACTGTAAGACTCATTTCCATTGGCTGGCCTTCTCCCACAGATCTATCTTATAGGGATTATCCACTCAGATTTACAAAATAGAATAAATCCTTTTAGAGGCGTAACAATCTTTGCTCCCCCTCCCCACAACAAAACATATGCAAAACTTTTACAATGGAGTTACTTAAATAAATAGTACTAATCACGCTCACTCATGCACATTCATAGAGCAACAGATCTGTAGATACCTTTTGTAGATACTGAAGGATGCATTTTCAAGACTCACCTAAAGCAGGGATGCTTATGAAATTGTCTATAGCTGAATTTCTCCGTCGAACTTGATTTGGCCACTCATTGGCATGACAAATTGGAATGGATCCAATCGCATTTTTTTTCTCTCCTGTGAATTCACCATCTAAGGAATGATATGGTAAAACATATATGGCAATGCTTCTTTGTCCAGAGCTGAATTTAATTCAGGTAAAGAGTCATATGATAAATAATATCAAATGGCAAAGTAAAATATATATTCAGATGCATATTCAAGTCTGCACTTTTGTGCAAAATGCTAAGGAAAAGTGGAAAGCCAAAGAAATGGAAATTCTATTCCAATATAGTACAGCAATCTCTTCAAATCTGTTCAAACAATGATAGACCAAGGCCATGAGCATACATCCCTAACCTAAAGTAGGAAAGGAAGTAGCTTCTAGGATTCTCTTTACAAGAAGAGCCTAAAAAGTCAAAAGGAACTATGTTTTAAAATACTCTTAACAATCAAGATTAACAACATTTTTGTTGTTAATTACCACTGAAGAAATAGATCAAGTTGACTAGAAAGGATTTCAATAAATAAATTCAAAATATCTATAATCTCAGGTTTTAATTTAATTTAATATGAGTCATTGTTGATTCAGAAATCAAGGTCGTGCATTTATATTTGGCAGAGTAAAAACTACTCCTCCCCAGTGTAATAGGGCCTCGCTTATTCTTTACGGTTTCTCTGAAACTTTGCACATAATGCTAAACATAGGTTTGCTAGTATTCACAATTGCTTGTAACTTTCTGGTGTACAGTCCAAAGGGATAAATCATATGTCTCCCCATCAAGGATGAAAGTCCGTAGACATTTTGCTCTCTTCCCAAAGAATAACCTCTCCTATAACATGACCATGTACAACTTTGGCTCCAAAATAACAGTACAGTAATGTCTCTTTACTGGTGACTCTCTGTTGCTTTGCCAATGGTTCAAGAGATGGCAGCCTAGTATGGGCTGACCAATACTGTGAACAGTCAAACCCCTTCTCCCATTAAACGGTTTTATGGAGACATGGGGCCTGAAAGGCTGGCACCAGAGTAGGGCACTGTTCCCCCAAAATGGATGCCCCTTAGAGAATCCATCTTGTGTGTCAAGCCTGGGTAGGAAGGAGTTAGTAGCTGAACTTTTCCTCTAGTCTAAAAGTGTGCATGGAATAACAATGAGGCTATCTAAACTGCATTGTGTCACATGAAGGTTATTTAACCAGAGCTCCAAACAGACCATTATTCACCCTATCTGCACCCACCCCTCCAATCTGTCATCATTCAAGAATTCTCTTGGGACCTAATGATCTATCAAGCTTCCCCTATCCTTTTGCCAGAACCCTAGAAAAGCAATCAATTATTTGATCTTTGGCTTTCCTGCCAGCTTACCTTATACCACCTCAGAACCCATTTTTGGGGTGTAAATACAGTCCTTTGGCCATCATAATGTGGATGTGTGTCTTGGATCTGTGTACCCACCCCACTTGCAAAAGGGCCTTTCTTCTTTGCTCCCAGAAATGCATTTTCTTCCTCAGCGTTGCTCTTGTGGATGTTCCTTCAAGACTGGTAACTACCACCCTTTTCAAAATCCTATACAACCTTCCCTATTTTCTTTTAGTCAGCTCTTGTATGATTTGTGTGTGTATGTTCATTGCTTGAAATATATTTCTTGTTTTTATTCTTCTTTATTAAAAGCCATTTCAATTATACAACTGCCTGCTCATTTAAGAGCTCTCACCTGAGACAATCCTAGTATACATAGGTTATAGATCCCAGTTACCCCTTCTTGTTCTTTGTCTCCAGATAATTCCCCCCAACTTAAGTGGAGATTGTCTAAGGGTAACAATGCATGATTGCTAATGGTCAAACCACTTATGATATTTAGAAGGCTGATATACATACTGTTCTCCACCAGTTAGTACTATCAAAAACAGTATTTTAAAAAGTTAGACTTACAGCTATTAGTTATAGACAGTGTAGTGTTTTATTACTTACCTATTTCAGTATCTTGCTCCACAGAGGGATGGCAGTAACAGCAGTCCATGAAGACAAGATAATTAACCACACTAAAGAAAAGCCCTATAAGTCCCACTATTAAAACGCATAGTGCTGCTTCTGTTTTTTGCGGGTTGAGATACCTCTTCACAGCTTCTATCAGGATACTGAACATCAGGGCAGTGGCAAAGACAGAATTGCCAAAGGCACCCAAAACATCAGCCCGAGGAAAGCCAAAAGTGCTGCTCTTGTGCCACCTAATGCGGCTGACCCGAACCCCAAGCAAGCCGATAATCATGGAGATCATGTGTGACAGGACAGCAAATGCATCAGATGCTAAAGCCAGGGAGTTGCCCATATATCCTACTGTCATTTCTAACACAAAGAGCAGAAAGCTCACAATGCACATAAAGAAAAGCCTACAGCTTCTTCCTGCGTAGCGGCCCATGGCAGCAGCTTTTCTTGGGTGTTTCTGTGAGAGGATGACTACCTGACTGTCTACTAGAAGGGTCTTACTGCCTTAAGTAAGTGATGTACTATGGCTAGCACCTTTTTATTGGCTCCTGCTGCTTGTGTATAGAAAGTAATTTTTATTAGCTGTAGTAAAACCATAAAACCCGTATAAAGGGCAATTAAGCAAGAACATGTCACATGCAGGCTGCGCTACAAGAAATACATAGAGGAAAAAGGTACTGTATTCCCGCTCCCCTTCCCAATACTGTTCCACACTGTTAGTTTTTTTTCTTTATTACAGTCAAGGTATAAAGAGATGTTTGTTTATTTAATTACCGAAAGTTATCCTGATATCCTTATTTAAGATAGTAGTCATAGCTGCTTTGTATTTGCTTTGTCTGTGCAGAATAGTTACCATTGAGATGCTTGATTGTTTCCAAAATTTAATTGATCTGAGGAAGGGAGAAATGCCAGGGGCAGGGCCTTTTTTGCCTAGGATAGCGTTTTCAAAACTTTTGGCATCTGCAAAGACTTGTGTTCTAAAATGAAACTGGAAGTACACTTCACTGTTACATTTATTTTAGTATTATGAGAAATCATGAGTTGGAGCCTGGCTAAAGTGGCAATTTCCACCAATTCCTCCTTCTCACAGCAGATCTCCTTCATGTTCTGTTCGCAACATGCAGTGTTCCCCACATGACAATTTGGAAATTACTGGAAGAATCAGTGGGGTTTGCCAGGGTTTCCTTTGAAGGCGGGGAGGAGTTCTGCATGGTGGTGGTTTAGAAAGTGAGCTACGTGAAGAAGCCCTCTGAATTCCTCTGTCAAGAACTCACTGTATGTGATCTTAGGCAAGGCAGTCCTCCTCCCTCCCATTTGCAATATGGAGCTAAATGTACTAACGTGACCAATAATGCCAAACCAAAGAACAGGCACCTAGTCTTTGTACTACTGGAAAATCTAGCCCAGTAACTATCAGAACAGTTCTCAATGCATAAGACAATATGTATGACAAGAATGAGCAGAAAGAGAAAAACAAGGCTGTGCAATGAATAGAAGGCTATTATTCTTGGTTCTCACACAATTCTCAGGGGTGCTGCTAGCTTTTTTTTCTTTTACCCACTCAGACTCCAGAATGTCCTTGACAATCAGTCACGTGAGGACACTGTCATGATCACAGATTGTGTTTCAGCACTTTTACTGCAACCCCCCACCCCCGAGGAATATTATCAATTGTCCCTAACTTCCGGGGTGTTCCTGGGGGGGGCAGGTGTTGAAAGAGGCAGTGGTATAGCTGATCTTTAAAAAGCCATAATTGGATCCGACTGATCCATCCAACTACCATCTTTCATCCAATGCCAGGTTCATCAGTAATAAGTCTGCAATGCTGCAAAATTATTTTGCAGTACATAAGGTGGACCTGACATGCATGACCAAGACCTGGGTGCAGGAGGGCAAGATGGTTCCCCTGAAAGATCTGACTTCCCAAGGTTTCTTGGTCCTCCATCAGTCCCAGACAAAGGGCCAGGGAAAACTGGCGATCCTCATTTGGGAGGCTTTCTTCTTCTTCTTTCCCCATTCCAACTCTTGCCAACATTGATTGTACAGCTCTGGTGTGGGACACTGAAGAGAGTTTTGCTGTCCTGCTGGTGTGTCTAATACACAGGCTGATGGCCTGTCGAGCCTGTTACAGGCTATGTCAGACTAGACCTTGAGATAACCTAGGCTGATTGTCGTGGGGGACTTCAATGTCCATGTGAACTCAGCCTCTTTGTCGCTGGCAATGAACCTAGTGTCTTTCCTGGCAGCACTGGGACCCTCCCTTGTTAATACAGGTCCCACACACCAAGCAGGACACACACTGGATTTAATATTTGGGACGAGGGTGGATGTGAATCTGACCTCTGTGAATAGGATGCAGGATAGGGTGTCAATGCCCTTCCCTGATCATGGAGACTTATTTATTTATTTCTTAAATGTATATCCTTCCCTTCCCAACTAAAGCTGAGCTAAGGGCTGCATACATACGTATTAAAACGTTGCATAAACCATACATTTATAAACATAAAGAATAAATTCATCTCCTATCTAGAGGAAGGGTTCCTCATACTTCCAGCAAGTACAAATAGACTTTCTCCCAAGTAACAATGATCAACACTCATTCAGAACATTCACTACAGTAATATGCTTAGAATGGTAAGTTCCTTGGAGCGATAGCTGGTAGGATGTTTGAACACTCACCAGTTCAGCTCACATTTTTCTCACCAGTCACAAACAGGCAGCCTATTTTTCATCAATAATTCAGCTATTCCTGAATGGTTTGAACCTGTTTATTGAGTTACTGTTCATATGTTCAGACAGTACAATATTATACAATACAGTTGGCAATGTTTTACGCATGTATAGTATATAGAGCCAGATGAGAGTTCTAATTTTCCTCCTCTCCCACACATCTGTTGTCACTGCAAACCACTCGGCAGTCAGTCATATAAATAAATAGTGAATAAATTCATAGAAATTGATCTTACTGGTTTTCAGAATGCTCTGTGGGATCCAATGCTCCCCAGTGAGCTGGTGGAGGACTGGTATGTCCAGGTCTCTGAAGGCATCAGTGAGATCTCTCCTTGTTCTTGTATCAACCTAGTGGACTTGTTCCTGCGCAGCGGGCCTACCCGAAACAACTGAACACGTGCTCCTTCATTGTAAAGATTTGGCAGTCTATCGGTTGCTTTTTCTCGAGGCCATCTTGAAGAAATTTTCAGTGAGATCAGACAAGGAAATAGTTTCATACTTGCTTAGTGACCATCATCCCAACACTACTGAATCAGTTGCCAGGTTTTTAACAAAGGCACTTGGATCAAGGGTGAAACCTTTGTGTAAATTTTAGTCAATTGGTTTTAACATAATTTGCATTTTACCACTTTTTATATGCCATTAAAGGTATTGTATTTGTATTTGTTGTTGTATCAACCTAGCTACTTGATATTCTGAGGAGCTATGGCAGATGAATTAAGACAACTAGAGTAGCAAAACTGCAAGAACATCATATAGGATGCTTATGAAGGTTTATGAAGTCTCCCATGAGATGGCAGTGAAGGTGGCTAAGAAGCAATTCCATGCTACCTCCAATGCATACGCTAGCCCAAATCCGGCACAATTGTTTAGGGTAATTCGATCCCTTACATCCCTCTCTGAAGTGTTTAAAAGGATTACCAATAGTGATTTGGCTATTAGCTGCAAGGCTTTTATGAGCTTCTTCACAGACATAGTTTTCTTGCTCAAGTGTGACCTCCTGGCAAATTTCAATACAGTAGCAGAACTGGAGGCCCTTGACCATCTTTAGGTATTATATTGGGCCATTTCAGTCTGTCCTCCCAGGCCAATGTGAACAAAATACTTGCAGCTGTGAAGCCTCTCTTGATCTATGCCTATCATGGTTGGTCAAGGCCAGTGGTAATGTGGTGAGGCACCCTCTGCAGGAAATTGTCACCTTTTCCCTCAAATCAGGGGGTTTCCCAGGGAGGCTCAAAAAGGCAGTGGTAAGACCACTCTTTAAAAAAACCATCTCTGGATCCATTAGGTCTGCCCAACTGCTGCCCAGTTTCGAATATATGGTTTCTGGGAAAGGTAGTTGAGAGTGGTGGAGCAGCTGCAGGTGTTCCTGGATGGAACCTCAGCACTGGACCCATTCTGGCTTCTGGCTTGGTCATGGGACAGAGACCATGCTGGTTGCCCTGGATAAACTCCGGCTTGATTGAGGTGGGTCAATGCTGCTGTTGCTGTTTGATCTAACAGCAGCTTTTGATACAGTCAATTACAGTCTTTTGACCCACTGCCTTGCTGGTTCCTGGGCACAGCCTTCCAATGGCTATCCTCATTTCCCAAGGGCCAAGGACTGTGGATGGCACTTGGGAAGTTCCCAGAAGTTCCTCCTATCTTGTGGGAAGCCACAGGCAGCAATTCACTCTTTGATGTTATTTAACATCTACATGTGACACCCCCGCCCCCCGACCAGCTCAACTGGTCTGGAATATTAGGCTGGGTTCCCATCTGTATGCTGATGACACTCAGCTCTTTCTGTTGATGGAGGGACAGTGGTTGATAATTTGGTCAGGTGTCTGGAAGCTGTAGTGGAATGGTTAAACAAGTACAGATTGAAATTGAACCCATCAACAATGGAGGTCCTGTGGCTGGACAGGGTGGACTGGAGGGGATTTTCCAGCTTCTGAAGTTAGACAGAGTGACATTAGTACCTGCCTCTTCTGTGAAAAGTCTGGGTGTGCTCTTGAACTGCTCTCCTTCTATGAAGGCTTAGATTGAACACATAGCCAAACTGGCCTCTTTTCATCTCTGTCAGGCCAGGCAGCTGGCCCCTTACCTGTCCTGCTCAGACTTAGCTACAGAGATCCATGCAACTGTCACCTCCAGGTTGGATTACTTTAACTTGCTCTACAGTAACTTGCTCTACGGCCTATCCTTGGAGCTACTCTGGAAAATACAAGCGGTGCAGAATGCAACAGCAAGGGCCCTTATGGAGACCCAACAAGAGCACATATTTGACCTGTGTTTCACCAGCTGCATTGGCTACCGGTTTAATTCCAGGTCACGTTTAAGGTTTTGGTACTAACTTTTAAGGGCTTGAGTACTCTGGGACTATCATACTTATGGGACCACCTCTCCCAACATCACCCTTGGAAGACTTTACACTCCTTTGGTGGTTCCCAGCCCCCAAAATACCTGGCTAGCCTCAACCAAGGCCAGAGTATTCTCTGCTCTGGCTCCAGCCAGGTGGAACTCTCTATCAGTTGAGACCAGGGCCCTGTAGGATTCTGCTCAGTTCTGCAGGTCCTGCAAGACAGAGATCTTCCACCAGGCCTATGATTGAGGCAGCAATGGTTTTCCAACTAGCTGGTCTCCCAATCTACCTGTCCCCTACCCTCCCTTCCCCCTGAGGTGATCTACATGATATAGGGAGAGAAAGGAGGGATTTTTAGATTGTCAGTTAATTTTAATTGGCAATGTAAATTAAAATTAAAAATACTGGCACCATAAGAAGCCATAAGAATTTTAGATGATTATTATAGAATTTTGGTGTTCTATGACTTGAAATTATTGTTTTATAGATGGTTTTATTATAATATAGAGCAAATATGATGTTTTAGAATATTGTTAGCCACCCTGAGCCACAAAAGGGCAGTATACCAAATCAATCAAACAAACGAACAAACAAACAAACAAACAAATAAATGCAGGTACTCTTTTATTTTGGCACATCTTAACTCTTTGCCATCTGCAGTTCTCTCAGGTTGATATGCTGGTATTCCATACTCACTCTTAACTGTATTGAATCCACAGACCATGTACTTCTTAAATTGTCTTGAATTCTTAAAACTTAGACAGGAGCTGATTTTTCCCCTAAATAGGAATGATTTGACCTCTCTAGCTGCTGAGATAACTAGGCCACTGAGAAGCAAAGATGGATGGGTTGCCTATCGGGTAAATTATTGACTCCATTGTAGAAATACGGGAATGCTCAAAGGCAAGTGCATAAACCTTTTACAAAGTAGGCAACTTTCCATCAACTGCTCCTACATAATCTCTTAGTAGCTGTTCATGATCACTTCACTGAGTGAACAGCACAAGAAAGATGAAGATGCTTTTAATTTTGATAAATCAGATGATTTAACTGTAATTATGTATTTTAATTATGTTGTAAACTGCCCTGAGCCTGACTTGGTAGGGAAAGGGTGAGTTAGAAATCTAATAAACAAACATAACCCTGAAGTCTGAAGATATAAAGGGCAGACAGAATTCTGTATTTCAAAATGTTTTTAAGGTTGAGCCATAATATGGTGGAAATGGGTACAAAGTTATAACTGTAATAATTTTGCTGCATGATAATTATTACGTGGAAACTTAACTTAGAAAGTTAGAAAAGGGAGTTTAGAATTCTCATCTTGCTGTCTTCATCTTTTCCGAAGTATCTTCCTAACCCATATAGAGTTAGGCAGCAAAGTAAGCCGCTCAACCAGCTGGAAGTGGATAGAGCAATACTCAGTGAAATGTTTGCTTGGATAGTTCTCACTGCTTGAGAGGATGAATTACACTTCAGTCATAATTTCTTTATAGTCCAGTCAATAATTTAGATACCTTTGAGCTGTTTTTGCGCAGACCTTTTCTGCCTTGGCTAAAGCATTGTTTGTTTGGGATCCTCCCCATGATCTTCTATTTGTGTTGCTTCACTGAAGTTTTTCCCAAACCTGGGCTGCTTTCACACAGACATGATCTGAGTAAATCTCACTGCTACTGCAAATGTGGAAACATTCACAGTGACAAATTATTACTCTTTTCTCTATGCTTTTCTTAACTCACCATAACCCCTGAGAATTTCCCTTCTCCACTGTAGGTCATTTTTAAAAGCAAAAGCATGGAAATTGCTAGATTGTTATAGCGTTATAGTGATTTACTGCAACAACCACCCCTTAAAATCAACTTGGAAATGCCAGTTAGTGCTGAATTTCCCAGCTCAAGCACTATCAGGAACTCATTGGAGCATGCATATTATTCCCATTCTGCAGTCACGCCACTGGCTGCCCACTAGTTACCGACTCAGACAGCTAGTACATACAAAGCCCTTCATGGCCTTGGTCCTTCTTTTCTGTGAGACTGCCTTTCCCCATTTCCTGCCATGACAGTTTTGCACGTGTGACCAGGGCCTTCTGCAGGTGTCAACCTGCAAATGGGCAAAATCAAACAATATGTGCCTTCTCCATTGTGGCCCCTACCTTATGAAGTGGCCAGCCTGATGAGGCCAGGAAGGCTCCCACTCTCCCGGTTTTCTGCAAACTCCACAAAACTGTTATTCAAGAGGGCTGTTTTACACAGCCAATAGGATTGCAGTGTACAAAATCATTTTCAAACTCTGATAAAATGGTTAGGGAATGTGGTCTATAGTACTACATGTAGCTTGCTGTAAGGAAGATCCTAAGTGCAATTTTTGCATTTTTAATGCATATGCTAATGCTTTGCTTCAATTCTTTTCATTTAGGTTGGTTCCAGACTTCTACAATCCTAATCCTATTTCACTATTTATTGAATGTCCTGTTGATTGTACTGATTTACTCTGTGTAATCCACATTGAGTCCCAGCGAGAAAGGCAGGCTATAAATAACTCAAAAGAAACAAATCTCCTAGATTCCAGGGTGATTTTTTTCAAGTATGTAGGCTTTTTTCTGATGGAGATAAAAGAGGTCAGATGCAATCTCTTATAACTTTGCAACAAAAAGGGCTACATACTTACTTCCTAAAATGAAAGCTGTTGCAACAGATCATTAAACTGTTTCTAAACTACAAGGAAACTGACAATTGCTGGCTTTAAACCAACAACTCACTAGTGAGAGGAGGAATGAATGGTGTGACTGAGGCGAGGAAAAGTGTGAAGAAAACTGCTGTGTGGAAGCTCTATTGACAGGCACTATGAATGTATCCATGGCAGCAACAAGAGCTACATCAAGAAGCAGCCATGGCTCCTGTACAGATAGGAAGAGCTCACTATCTTTTACAAGGGGACAACTCAGTGCATTCCCATAACTGGTTCCTGGCTCCCCCATTGCTACCTTTACTTTCTCTCCTGCTGGATTCCCCCCCCTCCCCCCCGTCCTGGTCATGGAGGCCATTGCTGCAATGTGGTCCTGGTCATGGAGGCCATGCTAGTTCCAGCTTCACTTTCCTCCTCCCTCTTGCTTAACTCCCCCCCCCCCCGCCCCAATCCTGGTCATTGAGCCCATTGCTGCAATGTGAGATGCCATTTTGTATGTCTCTGGATCTCTAAGGGCTTTTTTGTTTTTGCTTTTGCAGGGTCCGAGTATGCATAGACTTTATTTTTAATGTTGCTTGATACTTTTTTACCTCAAGAGTTTTTTCAATGAGCCTGGAATTCTCTCTTTGCGGAACCTTAACTGTTGTCTGCTAGTAAACACTCAAACCTAAAACCCTTAATTGTAAGCATGATGGATACACGAGAAACCTGTTTGCCTCCAGCTTCCTTGAGTATCATTTCCACTGTGTTGACAGAAATTATCTTTCCCAACATTCTGGTCAATATCAATATAAACTTTTGACATATTGGCTTAGACTTGGCTATAGGACTACACTCCTACACATGCGTGGATGGGAGAATTGATAACACTTCACTGTACAGTATCCTCTACAAGTGCATATATTCATCAACATGAACGAGGTTAACTGCCCTGTGGTATATTATGCCCTCCCCACCTTTTATTTTTCTAAACAATGTATACTTTGTGGGTGTGGGGTTATTTTGACTCCCAGTTAAACTGAAGCAGGAGAATAAAATGAATATATAAGGTGAAGTTCACAAAATTGTATTATCCTCCTGATGTCTTTGATGTTCTATTCCTATACTGCCAAAGGAAGTTTAATGCAGTGTAATAGTTTCTTCTTCTTTGAAATTAATGTAATGCGCGATCAAATCCTGGCTTTTTAATTTCTCTGCCGACCCCCCCACACGCACACTAGATTAATACATTTTTTATTCAGTAAGTACTTAAGGTGCCACCAAATCCTTTGTTATTCTATCCACATAACTGGTGCAACTTTTGTGTGTCCATCAACTAACACAGAGATAATCCAGTATTCTCAAATGTAAGTAAAAAGTAGTCAAATAACAGCTGACAATACATATTTATTATTAGAGAAGTTGTATACAGAAAAATCTATGCATTACTGAGAGTCTGACTGACTGAAGTGGTGTGACTCTATATGGCTTTATTAACCATTCTTGTTTTGAAAAGTAATAAAACTTGACAGAATCTGGGACGATTTCAGTCTTATTTTAAAAAGTTGAGTACTCAAAAGGCAAGGAATACTTTCAGCTAGAAGCTTAGTAACTACGACCAAAGAGGGTGTAGAACTTGGCAGGGTTCTTTCCACAGACACATTTCATTCCTTTCTGCAGCGAACTGAGAGGTTTGAAGGGGATACACAGACTTTTTGCTCCCATGGATGGAGCACCTGGCTCAAGGTCTTGATCTCTGAAATACAAACCAGAGTTTGTTGAATTCCCAATTGACTGAAATGATAACAAAAGTTGTGAGCTAGGACAAGGTATCATGGGTGAAATCTCCTATAGAAGAAGAAGGAGAAGAGGAGTTTGGATTTATACCCCACTTTTCTCTTCACTAAGGAGTCTCGAAGTGGCTTACAAACTCCTTTTCCTCTCCCCACAACAGGTAGGTAGGGCTGAGAGAGTTCTGAGAGAATTCTGACTAGCCCAAGGTCACCCAAGCAGACTTCATGTGTAGGAGTGGGAAAACAAACCTGGTTCACCAGATTAGATTCCACTACTCATGTAGAGGAGTGTGAAATCAAACCTGGTTCTCCAGATTAAAGTCCACTGTTTTTAACCACTATACCACAAAATAGTTAACTTGTAGTAATCTAATCATGTTTAAACTGAAGCAAGAAGAACTATGTTTAACAGGAGAATAATTCCAGTATAGATCAACAAAAATGATAAAGAGTAACAAGATGGGAAATTTTTTTGCTTATTATTTGTGGGAATCTGCACAGTGACACCCCCAGGCATTTTGTGAAGTGGTTTTGTGGCTGATGTGCTAGGATCCAGGAGGCAGACTGCTTCATGCTGTTGCAGGCCAGTTACTGAGGGTCAGGAATTCAAGTAAGAAGGGACCTTAATAGAAATGGTGACACATAGCAGAAGCAGTCAGTGGCAATAATGCAAAGTCTGACTGAATGCTATCAGACTTCAGGGATAACCTATCAACATAACCATTATTTGAATTCATGTCTCAACTACAGATGTTGATGAGGAAAAATTGAAAGCTTTTATCCAAGTGTCTAGGAAGAAATTGATTATATATCTAAACAAGATGTTCTGATCACATGTGAATGGAATGCAAAAGTGGAAAACAAGCAGAATCAAAGGCTTTCACAGCCAGAATCAACTGGTTGTTGCGGTGGTTTTCCCGGGCTTTGTGGCTGTGATCTGGTAGTTTTTGCTCCTAACAGAGTTTTTCTCTGGTAGTTTTTGCTCCATGGCACAGATGTGTTTCTGCCTGTGCCACAGAGACATCGTGCCATGCCATACCTCTGAAGATGCCAGCCATAGATGCAGGCAAAAAGTTAGGAGCAAAAACTACCAGTCCAGAAAACCCACAACAACCAGAATCAAATATTGTTGGTAGATTTGTGTTAGGAGAACAAATTGAAGCAGGAGAGCGACTCATGGAATTCTGTGAAGACAACAATTTGTTCACTGTGAACATGCGTTTCTGATAACCAAACAGATGATCGTAAACATGGACATTACTGGATGGCCAATATAGAAATCAAATAGATTACATAATTGGAAGCAGAAAATGAAGAAGATCTGTTCTCTCTGCTAAAACAAAACCAGGAGCCAAGGGCTGTACAGACCGTTAATTGTTAATATTGAAAATTAGAATTAAGCTGAAGAAAAACACCAAAACTTTTATAGTGCCAAGATACAATCTAAGCAACATTCCTGAAGAGTTTAAAGAACAGATTTGAATTCAGTAAATACACTGAATTACTAAGTTCAAATACATTGAATCACTAAGTTCAAATAAGTGTGAACCAGAATGACTATGAGTTGAAATAAGAGATACTATCAAGAAGAACGTGCAAAGACTATTCATGTAAACAGAAGAAATGAAATGTCTTGATAGATGACTGAGGAAACTTTTAAAATTGCTAAGGATAGAAGAAAAGTAAAAGGTGAAAAAACAGAATCAAAAGTCTAAATGCAGTGTTCCAAAGATGGAGACATGGAGACAAAGAGGCTATTATAATGGCCAGTGTAAACAGAAGAGAAGAACAAAAAAGGACAAATAGAATGGTTTCTGCTTGGCAGAGGTGTCAGACAAGGATGTACTTTATCCCCTTATCTTTTCAATCTGTATGAGGGAAGCTGGATCAGATTTAGATGGAGAAGTAGTGAAAATTGGGAGAGGGAACATTAGCAATTTGAGATATGCCGATTATAGCAAATTACTGGAAAATAGCAAAGACTTGAAACGACTACTGCTGAAAGTTAAAACAGAAAATGCCAAAAAAGGACTACAGCTGAGCATCAAGAAGACAAAAAGTAATGATTACTGAGGAATTATTCAACTTTAAGGTTTACATGAAGAATTGAAAGACTTTCTATTCCTCGGCTCCATCATCAACCAAAAGGGAGACTGAAACCAAGAAATCAGAAGGAGACTGAGACTAGGAAGGGCAGCCATGAAGAAGCTAGAAAATATTCTTAAGTGTAAGGATGTGTCACTGGCGATCAAGACGAAGTTAATTCATGGCATAATATTCCTTATTACTGTGGACTGGTGTGAAATGTTGGACAATGAAGAAAGCTGACAGGAAGAAAATAGATTCATGAGATGAACTGACTCTATAAAGAGAGCCATGGGCCTCTGTTTGCAAGACCTGAGTAAGGCTGTTAATTGTAGGACCTTTTGGAGGACACTGATTCATGAGTTGGAAGAGACTTAACACACAAACTGTATCTCTTCTTGTATAGATTTATACTTTATGAGTCCTGCTTATCTTTTCCAATTTTTTACCTGGCAGTGATTTTCTTGATCCAGTCCTCACAGTCTATTTCGCCACAGAATGGAATTTGCACTATCTGACAAGGGGGGAAAACAACATCATTGTTGTTATTTAAAACATTTTTAAAAAATATTTCCACTCAATCAGACAAACAACAGTAAAACATTAGAATATTTGGCTTCCATTGCTCAGGATTAGTCAATGGATTAAGCAGAATGGTCCCAAGATAGCATTCCCCAGAATTAAGAACTTTGGTTAATGCATATTGAAAGAAAACCGAAAACCAACTCTTGTGGTAAAACTTGATAAAATGTTACCCAAAAAATTAAAGGATGTGAAATGATGTCATTTTAGCACTTTGAAACTAAAGAGGTAAACACATTAGATACATAGTAAATAGTGTTATTTAATGCCCTCATCATTATTACTCTTTCTATAGAGAATGATTAAAGGAAAAAAATATTTTTTGATTCCCATTCCACTTTAAGGCATTTCTAGATGTTGTCACATTTAAAAAGTTTCTTAGATGTTCTCACATCTAAAAATCATAAAGTATGATGTCCTAATGATTTTTAAGTGTTTCTGGATTTCCTCCATGAATTTCCTTGCAACAGGTATTTCTCCCCCCGCCCCCCCTTTTTAAACCACTGGGACCCACTTCAAATCCTCAAGCTGCAGAGAGGTTAGAAACATAAATGGGACAGTTTATGCTAGTATTTTAACAAGGAGAGAAAACCACTTCTTTGCAAAGAACTGCCATTTTTTCAGCTGTAAATCTCTCTCTTTTGCTTTACTAGGACAAGTGAGAAAGAAAGAAATTATGATAACATGAATGTGATGGGTTAAAGACATGTTCAGTAAAGGGGACAATGGCCAAAGCATTATGCACATATATTTGTATTCTTGCATTGTATATATTCCTACACTCTACATCAATGGCTTATAATGGTTTAAAAATGTGATTTTAAATTGTTAGCTGCCTTGGTGGTCCTGGCGATAGCAGAAAGGTGGGATATACATTTTGTAAATAAATAAATATACCAGACATCTCAACACAGGTCACTGGTCCAGATTCAGAAGAGCCAAGTTAAAGTATGCTGCTTAAAAAGTTTAAAACAACACTGGAAAGAGAAGGAGCAACTAGGAAAAAATGATGGGCGAGGTGGTATTTCAGTCTCCCCCCTTTACCAACTTGCCGCTGAACCTATTTGTCCTGAGGGGAATGACAGAGCTGTGGCTCCAAACTGCACACCTTCACACTACAGTATGTTCAATTCCCACCTGTTTATGTGGCATAATAATGCTACAAGCATTTGAATAAATAGAAGAATATCCAATCTTCTCTAGTATCAAGGTAAACATGCTACAGTGTGTAAGTGCTGCATGAGTGCTGATCTTCTGCTTTAATGATGCACAAAACTCTAACATATTTCTTTCAGATATGTTGTTTTCAAGGCGGAATTCAATGCCTTCCCTCCAAAATGCAGTCAGTGGCTGCTGTGTTATATATTTTCCCTGACGCTACTGATTTAGACTGGACTTAATCCTGAGTCCCACATGATTTCTGAGGCACACACAGAGCTCAGTTGCAGTGTGGAAGAGAGGCAGTGGCATACCTGAACTAAATGGCGCCCCTCTCCTGTGGGCCTGGCGGGGTGCCCCTCTCCTGCAGGTCCAGCTGGGGTGCCCTCCCCACTCGCCCACCTGGGCAAAGCAGCAGGAGCAGCAGCGAGATCTCTCTTGTGGCTGCCGAGGCAGCAGGCCACCGCTGATGGAGGTTGAGCCAGGGCCGGGGGGGCAGCAGCCAGCAGGACCGTGGCAGGCTCGCCGCAATCCACAGCTGCTCTCCCCCTTTCCCGGCTAAACCTCAATCGGCGGTGGCCTGCCGCCTCCCTGCCTTGTCTTCCCTCCTGGGTCTCTTCCTTTTGTGGGGCCAGGCAGGGAAGATGAGGCAGGGATGCAACGCGCCACCACCAGTGGAGATTACGCCAGGGCTGGGGGGGAGCGGATGGCAGGTTGCAGCGAGCCTGCCACTGTCCCGCCGGTTGCTCCCCCTCCCCCGCTCAAACTCCACCAGCGATGGCCTGCCACCTCCCTGCCTCATCTTCCCTGCTGGGCCTCTTCCTCTTGTGAGCAGGGCCGAGGGGCGCCCAGTAGACCCGCAGTTGGCTTCATTGTGTAGGGGGCAATTTTGCGCCCCCACCCCACGTGACCAGATGGGTGGCACCCAGATGGCATAAGACACTCCATGTTCCTCTGGACGGTATGCCCCTGAAGAGAGGATGACAAATTACACCATGGGAGTGCTAGAAGTTCTTGAGCTTCAGGTAATTGTGTTCACTTTTCAATAAAGATATTTGGTACACTGTTTGCTTTTCCAGCTATAAAAGGTTTACAATCATTTGCTGCTCTTAAAATTTGACATAAACCAAATTCAGACAGCACGTTTAGCATGTAGAAAAGTTAATAATTACTCATAATTCAGCATAATTTGAGTGACCAAGCTTCATTCTGATTAACAAAGGGCTTATATCTATAAAAGAAAAACCACAACGTTTCTCAAGTGTACTATGCTATTTTTCCTTTTTAGTTAATCGAGGAAAGAAAGATACACAGTTTGCAAATGTACTTGGGCCAATTCACCTGCCTAATATAGTTAAATAACAGTCAAGCAGTTAAGCCATACATTTATTTAAATGGTAACAAATAAAGAACATACGCTCACTCACCCTAAACATTGTAATGGCTTTTAATAATGTTATGCCAGAGAAAAATTTGTGTCCAGTTCCACACTGGAGCTTTACTTGGTAGTATGAGATCATGTGGAAGTCCCTTCTTTCATACTCTCAAACACTTTAGTAAGAGTGGGTAGAAAATACCCTGGTCCTAAAGTTTAAATTTATCTTAAGAAGCAAAGCAACAGAACACTTAAACTCTATTAGTACACTGTAAATAAATAAGTCATTTATACTGATGGGGATATGAAGGAAGGTGACTTACTCCCCCTGCCTGACCCCAAAGGCAATGCTGCTGTATGATCAGTTGCATTTACACAATGCTACTGTTAAACTAGCAGCTGGATGACAACCTGGAATACTTCACTGCAATGAGAGTGCTGCACAAACTCGGTAACCTCTTGCCTTCCAAGATCTCTAAATGTCCTTAATGACCTTAATCAGACGGAACAAGTTCCTTGACGCACATAATATGTCCTTTGAACTCTCATACTCATTATATTGCTCTGTAATTATTTTACACTTATGCACACTGGAAAGATTACAGTATATGATCAGCTACTAGTATTCATTATGCCTGGTGTAGACATGTCATGCTGAAAAAGCAGCATGTTTGACCATAGGTGCTCAATGATTTGGGGGCAATTGTTCAGTCTTCTCTTTTACACTTGCTGTTTCATACATGACTTTTGAGAGATGGCTTTCGCCGCTGTTTGCCAGGAGTCAACTTGTATGCTGCATTGGAAATATATGGATGTTTCTCACTGGGTGGACAGCCTCTAGGCTAGTGTCTGCCACCCAGGTGGAGAGGATGCCAGCATGGAATTTACTCATGTTTAGACAGAGAACATGCAAATGACTACAACATTAGTTTCATGGTGGCAAATCAGAACAAGATTCCAGTCACATTTAAAACTCCTCACCTTCCCTGAATCAAGCTCCTTCTGAAATTCTTCCATTGTGTTTGCCACCACCATATGGGTTTTAAGGTCTTTGAAAGCTCTAAAGAAGAAGAAATTCAGTCAAGGTATACAGTTACGCGAACCTACTAAAATATTATCTTCAGAACCAAGTCAGTAATGCAGGTCAAGCATGTAAAGAGTTGAACTTTCAAAATCATACTCAATTCTACTGCTAACAAACCAAAAGTTATTACTCTTTGCAAAGTGGATAGTCTACGTCAGTGGTTCTCAACCTTCCTAATGCTGCAACCCTTTAATACAGTTCCTCATGTTGGGGTGACCCCCAGCCATAAAATTATTTGTGTCTTGGTTCCTAAGACCATCGGAAATATGTGTTCGACCCCCAAAGGGGTCGCGACCCACAGGTTGAGAACCGCTGGTCTACGTTATGCTTATACTAGTCAGTTCTTGGCTGATCACTTCTTCTTCTCAACCTGTACTGAGCAATTCTAAGAACAAACAGCTATCATTCTAAACTGTAGCATGACAAACCACAGTTCTACCCATCAAAGAAGTTTGAATGATACACCCAGTAGTCTACTAGATTAAACTGTGATGATCTGGATTTCAGTATGCATGCAGAAAACAGAAGCCAAGAAAAGATTTAGTTACCAAGAACTGTGTGTGAATTGATTCTCACTTCAACTTTCACACTATGACAATTAATATTTCAATGTGCCTTAGGATAACAAGCTAACTGGATAGTATGAAATGTGTGTTTTATCTTAAGCACAGAAGATGGCTTGCTCCAAGTCTAACCTGTTGTAAAGATTAGTGTGAATCTCATCCAGAATATGTCTGAGTTGGTCCACTGCTTCATTTTCAGCAAAAGTCAACTTCTCTCCTGTGTCTCTTCTGACAGCTACAAACTGACCATTTTTCATATCTCGTGGCCCAACTTCAAGTCTCACTGGCACACCCTAAAAGTAAAAAAAAGTTTTGTATATCTGTTTGTATTATGTAGATAGGTGATGCTTCTGGGGGAGGAGCATTAATACTTCTTAATTCTGCAAACCTTGGGTTTTTCCAAGTTTTGTAGACAAATCTGTCTTGTCTGCTGATGGCTCCAATCTCTGCATTTAAGTATAGAGAGATGGACCCATACTGAGGATTCAAAATACTGATTTTTGTTTCATGTCATAAGAGGAGTTTAAAAGCAAGTTATCCTTGAGTACAATATGAAGAGATATTAAAAAGTCTCTTTTAAAAATCTCTCTACAGGGCTTTCATTCTACAGACTAATTAAGATCTCATGTTACAAGCCCCTTCCCTCATCCATCAAAATAAAATATTTTCCCAACAAAATACAAAAATCAAAATCATGTATCTTTTATTAAGACCAACCAAAATGTGTGTCCACGTGTTATGTACCGTCAAGTTGCTTCTGGCGACCCTATGAATTAATAATCTGCAAAACATCCTATCATTAGGCCTTGCTCAGGTCTTGAGCAAATGACACGATGTCATTTCCAAACAACTGCATTACTGGCTTTTTCCACTAGAGGTCAGAATAGAGCAGATAACTGGTGACTTGGACATTTTTCAACATCTGCCCCTGCCCCAAATTACAGTACATCTCTGAAGAAAGCCTGACAATAAGCAAGCAATCACAGAGAACTGAAGCAACATTTACCTTAAGTTCCCAGTGATTGAATTTCCAGCCAGGTGAATAATTGTCTCTCAAGTCAACACGCACCCGAATGTCAGCACTGGACAATCGCATTCGGTATTCATTACACTTTGCTACCAGAGCCTCCCGATCTTCTTCTGAAAGCGCATTTGTGATACCGCAAGGAATAATCACAACCTGAATAATGATGCAACATTAATAAAGTTAGGTACATTAATGAACTTTAGGGGACTGCAGCCTAAGGGAAACAGCAGAGATAACACATACACACACACACCCCTCCTCATTTCAAATGGAGAAAGAGATTGCACAAGGCACTGGTGGAGTGGCAAGTTCAGGAGATTCCCTTTCTTGTTTGCAGCATCTTTAACTGCATCCCATTCTGCTCATGATGGTCCCCTGATTTGCAGCGGCAGCTTCTGTAGTGGCATGAGGAAAAGAGGGCAGTTGCTGGAGGGAGCGGGGAAAGATCCAATCTGTTAAGTCATTCCATTCATTGGTTCCAACCCATTCCAGATAGTCACTATAAAAGGGAATATCAGACTGAGACTAAAGATTCATATTAGCATAATAATGTATTTTATTCACCTGAACGCAAGCTACTCTGGGCGGAAGCACCAAACCCATGTTATCTCCATGAATCATGGCCATTACACCAATGGTCCGAGTTGTGAGGCCCCAAGAGTTCTGATAAGCAAACTGTTTCTCTCCAGGGACCCTGGGGTCTTCAAAAACAATTTCAAACATCTTTGAAAAATTCTGTCCCAAGTGATGAGAGGTTGCTCCCTGAAAAACAATGTAGAAAACATAAGATTTCTTGTATTGTCGAAGGCTTTCACGGCCGGAATCACTTGGGTGCTGTGTGGTTTCCGGGCTGTATGGCCGTGTTCTAGCAGCATTCTCTCCTGACGTTTCGCCTGCATCTGTGGCTGGCATCTTCAGAGGATCTGATCCTCTGAAGATGCCAGCCACAGATGCAGGTGAAACGTCAGGAGAGAATGCTGCTAGAACACGGCCATACAGCCCGGAAACCACACAGCACCCAAATAAGATTTCTTCTTTCCATACACTAATAAATGGTAAAAAAAATTCTGTATTCAGTCATACCTGGATAGCTCGCCCACTGGCAGAAATAAATGCCTCTACAGTGGTTGTATAATCTCCACCTGCAAACTTTTCTTTTTCTGTCTTTTTTCCTTTCACAACAGGGATTGCCAGAAGTTCTTCATACACTCGAGCATACAAATCAAGAATCTGCAACACCTGGAATAAGCAATTAAAATAATTGAAAAGGTTGGACGAAAACAAGTTGTCCATGTACTTTTGTGGGTCAAAAATATTATGTGCCTAGGAAAAAGAAATATATACAATACTCCACAAACCTGGCTATGTATTATGGTTGCTATACAAAGGTCTGCTGTTCTTAACAGTATTATAAAAAACAAATAACAACTGTAACAATGATGCTAAGATGATAGTTTGCTTTGTATAAAATGTTGCTCTTGTGACTTTATCCCAGGTAGATAGACTATAATTGTGGTTATTTGTACAAATGCTGTAAACAAACAAATAAATAGAAACTATCATCTTTGTCATCATTGTTACAGTAGCCTTTATAGTCTTTCATTACTATAACTCTCAATCATTTTGACCATTCTTAACAGTATTAAGCAGTAGGAATGAGCCCTGGTGCTAGACAACATCTAGTAGAAATTCTGAGGAATGAAATTCTCATTCATTTGTCAGTCTGGTAGCTTATGATGACTTTTCTAACATTAGCGTTTGATGTTCCGCTAAGAATATGGCTGAGGACAGCAACGCTCTACACATAAGCTGGCCTCCCTCTACCTTTCTTCCTCTCCCCCGCTGGCTATATCTGACAACAATCATTGGGGGCACCAAGAGAAATCAAATAGTGTATTTTGGTTTTAACCTGAAGAGTTTTATATTAATAGAAGTGATTTTATCATAAGTATATGATTGTATATAAATGATGTGATTGTGGTTGGAAGATTCCCTGAGCTCACCCTTTGTTGGGGGAGGGTAGGATACAAATTGAATAGAATAAATCAATTGCCCTTCTTGTATACAGTAACCAGGGGTAGGAAAGGAAGAGAAAACTGTTCTGGAACAAGCTAAATAACCAGCCCCTGCTTTGTGCCACAAATGAGCACTGCTGGGCCACTCAGCTCAGTGGGGCTGACTATAACCATTAATTCACTGTATCCTCCCCACAAGTGGAAGAAGGCTGGAGGAAGCAATTTGCCACCTGACACCTACTGCCACTGATGATGAGATGTCTCAACCTATAATTTTTAAAACATGTTGACTGATCAGGTGCCAATGATGACCAACGGGCAGTCAAAGCAATTTTTGCATGTCACACCATGGAAAAGCAAAACCCAGTGATATTCAACAATCTATTTAATTTTCAGTTTTAATTACTGCATGAAACTAAACACCAGTTACTAAAATAACTGCATAGCCCAAAACCCTTTGAATACAGAATGACCACAAAGCTTGCCAGCTGCTATGAATTGAATCCTACCAAGGCAGCAGAACAGATCCTTCTTGCCCTGATCTTTTCACAGCTCCTCACAAACCCAAAAAGTCCCCCGGTAAGTGTCATAAACAAAATTCTGCTAATGGTAATGCAAGCCAGGAGAAGCAGACTGTGGAGATAACTGGACCCAATTTTCCTTTCTCGCTGCAGCTCTACACTACGGCAATTTTGTTTACAAGTGTCCTTTGACCATCAGCAGAAGATTTTGGGATATCAAGGCAAGGCAAAGGAGAAGAGTGCACAAGAGAGCAAAAATCATCATGTGGTTGAAACCCTAGTTGAAACCCTGGTTGAAAAATCTTCCCTAGGGCGCATACTTAAAGCATCTGGAGATTTTTGTTCAGAAAAAAAGGTAACTGAGTAGTGAATGATACAAAATGATGCACAATGCAGAAAAAATGGATAGAAACCTTCCCACCTTCTTAGAACAAGGGGCCATGCTAACAAGTTGACAGGGATACATTCAATACAGACTAAAGGAATTACTACTTCACACAGTGAGTAGTTGGCTTGGGAATGGTGCTCTCTACTGGCTTAAGCAGATGTAAAAAGAGGGCTGGACAGATTTGTGGAGAATAGATTTATCATTAGCTGCTAGTCATGATAGCCAAATGTGGCCAGCAGGCTGCTGGGAAGCAATCAGCAGATGAGGCCTTTGTCTGCATACAGGCATTGCTCATGCACTTTCCAATATTATCTGACTGACTGGTCTGAAAAAGCTTGACTACTGGTCTGATTTTTCATGGCTGCTTTCACAGTTTACTTTTTTCATAGTTCACTCTACCAACTGCTTTTACAGGCTTTTGTTTAGGAGCCAACTTCTAAGAATATGCATCCACAGTATTATACTATAAGTGTATACACTCACAGCTACTTCATTTTTCCTTCCAAGCAACTATCCTGAATTACAAAGTAGATGCCACCCACCACCATCACACAAATACGAAAATGTGTGCAGCACAATAAAAGCATGCTACATCTCAAACAATCCTGTCCTATTTATGCAATGATTTCCTATAAATATCCTTTAAAATGGCTGATAACATAAACAATGCTATTCAGCAAAGCATTGCATGTCTACCTCTTCCGCTGCTTCTTCGTAAGTTGAGAATGCCGTGTGACCCTCCTGCCACAGGAATTCACGAGTTCGCAAGAAAGGCTGTGGGTGTTTGAATTCCCAACGCTTCGATACAGAAAAACAACAAGTTTGTCATTCAGTATTAAAGTTACAAACTTTTATCCATATGCTTGAGCTAAAAAAATTCTTATTTAACACTGATCAAAACTCTAATTTTCAATGACATATCAGATGATGTGAATTCAAAGTTGCCCAGATTTTTTTACATTGTGCAACTATTCACACCACACAGCTGATGAATATTTGGACCAAATTATAAGCAAAAGTGCATTAGGTTGGATGGAATACTAGGAATGAAATAAAATTAACCAAGAAGCCTAACATTTCTTGACCAAACCTTTTTTAAAAAGCAAAAGATACATAGCGAACAGCAACAGTATGAGCTGTACTTACCACTACATTACACCACTGATTAAGTTTGATTGGCAGATCCCTGTGTGACTGAACCCACTTTGCATAGGCAGGATACATTACTACAAAAGGGGTGTAGGACAAAAATAATTGTAACACTATTTTTTCACTTTTTGCTTTGAAAACCTGTTTTTTATTTTTATTATTATTATTATTATTATTATTATTACTACTACTACTACTACTACTACTACTACTACTACTACTACTACTACTACTACTACTACTATTGACAAAAACAACAAACACGTTTTATCACACTGGTTGGTGTTGGCCTTCTTTCTGCTTCGACTTCCACTCTGGAACTTAGGAAGACGTGATGCATCAGCGTAAAATGTTTGCAGAGCCAAGCAGAACAGCTTTCTGCATTTGGCAGAGAGTGATTTTATTTAAGTTGTTGCAAGTACTGTCCCAGGGATTTTGGGACAGCACCCAGTGCACTGATCACCACTGGGATCACTGCTGCTGGTTTGTGCCATAGACGCTGCAGTTCAATTTTTAAGTCTTGATATTTTGTAGTAGTAGTAGTAGTAGTATTAATAAGAAGAAGAAGAACTGCTACTATTATTATTAAATTTGCTATATCGCCCACCCCCCGAAGGGCTCTGGGCAGTGTACAAAACCACATAAAAACAATAACATTAAAACAAATAAATATACAGATTAAAATGTTGAACCATGCTAGAACAACAAATATGGAGACTCAATTATAGTCTATCACTCCACCCTAGGAGGATTAGACATGTTGGTATTGCATAGCCCACTACAGAAGGATACAGGGGTGGCATCTCAACAACCGGCCTCCCCAAAGGCCCAGTGGAACAATTCAGTTTTACAGGCCCTGCAGAACTGCTCAAGGTCCCACAGGGCCCTGATGGACGGAGGGAGAGTGTTCTACAGGGCACAGCAGAAAAAGCCCTGGCCCGAGTGGAGACCAGTCATATCATCGAGGGGCCGGGAGTCTCCAACAAGTTAGCCTCTGCAGATCGAAGAGGCCGAGTAGAGACATAAGGGGAGAGAGGGTTCCTAAGATATGGGGGTCCCAGGCCACAGAAAGCCTTAAAGGTTTTGATCAGCATAAAATGGCAAACCACCTCTCTTGACAAACTTTGCTAAATTGTTTAGTTCTTTGCTAAACACAAATTTTATTTCACCTGTTTCAAATCCACAACCAACAGTCTAATGCAAAGGTTCTGTTCTCAGCACAACATTCATCATCACCAGTTTTCAGTAAAGGGAAATAAAACCTCTCAGTTAATGTACTTTACTGCCAAATCTTACCTGTTTCGCTAGTAGGACGGACAGCTATCGGTTCAGCCAGCTCTGTTTTGCCAGACCGTGTAACCCATGCAACCTAAAACAAATAGCAGTAAATTCTTAGAGATGCTTTTACTTCATGATATTTTCCTCCTTCTTAGAAATGTCTTTTCATTTAACTATATAAATATATACGTGCTTCAAAGATTTTTACAGTCATTCTGATCTAGAGCTTTCCTGCACACGTTCCCCATTCACCTCAAAGCCTTCCCCATTCATCTCAATCTCTACAATAGCTCAAAAGGTGCATTCCACTGGAACCACTCCTTCATAGGGACACATGCCTGAACTTTTTATTTTGTTTAGAGCTAGTTTTTGCATTTAAAATGATTCAAATAATAATCAAATGCAGCATCAAAAATTACCTCTGGGGCAAAGTCAGCAATATGTGTCTTCTCTTTTTCTAGTGCAGCCTGGGACACAAACATGGGAAAGTAACAGTTTTCCACGCCAAGTTTCTTGATTTCGGTATCAAAAAACTCCTTGATGGTTTCCCAGATAGCATAAGCCCATGGACGGAGAATGTAGCAGCCACTGACATCGTAATATTCAATCATCTCTGATTTTGTGATCACCTTTGTAGAAAAATGGGAAGGTTTTAATGTGATGGATGCATATTGTAAACAGAAGGTTTAAATGTACACAAGAAAACAGTTAAGAAGATTAGAAAGTAACAATTCAATTTCTATGAGAATCAGAAGAAAATAATCGTCTGATTAATGGGGATTTTATTTTGGTCCTCATTTTATGTATAAAGCTATAGCCTACTATATTCTACTGATTTCAGTGGAACTGTGTTCTGGATCGCAGTCAATATGACAATCAGGCAGATTTGATAATACAAAACCTTTTATCAGACTCATGATCATCCAAAAGCTAATAGCTGCCTTTAAATGCATTTGGATATTGTTTCTTGGACAATTCCAAATGATTCCCTTAAGTGAAGATGCATTTTGAAGCGGACTGTTTAGGACAGAGTACTTGTTTTGAGTTTTAGATACAGCTTCTCTACCCCAATTTTACTCCATAACAATGAGCAGGAACTGAGAGTATGTACTAAACCTAAGTCATGAAATGCATTCCAGTGTTATGTGACAGAATCAGACAAATATATATTGGGATAATGAGGGAATCTCCTGACAAATAAATAAATAAACAGAACAAAATTTGAGAAAAAATCCATTATTTCACCAACATAATTTTACTTCTTAGAATAGGTTATTTTGAGGTAAAGTTACAAGCAATAACTCTCAGTGAAAACTGAAATCTGCTTACCTGAGAATACCATTCAGATAGATTCTCTTCTTTCTTAGCCTCTAGACCCAATCTGCAATATTTAAAAGAAGAATATGAAACAACAGTTTCTGCAAATGCATCTCACATCTACATATCGAAATACAGGAGGGGAAAGATGCTAAGTCAACAAAAATATCAACAGGAAAAAATATTTAAATATGGGCTCATATCATTATCACATGACATGCAAACTTGTTAAAGCTGGGCCTAACCACTGTCTGAATGAATGAACTCTTGGAGACCCCATGAACAGTCTTGCATTCCATGGGATATTAAAATAATCAAATACATAAACTGATCTTCAATATTACCATGCTGTGTTCAACATTAATAAATGGGATTTTGTTTTACTATGTTCAAGCCCATCAAAATCCCAAAATAAACACCCACACATACATGATTACACATAGAATTCCAGTTTCCTTCATTGTTTAAGTTGTATAAAAAACACTAAGCAACATGGTACCATATGCACAGCAGGGGCCGCCAGGCAGTGTTTTGAAAGTTTAGATTAGCGGGACTATTGGTGCTCAGTTGAAAACTTTTAGCTGCAAAGACTGAGGCAAGACTTGAGAATGAGTACTGGAAGATTTTAGAAATGTTTGCTCCCAATACATGCACTGTCACTGAGTTAATACAAAGCCCCACAAGCTTTTTGAGTATCCTGTCTTCAAATATTAAATTTGCTTACAATTAAAACATGAACCACACAGACTTATGTTAAAAGTTATACGCAAATAAAATACTCGCAACAGTCTATCATATACGTAGCATAACTACACCATTTTAGAATGTGAACAGCAGTTCAGGATACCATATCACACTAAATGCGAACGTGTTTTCTGCTTTATTACATCTTTATCAAGCCTTCCTCTCTACCTTCACCTTTATTGTAAAAGGCATGGGTGGGGGGAAATGACAGCAAATAACTGGGACTAAACAAACAATATAATAGCAGAAGTAATAATAGTTAGAAAACATTAACGTACAGCTGCAGAACAGAAAACATTGTAACATCAGAAAAATGCCTTCTGCTAGTTATATGCTTCAGACAACATAATGCCAATCTGAAGATTGGGCATTTCCTTTTTACAGTGCTGTTCAAGCTCCATTTGAAATAGAATTATACTTTTTATACCTGGTTTGTTTCTTAGGCCCTTGGCCATCTCCTGGTCCCCCAGAAGATGAGTTGCTGCTCCCACCCTGATCCTTCTGTGGCTGTTTCTTCTGGCCATCATTTTCCTTCTGCTGTTTATTCTGCTTCTCAGATTTGTTCTCCTTTTCCTTGCTCTTCTTGTCTTTGTCCTCTGCACCAGCTGCAGAGACTGGCTTATAGTCTACCCCGGTTAGTGATTTGTATTGCTTCTTCAACTGAAGAAGATCTTGCACTGCAGCATCAACTGTAACCTTTGGAAAGACAACACATCCATGACAAAACAAGTAATCCCTTACTTGGACAAAAACACGCTTGACAGTAGGGGAAAGCCACAGAACTCAGGTGGGAGGAGGAATTTTTTATTTCATTTTATTTTATTACATTTATTTGCTACCCTTTTCTGACTATTGTAAGGCTCAGGATGGCTAACAATTAAAATCAATAAATTTAAAATACAATATACACAGTACGATCAATAACCTTATCAAGTTTAATAATTTCTAAAATTCCAGCTGGCATCCATCAGTTTCAGTGTTACATGGGAAAACAAGTTAGAAAGGGAAGGTAACAGTGAAGGAACAGGAAAAAAACACAATCAACTAAGGTAATAACAGAAGATAGGGGTAAGGATGGGGAGGCCAGCTAGGATGTAACCATCGCTGCCTGAGTCATAGACCTGTCAGAACATCTGCCTCTTGCAGGCCCTGCAGAATTAAGCCAGATCCTGAACTCTCTAGTTCTCCTTCAATGGGGCTTCAGCATTCACAAACTGTTAGGTCACGTCCCCTACTGTCCGAGCAGGGCTAAAGCAAACTTGCTCCTCCTAGTACAGTGTGGTCCTTCCCTTTTCCATACAGTTTTCATAGCCCTGCATCCGAACAGGTCGCTGTTTTGGAGAAGCTCCACTGAATCAAGAAATCAGACATAGAACAGGGTGAGTAGAACCAAAATCCAGCAGTGTTCTGCCAGATAGTCAGGAGATGCGGTCTCCCTGTGATAGATCTGTGCCACCAGACACAATTGTCAAGTGGACAGGTTCTACACCCATTATCAGAGGGCATAAATGGCTCAGACAGCTTGGGCTCAGGGAAAGGTGTACTACCCCCCATCTCCTTGATAGGAAGCTGATTTGCAAATCAGATAGAGGCATCAGTAATCCTGATGGCCTCATTCTGGCAGAGGAGACCATGGTTCCCCGATCTAATAGCCTTGTGGGTTCAGGAACCATGGAATCTGCCCACTCACAGTCACCTATTGGTCCAAGGTCTCATTGCACAACTAAATCCGGATTGGTTTCATGTGGTGGTGTGGAGTTTGAACCGGTTTTGAGGTCTCTAGATTACAAGAGGAAGTAGTTTCTGTTATCCTCGAAGCTAGGAGGAATTCAACTAATAGGAATTATTATTCTACATGGCTCCATTTCCAGAAGTGGGCAAGGACATTCAAGGCAGATCCTAGTTCTCTTTCAAGGGAATACATCCTCATGTTTTGGTCGGAGGCCTGGAAGATGGGGTTGTGACTCAATACCCTTAAGAGGCAATTGGCAGCCCTTGCCTTAGGGGCAAGGGTTATCGTCACCTGGCCAGAACACTCTTATTTGCAAGTTCTTAAAGGCACAGTGCAGATGGCTCTGCCAGTGATTCACAGGTTCCCTCATGGAGTCTATGAAGAATTTAAGAGCCCTGTCAAAAAGTCCTTTTTGACCCTTTAGGACAAGTGGGCATTAGTTACCTAACTTGAAAGGTGGTATTTTTAGTTGCCATCACCCCGGCAAGACGGGTCTCTGAGCTAGTGGCTTTTCTCAAAGGAAGGAGTTATGCACTTTTACCAAAGACTCAGTGATCCTGAGGTTGGATCCTTCCCTTGTACCAAAAGTAAGTTCTGGTTTTTATTTGGCTCAACCAGTTATACTTCCTTCTTTCTGCCTCTATCCTAGCCATGAAAAAGAAAAGGAGTGGCACACCCTAGATGTGCACTGAGCATTAAAGTTTTATTTGATGAGAACTGAAGTTTAGGAAGACAGACGCTCTGTTTGTTCTGTATGGGAGACAAAATAAGGGAGGAAAGGCCTCAAAATCATCCTTAGCTCGGTGGGTGACTCTCTGTATAAAGCTGGCATACAAGGAACAAGGTCTGCACGCTCCTGGAAACATCACTGCTCATTCCACTCAAGTAGCAGCTGCATTTGCAGCTTTCCCCACCAGAGCTCCAGTAGAAGAGATATGCCAGGCCACCAACTGGTCATCTTTTTTTACTTTCATGTGGCACCACAGGCTTGATGGACAAGCGTCAGCAGAGGCAGCCTTGGGCTGGAGAGTCCTACAGGAGGTGGTCTATCCGGATTCCTGCGGTAGGATTACACATATATTCAGATGGGATCATTGCTAACGGGGGTTTCCCTCCCTAGGTCTTAGCTTTGGCATATAACTGTTTGTGAATGACGAAGCCCCACTGAAGGAGAAAGATGAATTGGAACCTACCGTGAAGGTGTCTTCTCTTCAGTGGAGCGAAGTACTTCACTTTTTCCCACTCTAAGGTTAATTTAGAAGGTGAGATTAAATTTTTCAGGTGGAGCAGAGCTTGTTACTCCTGGAGGGACGGCCCTGTACTAGGAGGAGCAAGTTTGCTATAGCCCTGCTCAGACAGTAGGGGACATGACCTAACTGTTTGTGAATGACTTTGCCCCACTGAAGAGAAGACACCTGCATGGTAGATTCCAGTTCATCTTTCTCATTTGCTAGACAGTTCCACCAGGCTGGGGCCAGAGCTGAAAAGGCTCTGGCTCTGGTTGAGAACAGCCGGATGTCTCCAGGGACTGCCAATTGGTTGTTACCAGATAAGCATAATGCCCTACTGGGGGCTATATAGGGACAGGCAGTGCCACAGGTATGGTGGCCAAAATAGCAGGGGTCTGCAACCTGTGGCTCTCCAGATGTTCATGGACTACAATTCCCATCAGCCCCTGCCAGCATGACCAATTGGCCATGCTGGCAGGGGCTGATGGGAATTGTAGTCCATGAACATCTGGAGTGCCAAAGGTTCGCCACCACGGTCTCAGTCTGTTCAGGGCTTTGAATATTAACCCCATAAACCTTGAACCAGATTCAGAGCTCAACTGGGAGCCAGTGCAGCTGTCAGAGCCCTAGTTGTATCTGTGACCTCAACAACATCCCTGTAAGAACCCTCAAAGAGCTCTGCATAGAGGGAGTTACAGTACAGGTGACCACTGTATGGATCACTGCAGCTAGATTGGGACAAGACACATAGAGTGTAATTTCTTTGGAGAATGTCCTGAACTTATTTTTATGTGCCTGTTACCCTGTAAAGAAGCATGGATATTTACTGTATAAATGAAAAATGATGCTGACCCAAAGAAAAAATACACAGTCTTCTGTATTTTAGTGTGGGTTGAGGATATTCTTTTTGGTCAAGTACAGGATTTTGGTAAGAGGACAGGTGTAATCAAAATAGACCATTCCACAAGGGAGGAAACCTTAGTCTTTGGAGTTTGAGGGCCACTGGTTTCTACTTGTTCTGTTACCTTTGCAGTTACCTTTGCAGGTAACTGGTGGATTTCTGCAGGATTTATATTTTTAAAAAATGAGTTCTGCAAATCAATTGAAAAAAATGTTGCCAGACTTTACAGAGATATCTGCACACTTGAGAACTACTCAACACCCCATTGAACAGAGGCGATCTTATAGACATGGGACAAGTTGTTAGCATAAACAATAAAAATGAATAGTATACGTGCCCAGGCTCTATTCAAATATATAAAATGTTCATTAAACCCTGTTACCTTTTCTGCCTTCTCTGCTTTTAATTTCCGGACCACCTCTCCTTGGGCAGCCACCTTGGTGAAGAGAGCTTTGGCTTCTGGTGTGTCAGGATCACTGGTTGCTGTGCTTGTTGGCTGGGTCACAGCAGGTGCCTGAAATGCAGGCAATTGTCCGGGGTTATAGTCCTGACCTGTCTTCTCTTTGTACTCTGCTTTCAGGGAAAGGAGGAGTTTTACAGCCTCATCCACTTGATCCTATGGAACACAATAATTGAGATGTTCCGAGCGGTATGTAACCTGTCTATTGCCTGCATATCCCAGTAACACACAACGTGAAAATACCAAGCTAACCTACTATAGATTTGATTTATCTTTTGCAGATTTCTTTCTACCACTAATTATACATACAGTGAAATCTAGATATCTAAGCATTAGATGTTAATCCCATCCCTCCAGAATTCCCTGCACATCATGTATCGCTCATGCATTGAGGAAGAACACAAGGGACTTGGAACTATTTCTGACAGCCAGAATGGTAGTGGTTAAGAGAGGGAGACTCTAATCTAGAGAATTGGGTTTGACTCCCCATTCTTCCACATGAGTGGTGGACTCCTCTCTGGAGAACTAGATTAAATTCCCCACTTCTCCACATGAAGCCTGTTCGGTGACCTTGGGCTAGACACAGTCCTCTCCGAATTCTCAGTCCCACCAACCTCACAAGGTGTCTGTTGCGCAGCTGGGGGAAGGTTCAGAAAAGAAGGGTGTAAAAAACCAACTCTTCTTCTATCCAAAATTGGACTTTACTCACATTAAAAATAACTGTATAGATGCATGTAAGCCACTGTACATATTTACCACTATTATACCTTGGAAACCTTTTCAGCTTTGAGTCTCCGTACCACCTTGCCTTGTTCAGCTACTTTATTGTACAGAGCTTTTCTGTCTATGGGGCTGGATGTCAAGCCATTGCAGAATGGAGGAGAAGGATCGAAAGCAGAAGAGGATAAAGAGGAAAGAGGAGTTGGAGGTGGATTTCCAGGTTTATAATCTTGACCTGTCTTTTGTTTATATTCTGCCTTTAGAACAAGCAGCACTTTCACAGCAGCATCTATCTGATCCTGAATCAGGAAAAGAGTAAAATGGATCAGCAAGAGTAGAAATATTTCCAGCAGGGCATGAAACAAGGGGAGAGAGAGGAGAAAGGCCAAAATACCATATTGCTGTGACTGTTTTTCAATCTCATGTATGCATTATGGTCATAAGGAATATTTTGAAATGAAAGGAAATTTTACATAAATGCAATAAAACCAGATCTTGGGTAGACAATTCATTAGGGACTCTTTTCTTTACTTCATTTTATTTATACTGTCCAAATATTAAATGGAAAATAATTCAACTGGCCTCCATTTTCAAATCATTCAGCCCTATATCACTAGACATTCTGTAAACAATCCACCAGGATTACATAAATTGCAATTTTAAAAATGCCAGCAATGCCGTGAACAAATCTGAAAGCATGTATTAAGCCCTATACAAAGCTTCATATACTGAAAATGTGAATGGAGGATAATGCAGGCCAATAGAAAAAAAGGGAATTATAAAAGCATATTACTGTTCCTAATTTTGATTAATTTCCACTATCATTTAACTGTTGCCATCCATGCCAACACTTTGATATGACTGGACAACAAAATTATCCATCTTGTATGAAAGAGTACAAGATACTGAGAAAACAAAAACAATACTTGTTGGACTGACACTGCTAAAAAAAAAAGGGAGGATGGTATTGCTACTGTTCAGTTATATATTTTTCCCAAGAATCTATTACTAGTTAAATCTACTACTACAGAGTAGCCATTATATACCTTTGAAGCTTTCTCGGATTTAAGTCTACGAACCACATTGCCTTGTTCAGTTACTTTACTGTAAAGAGCGTTGCTGTCTACCAGGAAGGGGGATGCAGGAGGAAGAGAAGGAGGAGGAGCAGGAGGAGTTGATCTAGGAAGGACAGCCTTTGGTGGGTCTCCAGGTTTGTATTCCTGCCCTAATTTTTGCTTATATTCTGCTTTCAGAGCTAGAAGCAGTTTCACAGCAGCATCTATCTGATCCTAAAACAGGAAGTGAAAGAAGAGTTATGGAAGAGAAGGCAGAAATGAAGGCTGGCACAGATGCAATTATTCACATGCACAAGCTGACAAAAACAGATTTATAATAACCTAAACTTGCTCCCCACTGCACAAAAATATTATTAAAATGTAGCACACAGTTAAGAAGAGCATTTTGATTTGCAGACTGTTCTTTATTAAAGGCATTTTTTTGAATATGTTTTATAGTACGTGAGTTCCCCATTCCTCCACAATACCGGGAAAAGGGGACAACAAAACACTACCATTCCCTGATCTAATCTCTCAGCACACTAACCTTGGGTGCTTTCTCTGCTTTCAGTTTTCGAACCACTTCTCCTTGCTGAGCTACATTGTCGTAAAGAGCTCTGTGGTCTAGATTGCTTGTGGGGATCCCAGAAGGCTGAAACTGGACGGCTACAGTTGTTGGAGGATTTCCAGGCTTGTAGTCTTGACCAACCTTATTTTTGTATTCTGCTTTCAAGGCTAACAGCTGCTTCACAGCAGCATCAATATCTTCCTTTGCTGCCTTTTTTGCTTTCAAGACACGAACTATATCACCTTGGGCTGCCACTCTGTTAAAAAGAGTTACGTGGTCCTCCGATGAAGATGTAGGACAAGGAACATCGGCCATAAGTGGAGCAGGCTGTTCTTTCAATGTAGTGCTGGTCTTTGAAAAGAAAACATACTTTTTATATTGCACTTAATCAACTGGATGAAAAAAAGAGTTTCAATCCTGAATTCTGATGGAAAAAACTCCCATTCTCTCTGTGTGTGCAAGATCATTACAATTATCTCACTTTTGACAAAAAGCAAACAGAAACTCTAAAGAGGAATAATATAGCTTGTTTTATTGGATCTCTTTTGGGTGGCATAGGATATGGTCTTGATTACCCATTCTGAGCAATTCAAATCCTGACATGCACCTATATTAATTGCAGTTAGATCAGTAAGAGGTTTTAGAAGTTAAAATCAACTTTTAAAAAATAAGTTTTAGATATGCCACAGAATTACATCATCTAAGCAAAAACACCACGCACCTTAATAGGGAAGAGTGAAGGACAACAATAGTTTGTTTATTTCTTAGAGTTCTAGAAAACAGTGAAAATATCAGATGCCAGGAAGACTAATAGCCCCATTCAGGGAGGGGGGAGTCTGGTGTTGGAGGCGATGAAGGCCTATGCCAGTGGATTTGCCCTCCCTGGGGCACTTGCTCTACCAGAGGAATTGATCTGTTGGTGGGCTGCTACGGCGGCCTGCTGAAATGGCTGGGTGTGGCGGTGCAGTAACTCTGTATAGGATTACACTGTAAAGCAACTTCTGAAAGTAGCCATCTTCACTTGTAATTCACATAAACTGGGTTTCTTTACCTCTTTGTTTGCTGTTTCTGCCTTAGACTTCTCTTTAGATCCAAATGTTGGCATTTCTTTTGTATGTCCATCAGGGATATAAATCAAAACACATGGGGCTTCTTTACAACTGTATGGACTAGAAGCAAAGATTGTGTATAGACTTTCTTAGTAGTAATTTTATATTGATTGAAATTATTCAAAAGACAAAATCAGTAAAAAAAAAAATCCAAGCACTTCTAAGCCCCTGATTTTGGTTGGTGAGAGTAAACACATTTTCCTCCTGCTGAAGGCAACAGGATGCACAACTGAACGCCACCTCTGAAACCTCAATCCTGTAGAAACCTGCCCATTTTCTAAGTTCATCTGGGGAGGGCTATCTGTCCATCCCATTAGTATATCTGGTAGAGACCCAGGTGAGAGCCAGTGATGGTGCCCAGACTTTGGAACACTCTTCGTACGGAAGTCTGGCATCTTCCTTCCATCGTCAGGAAAAGATGTTTTTATTTCAAACAGTTTTTAACAGCTAGATTTTAATAAGCAGTGATGTAAGTTTTACAGGCGTATTTTATTTTAGGCTTGATTATTCATGGTATAGTGTGATTTTATATGTTGCTACAGTATATGTTTTGTATTTTGTAAGCCACCTTAAATATAATTACAGAAAGGTGGGATATAAATACTTTTAATAAATAAATAAATGTTCTAATTCCCAGATTAAGAAGGCCAAAAACAAAGAAGTCTCCAAAGTCCTCGACTCTACATACATTGTGACCATTCTCACAATACAAATTACACTCAGTATTAGATTAGATCATGTCCAGTCTAATAGGGGTTGTTCTTTGGATATGGATGAAATTACCAGCCACACACAGAATTTAAAAAGAAGGGGGGAAAAATCATACATATTTTTGAAATTAGGGGGTGACTGTTAAAAGCCCACCAAGCCAAAGTCAGTATTTTTAACTATTTGTGTCAGTTTCACTCGGTGGAACAGCCTCCCTGATGAAGCTAGGAAGGTTCATTTATAAATCAGCAGAATCTCACAGTATGTGAAAAGTAGAACTTTTTAGGAGGACATTTCTCTGAAAGGGATATTATTGTAGATTTTAACTGTTGAAACTTTGTGGATGGATTTTATTACTTTTTTGTTGGTTTTAAATTTTTCAATCTATTTTCAACTTTTTTGAGACAAATGGGCTATAAATGAAGTGACAAACAAATAAACAAACTACTTGGCTACTTGTTTCCCTAATGTTTAACAAGTAGTAAGATCTAGTGTGGGGCTGAAATTGGGAGAAGGGAAGATCATGGCTTTGCAAACATTTCTGACCTCTATGGCATATGGCCTTCCTACCATTTTCATACCCCCTTTACCAAAACAACACGAAACAGTTCACAAAGAGACAGGAGTTACAAGAGGGGCAGGGATAATGGGGTGGGGGTCCTGAATCACATTTCATTGGCTACCTGGTGACATAATGTGAAATACATACTTTTCTGTATATGCATACAACCTATAGAAGAAGATATCTGCATTTAGGTGTGCATCTATTTGTGGATGGTGTCTATCTGAACTGCATTCCTTTCAATGGCATCTGCATTCCTGGGCATGTCAAATGCACCCCTGCCCCAAAGGGTCATTTGCAACTAGGTTTGCATCCCTGTGAAAGCCATCTCAACAAGGATATTCTTCAATCATCCCTGGTCCCAAACAGCAGCAGATCAGTAAAACAATGGTTGCACTTAACATTGGACTGAAACATATTACAAGAACTTTTTTTACACCTCATGAAATGGTACATTTTGTAGTTAAATCCAAACCACAAAATTTAAACACAACAAAATTGCTTCCCCAATGCAACTTGAGCAAACAGCATGGCTAAACTGTACAGAACCATTCAAAGGCTGTACCCACCCACCAATTTCAGCCAATGGGAAAACTCCTCTCAAAAGGTATTATCCACATTAACTAGAGCAAAAGAGAACAGAATTAGTTTGCAACGGCTCACCTAATGGGCTCGTACGGCTGATCACAAATGTAAAAGCCTCTTCTCTGAAGCTGTATGATGTCTCCCTTTTTCAAGTCTTTAAGGCAAGGATCACCTAACATCAATTCTTCTCGCTGTAAACAATTTAAAAAATGGTCAAAGCTACTTCCCTGGAATAATTTATATTCTATGCTAGGAATTAATATAAACTGATTATATTCCCTGGAATACTTTATATTCTATGCTAGGAATTAATATAAACTGATTAATATAAACTGATTATATTTAAAAATCCTTCATAGCAACTGCAGAATGATTTCTTCCAAGGTCAGATAAGAGAGTCCACATAGAATGTTGAGCATTTTATAACTAAGAAACTATGGCAACTTAAACAATTTACAACATGCCATTCAAAAAGATGTGTCTATGCCATAATATGCGAATATCAAAAACATTATATGGGAATGACATTTAGATCTTTGAGATGTAGAATAATGGAACACAGATCAAAAATAGAAGATAAATATTTAGAAGCCCCACTAACCCAGCATTTCTTGGAAAGTAGACACAAAGAAGATGATTTAAAATTCTTTGTATTATACACATATAAACCACACCAATTGAACAGAGGTGATGCTAGAAAAGTTTTATCATGGAAACAGACTTGTTTCATACATGAATGGAAACCACATTTCCTATTTGGATTGAGCAGTAACATTGAATATAACTGTTTTCTGTAACTGGTTTCTACAAGTCTGCGAATACGGCTGTGGCTAATTGCATTAAAAACAAGTAATGCATTAAACTTTATAGCAGACTATTCAGTTTTGCAGAGAGAATTTACCCCAGATAGTAGTCAAGAGTTGCTGTGTAAAAGAAATAAAGAGTAAAAGGAATCTCTTATTCAGGTGAGTAATAACAAATTGATGGGTTAACATAATGGTTTATGCTTTACAGTGGATATTATGATGTGTATTTTGCTTTATCATAGCTAAAGACTTTGGAGTAGGCTCAGGAAAGTGGAAGCTCAGGCCCTTTCCGCACGGGCCGTTTACAGTGCCCTAGGGATGGCAAAAACGCCGTCCCTAGGGAGCTGTTCGCATGGGGGGCACAGCTGCTTTGCAGCCCGCGAACGGCAGCGGCTGGAAGGCGCCATCCCCCCCTTTCCCGATCGACTTACCTTCCCTGCGACCTTCCGGCATGTCGCCGAGGCCTGAGCCCCCCCCCCCTGCGACTCCAGAGTGGTTGCGCAGGGCAGGGGGGCGTGTCCCCTGGCCTTGGCGATGCGCCGGAAGGTCGCAGGGAAGGTAAGTCGATTGGGCGACGGCGCAGCGCCATCTTCCTTGTCGTTACCGGGCCTGTTCATGCGAACGGTCCCGGGGGGGTTGGGTTGGCGTCATGTACGCCGACCCAACCCCCAGCGTGGCCGTGCGGAAGCGGCCTCAGACTGCTTACATGACCTTGGAAGAAATAATTCTGCAGTTGTTATGAAGGACTTTTAAATTGTGCATTTGAAGTTTAGGATGATATTGTACATAGCTTTAAGTGCCAGAATATTGGCACTTTCTTGTACTGCTGAATACTGTGTATGTCACATTGTGACTGGATTTAGAATTTTGTATTGTCTGTCAATTGTATTTGTATATTCCCACCTAATATAGAGTATTGCAGTTTCACAGTATAGTAAGGTCAGGGTTATTAGATTTCTGCAGGCACAAGGGGGAAAAGGCATTTTTAGCAATTTCCCTCCTGCAGAAGGCTAAAATGCCTCTCTTTTCCTCCTGGAGGGTGGACAACTTCCAGGAATAGCTGGGGGTGGGGCTTGCAGGTCTCCTGTGGGGTCATGGTGAAAATACTACCCCCTCCCAAAAATATCTCAGTGACATCTAAGCCATCATCACAATTTAACATCTGCCTAGTCAAAACAAAATAGAAGATAGCAGCAGGATTTGAATAGACCTGAAATTAATTTTCTCAAACTTTGGCAGTCAGAAATAGAAACACATTACTCTGGACTCCAAGTTGCCAATGGACCAGTCCAAAAACTACAGCAGATTATATAGGTGGCTGATTGTGAGCTACCTTGCTATCTCTGTTGACGTACTGCTTGAAATCTTCATCTTTGCCGAGAACTGGTTTGGTGATCAAATGTTCATAGGTAACACAGACAGTCGGGATGAGAGGTGCATGACAGGTTTCGGCTAACCAGGTAATCTTAGCAGTTTTTTTGTAGTCTTTGTTCTCCAAGTTGAGTGAAGCCTGAATAGATGTGGCTTTCCCGGTGGAATTCCTATATAGAAAGCAGGACAGATAGCGGGATTAGGTGTGTTTTCTGCAAATAAATAATTTAAAACTGACCAAGAACATCACAATGACAGGTTGGGTCCGGGTTAAAAGTTTCTTTTCAAGACACAGAAAAACAAAAGTTAAATGTACTAATTGAACAAAATTGCATAATGTTCTTTTGGATTTTTTTTTAAAAAACAATACCTGTGGTGTTATTGAAATATTTATGGTGAAATTCAACATCCAATTTTGTTTTATGGCCCAGAAACTCACTTGTGTATTTTGGTAATGATGATGTTGCCCCAGTTGATAAATGTAACAGTCTCCCCTTCTGTCAAAGTTTCAGCATCTGCTCCTTCGATTAGCACTTTGGGACTGTACCACACAGGCTTCAAGCCAATTTCAGCATTCTGCATGTTGTGAAGGAAAAGACAAAGAACTGACAGTTATTTGGTTCAGTCTTTAACTGGTTTGGACAAAAACAACGTATTCTGGAATAATCTGCAAGTGTGTCAATAATATCTGGCATTAGTGTGAATAGATTCATTTAACAAAAAAAACACTTAAAAGAGTATAGTACAATGAACAATAGTAGTAGCTAAAACAGCAGCATCAGGCCAATTAGGCTATGCCAGATCATACCCACTTACCCAGCTCAGTTACCATCACATTTGCTCACTGGCTAGTGATAAGGCCTCTGTTGACTTGGTTGGTCAACAAATTCCACCAGATTTACTATTAGACCTGTCAGTCATTTGATACCTCCCTCTAGGGCTCTTCCTCTACTGCTTCTTCATAGGCAAACACTATTTGTGCAGGTTGCCACCCCTGTAGAGGAAGTAAGTATGAAGATAGGCAGGAGGAGATGCATGGCAACTGAGCCTGGTGGGGGGAGCGCCCCAGATAGGCCAGCCTCCGCACTACCCAAGAACTTTCTTAAAGGGCACCTGCAGCTTTCTGCATGTTCACATCATGAGCACTGCCATCTTTTCACTCTCACACATCCAGGCATTCTGCCAAACATTTGTTTTTCCTATTGCATTTTGGGAGTCTGGAATATTCTTCAGGACAAGCTTGTAAAATCCACCCCATTCTCAGTTTTAGGGCAGTTCAATCTCTGCCACCACCCCCTGCCCCTCCCCCTGCAATGAACAACTGATCATCAAACCTTTGGATGTTTGGCCACTTCTTTCATCTCTCCTTGAGCTTCAGGAACATGCACTGTGATCACTTCATCCTTCAGCAAAGCAGTGTACCGTGGCGCCACTGGGTCTATAACCTATATGCCAACGACAACCAGAAGTAATCACAACTACTCAGCTTTCCAACAACCAACAAACATCAGTGCTGTGTGAAATAAAAAGTATACACACACCATTTAGGAATATTAACCGGTATTCTTTGTGTTACTGCATATTTGAGTATACTTTAGTTTGCTTGAATCTAAATTGTAACAGTAAAACAGGCAAGAAAATATAAACTACAAAGCCAGCAGTTCATATACAAGTCTTCCTTTCAAAAAGAACAGCCTTTAATTAAAGAGTAGACAATTGTGGATTTTAAAATAAAGCAGAAGTTGCAAGAAAGGAACCTCAGTTTTAAAAAATCACCTAAAATTTTCTGCTGGTATTACGGAGGTTAATCTTGGCCTTTGCTCAAAGCAAATTCGTTCCATAAGTCTCAAACATATACATGTATACCTATGTGAAAAACTGCAGGGAAGTTCTACATCAGCATAAGCTTTATCACATGTGTTATACTAAATCTATATTAGAGGGGGGAAATCTTTTCAGTATGACCCTCAGCATGCAGAGTCATCAATGAACATACATACATATAAATGCTACGTCAGACTTGGCTGTGTTCATTTTCTTCTGAGACCAATACATGAGTAGGACAGAAGAGCTCCACGGGATACTCCTAGTGGGTTCAACTGAACCAATTCTCATATAATGTTTTCACATAGACAACTTTGAAAGTACTTTGTAAGTGCCTAAAGAGGCTAAACAGGAATCAGTCCTTCGTTTTATTAAGTACGACAGCATTAGACTACTATAATAAGGCAACATCACAGCAATGAACTTAAGAAGAGCTTCTCTACTTCCCCATCCTGGACAAAGAGGTTATGCACTCAAACACAGCCTCTTCCATCAATTTTTATTCTTGTTTTCATCATATTGACTACTGAGGCTTAGGCTTTCTAATCCATCTTGGGAGGTCCTATTTCTCAGTACTGCATGGAAATGTTTTAGGCAAATAGATTATGTAAAGCTAGAAACAATACACACATTTACAGGGTTAGAAAATCAAAGTGTGGAGTTTAATTGTTTTTTAAGTTTCTATGGTGAAAACAGCTGCTCCTAAGAAGGTATGCTTATATTCAGCCTTCCCAGCTTTCCGCTACTGTAACGATACTCTAACTAGAATATGACAAGCACAAACTTTGCAAAAATATGTTTCACAGCTATATTCAGTTTATATAGGCTAGGTTTACCTACTTAACATCTAATACAGATGTTATGTTCTTGCAACTACTTCAAATACAATTATTACATATGCCTTTGCCTGCCCACTAGATACATGAACAAACAGGTGACACAATGGATTCATGTACCCCAAAATTCATAAATTTGGCCTTTCAAAGTGGCCATTTTTAGTAGTCATGTAAAGGTACAAAATTATTCCCTTATTTTCAAAAAAAGAAAGAAAGTATTCCTTAATTTGGCCCAGAACTCGCTAGTTTTGCTATAATGAAGAATAAAAGTACTAAAAGTCCAATCCAGATGGAGGGGGCAAATATCTTCAGGGAGTGGTGGAGGGGCGTGCCAATGCATTTGCCCCCACCAGCACAATGAACACAAAGGGGCAAAGCAGAGGTGCTGGCTGCCAGCAACCCCTCAGCTCCATGGCAGCAAAAGCCAGAAGTTCAGGCCACCACGGAGCTGCGCTGGCAACCTTTTCAGATACTGGTGGGGGGTGGGCCGGGGGCATTAGTTGGCTTCCACCCCAGGTTTCCAGCTGGTTGCACTGCGGCCTGGCTCCTGGACATATACCACCCTTTTGTGTGGCATAAGTGTATGAAGCCCTATGGAAGGCTTTTCAGTGGTGTTGGGGTTTGTTTGTTTGTTTGTCTTTTTCTGCCTCCCTGTGCCTCCAGAAAGCCCTCTGGGTGTGATGGGGTGGTGCTCCCTGGCTTCCTGGCAATCTGGATTGGGCTGCTCACTGTTACTGTAACATCCCTTAACAGTTTGCTTTTTCTTCAGTGTTACCCACCCATTTGTTTTGCAATTTTCGTGGCCCATTCCTACAGAACAATTCAACGTCTCCACTTTCACCCCAATCAGACTGAATTGTGATGGGCAACATACAGTCCCCAAAAAGTTCAATACCTTGAACTATAATATTTTATGGTGTTTATAAAAAAAGATCACCCTATGCAGCAACAGAAAGAACCAATTGATAATCCTTCATATAAATGAAGAGGGGGAAAAAAGAACGGGCAAAAAAATAGAAAGGGCTATAGGAGAATACAAGATGCATGCCAGGCAAGCAAACACTTAACTCTGAAAACAGCCTGGTTGAAAACAAGCAAGAATCCAGGCACAAGTTAAAAGAATGGGAACATTCACAAAGTTGTGCAGACAGACACTAACAGTTCGCCTTATTATAGTGTCCAAGCACCTGCTGCCAAAAAGCTACGAACCATGTCAAGATGCAGTATTCCTTATATGAAATTCAATTATGGAACAAGAGAGCTTTTTTAACTGTGTCAAGAGAGAACAAGTTAAAGATCTCAGTACATTCACTGGAGAAAGGCAGCACAGACAATATCAGGTAACTTGGAGTGACTCTCTTTTCTACTGAGATGTCATGATTGATCCCTCACCCTTTGGAACAGGAATAATGCATTTTAAGATGGATATAAGATATATATATATACACACATATATAAATATATACAGCCCTTGTTATGTAAGCATGTGTATTTATGCTATGAGAAGCTGCATAATGATGGCTTATGCTATGTATGCTTACAATACTGTAAGCTATATGCTAAGGCAGAAAAAGCATTAAGTAATACCTTCTTACAGATAGCTCGCAGCTTGAAAGCAGAAAAATGAAATGCAGAGTTTTCATATCAGATTTACATCAGCAAAATTCCATTACCTTCCCACACATTCCAAGAAAAACAATTCAGTATTGGTTTGGCAAAAATCCATACGATTAGTGCTAGCCCTTGTAGCAAGAGGGGACATTCCATTTTCCTGAAAATCAGCTGGATGATGCAACATACTCGATTGCAACTCTTTGAAGAGCATTCCAAAGAATGCTGGATATGCTACCAGCACAACCAGAATTATCATTGCACTAAAAGGGAGAAGCACATACCTTTTTGTTAAATGACCAAATCTTATCCCATTCCATGTTTACAACTGACCGAGAAGAGCCCTGAAAAATAAAATAGATATTTTTACAAAGCAGAAAAGGCTTTGTTTCAGAAAAGGCTTATAATGAGAACATCTGATTTAAGTATTGATTATTAGATCAGTACAATATACTGTACCAACAGCTATAAACCCTACTTATTTAATGCTTCTGGTATATTTATCTGGACCACTGTAGTGGACTATCAGTGTAAACAGCATATATACGCATACATATGTGTCCCCTTGCCTAAAAGAGTAATAATAAGCATAAAGGTTAGTTAGCCAGGAGCAATAAATTATCACTAAATTCCTCTTGTTGCTATACTAGATTATTTTGTACCTTACAGCTATCTATTTTAATAAACTTAAAGCTGAAAAAGGTGACAGTTTACACCACAATGTATCAGTCTCTGACACAAATAATACAATTCAAGTACTGAAAGATCTATTACACATCAATTAATCAGACTTAATGAATGCAAGTAGCTTCAGTAAATTCTAAACAAGGTTCTCTCTAAAATATGCAAACACATAAATATGCTAACAGACATGAAATATACAGTTATCAAAGATATTCTGTTGCTACTATAAACTCATCAGTAGTTATTTATTTCTTCAAAGTTAACCAACACTTCCACCCTGGAGGGACACAGTACCCCATGAACTTGCCTGTAGCCTCTGCCCACAGCAAATATGTTAGTTAGTACCTGGAAATATTGGTGCAGTAACAATCCAGCCAGAAACACAGTAGAGACTAACTGAAAGAACAAAAAGTTTGCTGGCAAGAACAAGAGCAGCTCAGCCCCAAAATGCTAGTAAAAAAAAAAACAGAAGGGAGAGGCAGGTTTCCTAGCAGAGAAATATAAACAAGTTTCTGCTTTCGCTTTCTGCTTAAGATCCAGTGCAGAGCTTCTAGGATTTTCCCTCTAGAAACAGAAACTATTCTTTTTACAGAGGAGAAAGCAAATGGGGTTGTACTCAGTGACAGCAATGGTGTTGGGGAGGCTAGCCCTGTCCCCCAGGCATAGCTACAAGGGGGCCAGGGGGTGCGCATTGCACCGGGGAGCAGCAAAAATTTCAGGTTTGTTTTTTGTATTTTTTAGTGTTTTCAGTTTTTGGCCTGCACGGGGCACAGTTTTTAGGCTAGCAGCACCAAAATTTCAGGGGGCTTTTGGGGGACTCTCCTGATGATACCACCCAAGTTAGGTGAGGTTTGATTCAGGGGGTCCAAAGTTATGGACTTCCAAAGGGGGTGCTCCTATCCCCCATTGTTTCCAATGGGAGATAATTGGAGATGGGGGCTACACCTTTGAGAGTCCATAACTTTGGCCCCCCAGAACCAAACTTCACCAAACCTGGCCGGTATCATCAAGAGAGTCTCCTAAAGATACCTTGAAATTTTGGTGCTGCTAGCCTAAAAACTGCACCCCCTGCAGGCTTAAAACTGAATAACACTAAAAATACAAAAAACATGAACTAACATGGGGAGAACAAAACTCAGATTTTGCACCTGGCTCCATTTTCCCTAGCTATGCCTTTGCTGTCCTTTGCCTCAGCTGACCTCCACTACTAAAAATCAAACTGCAAACCCAATCCCAAGATCTGTTTCTTGGCCAAACAAATAGACAGAAATACTACTCTAAATAAATAAGAAAGACAACAAACCCAGCATTACCCACCTGGACTACCCAGACATTACTGAGAGGTCCCCATTCTGAAGTAGCCATGGAGCTAGTATTCCCTCACTCCATAGTGAGGGCAAGCCACTCATGTTGAGTACCTCTTCTTGCTGCAACTCCCTGGACTGAAAAGCATTTTGTTCTAGAGCCCACCACAATGCTAAGTAGTAGGGGTGCAAGGGAGAAGTAGAGAGTGATAAAAATTACTTCTGAAAACTTACTCCATGGAAACACAGGATCCACCCTAATATCTACAAGGACATTCCAGCAGTGTAGGAGAGCACAGAAATAGCACCTACCTGTGCAGCGATAAACTGTTTCAGTCCTTCAACTGTCATGCCTCTTCTCAGAACTCCACGCACAGTTGGGAATCTGGGATCATCCCTAAAAAATGTACACTTCATTTAAACAGCAGACAAATGTTCCAGTTTCAAGGTGAAAAAAGTATTTTTGAATGAACTTGGAACATTTAATGAATTTCCCTTTTACGTCTTGACCCACCAAGGATGGTTGCTAGATAAACCAAGCATGTTAAACATGGAAATTTCTTACACTGGTTAATTTTAAATACCTATTTAAATTATTATTCTTCCTGCCAGGGTAAACAAGAAGAAAATGTTAGACAAATGTATAAGAATTAAAGTGGCAGAAATTTTGAAGGAACTGATGGAGGAAAGTACACAGGAAACTCCCATGTGGAAGCTCCAATGCCAATATGGACACTTCTGAATTTCCACCTTTGATAAATCCAATATGGAAAGTCCTTGCTATGCAGAACCAGGAACAGGCCTTTACTATCAAGTGGGAGGGCAGATTTGTGCCATTTTGTGTACCCCTATTTGATAATCTCACTCTTCAGAGTTATAAAGTAGAAATGTGCTGTTGACCACAGGGTGGGCACAACTCTTTTTCCTTGAGTTAAAGTCTGCAACAGAATGAATCCATTTTACTGAGAATCTAAATAGCCCTGTAATCATAATTTGCATGTAGGTATATAAACAGAAACATGGGTTTTATCAGTTTAGTTGCCAGTCTAAGATCTTGTCTCTTTACATCTGTATCAGCTGGCTACTAATTAATCATTTTTAATTAATTAAAATGATTTGATCACATAACAGAAGTTGCTGTACAAGTAACTGTGAGAACTGAAATAATCTGGTGTCCATGCGTGATATGATTCTTGCACTTAACGTACCAGCCATCCACTAGCCCTTCATTGACAAACCAGGTTAACTTCCTTTTAGACAGCACGGTATTGTTCAGGTTTAAACGGCTATACTCCCAGATATATGGCTTCCTTATGCCAAGGGCTTCAATTATCCAGTAGAACTGCTCATCTCTGTCGTGATATTCTGTTGTTCTTAATGCGTGAGTAACACCTTCAATACTGTCAACTATAGGACAGGCAAAGTCGTATGTGGGATAAATACTGAAACATAAGCAACAAATAAACGTAATTTTCTTGTTTACATCACGAACATTAAGTAATACAATTAAATAAGCAACTTCTGACTGTGGGAATTATCTTACTGTAATACATGATGATAATAGTGCAAGGAGTATCCCACTATCTCTGAGCCAAAAGCAAAAAGTTTATCTTCATGATGCAACTTATATTAATAGGCACCAATGTGCAGTTGCTGAATTTGTTTCCAGAATTTCATCAGTGAAATGTGTTAGCAGTTCCCAGAATAGGTGGCTCAGGGAGAAATAGAAAGAGAAACGAGAATGGTTTCTCTTTTCAATTCATTTATAGCAGCAGAGTCAGTTTGATTCTCACTGTTAGTTAATAAAGCAAATTTGTTTTTGAAAAGCCCAAACATTCCATAGGAAATGTTACAATAGCAGAGATAAAGGTCAAAGTTACATGGGCCACTTACTGGAAGAATTGCAGGAAGAAGTGCTTAGCCCCAGCCCTGCCTCCTGTCTGCAAGATGCAACTTCTATACAGACTAATTTTCCCCAGTTCCCTTCCAGTTTGAGAGCATAACCAAGGAAAAAGACTGAAAACTGATGGGGGGGGAGGGGTCAAAGAGGTGAGCAAGGAAAGGGGTACACACTCTTCCCCTGCACATCAGGGTTAGAAGGAGAAAACAGGACTGAAAATACTGTGTTTTGTACAATTCTGCACAAAATTTTCATTTGAATGCAACTTCAGCCTGCTGTGGAAAAAAAAAAGATTTCCAATGAGAAAAAGAAAGCCGAGCATAAGTAGCAACCTACAAGCTGCCTTTCATTGGACAAAGTACAAGTAAAAATAGCAATGGTTCCACTTTGTTAAACATCATGATCTTTTGGACTGAAGCATTTCAGTGCGAGGTCAAGAATAAAAGTATTGTTTCAGTGTCTCTTCTCTGCTGAATTTTCAAAATGCAGCTGGAAATAGGTGCTTTAAATTAGCAGTAAACTGTCAGTTTGTGTTAGGTAGATTCTGATCAAACTATGCAGTTAACTCTTCACACTGACCACAGACAGTAAAATCAATTTAGCCAATGTCTGCAGGGACCTTTTAAAAATTGTAAAAGTAAAGTCAGACAAATGAAAATCAGCCTGGGGGAAGGGGGGGGGGATTAACCATTGATGCATTGAAGAAAAATGCAAAAAATGAAAACAGTGAACAATCATCTGCGGAAATCACCACAGGGGAGATAATCTGTTCAAATCACAACTGGGGAGATCATATGTTCAAATAAATACACAATATCTCCGGTTCACTCATTAATTCCCCTCTCATACCATGCGCAGAAGGTGGGATCACAAGAACCTGAGGTTTTCTCCTAATTTCTCTGTAAGCAGAATGAATAATCAATCTCTACAGACTTAACACATTGTTCTCTAGTTGTTCATGATGCATTTTGTACCATTTGATACTTAACAGTGGCATTTATTACTAAGAAATTCTAAAACAATACCATGAAAACCAAATGATCAAGTGTTGTTTCAGAGGTAGTCTGGCTATATCCTCAGGAAACAGCACTGATGGGAAGCAAAAGAAAGGTTCAAATAAATACATACTTGTACTTATTTCCAGTACGTGGATGCGGCTGGTTTTTGCAACGATAAAGAGTTGGATCCCTCAGACATCCATTATTACTAGTCATGTCAATTTTTGCACGTAGACAACAGGTCTGCCCATATTCTGTTCCTTTTTTCATTTCTTCCCACATCTGCCAGTTTTTTTCAACAGCTATTGAACGGAAAGCATTCAATTCACATACAGGGTCATAGCTACAGAAAATGGTGACTGGTGCAAGCACCACCACCACCACCATCCCCAACATCCAGACCATCTTTTGGATAACTGTACAATAATACTGGCTTAATCCTCGCTTCTTCAAATATTCCCAACACCGAGGCAGTGTTTGGGGTGCACATTGGGGAAAAAAGTAGGGATAAAATAAGTAAATAAACCCTTCTGCATGTAGAAAACTAAATGTCATCGTATCAGGGAAAAGAGATCCACCTAAAATGTATTGTATGGGGAGGGGGAAACCCAAATTAATTGCCAACATCTCATGAAGCTTGTGCCCTTTCCAAAATTTCCTGACTCAGTCTGTTTCCTTTCATGGTTGTATAATAATTGTATTTTTCTGGGATGCCTCTTTTAGTGTTCCCTGCATTTTGAGCAGAACAGTTCCTCAGCTTTTGTCTTTGAGGTCTGTTCTTGAGAGCAGCTGAGGAAAACAGTTTTACCTGTCACCTTGTTCTCAGCCTAACCTATCTTACAAGGTTGTTGTGAGGTTAAAAATAACAGAGAGGCATTTAATTGAAGATGCACTTTTCCCCATGTAAATGCATTCATTTCAAAGTGAAAATTATGACTAGTAGTATTCCCTTGAAAATAAAGATATTTTAAATCTATTTCTTTGGAAATAGTAGCATTAATACTAATAAGCAACAACATTCTGCTTCTGTGCACATTTGTGTGTCAATCCACTCCTTTAAACTGACTTCTGAGTCAGAAAATCGGGCATAAACCTTTTCCTACTTATTTGGGAGTAAGCCGATTTACTTCTGAGTACTGCGGAAGAAGATGGCTACAAGTTTTGCGCTTCCTCACCCCCAGAGGCGGAGTGAGGGGAAATTCCGCCCAGGGCTCAAGTGCACCCTGCGCCCCTGCTGCAGCGTCGCCCACCCCTGCCCCGGAACACCCCCGCCACGCCCTGGCCACGCCTCCGCCCGGGGCATCACACCCCACCTTGCCCCGTTGACACTACGCCTCTGCTCATCCCCCTCATGCTCCCTTCTACACTCAATCGGGACGGGGGGGGGGGGGCACACAGATTTTTTTCCTTTGCTCCGCACATTTATGTCCACAATTCCCTTCCACTTCACCTTTGTTTCTTAAAATGGGGGGATGGCCAATGAAAAGAATGGAGAAATTTGCCAGTGGCAGGGAAGTCTGGGCCGCCAACAAGGTGGGGCTTAGGCTGATTCGAGCAAGTAGGGGAAAGGGGTCCTTGACCCAGTGCTGAATTTGCAAGAGGAAGGGTGCAGGTGAAAGGTGTATTTGCAAGGAGGCAGTGGAAAGGCAAAACAGCCACTTGGCCTAGCCTCAGTTGAAGTTTTGTTGCACCTCTGTGTGAAAAATACCCCAATATTTTGCCTGGCTACCTTGGCTCCAGGGAAGAGACCTTACTGGTTCTGCTTTGAAACATGAACTGTGAAAGCAGGCAGGTTCTCGAGGTGCCTTTTCCTCCTAAAACCAGATTTAGATGAGGCTGCCTGAAGTAGAATGGGCCCCTGCTGCTGCTTCTTGCTTTTGCCTCAGTCGGCCGAGCTGCCAGATACCACCAAGGCACACCATGCACCTTCACTTGCCTGCCTACACAGAAGGCCAGAGATACTGCTTCAAGGAGTGGCCCTGAGCACCCTGGACCAGAAGGCCAGCTTCCCTGCCAACCCAACAGCTGCAGCGTGGCTTCTCAGGGCAGGCTGGCACCACTGCCATTGTGCCCCCTTGCTCACCTGCCTTCCTGTGTGGTGGGCTGGGAAAGCACTTCAGGGAATGGTGCTGGGCTCCCTGGGCCAAAAGACCTTGCTCCTGGTGCACCTGCTGCCTGGGCCCGCTGCTGATCACTTGCATGATGGGCTGAGCAGAGTGCAGGCAGCTAGCAGTGGTGGAACTGCAGGCGGGTCGGTGGTGCTGAGAAGGAACCAGCAGCATGCAAGATGGGCATACACGCACATGTCCATCCCCTGCCTAACTGCTGTGCTCTGCGGCAGCAGCCTGACTCACTGCTGCGCCCTCCCCTTGAGGCGTCAACTCGGGGGAGAGGTGGCTGGCGGCGGCAGCCGAGGTAGGCAAGAGGTGGCGGAGGAGGAGGGAACTAGGTGCACAATGCTCCAGCTCCTGGGGTGCAGAAGGTGGGGGGCTGGCAGCCAAACATACTTCTCACCAAAGTTGTGCCCAGGGCATGAGCCCCCTCTGGCCCCCATTCACAATGCCTATGTTCATATAGCATACACAGTCATCACTTGTTCAAATCTCACCTCTATTAGGTGCTCTTAGGGAAATTACTCTCTCTCAGTCTCAGCCCACACCCAATGTAATACAGGGATAACAATACTGGCTTACCATATAAGACTTTTATAAAGTCAATTGAATATTGAAACTACTTAGCATTATTATTCTTATTATACTTTAATAACCTAGTTTTGATATTGTATTTTCTCAATCAAATGCTAGACCCTTCGGAAAAAGAGCCTATTTAAATCTAGTATTTATAACTGGCAATATTCTTGTCTCAAGTGACACTGGATCTCTTCAGTTTCTCCTGGTAGGTCTGACTAAAGGAAGGTCATGGTAAATTCAGATTTAAATGATGACATCAAGAGTCAAATTAAGAATCTCCTTGTTCTGCGTCAGTGTTTTGAACATTTTTTGTTCACACACTATGCTCCCTAAAAAAAGTCAAGTCATTGATCTACCAAGTTCAATACTGCCCATTCCCAAATGACTGATCCTCTCCACTGGATCTTAGATAGAAATCTGGCCAACCTGGCTACCAGACTGAACTGAAAATGCCACAAACTGAATCTGAAATCTTCTGCAAGCAGAGCATGTTATTTTAGTCTCTCCCAATTCTCTCTCGGGATCTTGTCCATGGACTAGTTGCTTAAGGATAACTCTCTGCAAGCTATATCACTAACACTGCCATCTCAAGCAGAGATAACTCTTCGAAGCCCACTGGTGTCCATTAACATAGGACGGTGCAACTCTGCTTAGAATGACACTGGAACAGTGGTGGGGGGGATGCACTCTGGCAAAATCACTTTAAATAATTCAGCCTCTGAAAGTTTCTATAGTCAGACTTAGGAAAAAATGTTAATTAGATTGTGTGTTCCTTCACCACAGAACTCAACAAACCAGACTTTCTTTGTGGTAAGATGCTCCACCTGGGTCCTAGTGCCTATCTAGCCCTGCTCCCCCATTGTAAAAATACAATGGACTATAAACATTCTTGTAGCAAAGTACCATGTTCAATAATGCACAAAGTAATGGTTTTGATAAAGGCAGCAGGTAAAAAATGAATGATAATTCTCATATTCATTTGGGACTATATTCTAATGTGGAAGCATGCAAGTTTCTCGACCGCTGCACCTCAACTGACCAAATTAACATCCTTATCTGAGACAGAGTATATTAACAGATTAACAAGTCTCAGAGAGATTTCATCAGAAAGGTAAAGATAACAAAAGCTTGATAAATATTCTTACAGTTGTTCCTATGCTTGGATTCGATTCTCTGTTCTCGTTCCATTTTCATTTGTTCAGCCGGTGTGTCATCTACATAAGCTTTCCTTTCCTGAATGAGCTTCTCAGCATATTTCATGATTGTATCAAAATGATCAGATGTGTATGTGAACTGGTCTGGTTTAATATGCAGCATTGCAACATCTTCCAAGATAACCTGAAAACATTAGATTTTAAACAACTGTTTACACACAGATTCAAGTGAGTAGCTGTGTTGGTCTGAAGCAGAAGGAAAACGTTTGAATCCAGTGGCCCCTTTAAGACTAACAAAGTTTTATTCTTGGTGTACGTTTTCATGTACAAACTCACTTCTAATACACTAAAACAGAAGTCACAAACCAGTACATTTCTGTAAACGAATTATAGTTTTCACTTGGTACGCTTCTTAGGATTTTTGAATAGTTAATATCTCACAAGGTAACCAGAAATTTGGAAGTTATGTTTTACATACAAAAAGAACCTAGACCTCATCTTGTCCATCAGCAAAACATATACTTTGCTGGATCTAGCTCAGCTCTGCGCGCCGAATCACATTCTCTCCCCTCCCCACCCTTGCTTCCCAACCCCACAGGATCATGTTCTCTCCCTCCCCCTCTTTGCTTCCCAACTCCTGCCGGCTCAGACGGGGGCGGGGGGGGAGGGAGGATCTTCCCCCACCTCTCCTGTTCCAGCCCGAAAAATCTCAGACAGGACAGGCAAGGGAGGGGGTGCTCTTGCAAGATTGCACTCCCTCTCCCCCTGCCTCTCCTGTCCCAGGCATCTTTCAGTAAGAATGGAACGCAACTGGCTAGGAGTGTGTTGTCACCTCACGTTCCATTCTTACTGAATGATATCTTTGGATAAAACTCAGTTGTTAATTGGACAACTGCCTGCTCATTTACAAGTTCTCACTCAGACGATCCTGGAACACATAAGTTATTGACCCCAGTTACTCACTCTTGTTCTCAGTCTCCAGCCAATTCCCCCAAACTTAAGTGGCAACTACCTGCTTAAGGTAACATATCCAGCCCATAACTGTCTACTGTGGTCAGCAGTAGATGTCAGAGTTTCAACAAAGGTTGTTTGAGCCATGCTACCAGAGATCGTTCGACATGGATGTAACAGCATTTGAATTCGGACTTGAATGTAAAGCATGTGCTCTAAACTAAGTTATAGCCTCTTTCTTTGACTACAGAAATTGAATCCAAAAAGTTGAATCTTTTGTCATCCACAGAAGCCACTGAAATTAGCCACATTGAGAAATACCACTTGTAAATATATAACAGTGTCTTCAATAAACAATTTACTTCAAGGTATTTTTCAGCAAATATATGTACAAACAGCATAAAGGTAAGTATGCTCTCTGCATTCAGAGCTTCGCAAGATAACAGAACAATGTTAAAAATTAAGTAATTAACCTGGTTGATTCTGCACCATCATCAAAAATGAATGGCTTTCATAGCAATTCTAGCATACCTTTTCAAAATCTTCCTTTTCTTTTTCTGGATTTGTATCATCAAACCTCATGATCAGTTTACCCTTGAAGTTGACCTGATAGTGCTGATTCAACAAAGCAGCTTTTGCATGGCCAATATGTAAGTATCTAAAAATAAAACAATTGTTCAGAATAAAGAAGACAAGGCTATCAGTTCCATCACCTAGCTCTTATTTTGTGAGAGGAATGTGGGTGAGATGTACTCATCTTACCCGCTTGCTTCAGGTGGAAATCGAACAATGACCTTCCCCACTTCTGCACCAGGGAGCTCAACAAACTTTCCAACATCTTGTTTCTTATCTGCAGCCTTAAAGTTAAAACATTGCCATTATCATAAAAATCACAACAGCAGAGCTATTAAACAGTTATTGGGAATGGACTCCACTCAGGCATCCAACCAACTGCAAATAGAGCTTGGCTAATGGACCTGCACCCCCTCACTGCCTCCCTCCATGATGCAGGAATAATGCAATGAGCGGGATCAGGGAAAATCACATCCCCATCTTCACCTTTGCCCTGGCAGAAAACAAACAATGGGTTCATCTCACTGTCTAACCCTGCAACACTATTAATCCAGAGCAAATACTGCTTGAGTAAATACTGCTTGAGAGCATACTTAACACTGCACTATATTTTAAGGGGGGCTACGTGACTCCCCATAACAGCAAATATCAGAATCTCCCCAATTATATTAAAAAAACAAACATTGATTTCTTAACTTTTGAGTGTTAAATTCAATATAGCCTAATTGTATCACCCACTGCAACATCCCATTTAAAATACTCTATTGGCTCCTTTGGGAACTCTGCTAAGATCCCGCATGTGAGCATATGTTTGCCTGTGCAATAGACCATGGTAACTTTTCCCGATCAGCACTTTGCCAATGAAATCACTATTAGCACTCAGTCTTACTTAGATGCTATAATTACAAAAGAACCCGAGTCAGAGATTCCCAATCAGCCAAAAAACAAAACAAAACAAATTACCACTTTGGCCTTGGAAATTGGAGCAGGTACAGACCACTGTGTACCTACTGACTGGAAAACACACTGAGCCTCAAGGAAGTTGTACCAGCGTTTTACATGAACTGGAGTCTTAGCTTGAACTAACAGCTCTTGCCATTGACTGTTGCCTGTTGAGAAACAAAGCACATTTAATTAACAAATTAACACACAACTGCACAAGTTATACTACTTCAATTAATAACACTTAGGGTACTATTTGGAACTTCCTTAGAAAAAGGGGAAATGCTGCCACGAAAAAAAACATAACTGTCCATGCCATCTGCTTTTTGAGGAAAAAAAATTCAAGATTATTTGCAGATGAAGATTGCAAAACAGCACCAGGGAAAGCTATCTGAACTTTAGTATGCTGATTGTTTTCTATGAACAGACTTTAACATATTGAAGTAGTTTATGTACACAAAGATGTCACAATTCACATAGAAAAAAAAAAGAAAAAGAGATGCTCATACTAATTAGCAAAAATGTGCAGGATTAAAAGGATTTGAATCTTTGCCTTTTGTTTTCCATTAAAAATCATAACTTACTACAATCTGTGAGCCACTGAAATGCACAAATAAACATACAGTAGTATGGTAGTCAGATTAGGATTCAGGAGTCTCATGTTCAAACCTCCTCTTTGCCTTGGAAACTCACTGGGTGACCTTGGGCCAGTTACTCTCTCAGTCTAACCTACCTGAAGCTACAGGAGGGATAAATAATGCTGTAAGCCACTTTGGGTCATATGACAGACAGCTAACTGCAGATGCCTGGACTGAAAACCCTGAATGGCAGGGGCTTCAAAAAATTTTTTACTGTGTAGTGTAAGACCAAGGAGGATCCTGAGATAAGAAAGTGAAACTGATAGTCCTTCTCTGAGAGAAACAGTTACAAGAAAAAGAAAGTGAACCCTATCAAGTGTTAAAGAAGGCAAAATTGAGCCTCTGAATGTTCCTGCCTCCACAGACCGTAGGAATGTGTCAAATAATCTTATGCCTGTTTATCTAAGGGGTGACAGTCAAGTTTACTCTCTCAGCAATTACAAACACCTATCCACAGGCCAAAACAGGTACATTCTTAATATAAACGATCAATTGTCTTGTATTATAGGAGGTTTTCCTCATTCCTATTGCCTTTTCCCTTGCCAAGTTTAAACCTGAAACCTCCCTGATAATCTGACCTGACCATTTTCCCGTAACAGTAAAACAGAACAGTGCATGTGTTAAAAATTTCTATCAGGCTCTGTTGTGCCTTATTCAGACATAAACTAAAGAAGATTATTTCCGTTCCTCAATTTCTTAGGCAAGGTCAGAATACATGTATATACATTTTATATGTCTGGGAGATTGGGCAATTGTCATAGAACCCTATTGGGGAAAACAGGAAGACACAAACATATACTTATACACAGTTAAAAATCATTTAGCATATTTCCTATGTTCTTTTACCTTTTAATGTTGCCCAGACGCTGAAATCTGCAAGGCTCAAAGAGTTCCCAACCAAGTAGGTCCTCAGAGAAAGGCAGTTGTTGAGTTCTTGAATTGCTGGAGCAAAAGAGGCTGGCTCAGACAGTTTTCTAGCACTGAACTCTAGCCAATGATCAATCTTGGAGAAAGATAATATTTAAACAGAAATGCTTAATAAGTTAAAAGAAGCTGTGAACAAAGGCCAACAAAAATGATATCAATTGGCATTTGGAAAATACTAGTTATTAGAAGTAACATTATTAAATTCCATTATAATTTGAAAATTGGAAGCAATTTTATATTTTAATATATTACCAGATTCCCTTTCAAATAGAAAACTGTAAACAGGAATTCTCCTTGCAATTCTTCCTGGACTCTTATCTATTGATATACTTATAATACTTCTGAAAAATTATACCACCTGAGCCATGCTTAAATAAATCTTCTTACAAAAAAGAGAAAATTAATCCCCTGTTCTAAAGGTCAGCATAATAGATGGCAGAAAAAAATTAGTGTCTTGACTGAAAATTTTCACTGTTTCAGACAATGAACTTCAAGTTAAACTTCAAGGTAAACTTCAATTCAATATATATAGCATTACAACATATAAAAATGGACTAACATGTATCTTAATAAAAACACATTTTAAATCATCTGGAAAGACCAATATTAGATGGTATAGAAGTTTATTCATTTTAGAAAATTTGACAAGCCCATAGTACTAACCTATTATCACTTGATTTGATTTATTTTATTTTATTAAATGTATAGACCGCCCTTCCCAAAAGGGCTCTTTGATCATTAGAAGAGAAACAAAAGGGAGACCCTTTGAGAAGTTGTGGGGAAAAGGAAATGCCATTTTCCTGCTCCCTCCCAAAGAGGGCTCCACTTTCTCCGGTCTACTGCTGAATCTTTTGAGGCTTCACAGGTTGCTTTGGCAACCCAAACCCTGTTAGCAGAGTCAGGATTAGATGGTGCCTGAGTGCCTACTTGTGCAGTTGTTTGAAATTTTTTTTAAATTTTCTACTCATTGATAATAGCTATGGTGATGATTATACACAGTAAGAAAATATCTTCTCGCATCAAGACCCCTTAACTGCAAGCATAGTTGTACGTAAGTCTGTGCTCTCAAAAGCTTGGACAAATATCAGGCTTATAAAAGATCTACAAACATTAGGCAAGATCTACAAACAATAGCATTCTATTATTTTAACAGGCTCATCAAGTAGAGAAAAATGCAATTCCAATCAAATTCTACATTGCTCCCCACCTCAGTGTGCTCCAGCAAATTTGATCCATATAATCTAGCAGAAGGGGTAATTCTGGCCAGATAGCGAGAAATGGAAGTTGCATCACTGAATGTAATCTGACTGTAAAAAAAGAAAAGAAAAAGAAACAGACAGGAACTTAGCTGCACTTGGAATAAAATGGCATTAGAACAAATAAAATCAAACTAGCAACTACACAGATAATTAGTAGGCATACTTTCTTTAAAAAAAATAAATGTTATTAACAGCCCAATCCTGACAGGGCTGGTTGGCTTGGACAGCACCACTCCAGCACCACCGTGCCCACTCCACTGGGCTTTCCCACAGTGCGGAAAGCCCAAAAATGTAAATAAATTAAAATTCACCTCAAAATATGCCACGAAAATTGGCGTGTATATCTGCTGGCAGATCCCCCAGCACACGGGGGCCAACCAAGCCCTGGAAGCTGACTAAAGTCAACCACACCCCTGGCATGCCCCCCAGCCGCAACAGAACAGCACTTTCCACTGGCAGGCCTGCGTGACTGAAGATGCTTCCGGATCAGGCACCACGGAGCTGGGTGACTGAGGACACTTCCGGATTGAGCCCCATAGAGCCAACCGGCTGCCCAGGTAAGTTGCCCCTCCGCTGGTGCGTTTGCCCCTTGCTGGTGCAGATGAATTAGCTTCAAAGGAGAAACATCAGGAGAAAATGCTACTGGAACACGGCTATACAGTCCAGAAACCCCACAACACTCCAACCCTGATTTTGATGGACCATGGGTATAATTCAGTACCAGGTTGCTTCAGAAGCTTGTTGAACAAATGCTTCTTATTACAAGCACCACTTAAAAGAGGTATTGCTATTATGGAGAATCACTTCTAAAATTTATTAATGAGATGAAGAATGCTCAGCACAAAAACAAATGGATCACCAAAAATACTTGGCAGTGCTACAAAAATGCGAAATGATCCATATTACTTTGAAGCTGCCTCTATCTAAGTTCATAAGAACTCATGAACTTTTTTCCTCTGATCATTGATTTCTGAGTGCCTGAAATATTGCCCCCATCCTCCCCGACACTGTCATGGGACTTGAGATCTGCACAAAGGTCTTCCTTAGGTAGCCTGGCTTAATTTAAGTTGGATTGGCTGGGACAAAGAGCTATAGCATCCAAGTACAAAACAACCTCCTCTACAAGCAGAGACTGACCACATACCCAAGGGACTTCTGCACTGGTTTAAAGATCTATTTGTTCCATCTGGGTTTAGGGACTGCTATGGCTGGTGCTGTTCTGATGTGGATAGCCTCAGGCCAGCCTGATTTCATCAGATCTCAGAAACTAGGCAATATAGATTAGAATTTGGATGGGAGATCTCCAAGGAACACCAGGGTTGTGATGGTGAGGCAGGAAATATTATAAAAAATCATGTGCCATAATTGCACTTAGGCTCAAGGCAAGTAGAATGTGGTTTACTGGTCAAAGGTAACAGAGAACCCTGAAAGAAACTATAATGCTCGATCACCAAAGTAAATTGCACAATTTTGAATCTCAACAGAAGAAATACTTGTCCCAGAACCTGAAAAGTATAAGGAAGAACATTTACAGTAAACAGCAATCAAAAATTGAAGATACTCTTAGAATGCAGAAGGCAGAGGATAGCAAATGTATATGCAGCTATTAATTCTGAATCATTGTTTCTTCCATTCTCTATTAAACATGGTGAGCAACAATGGCCTTTTAAAAGCATTCATGGCAGAGATACAAGACACTTACTCAGATACCCGCAGGATGGTTTCTTTGCCTTCTTCAACTGAAAGTTTAACTTGATTCTTTACAAGTTCTGCAGTCAGCAGGGCTCCTGATTTTTAAAAAGAAAATATTTCACAATCAAAACAGAAGAATTTCTTTTTTTAAAAAAAAAAGCAATGTTAACTCGGCATTTATCCTTATTACTCCAAGACCAAAATGCTCAGGGAGGAGATCAAATGAATCCTATATAAAAGGGCTTATTTTTCCTGGAACTCCTTAAGATATAATGGAAGTGTGAAAACCCAGAGTAATCTTCAGCAATGGTCTCATAAATAAATGGCCTATAAATTTATTTCCTAGCAATGCTCCATAATTTAAAGTGCTACACGAAATAAGGGCATGATTCAAAAACTTTATGCACTACCTATTTAATCCTCTTTCATTAAATTAAAAGGTCTACATTAGGTCTTTCATTACAAAAGGTCTTTCATTAAATTAAAACGTCTACAAAGGACAATATTTGCCTTTGATGGAACTTCTGTTGTCATCTGCCACATCAGGGGAAAGCTGAAGGCAGACAGGTGGCTCTGTTTGGTGGTATGCCCAAAGAGAAGAGATTTTTCCCCCTGAGGGTGGACAGAAAAACCTGACCTTGGGAAAAAGCAGTTCTTCAAGGCAAGTGGGGCTGGAATCATTCAAAGCAGAAATAATAGAGTAGATTGTGAGTGGTTTTATGTTCAGACTTGGTGTGCCAATTATATGAACAGACTTACTGATTCAGCAAAGGGATGACTCTTGTTTGAAATCTATTTACCACCATCCATCAAACAACTCCATACTTGAGTTGAAAAAAAGAATCATTCCTGTGAATGCTGAATTTATTTGCTTCAATTCTAGTTATGTTGCAGTCCAGCAGTAGCAAATGGCAAGCCTTACAACACTATCTTAAACCCAAGAGACTTGGGTCAGCAAAGATATACGCTGTAATACATATTTTCAGATGCCAAAGGGCTCTTGCTTTTGTCGACAGAAACTTAACATGGCTGGAACCCATTAGTTTAGGCTCTGTTTATATTCAGCTAAATAAAAAAAATGGGGGGGGGAGTATTACACAGAACAGGAAACTAACCTGATGCTTTACAGAGCACAAGAAGTAAGAATCTGCCCCCCAAGGTGCTTACAATCTAAAATTTGAGACTAGGAAGATGACAAAGAAAGGAAAGAGAAAATGAAGGTGGGCCAAAACTGAGGAAGAATGTGTGTTCATTCCAATGACATGTACTTAGGTTTAATTCCTGAAATAGGGGGATCTAATCGGTTGTGTGAAAGTCTTCACAAGTTTTTCATCAAGGAAACACATCTTACTGTGACATGCATCTGAAGACACCAACCATAGATGCAGGCAAAATGTTAAAAGCAAAAACTACCAATCCATGTCCACATAGCCCAGAAAATCTACAACAGGCAGTTGATTCCAGCTGTGAAAGCCTTCAACAATGCATTTTTGGGAAACTCATTTTTTTAGATCAAATATTTTAACATCACCTAGCACTTAAACATGTTTATAGGGAAGCTGCATTTTTCCAGGTACAGGATATTAAAAAGTTGGGCAACCCAGAAGAATATATTCCTACATAAAGGCCACATTTGCAATCATATGGGGAAAAAATCATATTAAGTCCAGTAGAACTAACTGCCAACTGAACATATACAGAACCAAGTTGCATATCAACGGTTTCAATGTGAATATGTTTATGAGCATTCAAGCTATCATGCTCTACCAGCAGACAACATCTTTTTAAAAATTATTCAATTTACAGTTAACAGTCAATATTAAATGGCAAATATTTAAGATACAAAACATTACCAGTACTTCATGCTCAAACATTTTTAAGTGACTGAAGCTGTCATTCCAGCAAGTTCACACTATTTATTACAGTCTACACTACAGTCAATTTTGGAAGCAAGTTAACATCCTATAATTACAGAAATCCCATGACTAAGCACAAATCCTCCTGAACTACACCCCATAATGTCTCAAAGCAGCCCTGATTTAGCAAGCTCCTCTTCAAAATTCCCAAAAGTGACAGAGTTAACCCAGCATAAAAGCCTTGTTGAGACTTTTATAATATCCTTAAGGATTTGTGTTCTTGTAAGAATTCTTCACACTATGAATTCTCCTCCAGGTTTCTCACACCCAAATCAGGTCAGTGCAACATCAGGTTATTAGAACACGGGATTTATTTGTGGATAAGGTGAGTTAAGTGTGAGTGCAAATGCAGCAAAAGGTGAGTTAAAAGTGAAAGCTACACTACAGCTTCAGTTAGTACAGCACGTATCCTCAACAATTAGTAACAATTAGCCTGGTCTGAAATCTGAGATTTACTTTGAAACTTTTCCCTAGTATTAAATAAAAGGCACAGGCAGTACCCATCGGAGGACCCTGACGTATATGGAAGGAGAAACAGAGACTGGGGAGTGAGCGTGAGAGACCCCAACCATCCACACACGGATTCCACTTATATGCTCCCTCACTGATCTCCAATCACTATAACTTTTGGTTCTGCGCAGACATTTAGGGAACAGAACCCACACTTTGTTGATAAGTGAAAAGGGGAAAATTTCCACCCTTTCGCCGTCCTTCATAATCTCGAATGTGAAGAAAGCAGATGATTAAAGAGATAACTGCAATCCAGAGACGCTGCCGCCCTCTCCAACTCAGAGAACATTTCCCAGTTGTCAGTCTCCCTGCTCGACCACCATTCGAGCCACGTGTCAACCTTTCTCCACCCAATCCCCCCATCCCGTCTTCTTCCTTCCCCGCCTATCCCACTCCCATTTTCCATCTGACGGTTCTTCAACTTCTTCAACCCACCCCTTCTCATCTACAAGCACCTTCTCCACCCCCTTAATCTGTTCTCCTTATGCCTTGGCCCACATCTTCGGAGAGTGCAGCGGGGGATTCCCTGCTCCCCCACCCTGGGGCCCTGCCTAGAAACACCTCCGCAGGGCACTGCCACGTCCTAGAGAGGATGACCGTGGGGATGAATGGACGGCCCCGGGACTTCACATGCACCGTCTGATGCAACATGGCAGCAACACGCCCGGCCTCTGCGGGAGGGAGGGTGCAGGGGAATGGCCACCGGGCTGCGTGCACACATGATGGGGATGAGCACCAAACGCTTACCGAGAGGCGGGTGCGCAGAGTTCACCGTCAGGCTCAGCGCCATTCTGGCAGAGGCGATGGACGAGACGCCGGAGAACGTGCCGGGGACTTTGCGAGACGGAGGCAAAACCCACTCCTCCCCCAGCTAGGCCTCGTTCCGGCCTCCGTCCCGCCTCCTCGGCTCGTCGCACGGAGCGGTACCGCCTCCGTCAGCGTCGCGGCCTTCCAGCCGCCGGAAGAAGAAGCGGGAGGGACGCGGCACCCGCACCCCAAAGACGACCTCACGACATCTCCCGCTGCTGGTTTGAGAGAGGCCACCCCGGTGGGGCCGGGGGGGGGGGGGGCTGAGTCAGCCATGAGACCGGGTGACCTTATGCCTGTCGTTTTCAGCCTACCCTAAACTACCTTGGTTTATTGCGAAGATAAAAGGGAGAAGGAGAGAGCCGCATCCCCAAGTGCCCTATATAGGGAAGGGTTGGATGGAAAGGTACAGACACATTATATACCACAGTTAACCTGCCATAAAGGAAATAATCTCGTGTTAGCAGGGTCATGATTGGTTTATGTTCCTTGCTCATTCATCCACAATACATATTCTCTTCTAGCTGCCATACTGAGAAGCATCAAAAAGTATCCTTTATTGCAGTATACACTTTTGTCTTCAAGAGCAGCCCAACATAGAGCACATTACTGTGAGGCTACATGGATTTGTGGCCAGATTAGCCAAATCTAAGAAAGCAGCTGGTAAACCAGATGCAGCTGATAAAAAGATATTCTTGACCTCCATTCCAGCCAGTTTTACAAACAGCAAAACTAGCTTTATCAGCACCCTCAGGGTCTTAACCTGCTCTGCAATCCTGCTCTGTCTCTATACACTACAAATAGATCCAATCTCTCTATCAACCTTCCCTACCAGCACTGATTCTGTTCTGTCTGGATTCAACTTCAGGTTATTTTGCTTTAACCACCTGACCACCTCAAAGCAGCAGTTCAGAACTAAGATGGATGTATCTGGAAACTTGGATAATGAATCTAGTCCACAGAGTAAATATCAACTGGTTGACTCTGTTCCTCCAGTGGAAAATCTTCACACTGATTTCCTGTTTGGCATTGACTCTATTTAAAGAAAAATAAGCTAATGGCATTTCATTGCTTCAAGAAAATTTGGAGTAAGCCCAAATATGAAAAAACAAACTTCTATGATTAGACTTGGGGCACAATGATAGTCTGCAGTTCTGTGATACTTTTTCCATATAGTTTTTTTAAACAGAATGCACAAGAAACTGCGATTTAAAAGGGCAGACCAATTCAAGGGGAGAGAAGCTACCATACATAACCATGTGCCATTTTTCTGCCAAACATCAGCAGTTAATTTATCCATAGCAGAACATGAATGGGTTACTAATATTTTTCCCCATATCAGAGAAAGTAGTGAGCGGGTGGGATATGGCAATTTTTGCATAAGGATAAATAGTTAAATAGGTCTTTCCTCTCATCCTGGCCTTTTTAAAAATTACAGCCCCTGTGTCTGTGTTCTAAACACAGAGAAAGAAAGGAGGGAAATAATCTCATAAAGTACACATAATTATATTCTAAGAAATATAGAAAAAATTATTAACCAAAATATTCTAACATGAAAACAGAAAGCAGCTGATAAATTCTCATGATCAACTGGCACTAGATCAACTGGCTCCCACCTTCTATGCATAGAATTTGAGCATACCTGTGATCATGGTTTGTTTCTTACCTTATCAGCAGTGAGTCCAGTAAAAGCCTCCATCTCTGGCTTTGTGTTTAATTTGTTGAAATTAACAGAATAATAATTTTTATTAACTGAAGCATACTGTTTTATGTTGCTATTGATAAACTGAACATTATCGGCTCCATTAGCTAGCAAGGAAACTTTCTTAGCAAAGATATAGTTAGTGTGAAATAATGGTTAGTGATCAGGGTAGGACTACAGAGAATCAGCTTCAAGTACCAGCTCCATCATACTTTACTGTAACACCAATAATTTTCTTGTAACCTAGCTTACTGTGATGGAGAGGGGAAGAATGATGTGTACCCTTCCCCTGAAACCCCCCCCCTTTTTTTTTTGCAGGGGTGTGCGTGTGTATCAAATAATGTAATTTTACAATGTGCATGACCTTTTTGGATATCTTGATTGAGCCAGAATACAAAGTGCTCACCTTTCTATTAGCACATTATTTCCCAAAGCCTAAATATAATTCCCGAAGCCTAAATAAAGCCCAAAATATTCTGAGGGACCCGTCTCATCCAGCACACTCTCTTTTTGAACTGTTACCATCTGGCAGACGATACAGGGCCCTCAGAACTAGGACAAAGAGGCTTAGAGACAGCTTCTACTCTAGAGCTGTGGCTATGCTAAACTCCGCTGCTTCATATTGATGTATTTGGGGCTGGGTAGGGATGGGTGGAGGAAGGGGAAAGTGAGGATGATGTATGAGTCTGAAATTGTGTGCATCGAGGAATGCTGCTGTAAATTTCGTTGTGCGTGCACAATGACAATAAAAATGCTTATGCTTATGCTTACATACTGGACTGGAATCTTACAGGCCATGAAGGGCAGCACACGTGCATCAAGACTTTTCCACTGCAGTCTTTTATCTTCTTTCAAATGCCTTTTCTTTTTGGCCAAGTGAGAAAATTTCTACACAACACACTAGTTTTGTATGTGTAGATGATTGTTTTTTATGGAGAAGCATACCATTGGGCACCCCACCCTTCATGCTACACACTAGAAATAGGCTTTTCTCCTCACACACTATGTTTGGGAACCAGGCTTAGTAAATGAGTGTCAATTTTAAAAAGATGCAGCTACTAACCATTTTCTGTGCCATCATAACTGTAGTGGTCTTTGCAGAGTTCAATTTAAAATCTGACCCAGAAAATATATTTTAGTTAAGCTGTGAACAGTCATAATCTAAATAATGTCATTACCATTAAATATGCTGATGCTGAATTTAAAATATAATTTTCTTCTGAAATGAGTATGTTTAAAAAAACATTCTATTATTAATTCTAGATAGAAATCAAGTGAATTTAAAATGACAAAGACAAATGCAAAGATATTTAAATTAGGGAAAGGACATTGGCAGAAGCTTGCTTAAAGTTTCCAGGTCCAATTCCCAGCATTTCCAATTCATAGAATCATAGAGTTGGAAGAAACCACAGGGGCCATCAAGTCCAACCCCCTGCAATGCAGGAACACACAATCAAAGCATTCCTGCCAGATGGCCATCCAGGCTCTCTTTAAAAACCTCCAAAGAAGGAGACTCGAACAGCCCTTACTGTCAGGAAGTTTTCCTGATGTTTAGGTGGAATCTCTTTTCCTTCACCTTGAACCCATTACTTCTGGTTCTATTCTCTGGAGCAGCAGAAAACAAGCTTGCTCCCTCACCAATATGACATCCTTTCAAATATCTAAGCATGGCTATCTCTCCCCTCTTAACCTTCTCTTCACCAAACTAAACATACCCAGCTTCCCAAGTCTCTCCTCGTAGAGCATCAATTCCAGACTGATTGAAGGCATTAGGTCATAGGTCAGGGGTAGGGAACCTGCGGCTCTCCAGATGTTCAGGAACTACAATTCCCATCAGCCTCTGTCAGCATGGCCAATTGGCCATGCTGGTAGGGGCTGATGGGAATTGTAGTTCCTGAACATCTGGAGAGCCGCAGGTTCCCTACCCCTGTCATAGGTGATGTGACAGACCTCTGCCTGAAATGCTGGAGTGCCACAACCAGTCAGAACATACAAGAATGGCCTTGATACACCACTCCCTCCTCACACCCACTGCATAAGGAGCAACCCCGCTGGTGCAGGGAGAAAATGTGCTGGTGGCCAGCCACCCCTCAGCTTTGTGGTGGGTGAGCCCAGAAGTCCAGGTTGCCACAGAGCTGTGCTGGTGGCCAGAACAGAGGCCTCTATGCAGGAGGGGGCGAGTGACATTCTTGGGGGTGGAGCCGACATTAGTCAGCTTCTACCCCAGGTTTGTGGGCAGTTGCACTGCAGCCCTGATGGTGCACGTCTATTGGACCCCACGGAGGCCTTTCCAGCTGTGGGGAGGGTTTTTTCTTACTCCTCACGCTTCTGGAAAGCTCATTGGAGGTGGCACAGTGCTGCCTTCACCATGCTACCTCTGTGGCAATCTGGATCGTGCTATAATCATCCAATATAGATGCAGCTCCATCTGTGTTAATTTAAAACAGTATTTTAAAACAAAAGGAGCTCTGTACACTTTTAGTATTAATGCACATAAGCAAAGTGCTGGATTCATATGAGAGCTTTCTTCCAATCTTCTAAAATATTGTATTGTGAAAGATGTAAAGAGTGAGGCAAACTTGAGTCAGAAGAGACAGTGAGTGGGAATTGCTAAACCTTCAGTCTATCAATTCCTTGACAGCTTTTATAACTATACAAATGTGATATAAGAAAAATTACTTTATTCTCTTTGACATTTTGAATTCACTCAAGACAAATCATGTTCTACATATAAAAGCCAAACTATATACAATTTCATACAAAGATTACTTGGTACCATCAAAAGGCAACAGAGGTGGGATTACAGTTGTCATTACAATTTTTGTATCTTTCCTTCAGTTAAGCTAATGGGATTGATCTGGAATCCAGCTATTCAGTAGGAATGTATACTGAATTGTCATGTTCAACATGAAATTCAATTATTCCACTTAAAAAATCAAGTCAAATTCTCAACCAGTACTATACGTACACAATTTTTTTTAAAAAAAAGTAGATCTCGAAGCATTATGACAGAAAGAATAGTTAACCCAGTTCCACGAACATTAACCAATTGCGGCTAAAAATAATACAGACATTTTTCCCCAACTAAGAGGAATGTACCATCAATCTTTTAAGGCACAAGAGCTTGCTTAACTGCCTCAGGAACTCTACTGGCATAATAGCCATGATTTCTTAAAGTAGCGAGGACACCTCCTGAATTCATGTGCTTGACCTCTTTATTATAATTAAAGAAATTCCCATGAATATCAGTAAGCTTGCCTAAAAAAAAGGAAAACAAATATTAGTGTTTGTGCTTTTAGACTCAACAGTTGCATTAGACCTCTCTTTTCACAAACCTTGATTATCTAAATTGACATTCATCCCTGCCAGTAATCTCTAACAGGACACCCACAAACTTTCCAATGTGATTCCTGGCATCACTTCTTTCTTCCCCAAAACACCTCTTTTCCAGAACATAGAACCCGTTTTCAGCTTTCATCGACCTTACTGGCACAAGAGGTGCTTCAATAGGCCATAGGAGACATCACCTGTAGGTTTGCAAGAAGCTCTTATTTCCACCAATCACAGGGAGTTATCTGGCTTGTCCCTCACCCCACCTCCCACCTTGACATTCATTTTGTGGTGGTAAAGCGTTGTCAAGTTACAACTGACTTATGGGGACCCCTTTCAAGGAGGTGGTGATGGCCACTAACCTGGATAGCTTTAAAAGGGGCTTGGACAGATTTATGGAGGATAAGTCGATCTATGGCTACCAATCTTGATCCTCTTTGATCTGAGATTGCAAATGCCTTAACAGACCAGGTGATCGGGAGCAACAGCCGCAGAAGGCCATTGCGTTCACATCCTACATGTGAGCTCCCAAAGGCACCTGGTGGGCCACTGCGAGTAGCAGAGAGCTGGACTAGATGGACTTTGGTCTGATCCAGCTGGCTTGTTCTTATGTTCTTATGTTCTTAAGGCAAGTGAGATGCAGACCTTATTTGCCATTGCCGCCTTCTTCACAGTCTTCCTTGGTGGTCTCCCTTCCAAGTGCTTACCCAGCTTAGCTTCTGAGATCAGGTTATACTATACCATTCCACATGGCACCTACTACCCTTTCTCAAAAATTCAGAAGGACCCACAAGCTCAACATGGCTGAGGAGCTCAAATTTGCGTTATAGTCCTAATTTGTTTCCCACTTAAATTATGCTGCTAGAGAATATTCGAGTAAAATCAAATTTTAAAAGCTGGAAGACCTATGATCACATTGGTCCCTCATTTAAAGGAAAAGAGTGTAAATAAGTATGAATGTGAGCAGGAGGGATCTGGATAAGGGCCATGGCACACAGAGAGAAAGAAAATCCTTCCCCACAGCCATGCAGGTCAAACCTCAGCACTGTGGCTCCAATCTGAATGATTCTTCTCCCACCTTTTGCAGTTGCGATATACTTTTTAAAACACTGGGAAGATCCAACCACAAATCTTCCCAAGTCACATCTGCTTTTGCCCCTAATCTTATTATGACAAAGGTGCATCAAGAAAACCCAACTGACCGTAAAAAACACAGGTCGTAAAGGCAAAGCAATACTAGGTAAACTCAACACCTGGCTGACGGAAAGAGATGCCACCGGCACACGAACACCAATGCTTTTGTGCTGCATTTTTAAGTACATGGAAAAAGTTTCAATTCCTCCAAACATGCCTCACCAGTTAACTTACCTCCTACAGCATGCAAAATAGCTTCCGGGGCACAAGTATCCCACTTCTTGCACCCAGGGCTGGCAAATACATAAGCAGAAGCCTTGCCTTCTACAAGCTGAATGATCTGATAAAAAGAAAGAAGGTAGCGACATTTTTCATGACATTTTTGACATTTTTCATGACATTTTTCACCACAGGCTCTACACAATGACATTTTCACCACATGTTCTACACAATGTCTTTAAAAAACTAACATCCCACAAACTTTTTCAGTGATTAGGGTTACATATTTGTCTTCTTTAGTTTTGATAGCTACTCAGCAGCAGGCTTGTGTGCATATTTTCCTTTTATCCATCACACTGATGCTGTAATAGGATATACTGAATCCACTATCTGAACACAGGGAATCCTTTTTGAGATCTAAGCAGCCCACACTAATTCCAGCAAAAAGACCACTTCTGTTCAACAATTTTAGCTACAGGTAAGGCCTGCATCTATTTCACTAAAATATGCATAATGGGCACTCTCTTGGTCCTTAAATAAACATCACGAGCAGCAGTGGCGTAGTGGTTAAGAGCAGGTGCATTCTAATCATGCCTCTCTCTCATTCCTGTCATACAAGTACAAATACCAATATGGTAACTATTTAAAGATTGCCAAATATATCTTGACTATTAAATTGTGCTGCTAGAGTTAAATTAATGCCTAGTTAAATATCCAATGATTGTGGCTATTTTAATAGTAATTTTAATTCACTTTTAAAATATGTATTCAATATTTACTTTTTCCTAAAGCGCTCAATGTTCCTTTTTCTCATCTGTTTCAATTAGTTTATATTATTTTGTCCAAAAGCCTTTGTGCTATGCAGACCACCTTGAATAAATGAAAAACCCTTGCTCCTGATTCCTGAAACATCATGAAAGCTGAGGGAGGGGGAGAAATGCACTAGTTTCACTAACAGAAAAACTTCATATTCCAACTTAAAAAAAAATTATCCTCATTTTCATATAGCTGCAATAAAATGATCTCCGTACCTTATTTCCTGCCCCTCCAACTCTCACCACAGTATCAGGGTTCATAGCACTAACGCAGTCATTGACCAGTTTGCTGCTGTGTGACCGTGTAGTGGTGATAATGTGTTTCCCAGCAGGCACCTCTTTGAGCTGAAATCCAAAGGCACCCATTCCCAGGACTCCCCAGATTGTCCGCCCCAGGGATGCATCTGCACCGGCCTGCAGATAAGATAAAAAAATTCAAGACATGGTAATGGTGGCCTGCAGCATGGCTTTAAAGCAGGAGTCCCCAAACTTTTTAAACAGGGGGCCAGTTCACATATGGCCAGAGCCCAGCCGGGGGCCGGACCAAGTGCCGCCCACGGGGGGGCGCCATCCATCCGCCCTCGACCCGCCCCTGGCCAAGCCCCCCACCCCCGCGGTCCCCTTCCAATCCGGCCCTGAAGCTCCGCCGCCTTTCTCTCTCCCCCCTTTGCCGCATTGGTACGGTCCCCTCCTGGGGCCGCCTGGAGTTTGGCACCCCGACCCCCAGGTTTACGGTCCCCTCCGGCCGCTTGGAATGAGCAGCGAGTCGCCCGCGCTTAATGCTGTTTGTAAACCTGGGGAAAAGGAGATAGAGAAGGGGGAGATCCGTTTCTGCCCAGCGGGCCGGATAAATGTCTTCCGGGGGCCTGATTTGGCCCGCGGGCCTTAGTTTGGGGACCCCTGCTTTAAAGAGAAAGATGGAAAAAATATTAACTGGAAGTACTACCAGCTACATCGTATATATTTAAAAAACCTGATTTAGTGGCAGTATTGTCATTTCTCCATATTTTATGCATTTGCTGTCCTCTCTAGATACATATGAGTTCTATCAGATATATCAGATATTATTCTGTAGAGTATTAGCCAGGTTTTTAGGCAAGGGGGAGGGTGGCAGAGTCATGGGGGCACCAACTTTGGGGCTGGGGATCCCTGTATTGATGGGACGGGGTAGATACTGCGGTAGGCGGCGGCCATATGATAGAAGACACATGAGATATAACTATGCTCGTCTGCCTTCTGACCTCCGACCTATCCCGAGAAACGATGGTGGTTGGGATCAGGGACACTCTGCTTCGTCTTTGGTGCTAATTAATGCCAGGTCCATCAATAATAAGACCGCAGTGCTCCGAGATTTTCTCGGAGCCCAACAGGTGGACCTGGCATGTGTCACCGAGACCTGGGTGCGCGAAGGTGAGACCGTCGCCTTAGGCGAGGTCGCGCCCCCAGGTTTCGCGTGCCTTCACCAATCTCGAACACAGGGCTGGGGGGGCAGTGTAGCATTGTTCATCCGTGAATCTATTCCCTTTAGGGCAGTCCCCGTCCCGGAGGTCTCCGGCACAGAGTGTGTCGGCCTGGAATGGTTGGCCCCGGAGAGGTTGGCCGTTCTCCTAGTGTACCGGTCGCCTAGCGCACCGGGAAGCGGCCTGCCACAGCTGCTGGAGGTGGTGTCGGACTGGGCGTTGCGGTTTCCAAAGCTTATTGTTTTGGGGGACTTCAACGCCCATGTCGATGCCGCCTCATGTACAGCGGCTGCGGACCTAGTGTCATCCATGGCGACGCTAGGCCTCTCCTTAATAAATTCTGGCCCCACCCATGAGGCTGGGCACACGCTGGATTTGGTCTTCGGGTCGGGGGTAAATTTGGTCGTATCCTCTACTGAAAGAGTGCCATGGTCCGACCATTATGCCCTGAAGGTCCGGGTGGACCTGCCGCATCAACCCCGTCTAGGCGACGGGCTAATTTACGCCCGCCCGCGGAGACTTATGGATCCACTTGGCTTCCTGAATGCTCTGCAGCACCCTGCACCCGCCGCCACGCCGATGAGCAGGTGGAGGACTGGAATTCCCGGCTCTCTGATGCCATCGATGCTGTTGCTCCCCGGCGCCCTCTACGTCCCCGCGTGCGACGCGCTCCGTGGTATACAGAGGAGTTGCGCCGCATGAAGCGGGAACTTAGACGCCTAGAGCGAGTGTGGAGGAAAACTCGTGACGAAGCTGCGCGAACACCCTATAGGACGCTTATGAAAGCCTATGAGGTGGCGACGAAGGAAGTGAAGAGGGCTTTCTTCTCCTCCTCCCTTGCATCCGCTAGCTCTCGCCCAGCACAACTGTTAGGCATAATTTGGTCACTGACCTCCTTATCGGAGAGATCTTCAAATTCCCAATTGAGTATTAGCTGTGAGGCATTTATGAGCTTTTTTGCTGATAAGATTGCGTCGCTCCGCCGTGACCTTTCGCCCACATTAGCTACAATTAGTGAACTGGAGACTCCCTTGCCGTCTTCAGGCCCTTGTTTGGCCCGGTTCTCCCTGCTCTCTGAAGCCGCTGTCGACAGAGCCTTAGCTGCTGTTAGACCTACTACCTGTCCTCTGGATCCGTGCCCGTCCTGGCTTGTAAAACCTGCCGGGCGGAGCTACGACCCCATCTGTTGAGTATAATCAACGGTTCCCTTGAGCAAGGAACCTTCCCGGATGGGTTGAAGGAGGCAGTGGTCCGCCCACTCTTAAAAAGACCATCGTTAGATCCGAGTGATCTGGCCAATTACCGCCCCGTCTCGAATCTTTCGTTTCTGGGGAAGGTAATTGAAAGAGTGGTGCTGGAGCAGCTTCAAGGTTTTCTGGATGACGCATCGGCTTTCGACCCCTTCCAGTCCGGCTTCCGTGCTGGGCATGGGACGGAGACTGTTCTACACTCCGTATTCAGCTTGACCGAGGCAGATCGGCGCTGCTGGTGTTGTTAGATCTCACCGCAGCGTTTGACGTGGTCGATCACGACCTTTTGACCCACCGCCTGGCTGCCTCTGGAGTGCGAGGCACTGTCCTTCAATGGATTGTCTCGTTCCTCCAGGGCCGGAGTCAGCAAGTGAGGTGCGGGGATCAAGCCTCCCGGAAGTGCCCGCTCCAATGCGGTGTACCCCAGGGGGCACTACTATCCCCGCTGCTATTTAACATCTATATGCGACCCCTTGCTCAGCTGGTACGGAGTTTCGGGCTGGTATGTCATCAGTACGCAGATGACACTCAGCTCGTTCTGTTGATGGAGGGGGGAGCAGCCGCCGCCCCTGTGGCTCTACAGCATTGGTTGGAGACGGTCGCTGGTTGGTTGCGACAGAGCAGGTTGAAACTGAACCCATCGAAGACGGAGATCCTCTGGCTTGGCCGTAGGGGGGGGGGAGAGTCTTTCCAGCCGCCGGTGTGGGAGGGGGCCACTTTGGTACCGACCCCCTCCGTGACGCAGCCGGGGGGTCCACCTGGATTCGCCTCTGTCAATGTAGATCCAGGTTACCCATACAACCCGAGCTGCTTTTTTCCATCTTCGTCAGGCCCGGCGGCTGGCGCCCTTCCTCTCCCAAACGGACCTAGCCACTGTGATCCACGCAACGGTCATCTCCAGATTGGACTATTGTAACTCGCTCTACGCGGGCCTTCCCTTGCGTTTGATCCGAGATTAAAACTGGTCCAGCACCCAGCGCCACGCCTCCTTGCCGCTACTGCCCCCTCGCTACATATCCAACCTATACCGCGCCAGCTGCACTGGCTCCCGGTGGAATTCCGGATCATCTTCAAGGTGTTGGTACTGACCTTCAAGGCCTTACGCGGCCTGGGACCATCGTATCTTCGAGACCGCATCACCCCATACGTCCCCGCACGGCCTCTCCGATCGGTTGAGGCCAATTTACTGGTGGTCCCTGGCCCCTCGATGATACGGCTGGTTTCCACACGGGCCAGAGCCTTTACGGCTCTGGCCCCGCCTGGTGGAACGCCTCCAGCTGTCCGGGCCCTGCGGGACCTTTGGTGAGTTCCGCAGGGCCTGTAAGACGGAGCTGTTCCGCCGGGCCTTTGAGGTACTCAGCCGTTGATGGTGCTCCGCCCTTGGCCCGCCCTGATACTCGATACTGATACTTGGGCCGGGCCCTGACATCTCTAAGCTGCTATCTCAGACTTCGCCATTCCTCCCTTTTGGAAGGGGGGAGGGAACGTTTAGGTTAGAATGCTGGATCTTTTGGGGGGGATGAGATTACAATAGTAGATTATTGAACGCCATCTATTTTACTGTAAATTATTATATTTATTAGGAATGTTTTATGGTTGTCGCTGCTTTTAAAATGTTTTAAGTATTTACATTGTTTTCTTTCTGCTGTACACCGCCCAGAGCCCTCCGGGGATGGGGCGGTATAAAAGCTTAAAAAATAAATAAAAATAAATAAATCACTGGAAGTGAGTATGTAATAAAGATTAGGAAGGGCATCCATACCCTATGGTTCTAACACCCAGTTAAACCCATCCAGTCTTTCCCAAATTTGCTTTGCTGTGACATTTGGGGAAAGCTCACAGCAAAGCCAGGGTAACACCCATGTGAACAGGAAAGTTCTGTCCATATCAACATAATGTCCCTGCCCCAGTTCCCTGCAACAGCAATTTCTCTACTACCACCAGAGGGCTTTAAAAAAAACTGGCAACCAAATATAATTATATATTAATTATAACATTGTAACAATCAGCCTATTGGGTTCTCTGAATTCTCAGCTTTTAATTAAATATGTGTCTAGCCCGTTTTGTTGCAGATATACACTTTTCCTTTTATATCTCCACAACGAAGATGTTAGATACTTACTTTAGGAAAAAACAAAAGCTAAGAATTCAGGGAATCCAATAGATAGACTATTATAATGCTATACTAATACTATAACACTATGTTATTTTTTTAATGCCTTGGAACCTTGCTGGGTGACCTTGGCCCAGTCATATACTCTCTGCCCTAACCCTGGCTAGTATCTGAATGGGAGACCTTCAAGAAATACCAGGGTCATGAGATGGAGGCAAGCAAAGGCAAGCTACCTTCAAATGTATGTAGCCTTGAAAACCCTACAGAGTTGACACAAGTCAGCTGTGACTCGATGGCACAAAATATTTTTATTTGTATCATAACAGATGGACTTACTAGGACTGTCACATTCACTTTGTATCCCAACTTTTAGAACTTTTTTGATAAGGGCAACAGATGAGAAGTATATGATCATCTTTGAAAGGGATCTAGAAAGACTTTACGTATTCAGGCTTCATATTAACAGAGCATAGATTATAGTTATGCTTTATGAAAGTGAAAAAAATAAGAATTTTACAGTTATTTGTTATAGACATCATCATGCTAATATTAACCTCAAATCATATACCAATTCAAAGCTCCCCCATGAGCTCCTTTTTAAAAATCTCTAGGAATTCTGAACAGTAACTATGAATGATACCCAATAATTTTCTGTTTGGTTTATGGAGGGTACTGCCCCATGTTCTCAATAAATTGCAGCAAGTTTGCAGAGGTTAATCAATATTGACTACAGGTACAGCATCTGATAAGATGGACTTTAGAAAAAACAAATTATCCATCCTTCAATTCATCTACTGACATTTAGCAGTGCTGTGTACAGAAATGAGGATATGACCTTAAAATAAATATTATTCAGTACTTTCCAGGAAATCAAATAATCTTCTACCTCATAGTTGTAGTAGGGTTGGTTGATAACTCCTGCTATTGCTTTTCCTTCATAAGCAATTCCAATAAGAACAGTTACGTGATCAAGAAGGCCTAGAAGAAGTCATAAATATAGTTGACAGTAGTTATAAAAAGGAATGCGGAAGAAAATGATAAGCCACGTATAGTTCTAACTTTCTGCCACCATCACACCTTGTGAAGTAGTTGGGCAAACAGCATGTGACTGGCCCAATGGTCACCCTGCAAACTTCATGGCAGTGTTAAGATTTGAGCCTAGATCTCTCAGAACATCATCTAACGCTAACAACTATGTTATAACAGCTCTTCTCGAGATGAAGCTGAGTCAGATAAATCTTACATATTATAAATGGCATAACAGTGAACTGTAGATAATGGAGATTGAGGTTTTTGCTATTGCTGTCAAATCACAGCTGACTTACAGTGACCCGCGTAGGGTCAATAGCAGATCTGGGCAGGGGGGACCAGAGGGGTCAGACGATCCAGGCACCACATTAAGGTGTCACATGAGGGGCACTATTGGGCCAGTCTTCTCCCACCCCCCCCACCCCGCCTTTTGGTAGGGTACCTACCATACCATTAAAATCCCAGAGTTGCTGGGTCATGGCAGCAAGCTGCTTCCCAGCCCCATCTGTCCCTCAGGAAAGGTGAGTGGGAAGGCAAGCGCAGATGCTGGGTAATTCCTTGGCAGCCACTCAGCAGGGAGGGCAGCACAATACCCTTCTGCACAGCTGTTTCTTCACCCAGCTTGCTTGCCCATTCTTCTTCCCTAATAGCGGAAAAGGGAGAAGAGTGAGCAAGCAAGCCGGGTGAAAGAGTGGCCACACTGAAGGGCAGCCCAAAGCTCAAGTGGCCACCCAGGGATTACCCAGTGCCTGAACTCACCCAGCTGCTCACCCTTTGCTTGTTGCCACCTCTTCTGTAGGATGGAGGGGGTGGGTAAGCAGCTGGTCACTGCCATGATCCAGTGACTCTAGGATTTTAATAGTATGGTAGGTACCCTACCAAAAGGGGCTTTTGGGCAGGGTCAGTGAAGTGGGACTTTGGCAGGGGGCTTCTGGGCAGCGCCATTTGAGAGCTTGCCCAGGGTGCCATTTTCCCTGAATACATCCACTGCATAGGCAAGAGATGTTCAGAGGTGGTTTGCCATTGCCCTGCCTCTGCCTGCCCACTCACTCTGTCTGTCTAGTTAAAGAATATATTTACTTATGAAAGTTTAAAACTGAAAATTCCAGAAACACAGTGTGTTGTACTTATTCAAAATAATAAAACTCTCAGTGCATATAAAGAAAGAAATCCCAAACCTTCTGTGTATTCTTTGGTTCCATCCAGCGGGTCAACCCATATAACAAGCTTTAAAAAGAGTTAATACTAGTGAGTTTCAAGAAGACACACAAGTTAAGAATATGCAAATTCTGCAAACAGAGTTTCTGGTTTGAAAGAAGCCATGGCTTGTTTAAACTGGAGATCTTTAACAAATTGCAGTTTCTTTTTGCCTACAAAGTGGGGTTCTAAATCATGGCTTAGAACATCAGTTTGAAAGCAACAAACAAATTGCAATTATTTTCAAAAATGCTCTGTGTGTGAAGGGAGAGAAAATATGCAAAACTGAGGATAATTCAGGCTTACAACAAATGAGAGGTTACAGCTGACTATAGTCATTGTTTTTAGAGTTTTTATCTGTAAACTGCTTAGAAAACACTGGATCTTGGTGAGAAAGGCAGACTATAAGTAAAATAAATAAATAGAATCCCATTTAAGTTAAATAAAAGTTAACATCCCCTTCAAATAAATAAAAAAACATGAAGCTGCTTTAATATAAGGCAGACCATTGGTCTAGCGCAGGGGTCCCCAGTCTTTTTGAGCCTGGGGGCACATCTGGAAATTCTGATATGGCATGGTGAGCACAGGAAGAAGAAGAAGAAGAGTTTGGATTTATATCCCCCCTTTCTCTCCTGCAGGAGACTCAAAGGGGCTGACAAGCTCCTTGTCCTTCCCCCCTCACAACAAACACCCTGTGAGGTGGGTGGGGCTGAGAGAGCTCCGAGAAGCTGTGACTAGCCCAAGGTCACCCAGCTGGCATGTGTGGGAGTGCACAGGCTAATCTGAATTCCCCAGATAAGCCTCCACAGCTCAGGCGGCAGAGCTGGGAATCAAACCCGGTTCCTCCAGATTAGATACACGAGCTCTTAACCTCCTACGCCACTGGAACAAAATGGCTGCCACAGGAGGCACAGCCAGCCACAAAATGATTCCCACAGCTTAACTTCTACAACACAATGCAGATCCTTGTGATGTAGTGGCAGTGGCTGCCAAACCAGCATTTAAAAATCTGTACAGTCAGTCAGAATCTCACTTCCTAAAACACTTGCTGAGTGCTAGAAAATGTGTCAGTGGGCACATGGTGCCCTCAGGTACCACAGGCATATTGAAGAGCTCTGGTCTACTGAGTCAGAGGTCTACTCTGACTGGCAGCAGCTGTCCTTCCCATCACCTTCTACCTTATCCCTTTAAACAGAAATGCAGTGAGAATTGAACCTAGGACCCTCTGAATGCAAAGCAGAAACTCTTCCCACTGAGCCATGGCCTCCTGGAAGCCTTCCAGCAACTACTTTTAATGCTAATTTATTACTGAATTCCTCAATTGTGAACCCAATAGTAGCAGGTTCAACAAAAAACTTGAAACATGGGCCTATCATACTGAAACAGTTCAATCATTAGTAAAACCTAATTTTAAATACCTCTTCCTCTTTCACAGAATTATACTGAGGAGGACATGCTTTCTTCAGTATCTCCTCACACTGGCCATCCTCAAGTAGTTCTTCATTTACCTCTTCAGAAGGAAGATCCTGATTTTAAAAAAAGATACACACCTTCAAAGCCAACAATGATCATCCAAGCTGGAAAACAGAAATTCACCTATTTACATCTAAGAAGCCAGACAGGGAAGCTTTTACAAGCTGGATAAGGTGGGCTCAGCATGCCACAAATTCCTAGCACAAGCCAGAAACCCACAGGATGGTGGGAGTTCTGTCTCACCACTGAACCCCTTTCTACATATGAGCATGCAGATGTATACAGCTGCTTATAGGAGGAATCTCACAATGAGAGGAGACCATGACTAATGGTATAGATTTCGATGTTTGGGATTTTCCCAAATCAGCAGGTATGAACAAATAGCATATCAAACTAAGCAAACGATCAATGTAAACTACAAAGGGGAAAACTGCAGGATTTCAGAGTCCTCACCTCTTCCGCAATAATTGTCACCTTTGGGAATTTCCGGGCCAGGGAGGAACAAATGCTCATCTGTACCAGTCGGTCTGCTTTGGTCTGCAGGTCATTAGCTCCACACTATTAGGAAGGAAAATCAATGAGTTGATGTTTATAGCAATGATACAGGTTATGTAGAACTCCCAACCTCCCACTCCCAGTGGGAATACACTAATATCAATGACAGTGCAACCCTTCTAAGCCCACTCACTTTCACCAGGCTTACTGTTCTAGCAACAGAGCATATAAAAAATGTCTGCTGTCTGGGCTCCTCTTCTTTGTTTTCTTTCAAGCTTTGATTTCTGATTGTCAGTAGCTACATTTCTTTGCCTTAACCACCCTTCCCATCCTAGGTGAGTATTCCAAACAACAGAGTGAATACAAAAATAGACAGTTCTATATAAACATTCCAGAACACAGAAATGACAAACAATTTCCAGAGGACTCCCCACACCATTCCCAAATTCACAAAAACAAATGTCTTAAAAAAACAGGTATGGATTATTCTTTCAAAAGGTTAACCTTGATACTGGCATGATCCAGATTCAACATTAATTTAATTCTGCTGATAGGGAGACTTTTGATTCCTTCCACGTTAGTTGCTAAATCTATCCTTTTGACTTATAATAAGGTATGATATTTATTATTTATAAAGCATCTTGCAAGCTACATGTTGGACAATAATCACATTAAAAAGAATAAGGCTTGCTGTCTCAAAGAATCAGTCCAATTTGAAAAGTATCAAAATACTTTTGCACTGGACACACATTCATAAGTTGTACCTGAAATGGAAGGTTTTTTTCCCATTTAAAGCATAATTTATTGGGAATAAATTTCACTAATCTCAGTAGGACTCACTTCCTAGAAAACGTGTATAGAATCGGACAAGGTTGGTGCGTCATTCCTCTTTAGATTCCAACATGTCAGATACTAAATGAAGTAAGAAAGCAATATCATATACACTTCAATGAAGTGAAATGTTACTTCTATCGCCTGTAAAACTCTTGAAGAATCTTACCCGTTGCCATATCTAACTAAATCTGGCTATACATTTACCTTATTCACTTGAAAGGAACATGACCTTGAATATAAGATTTTTAAAATGTACACGCACAAAAGTGCTTTTATTATAGGATCAAAAATGTATTATAAATTTTATTATAGGATCAAAAATGACACCCTCTTTGTTTTTTGATGAGATATTTGGGGCGGAAACCTAGTCTTCCATTTGAGTAAAGACAGTAGTACAGCAGGGAATTCTTAAGGTCATTGTCCCCTGTATCTTCTTCCCTGTACAATTTCTGCTTTTTTCTACCCTTCCTTACTTCATTCTGTTCAACAACTGACTTTTCCTTTATCTGCTCCCACAGCTTTATTTATTGTTTTCTTCATTTATACCCCACCTTTGTCTCCAATGGTTTTCATATGCAAGCCCATAACTAAACAGGGGGGCCATTTCTAATGCCCTTAGTCAAGTCTTTATATCATAGACAGCTCAAACTAATATGAATGCCAATCAGTTAATGAGTTTTGAAACAAAGGGGGGTTTGTCTGACACATGCTTCCTCCTCCCAATTCAGGTATGCATAGCAGCTAACAACACTTTCCCTGAAGACTTAGCCTGTTGAATCTGGGAAACAACAGCACAGCCTTGAGAAGGCACACCTGTCTCTGACCTCGCAAAAAAACTTGTAGATGCCCATACCATGACTCTTATCAGCAAACCAGCTAGATCACCTGAATCCTTTCTCCAAAACATTAGTGTAATCTTAAACCTCCTATCCAGCCATTAAAGAACCATCAACCTTCTGGAGATTTATGTTTATAACTCTGGACTTCAAATGCCCCTGGTCTTAATTTCACCAATGCAGTGACCCCAGGTCTTAACCCAATCAAGCCGTTTTCCATGGCATTGTTCCTGCCTGGGAACATAACTCTGCATTGTTTCTGGAAAATAGCCCTTCTTATCCTAGCCAGAGGGTTAACTTTTTCCATAAATCAACCCCCACCCCCATCCATGACTCTTTGCAGCTGGATGTCCTCCTTGTGCCCATGAGTAGTGCTGGTGCTGTCTCTTGTTCTTCTTGGACCTCTTCTTCACTTCTGGAATGGTAAATATCACTGTTCCCTCAATGCCCTTTTCTGTCTCCTCTATCGATCATCACTCTTTACATCCTAGGCTTCTTGAAACTGTGTGTGTGTGTTTGCAACTTTTTCTGCAAACTTTTGGTTTTTCTCAGATTGGTAGAAAGATTTGTCGTGTGTACTTATGGTTTCAGTTTCTGGATTATAAATCCATTTAGAGCCATGTTGAGAATTAGACATATGGACAAGTGAGGACCTGTGAGAAATTTGTGAGGGAGCTATTCCCCACACCTTTGATTCCTCCCCCCCCCCCCCATTCTCTCAGGCTCTCACCTTTTCTCCCAACTGCCACACATTTTCTAACCCTTTCTTGCTCTTCCATGCCAGTCACTTTATCTCTCTTTCTGCCCCCCATCACTCTCCCCATCACTCTGTTTCTTCCTTTCTCAACACAGCAAGAGTGGTAGCAGCAACTCTCCTGAAATCACAACAGATCTCCCAATTACAGAGATCAGTTTCCCTTAGGGGTGCCAACTCCAGGTTGGAAAATTCCTGGAGATTTGGGATTAAGCCTTGGGAGGGTGAATTTTGGAGAGGGAAGCAACTTCAGCAGGGTATAATGCCATGGACTCCACCATCTACATTTATACTTTTTCTCCACAGCGGGGGCCAAAGCAGCTTACATTACTCACTCTCCTTTTTATCTGCAAACAATCCTGTGAGGTCGGTTAGCCTGAAAGTATGTGACTGATCCAAAATCACCCAGTGAGTTTCCACAGCAAGAGGTGGATTGGAACATAGGTCTCTCAGACCCTGCTCTGAAGATCTGACTACATCACACTGGCTTTCAGAGTGGCTGCTGTTGAACAGTAGCAAACGGTCAGGCCTAGTTGAGTCATGGAAGTCAGGTGAAATCCAGTCACCCCAAGGTTGCCATCAGGCATAGGACTGCCAGCCTCTCGTGGGACCTGGAGATTCCCTGGAACAACAACAACTGAACTCCAGAGATTTGTTGCCCTTCAAATGACAGAGTAACTCTCTGAGCTGCTCTCCCTTGTGAGGCAGGAACAAAACTGAGCTCCAAGGGCAGGAATAACCTGTACTCTGAAGATGTCCTCCTGCTCAGAGAGAGAATACATGTGTTACAATACTGTGCTAAGTCCTTTCTCAGTATTATAATGCAAAGATGTAGTTAGCCATTCACTGATTTGCCAAACATGTATAACAATTGGTCTCAGTCAAGAAGTAAACAACAACAATCCTCCTAAAGAATTAGTCTGCAGGGCTTTGAAAGTAATTGCCATAGCACAAGAGTGGTTGGTTGGTGTGTGTTTTTCACATTCAGGCTTCACTTTGGCACACATGACACAATAAGGGAACAAAAAGTCTAAATAGATCTCAAAATAAATCACATAGGATCAATATGGTACAACCCAAAAAGTAGTTACAAACTGTAAGAGGGGCAGAAATGTTTAAAAGCACTCAAATGAAGAAATGACACATCAGCATCAAAAATGATTTTACCTTTAGGTACAGGAAAGGGACAGGGCTTAGGCACTTCAGGTTCAATATTTCTTAAGTTTCTCAACTACAGCCTTAGACAAGTTGACTCACATTAATCTTGACAGTGGACAGACAGACACATTGAACACTTACAGAAGATTTATAATGGTTCAAGGAACCAGCATTTTTCTTGCAGTCATCTGATGCTGCCACGATTTATCAAAATAAGCTCAGATTTTTTTCAAGCAAAATTATACAGGCATCCATCAGTACAATTACCTTCTCCACTATGCCCAAGTCTCCACCAGCCATCACTTTCCTGACAATTGTTCCTGCTTTATTAGCAACAGAATATGCGGAAGCCACCAGACGCATCAAGACATTTGTATTAGAAGCCATGCTTACTGCACAAGGGGAGAAAATCAAGAAGTTTTGTGAACGATACAGCCAACAGCTATCTGAAACAAACACTGGTCACAGGAGTAGCACAATCAAATACAAGTAAAAAGGGACAAATTACATTTGGAGGACCCATATCAGAAGTATGCTGTCCCTCTGCTGTTACTCATATATTTATATCCTGTTTTTCTCCCTATGGAGACCCAAAGTCAATCACAACATCATTCACTTTTCCTCCATTTCATCCTCCCAATGACAACTTTGTGATGTAGGTTAGGCTGAGAGAGGATTACTGGCCTGAAGTCACCCAGTGAGCACCCATGGCAGAGTGGGGAGTCAAACATTTCATCTTTCAGATCAAAGCCCAACCCGTATACCACTGCTGCCTTTTTAGCAGCAATGGTCACATCGGAATCCATGAACTTAGTGCATCATTTTGTACTGCTATGGTCACACCACTGCTTTTGATGTGTTGCACTCTTATCCTGGTTGGCATCATCAAAATTTTTTTCAAAAGAATTAATCTTTGTTAGAGGGACTGACTAAACAGATAATGTTTAGGCTGCTGAGTTATGAAAGGTTAACTCACACAACCCTCTCTTCATTTTCAGGGGGCAATTTTAGGAGTCCCAGCTTTCATTAAACACAATATATTTCAAGTTCTCTTATATGTGGAAATATGTAATGTGGTTGATCAATGCTGAATATAAAACAAAGCTAAAGTAAAATCCTGTGCCCTGCACAAAATCCCGCATAACAGATGAGCACTGAAGAGATACTTATAGCTGCAAAGGGCACATCTCTAAATTCAAAGACTAGTTCATCTGGATCATCAAAAGAAACTAGAACACTCTGAATTAATCTTACCTTTTATAAAGGAAAATTTCCATGGGTTCACTCTGTTTGCTTTTCTCCTGATTCTCAGAGGTGTTTCTTACCTTTGATCCACTTATGCAATGAACAGCTTTTCTTGTTTTAAAGAGGTACTTCCTTATTCAACTCCTATTACAATCTAACTTTTACTAAGTATTTCCATTGCTTTGCCCTTCTTTTCTTTTAAAAAGTTACCAAAAATATCAGTGTAAACTTCCTTCAGTTTTGAAAATAGTGCAAAAAGGGCACCTAGATCATCCCAAGCATCATGGGCTACAATCCTGTGCGCCCCACTAGGCTTCTCTCAATCTTTGTCTGAGAGAGAACCAATAAGAATGACATCTCTGTACACAGATTCTATTTATGATATTTGACACTAGATTAACGAGATTTAATATCAGTCTAGATTTAATATCAGTCACTGGGTAACCTCTTCTTGAATTAATATGGTGAGAGGGTTTGTGAAAGTGCATTATTCAGCATGTGCGAAAGTACCCTAAAATTACCAAGAGTAGATGGCATAGCAATAGAGTTACTTCAAGCTATAGCACTTGAGTTCATCAGAATCTTAACAAAAATATGCCAACAAATATGGAAAACAAAACAAGGCTCACAGACTGGAAACACTCAATCTACATTTCAACTCCAAAAAAAGGAGATGTCAAAGATTGCCAGAACTATTGGACCATCACATTAATTTCTGACATGAGTAAAGTGATGCTCAAAGCCTTAAAACTGTTACTATATATAGAACAAGAAGCGCTAGATGTTCAAGCTGGATTCAGACAGAGGTGAAGACAGCAGGCAAAAAGGAAGATCCAATATGAGATGGTATTGTATATATATTAATGTTGTGCACCGCCCAGAGCCCCTTGGGGATGGGGCGGTTTATAAATCGAATAAATAAATAAATAAACTCAATAAAGGAAGCCATGGCCCTCAGTTTGCAGGGACATTTTGGAGGTCAGTAATTTGTAGGATCACTATAAATCAGAAGTGATTTGATGGCACTTAACACACACAAGGTTGACAATAGAGACAGTGAAACTTGACAACACAACTTTCAGACTGATGACAAAGAAATTGAAATAGTTAAAAGATTTTCTATTCCTTGGCTCAATCATGAAGAACAGGGAGACTGAAATCAAGAAATCAAAAGGAGACATACTAGGAAGAGCAGCCACGAAAGAACTAAAAAAGATCCGTAAGTGGAAGGATGTGTCACTGGAAATTAAGATCAAGTTAATTCATGCTGTAGTATTTACTATGTATGGATTTGAAAGATGGACAGTGAGGAAAATGGACAGGATGAAAGTAGATTCCTTTGAAACGTGGTGTTGGAAGAGAGTGTTATGGATACCAGGGATTACCAAAAAAACAAATAAGTGGGTTGTTAATCAAGCCTGAACTGTCCCTAGAAACTAACAGGAATAAACTGCGGTACCTTGTTCGTGTTATGAGAAGAGGCACTATTAAAGACAATAACAATAGGAAAAGTTTAAGGCAGCAGGAAAGAGGAATAACCAACATGAGATGGATTGACTCTGTAAAGGAAGCCTTGCAAACCTGAGCTAGGCTTTTAATGGTAGGACCTTTTAAAGGTCAATAATTCATACTGTCACCATAAATCAAAAGTGATTTGATGGCACTTAACACAAAGACTACACAACAGTTCTGATTTTTTTCTCGAAACAACAAAATTTTCACTCCTATTATAATTAAACTGACTTTATTTTAAGCAGCCCGAACCTATACTGCACATGGCTGGCAGTGATCAACAGGAAATGTTTATAGGAGTATGAGCACACAAATGTAATCAAAATTTAACATGGATTACCAGTCTCTTAAACACGAGTAATGAAAGGCAACCAGAGAATGCTCACAGGATTTGCTTTTCTTCTTTCTTGCAACATACACATTTGTGCAACAGACGAGATTGTTACATGAATGACTAATATCCTAATTAAAATTAGGTAGTGATCCCAAACTAATTTATGTAAATCAGTTCCGTGCTAACAGACCAAGAAAATTATGCAACAAATCTTGCAAAACCCTCCTGTTTTAGCAATCGTCCACCCAATAAATTACATGAAATTATATTTATTTCCTCCGCCACGTCGATCTTTATGGTTACCACATACATTCCATTAACTATAAAATAAACTGAAAAGGAATGAGAGAAATTTCCAGACGAGGAAAACATACCTAAACTTGCAAATGCAACTCGCAGACCAAGACGTACGCCGAAGAGCTTCGTCCTCCGAGCCCGAGAATGCAATGACTTCCTCTACTCCCCGCCCAGTCTCCGCCTCTTCACCGGCATCCACCGGGTCCTACAGATCGGGGCTCGTGTTTTTTTTCTACCAGTTTCAACCCATGGTCGGATATATGCAAACATTTACTGCATACAGGTTCAGCTTTGAGTATGTACTTAGTGGGGATGGTTACCCATCGTAGCCAAGTTAGGTCTATTTGCAGCACACGTACACTACTCTGCACTGGAGAGTGCTTTTAGACAGTTGAAGCAGGCATGCTCCTTCTTTCGCAGAGAACAGGCGTATAGAGAAAGCCGAAATTTTTGACGGCGTCAGGTTAAGAAAAAGGAACATCTGGCTGCAATACTAGGCACGCTTCTTCGAGAGTAAGTCACCGTGAATGAAAACAGGATGTACTTCTCAGTGCTCGATCCTATGCATGTTTGCGCAGAAAGAAATAAAGGTTGGTTCAATGTGTTTTATTCCCAACTAATCATAGATAGGATTGCAACCTATGTGAGAATACGCTCCATCGGAACTACTCCTGAGTACACACGATAAGGTCGGGCTGTTAATACAGAAGCCCAGCTATAATAAATACAGCAGGGCTCTGGTTCTGTTGCACTGACAATGCAGTCCTGTGCAGAGTTAATCTAGTTCAGTTTAGTGGGTTTATTCTTTAAAAAGGTCGCGTACCCGGTTCAGGTCGGTTGTTGTGGCAAAAAGCATGCAAATCCACTGGAGCATAGCTCTGCAGGGGAATGGATTCCCTTACAGCAAGCTGCTTCCTGCGCAGTTTTTCTGAAGACTCTCGGAACACTTGATGCGGCGGCCGCGATTCGTTTCTCTAGAAGGAGTCTAGAGTCTCAGTTCTGCCTCCAGCAGCAGGCACTCCAGGCACCACGACTCTTTCTATACAGCGCTTTAAGATTGACTCCTCAGTACCCGACCGACCGTCTGAGGTTGCAGAAGCGAGGACCGAGCTCTAGGGGGCGCGTGAGAATCAAGCCCCGACTGGCAAAGTCTTCGCGTGAAGTAGAATGTTCCCTCTCGCAGACCGTTCTGCGTCCTCTGTTAGTCGTAACGCGCCCGGAAGTGTTTGTCGGCCTGGTGTGGAAGATGTTGTGGGTGTCGGCGGCGGTGCGGTCCACGCCGCGTGCCTGGTGCCGGACTCGGTGGGTGGCCACCTCCGGAGCCAACAGAAACCAAAAAGCGAGGCCGGATGCCAAGTACCGTGACACAGTGTTGTTGCCCCACAGCGATTTCCCTGTTCAGCTGCCCGGCCGGCTGCAGCCCGAAACTGAGTTGGAAATACAGCAGGTACAATGGGGAGGAGAACGGAGGCTGTTTGAATAGGGTTGAAGGAGGATGCAGAGGGAGAGAGGGAGAGAGAGAGAGGAAATTGTATCGTGCACACGTGCTTCTCAAGCCAGACTGTGGCTCACTCACTGTTTGTACCCCTCAAAGTGAACGCCCATAATGTGCAGTACAGAGTGCTGTAATCAAGGATCTGGAGAGGAGCTCTTTATAGAGCAGATAATTTTAGATGGACTTAAGGGGCAATATTGTTCACTCTGAAGAAAGCCCTGTCAGGATGCGTAGGGTTGTAGCCTGCAGAAAATGAGTATGCCACAATCCAAGGGAACTAAATTAGGGTGTTCAGCAAATTTGATATTTGTGAATCACTTTCCTGTAAGCCTTTGGAAGAAGCAGCCTAATAGACCAGCCTGATATTGCCATAGCTTGGAAGTGGAGCGGAGTTGGCCATGGTTGGTATTTGGATGGCAGGTCACCAAGGAAGACTGGGGTTGCAGTATTAAGGAATACAATGGCAAGCCACATCTGTTCATCTCTTGCCTTGAAAACCCATTTTTCCTGGGTTGTAATGAGTTGGTTGTGATTTATTAACATGTTGTTAAACTGGTATAAAACAGTATAACTTTGTCATGTAACTATGTGCCCAAAGCAGTAACTAGAGGATGCAATTGTTAAAGAAGCGATGTGTCTGTAAATGTCAAGTTCTTTCAACATAATGCTTGTTTGTATTGTTAAACAAATGGTTTTTGTATTTGAAAACAGCATAACAAACATTTATTAGGTGCTACATGTTAGCTTGCTATGACTGAATATGAGAATATGTTTCAATCTCCTGGGTTTTTTTTACTTGTTAGAATGTGTTATTAGTAAAACTGCATTCTGATTCTGTATTTCTGTAGAAATGTGGCTTTTCAGAACTGTATTCACGGCAAAGACAAAGGAAAACAAAGCAAGAATTTTGTCTTCACGATGGACCACCATATGCCAATGGAGACCCACATGTTGGTCATGCATTGAATAAAGTGAGTATATTTATGTTAAATTAATTTTCTTTGTCTTCATGGCACATAAGAACATAAGTTCTTCACATATTGTATGAGAAGATCTTAACTGGCAGGCTGGCCAAGTCCTTCTATTTGTGCCCTCCTTTAGGAGTGAGGCAGGTGACAACCAGAGACAGGGCTTTTTCAGTAGAGACTTACTCTTCTCTTCCAGGCTTAGTTATCATCAGTGCTGTCAAAGCATCTTTTGTATTTCTATCACCACAACATCAGTTTTGAGATATAATGACCAGAATTGCACACAGATTAGGAAGCAGCATAACTTTGTATAAGGCTATTACAGTATTAACTGTTCTATTTTGATCACCTTTCCTAGTAATTTCTAGCATAGAGTTTGTCACTGCAGCTGCTCAGTGAGTTGATGTTTTCATTGAGCTGTCAGTCACTACCCCAAAATATCTTTCAGCTAGTTCCAACCTGATATATTTAAAATTAGGGCTTTCTGTTCTAGTATGCATCACCTTGCACTTACCCATGTTGAACTTCATTTGACTTGTTATTGCCCACTCACCCAATTTAGATAGAGCTTCTTGTAGCTCTTCACAATTTGCCTTGGTTTTCAGTGTCCTGAATAATGTGGTATCATTGACTACTTCACTACTCACCCTCAAATCCAAATTATTTATGCACAATTTAAGTAGCAGTGTTCCCAATACCAGTCCTTGTGGGACCTGTGGCTCATTTTCCTCCAGTGTGAGAATTGTCCATTTATTCCTGCTGCCTGCTTTCTGACTTTTAATCCATAAGAGGAGCTGTCCTATGTCAGCTAAGTTTACACAGGAGTCTTTGGTGAGGTACTTGTCACCCATTGTACCTTTTGTAACTCCACATATATAATGTCCATCTTGGTCACTTGCTTATTAACCTGCTCCAATAATTCCAAGACATTGGTGAAGCAGGACTTCTCTTTGCAGAAGTTGTGCTGATTTGCCATCATTAGGCTTTGTTCCTCTGGGTGCTTAATCACTCTTTCTTTAATAACCGTTTTTACTAATTTACGTGGAATACTGTCAGGCCTGTAATTTCTTGAATCCCCCTGGACCTCCTTTAAAAATTGGCATGACATTTGCTATGTACTCAGTATTCAGTTAAATCTTCAATATCTAATATATAATTTTAGATTTATATGCAATTTAGTGCAGAATGATTGCTGAACTCTTCTGCCAGTTTAACCCCATTTCTTCAATAATTTTTGCTGTATTCCTGCTGCTGGAAAGGTGAGACATTGCCAAAGTCTAGTATTCCATATTTGAAACATGTATATGTTTCATCTCCCAGCTGCAGTGTTCCCTTTTGCCTGGATACACATATGCTGACAGCATACTGAAAGAGATTCTCGGTGGACCAAACAAAGCTTGGTCAGCTTTATTCAAAGTGTTACTTGGTGCCTTCATATTTTGTGAGAGGGTTTGCAGGCTACAAATTAAAAGGACATTATCAATATTTGAGCAAGAAACCCTGTTAACTCAAGTAAATGTCAGATCAGATACGAAAAAGTGTATCCCCTGACTGTCCTAATAAATTTTCTCCAGGTCATCTTCTAATAATTGACATAGCATAGAGTAAGCTATGAACTGGCAAGTCTCTTAATTTGGTGTGAATTGCTTTAATGTTTCAGATAAGCCACTTTGTCCCTCCTAACTTCATTCACGTGCACGTGTGAAATGATTTGAGTGCTCCAAAGTGCTGTACAAATTCTATGTACTTTTAAAATTGATTACCTGGTGGTTTGAGAAGCGGTTGCTAATTTTATGTTGAAGGGTTATTATTGTAATCTTGACTTGCTTGGGGACTTTATCAAATGTTTTGGTGGTCTTGACTAACAATTGATTCTGCATTTTAGCTTGTGTTCATGCTGACATCAGAATTTGCTGTCAAGTAAATATCAAAAGCACTAAAATGAAAAGAAACACCAACTATCTTCTTTTGTTTTTGTTAATCTACAGACATAATGGCCTTCTTGGTCTGATGTATATGACAGTCATTACTTACAAGGTCACAGTAGCTCACTCTAGATTTGACCTTGACTATTACTGCCATGCTAGACCCATCTCGGAGTCCCATGACTCGCTTCCAGTCGTTTTCTGGGTGTTTTTTAAGCTCTTCCTTGTCTTCTTGGAGAAATGTTTCTACCTCTGGAAAGGTTTTGAGCCATTGTTGATCCTCTTGGAAATGTTCTTTAATCAATTCTTGTAATTCTTGAAATGCTTGGCTATTCATTTCTTTATCTCCGTACAGGATATCATCTAGCTCTGTTTGGGAAGACTCTTCTGTTTCCCCTGCTTTGGGTGCCAAATTTATCTTTTCCCTGCCTTCTGCTGCCTCTTACTGTTCGCTTTCTGCTTCTTCTGCCAATTCTTCTAATTGCTTAGTCATTTGATTGTTTTGTTGTTGTAAGGTTTGAAGGATATTCTCCCACATACAATTTGCTTTTTCCATTTTTTTCACTTCTTCTTGCGCTTCTCGGTTTCTCGAGCTATGTCCTATAGTTATTTTACGTGTTATTCCTCTGCTCCGCTCTTGGATTCGAGCAATATCGTTATTAATTTTCCTTCAGGATTTACTGTTTTTGAGTGTAGCCGAGGGGTCAGCAACCTTTAACACCCAAAGAGCCATTTGTACCCGTTTTCCACGGAAAGAAAACACTTGGATCCGCAAATACTTTTTGACATCTAAAATGAAGATAACACTATATATTCTCATGCAGGGAGAAGTTCCCTTCTTTGGGGCCCATTTTTACCCATCAAAGCAAAAAAAAAGGGGGGGGAGGTAAAAAGCCTGTTGTTTTGTACATGATTCAAATGACCAGCAATAGAAAACCCGTTTCACACATTTCTCTTTTCTTGTGTTGAAAGACACTGATTATTCCTCCCCAAAAGAACCTCCTCAAATTCCACTTTGATGATGGATCAAAATTGGTGCCTTTAATGGGGTTGTCAACTTCCGGGGGGAGGGGGGGCTGAACTTCTCCCCCCCGCCCCGGAGAAAATATCTGCCATGGAGGGTGGACTCAACAGCCATATTCCTCACTGAGCATGACCCCTGCCCTGGTCCCAAAAGCCACAGCTTCTGAGAATCTACCTCCAAATGTCCTGGGATTTGCCCGCCGGGAGTTGGCAAACTGCGACAACCATGGCTGAGGATGATCCTGGTCTTCCTCCTTTGGATGATCTACAAGCTTACCCTCCACTGGCTTACTCTGAAGTAAAGCTTCCAAGATCCATGTGTAAGGCTTTCCCCATGCGCTTCTGCCCTCCTTGGCAATGCAGAAGCAAACAATTCCCATCCACCCCCACCTCCCCATCAAACAGCCCCAACAAATGCAACCTTGCAGGTCTGCAGGTAATAACTCCTTTAAAACCTGACATCATCTTTCTCACCTGGACTCAGCCAGACTGCCATCCACCAGTAAAGCCATCCGCCAGTAAAGTAGGGCTGCTGGGGGGTCTGCAACCCAAGGTGGCATTGCTGGGGTCCCCCATGTAGTCCTGCCCCACAAGGAGGAACCGGGGGAGAGGAAAATGAGGCCACCCAAAGCAGGGGCGACTCCTGACCCCCCATTCAAGGGGGGTGGACTGAGGTTAGGATTTCGCTGAAAATCTGCGCTTCTGCAACTCCCTCCCATATTCCACCTTCGCCGCTCACCTGTTCAAGAGGATCCACCAGTGGTGCTCCGCTCCCGCTCTGCGCCATCATCACCAGCATCAGCCAACCAGGCAGCTGAGACAAGGAAGCCGGAAGTGGCTTGGGATAGCCGTCTCGGGCTGTGCCTCTCTAGGAATGGGGACTCTTTTCCATTAACCTTTAGGGCAACTCTCCAAAGGAGGCTGAGAGGACCCGAGCCACACAGAGCTACAAGGATGAAAGAGCTGCATGGGGCTCCGGAGCCGCAGGTTGCAAACCCCTGGTGTAGCCTATGCTTTTTCTTAAAATGCCTTAGTAACGTCCTGTTAGAAATTACATACTAGAGGATAGAGAGATGTGTAACGCTCCCTGTATGTTTCTGAAGCATTTGAAATGTAAACTAAACATTGTAGGGTGCTTGTGAATTTGAAGGGTAAGATTGGAAGCACATCCTTTTTTCCCTCCCCTTTCAGATTTTGAAAGACATCACCAATCGATTTTACATGATGCGAGGCTATACTGTACATTATGTGCCGGGCTGGGATTGCCATGGATTACCCATTGAGTTGAAGGCATTATCAGAACTTGAAGGGACACAGCATCTTTCAGCAATGGAAATCAGACAGAGAGGTATTTTGCAAGTGGGGGGGGGGGTTGTGACATGGGCATGCTGCTCAGTGAGCATGAGAGTCTTTGTCATGAAAATGAAAGAACCTTGAAACATTGTGTGCCTTGAAACATTTGAGGGATTGTACCCTCATAGACCAGTGATTTAATTTCAGATTGAAAGGGTGTTAGGAAGATGAAAATATACTAAAGAATTGTTTGAGTAGTCAGAAAAGAGCTGGGCTGCAAATCATATGATCAGATCTTTTGTTCTTTTGAAATGGGTTCTACTTCTCTGTGTGAACTTGGTCCAATCATTCTCTACATCTGATTACTAAAGCAGGTTTGTGCCATAAATGCTGAAGCTCGATTTTCAAACACCTTTTTGTGTTCTTTTTCAATGATCCTGCTGTCACCGTGTACTGCTGTGTTGGTGATGGTCACTTTCTTGTCCTTGATCACTGTGATATCTGGTATATTGTGTTTCAACACTTGGTCCATTTGGATTAAGTGCTGAAACACAGTACAGCAGACATCACTGGGGTAAGATCTAATAATACCAGCAGCGCCGATCTGCCTTGGTTGAGCTGCTTTTGGAGCACATCTGTGATGGCGACACTGTGACTGTCCCATGCCCAGCATGGAAGCCGGACTGGAAGGGATTGAGTGCCACCATATCTTATTGTGTTCTGCATTACCTTATGGCTTATGTTCCTGTTTTTGTTTTTGTTTTTGGTTGGCTGATAATTAAGCTGGTAACACTTCCCTGATATTGGCTAATTTGCTATTAGTCACATATTTTCCTTTTTCAGCCAAAGAATTTGCACAAAAGGTGATTGAAAAACAGAAATCAGCCTTCATTCGCTGGGGCATAATGGCAGATTGGGAGAACAGTTACCATACATTTGATAAAAAGTATGAAGCAAAACAACTGTCTATTTTTCACCAAATGTATGATAAGGTAGGTTAACACTTGACTCTATCACAGAATCTCAGCTTCCAAGAAACAAGTCTGTTTTGATGATTTCAGCTTTCTCTTTCTTCCATTAGGGTTATATTTATCAGGACTATAAGCCAGTGTTTTGGTCTCCTTCAACAAAGTAAGTACTCATCTTGGTTTTTTATCCTCAAATATAATTTTGGAAGGGGCAGGAGCAGAACTGGCTGTATAGTGGGTGGCAGATTTGGGGAGTGGAAGCTGTCACCTTGGTACTGTACCTATTTCCATTTCTTCTCTTTCCCCAGTACACCTTGCAACACTGGGTCTTTAAACACAATGTTGCAAGATGTATTGCAGGAGTTTGTAAAGCCTTATTGGGCATGCAGACCTGCCATTTTTTTAAAAAAGTGGACATGGGAAGAAATATTAGCTACCTTAGGGGAAGGGCCTCAAATTGCTGTTGGAAGAAAGATTTTTGAGTTGGTGTCTTCTGTTCTTGTTCTTTATCCAGTACAGCCCTGGCTGAAGCTGAGCTTGAATACAATGAGCAGCATGTTAGCCGTTCTGTCTATGTCAGATTTCCCTTGTTGAAAGCGCCACCCAAATTGGCTTCTCTGATAGGTATGCATTGTGTTCCCTGTACAGTGCAAGTTCATTATTTTGGTTCTCCAAATAGATGGGTTAACGGAATGCATTTCCATCTCTAGATGGAGCACCGGCTGCAAGTTTGATAGTTTGGACCACACAACCCTGGACTATTCCAGCCAATCAGGCTGTCTGTTATATGCCAAATTCAGAGTATGTAAGCAGTTTATTTGATTTGTCTCTGGTACTGGAATGACTTGAAATTTGTTTATATGTTTTCAGTGATGTGGTGTAAATAATAGTACTAAACTAATCATGTGGGCTGCTTGATCTGATTTGTTTATTCAGAATCAAATGCCACTGTTTACAACCAGGAAAGTGTTCCTGTAGGGCAGCATATGAATAATTTGACAGCATTGAATACATAAATCCAAAATGCTACAGTTCCAAAAAGGAGACTTGTACATCTGTCCCTTCCACATCACAGGGGTTTGGGGCATTGCGTCCCCCACGATCTGGAAAATCCACATAAATCTGCTCCCTGGCTTGCCTATTGTTTGAGGGAGGGTGTGGGGGGGGGGTGCCTGGCCCAACAGTATTGTTCTGTGGTTGCCGGCAGCTGCAGGGTGACAAGTCCTTTCTGGCAGCCAATATGCCTGAGTCCTAGGTAGCAGTGAAGTGAAGATTTCTTTAAAATAATTCTCTTGAAATGAGCTTTTGTTCTTTTTTACTTTTATTGCAATAAGTCCTGTGAAAATGATGCTTCCTTCTGTGTGACAGAAAGTTCATTTTCAACATCACTGTGTCCTGTGAATTGGCACGATGTAAGGAAGATCTGCTATGTTTATTTGGATTATCTGTAAAATAGCTTCTTACTCTTCTATACAGTATTATAGAATGTTATTTTGTGCATAAAATTGTAGGTATTCCATTGTGAAGTGCACTGATACCGGGGAGCACTTTATTGTGGGTGCGGACAGAGTTCAGTATGTAGCTGCCATGCTGGATACAGAGTTTGATGTGATTTCAACATGTAAAGGTAAAATTTTCAATACTCTGATGTTAAGAAACCTTAAACGTTTAGATGTAAAAATCCTGATACTGTAGAATATCATTTACTGAGTGACTAGTGAGTCCTGCTTGCATTCTGATGCCATATTTAATACATTTTGTTAAGCAATAATTAGATTATAAATCCAAGTATTCTACTTCAGGAACTGCCTTTGAGGTAATCCTTTGGTGTCAATTGAAGTGGTGTTGTTTAATTTGCTTTTAATGATAGCCATTCTCTCTGATTGGTTTATAAAATGTATAGTGTGTGGTAGCTTCAATTACTTGTCTAATTTCTCACTCGAAGTAATCCTGAAATATGATATGTATCTTTTTGGTGGGTTTTTTTACAAATCAGTATATTAAAGCGTTTGGCAGAGATGCTGAAGACTTATGAACAGGGGGGGAGGAAGTCAATACAGCTGGGCAACAATCTTCCTTTAAGACTTGACCAGAGTTCAATTCCTGTAATGTCAGAAGTAATTCTTGTGTTTCTATTTCTGTGTTTTGTGGTTTTTTGGTTTTCTTCTTTCAATTCAGGGGTAGATTTGGAAAGTGGTGCATGTTCACATCCTACGATTCCTGGGAAAGAGTCTCCACTGCTGCCTGCAAATCATGTGACCATGTCAAAAGGAACAGGATTAGTTCATACAGCCCCAGCTCATGGTATGGAAGATTACAGTGTAGCTTCTCAACACCACCTTCCCATGGTACTGTGGTTTTGCTTGCTTGGTTTTTTAATCTGTGTTTTGTTGTTTTCAAACATTCTTAATGTCAGACATTTATAGATGGAGCAAGAAAGACTAGAAGCTCTTAATGTCATTTTTAAAGCTCTTCCAAGAGTAGCTTATAGCTCTTAAAGCATTTGTAAAGTTACCAGCTATTCTGAGTTGGATCTTGTCTAAGAGGTCATCTCTCCCCCACCCCGCCCCCATCCTTGCCACTTCCCAAGAGAAGTCTGTTTCCCCCTATTATAACTAGTATATAGTTCTCCCCATATTATATCTATTATATCTCCCCACTCTTCATATTATATCTATTAGCATTTGCAGGAGGAGGATGTTCTTGTAAACAGTGTAAAGGAAAGAGCTACTTGCATGTATGCCCCAATTCAAAGTTACTCCCCCCCACCCCCCCACCCACCCCCACCCCCGCTGAAATCCTAAATTGGAAGACCCAGTCATGGACTTCCAACATTGTGTGTAATTTCGCCTTGGTGTTCTTTTCATATGATTGGCCAAGAAAAGAAGACTTCTGAGGCGCTTGTGTACTAGAATGGAATGATTCCATCCTGAAAATTATCCAGTTAGATATCGTGAATCCTTAAGCAAATTCAATTAATTGTATTGTTGAAGGCCACACAGCCCAGAAAACTCACCACAATCAGTTAACTGTATTTGGATAAACTCAATTTCTGTAGCCAGTAGTACTCTTCTCCTACAGAAAACATGTTAGACTGGAGAAAGACTGCAAACTTTGCTCAGTGAAATGGTAGGGTAACCCCCTCCTTCCTGCTCACTTTCTCTCTTTTCCCTGTGGATACACTCATAACAAGGGGAGAAATGAGTGTGGGGGAAGGAAGCCAGGAGCTTTTTCTAGTAGTTGTTGCTGCATTGTTTTTGAGATTTTTGGGTTGCTAACCAAAATGTTGTGGAACTTCAGTGTGCAGGGAATTTTGTATTCCCAATTTTTTAAAAAAATTTCTTGCAAGCTTGGGAGTTCCACTAGTTTTGTGGAAGCCTGCATTGTAGCTGTAGCTAGCCCTGTTGGATGGATTTCTTAACTATTAGATATATAGACAGATGTTTCTGTTGTACTTTCAGACGTTCAAAGCACACGTCATAAATTGCTTTGTACAGTTTATTACAATAAGCCTTATTAAAGCAGGTCAGCATTTTTCCTCATTTTGGAGAATGGGAGCTTAGCTAAAAAAGATTAACTTATGTCAGGTCACCTAGTGAACTCTTTGCAGCACTAAGAGTTGCACCAGGAACTTCCTAATTCAGCAGTCTTCAACAACTGTCTTTAATCAAGTCCTTGATCAGTTGTTCTCAACTTTAAAGTATAATCCCAGCTAATGTTCTTCTAGGATTCTCTGGTGGATGAAGGTGGATTTTTCACAGAAGCTGCAGGATCTGAACTTCAGAACAAAGCTGTTCTTGAAGAAGGAAATGAAACAGGCATGTATCACGATTTCTATCTGAAACTAAGGGAGGACATGGCAGAGCTCATCTCCAGTTGTGCTTGGCTATGACATTTGACACTCACAGTGATCTTTTCATGGCTTTCCGCAGTGATTCAGATGCTTCAAGCAGCCAAGAATTTATTAAAAGAACAGAAATTCACTCACAGCTACCCATATGACTGGAGGACTAAAAAACCAGTGATTATTCGTGCCAGCAAGCAGTGGTTCATTAATACAGCCAGCCTCAAGGCTGCTGCTAAGGTACCAGACAGACTCTCTGAACCTTTCACTCTTCCTAAATTATCAGGTGTAATTTTCTTTATTCTACTCGGTTGTGAATGCCAATAAGTCACCTCCAGATGAGAATCTCATGTAGGATATATAAAGGCAGTAGATAAGATTCTAAGTCATTTCTGCATTTATGGCAGAGGTTTTGTGAATTTCCTACTCAAGATAAAGCCTCCCCACAACCCTGCCCCATCCCGTGCTTTTTTGGCGGCACAGGGGTGGAAACAGATGGAGTAATAAACTACTTCTTGGCAAGACAGCGGTTCTTAAAAACACACACAAGAAAGTGCACAGTGTCCAGTTCTCTGGCAACTTGAAATTTGTGGTAGCTGCCATTTGCCAGGCCAGTTAGGAAGGAATTTAGACTGACCTGAAACAGATTTCTTGATGTATTGGTGCAGCTGCTAAGGCATTTGGGTCCTATGCAGTACCAGGCTTCAATGTCACTGTCCCCACAGCAACTCTGAATGTGAACTGAACTCCTAAATATGCAGTGTTTATTTCAAAAATACATCTGTGAGACCCCCTGTTTAAAGTAGTAGAAACTCAAATGGAAGGTTATGCTCTTGTAAAGTTTGTTTTTGTTAAACAGTTCTATGGGGAGATAGTGTCTTTGCCTCTCTTTGGCACATGAACTTGGTCAGACTCCAAGCCTTTTTCTGGATTTCTTTTTCAGGAAGCACTAAAGAAAGTTAAATGTATCCCAGCTTCAGGAATGAACAGAATGCTAGAAATGCTTGACAGAAGAGCATATTGGTGTATATCCAGACAGAGGCGCTGGGGCGTCCCCATTCCAGTTTTTTACCATAAGACAACAGGTGAATCCTTAATTAACAGGTATGTATTTTATGAGCTTTTGTTTTTCAAAATGCAATTTAGAAAATATGGCAATTTGTGGTTTTTTGCATACAGCATCAGTTGATAAAGGGAATACTTCAAAGCCCCAACATATTTTGGCCTTGGCTGTCAGGTGCTTTTTGGAAACTGTGCAGGCAATACGATTGTCATGCTTGCTTCATCAGTATACATATTTGCATAAGAATTCACTCAGATGGTGCTACAGCCAATGTGACAGGATGCTGTGTCCAAGTCATTGTCGTTCAGGAGTTTGATTGGAGCAAGCATGTTGTCCTCTTATTTTTATGTTTGGGTCTGTACGGAATGTCCTTGAAGTCCCAGGTTGGTGCAAAGTTGGCATGCATGTTTAAGTTTCTGCACATACAGATGACCACAGGATTGGGACTTCTGTATAAACAAGGCTTCATGATGTGATCAAAAAGGGGACCTCAAACAAATAATGGTTCATTTTGCATAATCAGATGCCCATCATCATGACAAACAGGGTGTGAAGGAAGGAATTTTGCATTTCATACACACATACACTTTGGGGTCTCACTGGGGTCTCACCTTCAAAACTCACTGAAGCAAAATAACCACTTTCAGACCAGACTTGTCAGATTTTCCACCTTTTCCCCAGGTATTGAGTGCTTCAGTTATGGTAGCATATGATGGAATTTAAGCACTTTTCCTCAGCCCTGTAACTTCCCCCAGAGGAGAGCCTGTTATTTCTACTTTCTAGGCAAACCCCTTCCTGAGGCACAAATAATAATGCTGAGGCAGATTTCAAACTCAGACAGAATCAAAGATTTATTTAACAGAGGAGATGGGAAAGGGAGGTAACTTAGATGGAGGAAAAGGAGGTAGGAGAAATATATATACAAGAGAGTTCTTAGTTCTTAGTTTCTGGATATATGAGGCGCAGGCTTGTTACATTTCAGTTTCAGTTCTCAGTTACCTTCGATGTTATAAGATGGCACTGTGTTAGCTGATGGTATGGGCTAATGGATTATGCACAGGGTCTAACACAGGCTGGTACATATACTCAGTACCCTCAGTCAGCCTTCCCAGTAAGAAACCCTAAATAAACATAAAACTCTCTCTGGAGAAGACAAAGCAAAACCCCCACTGTACCAGACTACTGGGAATTCTTTCTCTCTCTCTAAAATATCTGTTCCTCTCTGTGGTTTATTTATTTGGCCCCCTGTGGAAAAGACCTTTCCATTTCAACCCTCTGATAAACCTGTGCCAGTTCGCTAGGCTGGTGGTGGTGTTCATCCAAGTCTTTGCACCATGTTGCAGATCGGTGCACAACTGCACCATTTAACCTTCCTTCCTCATACTGTTTCTGAATTAACAGAATAGAGGTAGAAGAAAAGAATGAATGAGGGGAATGACTGTTAGAAATGCAGGGGGACCTGTGTGTTAGTAATAGCAGAAAACTGAAATGATGAACTTGGGTTCGGAGAGACCCCTGGTGGTGTAGAGAAGAAAAAATAGGAATCAAAAAATCCAGTAGGATGAGGAAAGAAAGAGAATTAGCTTGAGAGATGTGAATACAAAGATGTGTGAATTGGGAAATACAAAATAATGAGGAAAGCTGCAGGGAGAAGTGTATTTTCTCCTCTCCCAATATGTACTCTTCCCCTTCCATGGTGGCCTCCACAGCCTCTCCCATTTTTGCTTCCTTCTTCCTACCCACCAACCAGCCTACATTTATCTACCCATCTTCAGCTTTCCCTCCTCTCTGCAGTCTCTTCCTGGGAAAATTGTGGCCCAGTTGTACAGTGGTGCAATACCAACCTGGACTCATTTTCTTCAGTGTCTCCTTCCTCACACTAGTTCTTTCCCTCTTCCTGGCAACCCCATGTCCTCACATTTTTTCTTTTTACTTGTATCTTTCTTGCCCACCAACAAACCTACTTACCTTTTAACTGTTCCCCTTCAGCTATATTTTTATTTATTTACTTCATTTATACTTCACTTTTCTCTATAATGGGGACCCAAAGCAGTGTATATCATTCTTCTCTCCTCCATTTTGTCCTTGCAACAACACTTTGTGATATGTTAGGCTGAGGTAGAGTGACTATCTCAAGATCAGCTAGTGATCTTAGCGGGCAGAGTGGTGATTCAGACATGGGTCTCTCAGATCCTGGTCTCAAATTAGCCACTACAGCATTCATTTTTTATGGGGTTGCTATTGTTGAACTGTAGCAAGCAGCTAGATCTGGATGAGTCATGCAGGTCACGTGGTAACTAGTCACATGGTCATTGCTGCCAGGCCTGGCTCCAATGAGACTTCTCCTAAAGAGTAAAAACAGGCTTGAAAAGGGCCCTACCTCCTTCCCCTGATAGTACCATTGCATTTGCCCAGCAATGGCCAGCAAGGACATTCATTTCTTAAAGCTTCAGGTGCTGCTTCTATTATATTGGAGGGTCTCATCCCCAAGCTGTAGTTGCTTTTAGATTTCAGATCTTTCTGTAAAGCTCAAGCATTTTTCAGGTTTGTAGAAATATCTGTTGTGTCTGCACAGGGCTCAAGTTCTGGATTTAAGTATCCACAGATTTGGCTATGTTGAGAATTTGATATATTGATACAAAGGAGCATTCTCAGCTATCACCATCTACGAAGTTACCACCCTTCAGTTCACAGAAATCAGTTCAACAGATAAAGACAATTCATGCATTGGGGTAGACTGTTGGTGGCAATTTGGGAAGAAATAGTTGAGTAAATAGAATCTGGCTGCCTGGGAAGAAATGCCAGAGAAACTCCTTAGGTGAATGTGAGACTGAAAATTCTAAAAGTGGCTATTTAGAGATGAGAAATGCTTTGTGAGAGCTTTCTTCTAAATTCAGGAGTAGTGTTCTCTGGGAAGTTCTGTCTTATTGCAGATGGATGAGGTTTGGCTGTGACTTGTTCATTAGTAATGGGGGCTGTGGGGTTGGATGTATTGCCATTATTAGGGAGTTTGCTGCTATGTAGCCCAGTTTTAAACTCCTGGCTTCCTTATTCAAAATGAGAAGCCCACAGTATTTGACACAGTTCTAACTTAAGTATGTTCATCAGAAGGTGTGGAAGGGGTGCAATTTCAATTTATGGTGGAGCCATGAAAGTGAAAGAGTTCTGGTTCCAAAAAGAATCAGTGAAAATGTGAATTGTTGCCACCCAGAAGCTCCTGTGCAGCTTAAATTGGTCTGAAAATGTTTACTAGACTGAAGGTGTCAGAGACCTTGTCATTTATTGCTTAAATGTAGCGAAGACTCTCCTGGTGTCTCCTGGCTAATCATGTCTCTTGTAAGACTCAGTGGTCAACTAAATTTCAGCCAGAACTGAGCTTTGCACGATCGGAAATTTTAGGGAATAGCAAACTGGTGTTGTTTAATAGAGTTGGGTTCTGATGTATAGAATTAATCTGATCAAAATTTGCCATCAAAATTTGTTTTGCATTTATTCTCAGATTGCCAGTAATCAATAAGGTTGGTTGATATCTGTTTTTATTTTCCTTCGTTTAAAAACTTTTAGGACTCTAATTGGATTCATATTTTTGGTAAAGGAGGATTGAAGTTCCTTTTATTGAGCAAGCTTTTTTGTGCTTTGGTTTGATCTGTTATTTAGAATGTTAAAGCATGATTGGGAGGTGGGGGGAAAGGAATAAGCCTGACAAGAAAAGAACAATATACACACTATAGGAAAGAGGCGTTTTCATGTGTTCTTGTGCTGCTGTTTTTTTTAATCTTGCCAGTTTGCTTATGTGAACTGTCAGTGTTCTGATTTGATAGACGTTCAGCTTTATTGTCCTCTGCATGACAACTTAGAATGTTTATACTCAGTTCAAATGGATGTTTTCTTTAGAGCACATGTAGGCCGAAGGTAAATTGTGATCCACTGCTAGACTGATTCCACGAACCACTAAGTGCCTGCTGGGATTGTAGCAATTTTTCCAGCACTAGGTGTCTGCTCAAAATCACAGAAGGAAGTTTAGCTCATACGGTTTTAAGGAAATGCGTGTATGCCGTTTTCCTTAATAAATTAAAAATACATTTGTGATCTCAGAGATTCTAGTAGCACGTGTGTGTATGACACCCACATTCTAATCACTGATAATGGAAGCTTATTATCAGTTGCATTGAGTTCTTTCACAAGGCCAAGCAAATCCTGACGGGCTTAGTTTGTATGTAGCTCAGGAAGCAATTTGTAGGATTGTATGTGCCCTCTCTTCTGGCTTCCCCTCCCATGCCCAGATTCCACCAGTGTATGTTGTAATTCTACTTCAGATGATTACGACTATGTATTGGAAATCTTATGCGTTAGCCTGTAACACCAAACTCCAGTACAGCCAGTGTGGTGTAGTGGTTAGAGCATTGAACTAGGATCTGGGAGAACCCAGGTTTGAATCCCTGCTCTGCCATATACATTTACTGCATGTAGAAAGCATGGTTTACAGTACCAAACTCTGTTGGGTAAACATTAGTAACTGTTAACCATGTATTCTATGACCTGTCTTGAAAATACAGAAATATGTCTTGATAAACCGGTGTGGTATGGTAATTAGAGTGTTGGACTAGAACCTGAAAGAAGCTCATTGGTTGACATCTGGAGTGCCACAGGTTCGCCACCACTGTTTTAGTTATTTTATAGAGGTAAAAACAGTATCTATTGCTGTTTGTTTTAAAAGACAGGTTTTTTAAAAGACAGTTTGCTCACAAGAAACAACAAAAAAGCACTTTAATATTTCTGTCAGAAAATAGAATTTATAGATCTGTTTATTTATTTATATTTTGCATTTATATCCTGCCAATCTCCCGAAGGACTCGAGGTGGCTTTACAATCAATATATGGTAAAAACATATAAAAACAGGTACAGAATTACAACATACAAGATATAAATGCTAAAACCAGTTTAAAACAAGTTAATTTCAAGATAGTATAAAAAAATCCTAAACAATATAAGGTAACAGGCATGCATGTCATATCCCAAGTGAGGATCAAGAACGATATCAAAAAGGGTTCCTGGCCAGCCCAACTGTGAAAGCCCGGTGGAATAACTCTGTTTTACAGACCCTGCGAAACTAAACCTGATTCCGCAAGGCCCAGATGTCCTTGGGGAGTGCATTCCACCAGGTCTGGGCCAGGGCTGTAAAAGCCCTGGCCCATGTTGATGCCATTGACAAATCCCCCTTGGAGGGGCCTTTAAGGACAATAAAATGAAAATGTTGCATAAGCATTAAGAACATTGATGTAGAACAATTCTTATTTTTATCATAAGCCCAAGTACAGATCCAAAGTTGTCATGGTTCTGTCACAGCCTTAAGCTAGGGGAAGTTTATGGGAAACCATTTCAAGTAAATTAGAAGCTTCATGTTAGTTTTCAATACAAGAGTGGATTCCTAGCACTACTGAAGAGTGATATGAAAGAGCTTTACGTATCTTTAAATGGATTTGTTCCTTGAGTCTGAACTATAGTCATCCACTTGGCATACTGATTAATTTTTCCCCAGCATTGTCGTCTGTATAACTTGCCGACTGGTGAAAGTATGCAGTGTATTGGCCTACAGAAATGACAGGCAGACTTAAAAAGCACAGTCTGTCAAATCATAGGTCATTACCCTGGACCTCAGGTTTGAGCAGAAACATGGATGGATCTTGTGTCCCTTTGCTGCTTTTTCTGTGGAGCATGTAGTATTTAAATACGCTTGCACAATACAAAGAAAATACATTGGAAGGAAAAACAGTATTTTCCCTAGAGCACATGTATATAATAGATATAACTGGAATAGCAATTTTGGCTGATCGTGGTTCTCCGCTGTAAACTCTGTCCTGATGGGGAGATGTTCTTCAGTCAGTATCTACCCCAGTTTGTTCAGTGGCCTTCAAAAGTAACAGCACCTCCACTGGAAATTTGTCTAGTCCACATGGAGTTGCTGTTACACTTGACAACACTTTTAAACGGCATCTGTTTCCTGTCCACCATCTTGTCCATGAGCGCTCCTATTGCAGCTAGTTTGAAATACAAAAGTTATTTTCTCCTAGGCAAGTCTCAGTAAGCAAAGTTGCAGGTGAAGAGATAGTATTCTTGTTTGGGACGATTTCTTGCATAAACCATAATTTTTTTACTTTTTTAACCTGAAACCCAGACATTAATATTTAGTCTCTTTCCACCCACCCATTCTAATTTATATTCAATGCTATATGTTTGTCACTATGAATCTGATGACTGACTGAACCCTCAAGCACAGGACTGAAAGGTTGGAGCAGAAGCAGCAGGTACTGGTAGTTCACTGTGGACTTAAAGATAAGCAGATTTACTAAGGCCCCTTCCGCACACGCAAAATAATGCGTTTTCAAATCACTTTCACAACTGTTTGCAAGTGGATTTTGCTATTCCGCACAGCTTCAAAGAGCACTGAAAGCAGTTTGAAAGTGCATTATTCTGCATGTGCGGAATGAGCCCCTATGATTATAGACTGGGATGTACTCTTCTGAAAAAGTACTTCTTTGCTTTGGGGGATTTTCTGATTGGGGCACTGAAATTTCTCCTTCTAATCAAAAGAGCCTGTAAACTTTCAGAGAAATGAAAATTATTGATGAAAAACTGAACCTTTGATAGTGACTGCTGACTGTTTTAAGGACTGATATGTTATATTAGATAAAAATATTTCTTAAAAGTATCAGTGGATTCACAGTTTTTGTTTATCGAACTGTGAGATCGCAGGTGTACTTTTTCTACGTATAGAAGTAGCAGCAGCAGCCATTGCTGGTCTTGCTTAAATTTAATGCAGTCAAAAATTGAGAACCAGAATGTTCAGCGACCAGGACCCGTGGTATACAAAAGAAATGCATGTATTATATACTAAATGAAAAACATGCATATTTGCAGTTTGGTTTTTCATGTCAAATACAAGATATTAATCAATGTATTGAAATGAAGAGATTAGAAATGCATGCTGGTTCACAAACCCAGTTAATCAAAGTTTGCAGTTTAAGTAAATGAATTCCATTTAAATATTTTTTCAAGTGCTCCAGTTATTTTTTGTTAATTACTCAATCTTAGTGTTAAAGGATTGATTTGTATGTGTGGTTTTACTGCTAGTTACCCTACATAATTTAGCAAAGGACTGGATGCACCTAGCTTTTTCAGTGTCTCATCCAATTTTCCTTCTTCCTATATCCCTAGGCAAAATAGCTTTTGAACATGCATAGCCTTTTTTGGGTACTCAACAGGAAACCTTTTTTTAACATTCCCAAAAACTGATTGGATCCAACCCAGCCTTCATGATAGTGATTTTTTGTTAGCTGAAACGTCTTAAATTCCCTAAACTTCTAAAATACCTCTGCTTAAATATATTGAAAGGTTATCTTAAGTAAAAAAGAAGTTACCTGGCATTTCTCATTGTTGAATGCAAGGAAGCAATAGCGACCAACTGTTTCTTTCCCCTCCTGGAAAACTTCTCAGTGCTGCTTAATTTCCCACTAAATAAGCATTTGGCGTAATCAGTATCAGAGTTCAAAATGATTGGTTGGCGTCATGGTAGCGTGCGTTGCCTGGTGGATTTTTGTGGGTAGGGTGACACGTAATGCAAGTTCTATTCGATATGGCACATGAATACAGGGCAAAGTTTTACAACAGGTTTGCTTATTGCTTACTCTGTGAATTATGATTTTCAAACTGAAGCTTGTCATTTGTAGAGTGATAAGTAGTTATTTGAGCAAGGTGTTGGGCTGGCACACTGAATGTACACTGTGGAGAGAACTTTCACCTTGGGATGAATTGAGAAAAATACTTCTGGCATTCATAATCATATTGCAGAAACTTATAGGAGGGTTTCCAAGAGGAACTAAACTGGAACATACTCCAGTTTTGAGAAATATTGTGAAAGTATAGACTACCATTTGTTTCTTAGAAGCCAAATAATGTACAACTATGATTGCCAAATTATTAATTTTTAAAAACTTTGTATAGCTTGCCTAACCACATAACCATTCTGAGCATGTGTAATTTAAACCTTTCTTTTAAAATATAGTAATTTTCCTGCCTTCTTGTCTAGAAGAAAATTGTAATGGGCAAATGTTAATTTACAAACCTGCATATAAAACCAAAGATGGTTACCAGTTGTAGATTTGTTGAAAAACTATTAATAATGATTATATCCTATGGCCAAACTAGCTGTAACTCCCTGTGTGTGTGTTTTGCTAGCTTTCAACAGTTGATCCAATGGTAGAGTGAAACAGATAATCTAATCTTAGCATGTGTGTTAAATTGCTGTTGGCCTTCAGGTTTCTTAGGGAATCTGATATTGACATGGTATCGTTGTCACGTATCTATTTATTTGTACTGCTGAAGTCCAATATCTAGTGAGCCAGCCACCTTCGCCTGTTGCAGCAAAATCAAAAAGGGTCTTGTGGCACCTAAAAAATTCATAAAAGGATAAGCAATTCCTGCACTTCATCAGATGTAGTATGTTGGGCCAATGTATCTCTTAATAAAAGTTATGCTCAAATGCCTCTTAAAATGACTGCATAGTGGCAGGTAGCACACAGTGGCAGAACTGCTCCCCCCCCCCCACTGCCTTAGTAAGGATTGCAAAGAAAACCAAGATTCTTTTGAATTGAGAAAGGAAGCTTCCGTCCCTTTCCCAGGCTTTCATCTGCAAGTATGAAATCTAGTGAAAGCTTTAGGAGTGGCCCAGATTTAGCAGTCGCCATCTTCAGAAAAAGACTGTATTTCACAAGGTTTGAAAAGGCACTGCAGGAATGGGCCACATTAAAATGGCAGCTGCTACATGGATGCAATTGAGGGTCCCTTACAATGGAAAATCAAATTGATTCCTCTGTTGGCCCTCTCAACTTGGCCTGTGCAAACTCATGCCACTGATTAAGCCATTTCTGCAGCAAGAAACTGTGGAGTGGATTCTAAACTGCTGCAAATGAAAGAAGTTTGCTGAAGAAGTTTTGCCGCCTTCCAGATACCCTTTCCTCTTGAATGTCAGAATCTCAAGAGGTTCTAAACTGAGTTGGTTTTAAAATGTGGTGTCAAAAGTCATAAATCAACCAGCATATGAAAAAAATCAAAACGTTACACTGGGTGTAAGCGTAAAAACAAACAGCAGCAGCAACAAAAAGGTTTCAAGTGTTTTAATAAACCATCTGTTGCTTTTCTATTATCACCATCTGCTGTCAACTTTTCTTTATTCTTGATACTGTTGGATAGAACCTGCCTGTCTTGTAAATCTTCTTCCGTGGCTGGTGCCAAATGTGGGATATTAGTGTAGGAATCCATTGGCTAACACAGAGAGAAAAGGAGTTTAAATAATTCTGGTATTATTCATATTGGTTTTCAGGAGTCTCCTTTTGAGGAAATGTAAGAGTTTTTGCAACTGCATTTAACATCTGTGAATTGTCAGCAATTTTCATTGTTTTGTATCTTGTACAGATAGGGTTTTTTTGTTTGCAATCTAACTCTGTTGCATTGTTGATATGTATTATACTATTAGTTTATTAGCCTCTAATTTCATAATCCAGATTTATCCACTGATGTACATTTTATACTGTTGTTGCAATATTTTAATTCCGTAATCCCCCTTGAGTCTCAGTGAAAGAGGGGTACTAGAAGTAAGTAAGTAAATATATACTGGGCCATTTTTATTTACATGATACATTCATATAACCCTTGCCTCACATTTATAACCTGCTTTAAGTTATGTTGAAGAAGAGATAATAGTAATCTCCTGACCTGTTGAAAACTTCTTCATGTCTTTCACAGAGAAATTGTTGAGAATGTGATTAAAACCGTGGAGCAACATGGCAGTGATGCTTGGTGGACTCTTCCTGTGGAGCAGCTTCTTCCCAGGGAAGCTTTGGCAAAGGTAATTTTGGAGGTGTTCTGTGAAGACCAGGTTTGTACATGGAGTCACTCGTGTTAAAATTTGATCCAGAATTCACTAATTTGATTCAGGTCCCCTCTGTAGCAGTTGACTGGGTTCATTATGCAGAAGGGTGAGGTTGCTTGGATCTGAGCTAGCCTAGGTTCCTGCACCAGAAACCATCACCTTGTGAAAGGGTTATTAGTAAGTTGGCTAAAGCAATCTATTCAAGATAGGCATGGCAAACTGATCGATCTCTTTAAAAGTGATCAGAAGATTGTGTTGTAACTGATTCTTTGTGAATTTAAATGTAAAAAACATAAAGGGTAAAAATGGAAGAGCACACATCTGTGTACATACTCTGACTTGCTGAGTGTTCTGTCATTTTTCTTATTTGGCACTCTTCTACCCATTTTTGAATCAGGCTGGTGCCCATAGTATCCAAGACTATGAACCAGGGCAGGATGTCCTAGATATCTGGTTTGACAGTGGAACTTCCTGGGCTCATGTTTTAGAAGGTGAGTTCTAATTTAGCTGTGCCTTGAATCATGCTGTGGGTCGTTTTAGCTATCAGGGGATGCAACATTAGTCTCTAGGAATGAGGTGGGCTAAGCTGATAAGTGACTTCATTGCATTGCAAAACAATGACATGAATCTTATAGAGCACACATATGAAAGATGACTGATTATGTCGTTCTGTGGTTCATTCCTATTCTCCCACTTTCTGCAGCAGTCTCCAGGGACCTCACAACTGGCGCTGGATATGGCAGATGTTAAGTAAGCTAAGAATAGCTCAGTGAGCTGTAGTAAGAAGGGGGAACCATGTTAAATTGTTTTCCCCTTTCATCAGCAGTGTTCCTCTGCCAGTGATGAGTCGCTCAGACCATGTATTTGTTGTTGTTCATGCAAGCCTCACAGCTCCAGCATTAGTGGTTTAGGAATCTCTCTCTTTGTTCTCTATGTTTGTCTTAAAAAGTTAATCCATAAAAAGATTTCTCACAAATAGTAGGTTCCTTGTAGATTAGGTCACTCATTTGTCAAGTAGGTCACTATGTCTCCAGTTGTGTGCTTCAAGTATGAAAGTTTTGGAATATTTGTGGAAGTAGCTTCAGTGCAGTGGAAAAGCAATCCATGTCTGTTGTAGTGTTCAGAATAGTGAAAGAGAAGTTCAGTGGTAGGTTTTGTTGTGTGCTTCAAGTATGAAAGTTTTGGAATATTTGTGGAAGTAGCTTCAGTGCAGTGGAAAAGCAATCCATGTCTGTTGTAGTGTTCAGAATAGTGAAAGAGAAGTTCAGTGGTAGGTTTTGTTTGTGTGTAGGACTCTTGTCCAGGGCATCAAGTGCTTTTGAACTTTAAACCTGGAATACACAAACCTCTGATAGTGATCTCATACAATTGTAAAGCATATTGGCCCAGGGATTTTATTTCCTGGCAACACAGGGTAGAAATGGTATCATCAGCAAACAGTGGGTTTATCTAAGAGTTCTTTGCACCTTGCCATGAAATGGTTCAGTTAAATGATAATGAATTTTGCAGAGCTGATCTGCGGTTGTAAAATCGGTACAGAATTCATTGAGAAAGTTTCACTTCTGTCTGTTCTGTTCGAGAGAATGTTTTTACCACTGGAGTTCATAATCACAAGTTGTTGCTCTGACATAGTATTTCCCTTGAACGTATTTTGAGTGCGCACTAATCCAGAAGTTATATGTCACCTTCTTAAAATACATGCCAGCTGAGCCCAAATTGGGAATTCTTCTAGTCCATAAACATGTGCCAGGTTTGCAGTTTCTCTACATTCTTTGAAGTTCCAAGCAGTTTCAGAATGGTGGTGAATTTTATCACATGGTTAGAGGCTTCAAATAGCTGTCTGTCCATATGGCTGCAGTAGTCATTTGAGAAGTTTTCATGGGCGTTAGCATGTCTTAAAATTGTCTGAATACCCTTTTTACTATTATATAACACAGCACAAAGACGAAAAGAAGAAGCTACCCATTCTAAAAATCAGAGAAACAGTTTATCATATATACCTTTCAAGAAATTGTGTTTCTACTCCCACAACAGCATCACTATTTGTAGCAAAGAAGAATGGCCATCTTTAGCACAGTAAAAACCTCATTCAAAATGTTCCTTGATGATCAGAGGTGTCCACGCTGTTGCTGACAAAAATAGAGGCTGGAATCATGTTCAGTTGTAATTTTTAAAATACTAGTAAGTGCAGGGTTAAGGTGTTTGCTCATCTACATGACTGGGACTAACAGGGCTAGTGGCTGTGAGGACCTCAGGGTGCTGAAAGACTCAGCGAATAAGGTGGTACACCAGCTGCCTTAATTTGGCGCCTGCCAGTTTAGCATGACCTGTCCAGTTGTGGGCTCTTGAAAGTGTACTTGCATTTATCTGTGTTGCCTTAATTCACCTTTGCTTCAGGGTACCTCAAAAAGCCTATGCCTGTAACTAGTAGCTCTGCTGTTCTTTCCACCTTGAAGCGTGGCACTGTCTCCAACAAAGAGCATTGCATGGCTGACTTGAAGTATTTCCGAGGTTCCTGCCTCACTTGCGCTGTTGAAATTATATCCCTGTAGTTTTCCTGGGCGTGTTGAAACTGATGGTGACCAGACTCCCTAGGTTGTAGCTCGGCTTGACATTAGGCACATTCTACATTGTTCTGGCTAGACAAAGTGGACATGTGGTCTGGGTCCATGCTTGCCAGTATCTGCTGAAGAGGTTCCCATCAGCGTACATGTCCCCCGATGACATTTTTAAGGGTCCATGTTGTTCAAATTCTTGCCAAACATACCTTCCATCTCCTAACTCAGTCTGCCCTTCAGTTCTGGGTGGAGACATGAGAGAGGTTAATAAATGGTTGGCTGTCTCTTTAAAACCCTCAGAATTAATGAGCCCTGAATGCCCTCAGAAGAGTGTTGCATATGAACTGAGTGAAAATTGAGCGTCATGCTAGATGTGATTCACATTCACACATAAAGAAGAGAGGTTGACTCAGAAAGAGGTGTGCAAGTAAAGGGGGCTGAACCCATCTCCCTGGCTCGCCTTGCTACCCTCTCTTGCTTGCAGTGCTCTTTTCAGCTCTACCCCAGTACTGGTAGTTAACCAAATTTGGAAATAAATACTTTCAGAAACAGACTGTTACAAGGTGAGGCAAGGGAGTGTTTAGCTCCTTTTACCTGCATGTTTTTTTTCCATGTAAAAAATTGCCATGCACACTTCATATGTGTACAGGACTGGTCCATGAATAAATATACAAGACTGCCACATTTCACCCATTCAAGATGATGGTTCAAACCCCATTCTAGCATTTGGCACAGTGAGGCCTCAAGGAAACTGATATACATTTCTCATATCTTTTCTATGAGATCACTAGACAATGGGCTACATAATTTGCCCTTTAATGTGGGCTGAAGTGTTCTGTGACTAGGAATAACTCATGCTTGTATTCCATATCCCTTATGCAAAAGGATTTGCCAAGCCTTTACTGAAAGATGCATCAAAAACAGGACACCAGGTAGCGGCTGTAAGAACTCCAGCCTGCAGCAGCATAATTCCCTGGGGAGCTTTTCCTCTAATGTTTAACTAAATGAATGGGATCGTTTTATAACAAGCCTATCTTGTTGAGTTTTTGTGCTGACAGGGCATAGTCAAGAAAAGGCCTGGATAATTGTGGTTGCCATTAAAGTCCAGGATGTTTAATCTGTAGGTTAAAGTCCCTTATGATCAAAGATACTGATCTTAAAATGAAGGATGATCATTAAGTCCTAAAGACCTGTGCCCTCTGAACTGTAAATAATAACCATAATCAGAGCTTCTTAGCTTTGAAGCGTGTATGCTGCGGGAAGATTTGCTGAATGGGCAGGAGGGACAGGGAAGAGGGGCATAGCTGTCTGAATCAGACTCCTGAGCTGCATTCATATGTCACATTTGTAACCAGAAGTAAAACTAGGCTGTGCCTCAACTCTCAACTAGGCTGTGCCTTGCAATACTCTCATGTGCACTCAGCCTTCCTCCCCATCTCTTTACCTCTTGCATGAAAGAGCCCAGGGAGGAATTCATTCTTGGGTCCTGCTCTCTCCTTCCTCTTGCCCACTGGGATCCTCCACTGCAGAGTTTGCTCCTTTAGTTCTAGATGCTTTCTGTTCATGCAAGAGACGGCATCTTGCATGAGAAGAAAGCACCAGATATTGGAGAAACACACATTGCAATGGAGGACTCTGCCATACTAATGGAAGGGAATGGAATGGAAGGGTAGTGGTTACCAAGATGGACAGATGTAGGTTCATTGGTTATTCAGTTAGCCCCCACCCCCACATTCTAGACCAGAGTTTTTAATCCAGTTAAAGGCTGTTTGCTTTTTTATTGAAAGCTTGCGATTCTCAGCTGCTCCTCTCTAATCCAGACCTTTTGTGCACGTTGAGCTTTCACATGTGCAAGGTCTGTATGTTCCCTTCAGTGTCAGGGCAGTTCCATAATAGGAGTAGATGCACAAACGCAGCTGTCCCCACTTTTGAGAGGAGGAGGTAAGATCTGACGCAAAACCTACCCATGTGAATAGGGCTTTCTCTGAGGTAGCAGCCAGATGTTGGTACTCACTTTCCAGTTTTATTTGACAATCTGGCAGCATTTCAATGACAACTAAAGTTGTTTTGGTTGACAATTGTTTGCTTGATGTTTCTTTAAATGAATTATTGTTTCTTCATGTCTCATAATTTTTAATTGTTGCTGCTTGCTTACTGTGTTATAGGTCTGCACTGATGAAAAGTGGGATAGGCATTTTAAAATAATGTTATATCTCACAGCCATGCATGGAATCTTTCATTACTGGGCCACTAACATCATCACCTTGGTTGCCTCTTTCATTTATTTAATATTGAGTTGAAAAACAGATCTCATATATTCACATACATTTGGCAAAGTTGTAATGCTTCACATTAACCAGTATTGGGAGCTTCATTGAAAATGCCATGTTTGTTGTATTATCTAGTTGTTCCCTTTTGGAAATGTTGCACTTGTTACAACTGGAGGTAAATATCAAAATGTGAATGGAGGCTGTATAAATGGGTTAGTAAAAGGAGCAACTAAACACTGTGTGTTCAAAAAAGCCTGTCCCCTCATCCTCATGGGAAGCATGGGTTGTTTCTTCAATGCCACCTAAATCCTAAACACTTCTATGAATATGTATATTCCTTTAAAATAGTCAGATATGTCATGTATGATGTACGTTGAGATCATTATAGCAAAAAGATTCTGTAAAATTGTCCAAACTTTGATATTGGGTCTTTAAAAAAATCAGATTTGAAACTAAAGTACAAAAAGCTACTGGCATCTGGCTAGCAATGTAAAGATTCTGTTTTAAAATGTCATTCTTCTATGTCCCCACTTCAGATGTAGGTGAAAGGGCTGATGTGTACTTGGAAGGAAAAGACCAGTTGGGAGGCTGGTTTCAGTCTTCTCTCTTGGCTAGTGTGGCAACCCGAAAAAAGGCACCTTTCAAGTAAGTCCATGTTCCTGGAGCAGAATATTAATAGGAAGCAATTAACCTGGGCAAATCGAATCAAAAGCCTGAATTGGCATGCAGAATACATGATGTAAATATACAAAAACGTCATAAAACACCAAACATTAATTGATTTGGATTCAAGAAAACTACGCTTTATTAGCTAGCCCTTCCCAATTAGAAGAAGAGTTTTAAGAAAACAGATATGAATCTTAGCATAAAAAGAACAGTAGAAAAAAGAATGTGAAGGAGTTTCACTGCAGCTTTACCTACAGGGGCAAAATCTAGCTGGGTAGGTCTGCTTATGGAATCTCCGGGACAAAACAACTGAAGGGAGAACATTGAACCTGGCTAGTCTGAAGGCACAATACTGCTGGGGTACAGCTAGATGATGGAGATATGGAGCAGGAGACCCCTGGGCTTGGCAGTATTCCCTGCTTCAACCTGAGCAACAACAGCGTTAAGCACTGTTTACTGAATCCATTATGAAGGATTACATTGTTTGGAGTGCTTTGTTTTAGGACTCTTGTGGTTCATGGATTTACTCTTGGTGAGAAAGGAGAAAAGATGTCCAAGTCAATTGGAAATGTTGTAGACCCAGACGTGGTCATCAATGGAGGCAATGTAAGTAATTTCATGGCTGTATTCCCAGTCTGAAAACATAATCCAATGGTCCCTGAAATATGGCAATGATAGGCGCCACTAGTATCAGCTACTTACCTCCAAAGCCGGTTCTCCATTCAACCTCCCCCACTTCATCTCTGACAGAAGAACTGCTTTTGAAAGGCTGATTAAACGCTAACATGAGAAGCTCCTATTCATTGCATTTTTAGGTTTAGAAATTTGTGACAAGATGTTGGTTTTAATAGTGAAGTTAACTTCCTGACCCAAGCAGCCCTAGAAGAAACAAAGTTCCCAAGTGAAGCACTTGGTCATACCCAAGCAATATTGCTGTCCTAATTCAAGGTGCATGGGATACTAGCATTCTGCATGGCAATTTTTGGACACACCCTGCCAAGAATATCACCCACCCAAACTTGTTATAGTGAATGGTGCCTGCGTAAGAGTGCTGCTATTTGCCATTCAGGATTATTCATGAGAATGCCCAAAAATCCTTTCTGAGAACCCTGACGTATTAACTGACCCCCATATCAGTGAATCCTGAATTTGATCAGTCATCTGTGAACACGCCCTCTGCAGTAGTGTCCCCTGCCCTTTCCCGAGAATTCCAGTTTGCTTTCTGTTTTTTAAAAAGGGTAAGTCCTTTTTATCCCAATATTACAAAATAAATAAACATCCAGAACCTATGTGAATAACTTCTTAAATATATAGTGAGTTGGATCCTATGAAATCTCCATTCATGGAGGTAGATGTTTCCCCTTGCAGCCACTCCACCCCTCCCCCCACTCCCCCACCCCCTAAAAGCTAGTGCTGGAGGTTGGGGGAGCCTCATCAACAGATGACATGGAAGGCTGCAGTAAGCAAGGGGAATTGGATGAAATTTCCCACCTCCTTCCAGGGTAACTGAAATAAACTAGAAAGCTACAGCCGTGCTGCTTGTGACCCCCGTGGCCATGAAAAAACAGAAAATATTTTATGACTCCTTTACTTGGTTATCAGTGTTTGCTTTATTGGGTGGAAGGTTTCCAGGCTGGATGGCTTTATGCTCCACTTGAGCTCAACGTGAATCTTTTACTCAGTGGGCTGAAACCTGTATGTCTGCAATCCAGACATTACCCTGCCTGTTGACTTCTCCATTCAGATTTGATCTGCCCTCAGATTTCACAGGTCCAGATCTTTGAGCTCTGGTGACACACAGATAATGCCTGAAGGCAGATCTGGTAAATTGCTGGAGGGAGGGAAGCTGAGAAGAACCACCAGTGGCTCACCCTCTTATTCAGGGTGTGTTGTACACAACCTTTTATAGTATGTTCTAATGAAATCATTTCTGGGATAAACTTAGGGATATTTTACAACTGTTACCCAAAGCTCAGGGCTGCCTTTCATTGTGAAGTTTGCCAGCATCAGCCACACTTTCCCTTAGACTCCAGGACCAAACATTCCTGTTTCTGGAGCTTTCAACTGTTTTAATGGTCACCTTCTGTGAGGATTATTTTAGGAATAATATTTCAAACTGCTACATGTTATTTTTTATGTCCTGATTTGTTTTTATGACTTGGGTTTTTAATGTCATTTGTTGTTTTACTACTCTGAAAGAGTCGCTAGAGCACATTTTGTTTGTCTGCCCAAAATTTATGGAATTTAGACCCAGTTTTTTTCTTAGGGCTCCAATTTTGGCAGGCCCTTGCCCTCCTAACTCCAAACTGAATTATCTCCTGAATAATCAGGATCCCATGCTATTGGAAATGGTGGCCAATTTCTTGATTAATTCTCTGAAATAATCCTCTGGGCTTTCCTCTCTGTATATATTATGTTTGTGCACTTTTGACATCCCTCCCAGTTCTCTTATTTTGTCTAATTATATCTGGTGTATTTTTAATGCCTAATAAAGGTGACTGTACTGTACTGTTATTGTTTTACTTGTGAGACGCCATGAGCAGGCCACTGAAGAGAGACACCGATATTTTAAAAACAAACCTTTCCTTCTGTATCTGGTTCTTGATTGATCTTTTATCACAATGGCACTATCTTTGTGGGCTCCGTAGACTTAATCGTCCATTCCCCCTGCACCCAACAGCCTCTACCTAGGAAAACTGTGGCCATGTTGTGTGTGCCAGTCATTGGGATAGTCCCACTTGTGTGATAGAGAACCCTGAAGGACTTGCAGGGAATACCTCACTTCACCTTGTAACTCCCATTTTCACACTATTTTCTCTTTCCTTCTTCCTGTCAGCTCCCATATTCTCTCCTGTTTCCCTGCCTCATTCCTGCCTTCTCAGCTGTTTACCAGCTTTTCTTTTCAGATTTGGAAAAAACTCTGCCTGTCCATGGCCCTAATCTTTGGACTTAAGTTTCTACAGATGGAACCATGTTTAGAATTAGATATATTTGAGGGAATGCATTTAATGCCAAATTAAGAGACAACTTAAAAGCCTATTCTGAGAATTTTGTAGCACTTCTCATGTTCTTCCTTTGGCAGCTTTACAGCATTAAAAGAGTATCACATCTGTTCTCTATACAGGACCACAGCACAGACCCTCCATATGGTGCTGATACTCTACGCTGGTGGGTGGCTGAGTCAAATGTTTTTACGGAAGTACTGATTGGACCAGTAGTGCTTAACTCTGCACGAGATGATATCAACAAGGTAGGAATCAAAACTGAATGATAATGCCTCTTGACTTGAAGCCATTACAGTATGAAAATGTTAGCTTGGCATTTGGAATGCATCACTAAGAATGAATGTATTCAAACCTTTATTGTTTGAATCTTAACGCTAGTGCATGCCTGGCTTGTATAACATGATGTCAAGGGATAACTGAATCTTTTCTAGCATGTTTTGTCTTCAGCTGTTTGTTCATCCTATCTTTCATTGGTTTGCAGAATTGCTTAGTGGTGCACACTGGGTTTGGAAAGAACTTCTAAAAGTATAGCTCAAGGCTGCTTCAAAGTGCCTCTATATCACCTTTTCTTACCTCTCTGTTATCACCTGAATCTATTCTGCTTGTGATATCATCATGCTGAATTTTGCCATCCACCTACTTTTGGGGCAAGGAAACCACTAATGTAATGATATTGCCTCATCTGTGGAGTGTATCTCAGCACTTCAGAGGAAAACGAGAGGAGGAGCTGTTACTTTGGTCAACAGCCTCCATGCTTGCCTTTACATTTCGTTTCAGCTTGAACTCTGGGTAACAGCCAAAGTAGTCAGCCTTCATATTGGATGCCCAGAGCTTCATTTGGAGTTTTGAGAACAGAAAGGCAACCAAATCCTCTCCCTCCCCCCGCACCCCCGACCATTTGGAGATTATATAGCAATGACTAGGTCCCATCCTAATGTGTGCAGAGATTAGAGAGCTTCCATAATTGCCTTCCATGTAGTGTGAATTGCTTCTTTCCTTCTGTTCTCAGTTTGTCATGGTAAGGAAGAGACCCTTGGGGACAGAGCATAAAATTTAGAAGTTTCTTTGGCTGTCTTGACAGTAAATTCTACTATTATAGAATACCTTTTTTGTTTAACACATATTACTAACTGGTTTGTTGATAGCTTCGGAATACACTCCGGTTTTTGTTGGGCAATCTGACTGGCTTCGATCCAGGGACAGATGCAGTCCCCACTGCAGAGATGTATGTAATAGACCAGTATATGCTCCACTTACTGCAGGGCTATGCAAACAAGGTAAGCAAGGAAAACTTGATAGAGTTCCTAGGTGGTAGTGGTGTCAAGATGTGGGCTTATGGGTCCTTGAACAATCAGCTAGCAAGAGCATTATTTTGAAGCGAACTGAAATGATTTCTGACTAGCTTGTTGATTTTTGCTAAAACTGTGGGTGTAGTTGTAAGCAGCCATTTATTTTAATATCTATGTGACTTTATTAAGTGAGGTCATTTGAAGATTTTGAATGGTGTCATCAATGTGCTGGTGGCAGACAGCTCCTTTTTCAGAACAGTTCCGTGAGATGAACTTTCTGAGTAGGTGTCTGGAGATTGCAGTGGTCTGGGTTGGAGGCCAGTGAACAGAAGGCATAACTGAGGTTTTTAAAGCAAGATTTAATCTTTTTGTACCAGTGATAACTATGCAAGTCTGTGGGTTGCAGTATGCCACAATTGGTTAACTGACATTTTTAGAAAAACACCATTTTCTCCAAATCTCTGATGTGGTTTCAGAGGTCCCCTTTCCTCTCTATCTCCTGACTTATCATTGGCATATTTTTACAGCTGTGTATCTTTGCATTTCATGCCCCAGGTAACAGATGCATATAAGGAGTATGACTATAGCAAAGTCATTCGATTACTGCAGGCCTTCCACACTAGAGAGGTCTCCAGTTTTTACTTCAGTATAGTCAAGGACAGGTAGGTATCATAAGTAACACTCCTTGTTATTACTGTATTAAGAAAACTTGCCTTTCTGATCTTCCTCTTCTGCTACATTGTACCTTCCTTTCTAGTCCTTTTTGTTATTTGTGGAGACACAAGTACGGAGTAGGCATATCATCATTATTGGTTTACAGAAACTTCTCTGATAATTCCAGCATCACTTTCTCCCTGATACCTTTATTTCTTTTGTTTAATATGTACAGTTCAGTAATGTATTTTTAGTCTCATTCACTTGTCTTGAAGAGGTTGAATAGATTTTTTTCCCTAAGGGAAAAATCTAGGGCTCAATTAGAAGTTTGGACTTTTTGTTTAAAATTGCACCCACATAGAAATTAAGGATGGGTGAGTGCCACGTGTCTCCATTTTATTTCAGACTTTATTGTGAAGAAGAAAAGGATCCTAAACGCCGTTCCTGTCAAACAGCTTTGGCAGCGGTTTTGGACACACTGGTTCGTTCTTTTGCCCCAATCCTTCCTCATCTGGCTGAGGAGGTATTCCAGTACCTTCCCTATACAAGAGGTGAGATACTTGTGCAACCATGCATATAAAAGTGAGCTTCTGAAGCCCATCAAGTGACGGCTCTCCCAAAATAATTTGTAATCCAAATGTGATAATTACCAGTCATCCCAGGTGTGAAGACCCGGTTGCTGAGTATGTACAAAGTACCTTTTGGACTGAACTTACCTATGCATCATAGCTCCAGCCAGGGCAGCTGTATGCATCAAACCTGCATCACCACTGTTTGGCCCCTGATTATACCTCATCATTTTCTTGTTACAAAGTAGTACATGTGACCAAGGCATGATGTGAAATATCCCAAGCACACATACTTAAAAGCAAAAAGGTAAAACATTAATGATAGCAGGAAATCAAAGTGACAGGAAACTTTCAAACAAACCTCCCAAAATAGATCTTAAAAAGGCATGTACAGAAATATTATCTTTCACTGTCCGATCTGATAGGGTCCCACAAAATTGACACAGTTTAGACCAGGGGTAGGGAACCTGCGGCTCTCCAGATGTTCAGGAACTACAATTCCCATCAGCCTCTGTCAGCATGGCCAATTGGCCATGCTGGTAGGGGCTGATGGGAATTGTAGTTCCTGAACATCTGGAGAGCCGCAGGTTCCCTACCCCTGGTTTAGACACTCTGTTTGGGACATGTTGAAAGTGGAGTTGGGCACGCGCTTCTTTAGAACACAGCAGCAACTAGAAAGGCATTGGCTGAACATATCTAAGGAATCCTTACGAGCTCTAACAGGAAGGAACCAACCTCACTTTCTCCACAGTTAAAGAGATCCTGAATACAGGCTGTTCCCTTGGACGTGGGTTAAAAAGGCACTTAACCCAATAAGAGAACTAACTAAATAACCAATTAGATGGGGAGGAAGCCAACACAGTATATGAAACCTGGCACAGCAACCAGATAGCTTGTGAGTGAAATACCTGAGGAATTCCAGATGCAACAATGGTCTACCAGAAAAGAGGAGGTTCCTTAGAGAACTGTAAGAGCCTTGTGATTGTTTTGGTGTAAACTGTCTTTGAGTTTTATGGAAAGGCAGGGTTAAAAAATGAGTGAATCCCAGGATTACCAGCTTCTGGAAAGAAAAAAGAAGTGTCACATTTCTGGATTGGAAAATGGGCAGGTTGATAATCATAAAAAGAGCCCATGTGTGTGTGTAATTTTCTAACTAAAAAGCCTGATTTTTAAAAGCAGGATTTTTAAAAGTAACTGTTACAAATTCATAGTGTGTTGCAGCAAGAGTTTCAAAGCTATTATGGATCCTCTGGTGCTGACTTTTTTTCCCCCTTCCTTGGCAAGAATCAGACAGTGTGTTTTGCTCTGGATGGATGAACACAAGCCCGGTGTGGAAAAAACCAGGCCTTGAGGAAGCAGTGGAAGGAGCCTGTGCAATGCGAGATGCCTTCCTTAGTTCTATCCCTGGCAAAAACGCTTTGGAACATCGGGTGATCCTGGTAATTGAGCCAGGCTTGCTCTTTGAACTGATGGAGGTAAGTGTGAAAATCATCACCAGCATACCTGGGGAATCTGAACTCCACTTGCTGCTGCTGTCTTGAACGTTCCTGAATATTAAGCAACGGACTACATCCCACTAGCTTGTCTACTGACCCAAGAGGGGAAACAGTGATCTTTTTCAGTTTCTCTTCTCACTTATGTCCACATAGGTTGACTGGTCTGGCCTTCTCAGGAGAGCAAACTGCCCTTCCTGGCTCAAGTGCTAAGAGCACTGATACAGTGAACAGTTACAAGCAACACCTTGATTTGAGAACAACAACCCTTCCCAGTACAAAAGGCCACGATGAATTTCCCAAAGTTGACTTGTGGTTCAGTTTACCAGACTGGTTTTTGTAATTTCTAATGCTTTCCCCCATCTCTGCAGTACATTACATCACTGGGCAACTATGTACCCTTAAGATGTGAAATCTAATTAATACCTCTGTCAGCAGAAGAAAAAAATCTGACTAACCCTATCCCTCTAGTCTACTTTGGAAACACTGTTCTTTGCATGTAACTGTAGTATAAGTCTGACTTAGTTCTCTTTAGTTTTATGAATGTCTCTACCCATACTTGTGACGTAAAAGTACTTCTACCTTAGACAAAACCCCACACATATATAGATGGTCCATCATCCTATTTGTGTCAGTTAAGAGCTAAAGGCTCTCATATGATGCATGAAAATCAGGCATGAGTTTATGCGCACACCATTTAATTTTGGGCTGGTTTAGGCAAGTATAAGCATAAGAGTTGGCTGCATAAGAGTATTGCTATGGGTGTGTGGCTGGACTTTTCCCTTAGATTAGAACTTGGTAATACTAATCTTCAATTAGTAGCTGTGTTCTTTGCACTTTCTCCTATCAGCTCAGAATGATGCCAACTCACTCTCCCCCCCCCCCACAAAAATGGAAGAATGTACTTGACATGAGCAACCGAACTGTCAGACTCCAGTCATTATAAAAGATTGTCATTATAAAATATTTTATCATGTCCTCATTATAGATTTCACCATCAGTTTTAATTCTTCCCCAGGTACTCCAACCCGAAGAGTCTTCTAGTACATCCCAGCTGAATGAAATAATGATGGCATCACAGACTTGTTTGGTGACAGAAGTTCCTAGAGATGTGGTGACTGAGGGAAACATAATACAAGGGACATTTTTGATTAACTTGGAAGGTACGTGGTAGCATCCATAACTTTGGACTTTTCTTTCTTTCTTTCTTTCTTTCTTTCTTTCTTTCTTTCTTTCTTTCTGTCTTTATACTTCTATATGATACTTAATTGGATTCTTTCAACAGGTGGTGACATCCGGGAAGAATCTTCATATAAAGTCATAGTTCTACCAGCTGCCAAGTCAAAATGCCCCCGATGTCGAAAGTACACTGCTGATTCCCCAGAAACGCCATGTGCACGCTGCATGGAAATCCTTGGTGGGAAGTGATGAACATTTTAAGTTCCAATCAGACTTAATGCTACAGCTATGGTAAATGGACACATTTGCTAGATTCCGCCTTTCCGGAAATCAGGAAGGATTGTAGAAATGTACATGGAGAAGGTGTTTGCTGGTGGGGTGGGTGGGGGGTGGGGGGCTGATCTTTAAGAATATACATTCATACTGGTATACTTAATAAAGTGTTCATAAAAGATGCTCAGTGGTCATTCCTGTACTAACACAGTTCTCACTGCGTGGCCAGTACTAGCACTTTTCAGCAGTTTAAAGTTCTAAAAGGGAATCTATTACAAATGCTCCCATGTAGGAATACACAATCTAAGCATCCTTAGTATCAGCCTATGTTTAAAAATCTCCAAAGGAAGAGGCAGCGCATTCCACTGTGGAACAGCCCTATCAGGAAGTTCTTCCTAACATTTAGGTGGAATCTGTTTTCCTGTACTTTGAATTTGTTCCTTCTTGTCCTAGTCCTGGAGAGTAGAAAACAAACTTGTGCCATCTTCAACATGACATTCCTTCAAATATTTGAGCATGGCTATCATTTTACCCCTTAATCTTCTCTTCTGACTAAAAATACTTAGCTCCCTAAGCCATTCCTCATATGACTTGGAATCCAGACTTTTTGCAATCTTAGTCACCTTCCTCTGGCCCTGTTCCAGCTTGTCAATATCCTTCTTAAATTGCAGTGCCCAGAAGTGGACACAGTATTCCAGGTGAGGTCTGACATGCAGAATAGAGGGGTGCTATTACAGCCCTCGACTTAGACACTATACTCTTATTGATGCAGCCCAGAATTGCACTGGCTTTCTTGGCCACTGCATCATATTGCTGACTCGTGTTCAGTTTGTAGTCTACTCAGACTTCCAGATCCCTTTCACCTCTACTGCTGTCAAACCAGGTGTCACCCATCCTATATCTGTGCATTTCATGTCTTCTGCCTAAGTGTAGTATCTGACATTTATCTCTGTTGAAATTCATTTGGTTACTTTTGGCCCAGCTCTCTAATCTGTCCAGGTCATTTTGAATTCTGACCCTGTCTTTTGGGGTATGTAGCTACCCCTCCTGATTTGGTGTTATCTGCAAATTTGATTGGCATGAGTCATCATTTCAGTAATTGATAAAATTGTTGAATAGCACTGGACTCAGGAAAGAGTTAAGATCAGAATTGTTCACTGTTCTGAGCACGGAATACTGCAACTAGGTTTTATCAAACAACCTATTCTGCTGAGAGCAGTTTTATGTTAAGCACTCTAGTCATTGTTGAAACTAGTAGGATGCAGACTGACTGGACTTCACTTCAGCCTCTCATTAGCGAACTACAGGGAAAGGACAGCAGATGTGAAATAGTGGTGGTTGATCTCATGATTAAGGTCTCCCTAATGTAAACAAGTCATAAATTAACAGTTCCATTCCACAAACATAACTCCAACAACATTAGTATATAAAATCCTTTAATACATTATAGATGGAGTCAATTCTACCCCTGCTTTACATGGCAGTTTTTACACTGACCTTGTAATGAGAACACAATTTGTGTTCACCCTAGTCCTAATTACACGTTGTTTATGTCTTCACTCACTGTGATCTGATTAACTTAACAGAAAAGCACCCTATCAGAGGCAAGTCTCAAGCTAATGATTCTTCAGTTCAGCTGGTTAGACTCGAGTGTTCCTCACAGGATTGCTAGCTTCCTTTGAAGAGCTAGCATCATTATGTGCCTTTGAAGCAACCATTACAGCTTCTGTAGTGCTACCATTTGAAGATATCTAGAGCTTTCAGGGATCACCTGTAAATTGCCTTCCAAAATACAGATTATCAGTTCTGACAATTTCAATATCTTGAACAGCTATAAGGGGAGCAGAAGTCTCAACACAGGAAGCCTAGTGCTGGACACAATTTACAATTTTTTTACAGTAAGTTGTACAGCAGAGGGGGAAGAGTCACAAAAGACAGGTGTTTCCGTGGAACTTGATTAGATTCCTGATTGTTGTTCCATCAATGGTCAAAGAGCCAAGAGGAAATATGGTTCAGTATCTACATTAATGTAGAACACAAAACATCGGAGGCGCACCCAGCAGCCACTTCGAATGACCCAGTTAGGTCTTAACATGATGCTTGTGTGCTGTAGGCGTCTTGCCAGGCCATTTCCTTTGTTAAACCAGAAGCTCTTCTAAGCAACATTAATAAAATGCAGGTGTTTGAGATGTGGGGCTGGCTTCTGATTAACTTAGTCATTAAGCAACATCTAATTTCTTACCTTTAGCATATGAAAAATTCTAACAAGTGAATTGAAGCAGCAGGACAACTGCTCTGAAACCTAAACTACAGCACAAGTGACTAAATTCAGAAATAAATATTTAAGGGTATAGACAAATATACAAGAGACAGACTGCTACCACAGAAACGCAGAATGTCCCACCTCCTAAAAGCCCAGGACATACGTTAGTTCATAAGTAAGTCTCTTGGAATTTTTCACCTCTAGACCTCTCTGCTTCTGTATGTAAAAGAGCCATGTGTTTTATCTTATCCTAGAGAACAGTTTGAAACGATCAAGTGAAACTGGTAGTACTGGCTGTCATGACATAGCTTCCACTGCCTCAATTAGATTCAAGGCAACGCTGTACTGCCCATGGTTTTCAGGTAAGTGTTCTATCACTTTGTCAACGAGCTTTGCAGTTGTAGCGATTGGCACTTCTACATTTTGAAGATCCTGGGGGTCCTGCAGGAGAAAGAAGGGCACAGCCTTCAGGCATTTGCTTCTATCAGCCATTCCCAAGTTTGCATTTTCTAAGCAACACAAAGTAGGGGTAATTTGAGTTAGGCAGCCCCATCCCCGAGTTCAGGCGTCCAGCCATGCCATTCCTAAAGGGGCGTCCAGCCATGCCGTTCCTAAAGGGGCTTCCCAGCAGTGTGGGGAGGTTTCACAAGTATGACAGCATTTCCACTTCTGAGAACCTCCACAGTGTGCCAAGGCTAACGCCACCCAAGAGGGTTGTGTAAGTTGCATCCTGCAGCCTCCAGCATAACATGCTGGATAGCCAGGAGGGAGTTGGCTAACACTGGCTCCGCCCCACCACCACAGAGGCGCAGAGACACTGCCACAGCATCTTGTACCAGGGAGTCGGCGGCCATCCTGGCAGATTTGCCCACTCTGGGGCCCCACCACTCCCACAAGTAGATTCGGGGGGGGCCCTTTGGACGGGGCTTTAAATCTTTGTCCATTTTTGAGTTAAGTGGAATATTCTTTCAGATAATCCAGATCAGGAGGCCTCAACCTTTTTGAGCCTGTGGACACTTTTGGAATCCTGACACAGCATGGTGGGCATGGCCACAATATGGCTGCTGTTGTTTACCTTCGATCATGCAGTAAAGATCTGTGTGGTACGATGGCAGCTGCTGCCAAAGCAACATTTTAAAAAATCTGCACAACCAATTGGAAGACTGGCTGGGCAAGATCCCCACCTGGCCCTGCCCCCATCTACAAAAACCAAAAAGGTGCCAGTGGGCACCATGGCACACGCTTGGGCATCCCATTGAGAACACCTGCTCCAAACAAGACCAACTGAACTCAGGCTGGATCTCTATTTGTGAGGACAGCAGAAAGCGAAAATAAGAGACTTCCTGAAGTTACTGCACGTTTCTCAATATTTTTCCCAACAAATACAAAAAAATGTGCTTTCTTAAAGCAGGCAAGAGATTCTTGCATATTCACACCCACAACGATGTTATGTGGCACTTGCTGGCTAAAGATTAACAGTCCTTTTATAAACAATAGTCCAGATTCTGGAGGAAGGGAGTTTTTTTGTGCCTGTATCTTTACTCCATTCAGATGAGTAGATGCTGCCTTCTACATAGCCAAGAGCAAAACAAGTCTTGCTCTAGAACAATATTTACAGATATGCTTTTCTAGAAAATGAACTTCATTGCATGGTGCCTACTATGTGGAACACTTTACAAATAACAACTGCTAGATGCAGGACTTGGTCTGTGCCCAGTCCAAGAAACTCACCATAGCTTTAAGCCAAGTGCAGAGTGTTGGGGGCAGCCTAGCAAGCAGCTCCATACCTTCCTTGGTCTGGGTGTGCAACAATGCATAGGCCAACCTCTGGCCTGTCAGCACCAGCAGCTGAGATGCAAGGACTTCCTTGTCATGCACTTGAAGAATAGCCTGAGTATTAGAAGACAGCAGAGCTCCCAGTCAAGGCTTATTTGAACCCAGTGATAAAAAGCCTGCTTAGCTTGCTTCCCAAGCTGTTCATTTAAAACAGAAGCCAAAAAAAAGTGATGATGAATGAACTTCAGACTGGGTGGATGCCTGGTTTTCACTAGCATTGGGACTTGTGATGATTGACCCGGAGTACACAAAATACCTTCAGTACCCTGATTCTGAAGGTGAACTGTATCAAGACATTGTGGACCCATGTGTGTGCTGCCCCTGAAAATCTCTGCAAGCCAGAGAAACAAAAGAAGAGTAGCTATTGCACTGGCCTGTCCAGTCAACACTAAAGGCAGTGATTCTTCCCCTCAAGCAGAATTACTGAGACCCTCTCCACTGAACTATGAAAGCCCAGAGAAAGTGGGCCATGTTTTCAACTTGAACAGAAAAGAGTTCTACTTTCCCCCCTTCTGAAAAATTCAAGTTTAGCTATGTCCTGAAACTAATTTAAGCTGATGAAGGGCATACAAGGCATTAAGGTGAGATCTAGATCTGCTGCTAGAGAAACTGAGGTCATTACCCCACCCTCCTGGGATCTGTTTACCTCTTCTCCAAGATGATCTAGGCCATAATTATAAAGTTCACACACGTAGTGCCGCCTAATCGCATCCTCATTGACCTGAAGGCGCTGAGCCAAGTCCACAGTCAGTGCCGGCCAATCTCTATCTTTCACTGACAGGATTACCGCCTCTTCTGGGCTACCTTTATTTTTCCGGGATGAAGACTGGGCTTGTACTAACGCAGTCAACAGTTTGGTTAAGAACTGGAAAGAAAAACAAGATCCCCATGTCAGCAGCACTTCAGTTTTCGAACACAGTGTTATAAAATTCCCACAGAGATTCAACTTACTTGATGGCGCAGAGACAACAGAGCAGGATCCACCTCGCCACTAGGCAGCAACTGAATTGAAGTCAGGTCTTTGAAAAAGGCATTTTTGCCCTACACAAAGAACAAGAACAGAACAATACCCTCAACAGTAATAAAAATGGGAGATTAGCAGCCCCATTTAAGTGAGGGGGCAAATTAAAAATGTGCATCAAAGGTATGGTCACCTGTATCATGCCAGCACATATGCACTGAAATAAACCACACATACCCAATGGTCAAATAATGAATGTAGTTCCCTGAGATGGGAAGCAGCCCAGACAGCTATGAAGAATGCCACCAATGCTGTCTCTGGTGTTTTGAAGCATACAGAGCAATTGTTGAACTTCCAGCTTCAGCTCCTTATCAGATGGTGCTCCAGAGGGTAATGAGAACTTCAGGAACAGCTTCAGGGGGTCACAGGAGACTAATACAAATTGGAAAAGTTTTGGCAACCCTCTCCCCCTGTATATATTTTTATATATGTATAGGCAGTGGTTTGGATTCAAATTTGAGTCTTCAACCACCCAATCCCTGTACTGAATATGTTTAATTTATTAGCATAGGTATTTGTCAGAAAACCAAACAGGACTAAGTTATTATTTATAACAAGTCTTCTGTAGCCATACCTTACTATCAAAAAGAGAGAGGGGCTTCACACTCTTCAATGAAAACTTCATGATTCCATACAGAACAGTGCAGAGCACGGACTGGTGCTCCACAAGAGGGTAATGGATATGTTTCTGCTCCAGGGCTAATTCCACCAATGAGATCTGGCCTTCGACAGATGCCCATGCATCTTCTGTATCCAGCACAGGAAGTTGCATTTCATCGCTCCGTATGTCAGCCTGGGGTGACCAAGTAAAGCAGTGTTTTAATAGAAACAAATTTAGATGCCAGGCAGACCCAGTTTTTAATAGTTTAAAGTTCAAAACCAGGAGTCAAAAAATCTTACCTGCAAAAATATTAAATGTTCCAAATGAAGTAAAAACAAATTCACTTAAAGCTACCTTTCACCTTCTAAGATAATAGTTTAGCAGAAATTTCATTGGTATTTTTAATCAAATTATTTCTAAAAGGAGACATTTACTGTGCAATAAAGTTTTTGTGTCAACTGTAGTCCTTGGCAATATATGAGCCCTTTATTATACAGATGCTTTGAAACCTCTTCCCATGTTAGGGAAAATGCCCCAAGTATATTAAGTTAAAAGAAACTGTAGTAGTACCTCCATGAGAGTCTGAAGAAGATCTGAGCAACAGCCAAGAAAAGACGTCATTGCAGAGTCGCTCATCCCTACGTCCTATTGGAGAAAGAGCTGTTAGCCGGTGCAGAGTGATTTCTCCCTAAATACATTTTAAAAAACATTTTTGCAGCAACAGCTGTTAGGCTTGATGCTAAAATATACTCCTGAACAGTGAGAACCTGGGACCAGAGACATTTCTAAAATAGTCCATAACATAAGTTAAATATATCCCTGACCAAAAAGAGTTCTTATGATGAAGCTATAGAAATAACAGAAATGAGGAAATCTGTGCCTCAGGCCAACATTCCCTTGTGTGGCAGTTTTTCTTCCAACTAGTAGTTCAACTAAAATTCAAATTGGAAGGCCAGCTTCATCAATGCAACTTGTCCCTGGCCAGGCTGGGGAGGCACTCCAACTGCAGATGACTTGAGTGCAGCTTTGGGACACATGGCAGGGTAGTAAAAGGGCAAAAAGGTGTGTAAGAACTATGGATAGACTGGCCGGGTTCTGTTGGCCAGAGCTTAGGGAAAGTGCCTCAGGGCTCCCTTCCACACCTATGATCTTATTCAAAATCTCTCACCTCTCACCACGTCATGTATTTCTTCAGCAAACAGTAAAAAAAATTACTTGCCCTTCTGCATAATCTGTCCTTCGGTGCTTTTCCAACCTGTTGCAGACATTTTTATCTTGTTAGTCTACTAATCCATTTAGTAAAAGCTACTAAACTCAATGCATTCCTCTACATGCATCAAAGACCAGTTTCTCTCTTGTTTGCACAAACCTTGAAACACACATTTCCCACAAAACATAAAAAAGAGGAACTAATCCATCAGGTAATTTAGAATGGGTTTTTTCCTTTCCTAGGCTTAACACAGCTCCATAACACAAATAGTGGTGGTTCATCGACCAGAACGACTACACTGGACCTGTAACTAATAAAAGCGCCCCCACAAAGGGCACAACTTGAAGCACAAGCACCAAAACACCAAAAAATGAAGCCAGGCAGCGCACCTTGCTTAAATGAGTGAAGAGGCATACTCTTGCATTCATACAGCTTATTCACATACAAATTTTCAAAGACTTAACCAATCAAAAAGGAATTGCACGTGACACAGGAAATTTGGGATCAGATCTTGCAACCTTTTTATTTCTACTTTAAATCAGGTGGGCCGATTTGTTTGGAGCAGCGGTGCTGGGGTGCCAGCTTTCTTCTTTACTGTAATTGATTGGCGGGGTGGGGGGTGGGTAACAGCGCAGGAGAAAAAGAGTGCTGCTTTCAAATTCAGAGCCCCGTGCCAAATAAAAACAGAAATGCAAAGCTTTCTACGCATGGATCTCCTGAAGCTTGACTTGAAGACTTCTTCTACAGAGTGACATTCCCAGTTAGAAATATCTATTTAAAAATGCAATCCTTTTTCCATCTGGCAAAAATAAATGGGAAATTCCAACATTTACCTTGTCCATTAAGTAGGTAGCAGCAGAAAGCCTCTTCACTATAAAAGTGTTCCACATCATTAGGGCAATTCCTGAAACAAGAACATGACTTTAAAAGGATGAGATGTCAAAAATGAATTTTTATTACTCGTCTCTGGAAAATGGGTCAGCTTGTTTTAAAAAAATATTTTAACAAAGCAAAAATACTTTCAGTGACCCATTTTATCCATGTGGCTTCCCACGTATAGATCAGGACTTTGGTAACTGTTGAGAATCAGAGAGTGTTTTCAAAGACTGGTTTAGATATTGTTTGGCCTCAACTGACCATATCAGCATGAAATCAGGAGCAGGTTTCTGATTTCCATCTCCAGCTGATTTCCCAGACCAGGTGATTTTTGGTTTGGTTTCTGGGCTGCTTTCTAATAGTGGTAGCAAGAATGGGAACAGGAAAGAAACAAGCAACCCCCAGGGCATGCTTCTAAGTGACTTGCAGGGACAGAGCAGTTTCTGAAGAGATGCTGGACAATAAATGTTTGTTATGCCAATTCAACAGGAAGCTAGGACACGATCACCAGCAGTATCCAAACTTATCAAAACATTAATAACATAAGGTCGCCTGATGTTTGCAAGTCTAAGATTATCCAAGTCTAATTACTGGATTTATTTACTAGATTTGATAGCTGCATTTCAAAGAAGTGAACAGATTAAAAATCAGCAAAATGAATATTTTTCATATGTCACCACTCAGCCTCAGCTCTTGAAGTAACTTTCAAAGGGCACAGCAATCCTCCCTTCTCCTTGACGGTGGGCAGTGAAAGATGCGGAGAAAACTTGCAGGGAGTAAATGGCTCCAGGTCATGAACTAGGCAATGGCAAAGCTGGGCAAGTATCTACTCCCAAGAATCATTTTTTGCAGAAAGGGGAAAGAGGTGCAGCAGCTGGGCAGATGTCAGGATGCCATTGTCGGGAGGGGGGAATTACTGGGGATTGCTTTCGCTTTTTGCAGGTGCAGCTTTACTTGTTCTGGCCTTGAAGGTCTATGGGAGGGATGGGCCTCCAGGCTGGACTCTTCTGACTGTCTTGCTTCACATGTGGGGGTGGGGATCTGCTACAACATATCAACCGCTTGGCGCCTTTTTCGCCAGAACTGTCTTCCTATGTTTCTTTCATGTCTTCAGTAAAATCCTTGAAAACAGCAAGTGATTTATTGCCTGATCGGGGGAACTGACAGCAGAATACAGAGGAGCTAAGATGGCAGAAATGTATTCCTAATAGGCATCAGAGTTCCCGGCTGGATAGCTGCAAGGGGACAGAAAGGTGCATAAACACACAACATTCTTTTTCATAAGAATGAGTGTCAGCACCTTGATCTTTCCAAGGCTTTCTTGGAACACATGTCAGTAATAATTCAGCAAAGGAACATGGATGTAACCAAATCAACGAAGAATCTGAATTCTTTTTAAAAATACAGCACATTCTGAACCACATTCAATTTTTCTTTTTCCTGAGGTTCAGACTTCGAGTTCATCCCTCTTAGAAGCTAAGGCTGGCTTCATAAGATGTCAGTGTGGGCGGGTTGTATTTAAAAAAGACAACTGTACAAAGATTGAAGGATGACATTAACTGAAAGGCAGCATTCCGCTGAATAAGTGATTTACACTCACCATGCTGGACATGAGCATTATCAATGCATCTGAGATGATCTATAGACCTCGTGAGAAAGTGTGCTTCCTTGTATAAAAGGATTAAGGAGAAAATGTTAAAATCAGTAAATGCAATGAGAGAAACATGCTAAACATTGCTTCCCCCTTTAGTGGTTAAAAAGTGCCATCAAGTCACATCTGACTTATGGTGACACCTGGTGGAATTGTCAAGGCAAGAGACATTCAGAGGTGGTTTGTCATTGCTTGCCTCTTCATCTCAAACCTGGTATTTCTTGGAGGTCTCCCATCCAAACACTAGCCGTGGCTGCCCCTGCTTAACTTCAGAGATCTGACAAGATCAGGATAGTCTGGGCTACCCAGGTCAGGGTGTTGTCTCCTGTGCAAATTGCTAATTACTTCTTCATTTTATTTCCTGCCCTGGCTTTGAGGAAAAATACTTCACTTTCTCCTGCTGTGCTCCACAACTTGTGGGGGTGGGGATAGAGTGGCAAGCACCAAACAAGAAAGACAATGAATGCAAAGCAGCAGGTAAACAATTCTCCCCCTTTGAGTGGCTTGTGTGCATCTTATTCCTCCACCACCACTTTGTGCTGTATACATATGCATGTCTGTTATTCTCTATTTGGCTTCTTGTGTACATGTTTTATCCTTCTTTCATACCACCCTTGGGCTTTGGGGGTTTGTGTGTTCTGCCACTCTCCCTGCATCTTCTGTTTATATTCCCAGTCCTCTCTTTCCTGCTGACACGTATGTGGGGGGATTTTGGATCCACTTATTCTGTCAACCATTTTGTAGCTGGTTCTGCTACAACAGACATTTTATGGTGGCACCCTCCCCCTTCCCTCAAAATTACAAAGATGCCCAGAAATGTTGGGGATTCCAGCTGAAGCATAATGGAAGCTAGAGTCTTGGCTGTATGTATGTTGTCAGCTAACTGTTCATTTGTACATATATAAATGCAACGCAATTTCATCCCTCTGTTTCCAACAGAAATACAGGCAAATGCAAAACTGAAAGGCTAGAAAATGAAGTGTGAAGTAAAGTAATGTTCAAAAATGAAACTGATTAAAGAAGCTTTTTTCCCTAAATTATCCAAGTCTAATTTTAATCAACATCGTTTTAAATTATTCACCTGGACCTCCACAATCACACAGACAACACAGGAAGGGAGAAGTATACGAAATGAAAATGTCCCATTACCTCTGGGTATTTGTTCCACTGCACAACATACTCCCAACAGCAGTGCGCATGGAGTACATCCAGTTCCAGGCTACAAGGAAACTGCTGATATGCTAAATGCAGCAATTCTAGAAAGCAAGTAAGACAAGATTATTAGTAGCTTTTTTCCTCCCATTCTTTCACCCTTTATCAGCAAGAAAACTAGTGAGCAACTTCAGTTCACTCCCAAAATTACTTGACATTTAAAAGTTTGTTTCACATCTTTACCTAGTATGGATTCTAGTCCAGCCTGGTCTTCCTCACCCTCAACTACAAGGATACTACCAGTCTCTGGAAGTTCTTCTTCACTTTCTTTTTTCCATCCCAATCGAAGTAATAGTGGACTCAGGTCTTGCTTGAAAACCCATTTTGCTACACTATCGGCAATGCCTCCTGAAAGTTAAAAAAAATTAAAATCCAGAATCTTGTAAGGTAAACTTAGGGTCAGTTGGTACATACAACAGGATCATGCATTAAAGCTCTTGTGCAATGGGATGTTTTCAAATTAGAGACGAGAAGTGACATGTTTGAATGCTCCCAGGTGAAACCACCAGGAAAAGCTTTACCACTCAGTTCTGTTGACTGGCCCATGGCTTTCATTGTCAAGATGACTTGTGTGAACACCCCAAGAAAACAGACTGAAATAAACAGATCCAGCAAATGCACGGGGATTTTGATACATAGATCCTCAGGTATTTCAACTGCAGGATAATTCCTAAATTCAAGGATGGCTCCAAGTGGGGGTGGGGGGTGAGCTGTCAGGGCAACATGCCCCCAGGTAACTGGACCTCTTCTACTACATATATCACATTTCTCTGATGCAGGTACAAACACAAAAATACAAATGAACACTCTTAGAGGATGCAGTAAGCACATTCAAAATCTATAGTCCCATTCTGGCACCATAAAGACTGAAAGGAAAACTAAGGTACTACATTCTGCTCTTTATAGTGCTCCTCCCAAGAAGAAATGGCAGAGGTGTGTGGGAGGATCTTTTTAAATTCAAAGTGTCTTTAAAAATTTTAAGGAAATAAACCTGAAGGCATGAAAACCATCAACACACATTTTAGCACACACAAAGAACTATGCACGTTATGTCATAGGTGTAAGTGAATTCTGTCCCATGGAGGTCATTGGGATACCTCCATTTCACCATTATTATGTCACTTGTTAGTTCTATGCCATGTAAGAGAAGAGACAAGAAATGAAATATTGTTTTGGATTCGACCTGCACAGTGGGTCAATCACGGGAATGTGTAACTCGATTTTTATTTGGATTACAGTACGTATTTGCAGTTTTATTCTGACAGCAAAATATACATGTGCTCTCTTACACAATTCCTAATTGCAACTCTGAAACGGCTACGCTTGCCCAGCATTGCACTGACAATGGAACCCATTCATTGGTGTCAAGACTCAGTGAATCGTTAGAAATGGGGAAAAATTCCACTGAAAAATAAAGCACTGGAATTTGTTCCAGAAATTTTAAGCAAGACAATCAACAAGCTTCATGATGAATGCACTTGACCTGAGTTAACTTGATAATCTGTATCATCCTGGAAAGTGACCAGTTTTTTCTTTTTCTTTTCTTTCCTTTTTCTTTTTGTCAAGGAAAAATGATACTAATGGGGTGCTGTGTGGTTTCCGGGCTGTATGGCTGCGTTCTAGCAGCATTCTCTCCTGACGTTTCACCTGCATCTGTGGCTGGCATCTTCAGAAGATCTGAATGCCAGCCACAGATGCAGGCAAAACATCAGGAGAGAATGCTGCTAGAACGCAGCCATACAGCCTGGAAACCACACAGCACCCCAGTGATTCTGGCCGTGAAAGCCTTCGACAATACAATGATAATAATGTTTCCTGCATTTACATCTCCCACTTTCTCATTCAACTAACTTGGGGGGAGGTTCTTTCTGAAACTCTGCAGGGGCAACTTGTTAGATGGAACTAGGCAAGAGGGGCTCAGGAAATAAATCCCTCTACCTTCCCCTCTAAGTGGTAGCTATCAGGGCTGCCCCTTAGTAAACTGCTCCAAAGAAAAGTTCTGCTATATTCAGTTCAGCTATGATTCACAGGATTTCGCATAATGTATTCCTCTAGAAGACAACACTCAAGAAATGCAAACCACGATAGTCATAGTTATCATTTACAAGAAGATCCTTTTCTGCTCATTTTGTTTTTCAATTAAGATAGTGTAGTATATTTAGGTTTTCCATCTGACTGAAATTTTGATACCCTGAGTTTCTCTTCTGTCTCAGACAGAAAGTTGCAATGACTGTATGTTCAAAATGGTTTTTAAAAAAAGACGACACATTTTATGGCTGCTCCCTTCATACCTATCTACCCCATGACAATTCTCATGAAAGCAGGTAGAGGCTCCCAAAGGCACTCCAAACATTTCACCCCACCATAAAAAGTCACATAACTTTAATTTAACTGATTCTGCTTCTTTCCTTTTTTTATCAGATCAGTGCTGGCAAAACAATATAAAGTGATATAAGCTCTATAGTGAAGAACAGAGCACAGCTCCAAGACAACAGACTTACAGTACAATCCCAAAAAGAAAGACAGTCTTTACATTCATTTACTTCAATGGACTTCAATTTTCTGCCTAGAATTTCACTGCTAGTGAAGTTCATTAGATGCTTTCAAAGGGCTGGTCCAGGTACAAGTCGGAGGATTTGGTCTTGAGTTAGGGGAGAAAACAGAACCCAAAGGCCCAAGCTCTTCTGGCAAGCTCACCTTTTCCTCCTTGGAGCAGCTTCTTTACAGACAGTTTGCCAAGTGGCTCAGTCTGCACAGATGGCACCTGACTTCTCTTCTTGCTCACTTTACTATGCAGGAGGGTCTGAAGTATCAGGCAGTCTTCTAACTGCTTCAGCAGAAGCTTCCAGTACTCCGTATCAAGGGAGAGCGCTTCCCAAGGGTCTGTGTCAGCACCTAAAGTTATCTGGGAAAACTAGCAGAGGAGGGGAAATGATCTGTGAACTCTGATGTTCAGCTAAAGTGGCTACATGGGTAGGTTACAGCCATTTCACACATTACACAGAAGCAAGGGCCCCTCCTGAGTGCACACTGAACTGATAGCTGAAGTCAAATGCAGTTCCCTGACCAGAGTACCTGTAAATTACAGATCTGTCATATCCACAGGCTGCATGAAACCCACGTGACCACAACAAAGCCTTCCAATTTGTCACTTCTGACGGTATGAAGTGAGTGCTTCTCTGAGCTTAGAAGAAATTTCCCATGGAAATATATGTATCAAAACTGTAAGACCAACTTGTTCAGCAATTTTTCTGGGAAACTGTCCATCTATTTTAAATTATCTTCTCCTCAAAGATGGAAGAGTGAGAACAAATCTGTACATGTTTTGCAAATTGGAAAACTAAAGCAAATTGTCAGGGCTACTACTTGTTCAGCCAATAACTTTAACAGAGATGGGTCTGCAATGAGTCACTTACCTTTAAGCTTATTGAGTAGGTAGAAACGTTTTAATTAATAAATAGAACAGAAATGGGACTTGGGCTATTACTTTCGAGATCACTGTGAATCTAAAACCCCTTAACGAAGGGCTCCAGATAATGCTAAGTGCAAGCAAGGTCAGTTTTCTTCTAGGAGGCCATCAGTTACTCAAGGTTCAAGGTAAAGAAAGCTAAGTGTCACTTACCTTTTTCTCTGCTATGCTATCAGTTATCTGGGCTGTTACAGAATGCCCAACATGAGCTGATAATAAGGCAGCTCCGTTATTCTCAGACTGAACACAGGCCGTGCGCATTTGCTGCCACCAGGGGGAGACTGACTGGGAATCCCATGACTCATCAACAGCAGCTGCAACAGAAAGGGAGATACTGGAGATACAGATTGTGAACTAAAATTAGCAGATCCAAATACAGTCTAAAAGGGAAATAAACTGCTTTTTAAAAATCAAAGTCAATTAAGGAGCTGGTTCATACATGCAGGGGAATGAAATGGGAATGAGATGACAGAATTAACTACTCCTTCAGACTACACGCTGTGAATCTTCCTTTGCATACAAGATTCCATGCAGGGTTTTGCACAGTCTCCCCTCTTTTGACGGGCTCTTCTAACAAGCCATCCCTAAAATGCTAGGCTATGAATGAGTCAGCACTTCAGAGATGGCTTCAGAATTTTCCATGCCCTGTGCAAAGAGACTACAGGTACCCTCTCCTCACTCACAATCTCTTTGCTCTACTTGATGTATGAAAATGTAACTAATCATCTGATTACAATTCTGACAAATCAATGCGTTCTTTAATTGAGCACACTTTAACTGAGTATTTTCTAGAACCACTGGTGCAGATTTGACCACTGCACTGAGGAACATTTCTTCAGTGGACGAGCTTCCCCCAGTCAACCCTATGCATGGTTATACCCTTCTACGCCTACTGACTCTGAGGAACTGAGTATGGTGTTACCCTGCTTAGGATGGCACTGTCAAGCTGGAGGAAGGTCTGATCCGCTTCACTAAAGTCCATTATATGAAATCAGAATGAATTGTTAAGCTCCAGGGGGAAAGCAAAGTACAAATTAGCTAGCAGGAATCGTGTAAGCCACACCTGAAGCCCAAGCAGACTTTAGCAAGGAATGTAGAGCAGAATGTATTTCCAGAGGGATTTGGGTTTCCTAGAGGATGGGAAGTGCCACCAAGTTACGGTTTAGGGGTGGAAAGGCAAGAGATTTGCCACTTCCTGCTTCTAAGTAGCAACCTTGGACTTCCTTGGTGGTCTCCCACCCAAATTACAATCTGGAACTGACCCGGCTTAGCCTCCAAGATCAAAATAGCCTGGGCTATCCAGATTGGGGCAAGAAAACTTTACAAAAGCGAATAGCGAAGCTTAGTGAAGTCACTATGTGTTTTAAGTGGGCAGGGATGAAAGTTGCCTTCATCTAAAGACTCAGTGGAGGGGTTCTGGGACATTTATTGCAGCTTCAGTTCTTTCTGTCTTGTGGAACAGGGAACACTGTGATCCACTTCACAAGATGCTGAGAAGTTGAACACCAAGACACTTGTCAAACCCATACCAAGGCGCTACTTGAATGATAGGGCAGTGGTGATTATAGCGCACATAGCTTTCAACTGCCCCCCAGTGTGAAGGCCAGAAAGCTTATCTTGGATACTGCCAGTGCTTGAACATAACATCAAGCTAAGAGCAGCAGAGGGAGGCAGTTGCTCAGATGATGTTTCCACCAGAAGTTCAAACAGTCATTCAAAAGGTCTGCTGTCCCCCATCATGCAAAAGTTCAGGCCTTCTAGATACTACGAGAACACAGCTAAGCCCATGTGTCTCCCTGAAGCAGGCTTCTAAACCGGCTCATTTATTCTGAAATGCATTTAACGCAACACTAGCTTTGGCTTTGCTCAGAGTTTTAATTATTACTAACACAGTCAGGGCAACAGCACATTTTTAAGCAACAAGCACTGGCTCATCTCCATCCTATGAACTCATCTTACTAGTCATTTTGCTCAGAAGGGACAATGCAGCATGAAGACAGCAAATGGTCTGTGTCCCATGAAGAATATCTTTTTCCTTGGAAAGCCACACACTGAGAAGCAGCGACTGAGAAGAGAAAAAATAACCTGCTTTGAGAAAGCCTTCTCTTAAAAATGGAAAAACATTCAAGAAAGGGCCTCTCTTGAGCATTCAGGCTAAATGACAGCAATGATTTGGGGCCCTTGGTTCTAAATGGGATAGGAAGCTAACTACTAAAGGATCATGCTGGCCTCCGCAACACCCCAATACGACAAACTCCCATCCTATTTCAAATTGCTACTTCACAAGGGTCAGATCTCTCTCTCTCGCTCTTTCTCTCCCTCTTTCTCTCACACACACTTCCTTTACACCATCCAGGCCCTTACAGGCCTGGTGTACCCAACACACCAAATCCATTTTCATTCCATACTGAGGTACCCATACCATGTCAGCTGAATCCACTACACAAGACCAATTTGAGTGGAAAAGAGGTTTAACAGCTGCTCCTTTCACTACACTTGCTACCTCAGAAGTGATGACGGACAAACAGTTCATACCTTCAGCAAGAGACCCCTTTAGGTACCACTGCCTTCTCTTTCCACACATTCCCAGCTCCATCTTCTCTAGGTCTTAATTCCAAACTATTTTGCTTCCTTTTAGGTATGTATCTGATTTCTCAAGAGCAGACAACATCTAGAAAGTAGGTCCACTGAGCCCCAATTTTAAGAGTAAAACCATAAAAGATAATATGTTCCTCACCAGTAACTGTTGGGGACTAAATCCTGCTGATACCAAGATATGGCACATTTCTTCTGTTGAACTTTTGCCATGTAAACATTTCCAGAAAAAAAAACTTCCTACATGTACACAGAGAGAGAAGGAGAACATCAAACACAGCTTCTATCATAAAAGGGAAGTTTCATTTTCTTCTAGGAACCTAAAATCTTCCTTTTGAGGGACCAGTAATCAAACAGCACTTTGAGATTTGGACAGCTAAAATGGCCACCAGTTAATGCCAATGAGGTTAACACATGTTTTTTCTGTCCGTGAATTTATTTCTACACGACACATCTGGTTAAGGAGAAATGGTCAGTAAATAGTTTAGCAAGTCGGTGCACCCTTAGGGCTGTCTCATGAGGCTCACAATATCTTCCTCATCCATAGCTCCTTGTTTACTCCAGTGCTTACACAGGGAACTCCACCCATAATTTCAACAGATGGGGCAGTGCTCACTATCCAGAAGATCCCCTGGAAGCAGGGAAGTAGCATGTGAATATTGGCGTCCTCACACCTGCAAGTAGTCATAGGATTGAGGCACACCTCTTAAGCACCGATTAAGTAGCCCTGGCTAAGAGTTGCCAACTACCATCTGGTAGAGAGAGGCCAGGCACTCAGACATCATGCCTGGATTAAGATCTCGCCCCAAAGCAGTTACCTGTATTAATAGTTAATCCAAAACCATTTAGAGAAGCAACTGCTTTGGTTGGAAAAAGGGTAAACAAACAAACAAACAAACAAACAAATGGAAAGGCAGTGCCCAGCTGCAAAACGCTCTTACCTAAAGCCACATATTCTCTTTCCTCAAGCTTCTTCACATCAACCGTGTCTTTTTCACACTCCAAATGCTCTAAGAAAGTTTTCACAGGCAGCACTCCATCTTTATCCTCCGCAAAATGGACAGAAAGTTGGGTGTCCTGCACCTTGTAGTTCTCCAGGAGCATCTGCAGCCTAGTAAATGCTTTTTCATCTAACCTGAGTAATTTAGCCAAGTCCTTGAAAGTAAAAAAATGTCAAACATGGAACAGTAAAGATCACATGTGCCCAATACAGGTGGAAACACTGTAACCTGATTCCACCCATCACAAAGTTTCCTTCTCTGACAGTGTTCACTGGAAGCACTTTGCCACCCTGTATCTGTATCTGATTTATCTTATTACACATTTAGAGATGGGTGTCCCATGATGCTTTCACAATATGATAGGGATTCTTGAGAAAGAGGGTGTGTGTCTGACCACGCAAGGTCCATAGCAAAAGACACAAGGAAACAAAGAATCACAGTAAACAAGTAAAGAATCACACAAGTAAACAAAGAAACAAAGAATTGGAATAGGGAGGAGTTGGTCACGACCCAGCCCGGGTCAAATATGGATCACACAGGAAAAGAGAACTCTCCGAACTGCCCCAGATATGCTGCCCCCAGAACTGGCTCCAACCTGAATTGTCCAAAAGGTGGGACCACTACAAGGCAAAAACAGCCCCCCACCCCACCCGCGCAAACCTACCTGGGACCATCTTGCTGACCCATGTCTATGTTTCTCTCTCTACCCCCAACCAAGTATAGAGTGTCCCAGGTGGGGAACAGTTTCCGTATAAGAATATGCCAAATATAGAGCATCTCTTTAATACCTACTTTGGGACAGAAACCAAGATAAACATGAGTAAAGTACCTTCTTTTTTAAAATACATGAGTAGTGGACTCTTAACTGGTGAACTGGATTTGTTTCCCTGCTCCTATACATGAAGCCTGCTGAATGACCTTGGGCTAGTCACAGTTCTCAGAATTCTCTCAGCCCCACTTACTTCACAAGTGTCTGTTGTGGGGAGAGGAAGGGAAGGAGTTTGTAAGCTCCTTTGAATCTCCTCACAGGAGAGAACAGGGCATATAAATCCAAACTCTTCTTCTCATTTTATTAGCTAGTCTTAAAAAAAAATCTGCAAGTCACTCACATTATCAGATGGTACCATCTCCAGCGGCATGGACACACAATTTATCTTGTTGACGGACTCATGAAGTTGCAGTAGCTTCAACTTGTTTGCACAGAACAGTAGTAGTCCTTCATCGACACACTCTCCCTCTAAAGACGCAGACAGAAATAAAATGCATATTAGTCTCAACAGATGTGTAACAAAGCTGTAAAATCGCTTTGTAGTTTCTTTTTTAAATCTAGAGAGGGTCCATTTTGCGTGAATTTTGCCCACAAGATTTCAAATACCAGTTTAAAGGGTTTCCTATTCATATGTCCAAAGCAAATGGCTTGCACAGTAATACTTGATGCATATTCACTATAAATGATATTAATGGTCCTCAAAACTGGAACTCTCAAATCAAGCAACTTTCTAGACTTTTCTGGCAATTAACTAAATGAGAACATTTAGTTAATTCAATTCACTGGCTCATTCTCAAAATGGAGGTTTAAGTACTATGTAATAAGGAGGTATTACCCCACTCAGAATGCAATATGCTATAACACAAGCCAAACTGAGCTTTTTCAGATTACTCTCAACCTTTGTACCAGTTTCAGCCTTTGTCACTATATCTGTAAATCCATCACATGTATAAACAGAAAATTACTGAAATACAATATACAAGATCTATTTGTTTGCCAGTGTATATACGAGTTTGTCTTGCATGAGAAACTCATACAACAAACGATATTAAGTAACTAATGTTGCTATTTACACATGCAATGAATTTCCTACTATTTGTACAGAATGGAAGTGGACAAATGGGGTGGGATCTGTACTAAAATTAGAGATCTTTGACACTTGGAGACTAATGGAAGGAGCTGGAATGACCACCAGTGCCTTCTTCCAAAAGTCACAAAGACAGCACATGTTTGCTTTGAATCCCTGGGATTATAGGCAATTTGCAAATGCTAGCTCTCCCTCACTCCATGAAGAAAGCTACCACAGGGTTCAGCCTCCCTTTGCTGCTAAAGCAACTTTAGGTGAATGGGAGGCAGAAAATTGAGCTCAGAGAAGATGCACAGTCTGAACTCAGTTCCTTCTCCGCAGTGGTCATATCACAGATGCAGTTTCCTTCCTTCCCAATTGCTTTGAGGAGAGTTTATACTCCAAGGCCTAGTGCATGAAAAAAGGTGGTTTATAAATGTTTTAATTAATACATTTAATAAAAATAAAACTTTGTGAAAGGATGGTGTCTATTTTAATCATTTCATTATGGAAAGGAAGGGAAAAAAGAAAAAAGAGTTCCCCCCCCACTTAGAAGATCCCTCTTGTTTCTTTTATATAAAATCCTATCACTTCTTCAATAATTGCTCGTCACAAATGGAGATATTAAAGTTCTGACATTTGCAAGAAAACCGGATTTTTTTCCAGTATTGTTACTACGGATCCCAATAACAGAACTCACTGTTCCAAAATAATTTTCCAAAATACATTTTCTCTTACCCTGATTTCTTAAGGTATCCATCAACGTCTGTGTGATGGTTGTTAGAGAAGAAAGTGGCAAACGCACATTTGCGAGGATGCTCTCCAAAGCCTTAATTTTTAAAAAGTATATGAATGTAAATAAATGTGTAACACAGCAAATATTTCTCAATTCCAAGCTATGATTAAAGAATGAATACAGATATCACACACTAATATATTTTCAATACAGCTTAATGTTTCTTTCTCTTAAAATGGAAAAGTTTGGTGGGTTTGAAGTAGCTTCCATAAGTCACTTGTTATAGAACAGGACTGCAAAATAAAATGCTTAAATCAGTCCTTACTATCTTACTATCTAAATGGATTTGATCTCACAAATAAGATCTATTAATTCAAAGGTGACACTATAAACCATTCCAATGAACTGATAAACGAGTCTTTCTAAGAAGGAAAAGAGCGTTGCCAAAAGCCAAGAACTTCTCAATATATAAACACATTGGTAGGGTCAGAAGATCAAGTTTCACCTCGTACCACTATGCCATACGAAACAGATCCCACCTAGAGTTCCACTGGCACAAAGAAAGTCTTTCACAAATTATCTCCTCCCACAACAGCCACAAAACCACTCCAAATGCTGTTCAGGGGAACAAGAGGTCACTCATGGGGGCAGAGAGGCAGTACCTATCTCCCCTGCCCCATATTGTACCAGAAGAAACCTATGTGAGACCCAAGCCAATGCATTGTTCAAGTTGGTGGAAACCATCTCTCTATTGCACATGGAAGAAGAAGCATGCAAAAATAATGACAAGCCAAATGCAGTTGAATTACCTGTTTTTTAGTAGCAGGATATTTAATATCAAGAATTAATTCCTTCACTTCTGCCTCAATCACATCTGTAAACAGAATGAGGTGAATTACCAAGAAGATTAGAAAAAAGCAATTTAAATAAATTATTTAAATGTCTGTGAATATTGTTATATTCATCAAACAGAGCTCTTTCAGAGCCTCATTAACAGTCACTAGGGAGAATAAATCACTTGATATGTGTTCACACATATGAATTTTGCAATTAATGAATAACCCACCCCATGAAAAAAGCTCATGAACTGGACTAAAGTCAAATAAAAGAAAATGTACAGTGCCATCCATTGAGCTACACCTTTCTGAGCACATTGAAAGTCAATGAGCTCAGAAGGGTGTAATCCAGCTTAAGATGGCTTGCATCTTGGCATGTGAGCAATTCCTGGGGCTGTCAAGGATGGGAGAGGGATGCAAGGGATTGTCAGAATCTGTCATGCACATGGCTTGACCTCCACCAAGGGTTTAAGCCATAAGCTGCTATTTCAAATTAGCTTGTGAAAATCAACATATTGATCACTGAATCAGAGGCTGATTCTGCATGGGCCAAAAATAGCAGTGTGAAAACAGTGTAAAAGGGTTTAAAACGGTGTAAAAGGGTTTATACTGTTTTCACACCGCTGTTTTTGGCCAATGCGGAATCAGCCAGAGTTGATGTGACCTATTCAATTAAAATCAAATGGAGAATATGTGGCCCAATTCAAGCAATTTCTTCAGATTACAAACCACCATGTGGCTGTGCTAACAAAGTGAAAGGTTCATTTTACCTGCCCTCTAAAAGAATCCGAAATACTTAACAGCACAGATTAATTAACCTTGAATATTGACACATATACACCCCAACACACAGAGACACACACCAGGAACAAAAGTATGCTTTGGAAATAGTATTTAGTAAACTCTTTGATCTTTAATTTTTTTCCTTCCTGCTTCAAGATCTCCTTCCCTAAGTGAGCTCCCTTCACTGTATTTTTACTTAAGAAAAGGCCATTTCAAAATTGTTAGAATTCTGAAAATACACCCCCCAAAGAGAAATCTGGAGATAATTTGGCCCCTCTATAATGCTGGTAAGACCTGCTAAATTCACACGCAGACAAGTAGGCCACCTATGTATTTAGAAATTTTCTGTGCTGCTTCTGCATAGAACCTTATTGCTTATTAGAAATTTCACTGTTCATTATCACTGAGATCATGGCTCAAACCCCTTGGTTCACCTCCCTGCTAACTGAACCCCATGGGAGGCTTGATCCTGTAACTTCTGTCACCGTTCATTAAGTGTTACAACCATGTCCAGTCTAGTCCCTCACACAGAGACTAACACCTGAAGGATTCACAATGTCCTCCTCTGCCCACTCTTAAGTGGAATGATCTTGTGGAATGATCTTGGTTAGTGTTACAGGTGCCATTTAGTTTCTGTTTCACTTTGCTACAGCAGACTAACACAGCTACGCCTTTGGAATCATTAAGCTATGTTTACAGTGTTTCCTGTGTTTCCTGAAACACAGCAGGTAAAATCAGCAAAATGTACAATTCAGAACAAGGTCAAACGCACTCTGTGAAGTGCAAGGTCAAATGCACTCTCTGCAGTATCAAGTGAGTAACAGCAGAAGACACATTTTTCAAACTACTTCTTCAGTAGTTTGTAAGCAACACTACTGTAATACCCATTCACATTAAAAGGTTTGGCATGAAAAATTCCCAGTGAACGGGGAGATCAGTTAGATGTTATACCAGTTAAATGGCAGCCATCAAAACCCAGAATAGCAGAGAGTGCTCCACAGAAGCTGTCATAGAGATGGATCCAGAGATCCGTGAGAACAAAAATCTTAGATCTTCCCCAAGTGCCCTTTGTCCCACTAGTCCTTTCCAACCGTGGGAGAATTTATTCTCAGGGTTGCAGAATCCATATGGTCAAATAGCCATGTGGATCAGGAGGCTGCAAAGAGGATGGGAAAGGAAGAGGGAAGAAAGGACAATATTGCTCCTTTCCATCCACAGTGCAGCCTACCAACTGAAAAAAGATTTTTCATAGTTGGAAAGAAATTGCTGGAGGAAGCAGAACACAAGAAAGATCCAGAACCATCAGTAGATTCTTGGAGCCAACCTGCATTGACTTCAGACTGCCTACTGGACAGTTCTACAAAACAGTATCTGTATGAGAGGAAAAGATGTTTCATTAGCACTGAACCTACAAAACATTTACACAGAAAATTGTGTCCCCCCCACACACACAATTGTTATTATTTATTTATAGAAGGTGCATGCCCAGAGGTCAGATGCAGCCTATTCGCACCTATTCGGTAGAACCGGTTACTAAAATTTTCTCAGTTTGAAGAACCGGTTATTAATGATTAACTCCACTAGGGACAGGGGGGTAATCTCTGTCCCTGGGTACAACAAATCTCATCAAGTGGGGGATGCAAAATTTCACACCCTGGGGCCCCCTGCCCCCCATGGCACCCCCCCTCCAATTGTAAACAGTTTTTGGTTTCTCTCCTTACTTATATTATTTAAAATCAATCAATATAATTATATAAAAAAGAAATAATACACTATCTTTCAGTATATTGCTTTTTTAATACTTTAAACAGTCATTATTTGAATCTAGAGGTGGGGCGAAGGGGAACTGCACCTGGGGCGCACGCACCCTGCATCCTTGCCACAGCCCCGCCCAGGAATGCCCTGCCCCCGGAATGCCTGGCCACGCCCCCATCGTGCCCCACCCAGCCCCATTGGCACTACACCACTGTTTGAATCCCACCACCATCGGAACCTGTTACTAAAATTTTTGAATCCCACCACTGTGCATGCCCCCTTTCTGTCCAATTACTTGTTATGCCAACTAATTTACACATAACTCCCACTAAGCACTTGAGTCAAGAGGAAAGGCAGAGTATGAATATTTTAATATTTATGTGTATTTAATAAACAAATCGAAGTCCTTTTCCTTCCATGATTAGTGTGTCCCTCAAAACAGAAACAGAATCCAGGACAGAAATAGTTTTTTTAAAAAAACCTACCGAGATTTAATGTTTTAGCTTTCAGCAAAGCAGCTAACTTCTTCACTAGATGCATGTCTTTTGCTCGTTCACTTTTCTTATCACTAGAAAATATTTTAAATAAGCAGACAGTGAAATTGTTTGAATACAAAATAAGTTCATGAGTACCGCAGCCAGAGAAAAAGGAGCACTTTATCTTCAAAGAACTATTTAAACTAGAAAAGAGCCCCATGAAATTATAGGGGGGGGGAGAGAGAGAATAGAAGCACCCTTCTGGATCAGACCAAGGTCCATCTGATCCAGCACTTGGTTTCCAAAAGCAAAGGTGTTTAGGAAGTTGCAAGAAAAACACAAGAGCAAAAATATTCTCCTTCTGCTTCTTTCAGCATCCAGTTTTCAGAGGTCTTCCGTCTCAAAGTATTGACTTACTTTTTCTTTTTTGTAAAAGATTATATACAAATTCTGTGGGGGGAATGCTCAGTCTCTGAAATTAGCAAATACTTATGACATCTTTTTTGAAAGTTTAAACAACCACCCCGTAGATGAAACTTTGTTGCTCATCTCTCACGATTCAACAACACAATCACACAGCCACATTCCAATAGTCACCAATTGCAATGGACCTGTGGATGCGCAAAAATAGACTCTTTATTATGTGCAGAAATTCATTAAAAAATTAAAAACTAAAGCCTTGTAGAGGTATAAATGATAGTCTGTATAATCATGTATAAATGAACCTCTGTGACCAGATGCATTTCAGCCAAAAGGCCTTCCTCAGTGGTCTCTGGAAATATTTACAGTTGTATACAAAGTTAAATTACACAGTTATTTTTCAAACTTGAACAGGCTGCATGTTAAATCATCTAATATTATACTAAGGACTCCAAGAACTTTTTAAAATTAGGCCTGAACTCATCTAGAGCCCCTATCAATCTGCTTGGTATATGCCGGAACCATACTGCTCATGGCTGTAGTTCTATTTGTGAAGTGTGTCCATATGTGAACCAATAGAGTAAACAGATTAAATAGAATTCATCTTTGTACCAGTGTATATATTGAGACCACTGAGGAAGGCCTTTCGTCTGAAACACATCTGGTCACAGTGGTTTATATGTGTTACTGTGGAGATGGATCAGAATGTGTATAAAATTTGTATTTAATCAAGAAATATGGAAATCCAAATGAACCAAAGATGCTAAGAATCAAAATGGGTGCTTCTGTATAAGTGACCAAAAGCCTGCATTTTTACAGCAGGTCAAAGGAATGTTTTAGGCTTGTCAGTGAGTATGCAGGCAAGTACAGATAACATCTTTAGTATCTTGTCACTGAGGGCCAACGTGACAGCAGAAATATGCAATTTATAGCTTTGTTTTTGGGTTAGAAATCAATGTGATTATTTAAATAGAAAAAGTGTTTTTCTATATAGTTGAATGAACAGAGAAATGATAATGAGTGATTCACATTTACTTGTATTTGATCATAATTCTATTGTCTTAGAATCGAAGGTGTAATTGTTGTTAGAATCAATATTTGTAAATCATTTGAAGTTAAATCATCTCTAAATGGTAAAGAAAAGTTTTATGATCTAAAAGTATGTTAAGCCTGCATTGCCTAAAGGTATAGCTCTCTCTCTGGGAGAAAAACAGAAGAACAGGTTTTTCTTGGAGACAACAAGCTACTTTTATGGCTGCCCTTTGTATATGGGTAGAGGACATGCACTAACAGCATGTAGCGTTTGAGTAACAGAAGGAATGTAGAATAAGAGGCTGTCTAGATGTGACCAGGAGACAGATTCTATCCAATGAGATTTTTAAGGTACATGCTTGTAGCACGTGAAAGAGGTATGGATTAATACGAGAAACTTAAGGGGATGGATTGTGTGACGTCTGTATTCTGCATCTATAAAGACTGGGGTCTTTCAGATGCTGGGGGTGTCTCTTTCGAGAGCCACCCGGGAGGGTTAACCTCCTGTAACTTTCTGTATTTTTGTGTCTATAAAAATTGGTCCCTTTGTATGAAGTGGGTGCCTCTTACCCTTAAGGGGACACCCTGGTCAGATACTTATGCTGTCCAGTAAACTTATCTTCTGTTTCAAAATTGCTTCTTGGGTGTTTTCTAACTTTAAGTTTTTCTTAAACTAATTCAGCTGTGTAGGACCAGAAACGCGGTCCTGGCCCCACATTACCAAATCGTATTGTTTATATATGGCTGTTTTAATACCTCTATAGGATTTAAATCTTTTTTATGAATTTGTGCATACAATAAAGAAACTTTTTTTTGCTTTGTTATTTTCTGCTAGCTCAACCTTTTTATTTCCTTAATTGTCTGTGGATTGGGTTTGGTTCTCTTTTTTCTTATTTGAGCAAAATAGACTCAGAATAATATTTTTGTTGAGTGCCAAAAAAATGCAACATCCCTAAAAGTCTGGATTCCCCACAATATGAGTGTAGCAACGGCTGCACTTCTAATAGTCTGAGAAGGCCCCTCATGCTTCTTTGAAACAGCAAAGGAACCTGCTGGATTATCCATCAGCATACAGACTGCATCCATGCTGTAAGAAAATGTTGCATTAATAGCTTCAGCAGTAGTTGTTCAGCAAGCCTTACCTCAGTGCTAAATGGAAAGGTACGTGAACAGTTTTTACTGTTCCTGACACTGGATCAACAAGGCAGATCTGGTAAGTTTGAGGCTGCCAGCCCTTACTCGTTATGCTGTTCAGGCCCATTATTTTATAGCCAGGATACAGTAACCTAAAACACAAATTTAGTCATTAGAGTGAATAGTGGAACCTTTTCCTTTCCTTTCCTTTCCTTTTTTGGCATGGTGCAGAAGAACAAAAAGCATGTCATTACAACAATTGTCTTCCCTCATGCAAGTATCACTTACACTTTCCAGCAGACCAGTAAATATCAAGGGAAGATCATGAATCACTATTAGGGCAATTTTCCAGTTGAACACTGGTCCTCCCTCTTCAGTCTGCTTGTTGGAAGTATGATCAACATGAGATCCAGTTGGAATTTCAAGAGAGTTTTGTGCTTTCAGTGGTAAATTCTGCCCTGTTCTTCCCCTGGTTCTGTCTGGGGCTTTCTTTCCCATAGGCCTGCACGTGATCAACCCCAGGAAAAGGAGTTCTCACAAGGAAGCAAACCACATAGATTTGGTCACTGACCATAAATAAAGTATTCTATTCACATAGATAATAGAAATAAAATTCAAAATTACCTCTCAGTTGTTTAGTTTTTTGGCATACAGATAATTTTCATGGGGTTTCTATTTTATGTCATTGCTATAGCACTGAGAGGCACAGTTGTATCTGAACAGGTTTTCAATGTGCAGGACAGATCTATTCAAGCACAACGCTAACAAATGGAGCGTTGACAGACACTTGCTTCAGCCACCAGAACATGTTCAATTCTATTTTATAACCATTATTATCTAACAGAGGTGACAACTATGAATTTGGCTGCAGATACATCTCATCCCACTCCTGAATGAACTTGCTGGGAGTCCTTTCAGAAAAGACAAGTACAACTAAAAGGTTGGGATTGCACTAAAAAGGTTGTTTTAAATAACGGCACCCTTAGTTGTTTGGTTTAAACTCTGTGTACCCCTGGAAAACTGGCCTGGAAATTTCCATTTCTGTGGCCTTATGAGCTAGAATGATGCTCAGTGTCAGGCTATGATCTGGGGAAGACAGGTTTACATTTCCACACTGCCATGGAAGCTTGCTACCTGACCCTGGGCTAGTCACATACGATCAGCCTGACATACCTCACAGTGTTGTTGTGAGAATAAAATGGAGGAAGGAAGAGCAACAGTGGAGACAGAATTGGGATATAAAAGTAGCAAATAAATAAAATATCCCAGCCTCCTTCTATACTGCTATTCTGCGCTTGTTTTTCAACCAGTTCTCACCTGCAGTGTTTCCCTACATTGAAGGCTCCAACCCTTGGACCCTGTTGTGTGCTCCACACCTCCAGAATTCCTCTTCTGGGGGCATAAATCACCAGAAACTGAGCCACTCTGCTTGGCCCTTGAGAACTGCCAACAGGAGAAAAATCCATCTTTTCAGATTCCCTTTCATGAAGATCTTCCACAATCTGAATCCATCCAACCTGTGCATCACGGTACCCTGAGAATAAAGTACAGGAATTCATTAACTGGCTGACACCACATACATGTACGATTCTTTGGGTTGAATGTGCTGCCACTGGATCTCCTATGTTAAGCGGTGCACATCAGCCTTGCTGGCTGTGTTGAAGCAGACATTTCTCATGCCCAGCTCTGCTCAACTGTGCTCTTCCTCTGTGTCCACAGCCAACCTCACAGGCATCCCTTATTTACTGTCATGCTCACTTCTTTCCCCTCCTACTCCACAGGGCTCATGACTCTGCTGTTACTAGCCATTTACCATTACAGTATGTATTGTCCTACAGAGAACAGGGAAACATGTAAAGCACTTTACATTCCTGGCCTTTATCAAATAATGAGATCGCAACCACATAGATCGTACTGTAATGCTGTGCTCCTCTGACTAAAAACAGCAATAGCACCAACAGGGAAGAAGCAAGGAAGCAACGTCCAGACCAGCACTTTCATCATCCAGTTATGCCACTTTCAAAACAGCTGCTTCCCTCACCATTATACCATGCCCTCCCTCCCTCCCTCCCTCCCTTCCTTCCACTTGCTCTGGTTAAGAAATAGTCTCTAATTAGGGTCATAATGGACAAAGGCATAAAGGCTAGCAATACTGACTTGCAAGCTTAAATAAAAGGCTCCCTGATCTTTGAATGCATCTGCAGTATGCAATATGATGTCAGAATATTGTGCACCTCAGTCCGTGAGAGAATATGCCACAAAAGGGGAGGGTTCCCTTGACAGAAAAAGAGTTTGGATTTTTACCCCACTTTTCTCTTCTGTAAGGAGGTTTTTCCCTTCCTCTCCCCACAACAGGTATCTCATAAGGGGCTGAGAGAGTTTTGAGAGAACTGTGACTAGCTTAAGGTCACCCAGTAAGCTTAATGTGTAGGAGCGGGCAAAAAAATCCAGTTCACCAGATAAGAGTCTGATGCTCATACAGAGGGGAAGGAAATCAAGCCCGGTTCTCCAGATTAGAGTCCGCCACTCTTAACCACTATACCACACTAGCTGATACACCTTTGCAGCTCGCCTGTTTGCCCAAGTCTTGACTTCAGCATATGTTAAGGCAGTAAGAGAGGAAAGGGGTGTGAATGTCTGTGCATCGAAACAAATCTGTCTTCATTTACTGGACACTCTTACTGATGTTACCCATCCCAGAAACATTATTTATTTGGCATCTCTCCTTCTGTCCTTTAGATATTAAAGTATGGACCCTTGGTCCATAAGACTTTTCTGTTGCTTTACTGCTACCTTCCACTGAAGTTCTTAGCTGTTGCATCAGATAAATTTTATTATGTATTTATTGTTCACAACCCACCATGCAGGCCAATTTTACAGAGGGGTGGGATATGTTTTAAATCAAAATCTGAGTATGTCCATGAAGGCAGCAGGAAAAGAGGAGGACCCAACATGAGATGGATGGACTCCACAAAGCCACAGCCCTTTGTTTGCAAGACCTGAACAAGGCTGTTAACGATAGGATGTTTTGGAAGTCATTAATTCATAGGGTCACTATGAGTGAGAAATGATGGCACTTAACACACACATGCTCATGTAAGTCTATATACACATGAAGAAAAAGCCTGTGACATTAAACACCACATTACAGAAGTCACTATTTCAGAAAGTATTTCTTTGTAATCTTTCTTAAATCAGAATAGCTACTTTTTAATATTACCAGTAACTACCATGTTACAATTATATGAACCTAAAATGAAATGAAACATCTTCATTAAGAAGAGTTGGATTTATATCCCCCCTTTCTCTCCTGTAAGGAGACTCAAAGGGGCTTACAATCTCCTTTCCCTCCCCCCCAACAAACACTCTGTGAGGTGGGTGGGGCTGAGAGAGCTCCGAAGAACTGTGACTAGCTGGCCCAAGGTCACCCAGCTGGCATGTGTTGGAATGAACAAGCTAATCAGGCTCACCAGATAAGCCTCCACAGCTCAAGTGGTAGAGCAGGGAATCAAACCCAGTTCTCCAGATTAGAGTGAACCTGCTCTTAAGCACTACACTACACCATGCTGGCTCTCGTGGTGCACAGCCTACCATCTCACCTCCCCTCCATTTTCAAAGGCCCGCTAACACTGTCATACCCTTCCACATGCGAATAGCGAGTCCTCTTGCAACATCCAACAGAAGAACCCTTCCAAAATCATCAGTTACTGCAGCCAGAGAGTTACAGGGAGAAAGGCATATCCTCTCGCCATGACGGCGGGAATCTGGAATTCCAAACCTATAAACAAACAAAATTAAAGGTATAAAACAATGCTCAGAAATTATATGCTTGATGACTTCAGACAAATGCTGAGCAAAAATCAAGGTAATACCATCTATTAAGTTCCATTAACTGATCAACTGTCAACAGCACACAAATTCAGCAGATACAAATTTCCCTCTGAGCACAACAATGTCAGGAAAAAACAGTAGTAGTAAAAAAAAACCCCACTGAATGTTTTGCTGCATAAAATCATACTGAACTGAACGGCTCATGAAAGAACTCTTGAGTGTGCACCAACCCCCACTTTTGATCTTCCCCAAGCCTGGGAGGGGAAGGGTGGGATACAAAAATCCAATAAAAGAAAGCAAGAAAGAGTCACATTGAATGGTGAAAATTAGTAGACATATGAAGCTGCCTTATACTGAATCAGAGCAGTCATAAGCCACAGCTATGGAAATAGCCTTCGTCTCTTACTTCTTCACTGCTGTGATAAGATGACTGAAAGCTTTAAAAATGTCTGGATGCCTGCTCAATCAATATGGGGAAAAATAGGAATTAGCAGACCATGAAGAAACACATACAATCCTGTTAACATTAACTCCTATTAACACTTGCCTTACAGCTAAAGGAGTCGCCGGCTCTACTTTGGGTTTCTGCTTCTGTATTGACTCTTCTTCCTGTTTGTGCTTCCAGCCAAGCCAACCACTAGAAATAGAAAAATCAGCACAGTTGTTGCCAACATTTCAGGAAAACACCTATAAAATGCTGTCATTGAAATTTCCATCTATTCTATGCAACAGTATTGTTTTGACCATCGTTACCTGGCAGCGTTAAATAACGCAGATGTCAGCTTGCTTGCAACAGCTAAAGCAACATGAGACAAGAGTGGCTGCGAACTACCCTAAGGAAAGACACAAAGTGGCTTATAAATTATCAAATTAATCCATTATACCTTTAACATCTTCATGGCATGCTGCTCACAGAGGGAAAATTGGCCCCAGCTACAACTATGGATAAACAACCAAAACCTTGAAAGATCTACTACATTTCATGTCATTTTAGTGCATGAAAGTGTTATTTCTTTTTTTCCCCCTCTAACAAACTACCCAACCTTTCAGCTAGTTAAACTTTGTGATCCTAACCACATCTACGCTTTGCGAAACTTTGCTAAAAGGACCTCAGTTTTATACTGTGCTGCTTTCCTGGGAAATTGAAAAGATTATCACTTGGTTGGCTTTTACTCGTGGACTGGATGTAACAGTGAGTTATGATTTTTCATGAAAGCGCAAGTCCCACACAAATCTGGCTTCAGGGTCTGAGAAAAAGGAGAGTGCAAGTTGAAAGATCTACCAGGCATGTTTACACGATGATAAACCACCACTGCCATGACATCTGAATCATGCCTAAGAAGCTTCTTCCCTTTAAAAGTATGGTCAGACACAAGTATTGAAAGAACTGCAAAAGGTTAACTGTTTTTCCAAAAAATGATGACATTGTTTATTGTGGAAAACTGACAGGCTGGCTGGATGCTCAATCTTCACACCTCAGAAGAACTTTTTGGTAATATATCAAAAGATGGTTTTCTTAAAAACAAACTTTTACTCTAAAGTCATTTGTAGATTTTTTTTCCCTTTATGAAATGGACTCATAAATGCCCTACTAAGATCTAAACAGACAGCTAAATCCAAAATGTATCACTACACTTTTAAAAGCACTGATTTTCAGAAGCAACCTGCTCTGCTGTGTCACCTCCCATCCACAGCTCCCAAACTCTCAGAATTCCAGCAAAAAGGAAACAGATAAAAGACCAAGTTAGCCAGAAAAGGCAAAGTTCTTCTCCCAGCCACTCATTGTCCATGCTTACCTCAAGGGCATAAAAGAAACCAGCGAAAGGATTTGACCCTACAGTGATGTACTGAGACATAGCAGGAGGGCTATTCTTTATAGCAGCATGATATCCACCAATGTTGGAAGCAGTCTTCATTTGATCAAAAGGTGACAGAGTCATGATACCTATTATTTAAAAAAAGTTCAGCATGGATGATTCTAAATTTCTGTAAGAAATCAGGTCCAAACATAGTTCTAAGTTCAGGAAAAAAAACAGATCTGCAGTTTCCTAAAAAGAAGAGCATAAAATCTTATGCACAGTTATTCCAATCCATGAGTATTGAGAGACTGAAATAACTCGGCATAGCATATGTAACTATGGCATTTTAGACATTTTACTGAGTATGATTTATATTGATGTAAAGCTTCATTTCAAACAATTAACAAGAAAGAAAGAAAGAAAGAAAGAAAGAAAGAAAGAAAGAAAGAAAGAAAGAAAGAAAGAAAGAAAGAAAGAAAGAAAGAAAGAAAGAAAGAAAGAAAGAAAGAAAGAAAGAAAGAAAGAAAGAAAGAAAGAAAGAAAGAAAGAAAGAAAGAAAGAAAGAAAGAAAGAAAGAAAGAAAGAAAGAAAGAAAGAAAGAAAGAAAGAAAGAAAGAAAGAGCGAGCCATAACTACCAAAATATTAACACAGGGCTGCACTAACATTTTGGGAGAAGAGTACATCCCTCTTAACTCAGTGAAAAGGACTGGACTAAAGAAGGGAGAATGCTAGTGATGACTACTGTTCCACTGGCTCTTGCTCTAGCCTTTCCTCAAGAGGTGATAGGACACTTATCTTGGGTAAAAGCCATGTAACACAACCTGTGAATCAGGAATCTCCTACTTCGAACTAATTTTCTGCCAGTTACCCACTGATAGGCTTTGGGGAAGCCACACTGCAAGGGGACGATAATCATACGGATGGATGTACCTCACAAGGTTATTGTAAGGTTTATCGTGCTACTGTACATGAGGCACTTTGAATACTATACAATGCTTATTGTTACTATTAATACTCTAGATTGTTCACATAGTGATTCATGGAACAGAACTATTCATTCATGGTTGCTGGTCAATATGACAATACTTACCAATACTAACATGATCGACTATGGTATCCACATCCTGCAAGCCCCATTTCTTATAAGTTAATGGAGGTGGCTGAACATTCTCATTACCTGAAGCTGTAGCTGCCCATATTATGAAAAAGTAGAGAGATTATATAGCATTATTAGCTGGAATATCATCTTCATTACATGAATATATGAATGAGCAGCACTACTAAAGTATACTGTCGAACTCTTCTGCCTATTGAAGCCACACACAATTGTTCAGCAATTCTTTGAAGTAACAACATTTCTGCTTCAAGCCAGTGTGATTATGTTTCAGAAGGGAGCAATCTGTGTCTTAATCCCTACTCAGCAATGAAATTGAATGAAGTTGGCCTGAGGCACTAAGACCTTACAACAGACTGAGAAAGACATCCAAATAAGCTGTAATGCTTAAAGCTTTTTCCTTTTCTTTTTCTATGGTCATTTGTTGATTTTCACCATACAGAGGGAAAAGTCAAACTGGCAATGATTCCTTGATCCAAGAAGTAGATTTGCTTCAAGCCCGCCAAATGTAAGTTGCACAAGTCCAGCATTTAGAGTGCACTCAGAACCAGAGGCAGCTAATATAGCACAACATTAAAGCAACAATGAAAGAAAACTGGGGGATTCCCTCCTCCTCCACAGTGGGTCTGCTCTGGAAGAACTGCTGTGCAGTCACTTGAGCACTGTCAGGTTTCTGAGTAGAATAACATTTCCTTCTGACATATAACTGTTTATTAACATCTCCTTAGATGTTGACGAGGAGTAACACAGTTTAACACCTTTCACCATTAAAAGTTCCAAAAAATGGGTTAAAATGCCCTCATTCCCAAACTTACCTCTTGCCACCTGATTTCGACAAGCACGGAGGGACTGAAATAGGCTGAAACCATCAATTGTCACAACTGCAGAAGGATATAAGATACTCATTTCCTCATTCTGTGTTAAAACAAACAAACAAAACTACTAAGGAGGAGAATGCCAACTACTTCTGTAGCGACAAAATAAATGCATTTATTGGTAAATAGTTGTTTTTGTTATCCTGTTGTACTTTCATATTTTTTCTATTCTGCTGCAAGTACTACAATCCCAACTAGAGGGGCACCTCCCTCATTCTTTAGTGTTAGCCACGAAACCAGCCCCTACAGTGAAAAAGAAACAGAAGGGCCACCATTTACAGTGCAATGGGACTTAAGATGGCAGTATCTTGTGATGATCTCAATTTAGGGAAAACATCAGTCCTTGTACCTGTTCAGTAACTCCAGGATGCCGGGGAATATCGTATGTTCTGCATTTAAGCTGCAGGACTGGATCTTCATTTAAAAGCTGTGCCAGAAGCAGTACTCCATTCTAAAAAGATGAGACAAAAACCTTAATGCATAATCTCTATAACAATAAGGCTAAGGGGAGTAAAGGACATTACAATATGCCCTCTGGAACGAAGTTTACAAGCCGCAACCTCAGGGTCTGACACGTTGCGTTTTCCTAACACTGCAGGAAACAGCACAGTTTTTCCTTCACAGGGTTTTGCAACAAGCTCTAGCATCTCCCACTGAAAAAGGCATCCAATATATACTGCTGCCTTGCTGGAAAAGCCACATCAAACAGATGCACTGCGTTTCAAAGCACTATTGATTACCTCTGTGTAGGAATCATGATGTACAAAACAGTCCTCTGCAGGCAGTCAAACTACAGTGAAAAGAACTAACCTCTGTGTAGAAGCGAACGTAGCCAGAGGTGAAGCCTACAACAATACAGGTCCAGTCAGGTCGGCCTGTGGAGCTCCTGTCTCATACAAAGAAAATAAAAGGAGTTATTCTTATTCTCAGTTATATCATCGACCCAATTATTTTTCATTCAGGTTTCTTGGGTGTTTAAATAGTCTGCTCTTACCTCTTTTGACTTGCCAGCGGGATACACAATGTACTGCTTACACATTCACTAGAGGAAGAGAAAGGGATTTTAAGAGTTTTATGACAGACTGTTGCACAGAAAACAGAAAATGCAATCTTAATAGAATGGAGGCAACCTTAATAGAGATAGGGCTGCTGGTTCCTAATTCAGTGTTCGTAGCTGTGCCTGTCCTTTAAGTGAGTCTCACACATGCTTTAGAACAGCCCAAAACTGTATGCTACAAAGTATGCTAAAGAATTGTGGAGGGGGAGGGTTCCAAGACTGTTAATTACGTACTGCTAAAGGAAACTAGTGCCTATGTGAATGCATATGGTATAATGCACCATATTGGGATAAGGGGTGGGGGTGGGGGTACAAGCCTTCAACGATGAAAGTGGAAGAACAGAAAAATGCCCAGAAAAAAAATCACACAGACTAACCACAACAAGCTTTGGACCTTCATAACAATTACCTTCATGTAAAGCCAGACTGAAGAAGAGAATTAAATATACACATGTGACATATTAGAGAATGTTGTATGGACGATACTCTCTCTTTGACTGTTTCTCCATACCAGATTATGTGAAAAAGCTACCCAAGATGGCTGACCCAAAATCAAAGGAAAGCGCTCTTTAGACTTCAGTTGACTGCTTTAAATAGGACACTGCTTGTGAGGATTTTAGCATCCAAGGCAGTGGCCAGGGAACATAGAGCCAAGTATGTATTTCCTACAGGTCTTCTTTCACATGAGAAAGAGGCAGCAGATCACCTATCTGTATTCACTAAGGTATCACAGGCAAATTAGTAAGACAAGTTACTCATCTCAATCCATGTCCAACTATGCTAGTTACCTGTGCCAAGTAAGGAATTGGGCTTTTCAGATCCATGAGTCCCAAATTCAAAAACCTTAACTTCAACTTGTGAACGATGCCCAGAACAGAATTCCTATAGCTGCTCTTTCACTTCATCCTTCCTACTTTTCCCTGCCTTTCCACCTGCTACTTCTCAGCAGTGCTCAACTGCCTAGAGAATTTCAGGCAGGACCAGAGAGATCCTAAAATGGAAGTCTGAGACAGATGCTCCGAGCAGCTGCAGAGAATTTAAACCCCAACCAGCCAGGACCTAAAATATGATTTGGGGGGAGGGGGAGTCTACAGAGCTCTCAAAGTTGCAAGCAATTAATCAAAAGCAGAATTTTTAATATACAATATTTGAAATATTTAACCACATCACATCAATTACCAAAGTGTACATCTCTAATTAGTAGACAGTGCATTAAATGTCTGCTCATGACTTTCAACAAAGTTATTTATTGTCTATGACATTCTCATTCTACTGCTCCCCAAGGAGTTCAGGGTGGGGTACATGATCCTCTTCTCCCTATCTTAGCTTCATAACAACCCTGAAAGTTAGATCAGACTGAGAGACAATTGGCCCATGGAGACCCCATAAGCTTCACTGCACAGTGGGGATCTGAATCTGGGGCTCCCAGATCACAATATGACCTCATGCCTCTGTGCTGTACCCTCAGCCTTGATTGGCAGTTTATGATGCATAACTATATTAAAAGTGGTTGCCTTCCTCCAGATGATTTAATTGGCCATAAAAATCTTGGTTCCTGAAATTGTCTGTTTTCAGGGGGGAAATGAAAGAAGGATTTAGGAATAGCAGCAGACTAGGAATGCATCTGGTTTAAAACAGTATCTAATATCACCACATTTAAGACAAAATATAAAAGTCCAGTCTGAATGGTATTTGACATTTAACTGTTTATATAAATTCCATTGCTGGACACATGTTGGCTCTGCCATGGATATGGCGATTTCCTGCATTTTGGCATTCAATAATAGAAAATATCTGGAAGTAGAGTAAACTGACATCCACAGGGAACTGAAGTCCCTGATTAATTCACCGTGCAAGTTAACAAAGCTTTTTTCTGATCCTTGGCACTAGAGTGGATGGCAATACATAATGAGACCCCAGTCAGTATAATACCATCTACTCAATTGCCTTCTACTTCTCATGTCTGAGGCTCTCCCATTCTCTTCTATGAACAAGAAACTCCAAAGGGCTAATATCTTAACTGGAAAGAATATGCAGCCTGTGCATGCAAAGACCTTCAGATCACATTCTAGGCAACAGTTTCAACAGCAAAGTAATAAAAAAGGGACAATATAGTCATTCACAACATTTTTAGTTTCATCCCTACCCTTCTTCGACATTTAAAGAGCCACTCCAGCCAACGGCATATTGCATTTCTTCTTTCCCTTTTTCACTGTGCTTCCATTTTGCTGAAAGAAACAAAAAAAACCCCACAAAACTGTTCATGGACATTTTTTGTATTTTAATTTTCAGCAAAAAAACTCAAGAAAATACCTTGTCAAAGTACTCAAGTTTTAGATCCTAATTCCCATTCTAGAAAGCGAAGCGTGAATTTTTTTTTGCAACAACCCTTTTCCACTGTAGACAAACAGTGAACCCTGAGTGCATGATTTCAAGGGAGCACAGCAGGCTGCAGGGAGAGATGAGAAAGTACCTCTTTATTTAGCACAGCTCTGCTCATGCTAGACAGGATCCATCCTTAATCATCCAGAAAAATACAGGCTGACCATTATGACTGTAAGTTTTACAGGATGAAAATAATCATCTCCCTGGAATACTGGTGAGACAATTTTTCCAAATTTTCAAACAAGATGGATAAATGGGTATGAATAAAAAGTTGTTATAGCACTTTAGAAAGATCCTTATGGGGGATACAAAAAAGACTTCAATACTTCTTTCAGCACCTGTAGGAATGCTGGTTTTTCCCTTTCCAACATTCTTCCAAAAAAAGCAGACAGAAAGTATGGGTTACTGAAAACCATGCTTATCTGTTTGATTCACAAGGCCTGATGAGAAAACTTCCCGTTGCAGCCACTTAAGTTGGAAGAAGGCTGGCTGCTGTGAGTTTTCTGGACTGTGGGGCCATAGTCTGGTAGTTTTTGCTCCTAATGTTTTGTCTGCATCTATTGCTGGAATCTTCAGAGGCATGCCACAGTGAGATGTGTTTCTCTCCATGGCACAGTGTACAGTGATTGCATGGTGAAGTATATTGCATGTGAGCTCCCAAAGGTATCTGGTGGGCCACTGCAAGTAGCAGTGTGTTGGACTAGATGGACTCTGGTCTAATCCAGCAGGCTCTTTCTTATGTTCTTATTGGTTATATCCACAGGGGGGAGGCATATTTGCACGTGTCTGGTGAACTTGATTTACATTTGCAATCACATTTGCAACTGGATTCACAACTACACTAGTAGGTGAAGTTCATTTGCAATTGTTTTTGAATGTCTTTGATTTTGGTGTTTCTAGTATTGGTAGTCAGGTTTTGTTGATTTTCAGACTGTCTGCTGAACCCTAACAAGTATCCCATCTCCAAAGGCAGGACCTAAGGATGTTTCCTCAACCTCCTTCCCCTCTGTCACTAGCTCCAGCAACACTGCCTCACGCGCTCCAGCTCAGGAATGTGGAAGTACAGTAGGGATGGCAGCAGCCATAGACCCCCACTACTGTAAATTATCAAGCACAAGGGGGATTGGTACATGGGGTATGGGCCAGGACAGCAGTTAGGAGAGGGGGGAAGCTTTCATTGTAGAGACAATGAGCTGACAGCTACTCATTTGCCAGGCTCCTCCTTGAACAGGGCACTTTGGGGGTGGGGGCAGAGCTCCACCACACTGACTGAGTAGCCACATAGTGCTTGAGCTCATTCCCTTGCAGGAGCACAGCCCTGTGGAGCAGTTGAGAAAGTGGATCCAACAGGTGCCATTGCACCACATATGTAGTTCATACAGGTCAGAGTGTTTTAGATGGCACCAGGCTCTGCTGGGAGGAGCCCAGTTGTACCAGAGGACTGCCTCATGGACCCCGAAATTGACTTCCAGGTGACCCCTGAAGAACATGACAGCACCTCGCAAAGCATCAATGGCCCTTTGTTGTAGTTGCACATCTTCAAAAGCCAGGTGTAGTGGTTAAGAGCAGTGGACCAGGTTTGATTCCCTACTCCTTCATATGTGTGGCAGATTCTTATCTGGTGAACCAAATTTGTTTCCCCACTCCTACACCCTGCTAGGTGACCTTTGGGTGAGTCAGTTTTCTCAGAACACTCTTAGCCTCACCTACAACACAAGGTATCTGTTGTAGGGAAAGGAGTTTTTAGGCTTCCTTTGCATCTCCTTACAGGAGAGAAAGTAGAGTATAAATCTGCAAATGTGCTTTTGTGTCAAACACAGATGCTCCAAACTGCCTGTGGAGCAGATGTTGCTAATTCTGCAAGTAACAGACACCAAGCTGCTTGTTTAGACCAAGGGGTCCTATGCTGTCACCTCCTGAAGAGTCAGTCCTCAGCCAGTAACAAACTCCATGCATCTTCAGCTGGCCAACTGCCCACTCAATGATCACACGTATCTGGCAGTGGGCTTAGTGTATGCTTGGTTGTCTGGAGGATTCTACTCAAGATGTGGTATCAGCAAGTACTGGAGGAGTTCGTATCCATGGTTACCTAGTATGGATGTTTTCCCCATTTTTTTTATTCATGATTGTAATGTATGATGCTGTGATGTCTATTGCTGACTTTATTGCCCATGTTCCTTGATGTTAACTATTTATTGAAATGAACTTGATGTTATTGTTATTGATACTGCTGTTTATACCATTGTTGTACTCCGCCCTGAGCCCTTCGGGAGAGGGCAGGATACAAACTGAATCAGTCAATCAAGTCAATCATGGAATGAGACCCATGAGGAGTGAGGGCTCCTATCTGCTGGCCTACCCCGATTCTTAGACTACTGACTTGGAGGCATTCTTTGCCCTCTGGCCATGCAACCAACAGATAGTTGAGACCAGATGCCACAAATATCGATGCATGATGGATGCTGCCTGGGAACTTGGGCATGAAGTTTGTGAAAATGCCTGGGTGATCACAGGAAGTTTGAACATTCAGGCTTTAGAAGTGATAGAAGTTTGGCAACACCCACAGCTCCTCCCAGGGAGCTATGAGGGCAACATGGTTACAGTTCACAGGTCCAAAATGTTGGGGAAGTCTTTGACTGCCATGAACCCAGCCCATTTTGGTGTCAGGTCTGCCTCATCTCTGACCTAAGGACCACCACAGGGACTAGGCTGCAAAGGTGGAGTGACAGAGGTGAGGTGACTGTGAATGGTGATTTCAAAGCAGATGCTAAGGGGTGCCTATATGAGCTGACACTCAGCTCTCTGTCCCCCCACCCCAGAACCCTTTTCCCTGACATCTGCAGCTGGTGCCATAACCCCCATGAGGTGAACTGTGACAGCCAGGTCAGTTGGCATGCAGACATTGGGCATCACAGAACCCCCAGGGCCAGCAGCTGAGGCAAGCCCATGCTATGGGCAGACTTGATGTCTTCAGATCATGGCATACTGAGGCAACGGAGAAGAATGTGAATGTGGGAAGAATGTGAGGACCAAAGGAAAATCACATCCTCTGGAGTTAAATGGTGTGGCTTCTGGTACCCCAGGCATCGAAGGGGATTCCAGTCCCTTGTCTGTTCCCCCAGAACAGGACCTGTGCCCTACCCTCTCATCCATGAGTGCAAAGGTTGAGTAGGAAAAGCTGGAGAACCACCAAGAGTGGCAAGAAAACTTTTACAAGGGTCAAAGTGGTTGGAAGCACTAGCAGCATCTGTGATGGTGGCAGCTGGGTACCTAGAGGGGCTGCTTACAATTGCAAAGGCTATAGAGAAGGGACAGATGCATATCAAGCAGCTGCTGGGGGACTTGTGGGTGGCCTTTCAAGTCTCTGAACTACTTCCTACCTTGACAGCCTCTCTCCTGGTCAGAAGGGATGGTAAGGGGATACCTCAGCAGAATGCATTGTCAAGCTGGAGACATGTAAAGAAACATAGTGAACAGAGAGTGCTTACCCCACTATTACTGGAAGGACTGCCCACATCTCCCCTTCCCCCTTCTGAGGTGTGGGTTCTCGCTGCCCCATGTGGGCAGAGAGCCGGCTTGGGAAGCCTGTGAAGGGATACTTGGACCCATGGCAACTCTGGCAAGTACCCAGGGAACTTTTTGCAACAGGACTTCAACCCTTTAAGTGGATTGACAGTGAGCCAACATCTCTGGCCATGCCTCTTTCAGCCCCTGGCCTCCAGTGTGCACTTGGCTTGACCTTCATGACTGGTTCTGGCTGTCCTTTTTGTCACAGTTCTGCTGCCTCACCATAACACCTCCAAGGAATGCAGCGGCACAGTTGCTGGGGACACTGACAAGGTTGCGGCCACTGAAAGCCAGCTACTGACACTTTTTCTAAGCCCAGCGTTTAAGGGGGTATGAGGAAATAGAACAGCAACTACCACAAAACCCTTGAACCCCAAAGTAAGAGACAAACAATCTTGTTGAAATAAAACTGGCCACAACTTTATTGGTTACAGCAGCTGTCAGAGCCTTGGCATCACATGGAGCAATGGATCCAGGTATTGAGCAACCACCCTGTCAGCCAATATACCACTCTGACTTGCTGCAGCCTGCCTGCTGAACAAAGGGGAGAACACACAGGATGGCAGGCTGATGAACTCCACTTGGTCACCAGCCTCTATGTGGTCTCCCCTGCCACTCAGAGTTGGGTGTCAGAACAGCCCCTGAGCTGGGAATGTTCCCAAAGCAGTCATCTCAAAATATCTTAAGGGATTCCTGAGATGAGGGAAATGGGCACAAAGACCGATTTCACCCCTCCCACCCAAATGAATCTGGCTCCATGCTGATGCCACCAAAACAATTGTGACAAAAGGAACACCACTGATGCACAAACAGTAATTCCAGACACAACACCAATAAAAATAAACAAAGAGAAAGAGTTGGAGAAAGCCACAAGGCAAAGTGAGCCTTTCACAGGATGGCTGTGGCTTAATGCAATTCAGTTTGTTGGATTTCATAGGCTGCCCTTCCCCTGAAAGCAAGTCCCACCCCATGAGGACTCCAGCCTGCTGCCAGCCCAATACCTGACCCCAGATAGCCCCTGATAGGCTGGTTGGGAGGAAGAAACTCACATGGACAGGGGAGGGAAAACAACCAGCACCAAAAGCATAAGCATAAGCATAAGCATTTTATTGTCATTGTGCACGCACAATGAAATTTACAGCAGCATTCCTCGATGCACACAATTTCAGACTCATACATCATCCTCACTTTCCCCTTCCTCCACCCATCCCTACACAGCCCCAAATACATCAATATGAAGCAGCGGAGTTTAGCATAGCCACAGCTCTAGAGTAGAAGCTGTCTCTAAGCCTCTTTGTCCTAGTTCTGAGGGCCCTGTATCGTCTGCCAGATGGTAACAGTTTAAAAAGAGAGTGTGCTGGATGAGACGGGTCCCTCAGAATATTTTGGGCTTTATTTAGGCTTCGGGAATTATAGATTTCTTCCAAGGAGGGAAGAGGGCAGCCGATAATCCTTTGTGCAGTAGTGATCACCCTTTGGAGCGCCTTCCTATTCGCCACTGTGCAACTGGAGAACCATACACAGATGCAGTAGGTTAGGACACTCTCTATAGCACAGCGGTAAAAGGACACCAGAAGTTTTCCATCTAGTTGTTGCTTCCTTAAAAGTCTCAGAAAGTACAGTCTTTGCTGGGCTTTCTTAACCACCGCGGCAGTCTGTACGCCCCAGGTCAAGTCCTCTTTAATCATAACGCCCAGAAATTTTAAAAAAAACCTCTTGCACCTGTGCCATGCCCCATTCAGCTGTTGGCTGCTGCACAAACTGTTGACCACTCCCCCAGACTGCCACCTCCTTTCCTCTACCCATCTCGGGCTCGCAAATGGGGCTCAGGTAAGTCTGAGCTCCCTGTTTTTCCTGCTGGGTGCTGCATGACCAAACCCTTTAGGGAGCAGACTAACGTTGCCACAGTCACACCATTGCAGGCCGTTGTAGCGCAGACTCCTCATAGGATTGCTCTGTCCATATTAGAAGGTTGTGAAGTATATAGCATAACTTTCCAGGAATCACAGAAGAGGTCACTCAAAGTTTAGTTTGACCTACTGCATTAACATATGTAATAAAATCTGTCCAGTAGTTCAAAACTTGTAATTTCTGGCTTATGAAATATACTTTTAAAAACCTCAAATCACTAGTTAAGCTGTTCAATAGCCTTTTTAAATTATTAGAAATCTGCATTTGATTTTTAGTGTGAATTTATTTGGATTAGGCTTCCTGGTATTTAATGTTTCTATCTTCTGTATCACAAAGGCCTTGTCTAATAAAAGTGGTTCCTCTGGAATTATTTAATATGGTAATAAAGCCATTTAAACTTGCTCTGGGTAGCAGCAATCAGATTAAGACTAATATTTCTATCAATGGATAAAGCAAAGTGTAAACAGATGTTTTTGAAACCATTCTAGTCTTGTTATTTTCACAATGTGATCACTGTATAATTAGAAATTACTACTTTATCCCAGGTACTATTAAATGTTGAACAACTGCTGGAAGTTGGTTTAGGAAAGAACAATTTTTTTGAAACAATTATTACATATAATTTACTAGAGCGAGGCCATCAAAGCCAGCCAAACTTAATCAAGTGATTCATGAGCTTTTTAAAAATCCTTTACTGAGTCACATTTCTGCACAAATTAAAATTGATAATGCTCTTCTTCCACTTACATCTATAATCATGCTTATTTGTTGCCACTCTTACAGCTGACCTTTCTGCCCATAATTAAACAACTGCTATAGAGAAAGCAATTAAAATTATCTCAGAGCAGGTCAATTGAAGCATTGATTTCTTTTCAAAGAAAACAGTTTGAAAGAAGAACTTCTTTTATTTTATTTATTTATTTATTTATTTATTTATTTATTAGACTTATAGGCCGCCTCATCCCCGAAGGGGATGTCGAAGTCCTTCGTAAGTATAGTAGTTTGTGTCCGGGGTTGGTATTACCCTCGATTCACAAGCAATTTTGAAAGTCAAGCAAAACGTCAAGTTCCACCACAAATAAATGGAAAATAAATTATGAGTTATCTCTCATATGGATGGTCCTCTTTAAATCTCCAGATGAAGCAGGAAGGGAGGTCACAGCTCCTCTCAACTGCTGTGCAAGCAAGTCTCTAGTCACATAGCAGTGAAAAACTATAGAACACGCAAGAAAACAGGCAAGTTCTCCTCCCCTTCTGCTAGAGCAGGGGTAGGGAACCTGCGGCTCGAGAGCCGCACGCGGCTCTTCTGCCCTTGCACTGCAGCTCCACGAGCAGAGCCGCCGGCCCCATCCTTGCCCGCCCTGCAGGCAGCAGGGTGGGCGCACCAACTGCCCGCGGTTGGCTGCGCCGTGCCGCGGGCTTCCCCTCTCACCCGCCCCGTTGGAGCGGGGTGGGTGCTTTCCCGGTGGCCGGCAAGGCCGAGCCGCTGGCCCCATCCTTGCCTGCCCTGCAGGCAGCAGGCCGAACGGATCCATGCGCTTCTCAGAATGAGCGGAGTAAAAGGTAGAAAAAACCCCAATATCTATAGTGTTATCTTTATTTTAAATGTCAAAAATTATTTGCTGCTCCAAGTGTTTTCTTTTCCCGTGGAAAACGGGTCCAAATGGCTCTTTGAGTGTTAAAGGTTCCCTACCCCTGTGCTAGAGATTGAAAGGGCCCACATGCTACTAAGCAGAATAATAATTTTCAAAGAACTGAAAAATGCAATTTAGAAAACAGAAAATATCTCTCATTCATGCAATGCAAAGGAAAGTGGGTGATGGACAGCTCAATCTAGATGAGGGGGAATATGCTTAGGGACAGGCGCTGCCCCACCCCCGGTCACATAAGGGGCAGCCTCACCAGACGGCCAAGCCACTGCAGAGCAGTGCTGGCATCCATAACAGATGCTGGCATGAGGGGGTGGGCCAGGGTGTTCCATGGGGTGGAGCCAACACTAGTCGGCTTCCACCCTGGCTTTGCGGTCAGTTGCGCCACAGCCCTGGCCTTACGCCACCCTTTTGGGTGGTTAAATCCATTAGGCCCTATGGTGGGCTTTCTGATGGCAGGGAGCCCTTTTGCATTCTTCTCCCTCCCCATGCTACCGGAAAGCCCATCAGAGGCAGCATATGCAGCCTCCAGTCACAGCAGCACACCCCCAAGAACTGGATTGCGCTCTTACTGTGAATTCCATTGTATGAATGGGTATTGGAACAAATTTTGGAAAGATGGCTAAATTGTAAAACCTTATTGGCTTCTAAAGAATGACTACTGGTTTGTATGCTGGACCATGATGCTCTTTTACATGGTTTATCACGAACTGGTTTCAACTTCTGATACTGGAAGAAATCTTGCATTCATGAAATGATGGGATGCAAATTTTTAAAGGACGCAAAGCTGTCCTTAACATTCTGATGAACTGCTTCCTCACAAGAGTATTAACCATTTTTCACACGGCATCAGCATTAACAACTATATTATGTACAGAATGCAACCTTCATAACAATAAAATATTCTGCCAAGTTATATTCCACTGGACAACTCTTTACTTTAACTGCAAACAATTTTTGTATGTACATCAGTATCACATCATACCACCCTTCAGCAAACACAGCACACATACAAGTCCCTAAGTAGTTCATCTGAGAAAATGGACCAATCAATATTCCAAGCCATGTATATCATCTACACTTGTACTTGCTGTAGGAGATGCGATGTCAGTTTTAACTACGGTAACTGCTAAAGGTAAAGAAATATTTTGCCTTTATAGCTCTCACTCTAAATCAACTCCCCAGAAGAAATAAAGGGATACAGAGGGGAACAAGGGGAACAAGAACCTGTAGATAAAGATAATTCAAGATATAGGCTTGGATCCAGGAGAGCATTTTCACAGATAGAAGAATTTCTGTCCATGGTGCATGACTTTCTTGCCACTCCCCTTCCACTGCAACCCCAAATGCTCCATTCCCTGAAAAACTGCTCCCAAGAATCAGATGAGGGGGGCATTTGGGGCTACAGTGGGAGAAGGGAGGTGAGAAAGACACATGCAGAAATGTTCTGTTGGATCTAACCCTCAGAGTAGAAGCTCCAAGGCCATTTAATCCAAAAGCAGCAATTATCACCATCACAACAGCATGAATACAAAACACATACAGAATACTTACGCACAAAAAACACAGCTTTCTGCTCACGAGCTATTACCATGAGATCATTTGTTGGCGACAAGGATACAACACAGTCCTGAAGCCAGGAACTTGCCTGTATCTTGGAAGCAGACTCTTCTTCTTCTTCCTAAACATAGTAAATTTCAACATCATAATAATAATGTACACCAAAAAGAAAAATTTTGAGGAAACCGCAAATGAGAATATTTTCATAGTATTATGACTTCCTCAGTACAGTAGCTATCAAATTAGCTAAACCCAATAACAAGAAAGGAAAATTCTATGCAACAACATGTGATTTCACCATGTAAACTGACAAAACTAAAAGGCCACTGTATGCAGCATTTCTGGACATCAAGGGGGCCTTTGATTCTGTCCCAAGAGATAAGTTATGGGTTAAACTTGAAAAAATGGGTGTAGAGAGTAGATTGATCTTCCTCATCAAGGTGCTGCACCACAACACAGTTTGTCAAGTCAAATGCAATAAGGAGGGATTGCTTACACCTAAAATATTTATCTCCAGGGGAGTAAAGCAAGGCTGTGTTCTCACACCAGTTCTTTTCAATCTTTATTTAAACGAGCTAACAAGCATACTTAAATCTGTAAACTCACGCTGCCCAAACTTAGATGGATATCAAATCCCCCTATTACTATACGCCAATGACTCAGTCTTGCTGTCGTATACTAAAATCGGCATGAAGCAACTCCTTCATGCAATGACCTGCAATGAATATTGTACTGACAATAGTCTGACACTCAACTCTCAAAAATCTAAGGTTGTGGTGGATCCCGCTGGATGCTAGGAAAACATGAATTGGAACAGGTCAAATGCTTCAAATATTTAGAAGTGCACCTCCATTATAGAGGGGGTTGGGCCAGTCACAGAGACATGTTATTACAAACTCCATGGTCAGCGCATCAGCAATTCTATGTTTTTTTAATAACAAGGGCCATCAATTCGTGCCTGCAGCACTAAAAGTTTTCAACACCAAGGTGTTCCAGCAATTACTGTATGGAGTCCCACTTTGGATAGGCTCCTGGTCCAACACAGTTGAGCGTGTACAATCTCACTTTTTATTTAAACTCTTGGGAATGCCTCGCTGTGTGCCTTATGTTTTATGCCACTCTGTGTCTCAAAACTGGGCAACATCTCCTAGAGACAAGAGCATGGCTTGCTACGCTCAAATTTTGGCTGCGCATCTGTTTCAACCGTGATGCTGCCTCTTTGTCCTATAAAGCCCTTCAGACCTTTTGTCATTCTGAATGGTGGGGAACTATAGAAACCAAAATTAAGAAACTTGGCTATTCTTTGGACTCTCTGGCCATGTTACCTCCCAAATAGATTTTTCAACTTCTGAAGAGAAGGTTGTTTGACCAGGAACATCAGATTCCCCCTTGAAAAGACTTCCAGGACTTGCTCTCCTTTAGCACTGGGCATCACTTATACTGGTAACAAGGGGGCTCAATATTTACACCACAAAAACCAGTCTCCGTAGAGCAATGATGTTGGCCCGTTGTAATGCCCTTCCATCAGCCGTATCAACAGGGAGATTTATTAAAACCGCTTACCATCAAAGGCTATGTATATGTAACAGGAATTGTGTAGATTCTATAGATCACATTCTACTTTATTGCCCACTTTACGCTGTACCCAGAGTTAAATATTTGTCATCCCTGCTACTTAAAAATGCATCTGACTGGCAAAATATTTCCTTTCTGTTGGACAACCCCGGTAGTGATGTAAATGAAGCAGTTGCCAAATACTTGGATTCATATATGAAACAGTGCTCTAGGAGCAAAATCTGAACTTTCCCCTCTTTTTTCTTTGTATTTTATGGACCTGTGTATATAATACCTGACACTGTTATGCCAATAAAGGTTCTTTGATTTGATTTGACCATGTAAACTGGATACTTAAGTAAAATGTTTCTACAGGAATTATTGCAATTACTGTGGGAAGCACTGAAGAAAGGAAATCCATCTACAGACTGCGTAATTAATCATGGAAGCAAAAAGATAGACTTACAGGTTCCTGCACGTCTCCTCCTTCCTCCCAGGCTCCCCAGTCATCATCTTCCCAGTTTGCAGCCTTACCTAATGGACAAAGATTAAAGTACTGTAGCTTAGTTTAGCCTACCATAACCATGATGTATATGCCAGTGTGAAAAGTCTCTTTTCAGTGCCTACGGAACTGTGACAAGCAATTAATGGTAAATCAAGAAATAATCACATTGTGTTGATTATCACCTTCCAGCTAAAAGGTCTGAAAGCCCATGAAACTACTCTTGAAGATTATCCCAAGGATGCTGGTATAGCAGAATGCTGTGACTCATCGCCTATGATCAAGGAAGAAAGGTTCTTGCTGCAACTGCTGCAAAGACATTACACATAATGCGATGTAATGACATAATTTGGGTTCTACCAGGCAATCCACCACCCTCACTTTGCACTCAAAGGCAGAAAGCAAAATTAAAAAATTAATTACACCATTTTGTGGCCTAACACAGGCTGCATTCAGCTTCATGGGTCAAAAGTCATTCAGATGCACCTTGAGGTCTGTACTAGCTTCCTCATGGCTCTCCTGCCACATGCAAGTTGCCAGCTAACATTTCAGGATCCTTAGACATTTTTGCAGCATGCCAAGGCCACTTCTGAGTATACGTTTTTCAAATATACTGAACAGGAAGTAGCTTCTTCCATTTCCGGTTTTTTTTACATCTATTCAGGCAACTGACATATCACAACTAACACTTTTGGATAAAAAATAAAACAGAAGAACCTTCTGCTTGGGGAAAAAGTAATACTTTTTTGTTATCAACAGTGCAATCCCAAACAGATTTATATATGTCTACATCTTTATACTGTTTGACATCTATTGACTTCAGTGAACTTAGAAGGGTGTGCCTCTGCTTCAAATTGGTACTATTTACCACAACCTGTATCTTTTTGAAAACTGGCTTTGAACATTTTGGATTATTATTACCAAGGAATATTTTTCTTCCCTCAAATTTTGTTCAAAGTAGATCATGTGGCCTCATTAAGCTATGTGGGTTTGAACAACTAGCCAGCCAGCTGAACTACTACAGTAGAGCTAATCTGCCTTTTCCAGTTGTTCTGATCAGGTTTGAGGCTATCCAGTCAAATCAATTCAGGGATGATAATAAAATGCCCATGACTAAACGTACACAAAATTGTATAAGCAAAATTTGATGGGGCTGCACTCCACCTAATGGAGCAGGTTCGCAGGTTGGTGGTACTCCTTGACCTGGACCTCCTGTTGAATAAACTGGTGGTGGCAGTGGCCATAGGTGCCTTTCACCAGCTTTGACTGGTGAGCCAACTATGTCCTTTCTGGAAAGAAAAGATCTTGCCACTGAGGTGCATACCCTGGTAACATCTAGATTATTTTACTGCAATGGGCTTTACGTGGGGCTGACCTTGAAGACTATACAGAAGCTACAGTTGGTACAGAATGCTGCAGTCAGAATGTTGCCTGCAATGGGTCTTAGTGACCACATTATTCTAGATTTTTTCCATCTACATTAGCTTCTATTTTGTTCTGGGCTCAATTCAAGGTGCTGGTATTGACCTTTAACAGTCTGGGACCAAGATACCTTAAACAATGCCTTCTCCCACATAAATCCACCTGTAGACTGTGGCCATCCTCAAAGGTCCTGCTTCTATTGCCCACGCCACCTGATGGTAGATGGGTAGAAACCCGAGAAAGGATTTTCTTCATTATAGCACCAAACGTTGGAACTCCCACACCAGGAAAATTTGCCTATCTCCTTCTGCTGGTGTCTTCTACCAGAAGACAATGACTTTTGGGGTTTGTCTGCTGTGTCCCCAACAACAGTTGCTGGCCCCTCTTCTAGTGTTGTTTGTTGATGTATTTTTAATCAAATTATTTTATAATTAAAATTAATACCAGTGCTTCTATACTTGCCCAGTTATCAAAATGAAAAAGCTGGGTTTATAAAACCAAGCTAACTATGAGTTACTAAAATCTTGAGGTGCCTTCCTTTTGCTGTTACTCATTTTTCAACCTCCTGTGACCTGCCACTATTTTGTCCTTGCAAATCTTGCATGTTCAAAACCCATGCCATGGCTTAAATCATTTAGTTTCCTGCTTAAGCTGAAGAAAGGAGCTCTCATAACTCCAGAAGCAAGATCAGGAGAGACATGAGTTAACTCATGATTTTCAAAATCCCCCTTTCATTGTAATACACCCACAGTACTCCAAGAAATCATTTTGAGTTTATAGATCTCTTAGCAAATCTCACTTCATATTACATGAAAAGTTATGAAAGTAGAGCAGTTCACCAATACTTCCACCTTCCCTGTTTGTTTATTTGTTTGCTTGCTTGCAATGCGTGCACCAGCTCTGGCTTGCAGTTTGTTCACCTTGAGTTCTCACCCATTTGATACCCTCCTCCACTGCTTTTAGCATCCCGCCTCCAAACCTAGACTTGCTCAAGGCTCTGCCCAAGAAAGCTTTCCTTTAGTGAAAAGTCTGCTTAATTAATCTACGCTTGAATTGACATCTAATTAATGAGAATGTTAGACAGTGTTGAATTCCAGAGAGAGCCTAGGATTCAACTCTTTATTTCTACCAATAATCCTTGTCCTCTATCATCCAAGATCTGTCTTACAGCATTATAGAAGGATTACTATACTTTCGCAGAATTTCAAGGGTCACTCCTCTTCATTTTGTAACAGGAAAATGTTTTGACTATTCTACAATCCCTAGCCCTTCTTAAATAAATGTAACTCCATTTCAATAAAGCATATATGTAAAACAATTTAATAACAAGGTGACTAAATCAGTAGGAGCAAGAACAGAAGGGTCCTCTCCTCCCATACTGTCCAGACTGTCACTCAAGATCTGCCTCTCAAGTCCTGCTTTTTGTGCCTCCATCTTCACAGGTGAGATAGAAATACCTAACTCCTTTCAGTCAAGTATTTGGAGTTACTCATCTAACAGCTGCCATTTCTGCAGAGTGTGATCAACAAGAGATCTAAAATAGAGGAAAGAAGACTGAATTGTGCTTCAGCAGAATTAAGGTTCTGAATTATTATATCATTCACTATTTTTTCTCCTTTCTTCTGAGAAGTGTACTAAAAGAGGCAATGCATATCTGAACATGAATTAAAGGAGCAAATTCAAGTTTATTTAAGCACTCTACATAGAGAAAACTTTATTTAGTACAGACAAATCTAGTTAAAAACAAGGAATTGCCTGCACGTTAAAACTGGAACAATACTGTTCCCTTTGCAGCATGGTGTAGTGGTTAAGAGTAGCGGGCTCCAATCTGGAGAACTGGCTTCAATTCCCCACTCCTTCACATGAACTCTGCTGGGTGACCTTGGGCCATTCACAGTTCACTCAGAAGTCTTTCAGTGGAGACGGGAAGGCAACTGTAAGCTGCTTGAACAGTCCTAAAGGTGGAGCAAAGTGGGGTATAAATCTAACTCTTCTTCTGCGCCAATGAACTCATGGAAGAATACAATGTATCACACAGACCTAGAGATATGAAGACCTCATCCCTGAAAATGAGAAAAGCAAACTACTTAGCATCTCTGCTCTAGCCTCATAAATAGCGCACAAGACAATAAACCCACAACTTCAAACTCTAGTTGGGGAATCACTTTAGACTGCAGTTGGGGAATCATATTACTGTGTGTAAAAAATCCTACCCAGAAAAAAAAAATCTCAGAGAGAAGGGTAAGCTAGCATGCTAATTTTCTATGCATTAGGGGTTTTGTGTGTGCATGTTGTCAATCATGCAAGTTCTCAGCTGCATTCTGAAAACCAGGCACAAATTCATCTACTCATCTGCAGTTTGTAAAGAATATCCACACAACTACCCTACTTATAGATCATCCTATCTCTTGGATACAACTTACCCCTTGAAAGCTACATTAAGACATGTCAATTGCACATTAGGAACCTGATCCCCTGATGGATGCTGAACATAATACATGGGAAATACAACTGAGAACTTGTACCAATACATTATTTTTACATTTAGAATAACCACTGAAATGACCTTACACAATTAGTTGTATCTAAATTCCAAGGATAACTCTATCAGTAGGATCCAATAGGAATCTGCAAACCATCACTAGAAAGGTTGCATGGATAGTCCATTTTGACATAAATCCTCTACATAATCACACAATTAAGCCAAAAAGTCACTTCAACCAGTAGCACTAAATATTCAGCTCACTGCTTATCAGACAGATCATAAGAACATATAAAGAACATAAGATCAGGTCACAGAGTATAGTGTCCCATATTCCCCTTACCATCACATACAGCTACCTGTGACTACCTACACTACTTCCCTCCTCAACACAATCTAAGTAAGGTTTGCTCCACATATGAAGCAGAATGAGGCAGAGCCAGTAGCACCATGTTGGGCTAGGGAAGGGGTCATGATTCAGTGCCAGAGCATTTCAAGTGACAGAGGTCTCAAATTCAATCCCCAGCATCTCCAGTTAAAAGGATTACATAGTAGATGATGTGAAAGACCTCCGCCTGGGAACCTGGAGAACTCCTGCCAGTCTAAGAAGACAACATTGATTGTGATGGACCAATACTCTGATTCAGTGTAAGACACTCACGTGTGTTCAGGCTGCAGATGGTGCGCACTGTTTTTGACTGCTTCCCGCATAAAAAAAAAACCCTGCAAGTAAAGATCTAGCCTATCAGTGAGAAAGAAACTAACTCACTCCTTACTACACTGATTTTGGGATATGCTCCCACCAACATCTCATTCCGCACCGCACCCAACGGCAGGAGCCGGACACGCGCACTCACCGCAACTACTTTCCTTGACGCCCCCGGTAGCTCCAGCGCCGCCCTGTCGGAGATGCGAACACAAGAAATCCCTGGCCGACTCCAGGTCCTGGAAGCTGCAGAAAGGAACGAGGGCACAGGCCATAGCGCCCCTCTTCACTATCTTGACAATCCCCCGGCCCGAGACCTGCTGCCCTTCTGCCAATCCAACCAGGAAGCGGAGCCGATGCGCATGCGTAAACAGGAAAGCTCGTACGGGAAAGAGAGGGTGGCGAAGCAGTACGACAGGGCTGATCACGTGACTCAGGGCGGGGTTTCTGGTTTTCTATGGAAGCGACTCGGACTAAGGCACGTGATGCAAGGGAGGACGGACAGTGAGGGGCGGGGCTTGTTTCGTTGGCCGGCGTGATGCGGTGGTGGAAGTGTTGAACGGGAGGTTCAATGGGATTACTCTTTCGTAGGGTGGCTTGTAATTTAGCCTGTCTTTGTTCAGTCGGACGTTTAGTCGGAGATTGTTTGCAATTATTTCTAACTGGCATGTTCAATTCTGCGCATTTGCAGCATAAGTAAGGAAGAAGTCTTTTCGGCAGCAGGTGTATTTACTGATTTTGCAAAAACTCTTAGTGGTAGGTTTGTGACTTTGACTACTTTCCTGGACAGTCGCTAGATAAGACTGCCAGCACCTTGGAGGAAAGAAACTGCCTGTCCTTTTAATAAAGCCTTAATTTTTAGGAATGGACTTGTCTTTGTATGGAGATAAATAACATCCAAATAAGCCTCTGTTAAAGAGTTTGGGTACATTTTTCTTCAGTCTCTTGGGTAGTCTATTACTCTACTATGCCTTAGTTTTACGTAGCAAACTACTGATGTGTTACTTTACTCCTAAGAGTTAAAACATAATTGAAGTTTGAAAAGATAAGGGTCTCCTGGCACTGGTATTTAGAAGTTTACTGTGTCTGAATGGGGAGGGGGGGGGTCTTTTTAGTCACTGGCTGTTAACCACTGATACTGGCAGCAGCTGTTTGAAAGGACCTTTCTTTCCTTGGCAGAAGGGAGCTATGGATCTGCAGCAGAGTACCTATTTTACATGATGCAGGTCCCAAGTTCAGGCTTTGGCATCTCCAGTTAAAACGATCAGGTGGTAGGTGATATGAAACAGCTCTATGTGGGACTCTAGGTTGCTGTCAAAAGTGGTTAGTACTGACCTTGATAGACCAATAGGCTATTTCAGTATAAGGCAGTTTCAGTATAAGACCCTAGAGAGCTGCTGCCTGCCAGAGTGGACAGCACTCAGATCAGGTCATTAGTGTGACTAGCACAAAGCTTCATATGTGTTACCAGTCAATGTAGTATATGCTTAGAGTGTCCAAGTAGGATCTGTGGGATCCTGGTTTGTTTCCTCACTCTATCAAGGAATCTTGCTGGGTGACCTTGGGCCAGCTGCACACTCAGAAGAAGAAGAAGAAGAGTTTGGATTTATATCCCCCCTTTCTCTCCTGTAGGAGACTCAAAGGGGCTTACAATCTCCTTGCCCTTCCCCCCTCCCAACAAACACCCGGTGAGGTGGGTGGGGCTGAGAGAGCTCCGAGGAGCTGTGACTAGCCCAAGGTCACCCAGCTGGCGTGTGTGGGAGTGCACAGGCTAATCTGAATTCCCCAGATAAGCCTCCACAGCTCAGGCGGCAGAGCTGGGAATCAAACCCAGTTCCTCCAGATTAGATACAAGAGCTCTTAACCTCCTACGCCACTGCTGCTCCTTATCTTTCTCAGGGTTGTTATGAGAATAAAATGGGGGAGAAAAAAAGAGTTTGGATTTACATCCCCACTTTCTCTCCTGTAGGAGACTCAAAGGGGCTTACAATCTTCTTGCCCTTCCCTCCTCACAACAAACACCCTGTGAGGTGGGTGGGGCTGAGAGAGCTCCGAAAAGCTGTGACTAGCTCAAGGTCACCCAGATGGCATGTGTGGGAGTGCACAGGCTAATCTGAATTCCCCAGATAAACCTCTACAGCTCAAGCGGCAGAGCAGGGAATCAAACCCAATTCCTCCAGATTAGAGTGCACCTGCTCTTAAGCACTACACCACAGTTGCTCTGATATAAACTGATTTGGATCACCATTGATGAAAAAGGTGGGATAAAGCAAGTAAACAAGTACAATAAGCTTTCATGGCCTGAATCACTAGGATGTAGTGGGTTTCCTGTGTTGTATGGCCATGTTCCAGTAGTATTTTCTCCTGATGTTTCATCTGCATCTGTGGCTGGCATCTTCAGCCACAGATGCAGGCAAAGCGTCCGGAGAAAATACTACTGGAACGTGTCCATACAAAACAGAAAATCCACTACATCCAAGTAAAATAACGCTTAGAATTCTAAAGCAAGATCTGGGAGGCGCAGATTCAAATCACAATGAAGCTTACTAGATAGCATTGTGCCAATCACATTCAACCCAACTTTGCTGTGAGGATAAAATGGATAAAAACAAACCACCATATATGCTGCCCTGAGCTTCTTGAATGATAAAGTAATGGCAACACGAATAGAACAATCCAAATCCAAGTATAACCATGAAATTGTGTACGCATTTGGAATGATGGTTTATACTTATATATTAGTTAACACTGTTTCAGTCTGAAAAGGACTGCACTGGCATTTGTACGTTCACATTGCAAGGGGGTATTTCCCCAATTGTAAAGGCACTGTGAGTTGCACTTTAACATTGCAAGAGGTTTCATCTCTATTTGTAGCAAGTGCATTGTAATAAACTTGTTCCCCAAATAAGTTTTGTATATGTTTATAAGTGTTTGTTTTCCTCCTATCTGTTTGGCGTCCTCATTGATTGTAATTCATTTGTAGTATAGTGCATTACTCACAAGTTGTTTTTTCTTTATGCTATCTTATTGTTTTATTGTTGGAGTCCAGTGAGGCATTTGATATGTTACATTAAATTTGTTATTAGGTTTCTGACTTAAATTTGTAAATTTGTTTCTGACTACAATTTAATTTTGACCAAGGTCACCATGGTTGTATTTGCACTGACCTTATTGGAGGAAAAGTGAAATAGAAATATACTGTACAGATAGAAAGTAGGTTTTTATTGCAGGAATAGTGCTGTACTAAAACTGACAAGAAAAGATGTGAGGTAAAATCTAACTTAATAACAAGTGGTTCTACATTTAACTTTATTCTAGTCAGATTATCCCTCAACAGATGTATATAGTGTAGCATTACAGCTTTCACAGAGCTCTGTTTGGAACATATGGGATTGTAGGATAAAGATGAGAATGCCATTGAGCATGTACAGAGTACCTGGCAACTCTTTTCCTACTCTGTCAGTTCCCAGAGGACATAAGCATGGACACCAGTCACTTAAGAGATTAATACTTAATATTACACTATTATAGTGTGGCAGAAAGCAGTTTAGGGATCTTCTGTGGCACAGTAGAGCTCTATGTTTTTGAGGAAGTGTGCGAAAGATTTCAAGACACGTTTTAATTTACCCATAACTACAACTTCACTAGCATATTGTGAAGATAACAAAAGTGGAGTGACTCTTTACAGACCAACAATAGGAGCTTTTGTGAATCACAGCTCAGTTCTTCCTCTTATAGGGAACATTACAGGGGAAGGAGTTAAAGCAGAGAATGAATACCGTCATGAATCTTTCAAGTGTAAATTCTCTGTGTGGAGAAAAGGAAAACTTAGGTTTAGATCTTCTTATAAAGTTTCAAAGTGTGAACTTTCTTTTGTGATGATACCCTGGTTTAGATAAGAGTAAACTATAAATATAAAGCACTTTGAAGATTAAAGGGAAGTCTAGAATGGTGCCCCAAAACCTTTGTTGGTCATAAAAAACTCATTTTTCAGGCAAGGATTTTGTGAGGAGGCCAAAACAAGATAAGCCCCATTTTGAATCACAGGGAGAGGAAGGAGAAGCAATGGTGAATAGAAATTAAACCACACAGAGACTGAAGGAGTAATAAAGCCCAGACTAATAGGTGGCAAGTCAGGCATGAGCATGAGCATGAAAAGAAACACAGCCCAAGACAGGGCAGAAGTCAGGAGTTTGCAAGGAAGATCAGGGCAGCAGCAAGGCACAAGATCTACTAAGCAGGTATGGAGAACCAGAGTCATCAACAAAGTCACAAATTACTTATACTGAAAGATCAATCCTGGAAACAGCATATTTATATCTGCAGACTTGAACTGATTGGAGCCTTCTCAGTGGATCCATCTAGACACAGTACACTTCCTCTCCTGACCTTCTTCAGGAAAGTACTATAGTTCAGAGGAGATTCGGTCTAGGGGATGACTCTAAAGGTGAGAACTTCACATTCTGAGTTCATGTCCCTAAACTGTATGACAGGGTACGCTTTGTGGATGGTGGCACTCATAGAATTGTAATAGTTGGAAGAGACCACAAGGTCCATCAAGTCCAACTCCTGCCATGCAGGAACACACAGTCAAAGCACTCCGACAGATGGCCATCCAGTCTAAAAACTTCCAAAGAAGTATACTCCACCACATTCCAAGGCAATGTATTCCACTGTCAAACAGCCCTGTCAGAAAGTTCTTTCTAATGTTTTGGTGGAATCTGTTTTCCTGAACCTTGAACATGCCAAACTCCCTCCTCATAAGGTATGGATTCTAGACCTTTTACCATCCTTCGCCAGTAGTCCATGCTCATGAAACCACAGACCATGGTACAAGAAGCCAAAACATTCCTGGCAGGACCACCTGCCAAGCCAGTTCCATTATGTGTATAAGCCTAAGTGCTTGTATATGTTACCAGCTGGATGGCAGTTAAAATCGAGCTGATGAGTCACCAGAAACCCCACCTCTCAGAAGCCTGAGGCAAGCAGATGCCCAAAAAACAAAGAAAAACCTCCACACAAACAAAAGCTTTCCCAGGCCCTCAAAAAATAACAACAACAACACACACAGGCTCTCAAAAACACACACAATTAAAAATGTGGTTTAAAGGCTAAACGCCCAAAAACATAGCTCACCTTTTGCTCTCTGTTCAGCTGCCTTACACTATTTCTCAGATTTCGATTTCACATCTGTAGAACCCTGTCTATTTCAGGAGATCAGTCTGAATATTTGGAACAATTACTAGTTCTTAAACTTTTTTCATGCACATGCATTGTGTTCTTATTTAAGTTTATATACGAGTGTGATAAATTCACTTAAACAATATTGAATATTATAACATATAACTATTACTTACCTATTAAATAAACAAATCTGAAGCATTCATCATGTTCTGACCACCTTGGGAAATCACACCTCCCCCTTAAAAATACTTTCAGGGTTCCTGCAACTAAGTGTGAATAGAACTACAGCTCCTTTGATATGAAATAATATTGATGTCCCCCCCCCAAAAAAAACCCCTAATTTAGTTTCTTGTGTCCATGATTCAATGATTAAAGTGTCCACTTAACTGTAAAGAAGTATTGTTGAGCAAAACAATTACCCACATATTCAGATGTTCAGATTACAAAGGTTTTGCCTGATAAAGGTCTAAATGTCAGCTAAAAACCTAACAGTAATAAAAAATTAACTGGAAGTATCAATCAGGTAAATACATAAACACAGTTATAATTTATCATGAGTTAATGATTATCATGCTTTTACAAAAGGCCTTTAGAACGTCTACCCTAAAATGATGATTTAATTACAAAGCAAATTCCTTCAGGGATACTCAATGTAAGTGAGAATTTTAATTGCCTATAGAACTGGTACCCTTTCTTCTAGTTACCTAAAAGTTGGTAGAAAAGATCTCTTGGGTTATGAACATGGTGCCTAAGACCTTTGTACCATTTTGGGAAATCAGTTACATTCTGAAATGTGTTTTCTGTTTTGATTTTAATTACCTATAAAAAAGAACCCTTTCTCCCATATGTCTGAAATATGGCAGAGACTATCCATTGATCAAAGGAAACAATCTTTGAACTTTTCATCTTAATTGCATAGAAGATAAGAACCAATTAAAGCAACAACAAGAAACAACAAGAAATGGAATTTTTGAAATAAAAGACACTGGTGGAAAATTACCCTTTTTACCTTACTGCCCATGAATACACTTTGTACTAACAAGGGAAGAGGTGTTGTTCAGACCAGAGAGCAATGCTGACCCAAAACCCATTCACAGGGTTTGTGGTGGAATGGCCCCACTAAGCCATGAATGCTGCTCTGTCCGGCCCTTCAAGGCATCTAGGCAGTAGCACCTGCCCAAGTCTCTGCCTGGTGATGAAGTGCCCTCCCAATTCTCCTGATGCTCAGAGAAGTTCTCTCTTACTCTTTTGAAATTGCTCCCACCAACTAGCTGTTTTAGGAATTACCTGCCAAGAGGGCCAGTGCACTAAGCTTCATTTCACTTGTTGTCTGGTGCTGTGTCAGGGACGTAGGTATAGTTTTTTTATGGGGGGTTGGGGGTTGGGCCATGCCCCCACCTGCCCCTGGGGGTGTGGTCATGCCTCCCCAAGCCCCCATGGCCTCAGTGCTTATAAAAGCAGCTCTCCAAGGCCAGGTATGGCAGACTCCCCTGCCCCACCTCACCGGCTGGGCTCCCAGCCGGCAGCTGGCAGTCCCTTCTGCCCTCCCCTCCAGGCAGAGGCGTAGCTAGGGAAAATGGAGCCGAGTGCAAAATCTGAGTTTTTGCGGGGGTGGGGGGGCATGGGCAGCCGCTGTGATGCTGGAATCCACCTCCAAACAGCATCATTTTCAATTGTGTTTAAACTAGGGAGCCCAGATTCTCGTTTTAAATGCACCTTAAAGGGAGAATCTGAGGTCCCCAGTTAAAACAACATTGAAAGTGATGCCGTTTTGGGGTGGATTCTCCCACACCCTGAAACAGCACCACTTTCAACGTTTAAACTGCGGACCTCAGAATCTCCCTTTGAATTCATGCCAAAGGGGGTGGATTTAAAAGGAGAATCTGGGGAAACCGGAATTAGTTACTGGAATTAGTTAGTGGAATTAAATTGGAATATGTACCTACTGAACATAACTGTGCAGACATCTTAACCAAAGCAAGTACTTTGCAAAAGTATAGAAACCTGTTACCTGAACTTGGTATTGTATCTGTACCCAATGTGTTGCATGATGTGTAATGTAACCTTGTAACCTTGTAAAATGTATTGTAAATAAAATAATCTGCACACAAGATGAGAAGGGGTGTCAGGGAAGCAAAATAAATATGGTGCGCATCTTGTGCACAGATCATGGTGATCTGAATGACAGCACCTGTCATCCAGGGTCAGTTGGCAAAGCCTGATGCAACTGAACCAAACCAGTCTGATCCAGTGCAGTGACCTTCACAGTGATTGGTCAGTGATTGTATATAATCAGAGCACTATCGGTGGACAGTGTCCGTTAGGGTTTCTTGTTTACTGCGAGGCATGCTGCCCGTTTGTTCCTTGGTTTCACTGTATATAGCTTGCACCTGAAAGTAAAATTCCTTCTTTGAAGTGAAGCTACTGTGTGGTGTGGAATTATTCATCTGCCGTGCCAAGCCGTCTTCAACTGCGCTTATCTTACTCTGGTAACGCACCTTTCCGCTGATAAACCGCTTACTCTGTCACGTTAAAGTTAGCAGTACCAAAATTTCAGGCTATCTTCAGGAGACTCTCCTTCTGATACCACCCAGGTTTGGTGAAGTTTGGTTCATGGGGTCCGAAGTTATGGATGCTCAAAAGGGTAGCCCCATCTCCTATTAGCTCCCATTGGAAACAATAGGGGATGGGGCACCTCCTTTGGGAGTCCATAACTTCAGACCCCGTGAACCAAACTTCACCAAACCTGGATGGTATCAGAAGGAGACTATTCTGATGATACCATCTAGGTTTAGTGAAGTTTGGTTCAGGGGGTCCAAAGTTATGGATGCTCAAAAGGGTAGCCCCATCTACTATTAGCTCCCATTGGAAACAGTGGGGATGGGGCACACCATTTGGGGGTCCTTAACTTTTGACCCCTGAACTAATCTTCACAAAACCTGGCTGGTATCATCAGGAGCATCACCTGATGATAGCCTGAAATTTTGGTGCCTGTAAAGTCGAGGAACCTGCGTACCGGCGAGGCAAAGCGGCTCTTTAAGAGGCCTGTGGTGTGACTCCCGCCCTTCCTGGGCTGCGCCCGTGCGCGTCCGGCCCAGGCGGCCTCCCCGCCCGCCGCGCCGCGCCCGCTGAGAAGCGGCCTTCCAGCGCCGCCACCCGGGCGGCTCACGCCACCGCCCCAAAGGCGGCCTCCGTGCTGCGCCCCAGGGGAGAGCGGCCTCCGGCGCCACCGCCCGAGCGGCCTGCGTGCCGCCCCAAAGGAAAAAAAGCCAGCACCAGGCCGATAAGCCCAAAAAATCCCGAGCAGCTCAGCCCCGCAGGTTGGCAGCAGGGGATTTTGACAGGTGGCCGAGGGGAGGAAGGAGCGCAACAGCGGTGAGAAAGTGGCTCAGCGAAGCAGCGAAGCAGAAGCAGCAGAGTGAAACCAACAGCCTCGCTGCCTCCCCGAGAAAAAAAGCAGCCTCCCGGCGCCTCCGTCCACGCCCACAGAGGAGGGGGAGAGAAGTGGAATCCCAAGTGCGGCTCCATGAATTTTCTTTTCCGGGGAAAATGGGCCCAAATGGCTCTTTGAGTCTAAAAGGTTCCCGACCCCTGCGCTAGCCTAAAAACTTCGCCCCCTGCTGGGCAGCAAAGTAAAAACACTAAAAATATATTTAAAAATACAAATGAACCCAAATTTTTCTGTGATCAAATGGTGGACGCCTGGGACATTTGTCCCCACATGTCCCCATGGTAACTACGCCCCTGCCTCCAGCTCTATGATTCTGTGATTTGTCCTATTTTGAATATTCTGTCATTCATTTTTGTAGACTTTGAAATCTAATGTTCAAGAATTGGTACTAGGTTCACTGCCATATTCATGTCAAATGGAAGATTACACATACCAATAAAGAATAGAAAAGTCTAATTGAGTTAATGTATCACTGTGAGAAGCATCGTTTGAAATTTTGCCTCAGGCAGCAAACAAATTGCTTTGAGTCATTTCTGTTCATGGCATTTTTGAATGTTTTTTTTTAAATCCTGCCCTTCCTACAAGGAATTTGCAGCAGTATATGTAGCGCTCCCCCCCCATTGTAACCTTACAATAATTCTCCAAGGTAAGCTGGCCTGAGAGGTAGCAGCCAAGATTGTCTGAGTAACTTCATATTACCATGGAGATTTGAATCTAGGACTCTCTGGTCTAGTCAAACACTCTGCTGTACCAACTGTCTTTCTGTTCAGAGATGCTGTCTGGTTATTAAGATCTAATAGAATTATTTTAGGAAATTACAAAGTGAGGTTTGTATATAATGTATAATTCTAATTAAAATAGTAAATCAAAACAGCTCAAGATAAGTTCAGTTTCCACTGTTTCTTGAACAAAAGGTAAGTTAAGCAGGGATGGCCCAATCTACATATGCGGAGGACTGGGACATGGGCTTCCCCAACCCTTTTAGAGTGGTGTATGCCCACTGAGCCCAATGGAAGGTCTTTTCAGCAGCAGGGAGACTTTTTTTGTATTTTGTCTCCCCACACCGAAAAGCCCTCTGGAAGTGGCGGAGCAGCACCGGCGCTGGCTGTTGAGGACTCTGGATTGGGCTGCAAGTATCCATAGCTCTAGCCAAATTGCTTGTCTTCCCACACAAGTCTCTTGCGATAGCATGATCTAAGGCCTAAACTACTTGTGATGGTAGCATACTCACATTTTTTTAATGCACACCTACCACATACACATATGGAGGAAATGGTGTGATGCTAGCAGAAGTCCTGACAAGATAGATGTAATGTTGGGTGGGAAGGCAAGGGTCTTGAAGGAAATTATGATTCCTGGATTTGATGGTGTTCAGCTGACCAGATCAGCAGCTCAAAACTGGATCCAGTGTTACTCCTGGAGAAACAAGTTAATGCAGCTGCAAAGAAGGCCTTCTTGTAATTTAGCACAGATGTGCTAGATCAGTGATGGCGAACCTTTTCGAGACCGAGTGCCCAAACTGCAACCCAAAACCAACGTATTTATCGCAAAGTGCCAACACGGCAATTTAACCTGAATACTGAGGTTTTAGTTCAGAAAGAACAGTTGGCTCTGAGGCGTGTGTTACTCGGGAGTAAGCTTGGTGGTAGTCGGTGGCTTTGCTTTGAAGCAACCGTGCAACTCTTCCAACGGATGAATCACGACCCTAGCAGGGTTTACTCAGAAGCAAGCCCCATTGCCAGCAACCGAGCTTACTCCCAGGTAAAGGATCACGCTTTAGTTCTTTGCATGAAAATCAGTGGGGTTTAACAGCGCTTAACAGGGTTTCCTAACAGGGTTTAACAGTGCTTAACAGGGTTACCTACACTGCTTCCCCAAAACTAGGTCTTAGGTTTAATGCTAATAATCGAGCCCAGCGGTCCAGGCCAGCCTAATTGTGTGTGGGGGAGGTGACTCTGTTTGCGCGTGCCCACAGAGAGGGCTCTGAGTGCCACCTCTGGCACCCGTGCCATAGGTTCGCCACCATTGTGCTAGATTGACTTGGTTGATCTGATCACCTGGATCCACACCATGGTAACATTGGGAGTAGATTACTGCAATGCACTCAAAATCAACTCAGACTCCAGTTTGTAAGCCCTCTGACCAATCCTATAATATATATATATATTATTTCATAATATTTTCCTGTTAAACTACATAGGCAGAAGCCACCTCTCATATTTTTGTGTGGTTAGCAGAGTGTCCAAGCTGAAGGCAGACCACAGCCAAAAGGTCAAAACTACTTTAACAAAAGCTGAGTTAATGAGTTGCCCCAGCATATCCTGGAGGCCTCATTTTGTTTGTGGGCATGATCTTGATTACCACACCTTGCTATAGAGACTGTTACAGACAAAGAATATGGAAAGCCAACTTGCTATCTCTTCTGGAAACCAAGTTAGCAACAAAGGGTTGCTTCTTTGCATTTCCTTCCCTTTTGTCATGACTGTCCTTAAACCACTTACCTCATCCTGAATCAATCAAGCCTCATTCAAATCTGAATACTGAAGGCAGAGACTGTTAAGAGTTACTTTGCATAAAGCCAGTCTGTGCTTCCTGACTTAATCTAGGACCAATTGACTCCCATTGTCCCCAAAGTGTAGAACAATAGAAGAGTCGCTAATTAGCTCACCCAGCAAGCCCAGCATGGGAAATTCCAGAGAATTTAGAAAAAGGAAACTTATAACTCACTAGTTCCGCCTCTTCCTGGGCAAAAGAGTATAAGAGGTCAGTTCACCCCAACACATGTGCTCTTACTAGTCTGTACCTTCCTTGGTCTGATTAGTTTGAGACACGATATCGTCCTTCGCCTGGATTCAGATGCTGGTCATTTGAATCCTTGCCTTCTACAAGATCTTCTTCAGCTGAACTTAGGTAAAGTATTTCCCTGAAAACCCCCCTCCATTTCTATCTCCAATCTATATTTTTAACACCTTTATATATCTCAGGAACTTGAATGTATGTGCCCTTGTGTCTTGCTGTGTGTGTGTATTTTTAAACAAATTTATATAAACATTTACATTCAATTTGGACTCTTGCTTCTCTGTGGAATATTCATTGCCAGAATTCCTTCCTCGTAGACACTGCCTAAAAGATCTCCTCTCGGCCCCTCTCGCTGCCAACGTGAGAGTTCATTCCCCTTTGCTACTTTTAAAATCCTATGTGTGCTGTTTACACTTTTAGCAGCTGGTGGAGAATCCCTTTAATAAAATCCTTACCCCTGTTAAGGCCGTAACAAGTTGGTACAGAATGATGTAGCTCAGTTACTACTAGGAGCTAGGTGAATCATGCATTAGTCCCATTCTACAGTCTCCCCCATGGGTTATCAAGCTCAGTTCAAGATAACAGCTATCACATTTGAAGTCCTTCATGGCCTTGAATCTTCATATCGCTGGGACTGCCTCTCTCCCTGTACTCCACTATGATAGTTTCACGTCATCTGAGCAAGGTCTTCTGCAGGTGGAACCCTGCAAATGGGCAAGATCATTACCTACACATATGTGCGCGCGCTCTGTTCTGGCCCTCACCTTGTGGAGTGGCCTGCCTGAGGACATCAGGAAGGCTTCCACTCTCCTGGCATTTTGCAAACTTTGAAAAACTGTATTATTCAGAAGAACATTTTTATCATGAGTTGTAAATGGTTCAAGAAGATGTTTTAATAAAGGAAAAGGGATAGTCGACTATACTACTGAATTATCAGTTGCTGTATGCATAAGTACTATCTGTTGCTATATGCATTGTTATACTATGTAATTTCTGCATTGTTTAACAAGTTACATAGATACTTCTGCTTTGTTTCAGCCTTGTTTTAGATTTTTGTGTGGTTGTAGAGTTCCACAGTCCTAGTCCTATTACATTGCTTATTGGATCTCCCATCCTGATGAATGCATTTATACTGTTTAATGGGTTCTGAGTCTCAATAAAAAAGTGGATTATAAATAAATACATTTAAAGGATTATTTTTGTTTCTATCATTTGCATAGAAAGAAGAAAAAGAGCTGCAACTGGAAAAAAGGAGGGGGGCAAAAAAAACCCCTTAGATTCAAAGTACATATATTGAAGGCAGATCCCCCCAGGTCAGCCCCAACCATATACAACACTGGGTCAGCCCCATTCATGTACAACACTAGGTGTATGGTGGCATGTCAAAGTCTATATTGACAGTGAGTGCTCAACCCGCTTCTCCACCACTATCTGCCACTCCTAGGCCCCTTCCGCACACGCAAAATAATGCATTTTCAAACCGCTTTCACAACTGTTTGCAAGTGGATTTTGCCATTCCGTACAGCTTCAAAGAGCACTGAAAGCAGTTTGAAAGTGCATTATTCTGCATGTGCGGAATGAGCCTTACTCTCTCTAGACAAGTGGTTCTCAACCTTGCTAATGCTGCGACCCTTTAATACAGTTCCTCATGTCGTGATGACCCCCAACCCTGACATTTATCCATTTCACAAATGGAGAACATTGATGCAGAGAGTCTTAGGCAACCCCTGTGAAAGGGCCATTCGAGAACCGCTGCTCTAGACGGTTTTCTCCCAACACTGTTCTAGTGCTAGAAGCAAGCCAAGGTGGGAGAAAAATGACTCCTGAAGCTGGTTTGGGAGTAAAAGCCCTAGGAAAAGAAAGAAATCTTCATCAGTACATGTTGCTTGGGCAAAAATTATTTACGTGGGGAAGCTTGCCACCACTCGCACACGTTCCCACATGCTGCCCTTTATGTCATTCTATACGAGCTAGTGAAGCAAAATTTTCATTCTTTTGGTCTGTTTTCAGATGTGGAACAGAGAAAGAAGAACACAACTGCTAAAACCATGAGGGAAGCACTATTATTCCTCTTCCTCAAACACACACAGAACAAGATGCGCAATTAATTTAGGCTGAGGGCAGCTGAGTATCTTGAGCCAAACAGCCTGATGTTACAGCAAGTGTTCTGTTTGATTGGCACAGAATATTCTCCTGAACTAAAGTAAGCCTTTGACAGTCATGCTTTTACATAAGTACTCTGGACTGCTGCCAGTGTCTGCCTTGTTTATCTTTGGGTAGTGACACTTGGCTGTTCCATTATCTCATAGGGAAAAACAAAAGATTGCAATGAACATTGTTAATTTTTGTAATGTCCCACTTGGAATATGCTTGCGTGAAGCATTAAAGAAGGCAATAAATAATGCAGTAAATGAGTTATTGTTTCTACCCAAAGCTGAACTTCAGAGAACGAGATCCAACATCTAGGTCACTGAAATTTCCTGCAGTTCTCCATTGCTTTGATTAAGCCCCAGCGGGTGGGGTGGGGGGAATCCATGTTTGGGGTATGTTTGACCAGCAAGTTTGAATAACTTTATGTAATTGGCGAGTCAGTTTTACAAACTTGCTTCAGAGGCATCCCCCAAGGATTGCTTTTTAAAAAACTGAACTAGTTTTGAAATTGAAGCATATTGTGATAAACAATAGAGTGGTCTAAAATATGCCCCAAAAGGGCAATATGGTATTTCTAAGCATTCATGATTTTAACATAATCCTTATACAGTTTTCAGACCTCAGTTGATCTGTCTGCTTGCCCCCCTCCTGTTCATCACCTTTCAAGACCAGATGTACATGCTTTCTGCCATACACAGAGACCTGCTGTTGCTAAGCAATCAGCAGTTCCACATGAGAAGCAGTTTTCCAAAATGGGAAATTCACAAATGGTAATTAAAATTTAGTTTTGAAAGTGCTCTAAAAATTTCAAACTGAAAAATGAAATACAGAACGTTAAAGCTACTGTGCATGAATTCTGTTTTCATGCACAGGCAGTAAATAACCCCCTTAGTAGTTGTGCATACTTTGTGTAATTTCCACATCTATGAAATTTATAAAAACATAGCAATACGGAATTAAGAAAACTCGAACTGAATATATGAAGCACATCAGTCAAGTGTTGTTCATTCAGTTGCTCAACTGTATGACACAGATATTTCCCTTCAAAGTTCTGAACTTTATGATGCTTTCCTGTGGAAGCCCCCGTGTTAGTGGGGCTTCAAGATGGCAGGTTTACCCACATTTTTCCTGCCTCGGTCCCCATAATGGCTACTCCTCTCCACCCCCTAGCACCACTAGAATTCTTTTCTGAGAATATTATTTTACTGGTAATTGATAAAGGAATACACCATTGTAGCAGCTGTGGCAAATCACCAACCCTAATCCCAATGCAAATCAGTTTCAGGTAGCCAGCTCAATGTTGACTTAGCCTGTGCTACTGGCAGGCATCACCTATGGCAGTGGTGGCGAACCTTTGGCGCTCCAGATGTTATGGACTGCAATTCCCATCAGCCCCTTCCAGCATGGCCAATTGGCCATGCTGGAAGGGGCTGATGGCAATTGTAGTCCATAACATCTGGAGTGCCAAAGGTTCGCCACCACGGACCTATGGCGTAGTCAGGCAATCCAAGTTCAGGGCAGGTGGCAGGCTGAGGCATGGTCAGGCAGATATGAAGTCAGGGCAGATGGCAGACAGAGGCGTGGTCTGGCAGGTTGAAACTAAGATAGTCCAGGAATGGAAGCAGGCAGATGAGCTAGGAATTGAGGTTCAGAGGAACGAAACAAGAAGCCAGGTGTGTGGAGCTTCCCTGCAAAATACACTAGTGGCACCCAGGCAGAACAAAAGCCAAAACAGGGTTTATATACGAAGCCCTTACTAATGAGGCCAGGATCCTGCAAGGACTCAGTTCTCTCAGATGTTGTTGTTTCTAGTATGCAGAGTCTTTTATCATACCGAGATGCAGTGCAGGCACTTCTTTTAATACTGAGCTGCTGCCTCTGCCTCCTTTGTGCAGCTCATCTGGGGCTGCTGAAGGCTATCCCGGTTGTACTACGTCTGGCTCAGCCTGAGCTGGCAGGGAAGGGCTTGACTCTGTTACTTGCCCCCCCCCCCTCCTCTCAAGGAGTCAGCTCATAGACTCTATGGTGTCTTTATTTGATTTCTTGTCTCCCAGGGACTGGCTCATGGAACAGCCTTCCATACTTCTGAGGTTGGTAGAATGAGTACCCAGCTTGCTTAGAATGGGGGTAAAGTGAAGATGACTGGGGAAGGAAATAGCAAACCACCCTGTAAACATAATGTGACATCATCCATGGGTCAATAATGACCCGGTGCTTGCACAGGAGACTACCTTTACACATACCCTCCATCCAACTCTGCCATAGGCTGCAATTTGAAACACTGCAACTCTCTGCAACACTTATTTTGCCTGTAGCAGCTGTAGGAGAATTCACCCTTCCATCTCCCTTTTAGGTGTGTGCTCTTAAAACTACAGAACAGAATTAAGCTTTCTATTGCATCTATGGTGAGTACTACAGGTAAGTGCAATGTTGTTCTTCACAGTTTGTTCCTCTTTTCCATGACCTAGCCCAGGGGTAGATAAAGGATCCATTCCATGCACTCATACAATTAAATCTGGTTCATAAATATGAGATGTGCCAAAAGACTCAAAGAAGTGTCCAAGGAAGTATTCCATAATGAGCCTATAGTTACTGGAATAGTTAACAATAATGTGTATAGTTATTATCTTGGTAGTGGGGGCAGTTTTCTCTATCCTGAGAATCATTTTTTAAAAGCATATTCCAGGAGCCTTGTGTAAGGTTTCATGGCGTAGAGAGGCTGACAGGATTGCCCATCAGGGAGCAGCATTCCAGTGCCCTGATTACTCTTACTCACCACAAGCAATAGAACAATAAATTATGCAAAGCAACTGTATGCCAGTATGCTTAATTTGAATAACATATCGACCTTTTCTTTTTCCAAATTAGTACCATCACAGAATTTGAATTGTGTTTAAACCTAAAATGTGTACAATCCAAAACAGAGCAGTTGGTTACTGTCCTGAAATTTGCAACCAGTGTTCATAAAAATGCATTTTTCTTTTACAGGCATTAAAAATGAATCTCATCTATGGGCTCTTAAGCATGTATGTCTCTGAATTCTCATGATGAAAAGTACTTAAAAGTTATAGGCTTCTGTGCTTTGATGTCATCATTCTGAGCAAGGCTGACACATCCATATATTGTACTGTTACTGTCTTGTTAAGAAACCGTCACCCAAACAAAAATATTCATTTGCTGTATTTGAAGTGCAACTTTTCAGTGCCAGGATTCATTAGAATAAGACTTTGATGTACCAGATCTGAAAGAACCAGCAGGGATATGATCAGGAGGTGGAACAGTAAGATAGGGGAGAGGAGGCACATAAGGTGTTTGTGGCCTTTAATGAGGAAAAGTGGGGTGTCACTAAAGGAAATTTTACAGTCTATGATAATTTCATAAGAGGAAACGGCACTCAGATGCTTGGCAGAAGGATCAGGACACTTAACCCTAATGACATGAACATAGGCGCATTCATTGCACAGTCCCAATAGATGGAACATTCCTTATACATATTTAATTTTGGCCCACTTTTCTGTTTACAAATGGTCTTTGAATGGTACAGTCTTTACTCCTGAGAATTTGATATGATATTCTGCAAATAACCATTGCCAATTATAAATAACACTCGGCCTTCTGCTGTTGATGGACTGTGGCATGGAGAGCCAATATAGAGTGTGATTAGGGTCTTAGGCCACAGCTAGGGAAAACAAGGTCCAATCCAAACTTGGTCATGAAGTTCACTTGAGTGACTTTGAGCCAGTCACCTGTCTCACAGGTTTCTTGTGAGGATACACCACCCTGAGTCTCTTGGAGGAGTGAGTTCCTTGGTCAAGATGAAAATATTACGGAAGGTGAACTATGGAAGAAAGGTTGGCCTCTAGTTGTGACCTGAAGCACAGTTAGCTTGGGTCTACTTCACAAGGAGTTTCGCTCAGTCTCATCAGGCACATCAGTGGATGTAGTCTTTTCTTCATAAGTGATATAGGTGCCAATTTCAACATCATCAGTCAACCAAGCCAGCCTTTGGTACCTTCCAATGATTTTGATTATATGGACTTGTTTTTAGGTATTTTGTTTTTAGGCAAAATCTTATGTATATCAATTACTGTTTTGATTGCTGTTGTTCCCCCACTGATTTGGGGGAAATGTGGGTTTATAAATATTTTAAATAAATAAATAGTTCATTAATACAATTTGCCTGAGTTTGGAAATGCTGGGGTGGTCATGGGAGTGTGGTGGTTAGAGTGTCCGTTGAAGATCTTTGAGACCAAGGTTCAAATTCCCACTCTGCCATGGAAACTTGCTGAGTGACCTTGGGCAAGTTACAAACTCAGCCTAGCTTACTCCACAGGGTTATTGTGAAAATAAAATGAAGAGGAAAGTAATATAAGATGCTGTTGTGGGTCAGTCTACTGACACCTCAGATAAGGTGGAAAAAGTCCCAGCCCTGGACTGATAACAAGAGCAGTCACAGATGGAAGCTGTTACACTGTGCCCTCAGCTTAGGAACTCAAGCTGTGCCTGAAACCCAGCAACCATCGGCCTCTCCTTTAGGGTCACAGAACCTTTAGAATAAAAGAGGAGGCATTTACAATGGGAACTCCAGGAAACACAGAGAAATGCCAGATTGCTGGCTCAGCAAACATCAATCCCATCCTGCCATGCAGGGCTACTGAATCACACCTGGCTTAGAGTGCCAAATTAACTACAGCTGCCTTATCTGTCCCAACAAGTTAATTCCCTATTTAAGCAGCTAGTGTGGGAGCAACACGTCACACGCTTGTGTGCCTGCCTTTGTAGTTGTACTGTTCTTCCAATTTTCTTCTGGATTGGACCTGACCATGCTTTCTGGATTTACCATCTCCTGCTTTGGACTCTGAATTATTTGTGTTTGACCATGGACTACATCTACTGACCATGTCTTCTGCCTCCTGCCATAGCCAGTTACCTGATTCTAGGTATCTGCTTTGGTACCCCATTGTGGAAAAAGGAAGGGTAATGAATTAAATCATGGGCCCCCAACTTTTTTGAGCCTTTGACCACATTTGGAATTCTGACATAGTGTAGAGAGTACAAAATGTCTGGCACAGAATGGCTGCTGCAGTGAAGATCCTTGTGCTGTGGTGGCAGTTGCATAGCCAGACACCTCCTGGGCAGAAACCCCACTGGCCATCACCTGCTTTCTAAAAATACTTAGTGGTTACCAGAAAAGTTGTTGGTGTATGTCATGACACGTTGGGGACCCCTGAATTAAATGTTAGAGAGTTTGTGTCTCTGCATTGTGTTTAAACTGTCCTCTGAAATGAATTTTAACATACTCCAGAGATATAGGTCAAATATTTCTTGTTCTAAATATGTGACTGAGATAGCATTAGTGCTACACAAAGTATCAAGTACTGCAAAATAAGTACCACAGAGTGGGAGCTCCGGCCTGTGTCTAACCGTGTAGTCATTAAAACATAAGTGTATGCTGGCCTTTGACAACAATAAATAATTCATCCAACTTCAAGTGCCCTTTTCTTAAAAGGGAGCAACAATTTCTTCCTTTTGAAGACCACTGAGCCTTTCCCCAGATTTCTTCCAAGCAGGTCAGCAGACCATCAGAAGCTGCATAGTGGAAGTCTGCAGTGGGTTGGGGAAACTGGGAGAAATAATCTACCCCTCTTAATAAAAATTAAATGCCCATCAGAAGATCATGAGATAATGGCTATTTTCACCTTAAACTTATTAATTTAAAATATTTATCTCCTATTCTTTCCTTAGGTAAGCTAATTACAAAATTAAGAACAGGTATTTCAATCTAAAAAAAAGCGAATATAATTTATCTAGTTCTGATTTATCTAATTCTGATGCACAAAAAAGAACTGAAAGTGAATAGGAGGAATTTCTCTACAAATCTGCAGGAAGCCTCAAGTTTGCAGACAAATCTGAAATCTACAAAAAATAAGTGGGGGGATTAAAATTCCATCATATCAGAAACAATGCCTATAACTTTAAGATAAAGAATGCCCACTGAGTTCTGTCACCATTTTAGAGGCTATTAGACAATCCCAATAATATTACTGAACCTCTTAAGCCTTGGTTTATGCAAAGCAAAACCATGGATAGGAAAAGTAGAGGTGGACTTGGAGGCCAAAATGGCTATGGAAAGGGCCCACTCCCTCCCTTCCCTGTCAATGTATCCTAATGGTGGGATACTCACCAATGCAGACTTGTTACCTGAAATAGTGGGATCTGTCCCTTTTAGAGTGGGCGAATTAGCAAGGGCAATCCTATCATAGTAAGAGACTGGATAAACTTGAGATCTTTGTCACCAGGGTTTTCAAAAGAGATTCTCAGGAAATGAGAATAAAAGTTTATTAAAAGGCAAAATAATATACACACACAAAAATCAAAGTGGCATTCACACAGTCCTAGGATATAGATGTTGTGGAGGGAAAAGGTATGGAGAAGCGAGGAATTGGGGGGGGGGGGAGGATAAAGGCAATAATTAGAGGATTGGCCTGATGAGCAGAGTTCAGCAACCTGCACTGAGCTCTGGTAGAAGCAGAAAGGCATTGGAAACAGTATTGCATTGGGAACACTATTAGCCAGAGAGATGTCCAGGGAAATACTGAACACTGATGCTGGTCAAGAGGGTTAGTTATAGGGAGAAATGGGCCCTCAGGTTATACTAAGTACACCAATATCTTGCCTTCTGGAGAAAAGACAAGAGAGGGGGACTTAAGCGGTGGCTAGTTAAACTTAATGGTTTGGCCGTTGGCTTAATGTTCTAACCCAGGGAATGCCTGGAGATAGCTTTTTGTAGCTGATTTAATAACAACTTTAGGACAATGCCAATATAAATGAAGGTGGTTTTTGGAGGAGTTCGAAACTAGAAGATCGCCGTGCTTTGATTGTCTGTTCCTGCATGGCAGGGGGTTGGACTTGATGGCCTTGTAGACATTGTGAAACATTCCCTACCCCCCACCCCCCCGCTCGCTTAATTGCATTCCTCATGTTTGGATCCAATCATTGTGTGTGAACAGAACAAGGCAGCAGTAGGGGTTTTCAGCACTTTTTCCTTCTTGGTGCCTTCTCTAAAAAGCTATTTCTGAGCAAAAGGGAGCAGAAATTGCCCTTCATTTTGTGCAAGCCCCCCCCCCCTTTTGGAGCTAGATCTGCTTATGCAGGAGAGCCATGTGAGGGAGGGTGATGTATGCAGTTTCTCCCTTCTAACTTGTGTTACATCCCCAGGTTTCCTGAGGGTTCCCTGATGCTTAGGAATGAGATTTCAGTGAGCCTGCATTGAGAAAGAAAAGGTGACAAAACCCCTTGTAATCCATCTTAGCTAGGGCTGACAACATCCAGTTGGACCCAGAGTTACAGCTGATCTCCAGGTTAGTTTTCATTGAGAAAATGTTTGCTTTGGAGGGTGAACTCTATGGCATTCCAAGTCTCTGAACTTCCCCTACCCAAACACTGTCTTCCCAAGACTTCATCCCTAAATATCTAGGAACTTCTCATCCCAGAGTTGGCAGCTCTAGTCTCTGTGTAGAGCAAATTCACAGAACCAGCCCAAGGCTTTGATAATTGAACCATATGATATCTGCCCAACCACTATTTTAAGACAAAGATGAAATGGGACATCATATCTCAGTGTATCTTACCTTTTACTCATTTCTTAAATTCCCGGATAGAATGACAGAAAACATATATACTTCATCTTTCCAGCATATCCTTTTATTCACTTTTTTCTTAATTGTGAAAATAGGTCAAGCAATGTTATTGTTGTTTGCAGAACTGATTAACTGCAACTTTGATAGATACCTGCATGGAATTGTGAGGGGGAAAATCAGGCTAAGTCAATTTTGGAGAGTATTCTAGCTTTTCAAAACACAGATTGTATTGAAATCAATGGAATATAGGAACACAATGCCCTTCCTCTGGATTCTGACCATTGAATAAGTGAAGCCACAACACTATTTATTGAGATGTTTCCAACTAATATTTAAGACTTTCTATAATGAGGATCTCAGCGCCATCCTAAGTAGAGATATACCCTTCTAAGTCTCTTGAAGTCAATGGATTCAGAAGGGGATAACTGCTTAGGATGCTAGTGTCAGTGGAATAGACAGAGCACCTGCTTCATATGCAGAAGATGCTAAGTCTCAAGAATCTCCTGTTAAAAGGATGCCAAGCAGCAGATGCTGGTAAAGACCTTTCTCTACACGAGACCCCAGAGAGTAGACAGCATTGAGCTAGACAGATCAATAGTCTCACTTGGTATAAAACAGCTGCATATATTTGTGGAGATTCCTAGGCACTGTTTTCTCCAGGAAGGGCAGTTCCATCACCTAAGAGATGATCCCTTTTCTTCTCTTGCTAAGTAATTCTGATGGGGGGGAGGGGGGCAGAAGCAAGGACTTTGCTCATGTCTTCAGTTGGGAATTGGCAAGAACATAAGGATTGCATGGAGAGCAAGATTGTGGTTATGAATGCAGCAATGATTATTAGTAAACCTGTTCACTGGCAAACGGTAATAAATGACATCATAAGTAATGTTGCTCCAGAAACTATGACTTGTCTAGAATGCAGTGGTGTGAGTCCTTTTGGGGAACCCATGGAGAGAACATATTCAGCATATTCAACCAATGCTCTGTCAGCTGGTACAACCTGTGAAGAAGATAGATGGGGAAAAAAGAGGTAAAATAGATGGGGTTACCGATAGCTACCCTATATTTCACTGGTTATTTGAAAGTACATGCACCTGCTCTAAACTGCAATCTGGTTGTCATGCATTGCAGTGCTTGATCTAGGCTCTTAGCTTTTACTTTTCTGTTATCAGTGCTGGTGCATGGAGAAGGGACCAGTGTGCAATTTATACACAGTTACTACATAATACAGTCTTGGGAATTAGATGAGCCAGTCCCATGCCAGTGCCACAGACTACTATGAAACTCCCATGTCTAGTATAACATCATTCTGCCTGTATCAAATACACAGGTATGTACAGGTATTATGTGGCAAGATAATAATGACTTATGGCAATGCCATAGGGTTTTCGAGGCAAGAGATATGCGGAAGTGGTTTGCCATTACCTGCCTCCATGTGGTTCCAGAGGTGCAGCTAGGTACAATGAAGCCCGGGGCAGAATTTGAGTTTGGGGGGGGGGGCAGGCAACTACCCTCCCCCACCATGACCAAACAATATTTTTTTTTGCACCAGGTCATTTCAAAGGGGATTGGGGGGCCGGGGGGGGGGCAAGGGGAGCTGGGTCTGCCCATGGATCCTGTGATCCATGGGCAGAACAGGCTGGCTGGGGGGTGGGTGGGTGGTGGAGAGCTGGCACTGCCCAGAGCAGGCCCGACTGGGCTTTTGGGCTGGGGGAAGAGGGAGGAAAGGCTTCTGCTGGGTCCCTGCAGGCCCAGCTGGGTTTTTGGGGTGGGGAAAGAGGGAGGGAAGGCTTCTGCCAGTGCGGGAGGAGGGAGGGAGGGCTTCTGACGGGCCTGCGGCTGGGCTTTTGGGGTTGGGGAGGAGGGAGGGAAGGCTTCTGCCGATCCCCTGCAGGCCCGGCTGGGCTTTTGGGTGGGGGAGGAGGGAGGGAGGGAAGGCTTCTACCGGTCCCCTGCAGGTCCGGCTGGGCTTTTGGGTCAGGGAGGAGGGAGGGGAGGCTTCTGCTGGGCCAGGTCGTGCCCTCAACAGACTGCTCTTTCAGCCAGCTCTGCTGGAAGCGGGGCAGTCCCCAACAGACTGCTCCGTCAGCCAACTCTGTCGGGAGCAGTCTGTTGGGGCTGGGCTAGGCTGAGGGGTTAAGGGGGAGGGGTGTGGGCAGCGATTTTGCACACACACCCTGACTTAACTTGGGTGCGCCCAGGTCAAATGTCCCCGGATGTCCCCATTATAGCTTTGCCACTGTGGTTCAGAGAATTCTGACAGAACTGTGACTGGCCCAAGGTCACCCAGCAGACCTCATGTGAAGAAATAAAGAATTGAATCCAGTTTTCCAGATTAGAATCCACTGGTTTTAACTACTGCACCACAGTGGCTCTCTATGTTATGTGGTTAAAAGCATTCAACTGGGGACAGTTCAAGGCTTGTGAGAATAAAGATGCACACCACCCAAAATATATTTACATCTAGCACTGCAGTACTTCAGTTAATACTCATTAAAACATTACTGGTTAGCTGTTCATAATTCAGGAAAAATGCCAACAAGCTGGAAGGGATTTAGTGGAGAGCAATCAAAATGCTAAAATGATTAAGCTTCAGGATAAATATTTACTGTGCTAATAGTCTGTCTTTCTCACTAAGAAACAAAGCGGATTTTAAAATTTGAAGGAACAGTGGGAAAAAGCAGACTATTAGGTGTGCCATAAACAACAGCTAGATTACCAAGATAATATATGCAAGAAACAGTGCAGATGCAGAGACCTTTATTGGGCATATACAATATAGGGACAAAAAAGAGTAAATCTAGTAGAGAACAGTAAAAATAATATGGACAAAAGCCTAGGAAACCTAATTTAAAACCTGCAGCAAAAATTTGATTAAGATTTCCGTTATTTCAGTCTCAGGATTGTTGAGCAGGAAAATCATATTTGCGTTGATAGGAAGATCCGAGTATCCAACTGAGGTTAAGGCAGAGAAGTCTGGCCTAAAGCTGTTATACTTGGGGCAGGAGAGCAAGATGTGTTCCAGGGAATCAGTATAAATAGGGCAGAAAGTACAGTGTGGATCATGCTGAAGGATGTTTAAGAACTGGCCTTGAAGTAAAGATGATGGAAAGGAATTGCATCTTGCTCTTGAGAATGTCCATCTGAATTTATGGTTAGGAATTTGATTCAGATAATGGGCAACACAGAGCTTTCAGGGAATAATCCCAAAGTACAAGGGTGAACAGGAACTCTGTGCCTTGTTCAAAAGATATTGATATTCCTGCTCAAATAATTTGCTTTTTAGTTGAAGATAAACTTCATTGGAAGTGAGCATGAGCAAGGAGTCCCAGGCAAGGCCCAATGAGGAGATCTTGGCCTCAATTAGTAGCCATCAGTCAGAGGTCTGGAATTCATGCATCACTAATTGGGCCAAGCTGTATTAACTGGATGAAAGCACCTACATGACCAGTTCTATTTGCTACAATCTCATTCCCGTTACATAGACCTGCCTGAACATTCAAAAACAATGGAGTACTAACAAGATAATATGTATGTGTGTCAGGTTGTGCCGACTCACGGCAACCCCATGAATATGTATAATAAACTACAAATCTATTTCCTTTATAAAGGTGTTCTCCTGGCAAGTTATGTTTACTACAGCCCTCATCCTTTCATAGGAATGTCTTCCTGAATAATTCTGTTTTATGCATTCTGGAAATGACAGAAGTGTAGGTCCCTTTCTAACTTTCTCAAGCAGGACATTTCACAAGGTGGAAGCCCCAACAAGAACACTCAGCTCCAGGAAGCTGTTGACCTCCCACATTGGCAGAGTGACACTTCAGAAGACTGCTCAGAGGAGCACAACTATTGCAGTTGGAAAGGGAAGGAGAAATGGGCATACCTTACATACCCAAAGACAGGGGCGAATCTAGGCAAACTGGAGCCTGGGGACAAAATCTAAGTTTGGTGCCCCCCCACCCCCACCCCAGGTATGGACGACCACCCTCCCCCACAATGACCAAACAATGATTTTTTGCACCAGCTCACAAAACACCTCCCACCACCAGCAAAACATACGTGGCTTTCTCCCCACCAACTCTCTTTCCTAATTGTGTCCTCACACCAACCCTATGAGGTAGGTTGTTAGCCTGAGAAACAGCTCCAAGCCAGTGCAAGTGGGAATTAACTTTTAAGCATGTAAATCTCTCACAAGTCACCCCCCATCTGAAGGTTTACCAAGCAAACATCAGCATCCTCTCTTACAAATCATCTCCTACCCCCAGCAAAACAGGCATGGCTCTCTCCCCACCACTTTCCTAATTGTGTCCTCACACCAACCCTGTGAGGTAGGCTGCTAGCCTGAGAAACAGCTCCAAGCCAGTGCATGGGGAATTAACTTTTATGCATGCAAATCTCTCACAAGTCACCCCCCATCTGAAGGTTTACCAAGCAAACGTCAGCATCATCTCTCACAAATCACCTCCTACCCCCAGCAAAACAGGCATGGCTCTCTCCCCACCACTTTCCTAATTGTGTCCTCACACCAACCCTGTGAGGTAGGTTGCTAGCCTGAGAAACAGCTCCAAGCCAGTGCATGGGGAATTAACTTTTAAGCATGTAAATCTCTCACAAGTCACCCCCCATCTGAAGGTTTACCAAGCAAACGTCAGCATCATCTTCAGTTCTGCTGCTGCTTCTGGGCTCCCTGCTCAGCTTGCCTTTTCCTGTGCCTGCCCAGGAGAGAAGGCTTCTGAGAAATGCCACACTTAATTTAAGGCGAATAAGGCATGCTGGGTTAGAGGGAGGGGCGGCGGAGCTCCCCAGTCCTGCTCCTGGGAGCCCAGTGGGACTTCTCCCCCGCCCCCTGGACACTCCAGGCCACCGTACAGAGTGGGCGGGGCTACGACAGGCACTGGGAGCAGTCCACTGCTTCAGTGCCTGCTTTCTGGGGCTTGCTCAATCCCTCGCTCTGTAGGAGGATGTTTTGGCGCCCCCCCATGTGACCTCAATCGATGCGCCCAGGGACAAGGGGTACCCCATGTCCCTAGGCAGGAACGCCACTATTCTAATCTGCTAGAGAGAGAGAGAGAGAGAGAGAGAGAGACTGGCCAAAAAGTGAGCTTTTTCACGTATGAATGGAGATTAGAACTTGGGTCACTCTGGTCCTACTCTGGCACAGTAACCATCACACCACTCTGGTGCTCCTTCTAATATGACCACTTTTTACAGGTGGAATTTATTACACACACATATTCATAGCTATTTGTGTTTATACAGGTGAAAATTATTACACACACATATTCATAGTTACTTGTGTTTATACAGATGGAAATTATTACACACATATATTCATAGTTATTTGTGTCTATACATCTATGTTTATACAGATGTTTTTTCTGTATAATCTGTGTATATATCTACAATAATTGCTATCATATAATTATTGTTACTGCATACTAATGTCTAGACCTGGTTTGTTTCAGACCATGCTGTTCCGTTGCACAGAATATGAGAGTAATTATGTTTCCTCGTGAGTGCAATGATTCTGCTACGTGATGGAATCAATTGAGGGCCGAATTTGGTAAGATACCAAGAGATCCATTCTTGACTCTCCAACATTATTATTGGTAAATAGCCATAGAGTGTTAAATTCAGATCTCAGGCACAACCCTGTACAATCAAACCTTTCTGGCTGCTCCCCTCCCCAAAGGACAAATAGGAGCTATAGAAGCCTGCTTGTGATTAGGAAAATTTAAAAAAAAACTTTCTTTGCCTGAAACACAGATTGAATCCAAGTCTGGAATGGACCTGTAAGTCATTCCTACCTGCAGAACAAAAGGGGGCATGCCAATTTGTCATGCCTAATGAAAGCTCCTGAAAGGGTTTCTGGAGAATGTTTGGATTTTACTGGTGCTAAACTGATGTTACTATGGAATTACACTGTCCTATGCTTGCTGCTACAGCAGTGCACCTGCTCAACCTGTGAAGAAAGAAATTATAACAAATATAGTCCTTAATATGCCCTGGGGATGGGTGGGGGTGCTGTTCATCACTGGAAATATTCCTTCTTAGTTAATGTTACTAACATTCTCTAGATTATTTTTATTCTTTCTGTCTAACATCAGGCTGTCTCAGGTAGAAGCCCAAATCTCTGGGCATTTGTTAGCTGGAAGATGTTTGGCTCCACATTTGGATGTGAACAATGTGTCCATAATGGAAAGAATTACAGACAGAGCTCTACATCATGCAGCCTTGAACATGTCTCTTTATAACACTAGTTGCAGCTTTCAGGTTTATAAACATTATTAAATATTAAGAGCTCAGTTCTGACAGAGTGCCAAATACCTACAGACATCAGAGTCTACTTGCCATCTTGGAGTCTGTCTCTGCTATTTCCAAGCCATTAGGATCTGCCTCCTGAATGTTTAAGAATCCAATGACTTATATGAGCTCTGAAAAACATACCACAGGAGCAGAGGAAATATAAGAACTGCAGTGACCTCATTAAAACATGAAAAGGTTTTTGTTAAATGGTGCCAGGTTTTATATAATATAAATGTCATTGTTTACACATTTTAAAACTTTAAATAATTACAACAAAAATGCACTAGCTGCAGTGCTGGAATGCTTGGATTTAAGTTGTCAAATTTCTAGAAAAATATAGTAAGGACTGGTACTCCCTGACCCTTGTTAAATTTTTTGGAAAGTTTTTCCTGTTGATGCCAGTGGGCCTTATGCATATTGCAATGTTCCTAAAGCTAAACTTTGGTGGATTCTGCACAGGGCAAATATAACAGGTGTAGAGCACAATACAAACCTTTTGGGGGAGGGACTTCACACAGGTAAGTCCTGCACCCAAAATGTGCTTGCTTCATTTTATTTCCCTTAACCTGGGATTTTCAAACATTAATAAACCAGCGATTCTTTTGCAAAATCTTAGGTTGAAGCTGCTCCTGTGTGAACAACCTGGCAGGCGGCACTTTATTTTTCCCCCCTTCCACTGCACTGTCCACAGTCAGGGAGAATCCACCTGCCACAGCAATACATTCATTATTGCCCTGCCATTGCAGGGAGGTCTCTTTTTGTGTGTGTGTGTTGCCCATACACAGCTATGCAGGTTCAGCTGATCATATTGTGGGACAATCGGCATGGCTGCAGGGGTTCATTTCTCTATGCCTGCACAGCTACACATGTGTTGCAGGAAATTTTTTAAAAAGAGAAGCATCTCTGTGCAAAGGCATGACAGCAACCTGGATTGTTTCCATGGGCTCCAGTCACTGCCTGCATGTGAGCAGAAAAAAGGAAAACGAATTATTTTATAATGACTGCAACCCGTTATACATTTGCTGTACAGAATCCAACATAGTCTCCTTTTCCTACAAGGAGATAAATGGAGCAGGAACATAGTAATGTATGTAATGTATGAAGCAGAACTAACTTGCAGGTAAATGATATAATTCAGATCATAAAACCAGAGACGTGCCCTGTATGGTTTAAATCCCTTGATGCAATCATTGAGTGACTAGCTCAACTTCTTCCTTTTCACTCCTTTTTGCCCACAGGTCTTTCCACCTCATCTCCCTGTAGCATATTGCTCACTAAAGTAAACAGGGTAGGAAGGCAAATGACAAGACGAGAAGCAGATACTTTCCTTGGTGTGTATGTGCTACACACAGGGATGGGGGTATTAGGTTGTCCTGCGAATCAAGTAACAGTCAAGGCAGTGGGGCTAAATGGTCCAAGCCTGTAAAGACAAGTTAACAGACTGCATTTTACACAATTACTTGAAAGGCTGAGTCTTTGAACCAGCAATGCTTCAACAAAATGAGAACAAATTTGCAGGACCTCTGGGACCAAACAGCCATGGGTGTCCAAGGACTACACAGTGAGGAGAGGGAAGAAGTGAAGCTGTTTCCTATTAGGCACAGTTCCACCTGTGGAAGGTAACGAGGGCCAGGCAAGGGGCAGCTCTCCCTTTTAACTCTTAATTGTCTCTATTATTTAAAGCAGTTTCTAATTCTCATTGATGCTTAATTAATTGCTTTCTTGCTTACTGCGATCCTGGTGGTGGAGGAAGGTGCCGTCAGGTCACAGTCGACATATAGTGATTCAGTAGGGTTTTCAGGGCAAAGATACATTCAGAGGTGGTTCGCCACTGCATGCCTCCGTGCAGCAACCTTGGACTTCCTTTGTGGTCTCCCATCCAATTACTAACCAGGGCCGACCTTGTTTATCAGTCAAGATCTGACGAGATCAGATTAGCCCAGGCCATCCATATCAGAGCACTACTAGTCTAGCATATATGAATATATTCCTAATTGGTTTATTCTCTGAGGAGTGTTCTAGAGAATGGGAAGCTTTTCTCATAAATGCAATGTACTCTCATTGTTTACCTTTTCCTGAACACAATAGTGTAATTATGACAGTAATTTAAAAAAATAAATATCATATTTGGCAGTGGGGCTGTGCCTCAGCTGCAGCACATGTGCTTAGCATGCAGAAATTCCCAGGCTCAGACCCTGGCAACTGCAGCTAAAAGGACCAGGTACTGGGGGATGTGAAAGGCCTGGCTCACCATAAGGCAGTTAACCACATTCATACCTGGTGAGATATGTCACTGTTCCTATTTTACAAACAGAGAAAATAGACTAATTTCTATCAAAAGTTGTCAATTTGTCTAGGCCAAAGTCAGCTCTTGAATCCAATTCTCTCATCTAACCACAACTTTCTGTCACTTGAACTAACTTGGCCAGTGAACATATGTGAGTCATTTTTGCATATTTTTCTCTAAAGCTGTTTATATTGGTGTTTTCCAAACATATTTTTTTCTTGTTCACTTCAATAACTATGAGCTGACGGCCTCTGTTTAATCTGTATCATGTTTTTTCCTTCTAACCTTGGCAAGCAATTGTATCTCCAATTATGTTACATTTTTTGTTTCTCTTCTCTGGAAACTATCCGTGAGGGGGGGAAATAAAAATGATATGACAAACTACAACTGATTAAGGCTGGAGAGCAAAAGACCCAACTGCAAACTGACTAATAATTCATAATTAACAAAAGCTATCTCCAAAGTGACAAATACCAAAAAAAGTGAGGAGAAATCCATATGGTACTTAAATACAGTTTTACTATTAAAATGCAGAGATTTTAAGAACCTGACCATCTTCTTGAGTTAATGGTGGCCAATAGGATAGGTTCCTTTAAAGAAATAATGATTGAAATTGAAAACACCTACCTTCCCCTTGACATACTGCTTGTAATACTTAGAGTATTTCCCAACCAACATTTACAGCTGTTACACTATTTGGATTGAATGTAAGTGACAGTAGCACATGGTGACTTCATCTATTCAGTTCCACACTATGAGCATTTTGACCTGCTGAAGGATTTATTTTCTGCATTGAGCAGCAAGTGGAACTTTTCTGCATTGAGCAGCAAGTGGAACTGTCCTTCCAACTTCCTTCTCAACCTTAGAGAGTTGCAGAAACCTCAATTTCCACGCTTTACTCAGGAGGAGAGCTTCTTGAAGTGATGTGGGTTGTCTCCTAAACATTCTTTGTCCAGAGTGTTCACTTGGCTGGTAATTTATACTTTCCAACCAGTATTCCGGCTGCTAGGATCCTCTACAGTTCACAGAGACTTCAACAAGCCATAAACCCCATCACAGAAAGCTACCTGGAAGATATGAAGGGAAAGAACTAGAAAGAAGGAAAAGGGAAACATATATATAAACATGAGTATCCTGTGCTATCTATTCATCCTGTGCTATGTTGCAGCAGCTAAAATCACTCCTCTTTAAGTCAGAAAGAAAATTAAATGACCTGCAACATACAAATCAATACCTGTCTTTTTGGTCATTAAAATGCTGGCAAAATATCAGACAATGTTAATCGATCACAAAAGTCTTTTAATGTGTTCTTGCAGTAGCACAAGAGGATTTAATGCTTTATTAGAACAAACCACAATGGGGGAATGATATGCAACCTTTTAAACATTAGTGTTCTCTGATTCATTACATGATAGTTGAAAGTGGAAGAGGAAAACAGTTCAGTCTGTTTCCAGCACCTTGTGTTGTGGGCAGACTAGGGTTGCCAGACCCTCTGCCAGGGAAAAGGGATTCCTCACTTTGGGCACCTTCCTCCCAGAGTTGTACAGCTGACCAGTGGGGGGTCTTGCTGGGCTTAAAATGAGGCCTAAGTTTCAGCCCAGCTGGCGCAATGGCATCACCTCCAAAAGTGACATTATGATGATGGGGTGGGTTGTTGATGCCCTAAAGCCTGCCACTGCCTCATGCCCTGAGGATTCCCCCCCCCCAAAAAAATCCTGTCAGTTATACTTTGAGTAGCCCTTTTGTCTGTTAATATTGCTGCGCAGCAGCATGAATGTGGTGATTTAGAATATGTGCATACACTTTGCATTTCCCCCCTTCTATAAATTAAATCAAATGGTAAGAGTGTTTTTAGTTGTTCAGCTTGGGCACTTTGCAGACCAGAAGATTCACTGCTCTGTAGGTACACCTAAATATCCTTTTGGTATGGTAGAAGTGGTTTTTACCACGTGTCACCAGAGATGTGGTTATGTCATTTTCAATGGTTGCTGGGAATGACATCAATATATCACTGTCCACAGAAGCCGAGGCCTCAGTTTGCTGCTGGTAAGTTCCCTTGCCAGACATTTGAACAGTGCCATGGGAAGGATGTTGGAATGAGCGACTCAGGTTGCCTGGACATTGGTCTGCAGGAGCTGTGGATTAATACCTGGTTGGCAAGACCAGAACAGCTTACAGGGCACATGTGGAAGAGGGGGCGAGGAGGTCTAGTCTTGCAGGGACAGGTGGTTCCACAGGCTCAACTTAAGTAACTGCCCCACCGAGAGCAAGGGCGAGGACGGCACCACCAGCAGCCATGAAGGGATTGGAGGGATGGATTCACCACCTCAGGGGGTACCCAGTGTGGCAGAGGCTCACAGTGACATACCTCTGAAGATGCCAGCCATGGATGCAGGTAGAATGTTAGGAACAAAAAAGAACCAGACTATGGTCACACAGCCTAGAAAACCCAGAACAGCCCAGCTTTATAAACCTTCCCTGATCATGGCTTCAATGTAGCTTCACAAGAATCCTATTTTCTTCCATAAAAGTAATAAGTTTCCATTACTGCTGTAGGAGAATGTGAATAGGCTGCAACTGGGGGCACTGAAGTTGGATCAAAGATAGCACTCCACCCTTGACGGTTTAAAGAATATATAACGGAAGTTATAGAAAATATTCATAAGAACTCCCAGCCTCTAGATACTTAAATTTTCCATTACACAGACTATGGATACAAAAAGATGCAGCTTCTGAAATAGTCAACTGAGAGTTGAGTCTCTTCAAGAAATAAGGGCACTCTGAAAAGGAGTATGAGTGTTGCTATGAGACAGTAGATGCTTTATGGGCCTGTGAACCACTTGGCTTTGGTCTTGAATCTGCATCAAGCCAAGAAGGATTATCATGTGACTAATGAGGAGCTTAAATATGTTCTCCCAATGACAATATGACATGTAACAATAAGCAACTTCATTGCTAGATAAAAGGTAAAGGTAGTTCCCTGTGCAAGTACTAGGTCATTGCGGACCCATGGGGTGATATCACATCATTTACTAGGTCCTGCTGAGGACAAACTCAGGCCTTGAGCAGAGCTTTGACTGCAGCTTGCCACTCTTTCATTGTTAGGACAACTGACATATCCTTCGAGCCAAACCTGAAACTGCCTTGGTTAAGTGTCAGATCCTTTACTATCCCTGGATTGAGTGTGTTATGTGACTGTGCATGGCATTTTAATGAATTATGCACATTGCATCTTTTATATATGTGACGTTGCTGGTGGATGCTTCATTATTCATGAATATGTCTTTTAACTGAATATAGCTACTACTGTAATCATGGTTTTGTGTGCTTGCCCTGCATATGCCCAATAGGCATGCTTTAAAAGCAATGATGTTTAACTCATACAGTTCAAAAATGTTTTTTTAAAACTTGTCCACTGATTTTGAGTTTAGATATTTAATATTTCATTTTCAATGAAACAGGGAAATTCTAGGTTTTCTAGGCATCTATAAAATGCAGGCTTTTTAACAGAAAATGCTTGCCTGTGTGAATATGTTATTGAACTATTTCTTTTTTAAGCTAGTTGGGCCCAGTTTTTATGAATCATTTTTATGAAATCCATTATTCCATTTCTGTTGATTCTATTCACACCTTGGTTAGTTTTCCTGTTCTGTCTCTCTCGTTATTGTAATGCTCTTTATTTGATCTTCTTGATTCCCACCTTACACCTCTTGTTTCAGTCTTGCACTTGGCTACCCATCTTATTTTTCTGCCCACAAAAATGAGTGTATTTTTCCACTGTAACTTTTTTTGCAGATTGCTTTTACCAGCGTAAGATTCTGTTGCTTACTTTGAAATTATACATTTGGAACCTCTGCTCTCAACTTTGATCATTGTATATTTGTCTTCTCACTCTTGCAGCAGTGGCGTAGGAGGTTAAGAGCTCGTGTATCTAATCTGGAGGAACCGGGTTTGATCCCCAACTCTGCCGCCTGAGCTGTGGAGGCTTATCTGGAGAATCCAGATTAGCCTGTACACTCCCACACACACCAACTGGGTGACCTTGAGCTAGTCACAGCTTCTCGGAGCTCTCTCAGCCCCACCTACCTCACAAGGTGTTTACTGTGAGGGGGGAAGGGCAAGGAGATTGTGAGCCCCTTTGAGTCGCCTGCAGGAGAGAAAGGGGGGATATAAATCCAAACTCCTCCTCCTCCTCCTCCTCCTCTTCTTCATGCCTTGTAGTTTTTGTTTCATGTCTTTTTGCATTTTGTCTTAAGGCTTTTTATTTATGGAATTGATTGTTAGCTGATATATTGGCAATGAATTCTCTTTCTTTGTTAAAACACACACAGAGAGAGACTCATTTAAGCAAACCAAGATTGCCATGGTGACAAGTATCAACATTCTACTTCCCTTCTTCCAGTTTCTCATAATTTTTGTATTTTACTTTTGTTAAATTATATTAGGCTGTTAGCCTGTTTGCAGAAAATCTACCTTACAGCACCTAAATTTTTCCTCCTTTGATAAACGAACAATGGCATAAACAGTTAGGGTTGCCAACCTCCAAATAGGTGCTGGAGAGTTGGAACTACAACTGATCTCCAGAGTACATAAATCACTTATTAACTTATTTAATACATTTATTCCACTTCTCCTGAAGAAAAATGGCTGCTTTGTAAGGTGGACTGCATGGCATTATACACTATCAAGGTCTTTCTCATCCCTAAATCCATTATCCCAGGTCCTTCCTTCCAATCGCCAAGTACTTACGAATCTTGAGTTGGCAACTCTATCAATAAAAGGAATTGGAAAACCCCCAAAGAGAAGGAAGTTAAACAATAAACTAAAAGCATTCAAGATAGGGGATAATTTGATGGTTGTGTAAGGGCAAGATAGTTGGCCCAGTTACCTAAAAACCTGGAGAAAATATCCTGCCTCTTTAATGTGTGGAAATAGGCAGCTGCCTAAAGCTTTTCATGGCATGGAAGTAGATAACCTCTATGAAGCCTCTAGGAAAGGTTCAGGATATTTTTCCTTTGGGCAGTTGGCCAACCTGATAGAAGAAGAGGATAGATGAAGGCTGAATAGCTCCTCACTTGGGCTGCCAGGTTTTCCACTCCATCAGAAGTGGCAGGGGAAAATGTGGGGGGGGGGGTGTTTGGCATCACTCTAATGGTGCAGTGTCACTTCTGTTGCAAACCCAAAGTGGCATCATTGTGTCAGGGCAAAGCTCTAGGATTCCATAAAAACTCAACGGTAAAGCCATAGGGGGCATCCAAAGAGTGTCACCTTAATGTAATGATGTTACTTCCAGATTCATAAGATAAATGACCCACATCAGAGTGACACCAATGTACACATCTCCACCCTAAACAGCTGCCTTCCATTGCCAGCACTGGGCTGGCAACTCTAATCCTGATGGGGTAGCAAAGGTCATAGTCATAAGAGAATATCTTAGAGAAGGAACCTGTATAAGGCATGAGTAAGACAGACTATAGGGCAAAGCTTGGCAAAAGTGAAGGCAAGAACAAAGTATACAGTATTGGAAGTGAAGGATTTCGCCTCAGACTTGAAAGTCAGAGAAATAGTTAGGGAAGGACCATGAGGATCCTTCCTATTATTCTGTTGCAATCCCTTTGATTTATAGATTGCTGCTTTCAGGGAATCTTTCTTCTTTCAGGCTGACTTCTTCTCCCCATACATGGTATCTTGGCACCATGAGGGTAGGTCTTTCCTCCTGCTTCTTCATCCATCCTAGCTAGTTAGACTACAAGATTATCATCCTGTTTCTGCTTTTTCCTGAATAGAATGGAGTTCCTTATTACTCACATTAGTTTTGCAAAAGAAAAAAGGTTCAGTCTTCTTTCTCAGTAGCACACATATGCCACCTACCTCACAAGGTGTCTGTTGTGGGGAGAGGAAGGGAAAGGAGTTTGTAAGCCATCTTGAGTCTCCTTACAGGAGAGAAAGGTGGGGTATAAATCTAAACTCCTCCTGCTCTTCTAAATTCTGCTGTGCCATGTGCCTTTGAGCACTCTATTAACCTAATACGTCTTCATGTAGGTTGACAATGCCTAAGCACTGGGAGAAAGTGTACTATGTGACTGTTGTAAAGGTCCTAACTCCCTCTCCTTTAAAAGCCTGAGTTTGCATGCCTTCTTTTGCCTAAGCATGGTGGAGCCTAATTTTCTTCTCCTTTCAGATGTAGTGCCTTCTGTCCTGACAGGTGTGATATTTTTGGGTTCCTAGAATTCAATATATAATTGGGCCCTTGGGATCATCTGACATTTATCATGCTTCCCTTAGGCCAATGAAGCAAACTGGGGCAAAGTAAGAATTTGACTGAAAGATCAGAGCTTTCTTTCTTTAACTTAATGTTACATATAATATGATTAATTTATTTGTTACTTATAGTTTACCATTCTCACTGAGACTCAAGGTGAATTACACAATAGAGCTAGAATACAATCAGTAGGATGGGATATCCAATAAGCAAAGCAATATAGTTTGAATTGCAGAAATCTGAAACACAGCTGCTGTAAAGCATAAACATTAACATGACATGTTAAATGGTGTAGAAGTTACATCATAGTATCATAATTTAAACAATGGACAGTATGTAATATACACAGTAGTATGGTCCACCATCCTATTGCTTTACTATCCCCATTGCTTTGTTAGGACATGAGTTTAGAGCTGCTACTAGGGTTTCCAGTTCTGGGTTGAGAAATACCCAGAGATTTTGTGGGAAAAGACTGAGAAGGGCAGAGTCTGGAGTGGGAAGGACATCACTGGGGTATGATGCTGAAGAGCAGCCATTTTCTTCAGGAGAACTGGTCTCTGCCACCTGGAGATCAGATCTAATAATAGGAGATGTCCAGCCACCACCTAAAGTTTGAGAACCCTAGCTACTGCCCTTCAGCCCTGGGATGCAAAGTGCACAAACCAAAGCATGTTAATAGATACCAGAGAAGAATCAGGTAGCTGTCATTTCTCCAGCTTGTTGTTATACCTCCCTCCCTATCTTGCTTCTCCTCATGGGATAGAGATCACAGTTTTGTATGGATGATGAAGATGATGGCTGAAAACATGAATAGGATAGCTCTAGAATGGAGGTTATGCTCTGCTTTTTAAAATTCGTATTTTCTGTGAATTGAAACTGTTGTAGTTTTAAATTGCTGTAAGCCACTTTGAGTCCAATTGATCAGGAGAATAGTTATTAATAATTTAAATAAACAGATAATAAAGCATAAATACGATGGCTCCAAATGGAGGTTATAATCTGCTTTTTAAAGTTCATATTACTGTGAATTGAATTTTTTGTTGTTTTAAATTGATGCTAGCCACTTTGAGTCCAATTGATCAGGAGAATAGTTATAAGTAATTTAAATAAACAGATAAATGGAATCAGTTTGTTTTAATTTATAGCAACTGCTGCTACAACATTGAAATGAACCTTTGCAGATACATTCTTTTCTGGAGTTTATGTGAACACTTGTTAAAAACTGAATCATGCGGAACAAAATTGTGTAAGAATCTTGGGTCCATTGAGTGAAAAAATGTATCCTGAACTAGATTGTACGTGAAGTACTAGCACCAAATTTCAAACCCTTACTCAACCATCAATTCTTATGAAATGGAAGTTTATTTCAGAACTTCAAATCTGAAACTTCCAGTATTCAGGAGCAGTAAACCCAAGCGTAATGAAGTAATAAAAATAATAATGGCCCATTGGCTCATAGGGTAGTTGGCTGTTTAAAAACAACAACAACAAAGGAAATTGATTGTTTTCAAGATGACCAATGGTACAATTTAAGGGGAAAAAATCAAGAGGGATTATGCATACATGCACACACAAAAAAAATGCTATTATATTTCTTGAGTTATTTCTCCCAAGCAGGCCTCATCCAGTGTTTAATGCATTGCAAACAAAATGCAGGGGAAATGTGACAAGCCGACAAAATAAGCATCCCACCATAAGCAAAACGTGAAAACTGGGATACAGAAACTTGGCACCCCTTTAACCAAAGTGAACAGCACAATCCTTTCCTTGGAGAATGCCCCATTGAATAGGCCTGAGTAGGATTTTGAGTAGATCCTGTCCAGTGGAAGATAACTGCATCTCATGGCCAGAATCAATCTGGGGCTTTTCAGATTTAATATCCCTGCATTTCCTGAATCCCAGTGCAGATTGGGAACCTATTATAGGACTCCAAGGAAGTTGGAAGCGGTAGTGGTGGGGACACTGTAGTGAGTACACAGCTTCTTGGCTTGCTGAAGCTCCCCTTTGTGTATTTAATAAAGACTTCATAAATACTTGATGGTTTTTGATAAATCTTTCTTTCCTCACAACTTTAACAACATGATGTTGTTGAACAGTGTCAAAACATTAACCCTGCGTTTTGTCACTGAAATGCTTCAGAATCTTTGACCTTTTCAGAATGGGTCTGGAGAAATTACTACGACAGTCTTTTGGAAAATGTTTCAAAGAATTGCACTAGGCCTGCAAACTGAAAATGTTGGCTTTTGAAAAAATCCATTTGTTTATTTGTTTGAAAATGCCCAAAAGGCTTGACAAGCCAACTAAGTTTTTATTTGAATTGCTTTATTTGAACTGTGGGTAAAAAACTGCTCTTTCTGCTTATGCCAGGAGTGGATGGGATGGAGAGGTTCTATTGAGCAATAAACTGCTGTATTTTTTCCTCAATATTCTACTAACAATTGGTCATTTAAATGATTTCTACGATGCAACTAGGATGAAAGGCCCTGTCTTAGGTATGCATTTGTCGAGGGCTATGGCAGCACTTATGCCCCTCTTTTACAGTTTACAGATGTTTGTAACTACCCTTGAAGCATGAACCTTGCCTGCTTCCTGTGTATTAAATTGCTATCTCTGATGCTGGCCACTGGATAACTCCATCTGTGCCCCAGATCCAAATAGCAAGTGCATTCTGGAAAGTTGAAAAATAAACCGCTAGCCTCTGAGGTAGCAGATATTTTTCCTTCCAATATACCTTCCTTGGCAGTTTCCTCAAAGCATGAACTTAACTAGCATTTTCAAAAAATGAAATAAGACCTCATTATCTGGACTGGCATTTAGTGTCTTGGGGTGGGAGGGGGGGAAGTACTGTGGTATTTTAATTAGAATACTTTATATTTCAGTAATACTCTCATTTTATTATCTATTAGTTATTGGAACATGTATTGAGCCTTTGGGATCAAGTGAAAAGCAAAATCTAGCTGACATTAACTAAATGCAGAAGCGAAAAAGATTTATTTTTCTTTTCTCACTGGCTGCATCCCACCTCGACACAGTGCTGAACGATGAAAGTAATTTTTAATAACATGCTTTTATATAGCATTTAATAAAACTGTGTAGCATTTATATAGTCCTCTTCATCTTAAAAATGTTTAGCAAACATCTGTAAATTCTTACCAAACACTATAAAGAAAATTTGTTTCCATCTTATCTTTTAGAAGGAGAATAATTCTTGACACATAAACTTAATAATCAAGTAGTAGCTGAGATTTACGGCCAAACTCTGATTAGGTATAAACCGTACTTGGTTCAAGAGCAATATTAAAATTCAGGGAAGTATTTCTATCAATACAATATTTGGAATTTTATTCTTGATTTCAATTTGACACAATTATTTGTCACTGAATATTCCAATACCTTAGAACAAGGACTATACAACCAAATGTTGGCTTATGGTTTCAAAACAATATGAGACTTTCCACTTTCCTTATTTAGCAGATCTGTGCTATTTTCTTTCCCAGAGTGTCCTCTCTTCTCTGCTGGCTTGTCCATTTGTGGACTATCACCTCTTCCAGCCCCATTTCCTAAACACCAGGGGTTCCCTGAGCATTCTCAGAAATGTTTGTGCTGTTTTTCTGTACCTTTCTACCATTTTCTAGGCCTTTATGTGTACTCTGTCCCTTTCAAGTTTTGAGCAATCCAGCTAGTGGCAACCAGCAACTTTTTGCCTAGTTAGCTCTTCTGTGACATTACAGAAATCCAGCCAATTGCTACAGAGATCCTTCACCACAAAATACCATGTGGTGTAGAATTTTCTTTTCTTTTTGAGGCTTGATCTACTCCAGCGGAACGGAGTGGGATCTTGTGGAGAGGGGCAGCTGCTCCAGGTGGCAGCAGAGAGGGGGCAGTGCGGGCCACAGTGGTAGCCACTGGTCAAGGCCTGTTCAGAGACCTTGCTATCATCTCTTCCTCCCTGGTGGTGAGTAGCAGCCACTGCACTGCTGGGGCCAAGAAAAGAAGTACACCTAGGGTGGGTGAGGGTGTGTGTGTGGACTTTAGCTCTTCCCAGGACAATTTTTTTAATGGGGCTGAGTCGCATTATTCTATCATTATGGGGTGATCAAAAGGCATAGGCTGGACAACCAGGAGGTGTTTTGTATAGAATCCAAACAGGTGGTTTCAAAATTATCCAAGGAAGACTACAGATTTGTACCACTGCAGGATCTCTCTCGGCACCAGGAACTCAGGCCATGAGCAGCTGTTTCATAATTTCCAGCCATGCTGCTACAGAGTGAAGTGTGGAGGCGTTGCTGGATATATTTAGCAAAGCCAGCCACCTTTTTCTTTTTTGGCATGGATCAGTTGGGTTGGAATGTGGGTACCTGTGGTCACTTTTTGCACAATGCAAGGAACAGTTTGGAATGCAGTAATCTATGGAGAGGAATGGCTAAGTGGAGATTTAGGGACTGCAACAGCAACATGCAGTTTTGTGCTGGGAAGGGGACTGTTACAATGAGGATTGTTGCAATGAATCTGTCTCTATGTGTGACTGTGACTGAAGAGACCCTCCATATACAGAGCTGGCAAACCTCTGGAATACCAGTTCCAGGAGGCTACATTTGGGGAAGGCTTCAGGCTCTATGAGGAAAGGCATTGGGGATGCCAGCCTACAAGTGGGACCTGGAGATTATCTCCAGACTGCAGAAATCAATTTTCCTATATAAAATGGAAACTTTGGAGGGTTGACTCTATGGCATTGTACCACACTGGGGTTCCTGTCCCCCTGACACTTCACCCCCAAATCTCGGGAAGTTCTGGAGATAGCAACCTTCTAACCTGGACATGGAAGATACACATCAAGGAACAGGCAGTTTGCCAGGATACCCGTGGGTTTGCAATTGGGTTTGCAGTTGGGTGCTGGTGCCACTGGCCAACACCTGCAGGGAACTGGAGGAGAGGGTGGGAGGCTGCAGAGCACTGGAAAAGAGGGTGGAATGGCCCCCTGCCGCGGACACCTTTCCTTATCAGGTTCCTTGTGGTTAAAGAAATGTTGGCTAGAATGCTGCTGTGATTTTACAACATGTTTTGTTTCTATTTGTTGAACCAGAGGACACATTACATAGGAGGCGGAGATTCCATGGGGACATCTGGGGACAAATGCCCCGGGTGGCCACCATTCAGCCATGTGGGGGGCAGAACATCGCCCCCACACAGCCACACCTCCACCCTGGAGCAGCAGTGCCTTTCCCCCACTGCTCCGGGACTCTAGAAAGAAAGAAAGGAAAATCATAAAGAAAAATGGTTTTCAGTTCAGAAATCTTGCTTCCTTTTGCATCCTATTGGTAACATAACTTACAGACATCTACCTCACTTTCTAGAATAATGACTTTGAATCTACTTTCTTTATTCGGGTAGTGGGTTCCTTTTATTGGAGTTTAAATTTCCCCCATCATAGTGAATTCTCTATCACATTTCTGTCTGACTGGAATTCTGACAACTTGAGCCAGCAGAAAGGAGCAGCAGTGGACAAGGCATCTGGGCCAGGAAGAACAGAGTGACTCTGGTGTTCATTTTGGAGGGCTTTTCTCAAAGCCACATCTTTTAAAACAGTGTATTTTTAACAGGGGTTTGCAGGGGTTATCTCTTTTTCTCCTTAAGGCTACTAGGAGCTGAGACTGCTGGAGGTGGGGCTTAACAGGGGTTAACAGAGGTTACTCTTTGTCCTGGGCTGCTAAAGGTGGGGCTCCTGAGGTGAGTCATTCAGTCTTTAGTTCAGTCTCTGGAAGCAGCGGCGCGCGCCTAGCGGCGCGCACAATTTCTTCCTTTTTTCTTTTTAAAAATTAATTAATTAATTAATAAGGACATTTCTTGAGGGATAGTAGGTACAGATAGCTCCAAGGGGCACTGACTAAAAGTTTAATATCTAAATATCTAAACAAAAGCAGATATGAAGGCAGGAAGCCAGCAGGGGGATGGGGGCTTGCCAGTGTTTTGCACTGAGTGTCACATGTATGACTATCTGCCACTAGGCCAGAAGGCGGGGGTGTGCCCGCGCTGCAATGGGCTCCTGACACTGCAGGAAGGTGTCCGTTCTCTTGAAACCAAGGTGGCAGACCTGGAGAAGCTGAGAGAGGCAGACAGGCCAACACACAAGGCTTTCAGGGACCTAGCAGCGGGTCCCACTCCCAAGATGACATCTCTTCAGATGTCATGGGAGAATGAAGTCTGGGTGACAGAGGTGCCAGTCTGAGGTGGGGAAGATGCTCCCTTAGATGGGATCCCTTCCTTAACTGGTGATCAGCTATCCTCTAACTTTGAGGATACCCCTCGGGGAGGTGGGGGGCTCCCTTGTAGTGGGTGATTCGATCATCAGGAATATAGAGAGTTGGGTTTGTGACAGGCGTGATGACCGCATGGTGACTTGCCTGCCTGGTCTGCGAAAGGTTCTTGCGGATGTCGCACGCTAAGTCTAGATAGGCTGTTAGACAGTGCTGGGGTGGAGTCAGCAGTTGTGGTCCACATTGAGTACCAATGACCTTGGGAAACGTAGCCGGGAGGTTCTGGAAGCTAAATTTAGGCTGCTAGGAAAAAGGTTAAAATCCAGGACCCCCAAGGTGGCATTCTCTGAAATGCTACCTGTTCCACGCGAGAGGCGAGCTAGGCAAGCGGAGATACAGGGTCTCAATGCGTGGATGAGAAGGTGGTGCAAGGCAGAGGGTTTCAGATTTGTCAGGAACTGGGGAACCTTTTGGGATAAGGCAGGCCTGTACAAAGGGGCCGGACTCATCTTAACCAAAGAGGAACCAGGCTGCTGGCGCTCAACATTAAAAAGGTGGCAGAACAGCTTTTAAACTGATTCCTGGGGGAAAGCCGACAGGAGCTGAGGGTGACTTCGGTTTGGAATACAGAGTCCATGGGGATGCAGACAGAGAAGGAGGTTTTTTAAATCAACCACATACAAGTGAGGAACATAGCAATGTGATAAGTGATAGTGTCTACAAAAGGCTAGAGGGCAAAACACATAAATCCCAGGTTAGGGACAGAGACAGAGTATACAAGTGTCTCTATGCTAATTGTAGAAGCATTCGACCTAAAATGGGGGAGCTGGAGTACAGAGTTTTGAAGGAGGACATTGATATAGTGGGCATCACAGAGACATGGTGGAATGAGAGGAGAACCAGTGGGATGCTGTTATCCCAGGTTACAGGCTCTACAGGAAGGATAGGACAGAAGAGTATTGGGGTGGGGTGGCCCTCTACATCCAAAAGGAGAGCATAAGCGTCACATAAAATAGACAATGCAGGGGGAGCTGATTCCTCTACAGAAGCACTGTGGATATCAATACCAGGGGTGAAGCATAGTTTAACATTAGGAATATATTATCGTCCCCTGACCAAAGCGCACAAGAGGATTTTGAGATGGAAAAAGAAATTAGAGAGGCCAACAAAAGCAAAAAAATGTCATTGGTATTAGGCGTTTAACTATCCCCATATAAACTGGAAAAATGATGTTCAGGTCATAGTAAGGAGAGAACATTCCTGGATATGCTAAATGACTGTGGCTTAGAGCAGATGGTTGTAGAACCAACCAGGGGAGAGGTGATCCTAGATCTAATTCTATGTGGGACCCAGGACCTGGTCTTGGGGAAGTCAGTGTTGATGAGCCGATAGGGAACAGCGACCACAATGCTGTCAGATTCAGTATCTCTGCATGCAAACAAGTGACAACTACTAATGTAGTTACAGTAGCCTTCAGAAAGGGAAATTTCTCAAAGATGAGGGGGATAGTGCTTGGGAAGCTGAAAGGGAAAATCAAGAGAGTCAAAAATGTCCAACATGCTTGGAGGTTATTTAAAAACACAGTCTTAAAAAGCTCAACTGGAATGTGTTCCACAGGTTAGGAAAGGCAGTGCCCAGTCAAAAGCCACCATGGTTAACAAGGGACGTTGAGGAAATTATTAGGGGAAAAAAGATGTCTTTTAGAAAATGGAAGTCAAACTTAACTGATAAAGAATACCAGAGAGAACACAAATGGTGGCAAAAGAGAAGCAAGTTAGCTGTAAGGGAGGCAAAAAAAAAGGATTATGAGAGCATGGCTGTGAACATCAAAACCAGCAACAAACAGTTCTTCAAGTACATCAAAAGCAGGGAAGCCAGCAAAGGAGGCCGGTAGGCCCGTTAGATGACAAAGGAACAAAGGGTGTGCTAAAAGATGACAGGGAGATTGCAGAAAAGCTGAATGAATTCTTTGCATCTGTCTTCACCCAAGAGGAGGTGAGGAAAATTCCTGCACCGGAACCAAGCTTCTTAGGAGGCGAATCCGAGGAACTAACGAAGATAGTGGTAGACAAGGAAGAAGTTCTGGCAGCCATTGATAAACTAAATGCTACCAAATCCCCTGGCCCAGATTGCATTCACCCAAGAGTTCTTAAAGAGCTCAAGCATGAAATTGCTGATCTTCTCATTTTAATATGCAACTTATCCCTGAAATGAGGCTCCATCCCTGAAGACTGGAAGATGGCCAATGTCATGCCAATCTTTAAGAAAGGATCTAGGAGGGACCCGGGAAATTACAGGCCAGTCAGTTTGACATCTGTTCCTGGTAAATTAGTAGAATCTGTCATTAAAGATAAAGTTATAAAACATGTAGAAAAGCAAGACCTGCTGAGAAAGAGTCAGCATGGCTTTTGCAGAAGCAAATCCTGTCTTACAAACTTACTAGAGTTCTTTGAGGGTGTAAACAGGCATGTGGGTAAGGGGGAACCAGTGGACATTGTCTACTTGGATTTCCAAAAGGCTGTTGACAAAGTTCCTCACCAGAGACTATTGAGAAAACTCAGCAATCAAGGAATAAGAGGGGAAGTTCTTCTATGGATTAAAAACTGGTTGAGAAACAGGAAGCAAAGAGTGGGTGTAAATGGGAAATTCTCACAATGGAGAGATGTAGGGAGTGGTGTCCCCCAGGGATCCATTTTGGGACCAGTGCTCTTTAACCTATTCATAAATGACCTGGAAGTAGGGGTGGGTAGCGTGGTGGCCAAGTTTGCAGATGATACCAAATTATGTAGGGTGGTGAGAACCACAAAGGATTGCGAGGAGCTCCAAGCGGACCTTGATAAATTAGGTGAGTGGGCTAAGAAATGGCAAATGCAGTTCAATGTAGCAAAATGCAAAGTGATGCACATAGGGGCAAAAAATCCAAACTTCAGTGCTATCAGTCACAGACCAGGAAAGGGATTTGGGCGTCTTAGTTGATAGTTCCATGGGAATGTCAACTCAATGTATGGCAGCTGTGAAAAAGGCAAACTCTATGCTGGGGATAATCAGGAAAGGAATTGATAATGAAACTGCAAAGATTGTCATGCCCTTATATAAAGCCGTGGTGCGACCACACTTGGAGTACTGTGTTCAGTTCTGGTCACCACATCTCAAAAAGGATATTGAAGAGATAGAAAAAGTGCAGAGAAGGGCAACGAGGATGATTGAGGGACTGGAGCACCTTCCTTATGAGGAAAGGCTGCAGCGTTTGGGACTCTTTAGTTTGGAGAGGAGACGTCTTAGGGGGGATATGATTGAAGTCTATAAAATTATGCATGGGGTAGAAAATGTTGACAGAGAGAAATTTTTCTCTCTTTCTCACAATACTAGAACCAGGGGGCATTCATTGAAAATGCTGGGGGGAAGAATTAGAACTAATAAAAGGAAACACTTCTTCATGCAACGTGTGATTGGTGTTTGGAATATGCTGCCACAGGGGGTGGTGATGGCCACTAACCTGGATAGCTTTAAAAGGGGCTTGGACAGATTTATGGAGGAGAAGTCAATTTATGGCTACCAATCTTGATCCTCTTTGATCTGAGATTGCAAATGCCTTAACAGACCAGGTGCTCGGGAGCAACAGCCGCAGAAGGCCATTGCTTTCACATCCTACATGTGAACTCCCAAAGGCACCTGGTGGGCCACTGCAAGTAGCAGAGAGCTGGACTAGATGGACTCTGGTCTGATCCAGCTGGCTTGTTCTTATGTTCTTATGAGGTTGCAACAGCTGTTGCTTTAAGATAGCCCAGCCGTCACTTCCTCCTCTCTGTTCCAGAATCTTTGTCATTGAATGATCATGCCTCTGTGTTTGTTGAAGTCTGTCTTCCTAATATCCAACATGCATGTCTGGCTATGAACTCCCTCAAATCCCAAAAACAAAAGGAATTCTAGGAGGAACTCATAGATAACAGATGGATAAGATAATGTAAGTGTTAATAATTTACAGAGGTCCACAATTCTATTGTTCTAAAGAGTTGTTATGTATGTATAGTTATGTATGTATGTATAGTTATGGTTATGTATGTATAGTATATACAAATAACATAAGTTATTTGTATAAAATATAAGTATAAAATATATGGGGGGCCTCATTTTCTACTTTTGCCCCCCTTCATAAAAATTTTGGTTCAGTCCTGGTGCAGCAGACTGAGCTGGTAATGAGGTGGCAGAGTGCTGAGGTGACAGAATGGACAGTACCTCTTCAGGTGAAGGATTACGTTTTTCTGAATTCCCTTCCTTCAATAATTTCCAGTAAGTGGAAAACTGACATCACATATGACGAGATAGGTTTCAGCCTTTTCCCCTAATCAGGCTACTTTTTAAAAAATGCAGGAAGTTTTTTAAATAAAGCATTTAAAATAGGATTCTGCACCTACAGTCTGAAGTAGTACAACCCACTCTGTCACCTCAAAATTCTGCCTTCACAGTTACAAAATCGTGTATAAAGTCTGTTAATGATCTGGAATCACTTAAGTGCTCTAATTACAAGCCTTACTTGGAAGTCTTATATGTGCTACAGAATACAACTGCAGTCACTCCCAACTGCATTTTAAGATATGGGACCCCTTCTGGAGCTGCAGCAAACAAAATTGATTTCTTGATTTTGTTGTGGTCTTTTACTTTGGAATCCACTGGAGTAATTTTACCTCAGCTGTGGCTGCCTACTTTCAGTTTTCTAACTCAGATGAGACTAGAAGAGAAGTGGGAGGGAAGGGCTAAAAGGTGAACAAATCTAAAGCAGAGGTTCCCGTGTATGACTCAGTCTGAGCTGCTGGCTCTTAGCTTGTGACTTTTCTAACTTGACTTAAAGCATTTGAAAATCATGTTCCACAGTTTAAAAGAAACCAAACAGACTTTCCCCTCCAATAAGAGAGAGGTTGAAAAATTTACATGTACAGAGCTGCTTTTGATTAATGAAAAAAATATCCCAAGCAACTAAAACATGCATCTCTGTGAATATATGCAAACTGCTTCCTTCCTCCAGCATTTTACCATGTTTAGTTCTGTTACAAAAACAAACAATGGACTAGGAAGAGCACCAGGTATCAGCTAAGCAGCACAAAGAAAACTCTTATGAAAGCTTTAAAAAAATGCCTGCAGTAGTATTCCCACAAAAGCAGAAAATAACAGCAATTTGCTAAGAGAAAGTAAAAAATAAATACTCCACACCGTGGTAAAAGTAATGCTAAACACATTTCCAATAGCAATGATCTTTTGGAAGAAAAAAGGTAAAAACAATGATTAGCATCACAAAAAAGGAGGGGGCAAACAAAGAGGATACCCAGCAGCCCCTATTCCTAATACTCATTTCCACATTACAGACTCCCTTTCAGAGCTAGATGAACACCTTCCTGCTTGGAAAACACTCTCTGTTCCTATTCCGGGGACCAGTGTTTGGATCAATATGTGGTTTCAACCACACATTCAGGTGCATATGCGTTGAATGCAACATGAGAATTACTCAGTGCACTTATACAGAAAAATCAAGTGTACACTGTACACATATTGTAGATGTGTGCTCTGCAAATTGTGAACAGGACTTGAAGACATGTCAGATCAGCTGACTGAATACAAAAGCATACTCTATCATGATTGTTTCCCAAGCCTTCTGGCGCTATATGAGGTACTCCTCAGCAACCAGTGAGTTACTAAGAGCTCACAAGCTGGCAGTTGGAGACTAATACCATAGGTCACCATGTCTATTTCATTTTATGTACACAAAATGGAGACACCCACTACCAACACAACTTTCTAAGCAACAACCATACTTGCTGTGAACAGGTTCTTTATCCATTTCAGACACATCTACTTCACACAGTGTTCCTTTCCCCACATTAAAGTAGTTTTGTACATTGCATAATTTTGTATTATTACATATTTTTAAGGCTTTTTCAATTTTTAAGTTTTTTTTCAATTGTATTGTTAGAATCATAGAAACAAAGAGTTGGAAGAGACCACAGGGGCCATTAAGTCCAACCCCCTGCAGTGCAGGAACACACAATCAAAGCACTCCTGACATGTGATCATCCAGCCTCTATTTAAAAACCTCCAAAGAAGGAGACTCCACCACTCTCCGAGGCAGTGAATTCCACTGTCGAACTGCCCTGATAGTCAGAAAGTTCTTCCTAATGTCTAGGTGGAATCTCTTTTCCTACACTTTGAACCCATTACTCCATGTCTAGTCTCTGAGGCAGTAGAAAACAAGCTTGCACCCTCTTCGATATGACATCCCCTCAAATATTTAAACATGGCTTTCATGTCCCCCTTAACCTTATCTTCTCCATTCTAAACATCTCCAGCTCCCTAAGTCTCACTTTGTAGAGCATGGATTTCCAGACCTTTTACCATTTTGGTTGCCCTCCTCTGGATACATTCCAGCTTGTCACTATCCTTAAATTGCAGTCCTTCTGAAACTGCAGTTACATATTTTCAATTTTGCTTCAAAAACAAAGTAGGGGATAATAAACAAAAGGGGGGGAAAGTGCCCCAGTGTCACACAAGATTTACAGCAGAAAGGCAGAAATTCAATTCCTGGTTTGATTCAGTTAAAAGGATTTCAGACAACAGGTGTTGGGAAAGAGAGTTACTGTTAGGATAGACAGTACTGGTGTAGATGGACTACGACCCTGGTGAAAGGCAGCTTTGTACATAGGTTCAAACTATTTGAGGTTCTAGAGTCCAATAGTGAGCTGTTATTGGACCAAGGTCCTGATCTGGACCTTCAGCTTGTCTGTTCTAAACTAACCATCCAGCTTTTCTGATTGGTCAGATAGGTAATCAGGCGGATCTTCCAAAAATGTTACTACCCACTATTGCCCAACTGTGGCCGAATCCCCACCAGGAAATTCAATCTAGAATAGATCAAACCAAGTTTGAAAATAAACTGCAACTTTTCATCAAGGTTTCACCTCCCCACTGCAGCATGTTTCCAGTGAAGACATCGGCCTATCTCAGATTCAAGAAATGTAACAATCCCCACTACCATGCAATTGGCTTGGCGGGTCTCTTCTGGTTGGCTGTCATGCCGTGTTGGGGAAGGATCTTTCTTGTTATCTCGCAAAAACGTGCTGACATAGTGATGTCAGAATGTCATCATGTCTCCCCCACTCAAGTTTCTGGCTGGTTCTCGTTCTCTTGTGCTCTCGCGAGAACAGCAGCATGTGCACTGATTGGTTGTAAGGCATTTGCATCACGCTCCACAGTGGGAAATTCGAACCAAGATTAGACCCCCGATCCTCCCCTCCAAACTGGATCAAAGACGTGTTTTTTGAAAAAGTAGTACTTTCAAGCAGGTTCGGCAAAGACACTGGATAAGGGGGAGAATGAGCACCAGAACCGGGATGAATCCTTGTTCGTCAATCAGGCAGTGGGGAGTTCTTCCTGAATCCTTGATATTTCGTGTATCACACAATTAATTGACCATGGGGAATCGGTTTGTATTGCAATAAATACGGATTTGGGGTTTTGATTGATCAAGGTTTCATTGCTGTAGAATTTCTTTGGTTGTCAGTTGGTAAGTGTGCCCCCCCCCCCCCCCCCCCCCCAGATATAGCAAGGTTTGGTGAATTTTCAGGAGGCAGAAATAGATTCCAGTAAACAACGAAAGTTGTAAAGAGCAAGTCCAGCAACTGCAGCATATATCTTCGTCTACTAGAGAAAGCATTGCTTACGGTGACTGGGAATTTCAGTCTTATAGTTCCAGGCATTCACAGCCTTGAGCATTACAAACCATCATAATGGGATTTTTGCTAGCTGTTTAGCTTGACCTACCCTTCTGAAAATCAGGAAGACACTAAAGCAAACAGCCGAAGATAAATTACCCTCAGCGTGGCCTGAAAACACATATTGTCATAAAGCTGTTAGCTAAGTGTATACTTTTATGTGAAGAGAGAAAGAGGGATTCCAGGAAATAAGAAAGTATTGCTTTAGTCATTTCTCCCTTTTGTTTTTGCACATCCCAGTTAGATTTCTTACTGTCAGTTATGGCTGATCCAGCTCTCTCTTCTGACCTGGCTTTAAGAACATACTTGACCAGAATGCAACACATAATAAAAGAGAAAAAAAATCACATTGACAATTGTGAGAGTACTGAACAAGAACACTTGAGGTTTCCAAAAGTATAAGATAGCATTCTGCACAATGATGACCGGAGGGAAAAGGGTGGGAACCTGAGAGCATTATTAGTCAGCCCATGTTCAAATGCTATTACAGGAAATCAGCCAGTCTTTCCCGTCTCAGTGGTGACACTGAATACGTCCTGATAGGTATTCAGTTGAAGCCACTTTCACCTGAAACCACAAATCCATGAAGCAACTCATATTGGTCTTTTGGAAAATCATGCCTGTGCTAAGCTGGCTCTGAATGTCTCTATACATGCGTCTGAATAAAACTGAACGTTTTAGATATGTGAAGCAACCAAATTCTATTGTAGCTTTTTTTTGGGGGGGGGGGGAGAGCATGATGTGACATACTGACAGAACACCACTTTTTTGGGCCCAGATACATATGACTGTGGGTGGGGGGAGGTATCTAAATGACAAAAACAATACTAATTCTCAACTTGCAGAACTTCTCTTTTTAAGGGTTCTCAGTCTCTTGAGAACAACTGGAAACCAACTGGAGTCACACCATTTCCATCTGTCTCATGGATCTACTGACAGTCACTTTCACCATGGCTACGTTCCTAACAACACTTTGCTGGAAGTAAGACCTATTGAACAAAATGGGACTTTTGCTGGAAGTAAGACCTATGGAACAAAATGGAACAAAGTAGACCTGCTTAAGAATTCTTCCCTAAGAGGCAGTCAGCACCAGCATAAGTCTGGACTCACTGGGCCACTACCCACTTACCTCACTAAACTGCAACGCCGCTGCGACCCCGCAATGAAAAGCCTCCGTGGCTACATTACCCGAGAACATTTATTCCCCACCGTTTGCAATTCTTGAAATACTAGCGGGCAGCAAAAGAGCGGGAGTTCCGTTACGGAATGGAGCGCTCGATTGGCGTCGAGCATTAATGCGTCATGAGTTGCGTGAAAGTGGCGGCCAGCCGAGAGCGGGTCTCCAGATATTGATTGGCTGGGAAGAGGTTGTTTATGATAGGTTGTGAACGTCATCAAAGAGGCGCTAACAGCCCTCTATTAGGGCAGTCGTCGGCACATGCTGACGTCAGCAGTAAATCGTTGACTGCGCTTTCGCGGAGACACGTCATCAGCAGTGTTTGGAAGTGAAAGCGAAGCCAGCTCGCACGCCGCCTCTTGTACTTCCTCATTCGCTCGGCGCCCGACATTTTCCATTTTAACTTCGCTTTGAGCTTTGAACAAAGATTGAGACATTGAGCCGGTAACCCGACTGGAGTGTCGACCGCGTGTCTCACGTCATCACTACGGCGCACTTTTAGGCGGACACTTAACAAGATAGGCGGCTCCCTGTTCCCTGATTGGCCGTGAGCTGCGTCTGGCCGAATCAGCTTGTGGCATAACAGCGAGGTTCCCCACAACGGCACCGGCGGTTTTAAAAAGTTGCTCTTTTTAGCGGAGCTAATTTGCCGCGCAGCCAGGAGGCGGGAGAGAGGTAAATCCCTGGCAGCCGCGCAGTGAGCGCCAGAGATGTGGGGAGCGTCCAGGACCCCCGTGGCTTTTAAAGAGGTGACCCCGCGGCTTATGGTGAGTGGATAGTGACCCACTGTCCAGGTAGCCCAAACCTAGCCTAAAGCCTCAAGTTCTTATTTTACTGGCATTGCCTTTAGAAATTATCCCTTCTATCCTACATGCAACAAAGGGATGAAGAAAAGAAAAATGTCCTGTACGAAATCTGTGTGCTCTGGTCACGTGTCTCTGCTGCTGAGGTCTGTGCAGGCAGGAAACCCCGAGAGGCCAGGGGGTCTTGTAGCGGGTATCCCCGGTGACCCAGGGCATGCCTGGTTCTGTCAAACGTGACGCTGTTTTCTGCATGGCCCGGCCCCTGATCTCTGTCTTTCTCTGTCACATCATGAGAAAGCATCGTCGACCGTTCTTGGAGGCATTCCTGGCGCGAATTAAAAACCAGCCTTCACGTGAGACTCGCTGTGGTTTCCAGAAGCCCGTAGCGTGGGATCATCACATGTCTGCAGGCGCCTATCGGACTTATGCCCGCGCTGAACCTTCTCGCCCGCAGGAATTCCGTAACGTGTGGATGAAGGGAGAAGGCGGAGCATCAAGAGGAGGGGGAAGGATTTAATGTAATTGCCCTCCGGCTGTCGGGACGGGGGGGAGGGCAGGGTCAATGAATGAGCGTCTCCGCATAGCCTTGTTGAAGCGCCCCTAGTGTCTTCTGCGTCCTCCCGCACTGGAAGCGGCGGCGGGGCTGCTCTCTTCCCTCGGCAGCAGGGGCCGAGCCGCGTCCCTCCCTGTTCTGCCGGCCTGGCTTGGCCTAGCTCCGGGAGGAGGAGAACAGGGAGGAGGAGCCGCCGCTGGCGCCGGATGCGTGGAGGAAGCGGCTCCGGCTCCCCTGCGCAGCTCCGCCGGCCGCTCACCTGAGCGCGCAGCGGCGGCGGCGGCGGCAGACGGAGAAGCAGGAGAAGGAGGAGTCGGCCGAGCCGCCGCCTGAATCCCGGCCCAGGGGGCGGCGGCGAAGGCGGCCGACAGAGAGGCCATGGCCGGGCCCCCGGGAGCCCAGGCGGCCCGCCGCGCCACCCGCTAGCAGTGCCAGGCGAGGCAGGGGCCCGGGACGAGGCGCGCCGCAGAGGCCTTGCAGAGCCAAGCAGCGGGGCGCTCTCTCAGCCCGGCAAGATGTCCACCCGCACGCCGCTCCCCACAGTCAACGAGCGGGACACCGAGAACGTGAGTGCCGGGACGAGTTTGCTGCCTCGTGCCTGTGCTGGAGTCATTCCTGGCGCCCGACTCCCGGGCGGGTTTACTGGGGGGGGGGGGACGGGTTGTGCTGTCCGTCAGCAGGAAACATGCTGCAAATCAAAAGAGAGAGAGAGAGAGAGAGACCTTCTGCGATGCCACTTTTTGGCACCCGGGTAGCCCCTCCGCCAGGCCTTCCTCTGGGGCGCCTCTCCGCCTGCACTCCAGCCCTGCCCGCTGGGGGATGCTCTCTTTCTCCCTCCTCCCAAAGCCACACCCGGGCCCTTCTTCCTCCCGAGGAGACAGGCGGCCCTTCCTCCTGGCCCTCTCCAAAGCCTCCCGACTCGAGCGCAGCATTTTCTGGCTGGGTGCGTCTCTGCGCCTCCCCCCGCCGCCCCGGTCTGGCTTTGACCAGCAGTTTCCCAAAACCCTTTCTTAGAGTAGACTTTCTGCATCTCTCTGTGTTCCACCCTCCCTTTCCATAGCTATTCTCGTCCCAAAGTTGTCTGTTAAACCCACTCAGGGTTTATATCTTTATTTCCTATGAGAAGTGCTGCTCCGTTCTTCATTGCATGGGGGGCGGGGGCGGGAGTGGGTGTTATGAGGCTGCTTATGCATCCTGTAATGGGCCAGCCCTAGATATTTGCTTGTGACCTCCAAAAACTGTCACTGTCTTTATCCATTAGGGCCGGGGCAGGATCTGCTTTCATTCCTGTTTTGTCCCAGACTCCTCCTCCCTTCTATTTGCTTCTGCTTCTAGCAAACAACTTTCTTTTTCCTCTTGGAGAAGCTTTCTTGGACCTTTTTTTGTTCCTGTGAAGTATCCCAGTGAACTTCCCTTTGTGTGAGGACTGCTGCTAAATGAGAAAACTGAGATAAGAGCAATAGAAATAAAGAGGGGCGGTTACTTTCCACTGGAAGAATGTTATTAGAAAAATACAGGAGGAGAAAAAGGGAATGAGAAGCTTGTAAAGCCAGTATTGAAGACATGAAGTATTTTTAATTACTGTGTTGTGATTCATACATATAAGAGCACATAAAGTGGAAGATATTAGGTGCTGGGAAAGAAAATATTTTGGGATGTCCATTTCACATTGCTAATGGTTGATTTAGTTAAAGGAAAAGAGACTAAGTTCAGAGCAGTGATGTGGGACAGAAAATTTTTCAAAACTAAATGTTCCAATGCTATATTTTTCTATGGAAAATTTTCCACTCCACTTATGTAAATAGAGCTGGTTTACCTACAGATGTCGGAGGATTCTGCTGCAAATCAGTTATGTTACATGGGCTAAATATGCAGTATGAAGCATGGACAAACCTCAGTTTTATACATGTTCTAGGCTTGTATGTGGTGTATTTGTCTTTTTTGGCTAATGTTATTGAAATGTGAATTGGAAACATTCCAGAAAATTTTCCAATGCACATTGTCCCAGAAAACCACATCACTAACTCAGGGAGCTTAATGTTGATATGTGCTTATTCTAGTCAGCAGGTATGATTGATGGGAAGTGAACTATGGATGGGGTGGAAAGGCTCATTTGTAAATATGGTGGTTGAACTGAAGTATGGTAGGTTTTACTGTGTGGTGGTGAGATGGGTTCTGGTATATGCAGCCCACTGGGTTTGGAGGCACAGTCTGTTGTGCTTGCTTTTCCTAGCAATTGTAGACAATATTGGACCAACAGACCTTACAGACCTATCGAAGAGATGGAAAAAGTGCAGAGAAGGGCAACGAGGATGATTGAAGTATTGGAGCACCTTCCTTATGAGGAGAGGCTGCAGCGTTTGGGACTCTTTAGTTTGGAGAGGAGACGTCTGAGAGGGGATATGATTGAAGTCTATAAAATTATGCATGGGGTAGAAAATGTTGACAGAGAGAAATTTTTCTCTTTCTCACAATACTAGAACCAGGGGGCATTCATTGAAAATACGGGGGGGGGGGGGGGATTAGAACTAATAAAAGGAAACACTTCTTCACACAACGTGTGATTGGTGTTTGGAATATGCTGCCACAGGAGGTGGTGATGGCCACTAACCTGGATAGCTTTAAAAAGGGCTTGGACAGATTTATGGAGGAGAAGTCGATCTATGGCAGGGGTAGGGAACCTGCGGCTCTCCAGATGTTCAGGAACTACAATTCCCATCAGCCTCTGTCAGCATGGCCAATTGGCCATGCTGGTAGGGGCTGATGGGAATTGTAGTTCCTGAACATCTGGAGAGCTGCAGGTTCCCTACCCCTGATCTATGGCTACCAATCTTGATCCTCCTTGATCCGAGATTGCAAATGCCTTAGCAGACCAGGTGCTCAGGAGCAACAGCTGCAGAAGGCCATTGCTTTCACATCCTGCACATGAGCTCCCAAAGGCACCTGGTGGGCCACTGCGAGTAGCAGCGTGCTGGATTAGATGGACTCTGGTCTGATCCAGCAGGCTAGTTCTTATATTCTTACATGGGAATGTTGTGTCATTGTATGTACCAAGCCCTATAGAAAAACTCTTGTTTTGAGGGTTTGGTTTGATGTGAAAGTGTGCTGTGGGGCCAGGGAAAGAACGATCGGAAGGAGAAACATCTCATGTCATGAAACAAAGCTCTGCTTCCTATAGTCCAGTATTCCTTTTTTGGACCTTCTGACCAGTGTAAACTTCTTGTGAAGTCTCCTTTTTACTGGAGACTTAATATATAGTTAATCCTGATGATTCTGCAACAGTTTCTCCTGGTTTAATTAATAGTTTCAGATGTATGACTACTGTAGTGTAAAAGAAAATACCTTCCTTCCCAATAAACATTACCTTTCCCCTTGAGGATGTACTGGCTACAGAAGGCATGGCTGCATCCCTTTTCTTTTAAGGAATCTGGTGTTATTTCTGGGTTGTGACCTACTAATCTTTGAATGAGTTGATTTTGTTTTGTTACTCTTGCCATTTTACTAGTCAAGTTATCCTTTTTCTCAGTAGATGTATTATACATGCTTAGAGCCACTTGTTTCATGAATGCCTCAGTTACCTGGAGGATTACAGGTCAGGAGTGGAGGACATAGCTGTCTTAATGCTCCCCCACATCAATCTTTTCTTATATTTTCAGAATGAGTCAGCAGGTGGTAAAATTACCAATTAGGGTGAAGCACTTGTTACAAAAGAGTGTTTTCTCTTCATGGTTACTTGTAATGGGTGCTGTTCTCTGGTCTTCTGTTTTTATACTTATGCTATATCATTTCCCAATGGGTTTTGATATTTGTAAGACCTCTAAAATGGGGATGTTTTATCTCTTATTAGGTCTGTAGTTCCTGCCTACTGCTGCAACTTCTTCAAGGAAGAGTGAAGAAGAGTTGTTTCTTTATCCACAGTGTTCTTAAAGATAACAGCATCCCTTCCAAAGGCAACATCTGTTATTCTTGAGAGGGGATAGTATAGTGCTAAGATTACCATTGTGCTATGATTTTTTTAAAATTTTCAGTCAAGATTGAAAGTATGGTTCATGTCACAAAAAGGGGCTCCTCCCCTTTTGGCTTGTCATATTTTGACATTATTTCCTTGACAAATGGCATTTGGTTGGCTCGATTTCACAGTTTGGCAGATGAGTTTGTTTCTTCTGTTCTGTGAATAGATGATAGTAAAATAGAGCAGCTGTCTGAAGAAGACCATGGGATAGATGAGGGTCAATAAACTGAAACTCAATCCAGATAAGATTAAAGTGCTGTTAGTCAATGATTGGACCACTGAAGAACTGAGGAGTCCTTGAACACCTGATAAAGGAACAGGTTTGTGACTTAGAAGTGCTGCTGGTGGGAATATGAATTTCATTTTTAAAAGCAGCCATTCAAACATAATTCACTTTGCTGGAAAGGACTTCATGCACAGGGAAAGAGACCAGTCCTGCAGATTCTCTAATTGCTCTGTTGGCTCCCGTTAACAGATTCCCCTGCTCATTTGGCCTTATGGTTAGATGTTTGCAGAATCATATAATGGTAGATTAATAACTGTTTGATCTTTTAAATATTTAACAGATTAGACTTCTACCTGTTGGATTTCAGCTTGTGGCTGGAAGCTCAGATCACCTCTGTGGTACCTAATTCATTCGAGTAGCATTGATTGGTATGATGGCTGTAGTCCTTCCTCAGAAAGTGTTGTCTGCCCATGGAAACACATATTTTGATCTTATCCAGGTGGCATTACTGTAATGTGCTTTACATGAGAGTATTTCGATACTTCAGTTGCTTTGAAATGTGGTGCTAGGCTACTGCCATGTACTGGGTTCAGCTACATGTGCTGCCCATCTGTTTCCGGCCGCAGTTAACAGTACTGGTTTGTACCTTGGGCATATGTAAAGTGCCACCTAATCACAGCCAACCTACAGCAACCCTAGCGGGGCTTTCGAGGCAAGTGAGACACAGAGGTGGTTTGCCATTGCTTTGCTATGCAGAGTCCTTCTTGGTAGTCTCCCTTCCAAATACTGACTGTTCTGCCCCCCAAGTGAATCTGTTTGAGGTGCCCTGTACTTGGCTAGGACAGAATAGGGGAGACACAAGCCAGGTTCAACTGTTCTTACAATAGGTTTATTACTGGAGAGAAACAAGACCCTAACTGCTCCCTTGAGTCTGTCTAAATCAGAGTACTTGCTTGTCTTGAGCAGGTTTGAAGCTGTAGACTGTGTCTTCTCTTGGTTGCTTTCAAGAAAGTCCACTGTGTCTTGCTTCCTTTCAGTTCTTTCAGTCTTTTTCTAGTTTTAACTGCTGTTAACTTGACTTGTACTCTATGGACCACCATATACCGGTAATATATGGATGTCACAAATATTCCAGTTTCCAATTACCCTTAACAACTCTCTCAGACAGACTGACTAAAACTTAAACAGGGGATTGCTGGGTAAAGAAAGGAAACTGCCTATTGGGAAATGTCTTAAAGGGGCAGGGGCTAACTAAAATACCCTCCCATAGAAGACTTAACAAAGAACTAAAACCATGCTAACTATGGGGAAACTAAAGCTTAATGGGGAAATAACAAAAGCCTCCTCCCATATTGTCTGGCCCACCAGTTAATATCCTCTTGTCAAGTCCTGCTCTTGCTTGCCGAAATGAGTCAGGGCTTTTTCAGGTCTGGGATCTAATCTTTGCAGTACCCTCCCCCAGAATGCACACCTGATGCTTACTTTTCTCTTCTTTCCACGCCTAGCCAAAACTTTTCTTTGGATTTTAACTGAGGGTTTCATTTTCTATACCTGTTTTTGTGGTCTGCTTCTAGCCTGATTCTTTTATGAATAGCATTTTAGGCTGTTTTAATATTTTATGCTGGTTTTTTGTAAGCCGCCCCAAGCAGATCTCTGGAGCAGCATCATACATGTTCTAAATAATTAAAAGTGCATCTTGTTTGCATGCTCAGGTAAAGCTAATAGAAACTTGAAGAAGTTTAATTTTACTTTCATACTGTAAAGTAGACTTTTGGAATCCTAGAAATAATTTAGAATATGGTTATGGTAGCATAAATGGACACTGAGCCTCCTGTGGATATTTCTGAATGGGAAAATAGTAGCAATCTGTAGTCCTCAATACTTGCATCTTTCATTGAAGGAAGATTGTGAGGATTGCAATGTGAAGATTGCTAAGAAAAAACAGTGTTGTAAATACAGAAGTACAGAACAGAAGCAACTAACTAGTGGTTTGAAAAATGATCTGAAGAGATTTTTAAAGATGGGATTAGCTTTTCTTCCCGCCATATGAACAAGCTGGTTCCAAATTTTATTTTACTTCCTTTATATGCTGTCTTTCTCCCCAGTGGGGACTCCAAGTGTCTTGTGCCATTATCTTGAACCTGGGATTCTTAGAATCATGACGTTGGAATAGACCCCAAGGGCCATCAAGTCCAACACCCTGCAATGCAGGAACACATAATCCGAGCACTCCTGACTGATGGCCATCCAGCCTCTGCTTAAAAACCTCCAAAGAAGGAGACTCCACCACACTCCGAGGTAGTTCATTCTACTGTTGAACAGCCCTTACTGTCAGGAAGTTTTTCCTGATGTTTAAGTGGCATCTCTTTTCCTTCACCTTGAACCCATTACTCTTGGTTCTAGTCTCCGGAGCAGCAGAAAACAAGCTTGCTCCCTCATTCACATGATGTAAACATGTCTATCATGTCACCTCTTAACTTTCTCTTCACCAAACTAAATATTCCCAACTCCCTAAGTCTCTCCTAGGGCATGGATTCCAGACCCTTTACCATTTTGGTTGCCCTCCTCTGGACCCATTCCAGCTTGTCAATATCCTTCTTGAATTGCAGTGCCCAGAACGGTACACAGTTTTCCAGGTGAGGTCTAACCAATGCAGAATAGAGAGATACAGTTACATCCCTTGGTCTAGACACTATACTCCTATTGATACAGCCCGAAATTGCATTGGCTTTCTTGGCTGCTACATCACACTGCTGACTCATGTTCAGTTTCTGGTCTACTAAGACTCCCAGATACCTTTCGTATGTAGTGTTGTCAAGCCAGGTGTCACCCATCCTATGGGTGCATTTCATTTTTTCTGCCTAAGTGTAATATCTTACATTTATCTCTGTTGAAGTTCATTTTTTTAGCTTTGACACAACTCTCTAATCTGTCCAGGTCATTTTGAATTCTGACTCTGTCCTCTGGGGTATTAGCTACCCCTCCTATTTTGGTGTCATCTGCAAATTTGATTAGCATACCTTCTATTCCATCATCCAAGTCGTTGGTAAAAATATTGAATAACCCTGGCCCCAGGAGAGAACCCTGTGGCACCCCACTAGTCACTTCTCTCCACAATGAAGATGAGCAATTGATGAGCACCCTTTGAGTTCGGTCCAGCAACCAATTATAAATTCATCTAATAGTAGCATGATCTAGTCCACGTTTCACTAGCTTACTTGCAAGAATATTATGGAGCACCTTGTCAAAAGCTTTACTAAAATCAAGGTATGCATTCCCTTCGTCTACCAAGCTTGTCACTCTTATATATAAAAAAGAGATGACTTGTTTTCCAGAAGCCCATCCTGACTTTTTGTTATCACAGTATTCTAAGTGCGGACAGACCGTCTGTTCTGTGATCTGCTCCAGAATCTTCCTTGGTATTGATATCAAGCTGACTAGATTGTAATTATTAAGGTCCTCCTCTTTCCCCTTTTTGAAGATGGAGATAACATTAGTCCTCCTCCAGTCCACTGGGACTTCTCCTCCAGGAGTTCTCAAAGATTATAGCAAGTGGTTCTGAGATTACTTCTGCCAGTTCTTTTAATACCCTGGGATGTAGTTCATCAGTTCCTGGAGATTTGAATTCGTTTAAAGTAGCCAGGTGTTCCTGCACTAACTCTTTGTTTATTCTGGGCTGAATTTCTCCTACTGTATCTTCTGTTTCATTTTTCCCTGGATGAGTGCCGTTTCCTTTTTTGGAAAAGACTGAGGCAAATAAAGTGTTGAGTAGTTCTGCCTTTTCTCCATCCTCTGTTAGCCTTTTCCCATCTTCTCCATGCAGTGATTCTGTCCTATCTTTTTTCTTCCCTTGGTATGGACATAACCAAAAAAGCCTTTTTTGTTGTTTTTAACCTCTCTGGCAAGCCTCAGCTCATTGTGAGCATAAACTTTTCTGACTTTTTCCCTACACATCCTGGCTATTTGTTTGAATTCCTCTTTGGTAATTTCCCCCCTTTTCTATTTCTTGTACATGTCCTTTTTAAATCTTAGCTCAGTTGAAAGTTCTTATACAGCTATCCTGGTTTCCTTAGACACCTCTCATTTTTCCTTCTCTTTGGAACTATTTGAAATTGTGCCTTCAAGATCTCTCTTTTAAGAAATTCCCAGCTATCATGCACTTCCTTCTCTTTTAGTGTGTTTGACCACGGGATCGCGCCCAGTAGATTCCTAAACTTACTGAAATCTGCTTTCTTAAAATCTAGAATGTGTGTATGACTACGCTTAGCATCCCCTTTTTACTGTATAACAAATTCCAGGAGAACATGATCACTCCCAGCTAAGGATCCTACTACTTGCACTCCACTAATCAGGTTGTCATTATTGGTTAGGAGCAGATCTAAAATATTGGTTCCCCTTGTTGCTTCTTCCACCTTCTGGATCAGTGGTTCTCAACCTTCCTAATGCCACGACCCTTTAATACAGTTCCTCATGTTGTGGTGACCCCAACCATAAAATTGGTATATATAAAATATAAAAAGACCATTTTCTGATGGTCTTAGGCGACCCCTGTGAAAGGGTCATTTGACACCCAAAGGGGTCGCGACCCACAGGTTGAGAACCGCTGTTCTGGATGATGAGGTGATCCTAGTCTTAGATCCTAGTCCAACAGAAATACTTTTGTATTCTGCTACCGCAAGGTATGGGTTTGAGCTTGGATTATATGAGCAGTGTGGTTGTAACTCCATTGCCCTCTGAAAGTGGGAAATCATATTGGAAGGACTGAGGTTGAGACTTGATTCACTTTTTAAAGCCACCTCTTAAAAAACTTGTTTAAATCAGCTAACAAGGTTGTATATTAATTAATTAATTTAAATAAATAAATCTCAGCAGTTTTAAAAGAAAATTTGTTTAAAAAATTGACAATGTTCCCAATATACTTAATATATACAACAGATACCAATAAATATACCGTAGAAAGTGCCATACTAACAGAGCAGATTTTAAACATTTTCTTCCTAAAACTCACACTTTGTGGGCTAAAATTTGAACCAGGTATCTAAATTTACAAGCTACAGAGTGATGACAAATCCAGCTATCTAAAAAAATATAGTACATGATATGGATTTGGAAATGGTTGTAAATCTGCTGACTGAAGCAAAAACGTATAGTGATAAATTGGAAAAATGAAAAAGCATTAACAATATCATAATGATTTAATAAGATCTGGAAAATAATTTTGATCAAATGAACATACTATGCACATGGTTGAATTTTGGGGTGATCAAATTCTATGAATGATTGTTTATCTTTTTATGTACTGGAACTCCAAATTATAAAATCGAATATTTCATATTTATTTTCAGCATACTATGATATGTAATTAATTTATAAAAGGGGTTTGTGGTTTTAAGTGCTTATTATCTATTTAATAAATGGTATATATAGAAATACAAGTTAAAATAATGTAACAATAAAATCATGACTACCTAAGTACCCAAAAGGGACATAAAATCAGCATAAATATAGTGCAGCATAAAAACAACCAGCAGCATAAAGCATTAATAAAACAGTTTTGCAGAGAACTTAAGTATGAGTCACAAAAAGCCCTTGAGCGTAGAGATGTACAATTTCCAGAAATTTTAAAGATGGATGTAGTGAAACACCTTACATAACAGGAGTTCACAGCCCAGTGGGACAATAGTTGTGTTTGCTGTCTGTACAGATTTACAGTGTAATCCAAAGGTGGGGGGGCGCGCACTGTTGTGTGTGGGGAGAAGCCACGGTGCCAACGCTCTTCTGGTTCAGAACCTCACACCGGCACTGAAGGGGGTGTTTCCAGGGGTAGATCCTGCTTTAGTCAGCTATCTTAACCCTTTCAAATCAGAAACCCCTCCGTTTGCCAGTGCACACTTACACCGGTAAAATCAGTGGTTCAGCCCCATAGTGCTGCATAGGCCATTTGCATGGGCTGCATCTCTTGTTGCTTGCTGGCCACAGCACAGCAAGCCTCTTCAGAGGTGGTGCCAGCTCACTACCCCTACCCCGCCCCCCTAGGATTGCACTGTCTTAGTCTACAAAGTGTTTTTGCTGACTGGCAGAGGGAAAGAGAAAAGAAGTGAAAGTTTGAATCACATTTCTCTTTCAGTGCCATAGAAATACAGCTGATCTTAGCCAGAAGAGCACAACAAACAGGCAACCTCACAGTCCACTCATAGTCATATTTAAAGCTATAGCTTCAGAGGATAAACAAGAATCGTACTTCTGTTTGGGACAGGGGAAAAGAGGGTCTGCAAAGAGGAGGGGCAGAAGGGGTGATCCTAAATCCCTGGGCATGAGTAAAAGAGGCCATTTATCTTGAGGGGCTTTGTCCATTTTCTCTTGGCCACTTCACATCTGAATTCTTATTGTCTCCAGGAGGCAGCCATGACCCCATGCTGCTGAATTAAAAAAGGGACGAAACTGGATGATTTCTGAGTTTTTGCAGCTTCAAGTATTAAACGGCCTATCCTTATTTATCATTGCTAGGGAATAATAAGATACATGGGCAGAGAATTGTACTGATCACCTTTTCATTGACCCTTGTTCAGTTTATTGTGTTCTCAGAGGATGAATGCACTTTTATTTTCTTAATCCATTTTCTTTCATTTTAAATGCTGTTAGTTTGATCCCTGAGACCCATGTTATGTCCTTGTTCAATCCACACAAACCAAAATGGGAGAGAGAAGGGAATGTGCAGCAGTTAACCCTGCCTTGCTAGAGTGTCCTACCAGACACTTCTCAGAAACCAGAGAGGGTAACAGGGGAGATGTCACTACCAAGGGTAGCCTTTACATTGTGTGGCAGAGGGAACCTACATGTCAGTCCATATGGTGAGAATTCCCTGGAACTAATGACTTGCTTGTGACTACAATACCCAGAAAGGGAGGCCAAGATACCTAGAGTGGAGTGAGGGGGCCAGATAGACACAGGATCTGGGAAGTCTGAATAATTTCCTTTTTCCCACAAGGACATAAAAAGGTGCTTTCACTGGGATTTTTTTTTTCCTCTTTGGGGTAAGGCCTTGTAATTTTGGAGAAAACAGAAATATATGTGACAGTCATTTTGCTTTCAAATCTAAACCTATTTTGCTAATTAATAACAAAGAGCATTTATCAGGTGACACAGCTGGCCCATTTCCTGAGTTCTCACTCTTCAAATGCCATCCAGATTTGAAAATGACAAAAGCTGTATTCTTCTTAATACTTCCGTTGTCGGCATGGGTATCCTGAGATCAGTGTTGGATTTACCTATGGGTTTGGCAGACTGAAGCCTAGGGCTTCAAAATCTAGCTGGCCTCTGGCCAAGGTGTGTAGTTTTTTTGATGCAATTTCTTTTTTGATGCCTTTCTTGCACATGCTGTCATAATGCACTGTAGTCTCTAAACAACCGTTGAGTAACTTTCCCTGCACTCCATTTCAGAATAATACTGTTTAATAATAATACTGTTTAATACTATTTAACAATAACATCATATGTCCTTTAGAGGAGGAATTGTGAATTGTGGAATTTTAAACACTCTTCCATCTTTCGTTAGTTGTGAGGGTGGGGGATTGGGAGGGGCCTCACAAGTGGAAGAGCCAGGGCCCCTGTTCTTCTAAATCCTGCACTGCCTGGGATAATGGGGCAAGATGACTTGAGAAGGTAGCTGGGGAGGACAGTGGCTTAATTCCTGGTTATGTAACACTCCTATGACCGTGGCTGAATTCATTGGGGTGGGATGGAATGGACCCTCTAGAAGAGACCAGCCGCTAGTATGGAAACTGTATAAAGGAGCCTCTTTTTCTTACTAGGTACCTTTATTCATTAAAGGTTTAGCTGGGTTACAGATGCTGGGTGTACATATAGTAAATATCCTAAATACTGAATAATACTGAATTTTAAATTCCTTGCTACAGAAGTAATTTTTAGATGTGCTAATACAAGATGTTTAGTTTCATTTGTAAAGCTTTCATCGCTATTTATAGTGGAATCTTTGTGGGTGTGGGTTGTAAGACTGTTTGAAACGCAGGACTGTGGGTTCATGACATTTTGTGGTAAGGTTCTAGGAGTTTTACTTGTGATAGTTTTCTGATGCTTCATGCTTCCAGGTTGGAAGTAACAGGTGACAGTTGAGCCATGTGGCTGCATTAAGTCTTCACTTGGTATTGCCAGAGCATTTGGATGCTTTCCCCCCTTATTTATAACCTTTTCTACAAGAACAGAGAGCTTTTTTTGGTGGAAGCATTTCTTATTGTGATGAATTGTAGGTTACTGTAATTTGAATGCTGTAGAATAGTGTTCTGGCAGAAAAGGCAGTTTTCTTCTTTAATGCTGTTTTGTGATTGTGTCTTATGGTTATTCCAAGAAGTGGTGGATGCATGAGGGTTATTTGAAATTAAGAAAATCCCAGGTTTTTCAGTGTCTCAAGGTCCCTTCAGAAAAGGTCAGTATATTGAGAAGCCATTTTATATACAGCTTTTTTTCATGGTTTTGAACAAAGCGTAATTGAAAGAGTGAGAATGAAGCAAATTGGTTTTATCCTGTACATTGGAGTGAGTTTGAATGATTGCCTCTATTCAGTATGTGTAAGGCAGGCTGTAGTGCTGCCCAGATGGGGGAACTTATAGAGGAATGTCAGAACCTTGAGAAAAGACAATTAGTGTGGAAGAGTAGAAAAATATACAGTGTTCTGAGTGAAGCTAATTCATTTGACATGCATTTTTTTAAGTTTGTATAAATTTAAATATGTCTAGAAAAACTGCTGTCACCCTTTCTGAGCTCATAGGATACTGTTGGAAAGAAATCTAATAAATAAAGTTGCTTTATGTTAAGTTAAATGCAGTGGATGAGAACAATCTCTACTGTGTTATATCTCTCAAGGTAATAAAAAGGCAGCATGAGCATTTATTTTGAAGTGTGCATAAATCAAGAATGACTATGGATATGAAAATAATTTTCTTTTAAAGAAAGGTGTTCAGGCATTGACAAATCACTGCAAAACATGCCTTCATTGCATGATTGCAGCTGTTGGAAGTTTTGTTTTAAATTACTTCTGGAAGATCTGTCAGTATTGTTGCTGTCTCCTTGAATGTCTGAAAGTGAAATTTTGGACTGCTATGTACTAGGAAACTACTGTTGCAGGAATAGTTTGAATAGAGGGCTGTTTTCAAATAATGCATTTTCCATTGTTACAAAGGTGTGAGATACCCACTAACTCTCTGTTTGAGGACAAATTTTTAAAAGGTTTAAAATCATCCATACTGAAGGGGCCTTTTAGACAATATTTGTATTTTATTATATAGATTCAGGTTCCTTTTCTCATTAAGATTCAAGTCACAGAATCCCCTTTGGGGAGGGGCCATGGTTCAGTGGTAGAGCATCTGCTTGGCATGAAGAACGTCTCAGGTTCAGTCCCCAGCAACGCCAATGAAGAAGAAGAAGAAGAGTTTGGATTTATATCCCCCCTTTCTCTCCTGCAGGCGACTCAAAGGGGCTTACAATCTCCTTTCCCTTCCCCCCTCACAACAAACACCCTGTGAGGCGGGTAGGGCTGAGAGAGCTCCGAGAAGCTGCGACTAGCCCAAGGTCACCCAGCTGGCGTGCGTGGGAGTGTACAGGCTAATCTGAATTCCCCAGATAAGCCTCCACAGCTCAGGCAGCAGAGCTGTGAATCAAACCCGGTTCCTCCAGATTAGATACACGAGCTCTTAACCTCCTACGCCACTGCTAAAAGAATCAGGCCAGAGGTAATATGAAAGGTCTCTTCCTGAGACCTGGGAGAACCATTGCAAGTCTGAGTAGACACTACTCATTTGAATAGACCAATTGGTCTGATTCAGTAAAAGGCAGCTTCATGTGTTTTATCTTTTAGCAACTCCACCATCTATGGTCCATTTCGCACAGCACAAAAAAAGGCGTCTGTGGGACATCTTCAAGAGAGGCGATTGCTTCTTTGCACTCTACACACCCAAAATAAGACCTCAGGGGGAAGTCTTAAAAAGTGGTGGCTGTTGGTTCCATACAGCAAAGATGTCAGAGGAGAAAAGAGGCTTTTTCCCACTCGGCCGTTTCGCTCTCTGGTCAGTTTCACTTTCCGCTTGTACCCCACATTTTGTGTGCAGGTGAAAGGATTCTCCTTGCCTCCATTTACTGAAGATTGCCCCAGGACGTTTGTTTTGCAGGCTCCGATCCTGGGCACATATTCAGCCTGAAAAGTAGAAAGTTGTACTCATCTCTTCCGCCCTAGGTGGCAGACCTGTCCTTCGCAGTCTCAATGCTTTTCAATGGAAGTCCTCTGAGCGGCTGAGATTCTCTTATGCATGTTGCCATGTCTTCGAAGATAGCTCATCCAAAATTAAAAAGAGGAAAATTATATATTGCTGGAGTTGGCAGGAAGAGCTGAGTACAACTATATACTTTTGGGACTGAAAGGTGCCCAGGATCGGAGCCTGCAGGACAAACATTCTGGCGCAACCTTCAGCAAATGGAGGCAAGGAGAATCCCTTCACCAGCACATAAACTGTTGGATACAAATGGAGAGTGAAACTGACCAGTGTGTGAAATAGCCTTTCTTTGTGTGCAGTGGTATCCAAAACCAGCTTCTTGCGGACTGAGATCTTCTAAGTTATGGATTTAAAAAACCTATTTGTACATATCTAATCTAAGTTGATTTGGTTTTATTTGCTACAATTTGGTTATTCTGCACTTTGGATTTTTTATTGGTGTGTATTAAATGTAATTTTCTCTTGCCTTGAAAATTATTGTATTGAAAAGTAAACTAGAAGTCTTTGAAATAATATACTATATGTTGTCCTCTTATAAAACTATGTGGTCAGCATCATGACAAAGTTATGAATAGACAATAAAGTACTTGGGCCTCTTTTTGCTATTTTATGGTACACATCAGAGGCACATCTGGGATTTGCAAACCAGACTTGATGCCATCTGTCTACTGCTTAGTAAAGAAATGACAGAAGAACCTCACACAGACTAGATCTCTGTGATGTCTGGTGTGCTCAAAAGGCCCCTGTGATAATTTAGCAGGTTGAGGAGGAAGATGAAGAAATAGCAGGTGGGCTTTCACCAGAAAGCAGGAGGTGCTGTGGAACCAGGCTCTGGGACCCAACCATTTATTTTGTGAGCTGTTTTTGATTAAACCATAAACAAGTTATCTTGCCTCTTCGAGTTTATTGACAATCCAAATCCTTTAAAGGACCTCTCCCTCAGGCAAAACAGCCTCTGGCAAAACATGAAGAAGTGCAGTTGATGATGGAAACAAGCTGTGATAGTACATATAGCAAAGGTATACCTCAGAACTCCCCTCTGATCATCACTTCAGCAGAGGATTAGCCACCTGATAGCACAGGAAGGCATCAAGCCTGCACATGAAGCTTCCTTCTACTAGTCAGACCCTTGGTCTATCAAGGTCAGACCAGTTCTTCTGCAGTACACTTACTGTCCCTGCTCCCCTCCAGACTGAGCATGTTACAAGTTTGTTTGGTAGCTTTGGCTAATATTGAGGGATACTGCATTCTCAGTGTGTTTTCTGCAATAATAGGAATTGGAATGTGCCTGTAATGTAACAACATTCCTGTTGGCAGCAGGGGATAGGACTTGCAATAATGGATACAAATTACAGATGGAAAGTTACCAGCTAGATATTAAGATTTTAAAATCAGTAATAGTTCAGTAAGAGCAGTGGAAGCAGCTCCTTAGGGAGCTCCTGCTCTCTGACAGTCTTCAAGCAACAGTCGGACGAACACTGCATTGAGCAAGGGGTTGAGCTAGATGGCCTGCATGACCCCTTTCTGATTCTATCCATGTTAGTCACAGTTTTTCCCAGCTCATGGATTGTGGATTGTGAAGCACCTGGAAGTGGGTTGCAAGCCAACCCTCCATAATTTTATTCATTTATTTTATACTCCATTCTTCCCTGGCAGGGCCAGGCTCAGGGCAGCTTACATTGTGAACACGATAAATAAATAGATATATAAGATTAAAGCATGTTACTAAAACAATAAAACCTAAATCTAATCACCATACAGAATGAAGCCCTATCACCATTATGGGGAGGGTGGACCAGAACAAAGGCGATAGGGAAGACTACCCAAGGGATGGAAATATGATCAGTCCAAAGGAAAGAAAACAGAGAACAAAAGAGGGGAAGAAAAGGGAGGCCAGCTACCTGTAATACTGTCCCTGCCCTGTTCTGCCTGGCAGAAATAATGACTTTTTCTGTCCGTTGCATGTTTCTCTTTTCTTCCTCTTTGCCAATTTCTTATACTCTTACATCCTGCTTTGCCACCCTTCTTTTCAAGCCTATTGTTTGGCCTTTGATAGAGCCAGGCCTAGGATAGAGCTCCAGATTTGCACATTCCTGGCGATTTTGTGGTGGAATCTGAGGAGGGCAGGGTCTGGGGAGGAAAGAAGCTTCAGCAGGACATAATGCCATAGAGTCCACCCTTTAAAGCAGCCATTATCTCCAGGGAGACAGAACTCTGTGGACTGGAGTTCAGTGGTAATTCTGGGGGATCTCCAGGTCCCACCTGGAGGTTGGCAATCCTAGACCTGGTACAGCCTCTGGGTGACTTGATACCACCTGATTTCCATGACTCAACTAGGCCTGTCTGCTTTCTGCTGTTCAACAGCAGCCATCCTATGAAAGCCAATGTGGTGTAGCGGTTAGAGCTTCAGGGTAGGGTCTGGGAGACTCTGGTCTGATCCCCATTTTCCCGTGGAAGCTCACTGGTTGTTTATGGACAAGTCACATATTTTCAGCCTAACCTACCACGGAAGGTTTTTGTATGTATAAAAAGAGGAGGCTAAAGTAAGCTGCTTTGATTCCCACTGTGGAGATAAGATATAATTTTCCAAGGTAAAGGCTACAGTGGGAGAGGAGATGGGAATCTTAAGACAGAGGGGTGAGTGAAGGTATGTTGGCTATTAGGTGGGAAGGAGATAGGGTTACCAACTCCATGTTGGGATGTTCCTGGATATTTGAGAGCCTGAACCTGGGGTGTGAGGAAGGAAGGGACCTCAGAAGGATGTAATGCCATAGACTCTATCCTCCAAAACCACCACTTCCTCCAGGGGAACTAGGGTTGTGCAGTGGTGTACCGTCAGTAAACAGTTCCCAGGGTTTTCCCCGGGCCCTTTGCGCCCCTCCCCCCATTGCATCCCTGGCCAAACCTCCTCCAAACTCACCCCGCGTAAAAAATCAACAAAACCGTCTGTGAAGCAGGAGGTGGCTTGTCTGTGAGAGGTGGCTTGCAGGTTAGTCAGATGGACAGGGGGAGCAATCCCTGCACTGCTCTTGAGGCAGCTGCAGGGCTTCTCCAGTGTGCCGGCTTGGCTTCCCATGTGACTGAGCAGCCCCAAGAGCAGCACAGGGCTGGATCGCTCCCTCCCTCTGACTGACCTGTGAGCTGCCTCTCCTGAACAAGCCGCCTCCTGTTTCACAGATGACACTGGCAGAATCTGATTGGCACTTTGCAGACCGGCACTGGCATGCTGACGGTTCAACTGGTCTGTGAAGCACCAAGTGGATCCCATCAGTGCCGGTCAGCGAAGTGGGAGGTGGCTTGTAGTCTGGGAGAGGCAGCTTGCGGATCAGTTAGATGGAGAGGAGGGACCAATTTGGCCCTGTGCTACTCTCGGGGCAGCAGCTGTGGGGCTTCTCCAGTGGTCTGGCCCTGAAGTATTCTTGGGACAGTGGTGACAGGGCTTCTCCAGTGGTGCTCGCAGGTCAGTCGGCCCCAGTTCACCAGGCCTGACCTGCAGAAGGAGGGAACACGTGGCCAAAATGCACCCCCAGTGGGACCCAGGCAAATGGTGCCTGGGTCATCTACCCCATACTCTCCCTAGATAAGTGAATGGGGTTGTCAACATTCAGTTGTAAATCTGTCGTGATTACAGCTGATTGCTAGAAGACAGAGATCAGTTTCCTTGGGAAAAGGCTGCTTTGAAGGGCTGATTTTATGGCATTATACCCTGCTGAAGTTGCTTCCTTCCCCAAACCTCACCACCCCCAAATCTCCAGGGATTTCCCAACCTGCTGCTGGCAACCCTAAAAGGAACTGATCTCTACAATTTGGAGTTCTGTTGGGATGCCAGGAAGGCAGCTACCACTGCTGCTGTAGGATGGGGAGAGGTGGATGGTTGGGAGGGTGATGTGGGGCAGAAAGAAAGATTGATGGGGTGGGGAAGTAGAGGAAATAGAGAAGTAGAGGAAGAGAGAAGAGGAGGCGAAGATTAGGGGGAATAAGATTGCTCCTGCCATATGTTTATTACAGGTCCCTGCTTGTTTGTACTATTTGCTGATTACCGTACTGGTTTGATCTCTTCTCTGATTTCCCAATGTTTGTGAATGTTTGCATGCCGCTATTAAAAATAATCTTGTAAACAGCTGTTGAATCCCAGACTATGGTTTTCATCGAACTGTATGTATTCTTGTTTCTTCTTAGGTCATGTGTTCTAATGCTTTATTATTAATTCTTTTATTTTGATAATGACAAGAACACCTGACAGTCTTCAGTTGGTACAAAGGCTAAGAGATTGATTGCATCCTTTTTTTAAAAAAAATCACAGCTCAGGCTCTTGAGGAATACAGCTGTGCTGTATGTACTCCTCTGTATGTTATTACACAAAGTATGACAGAGCCCTTTGAGAATCTATATATAATTTGATAGCCCCCCAAATAGTCATTTTTTGGGGGGTGGGGAATTCATACCTTGGGTGTCTCAATAGGAAATGAGGGAGTTAATGTAAGTGAGCATCTGTTTGATTTTTTTTTTGGAAGAGCCAACATAACTAGTTTAATACAGCACTTTACATATTTAAAAATATCCATAATCACAGAAGCTTAAAAATAGAAATTTTGGTTGAGATCTTGTTTTTAGCATGACTTTCCCAAAGTGCCCTTTTGGGTAATTGAAGCTTATTGAGACACATTGAATAATCTGTCCAGTTGCTGTTCTGTGTTCATTGTAATGTCATACTAATTTATCTAATAAGATACTGCATTTCCCAAAGGACCATAAACAAATTGTCTGTTCTAAATGACATACATCATAATCATAGTCCAATGCTTGCAAATAAGTGTGTGCAACCAAAGTGCAAGACCGTTGAACTGATGCAATGTTGACATTTTTGGTGCAGCAAGATTCCATATGGCTTCCAGACTGGAACAGACATAAAACAAGTTACAATATTAAAATTCTGGGTCATCAGGTCAGTGCCATCCCCAATTACCATTGCCAGAGATGCCGCTGATATTTGTATTATAGCTCAGAAGTTAGTGGAGAGAAACTATGATCAAAAAGGATTGAAGACATTCTATCTGGCCTATGTAAATGCATTTTGTGCAACCACAGAAATAACGACCTGTATTCTACCACTCTGTCCTCTGCAGAAAAGCCACTTAATCCTGAAGAAGGAGCCTTCAAGATTTGCTGAGGGGAGTGGTAGGATACATCCTCTGACTTTGGCCTGCTCCTATATGTGTGTTGAATAGTAGTACTGTGTAGTAGTAGTGACACACTTGATGTGCAGTAAACTAGGACTACGTCTGTGCCACTGGACTCAGCTAGCACATCTCTCTAGCAGTGTTCTCTCTGCATGTTTGTCATATAATAAACTTGCTTTCAGACGAGAATGGGTTAAAACAATTCTTGGCAAAATCAGCATCTGTTTATTCCTGTTCTAGTAGACTGCCACAGCATAATCTTTGAATCCTGAGAATGCACTGTACTTGGCACTTAATAGATTATGGTATGTAGTACTAATTTTAGGAAACTCAAATTAATGGAAGAAGAAAATCTGAGATTTTAAAAAGTAGAACATTTGATGAAACAAAATACTTGTTGGTAGCCAGTTTGTAATAGGTGGGTGGGGCTCTGTAAAGTAAGAATAGAAGTCATTTGTGATCACAGCCCTTCTTAAACCTCTCTTCCCCAAAAAGTTTCCTGAGACCTTTGATTCTGGGTTGCATCAATAGGAATATAGTGCCTAGATCGAGGGATGTAATTGGTCTGCATTCTGCATTGGTTAGACCTCACCTGAAATACTGACCGAATCCCCACTGAAAATTAAATACAGATTCAATCAGGTTTCAAAAGAAACTGCACCTTTTCAAGCGTGTGTGTGATGAGGACATCCATCTCAATCACTCTTTCAAACAGTGCAGGAATCCCCACTACCACGTGCAGATACCGCGATCTGCTCAGCGGCTGCGCTCCCTCACCCTGGTGTTAACAGCCGTGCCTGCCATGTTGGGGTAGGAGTTTGGTTTTTATAAAAAAAAGTGCTTACGTTGAAGGCGAGTACTGTTCTTTCCCCCCCCCCCCCACCCCCCCCCCCCCCCCCCCCCCCCCCCCCCCCCCCCCCCCCCCCCCCCCCCCCCCCCCCCCCCACCCCCCCCCCCCCCCCACCCCCCCCCCGCCCCCCCCCCCTCCCGCCCCACCCCCCCCCCCCCCCCCCCCCCCCCCCCCCCCCCCCCCCCCCCCCCCACCCCCCCACCACCCCCACCACCCCCACCGCCCACCCCCCCCCCCCCCCACCCCCCCCCCCCCCCACCCCCCCCCCCCCCCACCCCCCCCCCCCCCCACCCCCCCCCCCCCCCACCCCCCCCCCCCCCCACCCCCCCCCCCCCCCACCCCCCCCCCCCCCCACCCCCCCCCCCCCCCACCCCCCCCCCCCCCCACCCCCCCCCCCCCCCACCCCCCCCCCCCCCCACCCCCCCCCCCCCCCACCCCCCCCCCCCCCCACCCCCCCCCCCCCCCACCCCCCCCCCCCCCCACCCCCCCCCCCCCCCACCCCCCCCCCCCCCCACCCCCCCCCCCCCCCACCCCCCCCCCCCCCCACCCCCCCCCCCCCCCACCCCCCCCCCCCCCCACCCCCCCCCCCCCCCACCCCCCCCCCCCCCCACCCCCCCCCCCCCCCACCCCCCCCCCCCCCCACCCCCCCCCCCCCCCACCCCCCCCCCCCCCCACCCCCCCCCCCCCCCACCCCCCCCCCCCCCCACCCCCCCCCCCCCCCACCCCCCCCCCCCCCCACCCCCCCCCCCCCCCACCCCCCCCCCCCCCCACCCCCCCCCCCCCCCACCCCCCCCCCCCCCCACCCCCCCCCCCCCCCACCCCCCCCCCCCCCCACCCCCCCCCCCCCCCACCCCCCCCCCCCCCCACCCCCCCCCCCCCCCACCCCCCCCCCCCCCCACCCCCCCCCCCCCCCACCCCCCCCCCCCCCCACCCCCCCCCCCCCCCACCCCCCCCCCCCCCCACCCCCCCCCCCCCCCACCCCCCCCCCCCCCCACCCCCCCCCCCCCCCACCCCCCCCCCCCCCCACCCCCCCCCCCCCCCACCCCCCCCCCCCCCCACCCCCCCCCCCCCCCACCCCCCCCCCCCCCCACCCCCCCCCCCCCCCACCCCCCCCCCCCCCCACCCCCCCCCCCCCCCACCCCCCCCCCCCCCCACCCCCCCCCCCCCCCACCCCCCCCCCCCCCCACCCCCCCCCCCCCCCACCCCCCCCCCCCCCCACCCCCCCCCCCCCCCACCCCCCCCCCCCCCCACCCCCCCCCCCCCCCACCCCCCCCCCCCCCCACCCCCCCCCCCCCCCACCCCCCCCCCCCCCCACCCCCCCCCCCCCCCACCCCCCCCCCCCCCCACCCCCCCCCCCCCCCACCCCCCCCCCCCCCCACCCCCCCCCCCCCCCACCCCCCCCCCCCCCCACCCCCCCCCCCCCCCACCCCCCCCCCCCCCCACCCCCCCCCCCCCCCACCCCCCCCCCCCCCCACCCCCCCCCCCCCCCACCCCCCCCCCCCCCCACCCCCCCCCCCCCCCACCCCCCCCCCCCCCCACCCCCCCCCCCCCCCACCCCCCCCCCCCCCCACCCCCCCCCCCCCCCACCCCCCCCCCCCCCCACCCCCCCCCCCCCCCACCCCCCCCCCCCCCCACCCCCCCCCCCCCCCACCCCCCCCCCCCCCCACCCCCCCCCCCCCCCACCCCCCCCCCCCCCCACCCCCCCCCCCCCCCACCCCCCCCCCCCCCCACCCCCCCCCCCCCCCACCCCCCCCCCCCCCCACCCCCCCCCCCCCCCACCCCCCCCCCCCCCCACCCCCCCCCCCCCCCACCCCCCCCCCCCCCCACCCCCCCCCCCCCCCACCCCCCCCCCCCCCCACCCCCCCCCCCCCCCACCCCCCCCCCCCCCCACCCCCCCCCCCCCCCACCCCCCCCCCCCCCCACCCCCCCCCCCCCCCACCCCCCCCCCCCCCCACCCCCCCCCCCCCCCACCCCCCCCCCCCCCCACCCCCCCCCCCCCCCACCCCCCCCCCCCCCCACCCCCCCCCCCCCCCACCCCCCCCCCCCCCCACCCCCCCCCCCCCCCACCCCCCCCCCCCCCCACCCCCCCCCCCCCCCACCCCCCCCCCCCCCCACCCCCCCCCCCCCCCACCCCCCCCCCCCCCCACCCCCCCCCCCCCCCACCCCCCCCCCCCCCCACCCCCCCCCCCCCCCACCCCCCCCCCCCCCCACCCCCCCCCCCCCCCACCCCCCCCCCCCCCCACCCCCCCCCCCCCCCACCCCCCCCCCCCCCCACCCCCCCCCCCCCCCACCCCCCCCCCCCCCCACCCCCCCCCCCCCCCACCCCCCCCCCCCCCCACCCCCCCCCCCCCCCACCCCCCCCCCCCCCCACCCCCCCCCCCCCCCACCCCCCCCCCCCCCCACCCCCCCCCCCCCCCACCCCCCCCCCCCCCCACCCCCCCCCCCCCCCACCCCCCCCCCCCCCCACCCCCCCCCCCCCCCACCCCCCCCCCCCCCCACCCCCCCCCCCCCCCACCCCCCCCCCCCCCCACCCCCCCCCCCCCCCACCCCCCCCCCCCCCCACCCCCCCCCCCCCCCACCCCCCCCCCCCCCCACCCCCCCCCCCCCCCACCCCCCCCCCCCCCCACCCCCCCCCCCCCCCACCCCCCCCCCCCCCCACCCCCCCCCCCCCCCACCCCCCCCCCCCCCCACCCCCCCCCCCCCCCACCCCCCCCCCCCCCCACCCCCCCCCCCCCCCACCCCCCCCCCCCCCCACCCCCCCCCCCCCCCACCCCCCCCCCCCCCCACCCCCCCCCCCCCCCACCCCCCCCCCCCCCCACCCCCCCCCCCCCCCACCCCCCCCCCCCCCCACCCCCCCCCCCCCCCACCCCCCCCCCCCCCCACCCCCCCCCCCCCCCACCCCCCCCCCCCCCCACCCCCCCCCCCCCCCACCCCCCCCCCCCCCCACCCCCCCCCCCCCCCACCCCCCCCCCCCCCCACCCCCCCCCCCCCCCACCCCCCCCCCCCCCCACCCCCCCCCCCCCCCACCCCCCCCCCCCCCCACCCCCCCCCCCCCCCACCCCCCCCCCCCCCCACCCCCCCCCCCCCCCACCCCCCCCCCCCCCCACCCCCCCCCCCCCCCACCCCCCCCCCCCCCCACCCCCCCCCCCCCCCACCCCCCCCCCCCCCCACCCCCCCCCCCCCCCACCCCCCCCCCCCCCCACCCCCCCCCCCCCCCACCCCCCCCCCCCCCCACCCCCCCCCCCCCCCACCCCCCCCCCCCCCCACCCCCCCCCCCCCCCACCCCCCCCCCCCCCCACCCCCCCCCCCCCCCACCCCCCCCCCCCCCCACCCCCCCCCCCCCCCACCCCCCCCCCCCCCCACCCCCCCCCCCCCCCACCCCCCCCCCCCCCCACCCCCCCCCCCCCCCACCCCCCCCCCCCCCCACCCCCCCCCCCCCCCACCCCCCCCCCCCCCCACCCCCCCCCCCCCCCACCCCCCCCCCCCCCCACCCCCCCCCCCCCCCACCCCCCCCCCCCCCCACCCCCCCCCCCCCCCACCCCCCCCCCCCCCCACCCCCCCCCCCCCCCACCCCCCCCCCCCCCCACCCCCCCCCCCCCCCACCCCCCCCCCCCCCCACCCCCCCCCCCCCCCACCCCCCCCCCCCCCCACCCCCCCCCCCCCCCACCCCCCCCCCCCCCCACCCCCCCCCCCCCCCACCCCCCCCCCCCCCCACCCCCCCCCCCCCCCACCCCCCCCCCCCCCCACCCCCCCCCCCCCCCACCCCCCCCCCCCCCCACCCCCCCCCCCCCCCACCCCCCCCCCCCCCCACCCCCCCCCCCCCCCACCCCCCCCCCCCCCCACCCCCCCCCCCCCCCACCCCCCCCCCCCCCCACCCCCCCCCCCCCCCACCCCCCCCCCCCCCCACCCCCCCCCCCCCCCACCCCCCCCCCCCCCCACCCCCCCCCCCCCCCACCCCCCCCCCCCCCCACCCCCCCCCCCCCCCACCCCCCCCCCCCCCCACCCCCCCCCCCCCCCACCCCCCCCCCCCCCCACCCCCCCCCCCCCCCACCCCCCCCCCCCCCCACCCCCCCCCCCCCCCACCCCCCCCCCCCCCCACCCCCCCCCCCCCCCACCCCCCCCCCCCCCCACCCCCCCCCCCCCCCACCCCCCCCCCCCCCCACCCCCCCCCCCCCCCACCCCCCCCCCCCCCCACCCCCCCCCCCCCCCACCCCCCCCCCCCCCCACCCCCCCCCCCCCCCACCCCCCCCCCCCCCCACCCCCCCCCCCCCCCACCCCCCCCCCCCCCCACCCCCCCCCCCCCCCACCCCCCCCCCCCCCCACCCCCCCCCCCCCCCACCCCCCCCCCCCCCCACCCCCCCCCCCCCCCACCCCCCCCCCCCCCCACCCCCCCCCCCCCCCACCCCCCCCCCCCCCCACCCCCCCCCCCCCCCACCCCCCCCCCCCCCCACCCCCCCCCCCCCCCACCCCCCCCCCCCCCCACCCCCCCCCCCCCCCACCCCCCCCCCCCCCCACCCCCCCCCCCCCCCACCCCCCCCCCCCCCCACCCCCCCCCCCCCCCACCCCCCCCCCCCCCCACCCCCCCCCCCCCCCACCCCCCCCCCCCCCCACCCCCCCCCCCCCCCACCCCCCCCCCCCCCCACCCCCCCCCCCCCCCACCCCCCCCCCCCCCCACCCCCCCCCCCCCCCACCCCCCCCCCCCCCCACCCCCCCCCCCCCCCACCCCCCCCCCCCCCCACCCCCCCCCCCCCCCACCCCCCCCCCCCCCCACCCCCCCCCCCCCCCACCCCCCCCCCCCCCCACCCCCCCCCCCCCCCACCCCCCCCCCCCCCCACCCCCCCCCCCCCCCACCCCCCCCCCCCCCCACCCCCCCCCCCCCCCACCCCCCCCCCCCCCCACCCCCCCCCCCCCCCACCCCCCCCCCCCCCCACCCCCCCCCCCCCCCACCCCCCCCCCCCCCCACCCCCCCCCCCCCCCACCCCCCCCCCCCCCCACCCCCCCCCCCCCCCACCCCCCCCCCCCCCCACCCCCCCCCCCCCCCACCCCCCCCCCCCCCCACCCCCCCCCCCCCCCACCCCCCCCCCCCCCCACCCCCCCCCCCCCCCACCCCCCCCCCCCCCCACCCCCCCCCCCCCCCACCCCCCCCCCCCCCCACCCCCCCCCCCCCCCACCCCCCCCCCCCCCCACCCCCCCCCCCCCCCACCCCCCCCCCCCCCCACCCCCCCCCCCCCCCACCCCCCCCCCCCCCCACCCCCCCCCCCCCCCACCCCCCCCCCCCCCCACCCCCCCCCCCCCCCACCCCCCCCCCCCCCCACCCCCCCCCCCCCCCACCCCCCCCCCCCCCCACCCCCCCCCCCCCCCACCCCCCCCCCCCCCCACCCCCCCCCCCCCCCACCCCCCCCCCCCCCCACCCCCCCCCCCCCCCACCCCCCCCCCCCCCCACCCCCCCCCCCCCCCACCCCCCCCCCCCCCCACCCCCCCCCCCCCCCACCCCCCCCCCCCCCCACCCCCCCCCCCCCCCACCCCCCCCCCCCCCCACCCCCCCCCCCCCCCACCCCCCCCCCCCCCCACCCCCCCCCCCCCCCACCCCCCCCCCCCCCCACCCCCCCCCCCCCCCACCCCCCCCCCCCCCCACCCCCCCCCCCCCCCACCCCCCCCCCCCCCCACCCCCCCCCCCCCCCACCCCCCCCCCCCCCCACCCCCCCCCCCCCCCACCCCCCCCCCCCCCCACCCCCCCCCCCCCCCACCCCCCCCCCCCCCCACCCCCCCCCCCCCCCACCCCCCCCCCCCCCCACCCCCCCCCCCCCCCACCCCCCCCCCCCCCCACCCCCCCCCCCCCCCACCCCCCCCCCCCCCCACCCCCCCCCCCCCCCACCCCCCCCCCCCCCCACCCCCCCCCCCCCCCACCCCCCCCCCCCCCCACCCCCCCCCCCCCCCACCCCCCCCCCCCCCCACCCCCCCCCCCCCCCACCCCCCCCCCCCCCCACCCCCCCCCCCCCCCACCCCCCCCCCCCCCCACCCCCCCCCCCCCCCACCCCCCCCCCCCCCCACCCCCCCCCCCCCCCACCCCCCCCCCCCCCCACCCCCCCCCCCCCCCACCCCCCCCCCCCCCCACCCCCCCCCCCCCCCACCCCCCCCCCCCCCCACCCCCCCCCCCCCCCACCCCCCCCCCCCCCCACCCCCCCCCCCCCCCACCCCCCCCCCCCCCCACCCCCCCCCCCCCCCACCCCCCCCCCCCCCCACCCCCCCCCCCCCCCACCCCCCCCCCCCCCCACCCCCCCCCCCCCCCACCCCCCCCCCCCCCCACCCCCCCCCCCCCCCACCCCCCCCCCCCCCCACCCCCCCCCCCCCCCACCCCCCCCCCCCCCCACCCCCCCCCCCCCCCACCCCCCCCCCCCCCCACCCCCCCCCCCCCCCACCCCCCCCCCCCCCCACCCCCCCCCCCCCCCACCCCCCCCCCCCCCCACCCCCCCCCCCCCCCACCCCCCCCCCCCCCCACCCCCCCCCCCCCCCACCCCCCCCCCCCCCCACCCCCCCCCCCCCCCACCCCCCCCCCCCCCCACCCCCCCCCCCCCCCACCCCCCCCCCCCCCCACCCCCCCCCCCCCCCACCCCCCCCCCCCCCCACCCCCCCCCCCCCCCACCCCCCCCCCCCCCCACCCCCCCCCCCCCCCACCCCCCCCCCCCCCCACCCCCCCCCCCCCCCACCCCCCCCCCCCCCCACCCCCCCCCCCCCCCACCCCCCCCCCCCCCCACCCCCCCCCCCCCCCACCCCCCCCCCCCCCCACCCCCCCCCCCCCCCACCCCCCCCCCCCCCCACCCCCCCCCCCCCCCACCCCCCCCCCCCCCCACCCCCCCCCCCCCCCACCCCCCCCCCCCCCCACCCCCCCCCCCCCCCACCCCCCCCCCCCCCCACCCCCCCCCCCCCCCACCCCCCCCCCCCCCCACCCCCCCCCCCCCCCACCCCCCCCCCCCCCCACCCCCCCCCCCCCCCACCCCCCCCCCCCCCCACCCCCCCCCCCCCCCACCCCCCCCCCCCCCCACCCCCCCCCCCCCCCACCCCCCCCCCCCCCCACCCCCCCCCCCCCCCACCCCCCCCCCCCCCCACCCCCCCCCCCCCCCACCCCCCCCCCCCCCCACCCCCCCCCCCCCCCACCCCCCCCCCCCCCCACCCCCCCCCCCCCCCACCCCCCCCCCCCCCCACCCCCCCCCCCCCCCACCCCCCCCCCCCCCCACCCCCCCCCCCCCCCACCCCCCCCCCCCCCCACCCCCCCCCCCCCCCACCCCCCCCCCCCCCCACCCCCCCCCCCCCCCACCCCCCCCCCCCCCCACCCCCCCCCCCCCCCACCCCCCCCCCCCCCCACCCCCCCCCCCCCCCACCCCCCCCCCCCCCCACCCCCCCCCCCCCCCACCCCCCCCCCCCCCCACCCCCCCCCCCCCCCACCCCCCCCCCCCCCCACCCCCCCCCCCCCCCACCCCCCCCCCCCCCCACCCCCCCCCCCCCCCACCCCCCCCCCCCCCCACCCCCCCCCCCCCCCACCCCCCCCCCCCCCCACCCCCCCCCCCCCCCACCCCCCCCCCCCCCCACCCCCCCCCCCCCCCACCCCCCCCCCCCCCCACCCCCCCCCCCCCCCACCCCCCCCCCCCCCCACCCCCCCCCCCCCCCACCCCCCCCCCCCCCCACCCCCCCCCCCCCCCACCCCCCCCCCCCCCCACCCCCCCCCCCCCCCACCCCCCCCCCCCCCCACCCCCCCCCCCCCCCACCCCCCCCCCCCCCCACCCCCCCCCCCCCCCACCCCCCCCCCCCCCCACCCCCCCCCCCCCCCACCCCCCCCCCCCCCCACCCCCCCCCCCCCCCACCCCCCCCCCCCCCCACCCCCCCCCCCCCCCACCCCCCCCCCCCCCCACCCCCCCCCCCCCCCACCCCCCCCCCCCCCCACCCCCCCCCCCCCCCACCCCCCCCCCCCCCCACCCCCCCCCCCCCCCACCCCCCCCCCCCCCCACCCCCCCCCCCCCCCACCCCCCCCCCCCCCCACCCCCCCCCCCCCCCACCCCCCCCCCCCCCCACCCCCCCCCCCCCCCACCCCCCCCCCCCCCCACCCCCCCCCCCCCCCACCCCCCCCCCCCCCCACCCCCCCCCCCCCCCACCCCCCCCCCCCCCCACCCCCCCCCCCCCCCACCCCCCCCCCCCCCCACCCCCCCCCCCCCCCACCCCCCCCCCCCCCCACCCCCCCCCCCCCCCACCCCCCCCCCCCCCCACCCCCCCCCCCCCCCACCCCCCCCCCCCCCCACCCCCCCCCCCCCCCACCCCCCCCCCCCCCCACCCCCCCCCCCCCCCACCCCCCCCCCCCCCCACCCCCCCCCCCCCCCACCCCCCCCCCCCCCCACCCCCCCCCCCCCCCACCCCCCCCCCCCCCCACCCCCCCCCCCCCCCACCCCCCCCCCCCCCCACCCCCCCCCCCCCCCACCCCCCCCCCCCCCCACCCCCCCCCCCCCCCACCCCCCCCCCCCCCCACCCCCCCCCCCCCCCACCCCCCCCCCCCCCCACCCCCCCCCCCCCCCACCCCCCCCCCCCCCCACCCCCCCCCCCCCCCACCCCCCCCCCCCCCCACCCCCCCCCCCCCCCACCCCCCCCCCCCCCCACCCCCCCCCCCCCCCACCCCCCCCCCCCCCCACCCCCCCCCCCCCCCACCCCCCCCCCCCCCCACCCCCCCCCCCCCCCACCCCCCCCCCCCCCCACCCCCCCCCCCCCCCACCCCCCCCCCCCCCCACCCCCCCCCCCCCCCACCCCCCCCCCCCCCCACCCCCCCCCCCCCCCACCCCCCCCCCCCCCCACCCCCCCCCCCCCCCACCCCCCCCCCCCCCCACCCCCCCCCCCCCCCACCCCCCCCCCCCCCCACCCCCCCCCCCCCCCACCCCCCCCCCCCCCCACCCCCCCCCCCCCCCACCCCCCCCCCCCCCCACCCCCCCCCCCCCCCACCCCCCCCCCCCCCCACCCCCCCCCCCCCCCACCCCCCCCCCCCCCCACCCCCCCCCCCCCCCACCCCCCCCCCCCCCCACCCCCCCCCCCCCCCACCCCCCCCCCCCCCCACCCCCCCCCCCCCCCACCCCCCCCCCCCCCCACCCCCCCCCCCCCCCACCCCCCCCCCCCCCCACCCCCCCCCCCCCCCACCCCCCCCCCCCCCCACCCCCCCCCCCCCCCACCCCCCCCCCCCCCCACCCCCCCCCCCCCCCACCCCCCCCCCCCCCCACCCCCCCCCCCCCCCACCCCCCCCCCCCCCCACCCCCCCCCCCCCCCACCCCCCCCCCCCCCCACCCCCCCCCCCCCCCACCCCCCCCCCCCCCCACCCCCCCCCCCCCCCACCCCCCCCCCCCCCCACCCCCCCCCCCCCCCACCCCCCCCCCCCCCCACCCCCCCCCCCCCCCACCCCCCCCCCCCCCCACCCCCCCCCCCCCCCACCCCCCCCCCCCCCCACCCCCCCCCCCCCCCACCCCCCCCCCCCCCCACCCCCCCCCCCCCCCACCCCCCCCCCCCCCCACCCCCCCCCCCCCCCACCCCCCCCCCCCCCCACCCCCCCCCCCCCCCACCCCCCCCCCCCCCCACCCCCCCCCCCCCCCACCCCCCCCCCCCCCCACCCCCCCCCCCCCCCACCCCCCCCCCCCCCCACCCCCCCCCCCCCCCACCCCCCCCCCCCCCCACCCCCCCCCCCCCCCACCCCCCCCCCCCCCCACCCCCCCCCCCCCCCACCCCCCCCCCCCCCCACCCCCCCCCCCCCCCACCCCCCCCCCCCCCCACCCCCCCCCCCCCCCACCCCCCCCCCCCCCCACCCCCCCCCCCCCCCACCCCCCCCCCCCCCCACCCCCCCCCCCCCCCACCCCCCCCCCCCCCCACCCCCCCCCCCCCCCACCCCCCCCCCCCCCCACCCCCCCCCCCCCCCACCCCCCCCCCCCCCCACCCCCCCCCCCCCCCACCCCCCCCCCCCCCCACCCCCCCCCCCCCCCACCCCCCCCCCCCCCCACCAGGCTGATGGGAATTGTAGTTCCTGAACATCTGGAGAGCTGCAGGTTCCCTACCCCTGGGCTAGAAAAAGAGAATTTTTAGGTGGAGAGGCAACATGTTCTGTTCCTTCGGGTAATGGTACCAGATTCAGTAGTTGTGGGGGCTTTCATTTTGTGTGGGTAGTTCTGTATGGTAGAATTGGAAACTGAGAAATTTTATGAATTCCATGTAACTGTGCAGTAAGGCTAAAGTACTTGTGCAAAAAAAGGGGGCAGCTTCTTCTGTGTCACAGATAATATCCCATTACCATTAGGAGTAATATATTTTTAGCAGAAGTGTGTGGAATAACTGCAACTGAAGTGACAATAGGGAAAACAACTGGTGGGGGTGGGGGAGGTGAGTGGGATGACTTGGCCACTGGAAAAATCTTATGGTAAGCTGTACATGCAGAAAAGTCCAAGGTTCAGTAACACCATCCAGAATCACAGCCCAAAAGTAGTCAAAAGTCAGGTAGCAAGGTTTCAAGAGCTGCAGCAAGGCAGAAAACTGGTAGAATTATTAGCAGGATTGCAGACAAGTTGATCCCAACACTGGCTGAAGCCTTATATAAGGAGTTTCCTTACTGGTGTTATTGGGTCCCCCTTTAGGCTTCTCATCACAAGTGAAGTCCACTTCCCTACTCATGAGAAGTACTGAGATCCAGATCCTGTCTCCCTTGGCATTTTTTTAGCAGAGGGGAGGCCTCAGGGCACCAGGTATGTACTCCTGCACTTGGTCCACGGCTCAGCCTAAGCCCTTTGCCTCCTCTACCCCTGGGGTGCTCTGGGAAATCATGGTAGGTGGGTCCAAGCTGGGGCATCCAGGTCTGCTGGCTCTGCTGACACAGTGTTTCTTTGGGGAGGCATTGGGAAGACCATCTCACTGGAGAGGTCTGCCCAGGTGGGTCTTGAGGGCAATTTTCCTCCTCCTTACAAAGTATTTTACTTGGGGAGTGATAAAAACAGAAGAAACAGAGTTGCTTTAATAGTGAGACGTGATGTAGTACAGGAAGTTATAAGTTATAATGCCAAGTCTTGACGGAATAATATCAATTTAGGGGAGATCTATCAGAATATCCATCATTCAACGTTGTGCCCCTTGCTTGTAAGAGTTTGTGAGAGAACACAAATACTGGCTTTCCACCACAATGGGGGTCTGTTGTACACAGAAATTTATGTGCTCAAACTATATTGATCAAATTAAAAATTCTTGAGTTTATGAAGCTGGTACAGAGCGTTACAGCTAGCATTTATCATGTGTTCCAAATTATTTGGAATAGTTTCAGGGTTGTCAGTGTCCTGTGTCTAGTTCCCATTTTCTCTCTGAAATAATATTTCCAATTCTTCGGTACCAGTGTCAGATTTTTAGGAGATTAAGTTACTAGATACTTTAAATGTTTCCACCATAAGAAGTGGCCTGCATACCAATTATAGATGTCCAGGAAATGTTATCCAATTAATAAAAAGTAATTTGAATTTCTAAATGTTTAGTTACAGCTCTTTTAATCTATTTATGGGATGACATACTGATGGTGTGAAACATCATTGTCTAGTTGAGGATGACCGTTGTAACTTTTCTTGCTATAAAGATTATACATTGGAATGCTTCTTTGGGTGCAGTGATGCTGTAGTAGCAGAAAATATCTGTTGAAAGAGATAGGAGAAAGTGCCTGTGCCATGCTGTAGAATGTGACAGTAGCATGCACACAATTTAATTTCTGGAGCTGGAGAGTCTCTTGTGAACTGGATCCCCCCCACCACCACCATATTTTGATTTAGTGTTTAAAACTGATACCATTCTATCTTTTCCAATTTTTGTTTTATATGTATATGTTGCTATACATGGACATTCTAATTTTTCCAGAAAAATCAATCATATTTATAGAAGCCCATTCCTGGATTTTATAAAATAGAGAGAGGGGATGGGCAAGGCTAATAGAGGTGAGCTTACTTCTCAACTGATTCCAACCTAGTATAGTAAAGTTTGTTGTCTGTAAAGTAGATAGAAGCGTTCAGGGGCATGTATGAAAGAGGCAAAATGTATCTCCTGGCCAGTACATATAAGAGGTAGGTTTTGCCTACACTCAGCCAGGGCAGCTGAGAGCCCCCTGGGGCCCTGGAACAAAGATTATACCTGCCCCACTTCCACATGACCCTGATCCAAACTGCATATCATAACAAAACAAATGTTTCATTGAATCTGTAATAATAGAAGAACTGGGGTGTCCAACCATCTGTCTGTTTGTGGCAGGCGTGACTTATCCAAAAATAAAACTAGGAGATTTTAACTTGGCCACTAGCTTCAGGATGATTAGTTCCAGGGCCAAGAATAAGAGGCATGGGAATATCCAGCCCAGATTATCTCCTGACAACCCCCCCCCCCCCCGTCTATTTGCCATGGGAGCTAAGTGTTTCTATTTGTGGCAGGCATAAGATCAGAAAATAATGGTACATGTGTGAAAACTGGCCACCAATCTCATAATGATGATGGGATTTGCAGGGTTAAATATTAAGGGAATCAGAAAATCAGGTATGTGTTCATAATAGACAACATATAGTAAGAGTTTTTAAGCAACCTGTCATAGGTCTCTAATACTAAAATAATTTTTTTTCCTGCTGGGTGAAATGCTGTCAGCCAGGCCTACCTTACAGAGTTGTGAGGATAGAACAAAGGATAGGAGAACAATGGAAGCAGTTTGCATTTCCCATTGAGAAGAAAGATTTAGTATGACATTTGTTATAAATGTAATTTTTCGTACCCACTCAAGTAACTGGCATCTCAAAGATGGGTTTCACAGTTGCTCTTTTCAAAGTTTGGGTGCCCAAACAGTCAGTTCCCTCCAGCAGGTTAAAACAAGTCACATTAAGCAAACATCAAGCACAGCTATGTTATTACAGGGAACATGTTCACATTTGCTCTCCAAGTGGTACCCCAGACTTGTTCTGCATTTGTAAAAATAAAGCTAATTCAGTTTCTGAACTAAACTGTGACACAAATCAATTTTATTAGTAAAAAGCTCAATAGCAAAATCTGTAGTCTTATCTTCTAATGGTCAACCAATCTAAGTTATATGAAAAACAGACACGACAAATTCAACAGTGACTCTTGAATATTCAATAGATATCATTAAAAGTGTATCATATGGACTACTCAGCAGCAAAGGCCTAATAAAGTGATACTTCAGGTAAAAACAAGGCATACTCCCAAGTTCCCTCGTTTAAGGCACTTTGCCAAAGTCGCCAGAGCATAAAGATAGCTTTATTTTGATATTGTTGTTGTGTAACTCCACTAACATAAAAATGGTAAATTCTTGTTGGGAATCTCACTACAAGTGAAGTCAAGCAGACACTGAACATCAATCTCGGGGGGGGGGGGGAATCAAGACACGATTGCTACTCGCTGCTTGCTGTTTGCCTTTTAAAAGTGTAGTAATTTGTTATCTTCTATTGGCGGGACACTGAGAACCATGAGCAGAAGCTGACTGTGGTCCATTCCCAACCTCCGTTTCCCCCAGCAGGCCCTAAAGACAGGCAAACAGTTGATGCCTGGGCCATGGGATCCCAAGGGATCAATGGCATGATGGTTGGCTGGTAGGAAGGTGAATCAGGCAACATCATCACCATTTTCCTCTTTCTCTGTCAAGTCTTTTGTGTCAGAAGAAGGGTAAAGAGCAGACATGGCACCTGAGTTCACAGCAGGTTCATGAATCCTATAATAAATTATTTTGTCACAGATATCTGCAGTGATGTAAGAACTAGCAATAGGGATTGCTCTTTATATGCTGCAAGTGTGTGAATCATGACATTTCCTATTTTGGAAACCATTAAGCTTGGTGTATGTAGGAAGATGGGAAAATAAAATAAGGTTCCCTTTGGCTTATTACCAGAGCAATCTTTGCTTCAAGTCTTTCTGCACTGAAATCTAGCTTTTTAAATTTCAAAGCAATGAACTGGCATATAATTAAAATGTTGTATGTGAAGAAGGACTTTAAGCGATGAGCAATAAAATATTTTAAAGTTATACTGTGATGATATTAACTATTAAAAACACAGTGTTTAAGGGGAAGAGAATAGTTAAAATTTCACAACACTAAAAGTAAGGTCTGAGAAAACGAGGTCTACTCAAAAACAGCTTTCTGAACCCTCCGGGGAGGGCGGTATACAAGCTGAATGAATGAATGAATGAATGAATGAATGAATGAATGAATGAATGAATGAATGAATGAATGAATGAATGAATGAATGAATGCTATTACAATCACCATCCATGGTAGAGCCGGATCTATTTTTTTTAAAAGGGGGACAAAAGTACAGAACAAATCCCCCCATACATTATGTACGTTTTTTACTTGATATAAATGCTTATATAATCAACAACTCTTTTAAATGATAGAGTGAATTATGTTGTCCTTTATGATCTGATAATGACTAATTATACTTTTATATTTTATCTATAATGTTTGAATATCCCATCAGTCTTTCTGCACACATAAAAACCCAACCCAAGGAGAATGTTTTTCAGCATAGCCTTTTTCCTAGCATTTTTAAAAATACAGTAGATGTAATTTTGACATGGGAAACATCAAACACATTTCACACTCCTTTGCAGCCTAGTAAGGCGCAGCCCAAGAAAGCTTTATCTGGTAATTATGCTGCTAGAAGCTAAAATGATTAAACTAAAGCTATTGTCCTTTAGTCACTGGAAATGACAATAATGCTGGGAAACGCTGAAGGCAGTAGGAAAACCCACCTTGAAATGGACTGATTCAATGGAGGAATTCACAGCCCTCAGTTTGCATGACCTGAACAAAACTGTTAATTAGAGAATGCTTTATAAGTCATTAATTCATAAGTCAGAACAGGCCCTCCATTCTTGTTGTCCCCGCTTTACCATGGTGTAAAATCAGGCTCTTAAGGGAAGGCCAAGCCTATCAGATGAGATGGCAGGCCTACTTGTGGCCTTTGGTGAAGCCAGTCATCAAACAGCTTCTAGTTTTAAAGCAGCACACGCTGCAGAACGGACTACCTCTTCTGTGTAGTTGAGCCTCCCCAACCTGCTAGCAGCAGCCTAATGGGGGAAGGGTTTTGGTGTGCTGTATAATGAGCCAACTCTGCTGGGCAACTGAACCTCCCCCACTTCCTAGTGACAGCCCAATCTGAGGGAATGAGCGCACATTGCAGAACAAGCCATCTCTTCTGGGCAATTGTACTCCCTTGCCCCCCAACACACCCCTCTCTGCCTGGGAAACCTGTCCCACCTCACCCCCTGTGTCCAGCCCTGGTCCACAATTTATTTAAGATACCTCTTGAACCAGTATGATCCATTAGTGAGCAATAATGCCCACTGAAGAACGCACTTGAAACCTTATACCACTGAAAGTCAAAAGACTGCTAAGTGAGCCCTTTTAAAAGAATTCCAACCATTTCAGTTATCAAAGTCAGATGAATCAACTTGTTTTTATCTACTCCATTTCCTATACAAATATATGGATTTTTCCTGTAACATATAGTACCTTTAGTCAACTTCACTTGGTATGTTGAAGAAGCCCTTGGAAGCAGGATCTGGCTAAGTTAGATTACTGCATTGTGCTTTATGTGGGGATGTATGTGAAACATCAGTGAAGTAACATCTCATCAATGTTCAAAGGCTGGCACTGGTTACCAAACCATTTCTAGGTATACTTCACAATGCTGGTACATACCCCTACAACCCAAATAATTTGGGACTAGGATGTGAAGAGTCTTCTGTCTCCATATGGTGATGCCTAGTCAGCATTTGTAGTTATGCCCCAGGTATGTATTGTTGCTTCTTCCCTATCATGCTCCGGTCCCCAACTGCCTGAATGTCATGATCTGTGCCAACCATAATTTAATATCTGGTCAAATTATAATATTTCAGGTTTGTCAGATTACCAAGGCTCAGTCCACATCTGAAGGGATCAGAGGCAAAGGATGAACTCAGAACCATTCAGTGGGATGGTTTTTCAAGGAGTCAGATGAGTTCCTGAGGCAAGAGGCAAATTCACCAACAGGAAAGGTCTGATATCCAGAGAAGGGAGAGTTTCACCTCAGTCTTGTGCAGACTGTTCACACATGATGAGATGTCCAAACTGAAGAAGAAGCCTGTAAGCTGGGGTGGTTAATTGATGACAATAGATCCACTAGTTTTAATAAACTAGTTAAGTCCATAATGTGGTCTCGTGTTTTATTGGAGTACAAGGGCAAGCTTCAGCTCAGTTTTATCAGGACTGATCACACCTGATGAGTTGTCCTGACTGAAGAAGTAGCCTCTAAGTTGGGTTATTATAGAGCCTGAAGTATCCTGATTGGTCTTATCTGTCATATGCTGAGGCCCAGTTGAGTGATGTGTTCAGCCAAAGGCTCTTTCCGCACAGGTGGAATAGAGTGCCCCAAGCAAACGCCGTCCCTGGGGAGGGGTTCATACGATGCAGTAGTGCCGGCCTTGCCACCCCTGAGCGGCGCGAAAACTCTGCTTCCGAACCTCGCTCCCTGAGCGAGGTTTTTTGGAAGCAGCATCTTCCAACTGCTGCCATGCAAACAGCAGTGGCTGGAAGGCGGCCCCCCCCCCCCCCCGGTCCCTGAACGCCATACCTCGTTTCCTGGCTTCCGTCGCGTCGCAGAGGCCAGGGAACATGCCCCCCTGACCTGTGACTCCAGAGCCACTGCTCCAGCCTGTGGGGGGGGGGGTGTCCCCTGGCCTCTGCGATGCGCCGGAAGCCAGGATATGAGGTACGGCGTTCAGGGACCGTGCAGCCTGTGCGAAGGCTGCGCCACTGCCTGCACCCCTAATGGGACCATCCATGCGAACAGTCCCAGGGGGGTGCGGCGGCATTGTTTATGCCGACGCACCTCCACTTGCGCCCGTGCTGAAAGGGCCAACGTTAGAGTGGAGATAAGAGTATAGATGTTGCTGTGATGCAGATTGTAAGCTGGTGAAGATTCCTTCACAGAAAGCCCTCCCGGTGCCTTACCCTGCCAAAACAAACCGTGGTTTGAAGTGGATTTTTAATTCTGGTTCGGAGGGAAATTTAAATCATGGAAGCTGTGGCTTCTGAAAAGCAGAACATTCAGGACAGAATTGAATCATAACAGAGGAAGAGGGAATATACAAACCTGAGGCATGACTGTCATTGCCAACCATTTTTTGTTGTTAGATCATGGTTTGCAGTCACATCTGTGTGATGTGTGTCTGGTTAGTGTTTCTTGATCTGCCTTAGAAGTCAGGAAAAAAACACTCAGAAAAGCATGATTTTTAATTCTTCATTATATAAAGCAGAAGGCTTATCCTATGACAGGTCTTATTTATATTCTTCCAGGAAACTTTTACTTGAATAATCTCTCTTTCTCTGTGTAGTCACCAAGCTAAAGAGTGGTTCTACTTGACTGCTTTTGCATATGTACTTGCTTCAGAACAAATCTATTCTTGAATTCCTTGCAAATGAGGGCATGCGGTTGACTACAAACAGTCTGGTAGTGGAATCAAAAGTCTGGGATTGGCCTAAAAGCCAGTCATTGTGAATGGTGCTAATTATTACAAACACTCGGTTTTTGGCTTTATAATGTGGGATGATGCAGCTTCTCACTAATGTCATGACTTCAAGCAGAGGGAAGAAAAGATAACCACTGCAGTCCTCTTTGGAGCTGAGTAACGTGTACCTCTGCATTAGCCTTATAACAGCTTCCGTGGGAAGATGCCTGGACAACATTTTCATTTACTGATTTAAACATTTTGGATACCTGATATTTAGCTATATCCATGATGCCTTCCCTCTGCCCCCAAACCACCAAAAACTTCCAGAATGGATGCATTATGCAAAATATAGGCATGCAAAATGGCAAACATGGCAAATGAAAATAAGGATGGATGTTGGAATAGTTTACTTGCTAAATTGTGAGGATGACCGTTATCTGATAGTAATGGTTTTTGTAAATATTTGGAAGAATGCATTTATGCAAGCCAAATAATAATGTGAAAAAGTGTTCGTGTCTGCATAGTAGCATCTTCTCAGATTTCCTCCCTGTCCCCTCCCTCCCTCCCTCCCTCCCTCCCATTTCATTTCATTATTAGATTTATATACCGCCTTCCCCCGAAGGGCTCAGGGTAGTGAACAACAACAACATAATTACAGACATCAAATAGTCATAACATCAAACAACAAACCATTAATAAACGTACCATCAATGAAACATAAAATCATCAATAAACATAGAATCAATAAGCATAGCAACATAACATCTCATTATAAACAACAATAAACATAATATTAATCTAACATTATAATCAAACAAGAACATCAATAATTACAATATCATAAATAATAAAGCAACAATACTCATCAAAATCCAAAAACCTTTATTAGGCATAAAACAACAATACTCATAACAGCAGACATAATCAGCATAAATAAACAATAATAAGCATAGATGGCAACTTTCCCCTTCTGTAGGAGGACTTGTCAAATCAGTTTGTTGAAAGTTTGCTTTCTACTTTAGTGTGTGCAAAAATCATTTAATGATTTTTCCACTCGGTGTTGTAAAACCAACAAATGGATATTGCAACATACTTAGCATGACTAAATAATAGCATGACTAAAATAATAGATTGTATGAAGACTTTAAAGCCAGAGAGAATGATGCACAAGGTATTTATCCTGTTCCCAGGGTTTATTTTTTTCTGCTGGACCATTCATACATGAGAACTCTTTCATATTTTATTGATACCAAATGGAGGCTGCCAACAATGCAGCTATGTGGCATCGTGCCCATGGCTAGATGCAATCGTTGTCTTGCCACACAAGTTGGCCCGACTGCACATAATTTCTCCAACTTCTGTTAGATACTGCCACACACTTGATGAAATTCCATGCCACCGTTAGATTTGCTTGGTAAGCACAAATTCCTGAGAGCTCCCAAATATTTTTCTTTGCAAACACTGACTTATTTATTTATTTATTTAAATTTGTATACTACCCTCCCCTGGAGGGCTCCGAGCGGTGTCCAACAATCATATACAGACATATCTAGATAGGGATTATGAATGTGTTCATCGTCCATTGAATGGGGGGGGGGGGGGGTGGACCAGATCGCCTATATGGCCCCTTCCAACTGTATGATTCCAAGACCAGATAAGTTAAGTGATGAATTAGACATCTTATCAAGTCAAATGTGTTGCAGTTAAAGTACAGTGTCATTTTACAAATAAATTCAGATTCTATCATTAAATACAGAGCTCACATCCCAAAATGTTACTAGTAACTACTTAAGTTTTGTTTGTTTGGGTTGTTTGTTTAGTTAGTTCATTTATAGCCTACTTTTCTTTCCAGTGGGAACCCAAAGAGGCTTACAATATTTTCTCCTCCAATTTCTCCTTGCAACAGATCTGTTTGAGTGTGGATAACCAGCCCAGGGTCACCCAGGAAACTTGCATTGGCAGAGTGGGGATTTGAACCTGAGTCTCCCAGATGCTAGTCTGATACTCTAACCACTGCACACCACTAGCTCTCACTTAACATGACACACTATCATGTCATTGTACTACTGGGTTAAAATAGCCATGAACTACTTAAAAAAACATATCCACAAAGAAGCATGTATGCAATATACTCTTACCACAAATTCAAGTCTCGGGCCCTAAGATATTTGTCCAAAAACATTGGTAGTATCTATACGCCTTGACCTTGCTGTATGAACAATATAGTGCTAAGAAATGATTAGATGAGGTATTTGCACACTAAGTATCTTTTGGGTCATTGTCTGTGTCCATGATGCCTGAATAGAGTAGGTTGTTTTATTTGTAGGACTTTTGTGGAGATTAAGCTGTAGACATTTTCTTGAGGAGAGGAGCTGGGTTTTATTGTAGCTGGTATGTTTTTAATTTTGGAATTGTAAGCTGCCTTGAGCTACAAAGGAATGGTTGGGTCTACAAATATTTTTTTAAAAAAATAAATAAATGCAGTTTTTGAATTCTCAATGTGATGATATGAGCACATGTTTTGTGGCCAAGGTAGATAGCAGCAAAATGAAACTGGGTTGTAAACTTTTCTTTCCAGTTGTAACTGGTTGCCCCAAGTTTTTACTTCCCTCTTCTCTTACTGTAGATGTGTAATAAAATCTAAATAATATTCATGTAGTGCCTAGAAACCAGACATTGCATAAAAGTGAAATGGAGACATACTCTGTCTGTGGAATCACAGTCTAACATAAACATTAAGACGGGGAAGGGTAAATGGACAGGAAAAGACAGAGACCAAAGGATCTTTACTTGAGAAGGCAGTTTTGGAAAGGTGAGATTTCATATTTGCATAAAATGGGAAGGGAGATGTTGGGGTGTTCAAGAGAAATGCCTTAAGAAGCAGAAATCGAGAAGAGACAAGAAACTAAGAACCTAACCAAGTATATGACTAATCCAGCATTGTTTCATGTTATAACTTGCTAGATACTTCTGGGAAGCCCCAAAACAGAGCATATGAGCAACAGACATCACCTGTTGTTCATCTCTCTGTGAAATATTCAGTGGCCTGTTAGCTCTGAACTTGAAGATCCTGTTTTAACTGTTATAGCTAATAGTTGCTGCTAGTGTTGTTCTTCATGAATTTGCTTAATCTCCCTTTAAAACCCATCTAAACTAGCGGCCATTGCTGCCGTTTATGGCATCTAATTCAGTCCTTTATTCATTGTGTGAAATGGTGCATCCTTCTGACCGTCTTGAATGCACTGATAACCCATTTCATTGGGTGCAAGTGGGCCAAGTGTAAGAAGCCAACACGGGTCAGGGAAGCGTGACCAGTCTTGCAGTCAGATGTACATGGGGGGAATTCGCTGTAAAAAGGCCTTGTCTGCTTGGCACTACAAGGGGTCCTATCTAAAGGCTTTAATCAAGGTTGTTGTCTTGTGAACCCTGATTGTACAGAAAGGCAACATAAAAAATTTGTAATTTTTTAAAAAACAAAACTTTCTTGCTTGCTTTTGCCAGCAAAAAGGACAGCACGGAGTGCTTTTTAACCTCTTTCCTCTGACTCCACGTGCCTTATGAAAGGAGAAAAGGGACAAAAGGCCCCCCTTCTGCTGGCAAAAGCAGGATAGGGAGCTCCTTCTCCTCCCCAGCATCAGGCCAACAAGCGCTTTCTAAGGTTAATTCCCCCAGTGCACATCTGACATGTTTGGTGTATGGAATAGTTATGCCCTGAATTGTGATATTGTGAGAAAAGGAACAAAATTTCCCTTTCTACTTTTTCTCTCAACAGTTGTTCTCTTATGGTTCTCTTGGAAACTTTATGGTTCTCCTGGAAACAAAGCAAATGTATATGTATGCTCGTGCACACACAATCCCAGCATCAAAAGTGCCAACATTTCCAAAAGTGGTTACAAAGTGATTGTTATGAGCCCTAAAATGCTTTGTTACTCATGCACAGTTTAACTCTTGGGGTTGTGCTTTTATGCACTTCACAATTATTCATCATTTTCAAACTATTGACTGGATTGTATGAATTTTGCAGATTTGCCTGAACAGTTGATGGAAACAAAAATAATTTGAGGTGTTCTTTATAACTTGGAAGGATTTTGGGGGGAAGGGAGTTTAAACCTTAATGCATTGATAGTTGGGGAAAGTGGGAAATGCTGTTGTACATTGAATTAACTCAGTAAATGCTTACCCACTGTTTTGAGTCATTTTGTTTGGTCCTAATGAAAAGTATATACATAGCATGTGTGTTTGGACTGAAGTTACTTCTTTTGGTAATTTTCTTTCACTGGTCTAGTTTCCCTGACTCCACATGGGAGTGGGGAATGCAAAGAATAATTGCTCAATGTAAATTAAGTTGCTGGTTTATTTGCCAACTGAAATGGGAAGTTCAAAGGTGTGTTTAGTTAGAAGGAAAGATTAATAAGGAAGACAATTTCATTGACTTTCATTGATTTGAACGCATAATTCAATTTTATTAATATCTCAAAAGAAGACTACCATGAAATCAGGTAGAGGAAACAGAGCCTGCAAAGCAAAATATTTAATACTGTATAGACTATTTTTTAATTTGCCAACTGCTTTGCCATACTATACTTTTCCTCAGAACCACTGTGTGAGGTAGGCTATTTTATTCTGATTTTAAGATTATTTTATACTTTGTGTACGTTACCATTGTAATGTTTTTAAATTGTGTCTTGTAGCATACTTCTGTTGATGGCTATACAGAGCCCCATGTCCAGTCCACGAAATCAAGCAGCCGGCAAAACATACCTCGTTGTAGGAACTCAATCACATCCACAAATGAAGACCACCCTCACATTGGGAATTACCGCTTACTCAAAACAATAGGAAAAGGAAATTTTGCTAAAGTGAAGCTGGCTAGACATGTTCTTACTGGTAGAGAGGTAAGCTACATGTAAACAGTATTACGTGTTGTCTTAGTGATCATTTAACCCTGTGATACGTAGCAGACTTTTCTCGACCAAAATGCACACAATGGTGGTAGAGGCTTGCATGTAGAGTTGGATCTGCTGTTAAATAACTATAAAGAGGTTGCTGAATTCCCATGCTTCCCTTTTTAATTTTTTCCCTCCTGGTGAGGGCAGTAGAGCCAGAAATAAAAATGGTCACAGACAGGAAGTAAGGTTGAGAGCTCTTCCTGCCCACCTCTTTCTGCTTTACATCACCCCGCCCCCCCATGTCACTTCATAGGGAGTTGGCAGGACCCAGGTTGAGTGCTGTTGCTATCATATCTATCTGTAATCATTAAAAAGCAAAACATGTTTGTGGGAAGACAAGATAATCTGTATGCGAACCAGTGCAGCACATGGTTGGATGGTTTGATTTAGAGTACTGAGATTAGAATGTTGTACACAATCCTAGGAGACCTGGATACAAAACCCTGCTCAGTCACAAAGCTTAGTGTGATTACCATAAACCAGTCACTGACCAGATTACCACCCATGTCTTATTCTACCCCTTGTCAGCAGTAAATTCACCTCCTTTTCATGTGGGGCACATGGCAGGTATTGTGCACTCTTATCCTTGCCTCTTCAGTCTTTTTTTGGCTCAGTGCAGCAGTAACACATTTCCTTGCAAATCGTGTTCTCCTGTCCTGGGTTTGTGCGGTTACCATGATGCCTATTTCGCCTGCTTGGATCAGTGCTGGGAAACTGCATCAATCACAAACAAGCACGGGGAAACCTGGCAAAGGATTTGAGCTGTTTCTCCAGCAGGACTGGCGGTGACCCGCAAACCTGCTGGGCGGGCGAAAACTCCCAGTGAAAGTAGATTTAACAAAATAAGTATCTATGTAATATTTATGCAGTGATTCACTGACGGTTTCAGATGAACAAAGGTTTCAAGTTGGAATTGGTGAGACCCCCCCCCCCCCCAGTTGGTGCAGGCGTGGTGGGCAATGAGCTCTCCAGGGCTGGCAGAAGCCAGCATCGACCCTCAAATCCCCAGACAAGCATAGGTCTTACAGTTGCAGTTCACAGATATGTGGCACATTTAATAAAATAAAATCCACCAGAAGCCACTCGACCAGAGAGCAGAACAAAAATGGAGGTTGAAGGGGACAAGGAGAGAGCCAGCTGGAAACCTGGGAGGACACAAGTGTAGGAGGACACTGTTATGGGCGGGGAGAAAAAGGAGAGGGGACTGAGGGGGGGGGGAGGAGGCATTACACATACATTTACTTCGCCTTCCCTGCGAAGTGGAAGAAAAAGGTCGGGTTTTCCCCAATGCAGGGCTTCCCTTTAAAAAAGCATGGTCATTTCATGGAACATCTAACCTGAATCATATGTTGAAGCTGTTGCGTAATTAAAAATCTGAACTGAAGTAAAAGACTGCTTGTACCAGGGAACGCATTGGTGCATAATGGGCCCTTGTCTCTAAACCTAACTCACTCAGGAAGGGTCGATGAGACAAGTACAGTCTAATCTCTTCCAACAAAGGTAGGATAAAATGCAGACATTTCTTTTTGATATTTTCTCTGAAAAGTCTAACTCTGATTAACGAAATACAAACTAGGTGAAAATAAGAAGGATTTTTTTAAAAAAATATCTTAATTGCTTCTTTCCCCAGGCACTAAAACCTTTCATTGAAAGGGAATCAGCATTCAATTGTTAGTTGTGGTTTTAAGCAGAAATGCTTTTCAGATAATGTTGGATCCTCACACCAGCAACCTATCTTTCATCTCTGGAAATTCGACTCAGGGCTGACTCAGCCTCCCATCCTTTCAGAGTCGGTAAAATGAATACCCAGGTTGCCAGAGTTTAAGTGTAGATAACTGTGGAAGGCAATGGTAAACCACCCCATAAACAAACTCTGCCAAGTAAATGTGATGTGATGTTATCTATGGGTCAGTAATGACCTGTGCTTGCTCAGGGGACTACCTTTACCTTTGGAAGGGCGTTTGTCCTAGCCAGATCTTCTGCATTACCATCAGCAGTCCTGGAGAGAAACTATAGAAGGATTCCTTGATCAGAGAGGGTTTGCTCATGCTTGTCAGAAGAAACAGAATCCTTGGGAAATGTGGGTTTTTTTTCTGCTGCCCATTCTATAGTGCTGCTCAGTCTAAGTTTACCTGTTCATTGCTTAGTAAAACTCCAGGATGTTAGAGTCAGTTAGGGTTGAAAAGCTCTTTTACCACAAAAAAGCACATGCTACTATGCAAATTGCAACGTTCTTTTTATTTGTATATAAAGTCTGCCATATTTGATTGTTAAAGTTAACTTCCAAATTGTGAAGTATATTTAACCAGGTTAAGTATTGCTTTATAGTCTCATAATCTTTTATTGCTAGGTATTCAAAAGCTCTTTGTTTTTATTTGTTTTAAATCAAAATATCTATCTAAGAACATATTATGGCACAGCTGTACTTGGATTTGCTACTTCACAGTGGTATTGACAAATTGAATAAACTTTCAGGCCCATTCTTTGGTTGCTTTGCAATCTGTCTCATTTTCTTTGCTATTATCAGGCTGAACTATCTGCAAAATTAAATCCTCAAATATTTAAAACTTTAAAAACTGTAAACTTTCACCATGTTCTTAAAATGGCATATGCCATATTCAGAGAATTCCTTTCCTTTTTTTTAATTTAGGTTGCTGTGAAAATAATAGACAAAACCCAACTAAATCCCACCAGTTTACAAAAGGTGAGAATGTTATTGTATTAAATAGCTAAATGGAAACCTTATTGTGCTTGCCCTTATGGGATGACTACATAGCTCTGAAAATAGTTTATATGCTCTGAGTCACTGCTCAGAGACTTAGTTGAGCTGAGATGAATATATATTTACATCCGAGATGGGAGGGAAGAGTTGCTTGATCTGCGTTATGTGTTGTGTTTTGGCTCATGGCTTCTATTCCTAGGAGTGAGAATATGCTAGTAAATTTTGCAATGAGATGAATGAGTACATGTACCAATGGCATGTTCTTGTATGGAAGGTGAACAGCTAAAGGATCAGATTCTCAGTATATTATTATCAGCGCCTTAGATTTTCTATGTACCATACTTCTGCAAATGAGCTAAAATCATTGACTGTTTAACAGCCTTATTTATCATCCAAAAAAATTAAATTTTGGGGACCCAAAATCAGTGAAATTTGAGCTTTTGAGCCATGAAACTGTCATAGTTGAATCAGACCATTGTTCAATTGAGATCAGAATTGTCTACTCAGAGAGGCAGTGACTATTTCTCTCAATATAGCTTAGAACTGCCTCCATTTAGAAACTGTTCCGGGTAGCTCTGTGTGTCCCCTAGCTCTGTTTAGTGGTGGTGAATCTTATTGTGCAGTGAGAGCTGATCAGTACAGATATTTAGTATGTCCAGGCTATGTGCTTCATGGAGAAGCTATTCCACACAAGCAGTTTCAAGCACCCCCTATGGTGCAGCTGCATATTATAGGAATGTATAGTCAGAGCTTAGCTAATTTTATTAGAGGCAAGAAACATAGAGAGAGATCCACATACTTTGTTGGGTTGCTGAACATCTGCCTGTATAACAAGGACACTTCATTTGCATTAAATTAGGTAGGGAAGATCACACACAGAATGTTGGTCAGTAGCAGCAAGGACTGGTATGTTCTCTATAGTATGTTCTAAGTCCAAGATTATTTGGGGGGCTTAATCAGCCCCCTCCCCATAGAGAGCCAGTGTGGTGTAGTAGTTAAGGTGTCAGACTAGGACCTGGGAAACTCGGGTTTAGATCCCCACTTGTACCGTGCAAGTTTGCTGTGTGACCTGGGCCAGTCACACACACTCAGCCCTAACTCTGGCTAGTTTTTGAATGGGAGACCTCCAACGAATACCAGGGGTGAGATGTGGAGGCAGGCAGTGGGAAACCACCTCTGAATGTCTCTTGCCTTGAAAACTCTACACTGAAAGGTCAGCTATGACTTGATGGGGAGAAAATACTGTCCCTCACACACTGATAATTGTGTGGAAGAATTTATTCACCTCCTCAGATAAGAAACAAACTGCCTTCAAACAAAAATTTAAATAACATTTTATGTTTAAGGAAAAGTCACCTGAGAGGCTATTTCTTCACAAAGTTAAAAGACAGTAGAAATGATGTCATTCAGTCCATAATACCTCAGTTGAGTTCCTTGACCTTCGAATGATTCACCAGTTAGCAAGGAAGCATTGAATGACAATGCACAATTAGTGAATAAGAAAATATTTTTCTGCCTTTTAAAGTCTATTTAATGTTGCTTGCTTCTTATTCACTTATTTTAAGTAAAAGAAAGCGTTAAACTTAATTGGATCAAATATTAATCTTCCTAATTGTGTGGTGTAGGCTTGTGTAAATGTGTACATCCCACTAGTCCTACCTAAATTTTTACAGTAGGCATATGGAATAAAGGCCTTCTGCTTAATAGTAGTAAAATATTTCAACAGGTTATTCATCTGATAATTATTTTTAAATTAGGCAATTGACAATCTTCCAATATTCTATCTATATAATGAATCCTCATTCTGAGAAATGGCTTATTCTGAAAAGGTGGCATTTTTTGTTTTTTAACCAACCCTTTATCCCTTTCCAACATAATTACATAGTGCCTTTATGTATTCCAACCATCTTGTCCTGAAGGTTCTGACTTTTTACTTCTTGTTGCAGAATTTTAAGTGGTGCTGGCACTCTAATGTCTCTTCAGAAGCACAAGTATTCTGAAGTATCTGTTACAGGGCTATGTGATGTTATAAGATAAGTGGCAAGTGCCTGATATCCCTAATGTCCAACAAGGAAATTTGGCAGTCATTTCCATGGCTCTTGGTTTTAGCTTGCAGGAAAGGTGCTAGTACATCTTTTGAGAATCCTGAGCTAGTTATTTTTGTCATTCTTTATGTAAACCATGTTTCCAGGTACCTCTTGTGGAACAGTCTGTGCAAATCTTTCAGTGTCACACAGTTGTGCATATATAAGCATCACTGTAAATGAAAATAATTTTCTTTTTTTAAACAGCTATTCCGAGAAGTACGAATAATGAAGATATTGAGTCACCCTAATATTGGTAGGAATTTCCCATTTTTCTGCTGAGTTATATATTAAATGTATTTGGATTTGTATCTTTTCTAACTAGGCTTTTAGAGTTAGGAACAAATTCCTAGTGTAGATCAAACCTTTATAGATTTTGAGTAAATTGTCCAGTCTGTTTATATGGTGGTATCGTTTTCCTGAATGAAACAGCTGAATATTTCCTGTAGGAAATTAATTAATTAATTGGAAGTAAGGGTAGAATACCAGTAGGCTGTGTGGCTTGCACAGTTCTTTGACTGCTTTCCGCAAGGCCCCAGTGTTTTAAAGTTGGTTTTACAGTCTTTTAGTAAGAGCCTGTTCTAGAAGAATGTATTGCTAGTCCAACAAGCCAACATTAGGCGTACCCTTGAATATGTGTGCTTAAAGCATATATAATCAATGGTTTGACTGCATAGGATTGCACTGTTGATTCAAGAATGGAATGAATCTGTGGTAACTGTGTTTTTTAAAAAAATATGATAGTGATCACACAAGAAGTTTTTAAAATCAGTTTTGTTTAATTCAATATCACTGTGTTGTGACAGACTGAGACCTGTGAATGAGAAACAGGATTACAAAGTGTATAACTTTCCCTTTCTGCTTTAGTTTCCGTTGCTTTTAGAGCCCTACTTTGTGATGACAATTCTTCTGGCTGAGGAAGGCAGAACAGTTTTGTTCCAGAGACAGTTATTGTTCCTGAATCGGCCAGAGGGCTTGTTGCATACAAGGTATACATATTGTTGCATACAGGGTATGCCCTTTTTCCTCCCTCTTCCAGCAGAGGGTGCTGCTTTTCCAACATGCTTGGCTCTTGTTGGCTTACATAAACTTTTAAATAAGCAACGATCCTATTGTTAATACACTTGATGGGCAGTGCCCTTCTGATTTTTAACAGTTCTGCAACCTTCCCTAGTATTTAATTGCTATCTTTAGTTGAATCAGAATTTGCCCTGTTTCTAACCTGAATTAGTTCTGGAAGAGAAGTGGGTGGTTATTTATTTTTTTAAGAATTTGAAGTGTAGATCTAAACCTTGACTTCAGCATGGATTTCCTTTATGATATGGATAAGGTGCATCAGTTGAAGATTATTATTCTAAATCATTTTTTCTGTACTGCTTGAGGTAATTCACTGTCATTCTTTTATCTTTCAGTTAAATTGTTTGAAGTTATTGAAACGGAGAAAACGTTGTATCTAGTAATAGAATATGCCAGTGGAGGTAAGTCAGTGCTCTCTTCTGCTTCTGTGGGTAAGTTAGAAATACATGAATTTGAAGATGGAGGTTCAGCTGATATAATGCACTTTTGGTGTTTTTTTGCATGATTCATAGCTTCATGAAAACCATAGTCAGAAGTAAAGACATTTCTTCTTGTCAGTGCTGTATCATCTATTCATGTGTTTTTAAAAGAGGATTGCCAGCCAGACCTGAGTTATGACAAGCAAGAGATGAGATGGGTAAACCTGAATCTAGATCAGGGGTGTCAAACAAGCGGGGGAAGGGGGGATTCAGCCCCTTGAAGAGGCTTATCAGACTTGTGAGCCGTGAGACAACCCACCCCCTTCATTCCCTGTTAGTGCTCAGCCACATAGAAGGCCACAAAAGCAGCTGATTAAAAAGACTCTCAGAAGATCAGCTACATTTCCAGCCATCGTGATGATGCTGAAATCAAGGGGTAGCAGCTCTCAAAGGGGTACAAGAGCTCACCTTTCGCAGCCATGCATGAGGGAGGTTCCCAAGGACTTAGAAGTAATGTTTTCTAGCAACCTCATCATAGTCCACAGCACTTGCCACTCAGCGGGCCTTGGCCTCTGATGGAATACTCTTACCCCTTCCATCTCTTTAGCTGGTGAGTTTCCGGCACAGTATGAAACAACTGAATAGCCCTGCCCACCGCTAGTCAAGTTTCTGGGATCAGGGCTAGCCCTACAGAGGCAGAAAGAGATCAAAGAGTAGCATACTCCCCTCTTACCAGTCATGCATAGTCCCAGGATCCAGACTAGCCTTGTCCAGGCAGGAGGCAAGTTAAAATCAGTACCTTCCACTGGCTATTCAGAGACCCTCACTCCAATCTGAATAATTGTGGATGTTGGCCTGACTGATGGGGTGCTCATTGTCCAACTCTCTTAGCTCAAGGCAAGCTCTCTATAGCTGAGACAGACCCCAGCATAAGTTGGCAGAAATTCCAGGCAGTCATACTAGTCCTCTGCATTTTCATGTGCCATATGGGGGGCAGTCATGTCCTCATGCTAACAGATAGCACTACGACAGAAACTCATGTCAGGGTGGATTGAAGTCCCATGCACTCCAGCACTGCTGCAGTGCCCAACACTGCAGCAATGAATTCAGCGTCAAAGCTAACTGGCTGAATTGCCAGGCTAAATCTGGGGAAATGAGCCCTGAATCAGAATATCTTTCCATCAAACAGCAGAGAAATAGAGCTGTCAGTCTTGGATCTCGTTACCTTACCCAAAAATATGAAACTTCCAAGATTCTTTTGAAGTATAAAATAGGGCCATGGTGGCAAACCTATGGCACTCTAGATGTTCATGGACTACAATTCCCATCAGCCCCTGCCAGCATGGCCAATTGGCCATGGGAATTGTAGTCCATGAACATCTGGAGTGCCATAGGTTCGCCACCACTGAAATAGGGAAATGTGGGGAAAGAGTAGTTCTTTGTTCTTGGCCAAGGTTTGCTGCATGCCTACCCACTCAAATCCCCTCATCATGAGGGTCCTTAGCCGGTCAGAAGAGAGCTGAACAAATATTCCTAACCCTTTATGGTCAAACATGTTCTTATTCTGAGATGTAGTGAGTAAGGTGACACATGGGTCTTTCCCATAGTAAACGACATCTTGGGGGAAGCAACCAAACGCAAACTGGTTCCACATATCTACCTGAAGACTGAAAAGAAGATACTAGAAACCTTTGGATATGCAAGGCCAGTCATCAACACATTGCTGTCTTCCAGGAAATCTCCACAAATCAGATTTATAAAGCAACATAAAAAGCATCAGAAAGTTCTTACACAAGTGTGTGGATTTTTTGACAGCAAGGTTCAGAGCTCTAAATTTCCTTTGTGATGTCTTCCTGTAAGGTCTTCACCCAGATATTCACCAAAGCCACTATTTTCACAGTTCTCTTTGTTTATCCTCGTGTCCAGCATTTCTTCAAGATTGCAACCCTTTTCAGTCATCCTAACAGTGCACTGCTTTCCCACTTGGGATCTACCCACGATCTTCAGAGTCTCCATAAAGGCCTCTTCAAGACCCTCAAGTAGATTCCCCTTGCAGATTCTACCCTATAAGTTTCCCTTCCTGGTTTCCATAACCTCACCCAGAAGAGTACAAGAGCTCAGAACCCCATCCACAAGAAAGAAACTTGGCATCTGCCAAAAGGACTCTGTGGTTGTATGGAATGACCCCACCCCCATTCAAAGGTCAGTTCCTCTTTCACAGAAATAAAGCACTACTGCTCTTGTGGTTGTCCAAGTCATCCTTATGAAAAGGAATGACACACATTGTACATATTCAGACCCATGAAAATTTGTATCAGAAGCACCACAGACTTTAAATTTTCAGATACCCTTTTTGCATTGTTTCACCCTTCGCCCATGGGTTGGAAGGCTTCCCAGACTATAGCCACCAACTATTTCCCTCATGTATGAGATCAGCATCTCTCAGTCACCTTCAGGATTGCTGACTACTCCATTAGGGGTTCAGCTTCCACAGCAACATTCTCCACAGTGCCTTTTTAGAGTAATCCTACAGAGCATCTACCTGACTTTCCTTTTCTACTTATGAACAATACTATAAGCTGGACAATTATGCCTCATCCAGAGCAGCCTTCTGCATCTTTTCCCAATTGGTTCCCCAGGCTTTTTGTGCCTGGAATGAAGTAGCTTTCCATAATCCCTCCTAAAGATACTCATTGATGGAAAATGAATAATTCAGCATACTGTGTAAGTTTTCTTCAGTGGATTCAAAGATATCCTTTCCAATCCTGACCAGATATCACGGTCCAACCCAGTGACAGTGAGGACTCCTTGGAGGAGGAGGGTTCCTGTGCAGCTAACCCACAGCTGGCAGCAGATGACCAGCAGGGAGATCCTGGAAGTTAGCTCAGAGGCTTCTCCAACACCTGACTCTGAGGCAGCCAGGGCAGACCAGCCACCTGGCCCCAGCTCTCCAGAGTCATCAGCCCCCCTGGAATCCTGTAGAAGAGGATGAGATCAGAACTGCAGGTGCAGTGACACAGTGCACTCCTGGCTGCTCAGCTCAAACTGCAAGCTGGCAGTGGAGAGGAGTCTTTGCAGGATGGCTCCTAAGACGCAGGCTGCATGTGTGAGTTCCTTGTGGGTAACTATAAAGTCTCCTGGAAGGAAGTGCGGGGCATGGATGCAGTGAGTTCAACTAATACTGAACCTGCTGACATCCTCCTTATTGATTCCTGGAACTTTGGCCCTTGGACTATATTAGTGGCTCCTGTAAATTGTCTGACTTCCCCGACCTGGACTGCTTGGCTACACTTGTGGAATAATCTCCGACTGTTGTTGCTTGAGAGTTGAGAGAAAGATGGCAGCCAGGACACCAGGACCCTGTTGGGAACCTACTTTCCTTGAGAGACTAAGTCAATACCCATTCAGTTGCATTCAGAACATATTATACGTTAAAGTTCAGATACTCCTTAGTTCAACAAAGGGGACTTCTGATCTCCATACTGTAGCAAACTATATTTTGAAGAGATGTCTTGCACTGGCAATGGAAGGGGTCTGCAGAACTTTCAGCATAACCCTGCCAGCAGAGCAGAGGGGAAGGACTAATCCTTAATAGGTTACCCATCAATTCACCCATGAAAAGAAACTCTCAAATTAAGTCTGCTGCTTCATTCTCTCTAACATGCTCTTTTCCATATGTAGTAATGTGATTATTTTTCCATTGGGAGATATTTCATCTCACAAGCAGCCACCTACAGACTGAAGTAGTACAGTCTAGGCGCAGATTTACTGCCTCATCTGCTTTTTTATGAGAGCTAGATGTGATTTTTCACCTTGTTACCTCACTGTAATGGCTTTTCACTCCTTCCAATTAAGCTTAACCTCTTTGATTTAGTTGGTCTGATGTAGAGGTTACTGAGAGGAAATTCTAATTCCGGGCTGCATTCACTAGTCAACACTTATTCCTTGGCAGAAATTCTGCTAAAATGGGGAACTATTGATGCTGAAGGGAACTGTATAACACGAGGAACTGAAGTGCCAAGGCCTATTGTTATCCATCTGCTACAAAGTCCACACTGAGGCTCATTTCTTCACTTTTTATGAGCACTGAAAATCCAGGGAAAGGATTTGAAACATATCTTTGAGCATCATGAATGTTTGGGTCTTTCCCTTGCTGTGGTTATGGCCCCGGTAGAACACTCTAGAAAAAAACTGTGTTCCTAATGAAATGCAAGAAGTCAAAGAACATCTGGTTTTATCTGGTAGCTGGGCTCAAATACTTTTGTCTTTTTATCTGGAATCCAATGCAATTTAAGTTTGTTATTTCTGTTATAGGAGAAGTATTTGACTACTTGGTCGCGCATGGAAGAATGAAAGAGAAAGAAGCACGTGCAAAGTTTAGACAGGTACAGAAGGCTATCAGTGAAAAGATTATTTGAAACTTTGTACTGAAAGTATGATTTATTGCTGAGAACTAAAAGTAGGAGTTAGAATATTCTGAAGAGGAAATACGTTTCATTAGAGAGTGTCATGGAACCCAAAAAATAGGGAGCTGGGGGGGGAGCAAAGGGGGAGCAATGGGTCTACAGCAGGGGTCGGGAACCTTTTTCATTCAAAGAGCCATTTGGCTCGCTCGCCCACCCCCCACTCGCCCACCCTGCCCGCTCGCCCCCACCCGCCCACTCGCCGCTTGCTTGCCCCCCCGCCCGCTCCCCCGCTCGCTTGCTTGCCCGCCCCCCTGTTCGCTTGCTCGCCCCCCCGCTCACTTGCCCACCCACCCACCCACTCACTTGCCCACCCGCCCACTTGCTCACCCGCTCGCCCTCGCTTGCTTGCCCGCCCGCTCGCCCGCCCCCCGCTCGCTTGCCCGTTTGCTCGCCCGCCCACTTGCTTGCCCGCTTACTCGCTTGCCCGCCCGCTCGCTCCCTCGCCCACTCGCTTGCCCTCGCTTGCTTGCCCGCTCGCCCGCCCCCCGCTCGCTTGCCCGTTTGCTCGCCCGCTTACTCGCTCGCTCCCCCGCCCCCCCGCTTGCTCCCCCGCCCACTTGCTCGCCCTCGCTCGCTTGCCCCCACCCCCGCTCCGCTCGCTCACCTGCTTGCCTCGCTGGCTTTAATTTCTGCCTGGCTTGCCTGGGAAGGGGCAGCCACGCCGGGAGCCGCAGGAGAAGCAGCGAAGAGCCGCGGGTTCCCGACCCCTGGTCTACAGTGAAAGGGGGACTCCATGGAAGTTGTCACCCTTAATTCTTAAAAGGCATACTTTGCAAGTTACTCGACATCTTTCAAAATAGAAGTCACCTTTAAAGTGCTGTAAGAATCAAGGGGGATCCCTGAAACCCTTTCATCTGAACTGTCACTGAAAAGATAGCGTTCATAAATTTAATTAAAATCTGGATTACTGATAAAAACTGGTTTACTGATATTCATTATTGGCTTAAATACAATTTATACCAATTTACACCAATACCAACTCTGTTCTGCCATATAAATTTAATTTAGTAATCTCCATTTGGGCTCTTGTTTCTTAGATTTGCTTTCTATAGCTGGCTAAAGACATACATTTAGAAATGAGTGGAATGGTTTGAAAATCAAAGAATTTGGGTAGTGAGATAATTGTTGGTACCCTTAATATGTAAGGAAAAGAAATATGAAGGCTGAAAATTCAAGGTAGATTACTGTATTTTGGATCTTTACCTCTCTTTGATCCATAATAACAAGGACTGTGGTTGAATCTAGTTCCAGGTGAGATTGAAAGGGTCATAGGTGAACTTCCATTTCTGACTAGGGAAAACATCAGTATGCACTCCTTTCAAATCCACTCCAACTCCCTTAGTGATTGGTGCAAGGGTCAGCTATAACCTTCTTTAGGCCCTGGTGACTCCCTGACTATATCAACCCTTGACATTCTTCATAATGATTACCTTTACAGTATATTTGGGTCTTTTAAAGATGCCATTAATATGGTGATTCTTCTTTCTGCTGTTAAGATATAAGCTAATTCTCAGGTTAAACTTATAAAACATAGAAATTGGTATATAAAGCAAAAGGAATGTTTTGAAATCTAAATGTAAACATTTAAACTGAACTAGCAAGTTAGGCATATGGAGAGATAAAATTAGAATAGGTTCCTGCTCTATATTATATTAAGTTTTGTGTGTGTGTGTGTTCTCTTACCAATGTTCATGGTGATATTTCAGATTGTGTCTGCTGTGCAGTACTGCCATCAAAAGTGTATTGTTCATCGTGATCTTAAGGTGTGTTTGCTTTCTTTCATTCAAGATTTAGAACTGTGCCATATTTACTCAAAAGGAAGAAAACCCCATATTTAAAAAAAACCCATCTGTTTTTTTTTACTGGACATGAGAATTCTTCCGTAATGATTTAGATTGCTGGGCTGTAGATAAAGCCCAAGATCGTTGTTCTGTAAATCACAGTATTTTAAAAAACAAAACAAAACACAGAACTTTTAAAGCTTATCTGTCTCATTTTAAATATGTCCACTTTCAGACTTTTTGTGTTTTCCCTCTTAGGCAGAAAATCTTCTTCTTGACGGAGACATGAACATTAAAATTGCTGATTTTGGTTTTAGTAATGAATTTACCATTGGCAATAAACTGGACACTTTTTGTGGAAGCCCTCCATATGCTGCTCCAGAACTCTTTCAAGGAAAGAAATACGATGGCCCAGAAGTAGACGTCTGGAGCCTGGGAGTCATTCTTTACACTCTAGTTAGTGGATCGTTGCCATTTGATGGTCAGAATTTAAAGGTAAAGCTGAATATTGTAATTGTTTAGCTATAATAGGCTTCAAATTTTCTTCCTCATCAATAATTTTTTTCTTTTAAAGGAACTGAGAGAACGGGTGTTACGGGGGAAGTACCGGATACCATTCTATATGTCCACAGACTGTGAAAATCTACTGAAAAAGCTACTTGTGTTGAATCCAATCAAGAGAGGAAGCCTGGAAGTAAGTAATCTAGTCATTATAATCTTTTGAGGGTTACATCAGTAAAATATGTTGAAATACAGATGGAATAGTGTGCTGCTATGTCTCCTTTCTGGTGCCTCTATTCTAAACTTGCTCTTGGGTCCATTTTTTTTAAAAAAATCCCACTTTGAAGGCTCGTTTGCAGAAGAAAAAATGTGCCGTCTACATTGTTGTGTGTGTCAGTGAAATAGGCAGGAAGCTCACCCAGTCCACAAATGCTAGGAAATGGTGACCAATTGTCATGGGTAATGCAGGTACTTAGTCTGCAAGGAAGGAGCTTGCTGGTTCCTACTAAAAATGGATTTGCATTTGGGAAGTCTGTTAACACATGAAACTCATCTGCAAGTCAACCTCCCTGATGTCCAGCTTCTTTTGTATAATATGTTTAGGATTAGGGTGTTCATTTTCTCACGTTAGTACTATTAGACAAACCGAGGATCAATCAATGAAGTCTTTGAGGTTGAAGCAAGGCAAGAAAAGTGAAGATCATTATTCATATAAATGGTTTCGTTATATGCTTGTGTAGACCAAGACATCCAAACATATTTAGATTCCAAATGAAAAACTGGCTACTATTATGTAAACGTTGTACCTGATGATGGTTTAGTTTTAAAAGATACTTCTGTGCAATTGTTTACTGTGGTTTGGCATGAAAGTTGTTGGGCTTTATTTCAGGGACATACTTTGGCCCTTCTAGCACATTTAAGAGCCTGGTCCAGTGGTGGGATTCAGCCGGTTCGCACCACTTCAGCAGAACTGGTTGTTAAAATGGTGCTTGTGAACAACCAGCTGTTAAATTATTTGACTCCCACCACTGGCCTGGTCATAATTGTTTCTAAGTTCTGTATCCCAGAAAGATTTGTCATCAGTGACCTTTCTTTCATCTTCAGAGCTCTGCTTTGGTAGCTGGAGATGGTATTCCACCAAATTAATCTCCCTTAATCACTTTCTGACATAGATAATTTAAACACTAGCTTGGAGATACACCCCTGGTTGCCAGCGACCGCATGCAGACTGATTCTTTGTCAGGTTACTAAAGGGATATGGTTGTGAGTACTTTCTGCTTCACTGATGTGTAGCATACATTGTTATAATCCTCTGTAAAGTTAAATAATTGGGATCAGGAGAGGTCAATTCAAGAATAATGACCTCATAAAATTTTGAAATCAGCAAGTCTGAAGGATGAATAGTGCTTGTATTGAGGGTGGTCTTTGTTGCGTTTTCTACTAGTTTCATAGCCCAAGCAGTAGTGGGTGCATATTTTCACAGCTTGTTTCAGGTTTGGGAGTGGAGGAAGAGAAGAAAGAGACATTCTGGCACTTCAAAATATTGGAGACTTCTCGCATGGTTTCAGTATGTGATGGGAGGAACAGGATTGTGTGTTCCATCCTTCTCCCAGTCTCCACACATTGATTTCAAGTTCTGGGTACTTTTTGTAAGCAAAACATGGAGAGGCAACTCTCCAGACAACCAGGAATCCTCTTCCTCAGTATCCTGCATAGTTTTCTGCCACTCTCCCTAATTAGCAGAAGGAGAATCGTGTATAGCAGTCCTCTGTGTGTGCTATCTTTGCTTAATAATTCTAAATGGTAGCTTTTTGTAGTTCTGAATTGGCTTATCTGGCAACAAAAATTTGATCTTTCAAGTGTGGAGGTATACAGCCATATATGGAGATATACTGTGTTGTGTCACAGAAAGCCTGAGGAATCAGTGCTGCTCCTCAGCTTTACAGCACTTGCCAATAAAGAGCATTTTAAAAAAGTCTTTACAAGACCTGCATCAAGTTTTCAATAGTGTTGGTAATTTATGATTATTGTACTAGCCTTCTTCATATGGTTTGCTGATAATCTGTATTGGTGCAGTTTTAGGAACTTAACTGTATGACTAAATACCCAGTAACACTGTACAGTTCTCTCCAATCCTCAGTCAAGTTGTCGTCTATAGCCTTACAAGAATTAACCGATATTTGGTTCAAAAATGGGTTACATCTAAAACATGGTGTTTGAAGCAGAGTGCATGAATGCAAGGTCACATCTGTACAGGCCCCTTTTAAGGCAAAATCTTATTTTTCAGCAGGAGCTGTTGCACAAAGATGAACTGGTAGTGCTCTGATAAACTTAATTCATATTTTGCTAAGAAACAATAAGGTTACCATGCTTTCTGTACAGAGAGCTTCAGTCATGTAACAGAAAATGAGAATGTTTAATGTAAGACCATGTAACAGTCTACAAGAGAATATCTCAGATGGATTTTGCATGTGTAGCAACTATTTTGAGCATTATTTTCAGTGAAGCCTGAATTCTTCAACTGTACACATTGTTTGACATGGAATTTGTATTACTACTTAAAGTAGAAACATGGGTTTTTTACAATAAAGGTGGCCTGACCTAATTTTTTTATCATTATTTGAGGCCGTATTTATGTTTGCTGTGGTTTTTTCTGCTGCTTTGGTTATCTCTGCTGCTTTGTGCTTCAAAACCAAACTACATTCCTAAAATATAATGTTGACCTTGAAGCAATGGCACTTGCTGCTTATCTACCATGCGTTTGGAAGACAAAATCATCAATAATGCTTCATCTGAAGTTTACCTAATAAAACAGGAGCAAAGTTTTAAAAAATTAAGCTTTTGAACTATTCTTTTGAATTCTGCTATTCTGAACCATTAATATGACTTCCTGGAGATAGACAAGTTGGGCAAAAGCAGAGAAGCAAAATATGCTGACACATTAAGTTATTGAGTTATTTTATTTTTTTACGTGGATGCTCAAGCTGGGAATGCCAGGGCCAGGGCCTTGGACTTATGCCACCCAAAAGGGTGGCAAAGTCCATGCAGCCCTATGCAGGGGTTTCCAGGTGGTTGGGTTTTTTTGTTTTGTAGTCTCAAAACCTCCTTTATTTTTTTTTTTTACATTTATACTCTTTCTGTATGCAGGATCGCTAGGCAGCTACAGCATTAAAAACATCCCATTAAAAAAGCAACATACAAAAGTTAAACCCAACACCCCCACCCCCTAGCAGCATTATAGAAGGTATCCGGGGAGACTAACCAAATGTTTGGGTGAAGAGGAAAGCCTTTGCCAGGTGCCTCTACCCATACAGGGTAGGTGCCCAGCGCATCTTTGAAGGGAGATTATTCCAAAGCCTGGAGGCGGTGCAGTGGCGGAGCCATCCCCGGCTGCCATGGCCTCTGAATTGGGCTGTAAATCAACCTCAACATCAACTGTCTTTATTGGCATAACCGTACAATAACATAAACAGAAAATTCATTCAGACCAAATGGAAGGAAGAAGAAAAGGAAAACAGAAGAAAAAGAGGAGGGAGGGGGAGAAGATATTAATCAATTTTTCCCCTTGGAACGGTGAGTTGTATATAAATCAAGAAATTTGGCTACTGAATCGGTTACATCACTGCTAGTGCTGTCTAATTAAAAGACAATCTTCTGCGAGTTAGAGGCATGTTCTCTTTTGGCTAACAGCAGGTTTTGGAAGCAATTTTGTTCTAGGCACTGTATAAAAGGGGCAGTAGAGTAAGATGTGTACCATGGAGTATACACAATCCCCATTACTTGGGTGGTAAGGAATTTTAGCTAATCTTCCTGTTACAGTTGCTTATAGGAGAGCATTACAGTAGGCCAGCATCATTGTTCTGAAAGGTATTTGGCCCCCCTTCTTCCCGTAGAAGGGATACCTAAGGCAAGAGGTGAGCAGGACCTAGTGGCCTTTTCAATTAGGAATTAATCGTCCTGGTCTGTATCCTACTATACAGTTCTTAAGGGCTGTAAATCTTAAGAACTGTATAGTAGGATACTGACCAGGACCATTAAAGTAGGTCTAAGAGAATCAGTATTTTGTTTACCCAGAACAAGAATATTTTAAAGATTGTCTTTATGCATAGGTCTCGTAAAGGATTTTTTTCTGAAAAATGATAACTACATTTATATCTCTTTAATATTTAGTAGTTTTACTCTTTATAATTTGTGTCATTTAGAACATAGAAGTCAGTTAAGATAAGTAACTTTAAGTAAGAGAGATGGATGAATAGATTTTTTTCATATCCATTTGGAATGCAATCTAGGTTTTGGAAGAAAAACGCTGCTGTTGCATTGAGACATCCTATCAGGCTAAACTTGGCTAGTGAACTTGGCCAGTTGCTGGGCACACCTTATGTGCCTTGCCCTTCCCTGTTCTCTACTATCTTCTTGCGTGAGGCACTGTGAAGGAGTAGTGGTTTAAAACTAACCCTGATTGCTAGGCATATAAATGAATGCATAGCTAAAACGAAGGTAGCATCCTTCTACCTACCATTCTGAACCAGAGCTGAAGGGTTACAGCCCTGGCTTCTTGGGGGAGGGGGCTAACTCCAGTCAAGCCGTGCACTTGCATCTGGTAGATCTCTGATAACTGGTATTGGTTTTAAGCCTGGATTCCTTCATCATACTCTGAGGGGAGAGGAGTGGAGCATGCGAGAACCCAGCAACAAGCCAGGTTCATTCACATTCAAGCTTGATCTTAGGCAGATGTGATATCTGAACATAATTATCTGTGGCCTTTTAGTATATTGGTGGTATTTCTCTTTTTGATACAGAAAGAAAAGTTGAATTGATTTTAAATTGAAAGAATGTATAGCCTAAACAAGCAGTAAGCTATAAAACTGTAGGTTTGGTTTATCTTCTTGGCTAGATGCTTATTTTTGTACTGCTTATGGCTAGCCCCTTGAAACTTCAGTTATGTGTCCTGTGCTTGGATTGAGGCATCGAAGTTCCTTTCATCTATTGAAGTCCCGTGTGAGTTTTCCCACTTACGAGGCTTTGGTCTAGCAGTGAACAAATACTTGAGTGTCATGTTTTATTTTCCAGCAAATAATGAAAGACCGATGGATGAATGTTGGCCATGAAGAAGAAGAATTGAAGCCATATATTGAACCTGAACCAGATTTTAATGACACCAAAAGAATAGGTAAGAATTTTACATGATCATCTTCGTCTTCTAGTTTTTTACTTCTGTCCCCCAAATCTAATTCCTCCCTTTTTACAAGTTTATGATCAGACTCTTGGCTGGAGAGTTTTGCCAATTTATTTCACTAGGTTCAATGGAGTGATTCTCATTTAACTAGTTTTTGTTCTATGGAAGTGATTTTGAAACAATATTTGTAGAGTTGCCAGCCTCCAGGTGACACCTGGAGATCTTTTGCTATTACACTTGATCTTCAGACATACGAAATCAGTTTCCCTGGATAAAATGGCTGCTCTGGAGGGTGGGCTCTATGGCATTATATCTTACTGAGGCCCCACCCTAAGAACATAAGAACTAGCCTGCTGGATCAGACCAGAGTCCATCTAGTCCAGCTCTCTGCTACTCGCAGTGGCCCACCAGGTGCCTTTGGGAGCTCACATGCAGGATGTGAAAGCACATCCCTCCCTGGGCTTCACCTCCAAAACCTCCATGTATTTCCCAACCCACAGCTGGCAACCGTCCCCATTTTGCTTATGGATTCTTCTTCTTGAAAAATCATCTTGATGACCAAATCTGAAGCCAGAAAAGTTTCTCATACCTACTACTTATCTGTGCCCCGCCCAAGTCCAACAAAATCTGTCCCTAAGTTTCAGCAAGTCCAGTTGTGAGGAACAATATAAAATGCTAACAAGGGTTTTGTTTTGTTTTTAAACAAAACTCTTGATGTTTACAACTGAGTTTGGCCATAGCTACTAATAATGGCACATAACATAGTGATAGTGGCGTGAGCCACTCGCATTCATGAGGAGAGGAAATGAAGTTAAGGGTGGGTGAGCGGGGGCAGTAGAACCTGTGGGTGGAAATAAGAGCATATGTCCCCTGTGTGTCCTTGCAGGTCTCAATTTGTTGTGTATATTTCTCTGTGGGAGCATGTGAGAATGGGTTGATACATTTAGGCATGTATGGTTAAGCATAAATCACGCTGTTGTGTTTTTCTTAATAGATATAATGGTTACAATGGGCTTTGCAAGAGATGAAATCCATGATTCTTTAGTAAACCAAAAATATGATGAAGTAATGGCTACTTACCTGCTCCTTGGCAGAAAACCACCTGAGGTAATTTATCATTACTTTTATCTGTTAGCTTTGAAATATTTATTGTCTGATAGGGATTCCTGACATGTAAATGTACTTCACAGGCTGTTGGGAATAGAAGGTTCGGTATCATATATTTTGCTTTCTGTGGATTTATGTGTGGTTTAGCTCAGTACATAAAGTATCTCTCAACCCTTGAAACTAGCTTTCTGCTTGATTCTTTTATTTTTTGAAAATTGAGGAAACTTATCTGCAGGTCAGCATTGTGTTGGGATCTATTAGCAATGCTTTGGAAAAATTATTTCATATTAGTAAACATTTATAGCTATTGTAGTACAACAGAACATTTAAAGCCTATAGTCAAAATTTGCATAGTTTAATACAGATTTCCTGAGTATTTGAATGAACATTCATTGAGGCATAATGGATTTTCTTCATATATTTTGACCAGGTTTAGATTGTACTTTATTTTAAAAGTGAAAATGAAACAATCCTCCAAGAATACATTATTTTTGCCAGATTAATATAATTGTACTTTCTTTGGTTGTTTTAATTACAATACAAGGCCAGTATTGCTTGTCAGGATATAAAGGTAGATTTTATTTTAAAGATTCTGTGGACATTAGCCCTTGTCTTTAGCTGGCAAGAATTTTTATCTGTCTCTTAGCCATTCTTTGTGTGGTTTGAAAACAAAGAGAAACATGCCTTTCCTCACCTCAGGCAAACTGGCATAGATAACCTGTATGTAAAGAAGAGCAATTCGCACAAGTTATTCTGACCAGGTGCTGGTTCACTCTGGCCCATTATGCATAGAACACTTACGTCAGTGCATGGTGGGCTTGCAGAGGGGTCTCCCCGCATTTTTCTGTTTCCCTCAAGGAGCCATTCTCTGCCTGCCTTGAAGCTAAATTGTTGGTCTCAATGGATCTTTACAGCTTTTCTGGTTCTCTTAACTGTGCCCAGCATAGATCTAACCCATAATTGCAGGATGCATTTATATTAATATACTTGTGATAGCAAGTGTATCGCTATTGTAGCCTGCCCAAAAGAAAGAGGCAAAGTTATTCCCTGGACCACACACTACTTAAGAAGGGGACCATGTGTGTTAGATCTCCCTCCCTTCCCCTTTACACACACTCTCTCTCCCCCTACTGCTGCTGCAACCAGGAAAATCATTTTAAAATACAGTCTTGTTTGAAATAACATTGTAGAGAGTCCTCCCGATCATCGGGGTAGCAGAAGCAGAGCAGGGGAAGTGGAAACAAAAAGCGACCCTGCTTGTGTTGTTCCTTTGCAAAAGCCCAAGAGAGAGACTTGTTTTTAAAATAGAAGCTTGTCTGAAAGAGAGTTTTAAAAATGCCTTCCCAATCATTGGAGAGTGCAGAAGCTGAGAGGGGGAGATAGGGTGGAGCCAGAAAGAGACCCTGCCTGTTTTGTTTTTATTGATATATCAATACAAGCATTTAGAGAGGCGGAGGGGGAAGCATGCAAAGCAGTGTGAGGGAGAGGGGTTGAAACTAGGAGGGCTGGCTGTGGGCAGAGGCACGCGGTCTGGGACAAAGCTGTGTTCACTGGCAACTGTGCCTGCTCTGGCTGCGAAGCAAAATTAAATTTGTATTAGAAGTGGTCTTGCCTGCCATGGGGAGAATAGAAAGTGAAAGTGGGGCTTGAGGAAATACTGTACAACAAATGTTACGGCAGTGCACATTTGCCCTCATTGCACAGCAGATGCCTTGTGCGTAATCATTCTCTGGGATTTTTTCATATCTATACCAGAGCTTAACCAGTGTAGCCTGTGACAGTTGGCTCCCAACATAACTCTGTTCATCAAACTAGTAGAGTAGCACATTTCTTTCCATTCCTGCCATTTGTTTCCTCAAAACTCAACCCACAACTTTCCCACTGATAGGAGAAAAGATACAGGAACTTCTCATATTGTTTCCCTACTGAGTAGGGAAGCAGAAATCAGCAAGAAAAGACAGGGTTAACTAGTCCTTCACAGTACACCCCCCCCCCCAAAAAAAAAACCCCTGTGTCTTTGTTTTTGATTACAGACTTCAAGGGTGTATTTTAAATTGTATATAATCTCTGAAAAACTGCCTAGAGTGAAATTCTGCCTTACAGTAACTGCAGAGCCCTGTCTAGGTCCAAGAATATAACTAACATGTTAGTAAATACTATTTTGAAATTTAATCCTATATGTTGTTAGAGATTGTTAGAATTACACCTAAAATTATCTTGAAAAGAGATCTAAATAATGATTGCTTAGAAGGGTTTTTTTAAGGGGAAAAGGTTATGTTTAACTGTCTAAATACTGTTGCTTATTCTTGTAGTTTGAAGGAAGTGAGTCTCTGTCCAGTAGTAACCTGAGTCAAAGATCTCGACCAAGCAGCGATCTCAACAACAGTTCTATGCATTCTCCTGCTCAGCTAAAAGTCCAGAGGAGTATATCGGCCAATCAGAAACAACGACGGTTCAGTGAACATGGTGGGGATGGCATTCAAACAAGTAAAGTAGTAAAATGCAATTTAAAATTGTGTGCTGTGTTTTCTGGACTTGGCAGCTCAATTTCTCTGTGCATTAGTTGTGTGCCTCCTCATATCTCATCATGATGCTTTTCTCATGTGAGCATTTCATGGTAAATATAGTTTGGGTTATTCAGCAAATGTGTGAATTTTGTTAGCATTTCTTTTGGTATTTATAGCTATTTTAACTATCTGTATAATTAAAGCGGTGTGCTCTGTTGTCATTGTTCTGAATATAAAACCTGGACTAGCATATCAGCAGTGCAATAATTTTTAAAGGGAAGTTGATTGGATTATTAGGCTTGTGTTGCCTTCAGAGAGCAATTATCCATATGACTGATCAAAATCACAAGCCAATGCTCGCAGCCCAGAAGGTTGGATCTCCTCTTTACCAGAGGCGGAGCTACCAGAGGGCGGGGTCTTGCTTAGTTGTCAAGCTCTGGAAAGATCAGGGTAGTCTGGGCTATCCAGGTCAGGGCTTCATTCAGCATCCACAGAAGTAATCTAGAAACAAAAATATTCTACACATGGAAGATGAGAGGGGAAAGAGAGTAAAACTTTAAAAATCAGTTAAGAAACTTTTCTGTTATAAATTTTGCAGCCTTTTAGAAAACCAGTTGGGGTGAAAAATACCTGGAGATTTTGGGGGTGGAGCTTGGGGAGGGGAGGGACCTCAGCAGGATATAACACTGTAACATCCACCCTCCAAATTGTCATTTTCTCCACTGGTCTTGGTTGTCTGGAGATCAGTTGAAATAGCAGGAATTCTCCAGGTGCCACCTGGAAGTTGGCAGTCCTAGAGACAGCATTGTATAATGATTGGAATGTCAGACTAGGATCTGGGAGACCCTGGTTCAAATCCTATGTCTGCAATGGGAGCTCGCTGTGTGACTTTGGGCCAATCATTCATTTGCCACATAACTTACCTCTCAGGGTTTTAGTGATGCAAAAATGGAGGAAAGGAGAACAAAATAAGCCATTTTGGGGTTCCTACTGGGGAAAACAGCAGAGTATAAATAAATTTAATAATTAAATAAAAGTAAATGCCAGGCATATCAAAGATAAATCTGGGATGTACAGGATATTCTGGAATTCTGAGATGGTAATAATTCTAGATTGACATTTTCATGAGAAAATGTTTGGTTGGAATTGTTGTACTGCAAACCCACAAATGGAACAGTAGCCTTGAAAGGCAAAGTAGACGTGCAATTGAACCACTCAGAGCTTGTGTATATTTTAAATGAATGTGGAACACATCACAAGCTAATACACCTTGTATAAAATTATGCGGTCAAGATACTACTGGCTAAATTGTTTTCAGATAACTTCTTGATATTGTGCATGATATTGTATAAAAGGGCATCAGGATTTAATTTGTATTTGTTGTTTTGCATATTATTTTTAGTATACATGGGAATAATTTTCAGGTCAACTGATGCAAAAAATATTCACGCATTGACTTTACCTCTGTTTAACAGTTGGCCCAGCAATTCCTCCTGCTGTCTCGTACTCAAAAAGGGGTCAGGCAAATAGTGTGGAGAGTGAACACAAAGAGGAATGGGATAAAGATGTAACACGTAAACTTAGCAGCACTACAGTTGGGTCCAAAGGAGAGATGACAGCAAGCCCACTGGTGGGTCCCGAAAGAAAAAAATCGACTCCGGTTCCAAGTGTAAGTGAGATTTTTGTTCCATGGTGGAGTAAAATCTTCTCTGTAGAGTAATAACAAATATTACAGTTAATATTCTTGAGTAAAGCGCTTGATTTTTAAAAAATTTATAATATTTGTACCCCAGCTCATACAGAGGTTTAAAACAATAGAATTATCATGAATAAAATATTACAATGAAAACAGCAATAAAAATTGCATCAAAATAGCCTTCCCACTCCCAGACCATCAGCTGTAGAGGGGGTTTCCAGGGGCTGACCAAATGCCTGGCCATGCACCTAAACCCATAAAGAGTAGGCATATGGCAAATCTCTGAGGGAAAACTATTCCAGAACCTGGGGGCAATCACAGAGAAATCCCCTCTGGGTGCCCCAACTCCCGCACCTCGCAGGGAGGAGGTACTACCAAGAGTGCTTCTCTCTGTGATCTCAGTGCCTGGGCAGGTACATATGGACGCAGGTGCTCTCTCAGGCAGGCAGGACCCAAACCGTTTATTTTTTTTATTATTATTAATTGGGTTTATAAACCGCCCTCCCCCGAAGGGCTCAGGGCGGTGAACAAAATAGATAGAGCACAGCATTGAATTAGATACAATAAATATGGATTAAAACAGCTCTAATAAAATAAACCCTACCCTATTTAAAATGCAGCATCAATTAACTCGAGATGGCGCCTGTTATCAGTTCCCACAAAACCCCAAAAGGGGAGGTGTGGCAGGGTCCCCATGATGTCGTAAAAGGGGAGAGGAAAAAGGAGGGCCCCTTATCAACGGCTGGTCTCCCCAAAGGCCTGGTGGAACAGCTCAGTCTTGCAGGCCCTGCGGAACTCAGCAAGATCCCGCTGGGCCTGGACAGCTGATGGAAGAGCGTTCCACCAGGCAGGGGCCACAGCTGTAAAGGCTCTGGCCCGGGTGGAGGCCAGCCGTATCATCGAGGGGCTAGGGATCACCAGTAAATTGGCCTCTGCCGAACGCAGAGGCCTACTTGGGACATTTAGTTTAGGTCGCTTAATTTTGTTATAAACCTGACCTGTAACCAGACACCTAAAATCAGTGGGGCTGGCAAATAGGCTGTTGTGGTCTATGAATTCCATTTAATTCTGAACCCTTACATCTCTCAACTGAACAGTGTTGGAAAAGAAGGCAGTGTGTATGGTTCCAACAACCCTTGCCTCTAGTCTGGCTTGTTGGATCCTGAGTTTTGCAGAATCTTCTGCAGTCCTTGGAATAAGAACTGTCTCACAAGTGGATTTTTAAAAACTTTTTGAGATGAAAATATCTAGTTTTTATTGCTTCTTTTGGATCTAAAAGCAGTCTTAGCTCATGTAGTAGTCTGGCAAATGAAAAAAGGTACCCTGATCCAATAGATAGTCCCATGGTTGTAGTGGTTATAGAGCAGCATGGGCTAAGCATTATCCTGCATGAAACAAGCAGTACAAGCCCTCCTACAGCACTGCTTAAGTGCTGCTTACTACGTATGGATTTATATCATGTTGCTATCTCTGTAAATACCAAAGAACTTTAGTGTGCCTCATTGGATGAATTGTTTCTGCTGTCTGTTCCAGCCTATAAAAATTGCAGATATATAAGCAGGCAAAGGTTGTCCTTCCATGCACTGTAGCTTTACCCATGCTGTTGGTCAGCTTGCAATGCCAGTAATGCACCGTTCGTTACGATTAGCGACAGGCAGGAGCATGTTCCTTATATTCTAGGCATTGCAATAGGTGGTGCACCAATCTTAGAGATCTGTAAGCAGCATCCCATCCACAGTAATATTATTATGTGCTGTCGAAGGTTTTTGTGGCCAGGATCAAGTGGGTGCTGAGGATGTCCCAGGTGGTGTGACCTTGGTCTCATAGTTTTTGCTCCTAATGTTTTGTCTGCATCTGCGGCTGGCATCTTAGATATTAGGAAGAAGAAGAAGAAGAAGAGTTTGGATTTATATCCCCCCTTTCTCTCCTGTAGGAGACTCAAAGGGGTTTACAATCTCCTTGCCCTTCCCCCCTCACAACAAACAATTCCTGTAGCAGGTGTGGGTAGGAGCTGAAGAGAAACTCAGAAGCTGTGGATTTCTTAGCAGCCGAGGTGCCAACCCAGCTGACGTGTGTTGGAGTGTATAGGCTAACCTGAATTCCCCAGATAAGCCTCCACAGCTCAGGCAGCAGAGCGGAGAATCAAACCCAGTTCCTCCAGATTAGATACACAAGCTCTTAACCTCCTACGCCACTGCTGCTCCTAAAACGTTAAGGAGGCAAAATGTTAAGCAAAAAGTACCAGACCATGGCCACCCAGCCGAAAAACTCACAACAGCCAATATTATTATGGCTAGTGAATTTTGGACCTTTTGTAGTCCTATTATCAAGCCTAGGCCTTCCACTTTATAGGCTCTAAAATGAGCCTATAAAAATGAACCCCTTTAGCTACACAACTAGCGTTTTGAAGAGTGCCATTGTTAGCTATACTCTAAATATTTGGGATATAAATTATTAAATGATTAAGCCGTAAGGATTCATCTATCATTTATAGATTACTATAAAAATTTAAATGGTACGGTCAGTGATGAACAGGGAAGTATATTGTTGAGAGAAAAGAAATGAGGAGATGTGCATGGTCAGTCTCCTTCCCTGTATCTGAGCCTGTTTCTAATTAATATTTAAACAATACAATTTTTAATCATTTAAGTGGTTATTTTAAAAAAATGAAATAATGTCTCTACTAAATATGTACATGCTGAAGCACTGGCTTATTACACACAGGAACAGTTTAGTATGTGAATGTCAGACAATTCAAATCATTGTTCTGTTCTTTGAGGAAAGATGATCCAAAGAAGTTGGGAAGGTAATTGCAGTAACTGTTTGCCACAGGCCAGAAGAATTTGCATATATTTCCCTTCAGGGCTGTATTTATTGTGTCTGCCATTTTGGATGGGAAAGTGCCTAGTAATGGAAGCTTGTTCTGTTTAAATAAAACAGAAGTCTTTGATTCTGTAGAAGACATGAGTACTCTCCTTTTCTGTACATATTATGAATAAGTTCCAGTGTCAGTAGAGAGTCCCTTGATTCTCAAGGTGAGGGGAGGGGGAGATGGGACAGACGAGGTGAGAAGGAAGGTTCATGTACTTAGACAAGCAGCTTGTCTATATGTATGGAGGGCAAGCATGAATACTCATGAATTCTCTCCATGGTTACTATGTAATGTGTGATGTGTCTCTGTATGTAGGCAGTTTATACAATCCTTCTCTCTCCACGCCCCCTTTATGAGAGTCGTGTAGATAGTGTAGATAGCACTTTTGGGAGGTAGGGATTATAAAAGTTCTCAGGTTTGGAGACTTCCCCATTAATCTTCTACTGAGTGTATGAAGCAGGTCAGTCCCTTCTGGCTAAGACTACAGTTCATGTGGCCACATTTTTTCTGAGGAGGAAACTGATCTGCTTATATGCATGATCATAATTTTTCCAGTGTAGCCCTCAGCCTTCCAAATTCCTGCTGTGTGACATTTGACTCCCTCATTCTTGACAAACTGGAACCTGTTAAGATATTCATTGCCTTTAATTGATTTCTTGATTTAGTGCTGACATATGTTCGCTGCTGCTCTTTTCTTGATGCTGACTACTAACTGCTTTTTATTTCTGTTTTTATTGGTGTTACTACATTGTTATTTTATTGCTTTTAATGATTGATGATATAATGTGTGTGGCAGTTGGGAAGGAATATTCTTTTGTGTTTTATATTTTTAAAACATTGCTTACAGTTTTCTTTGTGTGCTCTTATAATTTTTTTAAAAAGCAGAGTGTAAGTCCATAAATATAGTTCATGCATACATTTTTTCTATAGATGGATAGTGCTGGAATACGGGAGAGAGATCTGCATTCTTGTTTTGTTTGTAGATATTTTGGAATTTTGTAATATATCTGGTCATTGACTGTAAATAAAGTCTTCTTCTTCTTCATACATTTTTTCATCTTCTTTTCTTCCTCATTTTCAAGTGTGCTTGGTGTGAGTGCTTTTTTCAGTCTTACTTTGTATCTTGAATTTAATTACATGTAAATTCCTTTTCTCTCTAGAATAACATGTTTGCTGGGACTAGCATGACACGGAGAAACACCTATGTCTGTGAAAGGTCTACGGATCGCTATTCTGCCATACAGAATGGAAAAGATAACAGGTATTGAAACTGAGCCTCCCAGAATTTATGAATTTGCGTTGAATGTTATGGATTGTAAACGTTTTAGTGTATTTGTTTGAGACACTGTTTAAGAGATAATAGTGGCAGCCTTAAATCATATGGACTACAAATAACATACTTTTAAAATGGATAGACTTTGATATCCCATTTCACGGTTTCACTGCTTTGATTGGAGAGAAAAATTAAAATACCTTCCATTGTACAAGTTTAGGAGCAAATGTCTGCGTAACAACCATCCAGTCTCCACTGAATTTTTGAAAGCGGTTCCGGATTTCTGTTTTCTCAACTTCACTTTCTCTTTTCTCGAATCCATGAGAATGATTATCAGTGTTTTAAGTTTTTTCCACATGCTTTTTTTTTTTTGCGGGGGGGTGGGGGTAGGATGCTCTGAAATCTAAAAGTACATGTCCAGACTTTGAGCAGAGCCCATAAGAAGCTATTAGGCCACATTGTTATAATAGTAGAAGCTGACTGTAAAATTTTTCAAGATTTTGTCCAGGGATTACAAGTTTGTATGAAAACATTTTGTTGCAAAGAAACAATACTGTGTTTGAAGTTGTTGCATGCAAATACTTAGTCAAAGCATCTCGAAATCTCAAGGTGTTTCTTTTTATTCCTTCCTTCTGATAATAAAAGCCTAACGGAAATGTCTGCAAGCAGCACCTCTTCTGCTGGCTCTGCTGTCACTTGTGCAATATCCACACGACCTCGACACCAGAAGTCCATGTCTGCCTCTGGACATCCAATAAAAGTTACATTGCCAACTATCAAAGATGGCAGTGAAACTTACCGGCCAAGGTATTGTTCAATGCATTACATTGATCTTTTGTATGGTTAGATGTTATGCAAACATAGATATACTTTTGTAAGTGACACAGCGTGCCACATTGCTGTGTACTGATGAGCTGCATAATATTTCAGTGTGGCATCAGGGGCTCTGAACAAACTCCATAAATGTGTTCGGCCAGAAAGCCTTGTATTCTACTCAGGGCAAAAACCGGGACAGGAGTGACTGGGAGACTGCCCAAGAAACAACGTGGCTAAAGGAACATGGGATAACCAAACACAGACGAAGCTTCATATAAGGTCTGAGCATTGTCAGCAAGAAGAAAGTGGTCAGACAAAGAGGCTTCAGAAGAATGGGGACCAGGGAGCCAAGAGAGCACAGGGCTTCTCGGGGTAGATTGACCCAAAGTTGGTACCTTTTAACCAATTCAAAGAAAAGGTATTTTCACAGTCATGCCTGCTGCTGTCCCTGTACTCTGCAACTTGGCAATTTTTAAGAGGCATTGTGGGCAGAGGAATGGTAATGTGAATGGGAGCAGCAGTTCATGTGTTGATTCATACTAACCAATCAGTTATGTTGGCTGTAGTTTCTCTTGGCATTTATTTAAAGTAAGAGTGAGTTTCCTTTTGGTTCTGTTTTATAGTGTCTATAGCATGAAAGTGGTGTCATGGGTTTACTAATAAGCAGTGGAACTTTGCAGGTCTGATTTCTGGTCCTGTCAAAGGGGACAGGAGCTCTTTGTTACACCCTTTCCCCAATGCCCACCTGTCTGGTTCCTTTTACACAAGGGTGAATGTGGAATGGTGCCTTGCTGTGGAAGGAGCAGCTAGCAGGGTGAAGGATGCGTGGGGGGGGGGGGGTAACTCTTGCACATACCCTCTTGCTGCTGGCTGCTGTCCTCTGCCCCTGTCATGTTGGTTAAAAAGTGCTAGCTGTTGTACCGGACCCCCTCACAATCTGACAAAACCTCATTTTTCCTTCACAGCTGAGTTGCAGTGCTCAATCTACCACTATGCAGCCATGGACTTTTTAAAAAGTGTCTACAGAAGGGGGTAGGGAGCAGAACAAAGCACAGAAGTGGGGGCACTTTTTTTGCTCCAATGTGAAGGGGGAGACTGGACAGCCCTTTGCTCAGAATAAGAACAACATTGTTTAGAAGCAGCTGTCCCAATGGGGCAAAATTCATATGTAGAAGCAGCCCTGGTTGCTACTACTTTTGTATATGTAACGATCATTTAAAACACATATGTCCACCTCTATTAGAAAGCGAGGTAGCTGGGACAGTGGGGCCAGCAGCAACAGATGGCACCCCAGCTGCTTTCCCGTTCTCTGGCTTAAGGGAAAGGAGAGCTTCAGGGTGGCACTACTAAGCTCTCAATAAGGCTTTGTAGATAGAAGCCTTGTCCTCGGATCCTGCCTCAAAATCCTTGCCCATCTGGCAGCTTTGTTCAACTGAGCAGGGCCTTCTGCTGGTGACACCTTGCAAATGGGCAAAATCAACAACTGGCCACATGTGTGCCTTCTCCATTGTGGCCCCAACCTTATGCACTGGCCAACCCGAAGAGGCCAGGAGGGCTCCCACTTTCCTGGCTTTCTGCAAACTATGCAAAACTGAAATATTCAAGAGAGCTTTTCTACACAGGCAATAGGGTAGCATTGTACAAAATGATTCACCAAGTTACTTGGACAAATTATTAGGGACTGTAGTCTATACTACCATGTATAGTTTGTTATAATTTGGATCATGCTATGTAATTCTGCATCATTTAATGTGTCACTTTAACACCAATGCTTTTCTCCAGCTCTGTTTTTTAGACTTGTGGCTGGTTCTGTGAACCAAATCCTATTTCATTGTTTATTGAATGTCTCATCCTGTTGATCGTATTGATTCATTCTGTGTAATCTGCCTTGAGTCCCAATGAGCAAGGTGGACTATAAATAATGTAAATAGAGAAATGTTTTGTACTTAAATGCTCCAGTTGCCATGGCAGAATTTGTATTCATGTATATCTAGTAGCATTTATTTGCTTCCCCCTCCCCCTCCCCCCCCCATATGACCTCTTCTTTTTTCCTTTTGGGGCCTTTTTCCCTGGGGAAGAAAAATCCCATGCATCCACTGAAATAGTGGCAGGACCCAGTATGGTCGCTATAGAACAAGGAAAGAATGTTCCTGCTCCTTAAGTGTGTGAAGATTCCCTTGCTTCTTCAGCTGCCTTTGTAGAATGAATGAGGATATCTTCAAAATTAAATTTATGACCTGCACTATCTCAGTGTTGTGAGTCAGATTGTACACTTGAGAACCATGCATGACCTTGAACATCAGTCTTAGCAAAGTTAAGTTGTGAGAACTGGCGAGGATACTGAAGGCTTCTCTTAAATGTTCTTCGGCAGTACGACTCAAAGAGCACCTGCTGCTTCCCCATCTGCTCACAGTATTAGCACTAGCACTCCAGACCGAACCCGCTTTCCCAGGGGGAGTTCAAGTCGCAGCACTTTCCATGGAGAGCAGCTACGGGAGCGGCGCAATGCCACTTACAATGGGCCACCTGCATCGCCATCACATGAGACAGGCACATTTGCTCAGACTAGAAGAGGGACATCAACTGGCATTATCAGCAAGATAACATCCAAATTTGTTCGCAGGTTAGTAATTGTGCATTTCTGAACGTATCTGTCTTTCGAGATACCCTGAAGGATTACTTAGGTGCATTTGGTTCCTGAGTCTTTCACAAGGTTGGTAACAGTACATCTTCAGGCAAAGAATAAAGTTTAACATGAATTGAAATCTTTCTTGCTTTGTTTTCTTCCATGATTATGTTTTCCAATTCAGTGCTATTTGTACAGGTTATTTTGAAAAACTATTGTCTTGTTTTCTGTTGGCTTAAGCTAACCTTATTTTAGGATCAGGCCCAAAGACTGGTTTTCCAAACAAATGATGATACGTTGTTAAACCTAAGCAAGGCTCACCGTAGGAGACTGCTTGGAGGTCCCCATGCAAGCCCTTGGCCTCTCTACCCTCTGCACTTTCACCTATAATGTTTTTCTAAAGGGAGTTTTGAGTTTTTCCATGCTTAGTTCAAGAACCATTTGACATCAGATAAAATTTCACTCAAGTCTCCCCACAAATATACTTTGAAAGCAAATTACCATGTTTGTTTTGTATCACTTATAGTTGCATCTGAACTTTCAAGTCTTGATTGTGTTCTTTTTAACATTGTCTGTTTTTCTGTACAGTAACTTAGAATACATTTCATTGACCTACAGTGTTCAAACATGTTGTGTAATCTCTGAGGTACCTTTTGAAATAGTATAATAAAGTAATTCCCCTATATGTAATTGGATATATTTAAAGATCAATATCTCCTAAAGATTAATTTTTTGGGTTTTTAAAAGTTATTCTGGTAAGTATGTAGAGTATTTTATATAACATTCTATATAGGGTGGGATTACACGACTTTGAGCCCCAAACCAAATGCAGCTCACCAGTTGTACACAGTGTTCATTAGGTGCATGATAAATCACTTACCTCAAAATTGCAATAACGTTTAGGTTGTTCAGCACCAAGTAGCCATACATATATGTGTATGTATGTGTATATACATATACATATATGTGTGCGTATAAACTATATATCAAATCTAATAATTTTTTATCCTGACGTCCTTCTGAGCAGTATGCTTGATTCACCCTTCCTTATTTTATCCTTGCAACAGTCCTACAGGGTAGGCGTTACTGAGAGAGAATGACAAAGTAAGCTTCAGTGACTTGAACCCAAGTCCTCCAGGTCCCAGTTCAACACTCTGCTACACTACATTGCTTGTGCAGCTGCTGGGCTGTGTTTGGCTTGGTGGGTCACATTCTATGTCAGTCTAATATAATATTCTTGTAGAGTTGGTTATAATGTTTAATGGGCCAGATAATTAGTAAGCATGTCTTATGTAAACTGAGATGCATCATTTAGCATAACAGGCTCAGATATCAGAAGTTTTGATATGGAACATTGGTTTTACTGTATTCAAATTTATATTGTGTGCAGTATAATGACAGCATCTTTGAAGTATTAACATATTTCTGAAAAAATTGGGAACACTGACATATCCTAAATTTAACAAGATATTGTTAGGTTTGCCTTTACTGAGCCCCTGGACATGGGCAGTCTGATGTACCTTCTGCAAACACCACTGAGAGGCAGTGCCTTAAATAGAAGTAGGGCAAGAAAGCGATTGTTCTCTTTTCCCGTAACTGCTATTCAGAGGCATACTTCCTCTGAAGATGATGGTTGCCATGTGGCCATTCTGTCAGACAAATAATTGATGGACAAGTTCCCAATGCTTTTCTCTAATCCTCATGTCTGTCCACAGAATATGATTTGTCTTGACACTGGTGAAATTGGGAAATTCCTGCACTTTAATGTGCTACTTTCAGGTGTCTTTGAAGAGCCTGAAGAGATGAACAAATTGGTTGATCATGTGATTGCTCAATGGACTGCAAAGCTGTCCATTCAAGGATATGAGATGCCAGTTACAGGAGCCCTTTAAATCCAGCCATCACCAGTGTAAAATGTCTCTCTGGATTAGGTTCTTCTTGACTGCTGTGGTGTTCTTGCCTTTTTAATGTGTGTAGGAGGAAGAATGGAACAAAAGTCATCATATGTGACTATTCTAGCTTGTGAATGTCAGAAGGTGGTTACTTCAGCTAGTTGAAGTTTCAGTGCAAGACGGGAGGGGGATAGAGAAACTGAAACTTACCCAGCAGGACAGAAATAAATTGAGGTTTCCTAGGAAGAAGCAAAATGCAGCTCTGAACAATACTATTGAAAATCTCAGAAAATGATGATTTCATGCTGAATATTTGTACAACAGTAATCTTAATTTTGTTCTAGGTACAGGTTTTCTTGACTCTTTTTGATTACTATTATTACTATTTATTTTTAATCCTTCATTTATTAAAATCTCAACCTTAACTTTGTTTTGAGGGATCCAAGTGAAGGCGAAGCCAGTGGCAGAACTGACACCTCAAGGTGAGGAGCCACTATTAATACTTCGCTGCTGCTGGGTCCCTTTGTGTTCCAAGGTTCATGGTTTTTTGAACTAACATGCAGAAAAGAGGAGTCTATTTTATTGCTAAAATGCTATATATGATTTGAATTTCCATTTTCTCCTTTAAATACTAACAGCCCAGTCCAGGGTGGGTGAAGTGGGCTGTGGGAGTGTTGTGGGCTTGTGCTGACATGTTTGCCCATCCCACCAGAAGAGGCTTTCGGCCCCGGAGGTTGTGTCAGTGTAAAGGAGGACACCGGCATGGCTGGAGGTGGGCTGAGGGCATTGTCAGGAATGGAGCCAACAGTAGTCAGCTTCCACCAGGCTTTCAACCCAGGAACATCCCCAGCGCAGGCCTGTAACTAACGCCACAGAAACATGTGGTGTGAGTAACTCTTTTTTTCAGTTGAGTTTCTGGGTGGCAGTGGAAAGATTTATCCCCACTGTTTGCTGGGCCACCTGGAGCTCCATTGGAGGTGAAATGGCACCACCGTGGAGCTCCCCCCTCTCATCTGGATGGGGCTGTAAGGCAGATAACTATTCACAACTGAATCCATAACCGTGATTCAGCAAGTGTTTTGACATTAGTAAACAGCTGCTTCCAAAGCATTTGCACAGTCATAGTTTTGTGCATATAAGTATTAAAATATATTTTATTGTTTAATAAAATGATACATTACCATTTTGAGATATGTGCCAACTGTCCATTAAACAAATCCATAAGCATTTTTGCATACTATGTTCCCCTCCCTCCCATACACAAATGTTAAGAAAAAATGCATGTAATTTATTCTATCTTGATACTTTTATCCAGCACTGTGTGTTCTGGAGATGCTAGAAGCTTTCACCTTTTTGCTAAAAGCAACTGAAACTTCCGTCCCATCCAGCTTCCCTGTGCATTGTTATGACTAAAGTCCTTAACACACTTTTCTTCTTTAGAAATACAAACGTATGTATTGAGTTTCATGTAGAGACTTTCTAATGAAACAACAAACGTGCTTTCCAAGTAGATTTTAGTTATAGTCACTGCTGTAGTGACTTAGCATATTAAGGAGGTTTGAGAGGGAGTGGTTTGTGGGGGAAATACCAAATGGCACTCTTGTATAATTCTTGCTTTCATCTTTGCATGGATTAGCCTTTTAACACTGTCCATCTCTAGGTTACAGTCTTTCAATTGTGGAAATGCATTCAACCTGTTAGGAAATGAACACTTAAGCCAACCCTGCCTTTCAGGTGTTTATCCCGGGATGTAGTTAGCTCCTGAAGGTCCACCCAACTGTTTGTGTGCTTACATTGAGCTTTCTTCTGCATTTTTATTGGTTGTGGCTCTTCATCAAACACTCCTTCCTGAATTTCCTGCATTTGACAGACAGCTAGAGGGCCTGCTTTCAGAAGGGCAGAAGCCAGCACATGATGGTTCAATAAATCAATATCTGATAACGTGTGTGAACATGTAATAAGCAGCAAAAATTTTTATTATGAAACATTGTGTTCCTTACTTTACACCCCAGAAGACACTCTGAGGCCTGTGCTCCTTACTCCAGAAGTTATAGATTTGCATATTGCACTTGATAGTGTTGATGCCCAACGTGCACTACTTAATATTGGCATGGGTAGACAGTTGTGAGCAAGGACAGAATGATGACTTGGAGCTGACAAAGCTCAATGTGTAATGCAAAACTTATATTTCAAACAGGACCACAGAAGGTATAATTTTGCATAATCCCTCCCAAGTCTTCTACTGTGTAGCACAACAGAGCAAGCCAGAAAAACAGTAGTGGCAAATAGCCCCACACAGATCATGATGGTACAGTTCTGCAACTGCCAATTTTTCCAATATGTTTTTTATTGTGTGTTGGGGCACAGCACTCCCTGTGGATTGTGCACACTGAATATATTGTTTTACAGTATTTCAGCATTGTTTATAAAATTGCAGAGCAGGCCTAAGCAACACAGTTGCTGAAGATACCCTAATATACTTAGCTGCATGCAGAGACAGAATTGCCTGTAGTTGAGCAATTGAAACAAGAAACACCCAAAATTGTTCCCGTCATTTCATAGAACTTCAGATTGAAATGGGCAGAGTAGACTCCCATTATGAAGAAGTATAAACTAAATCATGGATTGCAGGATGGTTTCCTTTCTTCTCTGCTTTTTACTGCATGTCTTCTGGTCTATGTTATCCTAAGATGTTTTGGAGAGGTGTAGTGTATTCCGTGTGGTGTAGTCCAGGGAAATCTATTTGTTGACAGCTGAGGTGCCTCCTATTGCAGCTGTGCATGACCAAAGTTATGCTTGAACTGGAAGGATTTTTAAAGCACCTAGCACTTAAGTGCTATTAAGTGTATTTCTTACTTGTGCACTTAAACTGTTTCCATCTTTCAGGAGCACTTCTGGGGACCCAAAAGAGCGAGAGAGAGAGGATGGCAAAGATTCTAAGCCACGGTCTTTGAGGTTCACCTGGAGTATGAAGACCACAAGTTCCATGGACCCCAATGATATGATGAGAGAGATTAGAAAAGTGTTAGATGCAAACAGCTGTGACTATGAACAAAAGGAGAGATTCCTCCTCTTCTGTGTTCACGGTGATGCACGACAGGATAGCCTTGTCCAGTGGGAGATGGAAGTTTGTAAATTGCCACGCCTGTCGCTCAACGGAGTCCGCTTCAAGCGAATATCTGGAACTTCTATCGCCTTTAAGAACATTGCATCCAAAATAGCAAATGAGCTTAAGCTGTAAAGAGCAGTGTCATTTCTGGGATCAGGGAAGATTCATATGTGATCTAAGCTTACATTTTGAATGTACTGGTTATGCCTAACATTGATTGGCCTGTGAAACGCCCCATGTAGAGATTGTCCCTATTGCAATAAGGTTATACATAGTTATTCTGAATTGTACAATTTAATTCAGTATGACCTATATTAAAAAAAACTGTAGCTAAAGAAGTTATGTTCACATGTACAGGTAAGTATATAGAGCATTCTGTTTGTTTTATGTTCATAGAGTTGTATAATAAAAAGGAGGCTTAAAAATCCAGATCTTGTATAGTTGCCTAGAGATCTGCACAGAAGAGTGTTTCACTTTGAGTCAGAAAGGTTTCCCGTCATTATTTACATTTTTGTGGTTTTTATAATTCTTACCTCCTATCATGCATTTTTTAAAATTGTGTCCGTAATAAAAATGCACAAAAATTGTTTTCACAACTGTAGCATGAACAATTTTAGTTTTTTAAAAAATCACATATAAAAACAGAATTACCAAGTGATAAAAAGATCAGCTTTTTATCATGCGCGGAATTTATTCCCGCTTACCTTTCACTTTTACCCTTCCTATACAACAGTGTTTAGTTTGGAACATGAAAACAAATGCAGAAATGTTTACAGTGTTGGTGCTTACAGTTGTGGAAGAGGAGGTTGTAGGCATGTTTAGTCACTGGCTCCTTAAAATATGATGGGAAATAGAAACCACATCTTGACTATATTTTGTTTCCAAATCCATAAATCTTGCTGCCTAGTCAATGTAGCATAAGAATAGCAGTACTGTTTAAATTCAGCACAGTATAAAATATTGTTTGCGTTCTGTTAAAACAATACAAATCCCACTTTGTGAAAACGTATCTTCATATTGAGACTGTTTCATAGCACAAAGTAATCTGAAATATTGACTAATAGTCAGAGCTAATAAATGCCACCTCAGGAATTAACAGGTTTTTGAAATACTCTCCCCCTTTCCCCTTCAAGAGTCGAGACTTTACAGCTAAGCATACTTTGTTTATAACAATAGATAATTACTTCTGTGATTGTATAAATTTTGTTCCCATATATCTTGCGTTTTAATATTTTGCCCCATTTCTTGTATTTATTCCCCATCATTACACCTATAATGTACAGCTGTGCATAGGTATGTTGCCTATGAAAGAAGGGATAAAATCCTTCATTAATTAGTGATATAAACTATGTAAAACCACTAGTGCTTGGTACATTTCAATATTTGTTATTTTGTACTGAATTAATCATAGAGATTGGTTGTGCAATGTTACTTAATGTCGTAATTACTGTAATTTCAGCATATGGCCCCCATCTGCACACTCCTGTGAAGATTAGAAAAGTCATTCAAAATTGTCACTTTATACGGTTTTTTTAAGCTGTGGTAAACTCTGTAACCTGAAATTAGAAGGCTGTAAGTGTAGCTAAATGTGCCATTTTGAGAATGGCTTTCTGACAGATGGACTTGACATGCTGTACTGTACTGTGATGTAGCTCTCTCTTCTGTAACAGTTCTGTTCTGAAATGAACGTGTATTGTTGCCTTAGAAAAAGGATGGTGTTTTGGCAAGAAAGAACAGTACCCCTTTTTATCTGGTGTTCCTTTAAAAGAACAACTTTTTTTTGACGCAAGTCATCCTAATTCACATTCACTGGTGCACTCTATTAAAAACTTACTTGAACTGTTCTTATCCTGTTGTCCTTGACTTTTACTCTGTACCTAACAGTGCAGTTGGATGGTTGAGGCAAGAGCGACGAGAGTAGGAAAGGGAAGGGGGGAATGAATGTTCAAAATTAACCCAAGTGTCATTTGTGACAGGGAGGCAGGTTTTGTTTTTGTCTAGAAGTGATTGTTCTGTTAATGCCGTCCTCAGTGGTTCTTTCCCAGTTATGAATTAGGGGTTTCATTCTTCTAACATTAGCCCAGTCGTTCATTCATTCCATACATCTATGTCTCACCAGTTCACCAAGGAACTCATTTGTGATATGACTGGTGATGATCATATTTTATTTATTAAAATATTTGCACTTTTCCTTGCATTTCAAAGGGGCTTACTCATCACAGTTAAAACTATTTTCTCCTCACAAACATTGTGTGGGGGGGCAGGGGCGGTATACTGAGCAGGAGGGAGGCTGATTGCCTCAAGACTACTCAATGTGCAACAGCATCCCACTGCAGTCCAGCACATGGATTTCTTGGTTATTCAATTTGCTTATCTTTCAGCCTGTGTGGTACTTCAGACCCTACACAAGGGTCAACTGTAGCAATAATAAATTGAAATAAAGTAAAATGCTTTGGTTCATAAGACATTGTAAAGTCTTGTTATCAATCCAAAAGACTTAAAGCCTGTTAAAGTTGATCCCTATGGAAGAGTTAATGCATCTCAAAAAGTTTTGGCATGCCAAAGCCAGAGATGAAGGGAATGCAGGATAGGTTGTAGGATGTGTACACATTCATTTTATCCCAATGTTTTCTCTGATCAAGACAAATTTTACAGGATTTTGAAATTCCACAGTAACATCTGTGAACCAAGTGTAGTGGGGTGAATTGCTTAAATAACCAGGGGCAAAACATAGTCACTGTCAATACAGTCTTATTTGTTTCTTTGCTGTTTCTGTGTCACCTGTTCAGAGTTGTGCTCAAGGTGACTTACAATGAAGATATGAAAGTATAAAATCACAAGCCGTTATATATGGGAAAACAAATGAAGGATCTACAAGAACTTGCAGAAGCCATACTATTTTCTCTCCCTCGCTATTTTCTCTTTCCCTTCTCTTTCCCCATAACCTTCCCTTTTCCTGCTTCCTTCTCTTTTCAGCCTGCTTTATCTCTCCCTGCCCTGTGTATTCAGCTATTCCTCCTTCTCCCAGCAGCCTTACCTAGGAAAACCATGACCCAGCAGTGCAGTGATGGCCACCTGGTCTTGTTATGCAGTAGAGAACCCAGAAGGCCGTGCAAGGGGCAACTTATGTTGCTTGTATCCCTCTCCCCACACTATTTCCTCCTCCTGGCAAGCTTCAGATTCTCATATTTCCATGCTTCCTTCAACCAATCTACCTTTTCTTTGTCCCCCTTCTTTAGCTATATCTATATTCCACTCATTTATCTTCACAACAACCCTGTGAAGTAAGTTAGGCTGAGAATGTGTTAACTGGTCCAAGGTCATTCACCTTCCATGACAGAGTAGTGATTCAAGCTGGGATCTCCTGGATCTTAGAGAGTTTGACCACTAAACCACATTGACTTTCATGGGGTGGCTGCATTTGAACAGTAGCAAGCAGGAGGGGTCTGGGTGAATTATACAAGCCACTCAGGGACTGCAGTTGGCCATGGCCCCAATTAGCCTCCTTTAAAAGTGAAAGCCTTGGAAAGCCTCTTGCCTTTTACTGACAAATGAGGGTTGCAATTGTCTAACAATGGCAGCTCCGGGCTTTCATCAAGTTTCAGGTGCTGCTTCTATGAGGGAAGGAGTTAACACGCACACACCCCATTTTTTTCTGCCAACCTGGATCTTTTATCACGTTTGTAGAAAGATCTGTTGATAGCTCCAGTCTCTAGATCTAAGTATCCACAGATTTGGCCTTGTTGAGAATTAGATTATTACAAGTGGAAACCCACAAGAACTTGTTGGAGGCATCTCATTGTCCCCTCCCACTATTTCCTCTTTCCTGCTTCTTTTTAAGAGTTGCTCCAGCTTGGGAAATTCATGAAGATTTGAGGATGTAGCCTTGGGATGAGGTTTGGGGACGGAGAAAAGGGGTTTCAAGAGGAGAGTAAATAGTAAAATGCCAGATTCCACACTCCAAAGCAGCCATTTTCCTCCATTGGAACTAGGATTGGCAACCTCCAGGTGGGACTGGAGATCTTCCAGAATTAAAACTGAAGTGTGGGGCGTACATTGCACATATTTTCCTGACCCTTCCCATTCTAGTGAGCCCTTTCACCAGTGACAGTCATCCAGTCATAGTACAATGGAGGCTTCCAGTTGTGGGATCTGTGTCCTTCATCTCTGAACAGTTATACAATAACGGGTTTGTTTTTATTGAAGGGGGGGGGACTTCTATGCAAATTTTTAAAAATCACTGAAAATGTAAAATACTCAGGAATTTAAGTACAATTCCAGACATAAGAACATAAGAACAAGCCAGCTGGATCAGACCAAAGTCCATCTAGTCCAGCTCTCTGCTACTCGCAGTGGCCCACCAGGTGCCTTGGGGAGCTCACATGTAGGATGTGAACGCAATGGCCTTCTGCGGCTGTTGCTCCCGATCACCTGGTCTGTTAAGGCATTTGCAATCTCAGATCAAAGAGGATCAAGATTGGTAGACACTCAGGACTGTAGTATTGTATGCATCAGAGCAACAACATCATCTGTAGTTTCTTGAGGACAGCTGAACTTGCTCTTGCTAGCCAAGGTAGAGATAGCATAAAAAGGTGTGGTGGACTAGTCAGCAGAAGAGTTAAAGTGCCTCACCTCCTGGGAGCTTGGTAGCCAGCTCCTTGTACAGCTATGGAGCCCTAGGGGCTTTGGGCTCCCCTGCTTTCGCAGCACCATGGTCAGAAAATCTATCTTCCAAACACTAGCGAGGACAACGAACGCTCTAGTTCTCCAGCACACAGCGTGGTTCTTTGAGCATGCCCAACTTTGTTGGATCCTGGCCTAAGTTCTAACAAAAGGGAGAAGTCTGGTTTGTATTACTGCTTGCAGTTCTCAGAGGAATGCATAAATCTGGCAATGGGCAAAAGAATTCCAGCTGTTATCATAACAATACCATTTCTTATCTTGCATTTATTAAATTTTTTTCAGACCGGATCGAGGTTCTTGGTGCAATGGGAAACGATGTCATAAATAGATTAGAGCTGAACCTTTGAGCTGCCTGGATCAAACCGTTTCTCCTCAAGGCAGGCAGGCAGGAAGGAGGGCTTTGGACAGGGCCCAGCCAAGTCCCAGCTTTAAAGACGCAGCTGCCGGGAGTGCCTCTCTTTAGCTCCACCTGTGGCCTCTTCGCTCGGCCAGCCACCGCCGCTAGCAGGAGGGAAAGAGCAAAGGTGCGCTCGGCTTTCGCAACATTCTCCTGATTCCTGCTGGAGGCCATTCGAGTGCTATGACCGTCGGGGCCAGGGTGGGGGGCACTCTGAGAGCCAGGGGGCTCCGGCAGGGGCTCGCAGAAGACGAAACCGCCATCCTGGAGGAGGAGGAGGAGGAGACGGCCGAGCAGGAGCAAGGCAAGAGGGCGCCGAAGTGGCAAACCGAGGAAGAGTCCTCCGGCCGCTCCTCCAAGCAAGTCGCGTTTGCCATCCTACCGGCCCATTACAAGCCCCTCGGCGCGGATGGGGAACAGCAAGCGCAGGAGGCCTCAGCCGAGCGCAGAAGCAGAAAGCGCAGGAGAAAGCTCAAGAAATACGGCAAGGTGAGGGCAGGGCGGGCGGGCGTGCGTGCGTGGAGAAGGGCGGGTTGGATCTGGGCTAGTTCGGGATCCAGAAGATCATCGGAGCCGTCTCTGCCACGTTTGGTTGTTGAGTTTGGGGTCAAAGTGCAATCCGATAGCAAAGCATTTAAGAACAAGAGAGATTCGGATTGTATCTTTGAAGGAAGGGGTGTGTTCAGGGGCACTGCTTATGAGTCATGGTCAGTAGACGTGAATTAGTTTAAACAGGTGACTGCCTAGTTCAAATTTATGGGTAAAGTTTAGTAGGCGTCGCTTATGGAGAGCGTAGGGAGGCGGGAGGATGTCAGTTGTTAGTTTGTTTGGCCGGTTGACACAATTGTAAAGGTCAAGCTGGAGTCCAAGACTAGTGTAGATTTAAGAAGCAGAGACCTGGAGGTTTTTCCCCAGGGCCAGCGGGTGGCTGAGTTTTGTCGAATTTGAATCAGGCACTAAATATAGAAGGAGGAGGAGGAGGAGTTTGGATTTATATCCCCCTTTCTCTCCTGCAGGAGACTCAAAGGGGCTTACAATCTCCTTGCCCTTCCCCCCTCACAACAAACACCCTGTGAGGTGGGTGGGGCTGAGGGAGCTCAGAAGAGCTGTGACTAGCCCCAGGTCACCCAGCTGGCGTGTGTGGGAGTGTACAGGCTAATCAGAATTCCCCAGATAAGCCTCCACAGCTCAGGTGGCAGAGCAGGGAATCAAACCCGGTTCCTCCAGATTAGATACATGAGCTCTTAACCTCCTACACCACTGCTGCTACAAACCTAAAATTCATTTGGGATTGAGTGTAACCTCCCCCTTCCCAAACGTTTATACCAGGGGTAGGGAACCTGAGGCTCGAGAGCCGCATGCAGTTCTTCTGCCCTTGCACTGTGGCTCCACGAGCCGAGCCGCCGGCCCCATCCTTGCCTGCCCTGCAGGCAGCAGGACAGGCGCACCAACTGCCCATGGCCGGCTGGGCCGTGCCACTAATGCCTTCCCCCTCTCGCCTCGCCCCGTTAGATGAGGCCCAGGCCATTCTGGAGCGGCAAGGCGAGCTTCAGGCCGGGCACCCGGCTTCATCACTTGCCCGCCTGCAGGTTGGCAGGGCAGGCACATCAATCATCGCGCTTCTCAGAATGAGCCGAGGTAAAAGGTAACTCCCATAATATATATAGTGTTATCTTTATTTTAAATGTCAAAAATTATTTGCGGTTCCAAGTGTTTTCTTTTCCCGTGGAAAACGGGTCCAAATGGCTCTTTGAGTGTTAAAGGTTCCCTACCCCTGGTTTATACCAAAACAGAGCAGCAGACCATTAAGATAATAAGTCACATGCATTGTAATACCTGGGAAGCATTGCTGCCTTAGCGTAAAGGAGCACTAATGTGAATCAGAATCTTTCCTCTGTTCCCAGAAGTTCTGCAAATGGACTGTGTTTGTGCAGCAAGAAGAAGATCCCTTATGGCACCTTAAAGACTAAAAGTATACAATGCATCAGGTTCTAAGGTGCTATGAAGTTCCATTTCTGTTTTCTAAACACTTACAGAAGTTTCCGTTTACCATGCGTGAACCATGCTAATAGTGATACTGTGTACCCAAAGTCACATTCTTTTACCCCCGAAGATTAGAACGGTTGTGTTGGAAAGTGCAGTCAAGTCACAGCTGACTCACAGTGACTCCCTTTGCCTTTTAAGGCAAAATGTGTTCAGAGGTGATTTGCCATTGCCTGCCTCTGCATACCAAATCCAGACTTGCTTGGCGGTCTCCTAAGCTTAGCTTCCAAGATCGAATGAGATTGGGCCAAGCTGTGTTATCCAGCTCTTGTAAAAAGTGCCACCCCTTAATTTTGGACTCACAAATATAGTAATATAGATAAGCATCCCTGTTTTACCCTTACAGGGGGATGCAATAAAAGCTCTTGGGGGGCAAGGGAAAGACATGGATTACCCTGTAAGGGTGGTACAAATATTTAAAAGGTAATTAATGCACATTAATGTATTTATTTGATTAATTTATATCCTACTGTTTCCCTTACATCATTCTGTCCTCCATTATATCCACACTGCACCCCTGTTACATAGGTTAGGCTGATAGTGTTTGACTGGCCCAAGGTCATCCAGTTAGCTTCTCTGGCATGAGTGTGGGTGGGTACTTGAGTTGCCCATCACTCTAATCACTACACCTCATTGGCTCTCATATCAAGTGATGTTTAGAACAGACAGTTGAAATGTATCAAACTCACGGCCCTCCAGATGTTATGGACTACAATTCCCATAATCCCCTGCTAGCATGATGCTGGCAGGGGATGATGGGAACTGTAGTCCATAACATCTGGAGGGCCATGAGTTTGACACCTATGATAAGGTATCCATAACAGACATGCAAGCATCTTGCGAATGCATGGTAAAACATCAGGAATAAAAAAACAGTTCATTTATATACTGGGTGGCTTTGGGAGAAATGTTTTCTCCCAAGCCTCTGTTCCCAATCTGAAAAATAAAAATAACTGTGATTTACTTCGTAATTAAGCGTGAGGATGGTAAATAAAATTAGGAAAGCTAATTAGGAAACCTACATTAGGAAAGAGGTGGCTCTGAATCAGTGGGAGGCAGGCAGAAGCAGAGGCGAGACCAGGCTGAGTCAGACAGCAATGGCTGGAGTCTGTCTAGCCGGGAATGGGGGAGGCGGGAAAATACCAAATGGTACTGAAGCTGCTGGGGAAAAGCAAAGTGACCGGACAGGAATAGGAGGTGGCTAGAGGATCTGACCCACCAGCTGGGGATTGGCAGTGAGTTCTGCTTTACAATGTAGGACTGCATTCCTTTCTTTCTGTGAGACAAGGAATAGTATTTTTAAAATTTTATTAGATTTCTATAGATTAGTTCTATAGATTGTTTATTTTATTACATTTCTATAGATTTCTAAATTGTTGCCATTAGTCTGTCAATCCTTTAATATGGTGGACTGTGTGATACTGCTGAGGTGTCTAGAAGGTAAACTGGATTTGAGGGGAGCATCACTGAGATTTTTCTGGTGTGTCCTGTCAGAGTTAGAATGATAGAATCATAGAGTTGGAAGAGACCTCAAGGGCCATTAAGTCCAATCCCTGCCATGTAGGAATACACAGTCAAAGTTTTCACAGAGGTTGTGGGAGATGCTGAAGCTCCTTTTGGGAGCTAATATATGGAGTACAACAAGGCTCTCTGTGTTTAAAAACATGGCCCCTTACCTTAACCCTGACCTTGATGGGCCAGCCAGCCTGAACTTGTCAGATCTCAGAAGCTAAGCATGGGAAACTACCAAGAAAGTCCTGGATTGTTATGCAGCAGCCTGCTGGCCTAAACGTATCTTGACTTGAAAGCCCTATGCAGTTGCCATAAGTTGGTTATGACTTGATGGCACTTTCTACCACCAGGACCCCTTAATGCAGTGGTTCTCAACCTTCCTAATGCCGTGACCCTTTAATACAGCTCCTCATGTTGTGGTGACCCCCAACCCTAACATTTATCCATTTTACAGATGGAGAGCACTGATGCAGAGAGTCTTAGGCGACCTCTGTGAAAGGGTCGTTCGACCCCCAAAGGGGTCCCGACCCCCAGGTTGAGAACCACTGCCTGAATGAGATAATCCACAGTTTTGGAATGGACGATCATCAATATGCTGATGTCACCCAGCTATATATTATCCCAAATAAGCCATCAACTTCTGTTGTCTCTGTCCTGGTTCAGTGGCTGAGTGTGGGGTGGTATTCAGTGGCACAGCAAGGCAGGGCTATAGGGGTGGTTACCCCATATGCACAATTCTTAGGGGTGTAATTTGCTGTCACTTCCTGCCACTTTGCTGCCACTTCCTGCCACGCCCTGCCTCCTCGCCACTGCTTCCTGCCACCTCCGCTGCTTCCCACCATTTCTGCTGCCTCACTATTGTTTCCTTCCACCACCACCCCAAGCCGCTTCCCACCACAGGACTGCTTACTACAAATGCTCAAGGTTTGTTAGATTGGGGGGGGTGGGGGGTGGGTTCGGCCAGGCCAGGGGCTGGACACAGCACTGCATTTTGTTTGTAATGCAATAACCATATTAGGTGAGGCCTGCTTGGGGAGAAACTGGTATTATCTACTCTGGCAACAACAGTTCTCCAGCATCTCAGGTTGAGATCTTTCTGATCCATTAAATTGGAGATACAGGGAATTGAACCTGGTACCTAATATCTGCAAAGCAGTTGCTCTGCCACTGAGCCATGGCCCCTCCCTGATAAAATGAGAATAACTAAAAATGCTGTCCTGAGCTCTTTGGAAAAAAGGCCTGATTAGAAATAAAGAATCATTGATAGTGACAAATAATAAACTTATCGTGACAAATAGATAGTGACAAATAATAACTTATCCCTGTTTTGGGTTAGGTCTGCATGAGAACTTTTGGACGACACTTGAAATAGAAGGCTGCTTCTGCAGCACAAACATAATTTTCTTTGAAAAAGAAATAATTAGATCTAGTAATGGAGTTGGCTGGATTGTTCTCTCCTGTTTAGAAGAAACGAGTTTTATCAGAGCACGAATGAAAACGGTGTTCACATAGATCAAAAGAGAGCTCTGTCATTTCCATCCAGAAAAGACTCTAAGCTCCTCCATGTGACAGATGCTTTGCATTTCTTTGTGCTGCGTTTCACTTGGCATCCTTATTTTGACAGCATTCCAATTAGCAAGACATATGAAGCTTGATTCCCACTCCTCCAATGGTAACAAAGAGATTAAAAGCAGAATACTCCCCTTCCTTTTGGATCCTAGGCACAACTACTGGTTTGCTGCTGGAGCTATCGCTGAAAATATCCTTTTTACTACAAGTCAGGGGTGTAAACTTTGGGGAGGGGGTAGTGGGGCTCGTGCTCTCAACACTTCTCTCCCCCACCCCCAGCTTCCAGGGCTTCCCCTGTTTCTCAGTGGGGCAATGCTCACCAGGGCTGCTGAGTAACATCTTTTCATACACACATGAAATATTTATTCTAATTGTCTCAGTGAAGGAGTGCATGATATTTTTACCTCTCCTCTTACAGAGTGCTGTTTCTCTGAGTGAGAGTATTACAAGTGAAAAAATGACACTTTTGAAACCACAAGCTTAATTGTGGGTGTTAAATCAGCTGTTGTTCCATTCCTTTTAGGGGAACCCAACCTCCCAAGATAAACTGGTCTACAATTCCATGGCTGTGTTTCTTTCTTTCCTACTCAACAACTCTTTCTTTCCTACCTAACACAATAATTTATCTAACTCAACAACTCTCAGAGGTGGAGTGAGGGGAAACTCCGCCCGGGGTGCTCGCATGCCCTGCGCCCCTGCTGCCCTGGAACACCCCCACCATGTCCCCTCTGCAGCCTGGCCACACCTCTGCCATGGCTCTGCCCAGGGCGTCATGCACCACCCCACCCCATTGGTGCTACGCCTCTGACAACTCTCGACGTTTATAATTAGGCATATTTGTCCCTGTTCTTCCTTTAAGGAGTTCAGAGCACTGTACATGGTACACTACTCAATTTGAGCCTCACAAGAACCCTTCAAGGGAAGAGGTTTCAATGTTGTACCCATGGGCACCATGGCACTCGCCAATACCTTTTCTGATGTCTGCCAATTGTTTTTAGGAAGTGGGTGGGGCCAGGTAAGGCTTTAGTCCAGCAGTGCTTCTCATTGATTAGTGGACATTTGATTGGCTGTGCTGGTTTTTTAAAAAAAACACGCAGCAGCAGCAGCAGCAGCAGCCTTCTCAGCACAAGAATCTATACTGTATTATTTATTTATTTTATTTTATTTATTTATGGGATTTCTATACCGCCCAATCCCCAAAGGGCTCTGAATCTAAGTTATTGAAGTTAAGCTGTTGCCATCATTTAATGGCTGCCTTCTGTGGAAGCCATTTTATTGCTGCTGTTTCATTGCTCTGCCCACCATGCTGTGTCATAATTCCAAATGCATCCAAAAGCGCAGAAAGGTGGGGGGGGGGGCTGCTTTAAGATAGGTGTTGTATGCAGTTTTTTTCAAAAAATTAACTGACTAATGAATGAAATTTTCACAGGAGAGGGGACTGAATTCCCAAAGACTTGACAAGATGAGCGTGTCTCCTTTTTTTCTGATGGATATGCAGTTCGGGGGAAGAAGCTAGTTCATATTTGTCAAGAATATTCCATATTTAATAATTTATTTTCATTTTAAAAATTAAAAAATAAATGATGCTTTGGAAAAAAATAGAAAAAAGAATCACTGTATCACTATCATATCACTATTTTTTTCTAGCACAAGCAGAGTTGTGCTAGATTTATTTATTTATTTGCATCATTTTTATCCTTCCTTTCTCCTCAGTGGGGAGCAACTTGCATTGGTCCCCTCTCATTCATTTTATCTTCACAACAACCCTGAGAGGTAATTTAGACCAGGGGTCGGCAACCTTTACCACACAAAGAGCCATTTGGACCCGTTTTCCATGGCCCCGAAGATCTACCGAGCCGGAGAGGTGGCTCCGCACAGAGCCGCCTCCGGTTCGGCCCCTCCACTCACCTTTCCTTCCGGCGCTGCTCTGGAGGGCTGGAGGGACATGCCCACGCTACCCTCCGACCTCCAGGCCACGCAGAGCCGCAGTATAAGGCTGAAAGAGCCGCATGCAGCTCTGGAGCCGCAGGTTGCAGACCCCTGATTTAGACTGAAAGTACATGATTGGGCCCAGGTCACCCAGCAAACTTTCATAGCAGAGTGGAAATGAAGAGAAACATTCCACTTCCCTCTATAGCCTGTTTTGCTCCCCGCAAATCATGTTGTCAGCGAACCCCTGGAAACAGTGTGGGCATATATATCAAGTGGTGCTCTGCAAGGAAATTTCCTCCCCCAAAGAAAAACTGCTCTTTCCATATGTGGTAGTATACATACATAAAACCTTTATTAGGCATAATACCAATATAACAACCAGCATTATCCAGACAAATGTTCCATACATAAAACCATCACAGGTATTATTCCAAAGTTCCTAAAAGGAACCTAGCTACAGAATTTAAAATCACAGAAGAGTTGTTTAGTAGGAATGCAACCTTCCCAGCAACAGAGTATTCCTTAAACTTAGCAGGAAGAAGAGTCAAAAGCCTGGTCCTAGCTTCTTCATATTTGGGGCAGTTAAGCATTATATGTTCCATGGATTGCACATGTGGTAGTATGTTCCACAACCAGAAAAGGAAGTTATGATTCAAACAACTGTACGGTAAATATCTATGTCCTTTGTGAAGTCTCAAATCTTATATGAATTAGATGTAAGGCTGTTTTCCAACTCCAGTTGATTCATCAGTCTCAGCCAACAAACGTGATTCACATCCTGCCTTGCAAATATTGCTGCACTGCATACAGGGTTAAGCACAAGCGCTGGGAGCTTGGAGTGTTGTTTATTTGTGTTGGAAAGGACTTTAGTCATTGCTGAGATCAGGACGCCAGTGTTTTGGCCAAGGTACAAACATTTATGGCGCCATCTCTGCCATGTTAAATGATGTGATATAATGTTCACAAAGTAAGGAAGGAGATAAAGTATTGACACCCTTTATACCAGCGATTCCCAACCAGGGTTCCGTGGTACCCTGGGGTGCCGTAAGCATGTCCCAGGGGTACCGCAGCAATGCTACCAGCCCCCCTCGCTTTTGTGGTGTCTCCTGCCACCGCCAGCAAGGACATGGAGCTGGCCCATGGGGCAGGGCCTGCCGCAAGGTCAGCAGCCACTTCCCGCCCCGCCCCCAGTGATTCCCTTCACCCTGGGAGGGGAAAGTGGGGGGTGGCAAGCAGGGGCACTGGGAGGGGATGGTGGGGGGGATGGCAGGGGCACCGTGAGATATGAAGAGTGAGGCCAAGGGTACTGTGACTTCAAAAAGGTTGGGAAACACTGCTTTATATGTTCAATGGCAGTGGGTAAGAGACTGCTGGCCTGCAGGTTTAATACCTCTCCATATCAAAGCTGAACCAGGGGACAGGAGATTTCCATATCAAAGTGGAAGCAGCAAATAGGAATGTGATGCAATGTCTTATGCAACAGGTGCCCTGCTGAAAAAGGCAGTCACCAACTTACCCCTCCCTTGAAGTACTCCCCCTGCCCAGGTTTTGTTCTACAGGATTGTGTTGTTTCTTCATCTTTCTAACTCACCCAAAGGTCAGCAAGGGAACTGTACCCAAATCTGCTCTGATGAATGGGCCCATGGCCAACTGAAACAGATAGTTATGTTGTATACTACAGCCCTGAGGCAACCCAGAGGAAAGGAAAGGGCTTGGAGTTTCATTCCAAGTGCAGTGCCAACTATTGGCAGTACCACTGTTACAACCATTAACTGCTTGCATTTCACAGAATGAATCAAGCTGGTCCAGATTGTGGGATTTTCATTATTTATGGGTTTGTTTATGTGGTGCCATTCAACTAAATGATGTTTGTGACTGTGTTCATTTTTTTTGCATTATCACCTTCTTGAGTTTTCATTCTTTGTCTTTCTTTCTATTTCCATTGGTTTTAATGAGAAATGACTGGGCAACATTTGCTTTACCATCTTGGCAAATTTTAAGCCAGTTATTACAAGTATCATGATTTTGGAGACTGTGAAAATGTCACAGGCAGAGTAGGCATACGGAAGCCTTGCTGCTCCTTTGTTGGGCTTTTCAAGAGAGATGTGTGCAAGGGTCTAGAGCTCACAAGTAAGGAAAACTGACCCCTGGCCTCATCTTTCCACACTGTGGTCAGCTGGATTCTGGTGCTGGAGTTCAGCTCAAAAAGAAGGAAAACTTCATGTAATATTTGTAGTAATTCTTTGTTTTATATTGTGAATATTTCATTAGTCATCAAAATGGGCTTCTTGAAGATATTACTGGGAAGTGATTAATTGATATTTTGAGCTGGTTTTATAATGCTTTAACTGTGTTTATTGTAATCCATTTAAATTTGTAAGCCACTGTGGACTTTGACATACAGTGCTAGATAAAAAGTGCTAGTGTGAGGAAACAGGAAAACAACTCAGACTAAGTAAAAACATTAATATAATATGGACATGATATGTAGTAACTATATTGTATTTTTATTTTGCCATTATAGTCCCACACTACAGTTTCAGTCTCACAATAACTCTTTGAGGTAGTCTAGGCTGTGACTAGGCCAAGCATGATCATGTTACAGTACAAGAATTAATCATCTTAGTATCTTCATTCAGTGCTTTAACTGGCACACCATGTGGGCTCTTCAGTACTGTGTGATTGAAAGGTAATGCAAGAATTAAACCCCAGTTAAACCGTTCTTATTACTGCAGAAATCGCTTGATAGATAGAAAAGTTTTCCTGCTCTTTAATGGCTCTGTCTTTCTGTTAATCCAGAATGTGGGCAAAGTGCTGCAGAAAGGATGCCGTTATGTGGTGCTTGGCCTGCAAAGCCTTGCCAATGCCTACTCATCGCCCTTTGGAGTAGCTGCTTCGGTAGCAACACTGTTTCGGTAGACCAGTGGCCCTCTTCTTTCAAGATGGAAGAAAAAAGAATTCATCGCCAAGGTGCATGCCATCTTCCCCTTTAATGTCTTCAGAATTGACAGCATTTCAGCAATAAGAAAAGGATCAGACCAGAACATTTGGAGAGCATGGCTTGAACCAGTTCCTTACATTTGTCAGAAATTAAGTTAATATTAGATCAGATAATGAGTCAGACCAAAGGAACAGCATTTTGATTAATGAGTCAGATCTTGTCCTTTAAAAAGACAGTCAGATTGTCCTTTTTCAAAGCCTTCGATTATGGAGAAAGAGGGGGAAAGTAAGTCAAAGTGAGAGAAAGAAAATGGTTAAAAGAAGGAAGGAAGAAAATAGAGGGAAAGAGAAAAAGTTTCCTCCTTTTTGTTCCATGATGATCTGGCATTTAACAGGGGCAGTGTTTCCTATCACTGCTTCTCCCTGTCAGGGAAAGATGCACCTGTGGTGTTTTTACATATTATTAGCACAGTGGAAACACATCCAGAATTTGGCAGCCTCAGAACAAGTTGGAGACAAGAAGTTTTGCTTTATTAGACAGAAAAAGAGGCAAAGCAAGGCCTAACTTCTACTGGGTTTCAGACAATCTGTTTCCAATTACCTCGCAGCATGGTTCTCAGTATGAGGTAGGCCTCCCTAGCAGGATTACCAAGATCATACTGGAGAGACCTGTATCTTTAAGGGGGAGCTATAGAAAGAAAGCTTTGTCAGGTGCATCTTCTCCTCAGCACAGCCATCAACATGATGGTAAAAGCCATACTGGTGAAATTCTCTACTATTCCCAGTGGTAAAATAATAAGCCTTCGAGGAAGAGCTCTCAGAATATGGGCTTGAAAAGATGCAAAAAGGCAATTTCTGAGGAAGCTGAATATTGAACTCATGAAACTACCTCATACTGAATCATACCATTGGTCTATCAAGGTCAAAATTGTCTACTCTGATAGACAGCAGCTCTTCAGGGTGTCAGGTAGAAGAGGTCTTTCACATCACCTGCTACTTGATACTTGGAAGTAGAGATGCCAGCGATTGAACCTGGGACCTTCTGTATTGCCAGGCAAATGCTCTACAGCTGAACTGTGGTTCCTTTCCATTACCCCTTCCATTATGCCTCAACCAGATAATATACCAGTACAATGCAGGAAAGCAGTACAAGGTAGAAAGCAAGGTATTCATTGGATTGGGTAGGATTCTGGGCTTATTGATGATGGGCAGGATACACATGGAATAATACATTGGCATTTAGCATAGTCCAGTTGTGTCCAAAATCAACCCACCGAATGCTGACCATAGTAATCCTTTCAGAATGGATGGGGATTGTAACAGCAAGTTTGGTGCCAAAGCTATGCAGATACATTAGAATGTGTGCATAAAGTATGTACATTTGCATAGTGTCTTTTGGTATAGAGTCTGATGGAGGGAGTGGTTCTTGAAAGCTTTACTCTCAAAATCTTGTTGATCTCTAATTTACTACTGAACCTGAACCCAGTGGCATGTGCAGATCTTTCCAGGTGATCAGGAACATTATCACAAGCAGAGACTAAGGGAAGCACAGTAGAAAGAGCCTGTAGAGCAAATATGTTAAGACGTTTCAAGCCACATGAGCCATCTGTTTAGATGCTTCAGCAAATTAAATGACATAAACCTGTAAAAGCAAAGCACATACCATGTTTATGTTCACTAAGGAAACTTTTGTGGATGTGGGAGGTTGAATTGTGGTACTGCAATTTCAGCAGCGCTATCTGTGTATGTGGGACTGGGATGTATGATCCCAGCATGTAATTGAACTCGTCTGCATGCCATAACATGGGCACCAAAAATAAGAGATCAGAATCATGTATCACTGTGCAATACATTAAGCACTAAGCTAGATTTCTGGGGCTGTTTTACTGCCATTGAAAGGTTTTGACCTATTGTAAACAAGCCTGTTGAGGCAACCCTATAGACATCACATATCATGAGGCAGAATTTCCCACCAGAGACTAAGCCACCTTTGGCAAAGTGTAATGGCCTTAGGCTAATGTTATAATAAATGTACCATCCTTTGGAAGATAATTCTGTGACTTTTTGCTCAGCACCACAAACTACTGGAAAAATATACAGTGTATCTTTATTAGATAACAACCCCTTACCCCTTATAATGGCACTTGAGGTTTATGTAAGTCCAACAAATAAAAAACTTTATTAGATAATTGTATTGAGATTTTTTTAAAAGATTATAAACTTATTAATCAATTTTCAGTTCTTTTCACAGACTTTAGTGTCATAAAGCTTTTGTTTCTCAGTTTCTTATATGAGAGAGAATTTTTTTGTTTCTTTGTTGGTAATATAATTTCATGAATCAAGTAGTTGTTTTTCCTTAGTGCCTCTCACCACTACTGGGTTCTTGAAGGCTGGTACCCTTGCCTAAGCCTATTGTCTGTTGGAAACTCAATTTACAATCTCACCTCTGAGATAATCTTTTCAGGCATGCCACAGACCAGAGATTTCTCCTCAGAGCACAGTCCCCCTTCTGATTTAGGATTTTTCTTCTCTGTCTAGAAGAAGTGTCCTATTTCTTTCTACTTTTTGGATCTAAATGGAGGATATAACCCCACTTCTACTTTTCCCTGTGACAGTCTCCTAGTTCACATGTCTGTGTACCACTGTTATCAGCATAAGCTGACATTCAGAATACTTCAGTCCAGACTCCATTTCCTCTGGCTGAAAATTCAGAGTAGATTTCTCACTCAGCTAAAGCTTTGTATGTTCACAGGCAGGATTTCCGCCCCACCCTCCAAATTGTTCACCTTCTCCCTCACAACTTCCTCCAGCTTTTTTTTTTGTCAGCTGTTTGCTCTGACCATCAGAGCACAGACTAGTTTTCCATGCAGAGCTGTCCAAAGTTTCACTCTCTTGCTTATTGTTTTTGACTGCACTTTGAATCTAATTTACCTGTGTCGTCCGTCACACCTGTCTATTAAGAAGAAAGACTATGTTCCAAGGACAATTAAAATTTAAATAGCTTTAAGTAGAGAACAATATGAGTATAAAGGAGGAGGAGGAGTAGTTTGGATTTATATCCCCCCTTTCTCTCCTGCAGGAGACTCAAAGGGGCTTTCAATCTCCTTGCCCTTGCCCCCTCACAACAAACACCCTGTGAGGTGGGTGGGGCTGAGAGAGCTCCGAGAAGCTGTGACTAGCCCAAGGTCACCCAGCTGGCGTGTGTGGGAGTGCCCAGGCTAATCTGAATTCCCCAGAGAAGTCTCCACAACTCAAGCGGCAGAGCTGGGAATCAAACCCTGTTCTTCCAGATCAGAGTGCACCTGCTCTTAGCCACTACGCCACTGCTGCTCTTAGGGTATTCCACTAATTTAAGAAAATAACCAGGCAGAGGGACTCACCTCTACGGCATCCAATCAGTTGCAACTCTGTCTCATTCTAAGTTATTTCATGACAAGCATGTGTCTGCAGACAATAGCTTCACTTATCTGCATGCTTTGCAGTGGAACAGCCTGAGGAAAGGCTTTAACATGGTGGAGTAGGTAGCCACACTTGCCAATTAATGGCTTTTGTGAATCCAAATTCATTTTGAGACCTCTGGCAGCAGTAGCTAAGACCTTTCAACCCTGATACTGCACCAAAGATGGCAGAATCTTAATTTTACTGTTTATTATTTACTTATACGCAAAGTTCATTATCTTCTATATTGCTGTCCTGCTGGAACATGAAAGCTTAAAGATTACTGTTCTTGAGCGCCCTCTCCTGTGAAAAATTCAAATTCTGTTGTGAATATTCCTTGCTTTTGAAAGAATGCATAAAAGCAAACACACTGGCTTTTCAGAGTTCAAAGGAATGCTAGCTTGGTACGCTGGAGTTCTTAAAAATGTGAACCAACCATGGCTCCTCTTTCTCCATTAAATGTCATTCTTGTGTATTCAGTCCTTCAGTTGCTAATCAACTGTAAACCAGATGGACATTGACAGATAATCTGTTTTGTTAGCTTAAAGGAATACAATGTGTGTCTTGAATGTACAATATATTACTGTACTGATGTATATAGAGCAGTGGTGGCGAACCTATGGCATGGATGCCAGTGAACCTATGGCACAGCGAACCTCTGTGGGCACGCACAGAGCCCCCCCCCCCCCACATCTAAGCTGGCCTAGGCTGCTGGGGTCGATTATTAGCATTAAACCTAAGACCTAGTTTTGGGGAAGCAGTGTAGGTAACCCTGTTAAGGACTTTTAAACCCCACTGATTTTCATGTGAAGAACTAAAGCACGATCCTTTACCTTGGAGTAAGCTTGGTTGCTGGCAATGGGGCTTGCTTCTGAGTAAACCCTCCTAGGGTCGTGATTCACCTGTTGGAAGAGTTGCACGGTTGCTTCAAAGCAAAGCCACCAACCACCACCAAGCTTACTCCTGAGTAACGCACGCCTCAGAGCCAACCGTTTTTTCTAAACTAAAACCTCAGTATTCAGGTTAAATTGTTGTGTTGGCACTTTGCGATAAATAAGTGGGTTTTGGGTTGCAATTTGGGCACTCGGTCTCGAAAAGGTTCGCTATCACTGATATAGAGGTTTGCGTTTACAACTGGGCTAGAATACATGTGAAGAGAAGAAATTACCACAGAGGTTTCACTAATTCTGCACCATTGATCTGAGCCACATGCAAATACACATCTGCTTAGAACATGCTGGAGCCAAAGCCTCTTTGTGGGTCATGCTTTACTTAGTGCAGGTTGTCTGGTGTATTTTGTCATGTGTTCACGTGTTGTTGTATGCTTTCAAGCACAGGAACACAGTGGCAAGTTGAAAGTTTTTTCAATAAACATTGAAAAATAACTATTTTCTTGTGTAGGAAATAGGGTTGCCAACCTCCAGGTAATGGCTGGAGATCTTCAGTTATTACTATGGATCTCCAAGTGATAGTACAGCCCTAATTACCTGTGTAGAAAAGGCCTCCTGAATAATTCAGTTTTGCATAGAAAGCCAGGAGCGTGGGAGCCTTCCTGACTTCATCAAGCAGACTATAAGGTGGGACCATTATAGAGAAGGCCCTTGTATAAGTGGTTATTAATATTGCCCATTTGCAGGGTAGCACCTGCAGAAGACTGCATTCAGATGGGTGACAGAAATAGGAGGTTTCATAGATATAAAGGATCAAGGCAAAAAATGGCCTTGTATGTCATAGTTGATACCTTTATTATAACTTATTGTCTAGAATAGACAGTGGGTCAGACAATGGTTCAGGTCCAAATCTCCCATCTCTGAAACTGACAACAACCTACATTTATGCCCATCACAAACAGGTTTGGCATGACATTTGAATGTGGCCATCATTTTGTTAAATGTGTTTCGTCACATCCTAGCACAAGCAAGCTAGTCCTCTGCCTAAATTTCAAGAAGATAGCATGAATGCACCTTGAGCGTTGACCAAACCGGCCTTGTTAAAGAAAAAGAAAAAAACAGGAAAGTTGAACCTAAGGTAAGTGACTCATGATATATTTTCCAACCAATTCTACAGCTCCCACCCTCCAGGGTGACTATTGTAAACCATTTACATTTCTAGACATCTAAACTAATTTTATGTGGTAATTTACTTAGAATTCGTTGAAGTACAAGAATTCATATTGCCCATCTCTTCTGGAAGGAGGCTTGTATAACAGCATTTTAAAAGGTTCTTAACTTTATGGAGCATGGATGTGGGGAAAGGAGTTCCTGTTCTAGTGAGGAAGAACCATTTACATTTGCTAAGGACCACTAAGGGATTTTAATTAGATTTTAAATGTATATTCTTCCTATAATAAACTAGTATTTCCTGTCATCTTTTTTGAACTGGGTAAAACAGTCTATGATGTAGCGTATGGGGAAAATGTATTTCTGTAATTCTGTAGAACTTTACAGCTAGGATCCTCTCATGATAACTGATAATGGGTGCTATTCAATAGGCAATCAGCGCAATGGATAACATCAGTCATTGGGATGATCAGCGCAGAACCATCTGCAGGGCAAAATCTTGTCTTGTTTGCATATTGGATTTGGGAACAAAGTGTGCTAAACTGAACAGTGGCTGACTGGCCCAGCTGCTAAAAGGTTTTTAGGAGAAGTTCTGCAGGCTTTGGAGCAGTGTGATCATTGTGGAACTATTGCTGCTGTAATTCTAGAACTGCCTTTGTGTGCTCATTTCTGTGCCTTAGATACCTGTCTAATGATTTAATATATGCATTGTTATCAAGATAGTTCAGGTCTCCTCTTGTCCAAAGGAAAATGAGGGTCAAGCTAGATGAGATTCTGGAAGATCTACAAATTGATCTTTAGTGTGTTAACATTTATCCACCCCATTTTCCCTGTCTCAGATGCCCCTTCCAGCCCTGCTATTTGGCCCCCTGGGGAAAACAAGCAGACTTATTCACCCCATGCCCATAGGATCAATTATTTACAGGATCAAGAGGCCCATAGGCTTGGGTGTGGCATATGCCAAGGGTGCCTTTGTGCCCTCTCTCTCCAAAGTCATGTTACTGCCTATGTCTCTGGTTCAGCTGACGAGAAGAAAAAACACTCAGGTGCACATGTACACAAACACATGTATTATGGTGCACACTAGTAATGCCATCTCATAGAGGCCCATTCTGCACAGGCCAATTAAAATGGGTTGAGGCGCTTTAAAAAAAGTGTTTGGGTGGACAGAACTCACCCCCCAAATGCTGCTAACCCTTTTTAGTGCTAGAACCCAGGTTAAATGAAACTCACTAATTCTGTGAGTTTTTCCCGTAAACCCGGGTTGCAAACCCTTCCTGCTTGCCTATGTGAACTATGGAAAGCAGGAATGTTCAATTCCCATCCACCCCTTCCCTCCACCATAATAGTAGATTCCCCAGGCAGCCACCATTAGAGGGGATACTCTAATAGGCAGCTACCATGTCATGCAGGTAGGTAAGGGGATTTTGGGGTGGGGTGGATTCTTGGGGGTGGATTCTCAGGTGGGGGATTCTTAGGGTGGATTCTTGGGTGGAGGGATTCTCAGCTGCACGGTTTGCATGGAAACACTGTGTTTCTGTGCAAACTGTGCTGCCTTCCTCCAGGATCCCAGAAATCCCGACTGGCTCCAGCAGCTGCCATGAAAATGATGGCAGGGCAGCAAAAATGGGTTCCGTGAACTCTTTGCTGCCCATGCAGAATCAGCCATAGTTAGGATGTGACTTATGGCAAATCTGCCAGTTGCCAGAAAGGTTGGGTGCCATCTTGGATGGAATGGCCATTGAGATTGCAGGAAAAAAATCCTGGTGAGGTGCTGCATCCAAGTCCCAGCAACGTTGTCAATACATCAGGTCCCTTAGCTCAGACTTTTCAGCAGGAATGTTGACAGGTGTCAGCTCACCCACAGGTTTCTTCCACATTGCTGTCAGGTGTGGGAGGAAGGAATGGGTGAGCCAATGCCTAACTGTTGGCACTAAGCTCTGCAGCCCTGACTTCTAGCACTGCAAGAACTGATACACATGGTTTGCTCCAGGGCCACTTTATATTCCCAGCCCTTCCCTAGGCACCATCGGATTAGAATGTCCTTCACAACAGCATGAGACATATCAACAGCAGGCTGATTCTTTTATAATGAATTAGGTACATCCAAGTATCTGATTTTCCAGATTTGCGCAACAAATTATCTGTTGTTGAAAATCTAGGTAAGTGATTTTATACTGCGGGAGAAGGCTATAAACAAGAGTCATTATCTTGCTGTTTTATAGAAGTTTTCTTCTTTAGCAGACATTCATTATTAATGACTTTATTTGTAATTGTTTATTTACCAGAATAATTCCCCTGCCTCTTTGCTAGCTATATTCAGGTAAACTGAATGCCTCACTAAGCTCTATCTCTGTAGATTACAAGCTGATGGAAAAATATTTTCACCACTCTTCTACCTTCTTTGAAGGGTAATACTTCTAAATGGTTTCCCTGTTAAGTCAAAAGAAAATCTTAGTCATTGGTGTTCTATCTATACCCTTTTCAGGATAAAATAAAAGGAGAGTTGTGAATTCATCTGCCATTTCATGGACCGTCTTTGTTCTAGAATGTTCCACTTGGGTCCTAGTGTCTTGAGAACAGAACTAGGTAGGCATTAGGATCCAAGCAGAGAATGCTAGAATAAAGACTGTTCAGGAGGTGTATGTGTGTGTATTCACAAATCTCCTGTCATCTTTATTCTGAACTGGGTATAATATATCTTATTTACAGTCCCCAAGACAAAATGTAAAAAAAAATGGCTGCCTGTGTTCAATGTAGCAAAATGCAGTTCAATGTAGCAAAATGTAAAGTGATGCACATAGGGGCAAAAAATCCAAACTTCACATACACGCTACAGGGGTCAGTGCTATCAGTCACAGACCAGGAAAGGGATTTAGGCGTCTTAGTTGATAGTTCCATGGGAATGTCAACTCAATGCATGGCAGCTGTGAAAAAGGCAAACTCTATGCTGGGGATCATTAGGAAAGGAATTGAGAATAAAACTGCAAAGATTGTCATGCCCTTATATAAAGCAGTGGTGCGACTGCACTTGGAGTACTGTGTCCAGTTCTGGTCACCGCATCTCAAAAAGGATATTGAGGAGGTAGAAAAAGTTCAGAGAAGGGCAACGAGGATGATTGAGGGACTGGAGCACCTTCCCTATGAGGAGAGGCTGCAGCATTTGGGACTCTTTAGTTTGGAGAGGAGGCGGCTGAGGGGGGATATGATTGAAGTCTACAAAATTATGCATGGGGTAGAAAATGTTGACAGAGAGAAATTTTTCTCTCTTTCTCACAATACTAGAACCAGGGGGCATTCATTGAAAATGCTGGGGGGAAGAATTAGGACTAATAAAAGGAAACACTTCTTCACGCAACATGTGATTGGTGTTTGGAATATGCTGCCACAGGAGGTGGTGATGGCCACTAACCTGGATAGCTTTAAAAGGGGCTTGGACAGATTTATGGAGGAGAAGTCGATTTATGGCTACCAATCTTGATCCTCCTTGATCTGAGATTGCAAATGCCTTAACAGACCAGGTGATCGGGAGCAACAGCCGCAGAAGGCCATTGCGTTCACATCCTACATGTGAGCTCCCGAAGGCACCTGGTGGGCCACTGCGAGTAGCAGAGAGCTGGACTAGATGGACTTTGGTCTGATCCAGCTGGCTTGTTCTTATGTTCTTATGTTCTTATGTTCTTATGTGTTTGTATATATAAACTACCAAAATGGGCCTAGAGAATGTCAAAGAATTGCAGAAGTCTGTCTCATTTTAGGTTGGGAAATGAGTAGAGACAGACCTTGCAATGCAAGAAACCGAGCTTTGGGGATCTGTTCCACCAATTTTTACAGGTTTTTTTTCCTTTTAGAAAGCCATAGGAAACTAGAATTTAAGTGAAGTTTAACAATTTTATTAAAGAAAAAAAATCATAATAGTGCACATGCAGTTTGGCAATACAAACACACATAGAGGGTTTCAAATTGCCTAGAATGTAGATGGAGTTGAAGGATAGATTGAAATAGAAGTGGTTCTTGCAAGAAGGGTGATATTTACCTGTTCCAGAAGAAAATGGTCTGAGGAGGAAGGATCCAATGCCAGCGTTGGATGCAGAGAGAGAGAGGCAACATCAGGCACAGTGTAACTGAACCAAAGGCAGATCAGAGAACACTGGGGAAGGAAAGTTGACCCTCTGGCAATACTCAAGAATGACAACTTTCCTGGACATGGCAGAGTTCCATTCACAGGAGAGAGTAATACAGTGGGAAATGGCTCAGATAAGTCAGAGTTGGGAAGAGTCTAGTTTTGGTTAGATTTTAGGCACAGTTGATAAATTTGCAAACTGAGGGCTAGCATAGGAAAAATCAGAAATACTAATAATACTAATAACAAACACTGGCAATGGAACATGTGTGTATTTGTATTCCTTTTCCATCCCACTTGCTGCTGCCATGACACATTTTACGCTCCTGTCTGGAAGCAGCCAATATGAGGAAACAAAGATGTTTTCAACCAGTGTATCCTCTGCATGTACAGCTGCAGTTATCCAGAACCAACTGCCCCTCCCTAGGATGTGTACATCCCATGCATGTAGTTAGACACTGTACATCATTCTCACACATTTTGTGGAACATACAATAGATAGGTATCCATAAATACTTTTTCACTGGTGAGCAGTTCTTATGTTCCAATAGGACAGTGGTGGCGAACCTATGGCACGGGTGCCAGAGGTGGCACTCAGAGCCCTTTCTGTGGGCACACGTGCACAGAGTTCATCATGTGGGGGGGGGCGGAAAATCACCCACACGCACACACACACATCTAAGCTAGCCTGGGCACGATTCTTTACCTGGGAGTAAGCTTGGTTGCTGGCAATGGGGCTTGCTTCTGAGTAAACCCTCCTAGGGTCATGATTCACCCATTCGAAGCATTGCACGGTTGCTTCACCAAGCTTACTCCCAAGTAATGTGCGCCTTGGAGCCAACCGTTTTTTCTAAACTAAAATCTCAGTATTCAGGTTAAATTGCTGTGTTGGCACTTTGCGATAAATAGGTGGGTTTTGGGTTGCAATTTGGGCACTCGGTCTCGAAAAGGTTCGCCATCACTGCAGTAGGAAAACCCCCAGAAACCATTTTAAATTGCATGCAACACAGAAACTGGTCACTTGAATGTTGTTGTCCAGAGGATGGGAGAAGCTGAAGAGAAGCAATCCCTGTTCCAGAGTTTTTCTTAAAGCATCCTCTACCAAGTCTAAAAGTACTAACAAAGTACTTGAACAAATTCAATGGCCTGTTATGCAGGCATTTTTATGTAGGATGTAAATGATTTAATATTGAACTGCATCTTTGCACTTCAGAGTTCTTCTCTGTGTGTGTGTGTGTGTTACAGTATGTTTAAATTGACACAAACACTGACTCTTGCAACAAATAATGCTCACAGTCTGAAATGTGGGCTGTGTTTGAAGCATGCTCATCTGCATTACAAAAAGACATAACCAGAATGCCAGAACCTCAGGCACAGGCTGTTCACTGGCATTAAGTTATGCCTGCCTGGAGTCAGATAATTTCCAAGTGAGAAAGATGGCATCAATCACTAGTTAGGGAGCAGCTGTGGCGTAGTTGTTAAGAGTAGGTGCATTCTAATCTGGAGGAACCAGGTTTGATTCCTCACTCTGCTGCCTGAGCTGTGGAGGCTTATCTGGGGAATTCAGATTAGCCTGTGCACTCCCACACATGCCAGCTGGGTGACCTTGGGCTAGTCACAGTTCTTCGGAGCTCTCTCAGCCCTACCCACCTCACAGGGTGTTTGTTGTGAGGGGGGAAGGGCAAGGAGATTGTAAGCCCCTTTGAGTCTCCTACAGGAGAGAAAGCGGGGATGTAAATCCAAACGCTGCTCCTCCTCCTCCTCCTTCTAGATTAGTGTCTGTTCAAAGATGCTCTTTGTTGTAGAATGCTTCATCTGGGCCTTAGTGCCTACCTAATCCTAGTCCCCACATTCGCGTGAAAGTAAAAATACATTTTAGCATAAATGCTTTTGTATCGAAATACCATCTATAATGGTTTTGACAAAGGCAGTGCATAAAAATGAATGATAATCCTCATATTCATTTGGGACTATTTTCTAATGCAGAAACACAACTTTCTCAACAACTGCCTTTCAACTGACTAAAATGTCATCTTTCTGTGGAATAGAGTATAGTGAGACACAAGAGTTGTACTAGGGACCTCTCAGATCACAGCTCCACTCATATGCAAACTAACCATCTTTTTTTATTTTTCTGCTAGCACAAATACAGTTCTGGTAGATTCTCTGGGGTGAATCATAGTGAGGCCACTTCTCATTTAAGGTTTGGGAAAACTGATGCTTATCTTTTAAAAGTCTATATTCCACTTTTCTTTGTAATCAGGACCCAAAGTGGCTTATTATATGGTTCTCTCTTCTTCCTATCTCTGTCCTCACAACAACAACTGTGCAAGGTAGGAGAGGGTGTGTGGCAAGTTTCCATGGCAGAGCAAGGATCTGAACCAGGTTGTTGCAGGTCCACTCTTAATCAATGTACCACAAGACACCAGCTGTCCCTGACTCCATGTCTCTGATGCCTTCAAGCTACATGGAGACTATGCCAGACCCATTTAGTCCAAATGATAGCTCAGGGTCTAGCAGAATCACTGTGCACCTCCCTTCTTACTATATCTTACCTTCCCACCTCTAGTGTAGAACTACAGTTCATACTGAGCTGGGAGAGAAGATGCCTTCTAGACTCTGCTTAGACAACAGCCTGGTCGCTCTCAGGAGCAGCAGTGGCGTAGTGGCTAAGAGCAGGTGCATTCTGATCTGGAAGAACAGGGTTTGATTCCCCGCTCTGCTGCCTGAGCTGTGGAGGCTCACCTGGGGAATTCAGATTAGCCTGTGCACTCCCACACACGCCAGCTGGGTGACCTTGGGCTAGTCACAGTTCTTCTGAGCTCTCTCAGCCCCACCCGCCTCACAGGGTGTTTGTTGTGAGGGGGAAAGGTAAGCCCCTTTGAGTCTCCTACAGGAGAGAAAGGGGGGATATAAATCCAAACTCTTCTTCTTCTCTCCTCCCAGCTAACCAATTTCATTTAGTGCAACAGGCAAGTCTCATTCCACCTCACATCTCAAAGATACAAGGTAAAGCTGGTTAAATGCCCTTTATTTTACACCAACAATACTTTCCCCACATCCTTGAGCCAGGAGAAAAGTGACTGCGCTACAAGTCTGACTTTAGACGCCTTTCATGTTTGCTATCAAGTCATGCATCTTCTTATTAAGAGCACCTCCGTGGACTCCCTTCTTGCCCATGAGGAAGAGCAGAGCTTTTGAAGTTTTCCCGACACAGATAGATTTGCTGTCATTACCTTTGGTTCTGGCATCCATCACAGAATCTTTCTCCACTAGCAAGTTGTCACGGATCACGCTGCACTTCTTGCCAGCTATGGTGATCCCAGTCTGCAGGAAACCCTTTCGGTCCTTTCCAGTGATCAGTCCCACTTCCTGAGGAGAGATGGCTGCCAGCAGGCCTCCTGGCTTAGATGCCCAGACACATTTATTGTCTGAATGTCCCACAATAGCTACATCTTCAATGTTCTTGTCCTTCAGGACTGTATTGATGTAGGCTTTCCAATCTCCCATCTCTCTTCTCTGCCAAGTCCTCTGCCCCTGCTTTTGTCAAATCTCAGGAGTTGGTTGCCGTCCCGTTATTCCTTCTGTGGAGTCCTAATGGAATTGTTCAAGTAAGTGGAAACAAAGACTTAAAAGGATATCTGTTTAGGATATGAAGAGAAGTCACAGGAGAGTCAGAATCTATGGTCCTACCTCAGTACCCTGGGCTCAGGCTCAGAGTTTAAGATCAGGACTCTGGATTCCTCAAATCTCAGATGCAGAGAGAGTAACCAGGTAACACTTTTGCTTGGTCAACATAGGTCAGTGTGAGTTCACAAAGCAGTGGCTTCTGTGTTTATGCTTCAGCTATTGCCAAGGAGCTCATTATGATGTCAGAAGCACCAGCATCCATTGACTAGTTTGTAGTAAACTACACAGCTTGTTCCTGAGCAGGGTATAATGACATTAAAAGTATCCCCCAAAACAATTTTCTCCAGGACATCTCTGTGCCTGTGTAATCCACTCCTCCCTTCGGTACTGAATCTCCAACCTGAGAAGCGACGAGCATCTTGAAACCTTGTTTACTACTTTTTGATGTCCTGAGTTGGACTTAAAAGACACTCTCTTGCATTCCTGAATCCGGCCCAGCCTGAGCCAAGGTTCACAGGATCCCGGATCCCTTCCCCCTCCCTCTGCCGACGGTCAGGGGGCCACATTCCAGCCGGAGGGAAGCGGGAAGGCGCCTCCTGCCCAGCCGTGAAAGAGTGCCAGGAAGCCCCGCCCCGCAAGGGAGCCTCCTCCTCCTGCCATGATATCTTCCTCGCCTCCTCTGGCGGGCCTGCCTGCCTGCCTGCCACTGCCGCCATGGGGGACTCCGGCCTGCTCTCCTCGCCTAGGGTGCGGGCCGGCTGGTTCCTCGCCTCCGCCCTGGCCCTTGTCGCAGCTCTGGGGGTGGCCACGGCCTGGCGTCGCCGCCGGCGGGCTCGTGGAGGGCTGGTGCAGGTGGGGACGGTGTCGGGGCTCTTCATTTACCCAATCAAGTCCTGCCGTGGAGTCGCCGTGCAGCGGGCTGAGACGACCCAGCTGGGGCTGCGCTGCGGCGAGATGCGCGACAGGTAGTTGGAGATCGGGGGCAGGGCGGGGGAGGTGTTAACTCCCTCCGTAGTACAACTGCAGTTTGGTCACCCACGCCACCCATCCCCCGAATTTACTGATCCTGCTTGCAAGTATTTTATAAAATAATTGCATTCCGACCTGCCTTTAGAGGACTTTGCTCCATTAGGACGACCTGAAGTTCGGCTCGGTTACCTCTATGATCGAAAGTAAGTCCGATTACTAGGGCTTACTCCCAGACGAGGGCTTGTAGATCAGGCAGCTCCACTAGATGATGGTTTACTCAGAAGTAAGACCGCCAGAATTTGTGTAGAATTATTCCCAAATACAACTATGTGTAGGAAAGAGCCCCATTGCATTTCCTTTTAAGGAAACCTTCATACTGTAGTCTCTTGGATGCAGCGTTTCTTTAAGTACCATTTCTCTGCTCTGTGGTCATAATTAGGTGTTAAAGTATAAGAGATTTTCTCTTAGTGCTTCTTGGTTTGGTGAATTTCTGAAGTGTTCCACTATACACTGGTTCCTTGCAACATTTTGATCTTATGTGTATGTAAAGGTGGTGGGGTTCAAATAGTTTAACAACGGGTTCCGGTGGTGGGATTCAGATAATTTAACAACTGGTTGTTTACAAGCACCATTTTAACAACTGGTTCTGCCAAAGTGGTGCGAACCCGCTGAATCCCACCACTGGGTGCAGCACCAGATCATTACTGACCCATGGGGTGATGTCACATCACAGTATTTACAAGACAGACTATGGCTTTTCTGCACAAGTTGCTTAAAACATTTCAAAAACCTTTCAACACCCCCTTTGCCATAATGTTCCTCCGTGCTCACCTCATCTACAAGTTTGGGTTTTTTGTTAACCCATAGCCTTGTTGTTTCATTGATGTCAGAAACCAACAAGCAACCCAAACAAGAGGGAAAGCTGAGACAGCACAGAGGCTTGGGAAAACAGCCAGTTTATTAGCATTCCTCCTGCATTTACGTTTTGCCATTGGGAGAATTAGCTCTAAGGAGAAGAACAAAAGGGTGGTGGTGGTGGGAAAGTATCTGCAGGTGACTAAGATGAGTAGAGATAAGGAGGGTTGTTTCATTTGTAAGAGGAAGGTTTTAGATCTGAAAGAGGCTTTCAGAAAAATTCTGAAAATTGGGGGACCACTGTTGGACTTACCGTACCTAGGATTAGCAGGCTGAAGCCTAGGGCCTCCAGCCAAGGAATATAATATTTTTGACAGTGTCATAGGCTTTTCTTACACATGCTGTCATAATCACTGTAGTCTCTAAACAACCCTTCAGTAATTTCCCTTCCATTTAATTTCAGAATAAAATTGTCTTAAACTGATAACTTGACACTAGCGTTGATAACTGTGTTGATTTGTCCTTCCAGGACTTCACTGAAGTGGACCCCATCTTCCTCTAGTCATGAGGGCCAGGTATTGGGAGAGGCCTCACAAGTGGGATAGCCTAGGGCCTCCTTTCATTTAAATCCGGGACTGAGAGTAACAACAGAGCAGGAAAAATAAAACACTGCATATTTGACCACACATCAAGGGAAGATGTTTTGAAAATGTTTCAGAGAAAAGAATTGTTGCAAAAGGAGTTTCATATAAAATGTTTTCAGACTGGAAGGAAAACATTTTTGAAACCAAAAGGGGGAAAAACCAAAGGGGGGAACCCCACAGAGGAAACATTTTATTTCCTGACTGAAAACATTTTAAAGTATTTGTGTGGCAAGGGTCTATGTTGATTGGGTGGCTTGCCACTGCCTTCCCCTGTCATCTACACTTCACCCGCAGCAAGCTGGGGGCTCATTTTGCCAACCTTGGAAGGACAGAAGGCTGAGTCAACTTTGAACTGGTTACTTGAAATCAATTTCTGTTGGAATCCAAGTCAGATCATGAGCAAAGCTTTGACTGCAGTACTGCAGCTTACCATTCTGCACTTCATACATATGCACTACATATACACTTCATACATATTCCCAGTCCCAGATTTCTCTGTTCATGTGCATTTCATAGAGTAATCTCCCTTAACTCCCACCTGGACTTCATGCCTTTCCAGTCCTCGATTTCTCTGTTCATGGGAATTTAATAGCTAGCCGGGGAGGGGGGTGGGGAATCCTCACATACTACTTCTGTTTTAGGTAAAAATCAGCATGCTAAACTTTTTATAGCATTAATCTTGTAATCAACTAATTACTTCCAATCAAATAAGTATTACATTATCTAGATGGGTTCAAAAACTGACAAACCTGCTCCGTACTTCTTTTAAAAAGCAAGGTGGAACTGTGTGGGCACTGGCTGAGTGGTAGAGTGTCTATTGGGCATGTAAAAGGTTCACGGTTCAATCTCTGGCATCTTCAGTTAAGGGTCAAGAAGTAATGATGTGAACGATCTCTACTTGAAACCCTGGAAAGCTGCTGCCAGCCAGAATGTACAATACTGAAAGAGCAATGGTCTGTCTTGGTATGAGGCTGTTTCGTGCGTCTGCCCTCTGTCAGCATTACAGTTGCTAGTGACCTCATAGTTGTTACCAGACTACTATGATAAGATCAGGAGTTTCATATGCTAGTGATAATCAGTGGGCAGGACTACAAGAACTGACTAGCTATAGGCACAAATACATGCTTCACATCTATGTAGAAAATAAGCTCCGAGAAGAAGGCATTGTTATACAGACCGCTCATTTAAATTGAGAACTGCTGGATGTAATTCCATGAAGTCTAGATCTAACTCCTACTTAACTAGGAGCTCTGTGTGGACAATTCTGAACTTAAGGTTGGAATACAAATGTTACACTAAAAATCAGCATTGATTAATAGGCTAATGTTCACTTTCAGTCTTAAACAGCTAATTACTCTAGGAAGTTGAACTATATAGTTTAGTTGCCTTTCTATAATGCTGAATGCATTTTGTTGTGTTTTGAACTTCAGGTGTTGGCTTGTAATAAAGGAAGATGGACATAAAGTGACTGCTCGGGAAGAGCCGCAGCTGGTATTAATTTCTCAAACTTGTGAAAGTGGATATTTAACTTTGAGTGCTCCAGAAATGAAGGATCTTCATATTCCCGTAGACTTACCCCCCAAAAATCCAATACAGATTTGCAGGTGACTAAGAGACTTCTTTCTGTTAGTGTCTTGCCTGTTTTTCATAATCAAATTGTAAAATGCCTTCCCATCGTACTGTATCTGTTGAATGAAGTTATATCATGGGCAGTGAAATCCATGGGGGGTGGTAAGCAGTTTTGCAGAGGCTGAAGCAAAAGGGTTTTTAGGTGGTGTGAGAAACAAGAAAAACAGCAGAAATCCCGAGCTGCCTTGCAGCCCCTCTAAGCAACCCAATGGACTGCACCACAGTTTTAGCTGCTCTAAATGTATGTCAGGATCTGTCAACCTCCCCCAATAACCAGAGTCTTGGGGTTCAGAAACTGGTTTATTGAAAGGGCACTGTGAACAGGATACAAGCAAGTTCTTGCTTGAACTAAGTTATACTATACAAGCTTTTGTTAATATTCTTTTTCCTAACCCCCCTCCGGCCCCTGCCTTGGCAACCAATGGATTGAGATCACTTTAAAATGTTCTCAGGCTGTGCAGAGTCTTCAACGGCAAATCAGAGATGAAGTCCAGGTTTAGCCTGCCTTGGAGGATGAGAAGAGAATTGGCATGCAAATGTACACAAGCATCCTGGTCCCATCTTCTCCCCAAGCCCACCACCCTATCTCATGGGAGGAACCAGGAAAGAGCTGTAATCTTGACAAGGTCTTCACAGTCTATACCAGCCAAAGAGGATGTTCCTGGGCCAAAAGGCCACAGGAAGCTGGTTAAACTTGGTCCACCCCTGGGAATGCTCCTGGATTGCCCCTTCCAGCCTCAACTTCTGCGCTAAGGGCACTGTGGAACCATGCAGCACCCCACCACCAGTGTATTTGCCCCTTGAGCCAGCATACAAGTCACTTGTGCCAGTGTGCCCTTGTGCTAATTCTACAACTCCTGCCTCCCAAATTGTGCTGTAAATAATCTCTAAATGCAATTGAAATGTGTTCTTAAATTTTTAATTTTCCATGCATGGCTATGACAATATTACTTAAAGTTAATCTTTTTTGTTAAGGACTATCACAGTTTTCTTCTGCTCTGTTCTCTTAGCAAAGAGTCTTTAGAGAACTCAAAAGCTTGCTTGCTGGCTATTTTGTGTTATCTTGGGTAGTCCTAATGAAAATTAGAATACTTCTGTTTTAAGTCCCCTTAAAGAAAAATGGTACTTAAAGAGTTTTAGTGAGTCATACAGTAGTATCTTTGAAACTCTTGTATGTTTCAAAGATGCATTAGGTGCATTCTAATCTGGAGGAACCGGGTTTGATTCCCCGCTGCTGCCTGAGCTGTGGAGGCTTATCTGGGGAATTTGGATTAGCCTGTGCATTCCCACACCCGCCAGCTGGGTGACCTTGGGCTAGTCACAGCTTTTCGGAGCTCTCTCAGCCCCACCTACCTCACAGAGTGTTTGTTGTGAAGGGGGAAGGGCAAGGAGATTGTAAACCCCTTTGAGTCTCCTACAGTAGAGAAAGGCGGGATATAAATCCAAACTCTTCTTCTTCTTCTTGTGTGATGGATCTATGACCTGATCTATTGATTAATTATTTAATTGTTAAAGTGACCTGGCAGTGCCATGCTAGAGATGAGTAATGTTTTTCCTCATATCTTGTTGGAAGACCTGATCATGTAAAGTTGTTTCTTCTCTGGATGATTCCCCATTTTGCTGTGATGCCTGCAACAAAGTGAGAATGGAGTCTTTGCACATGAGTTTACTCAGTGCTTTGTGTTTTCCCACTGAGTAGGCTTTTGCCAGTTTAAAAAAGAAGTTGTTTTGCCAGTGAAAAAAAAGTAGTTTTGCTGGTTCATAAAAGGTAATAGGCATATTGCTATAGTGTTAGGATGCCACCGCAGTATACTACCAATATTTTTTAAAACATTACAAAGCCTGCCATGGTGGACCAAAAGGAGTGTCAGATGTGAAGGTAAAGCCCTTCGGGGGAGGGCGGTTTAAAAATGAAATAAATAAACAAACAAACAAACAAATAAATAAATGTATGTATGTATGTATGTCACGGGATTTGGGTGGGGAAATGTGGACACCTCCTCATCCCCACCACACCAAAACAAGTTTGAATATTCTCAGTGTAGCCTTTGGCTCATTCTTGTTTAATCACTGTATATTCTATGAGCTATTATTCTATTTATAGGTTTATCATATTAATAAGAATACGTTTGCAAGAAATAACAAAATTTTGCCACTGATCAGATGATGTGTGGACATAGTCTAAATTATTAAATGAGAATTATTTTTCCCTGGCTAGCAGAGAATGAACTAATATCCCTCACAATCATTCAGGGTGTTTGGCTTTGACATCCAAGGCAGAGACTGTGGTGAAGAGGCAGCGCAATGGATCACAGCCTTTCTGAATTCGCATCCATATCGCCTTGTTCATTTTGAATCAAACATGGTTCCAAGGAATGCAAAAGATATCATGGAGCCTTTTCGGGCTAGTGATAAGGTGAGCTAACATATTTGTATTTGTATTATTTCTTAGCATACGTCTTACAGTGCAAACCTGTGTGCAGTTTTTCTAGTCCTTCCCCACCCACCCCATTGGGAACACCTGCAGGGGGTGGGGCCTGGCAGCTACAACAGGAGTTCCACCAGCAGCCCAAGGCAGCCAGCCTGCTCAGCTCTGCCTGGGACAGACCCTCCTGTTGGTCTGCCTGCTTGGTGTGGTAGTAGTTAGCGAGGCTATAGGTTTTGGGGAGAGCGGCTGAACAATGGGGGCACCTACTTTGGGGCAGGGGATCCCGGTATTGATGGGACGGGGTAGATATAGCGGTAGGCGGCGGCCATATGATAGAAGACGAACAAGATACGGTCATGCTCGTTTGCCTTCTGACCTCCGACCTATCCCAAGAGACGACGGTGGCAGAGTTCAGGAGTTACTCTGCTTCGTCGCTGGTGCTGATCAATGCCAGGTCCATCCAGCACCAATAAAACCCAGCTGTGCTCCGAGTTATCACCGAGAGTCCAACGAGATGGACCTGCAGCTTGTATCACTGAAACCACCTGGAGTGCGTGGTGAAACCATTAGCCTTGAAGGCGAGAAATCCGCGCCACCCGGGTTGGCGATGCCTCCACCAGCCCACGAACACAGGGCCGGGGGGGAGGTGTGGCGATGTTCATCCCGTGGGGATTCCATTCCCTTCAGGGCGGCCCCCATCCCAGAGATTGCCCGGCATGGAGTGTGGTAGGCCTAGAGTGGTTGGCCGTGGAGGATGGCGGTTTTCCCTACCTGGTGTACCCGGTCGCCCTGAAGCGCACCAGGGGACAGCCTGCTTTCTGCGGCTGCTGGAGGTGGTGGCCGGACTGGGCGTTCGCGGTTCCCCAGTCTTATTGTTCTGGGGACTTTAATGTCCATGCCGACACCGCCCCTGCACCATGTACAATGAAACTCTGGACACAATTGTCATCCATGGCTGGCACTAGGCCTCTCGCTTGGTAAAGTTCTGGCCCCTCATGAGGCCGGCCACACGCTGGATTTGGTCTTTGGTTTGGGGGAGTTAATATGGTCATATCCTCTCACGGATAGAATGCCATGAATTACTGACCATTCGCCTTGAAGGTTCGGATGGCCCTGCCGCGCCAAAGCCGTCTAGGCGAGGGGCTGATTTATGCCATATGGCGGAGACTTATGTATCCGATTGGTTTCCTGTAGATGCTCTGCGGGACCCTGAACCCGCCCGGCACACTTTCGATGAGCAGGTGGAGGACTGGAACTCCCGGCTCTCCGATGCCATCGAGGATTGTTGCTCCCCGGCATCCTCTTAAGCCCCGTGATGGCAGGCTCCTTGGTATACCGAGGAGCTGCGCCATATGAAACGGATGCTTAGGCGACTAAGAAGCGAGGTGTGGCGGAAATCTCGCGGCGGCGGCTGCGTGAACATCTTATAGGGCGTTTATGAAGGCCTGAGGATGGCAACGAAGAGGCGAAGAGGGCTTTCAATTTCTCACTCCCTCCTTCGCGTCCTGCTAGCTCCGCCCGAGCGCGATTATTTATTATAATTCGGTCTTTGACCTCCTTATCGGAAGAGGTCTACAAATCATCGATTGGCTATTAGCTGTAGAAGGCATTCATAGAGCTTTTTTGCAGATAAAGATCCGTTGCTTCGGCGGGACCTTCCCTTCCACGTTATCTACAATTAGTGAACTGGAGGCTCCCTTGCCGTCTTCAGGCCCAAGTTTGGCCCAGTTCTCCCTGCTCTCCGAAGCCGCTGTTGACAGGGCCTTGGCTGCTGTTAGACCTACTACCTGTCCTCTGGATCCGTGCCCCTCCTGAAACGCATAAAAGCTTGCCGGGCGGAGCTACTGACCCCATCTGTTGAACATAATCAATGAAACTTCCTTGAGGCAAAGGGAGTCTTTTCGGATGGAGTTTGGAAAGAGGAGGCAGTGGTCATACTCTTGAAAAAAGACCGTATGCGTTAGATCCAAGGTGATCTGTGCCAATTACCGCCCGTCTTGAATCTTTTCGTTTCTGGGGAAGGTAATTGAGAGAGTGGTGTTGGAGCAGCTTCAGGGTTTCCCTGGATGACGCATCGGCTTTACCGACCCCTTCCAGTCCGGCTTCCGTGCTGGGCATGGAGACGGAGACCGCTCTTAAGCATGCATCACAGACCGCGCAGCTCCGTATGCAACTTCGACCGAGGCGGATCGGAGCTGCTGGTTTTGTTAGATCTTACATGGCGTTTGACGTATGGTCGATCGACCTTTTGACCCACCGCCTGGCAGCTTCGAGTGCGGGGGGCACTGTCAGCTTCCAGTGGATTGCCTCGTTTCTCGGGACCCGGAGTCAGCAAGTGTGAGATAGCTTGAGGGATGAAGCCTCCCGGAGGTGCCAGCTTCCAGTCTGCGAGAGTGCAGCAGGGGCTGCCTTATCCCGCTATTGGTATTTAACATCTATATCGACCACTTGCTCCAGTTGGTCGCGGGCTTTATGGGCTGATCTGTCATCAATATGCTGATGACACTCCGAAAGCTCATTCTGTTGATGGAGGGGCCGGTTGCAGCCCTGCGGCTCTCCAGCATTGTTTGGAGGCGGTAGCTGGTTGGTTGCAGCAGAGCAGGTTGCAACTGAATCCATCGAGAGGCGAGGAGATCACTCTGAAAGCTAGACCGCCAGGGGTGAGTTAAAGGGATTTCCAGCGCCCGGTGTGGGAGGAGAAGTCTCATTGAAGCCCGACCCCCCCTCTGTTCGCCAGTCTGGGGGGTCCACCTGGATTAGATCTCTCTCAATGGAGACCCAGGTGGCCCATACAACCGGACTGCATTTTTCCATCTTCGCCAGGCCCGGCGGTTGGCTCCTTCCTCTCTCCCCGAAGCCCGGATCTGGCCACTGTGATCCATGCAACGGTCACCTCCAGGCTGGACTATTGTGCCAACTTTCGCTGTACGCCGGCGCTTCCCTTAGCGTTTGATTCCGGAAGTTAAAAACTGGTCCAACATGCGGCACTTCGCGCCTGCTCACAGGAGAGCGCCTTCAGAGAACACATCAAGCCTGTGTTCGCGACAGCTGCATTTGAAGCTCCCGGTTAATTCGGAGAATCATCTTCAAAGGTGTAGGTTTTGACCTTTAAGGCTTTTCGCGGCCTGGGACCTCTACCGTACGCTTCGGGACCGCATCACCCCATATGTCCCAACTTCGGCCTCCTGGCTCTGCAGAGGCCAACTTACTAGTGGCCCCGGCCCCTCTATGATCGTGGCTGGCCTCCGCAGCGGGCCAGGACCTTTCTGGCACTGGCCCGGCCTGGTGGAACACCCTTCCTCCAGCCCTGTCGGGCCCTCGCGAGAGTTCACTGGGTGAAGGTTCCGCCCAGGGCCTGTAAGACTGTGTTGTTCCACTGGGCCTTTGGGTAGTGTCCAGCTGCTGACATGAATTGCCCCCTTACTGCCCTGCCCCTAGGCGCATTTCCGGATTATCATCCAGGGTCCCCCTCGCCATGTTGAGGGTCCTGCCATCCCATGGGGGTAGGTTTTTTACTAGAATTGAAGGTCGGACGCCTTTTATTATGTATTGTGGTTTTTTGCTGTTTTATGAGTTTTAAGCTATTTTATGGGATGGAGCCTATGTGTTTATATTTGTACGACCGCTCCTGTTGATGTTGTAGTGAATGACATGTTCACCGCTTGGAGCCAGCCGAGGGGGATCGGGCGGTATACAAATTAAATAAATAAATAAATAAATAAATAAATAAATAAATAATAATAATAATAATAATAATAATAATAATAATAATAATAATAATAATAATAATAATAATAAACCCATTGTAATAAGTATAGCCAGTGGTGCTTAAGATTTCATTGCGTTGACTGTAAACTTTCTAGACACCTATAAGAAAAGTATTAATCAGTGTTGAGAAACTGATTCACAAGCATCTAACAAATTCAACATTGGATGCTAAGTAGAATTTGTAATCTCAGAATAGTGTCAAGGTTAGAACTATTTTTCCCCATTGTGTTATTCCTATGACTTCCGATGCAAGAAGGTTTTTTTCCACTTTAGTTTAGGTATCTTATGAGTTCCTCATTGTAAACAACCTCTTTTGATTTTTCTTCCACCTTCAGTTTACAACTGTCATCTTTTCTTAACAGTAATTTCAAAGTAGGTAGAAATTCACAGGCACACATTGAGTTGTTGTTGGGGTGAGGGATGCTGGGCAGCTGCCACAAATTAATGTGTTTTTTTTCCAGAGCTAACTATATATTCCTGAAAGTCATTTTCCCAGACTGTCATATAAACTGGGTCCCTTGGAGCAAGTTCAACCTCTATAAAAGTTTATCCAAGTAATTATTGGCCAGGACATTATATACAAAATCTAGACTGAAGTGCAGCACGATATGATAGAATGTAATTATTTCTAATCTTTCAAAAAAATCCCTTTCATTATATGACCATTTCAGTCACAGGGACATTTTATCACTTTTTAAATTAAAGTGCCTTAGAACAACCAGAAGCTACATACAAAGTATATGAGAACTGCATTCAATTTGTGAGCTAGCAGTTTGCCAATCCAAGTTAGAGTGTGTTGTCTTGGGATGCTGTTAACAACACTTCCTTTTTAAATGTTTATCTATAGATTGCCTATCCTGACTGTAGTCCAGTTATGGTTCTCTCAGAAGCATCTGTGGAGGAGCTAAATTCCCGACTGGGAAAGAAAGTTCAAATGCGTAACTTCAGGCCAAATATTGTGGTGACTGGTTGTGGTCCTCATGAAGAGGTAATTGGGTATAAACACTTGTGTGTGTTAATATTTAATGGAAGTGACTTATTTATAAATAAATACTAACTAAATATTTGATAACCTACTTAGGGAATAAATGATTAGATTTGCAGTGAAGCAGTGACAGTGGGGGGCACAGCGGATAGAATTATCTCTTGAGTAACATACATACACAAATATCTTTTCTTTGAACTATTCTCCTGATAACTTTATTTTTACAATCCAAGGAGAAAACTTGCTAATGAATGTCTGTATAAACCTGGGCTGCTTCCACATAGCAACAGTTCTCCATGTTGCACTTGTAGTTATAATAGTGGAGGTCCTTACAGTAGCATTGGAACATTCACATGGAAGTTTTCTCCACACTCTCCATGCCTCAGCACTGTGGCTGTTGCAGTGACTTTGCTCCATTGTAGCTAATGAGGAATTTCTGGCAGGCTGCACATTTTTGAAAACAGAGGCACCAGACTTTCAAGGTGGCTCCAAGAGGCCTTGAGTAATAGCATCCAAACTTGGTGAGCTTTCCTTCTGAAGTCGGGAGCTTGAGAGTTCTGAGAGAACCCAGCCTCCACAGGCTTTCACATGCAGGAGGCAGGGAAACTGAAAGCAAAGCTTCTTGAGGGCCCATAAAATTGAACCCCCCAGAAGCAAAGCGTCTCCAAACCTAAAAGGAGTTATATTACCAGGAAGCCTCCTGGAGCCACCCCGAAAGTCTGGTGCCTCTATCTTCAAAAAATGTGCAGCCTGCCTGCACACTCAAGAAATTTCCCCATTGGCTACAATGGAGCAAAGGGAATCACTGCAAAAACAAAAGAATCTTGGGCAAATTTCTTGGGGTGCCTGGAGGGGTGTATTTTTAAAGCTAGTGACACCAAACTTTCAGGGTATCATCTGTGCCAACTATTCTTACGATGCCAGCCAAAGTTTGGTGGAAGTTATGTTCGAGGGGGATCAGTTATGATCCCTCAAAATGGGGTAGCCCCCATCTCAGCTAGTTAGCTCCTATTGAAAACAATGGGGATGAGGGCATTCCATTTTTAGCAGGCATCCATAACTTTGCTGCCCCTCGAACCAAAAGATCATCAAACTTCGAGGTGTAGTAATACTATCAGGGCAGTCTCTGGATGATGCCCTGAAATCATGGTGCCACTAGCTTTTAAAATAAATACACTCCCCTGCAGGCTGAAAAACACCAAAGATTCCCCCCCAAAACCCAAATACCTTGCATTCGGTGATTTGTTCATATTTGGGCAGATGACATAATTGGACAATTTTTTTTGTCCCATCAATGTACCTCAACAATTCTGCCCAGATTCCAGCCAAATCTGCTATTTGTTTCATCTGAATCTCCAACCCTCAAAAGTGTTGCTGTTTCAGGGTGGGGGAGAATCCACCCCCAAACAGCATCACTTTCAATTTTGTTTTAACCGGGGACCCCAGATTCTCCCCTCTAAGGTGGATTTAAAAAAAGAATCTGAGCTCCCTAGTTTAAACACCATTGAAAGTGATGCTGTTTGGGGGTGGATTCCACTGGAGATGTTTTGTGAGAGATGATGCTGACATTTGTTTGGTAAATGTTTTGCTGGGGGTGATTTGTGAGAGATTTACATGCTTAATACCCACTTGCACTGGCTTGGAGTTGTTTCTCAGGCTAACAACCTACCTCATAGGGTTGTTGCGATTAGGAAAAGAGTTGGTGGGGAGAGAGCCATGTATGTTTTGATGGGAGTGGGAGGTGTTTTGTGAGCTGGTACAAAAAATCATTGTTTGGTCATGGTGGGGGAGGGTGGCCGCCCATACGTTGGGCGGCGGCGGGGGGGGGGGGGCAAACTCAGGTTTTGTCCCCGGGCGCCAGTTTGCCTAGGTATGCCCCTGCATCACACACTTGTCTTCTGTGTATTGAAGTCCACTGAACACAAGCAACTCATACTAATTTGTTTCTCCAAATTTGAAAAGATCTTTACCAATTGTGGTGGAAAGTACCATCAAGTCACAGCTGAATTACAATGAACCTGCAGGGTTTTAAAGGCAAGAGATGTTCAAAGGTGGTTTGCCTTTGCCTACTAGTAATGTCTTAAGGTGAGAGCCATGCTTTGAACTAATATTGCAGTTGGCAGTTGTGGTTTTTCTATCTGTGTGGCCGTGGTCTAGTAGTTTTTGCTCCTAACATTTTCCCCGCATCTATCGCTGGCATCTTTAGAGGTATGTTACAACGAGATATGCCACAGAGAGAAACACATCTCACCATGACATACCTCTAAAGATGCCAGCCAAAGATGAAATATTGGGAGCAAAAACTACCAGAACACAGCCATGCAGTCCGGAAAACTCACAGCAGCCAATTGATTCCAGTCATGAAAGCCTTCCAACAGTACATAATATTCTTACACCTGTTTTTTTCTAGCATCTTTAAGAGCACTTAACATGGAGCTAGAGGAAACCTGTTCTCTGTGTTACTGCAGTGAATATGCTTAGTGCCAGTCTGAGATGAAACGTGATATAAATGAACTGATGTTACCAATGTTGCCTTTCCTTAGGATACCTGGAATGAGATTGTGATTGGAAGTACAGAAATGAAAGGTGTAATGGCCTGCCCACGGTAAGCATTTTGGACAGTATTTGAAAGCAGAAATGTGAGGTTATTTTTTCTCACAATGCTTTTATCATTCTAGGTGTATTTTTACAACTCTGGATCCAGATACTGGGATCATGGACAGGAAAGAACCTCTTGACACTCTGAAAAGGTAACAAAGTATTATTGGTCCTTCTCTTCATTCTTTATGGGAAAATCAATAGTTACAATTTGCAAGGCATTCTACTTTTTTTTAAAGCAAGTCCCAAAAGTTTTAGTATGTGGGCTGGAGCACAGTAATTACTTTTCTAGCCAACCCACCTGGGTTTCCAAGCAACGGTCAGTGTACATGGTTAAGATGTTTGGCATCTGGGTAGCAATCACCACATGATTTAGTTCCTGCTAATTGAGATGGGTGCTCAAATAATTTTGCCTCTCCCTCCATAATGCTTCACTTCATTCTCCTAATTGAACTCTGTTCCCAAACACACTGCTTGCATGGAAGTCCCATAGATTTGAATTCAACTTGCAATATGGCAGTAGATTTGATTTTCTTAGAGGATAATCCTCAGTTAGTTAGTGCAACTATTGAGTGCTACCTTTCCCGATAAGCTTCCACAAGGCAGAAGCAGAGGACTGCGAGGGATACAAGAGGTAGTCAAGCTTCAGATTTGGGATAGTTTTGATTTTTGGACATAAATATGAATATTTCTGGATGTTGTGATCATTTTGCATCATGCTGACATTTAATGTGCTAGAAGATAGTGTCATGCAATTCTTGACAGTTACTATGAAAATAATCTTTTGTGGATGACTCATTCTTCATAAGGAGAAGCTGCAGATAATTCACCTGGAATACAATAACTTTTACTAGGAAATAATGTCCTAAGGAGGTGCATTGTTTCTACAAGGAGTACTCTGAGGCTGCCAATTTAGTAACCATCTGGGACTTCATCTTTAGAAATTTTAGGTTGGATCTTATGATCTAGCAGTGGAAGACTCTGGTGGATTGTGGGGCCTACATGGAGTAATTATTTAATTTATTTAATTCATTCATACCTCACCTTTCTACCTATTGGGTAGGTTCAATTGTTCTCCTCTTCTCCATTTTAACCTCACAATAACCCTGTGAGGTCGGTTAGGCTGAAAGCGTGTGGCTGGCCCAAGGTCCCACAGCAAGCTTCCCTAGCACAAGTGGGGGTTCAAACTTGCCAGCACTTTGTGCTGCTCACCACGCTGGCTGTCAGTATCTAGGTGAGTTAAGAAGATAATGTGATTTCTCCCTGTTCCTCTTGTATGAGGAGCTATGCTGATAGAAGAGGAAGGAGTGATTTCTCCCTGTCTCCACTGAAAGCTTCTGACTTGTGGAGTTCCGTGTGGGTTCCACATCTTCAGAAAAAGCTTTCTGTGATGGACAGGAGTCTGTCCTGCCCTCAAAGGGAAAATCACCCATCCAGATGGGCCTATGGGAATGCTGCCCCAGATCCAGATCCATGCTACCCCAGATGTCTCTCTTGAAGGGGGGTGAGATTTGGAGAGACACAGGCAAAGAGGAGTTGAGTTCTGCCTCAAGGGGAGAGCAGTGACAGCTCAGGTCTGGCTGAGGAGAAAGAGCAGACAAAGCAAAGGGTAGCTCTGCATGGTAGAGTTCAGTTCTTATTTCTGGGAAATAAGAGAGTGCTCGATTGTTAAGTCTGTCTCTAGTGATGAGCAGACCTTGTACTATTTAGACCAGCTCTGGAAAAAGGGCAGACTGGTATGGGTGGAATCCTGTGTAAGAGAGAGGATCTAACCTAATGACTAGTCAGAAGTCTGTCTGAGCCTGAAAGCATTGTAGAAAAGTCTAACTACTCTTTGAAGCTATAACCAGTTTAAATTTTTGTAGCTCAGCCAGGTTTCTACTTTGCCTACCTAGAGACCTGTACTGCTGGCTTATTAAAGAACACAAATATTCTTAGTTGTGTATGTATTAATCCAGCCTGAGTGATTTCAATAATCTCCTTGGGCAACACAAAACTCACCTCCTAGTAGCAAACCCAAAACCTATACACTTGGTACTTGTAGAACACCTGGAAACTGAGAGATATAGATTTATAGTTCAAAATAAATCTAAATCCCAGAAATCTTAGGAGGCTGTCTGTATCCTCTAAGTAGGAGAGGAAAAGACTTGTCGTATTTTCCCAAGGTCAGAAAGGGCAATATTGGGGAACCTTTGCACAATCCTTGCTTTGGAGTCCACCCTCTTTGTTTCTTTCGTCTTCTCATAACAGCCAGTACATATTTTGTAGATGACTTATTCTGATCTCTTCTTGTGTGCAGCTACCGCTTGTGTGATCCTTCTGAACAGCATATATACAAATCACACCCACTCTTTGGGTGGTACTTTGGAATTGCTAAATTGGGAACACTTCAAGTTGGAGACCCAGTGTACAAGATAATCGGGTGATACAGCTGCAATCCAAATGGAAATTAATTTGTGCCTTCAAGTGCCTTTTTGTGAAAAAAATTAGCTCTCTTTTTTGTAATGTATATTTTCTATATTGCATAAAAAATCAAATACTTTTATGAAATATTGTTGTATAACTTTCTAAAAGGGGTTGGGGTTTGAAGAGGGAGGATAAGCAAGGCTTTTTGTATGTTGTACATTCCTAGTTAGATTTGATCTTCAGCTTTTGAATCATTGTGAATGATCCAACCCCTTTGAAGAAAGGAGTCACATCACTGGTGAATTGTTTTTCATCTTCAGTTTTGCATAGCCTTGCTCAAAACAGACTACTTGAAAATACATTTCACTGAAATCTAGCACAACTCATTTGTCAGTTTTCATCTGCTTTAAGTCAATATACTTCATTCTGACACCACATCTGTTGGTGTTTGCCACTGTGGTGTCTCTGCACCAGAACCTATAGTGTGTTGTTCAGAACGAAAAGCTAGTGGGTTTGCATGTAAGGGATCTCACCTTGTAGAGCTACGAGCAATGGTTTTACACCAGCAGTACTTTTGGGCATCCATTATGAGCTATCCATACAATTGAATCATGAGTGGAAGAATGGTGAAGAGAGAAACTGATGCATTGCTTCTGCTAATGTAACAGAACCATTAAATGATGCCTGCCACAGTCGGCATGAGGATGAAACTGTTTTGCAACTTAATTCTTTGAACTTTCTACCAGATCTATCAGAAGAGAGGGGGAAACCTTTGTTGATTTGGAATATCGAATGTTCACAGAGTAGTATCCTAGTCATGGATAATCATACATATGAAGGATATTTGGTATTCCTATCCATTTTTTGCAATGGAACTATGGTGAGGATAACCCTTTTTATTTCTATGGGAAAAAAACAATTCAGTCAAATAAAGAACCTTTGTATGATTTTTATGCAACTGAATTGCAAGGTTTGTGCCTGGAATTCAGCTTACCTCATTCTTTGTATTTGTTTTCTGATGTCCTGATGAAAGCTCTTGAAGAGATTTATGTAACTCTGCTGTAAACTTTTACCTGGAACTTTATCATTGTAGCTTTTGTTTGTTATGGAAGAATGTGTCCTGAGAGCCGGTCAGTAAAAGAGTTAATCACACAATAAAAGCTTTACTGAGTATAATAACAACAGTAGCTTGATTTTAATTTTATGAAAGCTATATGAGAACACCAAATCATGCTTTTAACCATAGCCACTTATTCTGAACTAGCTAGACAATAATTTTAGAAATTTTACTAAGGCAAATCCAGCACAACTGATAGATCAGTTTTTACCTGCTTTAAGTCAATATACTACATTCTAATACCACATCCTTTTGGTATATGTCACAGTTGTGTCCCTATACCACAGTTGTGTCTCTATACTAAAACGTATGACCTGTTCAAAATAAAAAGTCAATAAGTTTGCATGTAAACTATCTTATTTTTTTATAAATAGAATTTTTTTAAAAAACAGAAGGAAACAAGAATCATATCATAGTTACATTTAGTTCCAAAGAGCCCCTTCTGCACACACAGAATAATGCGCTTTCAATCCATTTTCAATGCGCTTTGAAGCTGTGCGGAATAGCAAAATCCACTTGCAAACAGTTGTGAAAGTGGATTGAAAACGCATTATTCTGTGTGTGCGGAAGGGGCCTAAGAGACAAAATCAAATTCTACATATAATATTATACAGACGTCATAAACAATCACCAATTGTTGGCTATTCTTAATGACTGCTATTCTTAATTACATTATAAATGCCTTTTATTATAATTTAGTCAGTTTTTGTCACACAATGAAAGTTCTATTAACCTGAGCCTTCGGGGAGGGCGGTATACAAATATAATAAATAAATAAATAAATAAATTATTATCTTTCATAAAGTGGTTAATAATTGGCTTATTTCCTTTGAATCCTTTTTCAAAGATATAATATCAAAATTAATATTCATCATTCAGTGATCTCCTTCACTTTTTACCATTATTCTTTTTTCATTTTTTGGAACAATATAAATAGTATGATTTTTATTTATCTTGGAATTCTTTAATTGGTTGCTTATTCACCAAGTTTAGCTTTGTCATTACTACATATTCCACTAATTTATTTTCCCAATTCTCTTGGCTTGGCTTGGACTTTCTTCTGCATTCCATTTTATTGCAAGTACTACTATCTGGCTGCTATTATCGAACCCTAGTACAGCAAAGACTAGGTAGCCATGACATGAATTTCATGCAGCAACATGTGCAACTATGTAGTGCCAGATTTAGATGAAGAGAGGCCCTGGGTTTTCCATTTGTGAGGCCTCTCCCAATCTCCCGCCCTCATGGTTAGAGGAAGATGGAAGAGAGTTTTAAACAAAATCAAGTAAAGCTGAGGATAAGTGTTCTGCAATTCACAATTCCTCCTTTAAAGGACAAAATATGTTATTGTTAAATACCGTAGAGATTGGCGGGGGGGTGGGGGGAAGCATAAATAAAATCCATACACCTATGACAGTGTCAAAAATATTGTACACCTTGGCCAAAGGCTCCCTAGCTTTTTGAGGACCCAGCCTGTAGGTAAACCTGGCACTGAGAAGCAACAGTCATCATCTAGAAGATCCCTTTTCATGCGAGCGCAAACAGCTTAACTGCATCACACTGGCTCAGAGTGAGAAGAAAAATCCAGAGCGATTCTTTTAATCTGGGTAAGAATTATCCGGGTGTGAATGTAATTCTTCATGCATCTGATGAAGTGGGCTTCTGCTCAGGAAACCTATGTACGCTTTTAAGTTTCCGTCTCTTATCTTTTTGTGGGGGTGGCGGTGGGAGTTTGCTCGGCAGTGCTTGGAGCCAGGCAGACCACCTGGCAAGAGTAGCTGTGGAGGCTCTTTCCCTTCCCGCGCGGCTATAAAAGAGCGGGAGGGCGGTGGCCGGCCGGAGCTGCCTTCCTCTGGGGACACAGAGGTCTAAAGGACAGTCTCTGAGCAGGGAGTGCCGCTCATGGCCGGATCCGCTGGCTTTTCCCCTCGTGCGTGGCCTCCGCTTCCCCAGGCGCGCTTCGCCTGGCTTTGCGCCGTGGCGGCCGTCGGTGCTGTGGCTCTGGGGGTGGCTGCGGCGTGGCGTCGCCGGCGGACTCGTGGAGGGCTGGTGCAGGTGGGGACGGTGTCGGAGCTGCTCATCTACCCGGTCAAATCCTGCCAAGGTGTGTCTGTAACGCGGGCCGAAGTGACCCGGCTGGGCCTCCGCCTAGGGGACCTTAGCGACAGGTAAGAGACGGCAGGGCAAGGTCTTTCGGAGAGGGGCAGACCCCTTCCCACTCGTCCCCGGGATCCTCGGGCGACACCTTTGCAAATCGCGTCTGGGGCAAACGCTTAAGACTTGTATGCCAACTCCCAGCACCCGGATAGCAGTAGCACGTCGGGGGACTCAAAACCACTCGCCGCTTTTCTTTAGATTTGGGTTGGAGGAGAGGCTTTCCCCCTCATGTTCACCAACATCTGGCTGTCCAAGAATATGCGTGAAACCAAATCCATGTGACGCACGCCATATTTATGCAGCCCTCCCCCTTCTCTCCACACCTGTTCATCTGCTGGAAAGTTGATCGCTCATTTTTTGGCCATTCCGTCTTACTTAATCTCCAGATAGCAAGGGACACTTAAGGGTTGGGGTATTTTATCATTTTCTTCTTTCGTAGTACTCTTTCTGAAATGAGAAGGCCTTCAGCGTTTCTTCAATAAATCAGTGGCAATTTATACTACCGAAGTCGCAGTACTTCAAGTTCCATCCACTTGACCTAACCTTCCCCTTCCCCTTCGATTCCTGCCAGCTCAGCTTACATTTTCCAAGATCACTGTCACTCATAAATTATTATGCTTAAATGATCCTGGGTGGCCTAGGAGCCCTTTAGCTACTATCTATAAAGGTTACCTAGTGCCTAGGTGGATAAGACGTTGGTTAAGAAAGCAATTATTTGTTTAAGGGAGGTGTTCAGATAATTTCAGATAATTTCTGAAATTAAAATTAACATTTCTTACTCCTTATATGTTTCTGTCACCAATAATAGACTTGTTGACACTACAGAAATATCTCTTGGCTATGAGGAAGTCACAGATTCTTCATTCATTTATCGCCTGCCCTTCCTGACCTGGGACGCTGAGAGCCCAGATTCTTCTTTTAAATCCACCTTAAAGGGAGACTCTGGGCTCCCTAGTTCAAACAACATTGAAAATGATGCTGTTTCAGGGTAGATCCCCCCCCCCCCCGCGCATCCTGTGGTGAAAGTCTTCAACAATACTTCCAATGTTTTTTAATCTAGGGAGCCCAGATTTTCCCTTTAAATTCACTTTGAAGGGGGTGGCTTTAAAAGGAGAATCTGGGGAAAATTTGAGGCAAGGACGTAGGTAAGGGGAGGTTTTCTCGGGTTCAAACCCCCCCCCCCCCATTTATGTCCAAATCTCTGCCTACCCTTTTGTGGGTTTTTAAAACATTTTTAGTCTTTTTAGGTTTTTGGCCTGCAGGGGGCGCATTGTTTAGGCTAGCAGCACCAAAATTTCAGGGATTGTTTGGGGCCTCTCCTGATGATACTACCCAGGTTTGGTGAGGTTTGGCTCAGGGAGTCCAAAGTTATGGACTCCCAAAGGGGGTGCCCCATTCTCCATTGTTTCTAATGGGAGCTAATAGAAGATGGGGGCTACACCTTTGAGGGTCCATAACTTTGGACACCCTGAACCAAACTTCACAAAACTTGGCAGGTATCATCAGGAGAGTCCCTTACTGATACCACCCAGGTTTTGTGAAGTTTGGTCCAGGGGGTCCAAAGCTATGGACTCCCAAAAGGAGTTCCCCATCCTCCATTGTTTTCAATGGGAGCTAATAGAAGATGAAGGCTACATCTTTGAGGGTCCATAACTTTGGACCCCCTGAACCAAACTTCACCAAACCTGGGTGGTATCATTAGGAGAGACTCCTAAAGATATCCTGAAAGTTTGGTGCTTCTAGCTTAACCATTGCACCCCTGACAGCAGGCACCCCTCAAATTTCCCCAGATTCTCCTTTTAAATCCACCCCCTTTGGCATGGATTTAAAGGGAGAATCTGAGGTCCTCAGTTTAGAAGAAGAAGAAGAAGAGTTTGGATTTATATCCCCCCTTTCTCTCCTGTAAGAGACTCAAAGGGGCTTACAATCTCCTTCCCCTTGCTCCCTCACAACACACACCCTGTGAGGTGGGTGGGGCTGAGAGAGAGCTCTGAAAAGCTGTGACTAGCCCAAGGTCACCCAGCTGGTGTGTGTGGGAGTGCACAGGCTAATATGAATTCCCCAGATACGCCTCCACAGCTCAAGCGGCAGAGCAGGGAATCAAACCCGGTTCCTCCAGATTAGAATGCACCTGCTCTTAACCACTACGCCACATTGAAAGTGATGCTGTTTCAGGGTGGGTGATAATCCACCCCCAAACAGCATCACTTTCAATGTTGTTTAACTGGGAACCCCAGATTCTCCCTTTAAAGTGAATTTAAGAGGAGAATTTGGGCTCTCTAGTTTAAAAACCATTGTAAGTGATGCTGTTTGGGGGTGGATTCCAGCATCACAGCGGCTGCCCCGGGGGGAGGGGGGATGGGATGCAAAATTCAGATTTTGCACTGGGCTCCATTTTCCCTCTATGCCTCTGCCAGAGGGGAGGGCAGAAGGAACTGCCAGCTGCCAGCTGGGAGCCCAGCTGGTGGGGGGCACGGGAGGGCAGGGTGGGGGAGTCTGCCATCCCCGGCTTTGGAGAGCTGCTTTTATAAGCGCTAGGCCAGGGGTGGGGCTTGGGGAGGCGTGGCCATGCCCTAGGGGCAGGTGGGGGTGTTGCCCCCCTGAACCCCCCCATAAAAAATCTATACCTACGTCCCTAATTTGAGGGTGCCTGACAGGGAAGCAATGTTTAAGCTAGCATTACCAAAATGTCAGGATATCTTTGGGAGACTCTCCTTCTGATACCACCCAGGTTTGGTGAAGTTTGGTTCAGGGGGTCCAAAGTTATGGATGCTCAAAAGGGTAGCCCCACCTACCATTAGGTCCCTTTGGAAATAATGGGGATGGGGCACCCATTCCTGGACGATGGAACGTGAAGGCAGTATGGTACAGTGGGAGGGAGGGTACTGTGATGGGCAATGTGGTAAAGGAGAGTTATGCAAGAGCAGTGGAGGAACAGAGGATGGAGCCTTCTGGGTGGGTGCTTACAGGTGAGGTAAAGTATGCTGTTAAGTCACAACTGACTCATGGCAGAGTGGGGTTTTCAAGCAAGAGATGCATAGAGATGGTTTTCCATTGCCTTTCTCTGCATAGCAGCCCCATGTTTCTTGGTAGTCTCACATCCAAATACTGACCCTGCTTAGTTTCCAAGCCCTGCCAAGACAAGGCTAGTCTGGCCAATTAGGGCTGCTCATAGCAGAGGTAACTCTCTCCCTTCCCCTAATTGCTTCAACCTCAGCCCCAATTTCCACACTGCCTACTTTGAAGTAGAGTACATATTACTTAATGTTCCCCAAGGGGCTTAGAAACTTCATGCAGCATCATTTTCTGATTGCATTTTCCCCAAGTGTTCTGCCTTACAGTTGAGGAGGATTCCAGTATATTGGCTGCATGCCAGGAAACCATTCATTTATCCAGGTCTTGTTTGGGTCAAGGTGTTATGTAAGTGCTACTACCGTAACAAGAGTTACAATACTGAAGTTAAAACTCCTGTGCCTTTTGTCATTGTAACAGACCCAAATGGGGAAATCCAATCCAGTAGGCACCACTTTCTAAGGGATTTCAGAATTCCTTGGGAGCCCAAAGTCTGTCTTTTTTCCTACAGGGCCACAATGGTGTTGCTGTTAGCATTCTGTCTCAGTCTTATATTGCGTGCTCTGTGTCTGTGTCCTGATATTGCCTGCATTACATGTGCGCTTGTACTGATTTCAGAAGATATAGCATTTTAATACTGAGGCATTTGTATGGTATATGCATTTGTAACTCTTTAATGAGCATTTTTTCTTTTTGTTTCACATGTCAGATTTTGGGCTGTGATCAAGGAAGATGGACGTATACTGTCTGCTAAGCAGGAACCTCGCTTGGTGCTGGTTTCTGTAACCTGTGAATCTGGCTATTTACACTTAAGTGCTCCAGGCATGAAAACAGTGAGTATTCCTGTCAAACTACCCGCAACAAATTCCATCTGCAGTTGCAGGTAGTAGATGACTTTTCTTCTTGCACCCTGGAAACTGGCCCTTTATTGATCATGATCTCTCTCAGTTTAGATGATGAAAGATTACGCAGCAAACAGGATGTGCATGTTCATTTGTGCAATCTCTCTCTCTCTCTCTCTCTCTCTCTCTCTCTCTCACACACACACACACACACACACACACACACACACACTTTACATTCTCTATCAGTTCTGACTTAGATTATCTGATCCAGCTAGCTCTTCTTATGTTTACGTTCTTAATCATTTCATACATCTCCTTATTTCTCTGTAGCACAGTGACCCACAGCACTATCCTAAGCAGTGCTATACCTTCCCAAGTCCATTGAAGTTCATGGGCTGAGAAGGGTGAAACTCTGTTTGGGGTGGTGCTGCCAGTCACCATCTGAGTGAAAACAAAATATGGAAAGACGATGAAATGGGTTGGAGGTAATTTTGTAACATCAAGTATTACACTAAATGCACAGCTTACAAAAGGGTACTGATGGGAACATTTTTATGGTCCTTTAGGCGCTTTGGAACTGATGCTGAAGGTAGGGACTGTGGAGATGAAGCAGCTCAATGGATCACAACCTTCCTAAACTCAGCGCCTTACAGACTGGTCCATTATGAAACAGACATGAAAACAAGGAAACCAATTGCTTTCCTGCCTCTTTTCAAACCTACAGATGAGGTTAGAATCCTCCAAACATGCTAAAGTATTTGGGTTGCCAGTTACTTTTTGCTTTATTTTTTTGTATATTCAAGAATGCTGCTGTGGTTTCAAGGTGCAGTCCCAGGCATACTAACTTGGAAACATGTTCTGCCAGAATTTGTAAGAAACTCCTGAGAACATTGCACGATGTCATTTGCTGGAATGTAAGGAAGGTGTCAGTTCCTTGTTGGGTTTGATCATTTGATGTCAGCAGGGGAGAGTAAGGCATTTTGCTTAAAAGATGAATACATTCATGCAGTCAATTAGATGTGTTTGGCCTTTTCCTTTGAGTAGCCTGCTGGCCTGCTTTCTTCACACCATTTGACTGCTGCCTGTTGCTGTTTGGGGAAGCATCTTGTGTTGGGAAGGGGCCAGAAAAAAATCAACGTAATCATGACATCTATTTGTGCCAAAACTCCATGCAAGGATGTTTGTTTTTATCTGTTTTCTGATTGCTTTTTCACAAGTTGGAGAAATACAGGTGTCAGGCATATTGCCATCAATGTTAGATCTTTGGATGCAAGACTTACAATTTTCTTCCAAGAAACAGTGCTGAATTTCCTTTCTTTAGTTACTTTTTTGTATTCTTAAGCATTTTAGTACTTGATATTTTTGAATCCTGAGCTTATTTTAAGTACCACAGCTGTTTGTTTATTTGGTATGAATGAAATGAAATGAAAAAGTGAGTTTGGTGGATGATTCAGCATAAGTTAAGAAATACAGAGCCCCGTTGATTTCAGAGGAAGGGATGAGTGTGTGTTTAACCTCATCCACTGAAATCAGAAGTTATTGTCTTTGACTGAATCGTGCCCTCAGCTTGGGTTAACTACCCTTGTGTTATTTTTAGCTAAGCTAGGCTATAACACTGTGTGATCTTGCAAAACCTTTAGAGTTTGTCTTAAACTTTAGAGTTTGTTTAAACAAACAAAGTAATTTCTTCTTTGGAGCAATTGCTAGGATGTAATTTCTAGAAGGCATTTTTTTTAGTTCCACAGAGTGATTCTGCTGCTTGATAAAATCACAGGCAAAAGCTTACATTTCATCCCACAGCAGAAGAGAAGATTATCAATAAGATAATCATGATGGAAACTGAAAATACCAATGCTCTTTAAATGTATGTGTACAGGTTGCCTATGCAGAAGCCGGTGCAATCTTATTAATTTCTGAAGCTTCCATGGAACATCTAAATGCCCAGTTAGAGAAGAAAATCAAAATAACCAATTTCCGGCCAAACATAGTTGTGACAGGTTGTGCTCCTTATGAAGAGGTAAGTAATGAGGTCTTAAAATGTGTATTGGGAATGCTACATTCAAAATCATTAGTTCTTGACTAAACATCTCTCCCCTCCTCCCCCCACAAATAATATATCTGAAAGGAAAGTCTTGAAAACTGTGTTTGCAGCTTGAAGAACCTTTTTTGTGTACAGTCAAGTTTGTGTACAGTGCAAGGTTTTCAAGGCATCAGATGTTCAAAGGTGGTTTGCCTTTGCCAGGCTCCACTTCATGACCCCAGTATTCCTTGGAGGTCATCCAAATACTAACCAGGGCCAACGCTAATTAGCTTTTGAGATCTGATGAGATTGGGCTAGCCTGGAGCTATTTAAGTCACATAAAAGTACCATTCTGGGCAATAAATATTTGCAATTTTCGTATGAACTACTCATACAAAGATCTTCAATTTCAACTGACCATTGTTAGGCATGTCAATAAAACAAAATACAGGACAGAGTGGGTGTTAAAACAGGACATAAAATTGGACAAAGCACGTAAGGTTGGTACAGAAGAGGTGGTCAAGCTTCCATTATGTCTTTGACTTGAGCACTTCTAATAAAAATGCAGCGGTTTTCCTACAAAGATCTTATCACATGCCTTCTTCTGGTACAGTTCAGACTTGCCTTTTTATTTCTTCTCTCCCATATATTTTGCTTTGTTTTGAAATTCAGTACTTTAAAGTCCTGTTTTGGTTTCAACCTGTTTATCTTTCTCCACACCCACACAGAGCCATTCATAATGATTTAAATTTTTAAAACAGCATGTTTTTAGTAGGATTTTGCATTTTAAGGATATTGTGAGATGCTTTGGGGATTCAAGTTCAAAAAACAGTGGGAAATGTCAATAAATATATAATTAAATATATAATAATGAGGGTATTATTTAGTTGCCCACAATCATATCAGTATAAATTGATTTTATTTATTTATTGAAAACATTGATAAGCTGTCTTTCCACCCAAATTACGGTTCCCAGAGTCTATGCACAATAATTAAAATGGAAACACTTTCCTAAACAATTTAGATATTTTTATTCATAGATTTTTATGTTGCCTCCTCAGAATCCTGCTGCAATATCTGACAGTTCTGTTTTTCTGTAGGATACATGGGTTCAGATATTGATTGGTCAGGTGAAGTTGAAAGGACGAATGTCTTGTCCCAGGTAAGAGCATCAAGCATTGGTCTCTGTAACATGTGTGTTTATACCAGCAAATCTTTCTGAATATCTCTATTTCAAACAGGGCCCATCCTCGAATGAGGTGTAGTGGCTCAGGGCCAACAGCCTCTGCATTCACTAACTAAAAAGTGGTCCTTTTTAGATGAGGTTAAGACTGTTCTCAAGGGAATATGTTAGTAGAATGCACCTTTTAATGTAATATTTTCTGTAACTGCAGGTGTATATTCACAAAGGTTGATCCAGACTCTGGGATTATGGATAAGAAGGAACCACTAAAAACGCTGAAAAGGTAGCAAACATAGTATCATTTGTGTTTCAGTCTTCTCATGGTGTTCAACACCATGGTGCTCAGGATCAAATGGTTGCCCTTTGTATGTGAGGAAGCTTTTCACAGCTCTGACATCACTGAAAGATGATATCATCTCATACAGGGTGGACTGGTCATTTCCCTTACCAGGAAAGCTTGCAGTTGGCTACAGGTGGGCAGGAAAAAGGAGTGTCGAGCCCATGGAATACCACCAGCCTTGCAGGAGTCTCTTGGATCCGGCCCTTCAGCAGCTACAGTGATTGTGTCAGCTCATCATTTGCCTCCTTCCTGCACTGCCCCGCCCCACTGCACTGAGCTAATGGGTGCGATGATACCATTGTCAGCACTGCCAGTCATGTCTGAGCTGAGTAGTCCCTGCAGTGCTAGGTTGTTCCTGAGCCACTGAAATTTACCAGTCCTCCCTGATCTCACAGCACCAGTCTTGGATATTCATTTTCCTTTGTAGATGGCTCACACACATACACACTTAAAGTCACTGAATAATTGTGTATGAAACAAGCCCTTCCAGTTAATGTATTAAGACCCAATAGTAAAGAGATTTTTCCATGAACCATTTCCCTCTTAATAAATTAACTGATTCTTGTACATTTTTGAGGTTTCCTGAACTATATTAACCTATATAAAAGCAGTTTAAAAGGTGCTTTTAAAAAATCATCTACATGGAAGTTTTCTTTCTACATGGAAGTCATCTACATGAAAGGGTTCTTATAAGTTAATTGATTCTCTTCCAATATAAGTACAGACACATTTCTATTTCTCCCTTTTGTATTCCTCATAGCTTATCCTAAGGGAATATATTAGCTATGCTGCCAGTTGTTCAGTGGTATTTGATTGACTGTTCCATTTTAAGGAGCAGGAAGAAAGTATCATTTTTTCACCCAATACTCACCATGCTCTAGTTTGGTAGCAAAGAGCTGAACAGAATGGCATGTCCTTATATTATGTGCTTTAATGAAAATCCTGACAGTCTTTTTTGATTTAGAAAAGTAACATTCCAAAATTATTCTGCTATTGTAACACAGGATTCCATTGTGACTCAGATTCCACCCTCTCAATTGATACAACAGTGTGTGTTCACTGTCCTAGTACTATCCTACTATATGTTGCCCATTTGTATGTCAACATTTGTTTTAGCTTTATTATAATTTCCTACTAATGGCTCATCTTTCTGCCTTGTTTTCAGCTACCGCAAGTGTGATCCTTCTGAACAACATTCCTTTAAGAATGACCCCCCTTTTGGATGGCTATATGCTGTTGATAGAACTGGAGTAATTCAAGTTGGAGACCCTGTGTATAAGATAATCTGCTGACTGAAGATATATATAGTACCTTTCAGTCACATTTTTGGTGCCTCCTACTACATGGAATGGGAAAGTGCATTATGCATGATTGTCACAGTGTGCAAAACAGCCATTTTGTCTCAACTGGGTGCTACATGTTTATTCCAATTTAAGTACGTGTGAACTTGTGGGATTCTTAGAAGCACCTGGTTGGCTACTATGTAAACAGACTGCTGGACTTGATGGGCCTTGATCTGATCCAGCATGGCTGTTCTTATGAATGCATACCCTGAACAAAGTCAATTGCACATGATGCTTTCTCCTGGTTCACATAGTAAGCACTCAGAAAATGTAATGACTGAAATGGGCTTATGTAAAAATGAATAGTGTTCATTTCTTGTGCAAACAGACTTTCTGCATGGATTCTGCTAAACTTTGTTGAATGTGAAAGTCAGCTGTTTTAAAACCCTTTGAGAAGTTTACAGTTTGAAGTCTTTAACTGGATCTTTTAAAGCTTGTAATTCCTGCACAGGTTGACTGCACTTATACCTTTATTTGGTCTGGTTTTGATGGAACCTGACCCTATGTGTTCAGAGGATTGGGGGAGAGTGCATACCTTGCACACTAACCTCACTGCTACCAGTCATGTATGCAGTTGAGTAATACCTGAATAGGGTTGAATTCTTGGCCCTTTCCGCATGGGCCAATAGCAGCACCCTAGGGATGGCAAAAACGCCATCCCGAGGGAGCTGTTCGCATGGGGGGGGGGGCACAGCTGCATTGCAGCCGCACTGCCCTCGCTCCCCCCCAGTGGTGCAAAGCCGCTGTTTCCAAACCTCGCTCCCCGAGCAAGGTTTTCTGGAAACAGTGGCTTCCAGCTGCGGCCATGCAAACGGCAGCAGCTGGAAGGCGCCATCCCCCCCTTTCCCGAACGACGTACCTTCCCTGCGACCTCCTGGTGCGTCGCCCAGGCCTGGGGACATGCCCACCCTGCCCTGCGACTCCAGAACTGTGGCGCAGGGCAGGGAGGCGTGTCCCCTGGCCTGGGCGACATGCCGGAAGGTCACAGGGAAGGTACGTCGTTCGGGCGACGGCACAGAGCCGTCTTCTCTGCCTTTACCAGGAACGTTCGTGCGAACGGTCCCGGGGTGTGTGTGTCGGCATTGTATACCCCGACGCACCCCTCAGTGTGGCCGTGTGGAAATGGCCCCACATACACAAGTTCACATCCTACAGCTAGTTTATGGATTGTATTTTGGAGATTAGATGCACAAACTGATTCTATGTGTGGTGACAGCGACCTATGCAGATGTGTCTGTTGCAGTTGAGTGGCTAGTAAAGTTGGCACACCAGGTGGGGAGAAAGGTAAGCCTTGCTTCTCACCACATGTAGGGCTGAAAATTCATGTAAGTAGTTCAGACATGGTAAATGCTTTTATAATAGTATATTTTAATAAACTGTTCACACCAGAAGAGTTGGGATTCTCTCCATACAATCATAATTTTCAATGCAATTAATATGTGACTATTTCATAGATACAGCGCACATGTTCTTTGAGTAATCCTAGCAAATGCAATTCCCACATGAAATATAGAACTCCTACAGATATATGCAGTTTGCAACTGTAACAAATACGAAATTTGTGCTGTTCTTGTTTTAAGGTAGATGACTGAAAGAAGTGTCTTCTGTGCAAGGGAAGTTGTTTGGTCAATAACTTTACATATACTCAAACTGTAAAATTAAATGTATTGTCAAAGGCTTTCACAGCCGGATTCAACTGGTTGTTGTGGGTTTTCTGGGCTGTGTGGCCCAGAATAACAACCAGTGTAAAATTAAAAACAACTTGCCCCAGAGAAAATATCAGAAAGAAAGAAAGAAAGAAAGAAAGAAAGAAAGAAAGAAATGAAATAAAAAGATTGAAAGGGTCGAATGTTGGTGATTTTCCTCATTTTCTTATTCATCAACAGCAATAATTCCTTGCTGCTATTGCAATCGTCAAACAATAATAGTTTATTTTGCAACCAATTCCAAGCAATTCAACAATTGTAACAATATCTCCATCCCACACCCATAGAAATCCTACTGATTTCTATAAGATTCCTTTGCTTACTGTTGTAGCTTTACGGGTTGATCGTCAACAAAATACATTAATTCCTACAGAATTCAGTGCCCCTAGATAAGTGAACATAGGATTGTAGCTTTAACCACTTTCCTTATGCCTTCATGCAGAGGGAGGAATTAAATAACCATTCACATTGGTGTAGCTCTGTAGAACTCAGTGGTTCCTGAACTGTAAGTGCAGAATACTGTCCTTTTAAACCAAGTAATGCATTTCACTTTTCAAAGGAGGAATATTTCTCAACAAATTATTTCTGTATGTGGATAAAAATATGGAAAGGTTATCCTCACAGATGTTGTCACTATCAAAGGCTGCTTTAGTAATGATGATTTTCGTCCAAGTGAGTATGTGTGGCTATCCACAGTATGTGATGGTTTTGAAAATTTCATGTTGCTAGTAGGGTGTATTATTTAAGAAAAATGTCGTATCAGAAGACTAGCCCACATACCTGGTTGTGATGTATTAATAGAGAAACAATCTCAACACACAAGATAGTTCCACATGCTCCCTCAAGGAAGCCTGTAAAAGTGATCCAGAAACTGGAAATGTGCATAGGAATCAAAGTACAAGTGGACGAAACAGATCTCTGAAATACCTGGCAGCTAATGAGAACTGTCTTTGGCATAGGAACATAAAGAAAGATACTGTCATTTTAACTTAGTTTCAGGTCCCACCCTAAGACTAATGTAATAAGCTGGCACAGTGTAGTGGTTAAGAGCAGTGGACATTAATTTGGAGAACTGGGTTTGATTCCCCACTCCTCCACATGAAGCCTGCTGGGTAACTTTGGGATAGTCACAGTTCTCTCAGAACTCTCCCAGGCCCACCTACCTCATAAGGTGTCTGTTGTGGGGAGAAGGCAATTGTAAGCTGCTTTGAGACTCCTTAAAAGGCAGAGAAAAGTTGGGTATAAAAACCAACTCCACCTCATCTGCCTGAAGATCTCTGGCTTCCTCAGATTAAATTGTTCTTTCTATCTTGATCTCCCCCCACCCCCTCGCCAGCAAAGCGACTTCTGAAGATGACACCCTCACTCCTGGTAAAACCTCTGGAAACCAAACTGAAATATACCTAACTGAAATGTAACACATATTCTGGTCACTTTTCAAAGGAAAAAATGGAAACGGCTCCAAAATACATTCAACTCCCAAATTCTTTGATCTATGGAATTGTTTGTTCCCTTTTAAAAAAGCAAGAATCACCCCACTATTTACTTCCAGCTAGCCTTTGCAACAGCCTACGCGCCCTCCCTGTGCTAGCTGCCGTTGCAGTCGCGTGTTTACAGCAAAAAAGCTTTCAGACAGACGTGACCCTGCTTCCGGGGGTGTGTGTGTGAGAAGAAGGCAGCAGCGGCAACCGGCGCCACAGGGAGGCTGCCTCGGCCTGGGCCCGCCCCCGCTCCAGCGGCCTCGAGACCTCGCAGTGGCCGTCCTGATGGCGCCGCCAGGGCTGTCCCCGTCCCGGATCGCTTGGCTCTGCGCCGCAGGGGGGGCCGCTTTGGCGCTGGGGGCGGCCGCGGCCTGGCGTCGGCGACGGGCTCGTCGAGACGTGGCGCAGGTGGGGACGGTGACGGGCCTCTACATCTACCCGGTCAAGTCGTGCCAGAGGGTGTCTGTGGAGGAAGCCGAGGTGACTCGGATGGGTCTCCGCAAAGGGGACTTGCGCGACAGGTATACAGAGGGACGCGATCGTGGGAATGGTGCAGGCGGGAGCGATACGAGGATTGCAAAACCGGTGGCAAGCAGCCAGCCAGCCAGCCAAGGCCACTTGCAGTCTAAAGCAGAGGGGGGAAGAGAGGAGGAGTCGCCCACCGTGCGTTGAAGGGGCGGGGGGCCTGTTTTCAACCAGGGTGAGCAGCCGGATTCATAAGACTACCTGCGTGCAGTGACACCCCGACCACGGCATTGTAACCTGCGCGCCTCGACTCCGGGCGGTGCGGCCTTTATTGCAGAACACGTGCGCGGAGCCGAAGCGTGCAGGTTACAATGCCGTGGTGGTGTACCATTGTGAAGTCCCCATTCTGATGGCCATCAACCAATTCGGAAGGCTTCCACCTACTGAGGAAGCCCAGAGATTCCACGGTCACCCACTTTAGGCTTGATCTACACTTGAGGCAGAATTGGTGAGGGAATGAGATAATAGAATGGGCTGTAGATGGACAGTAGATGGTAGAATGGACTAGGGTGGATAAAAGCTGCCCACACAAGACACTTGGAAATAACATGGGGGATGGACAAAGGCTAGCATTTTGCCTGCTGAATGGATTTGCTATTTGTGGAAGTTTTTATAATAGGGTGGTGTGCAACAATGTGATTTTTGACCTGCAGTCTGCAAATCAAGTTACGCAAGACATCATTGGAATGCCAAATGTCTGGTGTTGCTGCAAAAAAAGGTCAATATATGTATGTGTTGTGGAGAGAGTAATGAATGGGGCCATGGAACACTGGAAGCTATTGTAAACTGTTTCCCCATCCCATTTTCTCTACTGGAAATACCTCCCTCCAATAGTTTTATTAGGAGAGAAATCATTAGCAATGTCTGCATTTATGCTTTCTGGGACTTAAAGCAAGGTGGAAGCATTTTCATTGGGGGAATGACAGGAAGGCAAAGAGTTAAACCTTCCTTCCCCACTGCTGTGGACACAATTTGCAACTCCAAACACTTTTCCACACAGCTCAGTCAAATATATCAGTATCCAATAGAGTAAAATGTAACAGCAGAATGTTACATTTTTAAAAAAGTGAATGCACTCTCGAATAACAAGCATAGAGAATTAGTTTTCTATTGCAAGATTCAGGTGTCGGCTGCAAAAAAAATTCATACAGAATTTTAAGAACATAAGAACATAAGAACAAGCCAGCTGGATCAGACCAAAGTCCATCTAGTCCAGCTCTCTGCTACTCGCAGTGGCCCACCAGGTGCCTTTGGGAGCTCACATGTAGGACCTGGTCTGTTAAGGCATTTGCAATCTCAGATCAAAGAGGATCAAGATTGGTAGCCATAAATCGACTTCTCCTCCATAAATCTGTCCAAGCCCCTTTTAAAGCTATCCAGGTTAGTGGCCATCACCACCTCCTGTGGCAGCATATTCCAAACACCAATCACATGTTGCGTGAAGAAGTGTTTCCTTTTATTAGTCCTAATTCTTCCCCCCAGCATTTTCAATGAATGCCCCCTGGTTCTAGTATTGTGAGAAAGAGAGAAAAATTTCTCTCTGTCAACATTTTCTACCCCATGCATAATTTTGTAGACTTCAATCATATCCCCCCTCAGCCGCCTCCTCTCCAAACTAAAGAGTCCCAAACGCTGCAGCCTCTCCTCATAGGGAAGGTGCTCCAGTCCCTCAATCATCCTTGTTGCTCTTCTCTGCACTTTTTCTATCTCCTCAATATCCTTTTGAGATGCGGCGACCAGAACTGGACACAGTACTCCAAGTGCGGTCGCACCACTGCTTTATATAAGGGCATGACAATCTTTGCAGTTTTATTCTCAATTCCTTTTCTAATGATCCCCAGCATAGAGTTTGCCTTTTTCACAGCTGCCATGCATTGAGTTGACATTCCCATGGAACTATCAACTAAGACGCCTAAATCCCTTCCTGGTCTGTGACTGATAGCACTGACCCCTGTAGCGTGTATGTGAAGTTTGGATTTTTTGCCCCTATGTGCATCACTTTACATTTTGCTACATTGAACTGCATTTGCCATTTCTGAGCCCACTCACCTAATTTATCAAGGTCCGCTTGGAGCTCTTTGCAATCCTTTGTGGTTCTCACCACCCTACATAATTTGGTATCATCTGCAAACTTGGCCACCACGCTACCCACCCCTACTTCCAGGTCATTTATGAATAGGTTAAAGAGCACTGGTCCCAAAACGGATCCTTGGGGGACACCACTCCTGACATCTCTCCATTGTGAGAACTTCCCATTTACACCCACTCTTTGTTTCCTGTTTCTCAACCAGTTTTTAATCCATAGGAGGACTTCCCCTCTTATTCCTTCATTGCTGAGTTTTCTCAACAGTCTCTGGTGAGGAACTTTGTCAAAAGCCTTTTGGAAATCCAAGTAGACAATGTCCACCGGTTCACCCCTGTCCACATGCCTGTTTACACCCTCAAAGAACTCTAGTAAGTTTGTAAGACAGGATTTGCCTCTGCAAAAGCCATGCTGACTCTTTCTCAGCAGGTCTTGCTTTTCTACATGTTTTATAATGTTATCTTTAATGATAGATTCTACTAATTTACCAGGAACAGATGTCAAACTGACTGGCCTGTAATTTCCCGGCCCCCCCCTAGATCCTTTCTTAAAGATTGGTGTGACATTGGCCATCTTCCAGTCTTCAGGGATGGAGCCTGATTTCAGGGATAAGTTGCATATTAAAGTGAGAAGATCAGCAATTTCATGCTTGAGCTCTTTAAGAACTCTTGGGTGAATGCAATCTGGACCAGGGGATTTGGTAACATTTAGTTTATCAATGGCTGCCAGAACTTCTTCCTTGTCTACCACTATCTTCGCTAGTTCCTCGGATTCGCCTCCTAAGAAGCTTGATTCAGGTGCAGGAATGTTCCTCACCTCCTCTTGGGTGAAGACAGATGCAAAGAATTCATTCAGCTTCTCTGCAATCTCCCTGCCATCTTTTAGCACACCCTTTGTTCCTTTGTCATCTAACGGGCCTACCGCTTCCCTTGCTGGCTTCCTGCTTTTGATGTACTTGAAGAGTACAATTTTCATGACAGGGAGACTATGCAGAAGCATTTCTACAACATTTGAAAGTCCACCACTGCCACTTCATTGATGTAGTACATTCTTGTGCTGTATCTGCGTGTAGGTTTGGCATAGTGGCATAGTGGCCATGGATGCATGAACATGGAGAGCTGCAATTTGTCAATGGATATCACAGCTCCATTCCAGAGAATGCTTGTTACTTTTACCATTTCAATGGCAGACATGCCATTTGTTTAGGAAACGTATAAGCCTCCTGTCCAGAGATGTGCTTGAGGCAGTTCTGTGATATGGGATTCTGTGATATGGGATACAGTGTGTGTTTGAGTGAATATAACCTACCCAGATTTTCAGCAGAGCTAAAACCATACGAGAAGACAGGTGATTCTTACTTACTTGAAGTTGATGTCAACATTAGTATTTCAGCAGTCTCATTTTTTAATTTTGAAATTTGTTCTGCCAATCTGGGTTTCAGTAATAACAATGTATCAGGAACTCATTCATTGGTACACTGTGGCATTCTAATGCCCTTGCAACATGCATTGCTTCACTCTCTAATTAGGAGGCTAGCTATGGTAATTTGTTTAGCTATTTTCTTCTATCCCAGTTAGAATTGAAAGGGAAGTGTAAAAGACTAACGTGATCTCCATGTTAAACTGCAGGTTTTGGCTTGTAACAAAGGAAGATGGTCACATGGTCACAGCTCGGCAGGAGCCTCGCCTGGTACTGATTTCTGTAGTTTGTGAAAATGGTCACTTGATCCTGAATGCTCCAGAAATGAAGGAATTGAGCATTCCTGTCAACCTCCCCAAAGAGAATCCAGTCAAGAATTGCAGGTGCTGAATTCATTGCTGGGTTTGACAATTTCTTTTATATTGTTCAAGATGTTCTTCCCATTTAACGTTTTTCCCTTGCATGAGTTTGATGACAAACATGTCAGAACAGATGTGCTAAATCCTGTTATGGAATCAATTCCTTTATTGCCAGGATCCAGACTCTTCTAAATGTTAGTCAGCCTGTGTGCTGTAATGGTTTGTGTCACCCCTAAGAGACCCAGACTGGAATACTCACTCTGTCATGGAAACATGCGGAGTGATCTGGGATCAGTTACATACTCTCAGCCTAATCTATTTCATAGGGCTGTTGTGAGAATACAAGGGGGAAGTGTAGAATATTGTAAGCCACTTTTGTTCTCTGCTGTGGTATCAGTGAAGTACATAAATTAAATATAGAGGTAAATAAAGAATAACATGGCTTTTGTGTTATAACTGTTTACAGGTCTGCCCAAGTTGTTAACCTTTGGTGTGCCTACCTTAATGTTTTTGTTGTTATTAAGGTTGAGTCTGAGACTCCTTTTGCTGGTTTAAGTTGTGTTCTATTGCTATCCAATAGCAAGGGGGAAAGCGTTTTTTTAAGAAGTAAAGAGGGGGTAACTGAGAAATGGGGCCACAGGCAGACTATAGACAAGGAAACAGAAAAAAGTGGCAATAACAGATGGGGATGCAGATCTGTGCACGGGTAGAGAGAATATATTGAGCAACAGATAAAAGTAAAAGAAGGGTTAACAGAGACTTCATGGTAGAGGTCAAGGAGAAGAGGGTCCGCTGTGGATGGATGAAAAATAAACACTGAATTGAAAGGATAATAAAAATGCTTCGTCACATTTAATGTGGTAACACAGCCCTCTTGAATCCATAGGACCTCCATGTGACTTGAGCTGTGTATCCATTCAATACTACCGGTAACTTTCCTTCAAATGAGTGGATAAGCCCAAACTCCTTACTGCGATATTCTTTAGTGCAAGTAGAGTACACTGTGGTCACAGTATGAGAAGTTGTGGCTCACTGGAAAAGACAATGATGCTAGGAAAAGTTGAAGGCAGCAGGAAAAGTGGAAAACCCAAATGAAATGGATTGACAGTATGAAGGAAGCCACAAGGGTCAATTTGCAAGCTCTGAGGAAGGCTCATGACAATAAGATGTTTTGGAGTACATTGATTTATAGCATTGCCATGAGTTGGAAGCAACTTGACAGCACTGAACACACACATGTGTCACAAACAGAGTTGGGAGAGGCCTTGGAGGTAATCTAATTCAATCTTTTACAAATAGATGGCTAGCTAACCACTACTGAAAGATGTCCAGTGAAGGAGAGGACGCCCTCCATCCTTGGCCTTTTTTAGAGTCTGTTCTATTGTTGAATAGCTCTTACCTTTAGGAAGTTTCTCTGAATATTTAGTCAGATCTGCTTCTTTGTAATTTCTGTGGAAGAAAATCCAGTGATATTTTGCATGTCTAACATAACTTGTCACTCCTCTTTGTTTTCCAAGGAAGGGAAACCTTGGTTGTCAGTTGAGTGTGCTGTGGTGATTCGTTAATAGTACTTTGGGATAGCTACAAGTCCCTTTAATGCAGAAGTCTTTAGGTGAGGATAATGACATTCACTAGATGAAGGATAGTTCACTTGTTTTTTCAACCTGTGATCATATTTACTGGGCCAGCAAGTAAGTATGATTTGAAAATGATCATCAGATTGACACACCCAGTTCATGACCCTCTGAGAGCCTTCCAGAAATAGCTTGAGCAGTCCATTGGTTTGGGCATATGGTCCAGCAATCTAGAGTCTTCTTTCCTATGGATTCAGTTCAGTAAATTTAGCACCTCACCATACTAAAGTGATTGTACTATTTGACTGAGAGTTGGGAAACTCAGAGTAATCTTTATGGTCCTCTACAACTTTTGGAGCATAGTTCTGCTACACTCACCCAAGGGATCAAAAAGAAGAAGGGATTTATATCCTGCTCTTCTGAACCATAAGAAGTTTCAAAGTGGCTTACAAACTCCTCCCCTGCTTCCCCTGTGAGCAGTGATGGGATTCAGCAGGTTTGCACCACTTCGGCGGAACCGGTTGTTAAAATGGTGCTTGTAAACAACCAGTTGTTAAATTATTTGAATCCCACCACCGGAACCGGTTGTTAAATTATTTGAATCCCACCACTGCCTGTGAGGTAGATGGGGCAGAGAGAGTTCTTAAGAACTGTGACTAGCCCAAGGTTGTCCAGGTGTCATGAGTAGGAGAAGGGAATCAAACCTAGTTCACCAGATGACAGTCCACTGCTCATATGGAGGAGTGGTGAATCAAAGAGCTGCAATTTCTGCCCAACTTGAGGTCATATTTCTGCTGCAGTATTCACAGGATGAAAAGGTTTTGGGAAAGCAGCCTTGTGGGACAAGATGCAAGTTATCACAACCTGAATAATGCAGCATTGACATGTGTGGTTTTATTTTATTAATCAAAGATTAATCCTGATGACACTTTGTCAACTGTACCATCTATTTTGTAACCTTTGCCAGGGTCTTTTCGCTTGATATTCAAGGACGGGACTGTGGGGATGAGGTGGCCTCTTGGCTCACGGCTTTCTTGAAATCAGAACCGTTTCGGCTGGTGCACTTTGAGACTCAGATGACACCAAGGAAATGCAATGATATTCAGACTCCTTTTCGAGATAGTGATGAGGTTTGACAGATACTTTTATTTGTGATCATTATATGCTTAGTACTTCACTTAAAACAAATTCTTGCTGTATTTTAACAATTGGACTAGTAGCTGATAACTGGACTTTGACAAACTGCAGTTAAATGTAAAACCAGGAAGTTACAGTGTGGAGGGAAGCAGCGAAAATAGTTAAATGGTTACACTCATTTCAAATAAATGTTCCTGCTTTACTCTGAGCTGGTAATATTCCTGAACTATCTGGTCCCCCCCCCCCCCACACACACACACTTCCCTTTCAGTACAACAGCATTAAGCAGCTTTGCAAAAAGTTGCCATTTGGATGGCCACTGTGAAGATGCCAGTCGGTCCATCCAGAAATCACAGAATTGACGTGTTTGGGGTTTTTTTCATACCATGGAGCTGTAAGGGCAGGGGAGAATGACGGAACAGCCCAGTTCTTCAGCCACCTGGACAGTAGATTGCTCCCAACTCAGGTGTTGCCATGAAAGCTTTTACTGGGTTTTGATTTCACACCCTCAGATGAGGAACAAATTCCAAACAAAATGATTACCCCTATTGGCCCACAGTCTTTGGTCAGAGAGAGCCTCATCTCCTGGGAATTCTTACAGGCAGCTCACACAAGCCTCTCACTATTCCATCTCCTCTTCTTTACTGTCTGCAACATGCCTTCATTTCTCTTTGTCCGTCCTTTTATTAGCTCTGCTATCAGGTGAGCACATCCACTCCTTCTGGTTCTTTCTTTGCCTAATTTGGGCCATACCAATCCTCTAAACTTTGCTTCTGAAGTCATGGTTCTATCTCATCAAGGGTGGAAACTATGCAAGGCCCACTTGAAATGCTTGGGATTTCTGAACTAAAATATAGATGGCGAAATTGTGTGTGTGTGTGTAATGATTGAATCTGTAGATAGGGTTGCCAATTGGCCTGGAGAAATATGTCCTGTTTCTTTAATAGAAGTTTAATGTGCAGAAATAGGCACTTCCGTGACCATATTCGACCTGTATTATGCTGCCTGGATTGGCTCCCGGTTGAATTCCGAATCATCTTCAAGGTATGGGTGCTTACCTTTAAGGCCTTACACGGCCTGGGACCCTCATACCTTTGGGACCGCGTTACCCCATATGTCTCTACTAGGCCTCTGCGCTCAGCAGAGGCCAACTTGCTGACAGTCCCTGGCCCCTCCATGATGCGGCTGGCCTCCACTAGGGCCAGGACCTTTACAGCCCTGGCCCCTGCCTGGTGGAACACTCTTCCTCCAGCTGTCCGGGCCCTGCGGGACCTTGGCGAGTTCCGCAGGGCTTGCAAGACGGAGTTGTTCCGCCGGGCTTTTGGAGTGTCCAGCCGCTGAAAGTTCCCCCCCTCCTTATCTTGCGTATAGGGTCCATTACCATCTGTAGGACCCACCCTTTTCTTCTCTCCCCTCCTGGGAGGGTTTAAGAGGGATTTAGCGGGCATCGTTGCATTACACTGTTGTACTATGTAAGAATTGCTGTTTTTAACTTATGTATTTAGTGGTTGAATTATATTTGTTTTATGCTTTTATACTGAATCTTGTGTTGTTCACCGCCCAGAGCCCTTTGGGGGTTGGGTGGTATACAAGTCTAATAAATAAATAAATAAATAAATAAATAAAATATGATACACTATAAAATCAATAAAATACACCTCTGAAACCTAAATAACTGCTTTCTAAAATCTAGATGTTAAAAGCTCTTTGAAATAAACAGCTGACAACAGAAGGAGAGCAAGAAAGGAGCAAACTGGGATAGGTAACATCTCCTGGTAAATAACAGCCTATTTATGAAAGGGACAGGAAGTTTTTCTCCACCCTGTTTGGCAACCCTGAGATGGCGCAGACAAACCCAATCTCATCAGATCTTAGAAGCTAAGTGCGGTTGACAGTGGTTATTATTTAGATGGGAGACCACCAAGGACATCCAGGGTCTTGCCTATTTGGAGATGGAAGAATGTCAGAACTTGTGGGTCTGCAAATCCAGTAAAAAGGCAAGTTAGCTTTTCAAAGAAACAGACTCTAGGATGCCCTAATTATGAGGAATACCTGAGAGATATATTTGCAGGCTTCTGATAAGTGCATTCTTGAGGACATACTCAATAAAAATTCTGATTTTTTAACAACATAGGTTCCCTACAGTGATGCTGGTCCTCTTCTGGTCATCTCAGAAGCTTCAATGGAAGACTTAAATACAAGAATGGAGAAGAAAATAGATATTCATCATTTTAGACCAAGTATTACTGTTTCTGGCTGCCATGCATATGAAGAGGTAAACAATCATTTCTTGGAATTGCTGTAACTCATTTGCAATAAATCTTTTTTTTATTACAAAAGCTATTTCAGAGAGTTCTATCTTTTAAACTGGAACTGCTTTTCAAGATGTGGTCAGCAGGATTTTTATGTTAGTAAGTTTGATAGCATGTGCAGGCCTGGAAAAAGAAATCACTTTAGTTCACAAGGACCTTTCAGGAGAGGCAGTAGCTTTGGACAAACAGAATGAAAGTGCCAAAGAACATGGGTAAAGATGCATTGTACCAGTGAGAGCTCTGTGTTTGTTTTCACGCTCTTGGAAGAGTCAAAACGAAAAAAAAATGTCTGCATGCTGCATGACATTAGCAATTCTGTAAGGTTTTCCTGTTAGAGCATGCATCTCTTCCTTACTCATGCACATGAGCAGTTACATAACTAGTAGCATTGCCAGCAGTTTAGTCACTGGAAGTAAGAAATTTAGAAACAGTAGGGGAATTTTGTTCTCTCTATCATAGCGAAGAGCTGGAAGACATGTTCTCATTGGCAGCAAATGCTTTGCAAACATTCCATTTTAGAATTCTGGCAGCATAAGGCTGCCTCACTTGACCTTGACATTCCTGAAAACATTTTTCTAGTCACTGGTATGTTATCTTTGAAACCCCTCAGTCAGGATGAATCAGGATTTTCCAGAGCTAAATGCTAGCACATACCCAGCTAAGAGATCAGCTTTCCACGTTCATTCAGAGCTCCTAATAGAGATGAATGCGATAGAGGAACAGGGTTTATTTGCTCACAGAACAAACCTCTTTCCTTTAGGGCATGGAGGGCTGTTATGTTTTATTAGGGGTAGGTTATCATTTCATCAGCCCCTTGAGCAGGAAATGAAAATAGTGCCCTGTGCCAGTGATGGTGGGCGAAGATGTGAGTCCCTGCAGGATTGGGTCCAGGGCTGGTAGATTTGATAAGTCCAATTTCAGGATTCATTTCCCACAAAGAGGCATAGGATAAGCCTAACTGTCAGGAGATAGTCATTTAGAAACTAGTCCTCTGTGAACATACATGAAAATGCCTTTTAGACTAGAGATCTTTTTTAGACTAGAGATGTTAGGGATTGAAACTGAGTCCTTTTGCCATGGCTTTGTTGGGAGAACTTAAAGGAGTAGGAGATCTGTTTGGGATTTACTATTTAATGAAGTACCAGACTATCTATATAAATGTGGTACTTTCCTATTCATTAAGGAAGCAAAGGGATATAAAAAACCATACATCCACAATGTGTGGTAAACTAATGAACAAAAATGTATTAAAATACATTTCTATTTTCAATGTTTTCTGATATTCCTGCTGAGATGGTGCTGTGGAATGCCTTATGGTCAAATACTTCAGAGAGGGATTACTGCCATCTTCTGGTGAGGTGTGCAACAGCAAGCATCTTGAATAATGTGGCCAAGCAACCTACCTAGAAGCAGGAGAATGAGATTATTGTATAGCATTTTTGTGTTGTAATCGGTGTAGATATAACACAGCATTTCAGCTTCTTTGTTAACGCTGTAGGAGAATAGAGCATGAAAAAGGGAGTGCAGTGAAGGCACTTCCACATGATGAAAGTGTGGAGATTTACAGTCAAAGCTACATGGAATCAGTTGATGACATTCAGTTGCTGCAATTCCTCTGGCCTAGAGCTGCTTTATACTAAGTCAGGCCAAGCTGTTGCCTGATGCTTCCTTTGGAGCCTTTGCTCCCAGAGCCATTTTTAAGGTAGAAGATTCACCACACAATAACATTCCTCTTTAATTCTCATGTGATACTAGTTTTATGGAAGAGACCCCACATAGTAAAATGATGAATTAATTTATCTTGAGTAAAACTTGTCACATAGGGGTGTTTTTACACGGTTGCTGTAAAACATGGCAATCGAAGAAGAAATTAACCTATTGGCATTGTGTGAATTGACCCAAATAATATGATAGCAGCGTTTCTGTCTCAAAAGTGTGGTCCATTCAAAAAACTTTCCTTTATTTAATAAATATTTATTTATAAGATTTGTATCCCACCTTTCAGCCCAGTCAGGGCTCTTTCTTTGAAAGAGAATGTGAAAGAAAACAACAATTTCAATGCTTGCTTTCTTGCTTTCACTTTTTATGATTTATCTTTATCTTTCTCCCTCAAGGAAATACAAATCTTCCTTTTATTTATTTATATGTAATATGTTGGTTTAAGGTATTTATATTCTGTTGTCCTGCTGATCAGAACAACTCAAAAAAAATTAGGGGTTGCGTGTTAATAAATGGGAAAACCTGCCTCCTCGGCCCTTGTTATGCTCGAGCCTCAAGAAATATTAAGAGTAATTAAAACAAGGCTCCTTGATCAAGAGCAACAAGTTTTACTGAGTCAAGCAAGAACAACATGCTCCCCTTTATACCCTGGTATTACTCCAGAGGTTGGCAAGATGGCAGTGTACTTATTGCAGCTTTCTGATACTAGGCATCGATGGGCCCTTACAAGAGCCAGATGTAATGTTTTTTCCCCAGTTTTTCTACAGGACCAGTTTGGTAATGCCCCTTTATTGGATAGAGTGTGTCCACATTGTCCCAACTCTTATTGAAACACTCGAACATATTTTGTTCAGCTGCCCGAAATATATAAGCCTCTCAGGGATGCTTTATTATTACAGTTTATACCTAACTGTTTTCCAAAAGCAAGCATTTTAAAACTACTGAACAGTAAAGATCCTTTGGTGTTGGGGAACACAGCTCAGTTTCTGTTGCAGGTTTTGATAATAAGAGATACCTAACCTGTTTTGTCTTGATCTGTTTGCCTTCTTCTGCTGTGATTTCTGTCTTTTGGTATTTTATGCCTAATAAAGGTTTTTTGTACTTTGAAAAAAGTACACACGCTTGGCAACATATGACCCAGGTGGAGCTCCAGTGAGTCAAACCTGGAAACACCAGGCTGTATGAGTTGTTGGTTTTATATTAGCAAGTTGCCACTGTTTGTCCATATTTCATGCTACCAGTTTATGCCTAGCCTTCAACATTTTTACATGACAGTTTTGTGAGCTTTGGGGCAGATAGAGACCTCTGATTTTTTCAGCCTGGAAACCAGGCTTAATGTATTGTGCTTGAATTATTTAAAATCCTGTGCTTTCACTTCATGGAACATCCAAACAATTACTGAGTGAGCCAAGTAATTCATATTTTAGCAAACAATTTTAGTTTATTATGCAGGGTTCTTTCTAAGCAACTGTCACTTGTTTTCTTCTGCCTGTCTGTAATTCCTGCCCTATAGTGAACAAATGTAACTGTTTTGACTTGTGTGAATATACTTGCATCTGTGGACATACAAGTATCCAGAATTCTTAGCTTTCAAAAACAAATTGTTTCCCAGTCATGTTTACGTTCTATTTAGAAAGGTGTGGAGGGTAAGGGGTTTTTTTAACTGTTGTTATTGTTTTAAATAAGACTGCATAATTTCTAGAAACCTGAGTGGTTTTATTGCTTTTTCGTAATGGATTCTACAAGGCTGTTTAATCCGTTAAGTAATGTATCTGTCCCATCTAGGCACTGAAAGCCAGGCTTAGCTTCAACAAATGAAAATGCATCATTTTTCATGAGCGTGTTCTAAGAATGTAGGGCCAGTCTTAATAGTTGGGAGCTTCAAAAGAATCTGTGGTTATGCTCTTGCTTTCAGATATCTCATGGCCTTTCTCCCATCCCAATTTACAGTACCTTCATCTGACTAGTAGCATGTGCATACCATACTTCTCTCTCTTTATACCATAATCTGCATTCTGACTGATTCATGCTGCCTTCCCTTTATTTCCTTTCACTTTAAATACCAGACCAAAAAGGGTGAATAAATGTTTGGCATGCCTCCTCAGCAATTGCAATAATCTATCTAAATTGTTTAATGTTTCCTAGGATGCCTGGGACAAGATTATAATTGGTGACGTGGAGATGAAACAGGTGATGGCATGTGGAAGGTGAGTGTGCTGCAGGAGGAAAGAAAAATCATGGTAGTTTAGCTTCGATTGCTGATGGAAAGTGCGCAGCTAGTAAGTTGCAGCCAGCTTATAGTGACCCCACTGGGTTGTTGAGGCAACAGATGAACCAAGGTGGTTTGCCATTGCCTGCCTCTGCATAGTGACCCTAGACCTCTTTGGTGGTTTCCCATCCAAGTACTAACCCTGCTTAGCTTCTGATAACTGATGAGATCAAGCTAGCCTTGGGCCATCCAGGTCAGGGCTTAGCTTGGCTTAGTGCCCTGTGCCAATGACACAGCACTTTCCACATATTTTAGCAACAATTTAAGTTTATTATGCAGGGTTCTTTCTAAACAGCTGTCACTTGTTTTCTTCTGCCTGTCTGTAATTCCTGCCCTATGGTGAACAAATGTAACTGTTTTGACTTGTGTGAATATACTTGCATCTGTGGACATATGAGTATTTTTCTACAAAAACCTTGTTTGCCTTTACAGGTGTATTTTTACAACTGTTGATCCAGTTACAGGCATCATAGACAGAAAAGAACCACTGGAAACTCTGAAAAGGTAAAACAACTGTGATTTGTATCAGTTACAGGTTTAGAATCGGGTAGATATATTGCTGATGGCTCAATGTGACAATTGCTCCTGAAACTAAGTAGATTTCTAAACTTCAGAAGCATCGCTTGTGTGTGTCTAGATGATGATGAAGAAGAAGAGTTTGAATTTATACCTACTTTCTCTTATTTAAGGAGATTTAAATGGGCTTACAAACTCCTTTCCCTTCCTCTCCCCACAACAGACACTGTGCGGTAGGTGGTGCTGAGAGAGTTCCAAAGAACTGTGACTAGCCCAGGACACCCTGCAGGCTTTAGGTGTAGGAGTGGAGAAACAAATCCAGTTCATCAGATGAGAGTCTGCTACTCGGGTGAAGGAGGGGGGAATCAAACAGTGACCTCCAGTTTAGAATCCACCTGCTGTTAACCACTTCACCACACTGGCCCCCTGCAGATAATGCTCTGCTGTTGGGGTCAATTTCTAATTGCACACGTTGCTATGCATATTTATACTGTATTCTACAGAACAGTATTCTTTGTACTTTTGCATGTATATTTAATGCACTGAAAATGGCACAGAAATTAGAATTCAGTTTCAACGAAATACAGTGAGTTTTTACCACATGGACAAGTTCATGATTTTCGTAGTCAGTTGATGAAGCTACAGCTAGTAAAGAAATCCTGTTTTTTTGTACTTTGTTGAATTGCATTTCACACCAAACCAATATGGAGTAGAAATCCCTGCTTCAACTGCAAAGGTGCCCTGAAAGGGTATGGGGAAAATCCATCTTCTAAAATAATATCTTATGGCAGATAAATTGTAGAAGATGATCTTGGGTGTATGCTCTTGATTCTGGATCTTTTAAAAAGTGTCCAGGGTTTTGATCCTAATGTTAAGTGATAGCATAGGTCACTTTGACCTGCATCTAAATACTTTGTTCCAAAATTAAGATGTTGGCTATGACTATAGTCTGGTTAGAATTGGTACTGAACCTTCCACAGCCTTCTGAGATTATGAAATACCTTGGTGTTTAGAAAAGGGGAATGGTACAGTATGTGAGGACTCTATGCTGACACTGTTTCAGGTTGTTGGCAAGATCTCAGTCACCTCAGAGATAGCATCCAGATGTTCCAGCTTAATTTCTCATGATTGCACAGCCACAGTGCAGTACAGTTCTGTGTAGTTCCCTTGGTTATTAGCAAATGACTGGTGCCTAGCCAACCTGCTGATTAATCGAAGTGGAGGCATGGCCTAATATAGCAGTAAGCAATCTACACACAACTCCTGAGGTTTTGCCAATGTTCTCATTGTTAGAGTAACTGTTATGTTTTTCATGTGTTGTCATCTGTCCATAGAACCATTCCATAGATGGAAGGGTATTTGTATATTTTTAGCCCGCCCTTTACTGACGGTCTCGGGATGAGTTGCAACATAAGATAAAAATAATAAAATACCAGTAACCTAAAAGCAAATGCAATATATGTAACAATAAACCAATAAAACTTATTAAAAATCCATAAAACCTATGAAAATTCATAAAACCTGTTTAACATTTATAAAACCTATTTAAAAATTCCTGTTACCAGAAGGGAAAAACCATCTCTTCAACCAAAGACCAGGGAAAATAGATGTATCTTTACTAGTTTTCTAAATACATATAAAGGATACTTGATGTACCTCAGGGGGGAGATCGTTCCACAGTCATGAGGCCACCACGGAAAAAGCCCTATCTCTGGACTGCACCTCTTTAAAGGTGGCAGTACCACCAAAAGGGCTTAATCAGCTGATCTTAGGGCATGGGCAAGTCCATGGGACTGTTCCTTGTTGTTTATAGAATTTCCAGGACAGCACTGGGATTCAAGACCCCCCCACCCCCGGTTGCCAAGGTTATCTCCGTGTGATCAGGAATGGCCACATAAACATGTAAATGTAAGCCCCCAAGAGGAACACTATAAATTTTGGTGTGAAAAGGTCTTCCATAATTATCCCAAAAGCTTATCAGACAACTGTAAAGTGCCTTCTGTACCTGCGTGGGGAGAGCTGAGCATGTGAGGTACTAAATCTCTCCTAGGTAAATGGTCAAAAGAAAACAATTCTCCCAGCACTCTGTCTTTAAGATGTCCAAACAACAGTGGTGATCCCTGCCTCTTGTCCAGTAGGTTGACACGGCTGCAGCTTTGAAAATAAACCTGGAAAGGGGGTGGGGGTGGTTGAGAAGCAGTTTTAATTCTTTCAGCTCCTTCACCACACACTCACTGCAGCCACCTATAAGAACTTGATGAGACATTGCTCTAAAAAGATGGAAGATTAGGCATTTAGATTGTTTATAACAGTGGCAACCTTGGGACTTCTTCATATGAAATACCTTTATTCTCATGGCTGGTGAAATCAACATACTTTTCCTTCTGTGTGTGAGATTTCTGGCTCCGGCTATTTCCACGGATGCTTGGATTTCATTGAAGTCATGGGATTCAAGACCCCCCCACCCCTGGTGCAGCATAACTTCACTAATTTCAGAGTGGGAACCGAATAGAATAGGGCCCTAGGGTTTCTTCCCAAACACACCACTATGGATGTTTGGGTTGCTGGAAATATGGGGGCAGCAGAGTCCACTTAGTAATTGGGCGCTTTCAGACAAGCTAGTTCCTCTGGATTCCCGCTACTTAGTGACCACAAATTGCTGAGAGAAAGCTGGTTCTCTTAATCTGAGAGAAAGATGGTTCTCTCCCCTTGGCAAGCCTGCAGAACCAAGTCCATTATAGTGCTGCTTGCGTGCCAGCAGGAGGAGCCAAGTCCCTTCAGTGATATAATCTGGGACTTGACAGACTTTAGTCTTTCCAGCTCTGCTGTGACATGAGCTGAGTATGTTTATATCGTGCTTTTGAGTGTATGAAGTTTCATCATGGATATTATCGCAGTGATTAATTGCAACAGTCTTAAAAAGTAAGTCAGCATTATCCCCAGTAGAGGAGACAAACTGAAGCTGGCCTAGAAAATCAACGGCTAAGCAAGATTAAGACTGGTGACCTCCCAACATGCCTGTTCAGTCGTTATACGGCAACATCCCTGTTAAAGGATGTATATAGCTGAGGGATAGTTCGTAATTGCAGAAACTCTCTTCATACCATGTTTTCTAGGGCTTTTGTTGCTAGCACAGCAGATCTTGCTGTTAGCTGTACAGTGGCCCTTGTAAAATGTATGAAGTTCTGGGATGGCTAGAATATTGGAGTTAGGCCAAGCTCCATGAAACACTGATCTGCTGACATTTCTATTTTTACTTTACAGCAGATGCCTAGGGCTCTGACTACGGTACAATAAAAAAGTGATGCTAGAGGAGAGAGATGTTAGTCCTTTTCCTCAGACTGTTTTCCTGATCAAAACCATTTCCCAAACCTGCTATTTGCTGTGGGCTGCTTTCATGACTGCCATTTCCCTCTCTGCCACTGGAGGGCTTTAGTTTGGCTTAAAAACAAAACAGCAACAGCTATAGCATTATAACAATCTGGGACAACATACGAATTCCTGGTGTTGGTTTTTTTAAAGTGAGTCTCTGACCCTTTTGGTGGAAGTGTTATGAGGAGAGGTGCACAGCCAGTACCTTTTCTCTGTTGTGCTGACGTTTCCCTGCTCAGCTCCAATCCTTGGCTACTCATGCTTGAAGACAATCTGTTGCTTCTTCATGCTGTCTGTGCTGCTGTTTGTCAAGGGAGAACATTCTGTCAAGGGATGAGTTCTGCCACCTGCTTGTCCACACACCCAGTTACTTTTCCTCTGTTTTATTATATTCTGTCGTTCATTTTTCATACACTACTTGGATCCACCTCTAAGCTGCAGACTTCAGAGCTTTTAAAGTGCAGGTTTCAAGGCTCAGACTGAGCACACAGCTGGTCCTCTTCTATATTTATACTGTTGGCTCCGCCCTCAAACTCCACCTAACCACAAGTGGAGCTTGGGGTGGAGCCAACAGTATCAAAGCACAGGAGAATTGGCTATGTGCCAGCTGAGGCCAATAGCAAAGAGCCACTCCAAACGTCATGTTCCTGGCCCTTCATTTGAACTCCACATGGAGTTTGAGGGTGGGGCCAGCCCAGCTGGCCCCCTCCCACACTTAAGTCTTAGCATGGATATCTCAGTATCCTCTAGTCTGCCCTTTATACTAGGTTGTTTTTTTTTTAAAGACATGTAGCTGTATATCTAAGACAGGGGTAGGGAACCTGCGGCTCTCCAGATGTTCAGGAACTACAATTCCCATCAGCCTCTGTCAGCATGGCCAATTGGCCATGCTGGTAGGGGCTGATGGGAATTGTAGTTCCTGAACATCTGGAGAGCCGCAGGTTCCCTACCCCTGATCTAAGATTTGAGTCTGCTGTGTTGTGCTCTGCTGATAAATATTTTGAAAACTCTCAAAGATAATTAAAAGTATCTTTAAGTCACTTGTATCACATTCAGGGTTTTATTTCCTCATCCCTCCAAGGAACTCAGGGGGATTTACATGCCTCTCTGCCTCCTTATTTATCCTCACAACAGTCCTGTGATGTAGGTTAGGCTGAGAATACCTAGCCTGAGTGAATGTAACTGTTGGAGGAGATTTGAACCCAGGCATCCCTGGGTTCCACTGTGTCAAATGGGCTGTTGCACCCCTAGTATATCTTTTCCACTTTCATATCTAATTATTTCAACATCTGTTTCCTGCCAGTGCTTCACTAATAAAGATTCTTTGTTGCTTACAGCTATCGTATGTGTGATCCAGCTCAGAGACAGCTCTACAAATCGGCACCATTGTTTGGGAGCTTTTATGGAGTAGATAAAATTGGAACCATTAAAGTAGGAGATCCAGTATATAAGTTGTTATAAAAAGTCTTTTGGAGTGGGATGATGATTACCCTAAAATAATGTGTATCCTATTCAATATCTGTAATGTTGAAGTAACATAGGGTCCAATCCAGCCTAATATATGCTTCTGTGTAAGTCCCATACATTTTGTCCCAAGGACAGACAAAAGGAAGTGCTCCTTCAGTCAACCTGTAATTAAATTGTGAAAGTCACTACCAATGGATGTAGTTATGTCTACAAGCATAAATGGCTTTAAATGGGGATTTGACAGATTCATGGAAGAGAGGTTCATTTATGGCTGCTAGCCATGGTGACTAAGGGAAATCTCCATGCTCAGAGGCAGTAAACACCTGACTGCCCAGACAAGAAACAATGTCAGGAATATGCCATGGCCTGTGTTCCATTTGTTGACCCTGCAGAGTAAATGTCTGGCCGCTGTATGAAGTAGGATGTTGTACTGGATCAGGGGTCCCCAAACTACGGCCCGGGGGCCAAATGTGGCCCCCTGAAGGCATGTATCCGGCCCGCCAGGCATGGCGGCGATGGCTCCATTCATGTGCAGTGGGGGCTCGAGGGAGAGGAGGAACCGGCCCCAACGGCTGTTGATTGCAATTACATGATGGCACCCCCAAATCTCCATGAATTTTCTGACCCAGAGTTGGAAACCTTACACGTGGCAACTCCTGCTCTGCCCTTCCCTCTTGGCTACTCCATGTGTTGCTCTCAGGCTTTCTGTTCCGCCTCACTCCCATTGGCATCAGCCACGCTGGTGAATCGCTCGCTGGCTGCTAGGGAGGAAGAACCCAGGAAGATACCTGATCCTGGGTTAGATGGAATGCTTCATTGGGAAAGTTCTGCTTTTTTTTTTTTACAGGGGAAGGTATTCCACAGCCTCCCCAACAATATTTGGAGCCCACCCTGTACTTGACATACTTTGGTCACTGTTCTAAAAATAGACCGTGACAGAATGGCTGAAAGGTGAAATCAAACATTTTACAATCATTTGTACATAGGAATTTGTTCATAGTTTTTTTTAATCTGGCCCCCTGTTTAAAAAGTTTGGGGACCCCTGTACTGGATGAACAACTGGTCTGATCCAGCAGGTTCCAGATGTGTTCTTAATGTTCAATGAGAGAGATTCAAGCATGTATGTAACCACCCCTTTGAAATCAGAGGAGTTAGCTTAACTTTGCCTGATATCAGCTTAACTTTCGCTGATATAGCCGTGTATTCTTCCAGTGCTAATCTTAACATTGCTTAGGCATTGGATGGAAGTATTTGGATTCTAATTTTACACAGAGCCACAAACAAGGCCCCTATCAAGGACTGGTGTGGGTAGGTACCTTCTGAATATCATGGCCTTGTACAAGGCCCACCACCAGCCAGAGAGGATTGATTTGTCCATTCTCACAAGGGAACAGGAGAGCATCCTACAGTTTAGGGTTCCAGGTTGTCCATTGGTACTGGTGGGGCATGGGGGTGGTAGGGTTGCCAGAACAAAGTTGGGGAATCCCTGGAGATTTGTGGATGGAGTCTGGGAAGAAGAGGGACCTCAGTGGGGTACATTGGCATGTAATCTACTCTCCAAAGCAGTCATTGTCTCCAGGAGAACTGATCTCTGTATTCTGAAGTTGAGCTGTGATTCTGGGAGATCCTGAGGTCCCACCTGGAGGCTGGCATCTCTGCTACAATACACTGCAACCAAATGGTAGTTACGTTCTGGCACCTCCTCCAGCAGGAAATGGGAGATTGCGGCAGAAGTCTCTGAGTCAGCAAAGGTCTCTTTAGTGATCTACCACTTCCTGGTTGCAAAGATGCTGAAGGAAGTGGGGCAGTTTTTCTCTCTTGCTCCTTTTATCCATCCTGACAGTGACTGCACAGCAGTGAGGTGTGTCTGTGCATGCATGTGCATGACAGGAGCAGATGGAGTGGAGGAGGATTAGATGACAAGGAGGGGAGCCATGAACATAATTTTGACCAAAGGCCTCCAAACCCTTGAGATGGATCACAAAAGACTAAACTACCCTAAGATGGCAACCATTCAACCATTTATTTTTATGCTGAGATTGTGCCTCATATTTAACCTTGATAACTTGACTAACAGCTGTTAATTTTAAGATGGTACCTGTTGAAAATTAAGATTTTAAGTTAGCCATACTGCCAGAAAGCATTTATTTTTCTGTGAAATCTACAAAACCTTGGTTAAGCTTAAAGCATTTAAAACTTTCAATTAAAAACAAAATTTTAAAACAAAGGTTGCCAGAGTGTTTCTTCGTCCTAAAATCTAAACCAACTTTCTCAAGGTGCCTAGATTGTGTGTTTCACTTTCACTTTTATTTGTTTTTACAGTTGTGAGTCACATTGCACAACCTGTTTAGGACGGATGGTATTTTCCTTAAATGCATACATAACGTACATCAGTGTGTCTGATCAAACCCCGTATTCTAGACTTACTACAGACAGTGTTTTCTACTGCAGCTGAGGCCCCTGGTCCTTTGAAGGGGAGCTGGGTACTGTGGGTTTCAGAGATAAGTGACAGGGTGACAGCTTACTTAATAAGACTGCCTCTGTTCACATAAATGACATGCATTCATCAGATCATTCAAATTTGATTTCTAGTGACTCAAGTGGGATTTGAATTTTTTTTTTAATTGGAATTTTTCATAACATTTAAAAGCCATTTCAGTTGTGCTAATATAAAGGGAGGGGAGAGTGTCAAAAAGTCAACATTAGTGCCAAAAAGTCAACATTAGAAATTCTCCAGGTTAAGCAGAAACTCAGGAGGAGTGGAACGCAGAGGGAAGAATAAGAGAATGGAACACTGGCCGAACGCCCATCCCTGAGGGTTCAACTTCTGGCCCAGTGACCACCCCCCTCCGCTGAGTGCTTGGTTAAACTGCTTTGGGAAAAAATGATTACTGTATGTACCCTAACCCTACCACTGGCACAGGACATGATAAGTGGCTGCAGATGTTGCTCAGAGGAAATGCTGGGATTGGATTAGCGGAAGGCAAAAAAATTGGGGGGCCTTTGGCCTGCTCACTACTCTTGCGTTGGCCTGCTAGCCTTGCCCAGCCTAGCCCTTTGAATCAAGCAGCTGCCAAGCACATGCCCTGTGGGTGCCTACCCTGTGACAGCTGCTGGGATCTTCTTTCTTCCACAGAGCTCTGGACAGTGTCAGCTACGAAGGCTCTTGGTAAACAATTGACTAATGGATCGTTCAGCTTTTCACATGGCTACCACCGTGCTGTGCTTCCATCTGTGTACCGTTCCCTGTCATCCTCATGCCATAACACTGGAGAAATGATGGCTCTTGCTTGGGAGATTCTTCTGTAGGTCTCCTTGCCAAGACCAAAGCTGTAATGGTTTGTTATGATGACCTTTTGTTATTCCATTAGGGCTCAATTGCTTGGAAAAAAACCACCAATGTGTGCATACTTTAGGAAAGTTTTCACCCTTTCCATTGACCTGACATCACAGTTTATACTAGAAAATGTATTAATGACAAAGTAGTGTTTTCATGTCAGGAGGACCAGCTTTAACAGCTATAATCTGCCCTTAGTCATCATAAATATAAATGTATTGGTAAAACAGATCTTGTTAATGCAGCCAAGATAAATGTGAGGCTATATTTCAAACCAGTGGAAGCATACAGAGCTGGTGTGCATCAGTGTGAGAGTTCGCTGAAATACACTCTTGTCAAATGGCTGTTAACATGGCCCCCCTCCCCCCCTCGGGTTGCTAGTTTTTCTTATGGTAGAATAATTATGTACTGAGATGTTAAGAGAGCCACTGCCACTCACAGAAGGCATTATTATTATTAATGATAATGATTAGGCCATCAATGCATGTGGCACTTTACAGAGTACAAGTACAGGTTCCTGCCCCGAGGAGGTTACAGGCTACATTTTTCCATGCATGAGACATGAGAGATGAGTGAAAGATAAACAGGGAAAGGTTCAACACGCCTTGTAATTACACATACTGGTTTGGGTTGCATGTGGGGATGGTGAGGTTGGCCCAGTGGCCCGACTCAGCATGAGCAGTTTCATGTGTTCAAATGTGTATAAGGCATTTCTCCTTTGTGGGTCTGTCAGAAGCACACAGTGGAAAATAAATAGAAAGCTCATACTTGAAATTTTCCTCTTGGAGAAAGTTGTCATGGCTCATAAAAAGTCACAATTTTCTTCATGTATGTTCACCAGAGAGTGAGCACTAGCAAACATAGTATGACTTAGTCTGCCCATTCAAGATTGCTTTTTGCTATGAACTGAATATGGTGGCAAAATAGCATTTCATATTGTCCTTTTCACAACACATAAAAATGGAGTTATTTCACAATGAAGTTATTGCACAGTAAGACACAAAAGGATGCTGTTCTTTTTAAAAAAAGGTTTTGATGGAGAAGCAATGTGCTCTCCTTGAGGCTTCCCTTGAAGGCTGTTCAGAGGCTGCAGGTAATGCAAAATGCTGCGGTTATACTGTTGGTTGGGGCTAGTTGCTAAGATAATATAACCGCAACTCGACAACAATTGCACTGAATTTCAGATGGCTTCTAAACCCAATTCAAAGTAATGGCTTTCACCTTTAAAGCCCTACATGGCTTGGGACTGTCTTTTTGTTCCTGCCTGAGAACTAAGATCAGGGAGAAACCCTCTCGACTGTCCCAGTGACCAAAGCTGCTGATCTGGTGGGTACAAAAGAGACCCTCTTTTCTATGGCAGTCCCACCATTATGAAATAATACTGCCCCCCTCCCCAGGAAGTGCACCTTGGCCCCCTCACTCTTGATCTTTAGCAGGCAGCTGAAGAGAATTTTATTCATGATGGCATTTGATTAGTTGTTGATTAGCCTACCTGCAGTTTAAAATTGATATTAACTTGCAGTTTTTATATATTTTATAGTATTTTATAGTATTTTAGATTGTGAGCTGATTTTAGTTCCTATAAAGCAGAACATTTTAAAATATATGCATAAATAAATAAAGTGTGGCATAGTGGACTACTAGACTAGGGCTTTGTTCAAATCTCCACTTTGCCATGGAGTTCACTGGCTGACTTTGGGCCAGTCGCTATCTCTCAGACTAAGCAACCTCACAGCATTGTTGTGAGAATAAAATGAGGGAGGGGAGGTTATCCTGAGCCCCTTGGAGAAAGGGCAGGATAAAAATGTATTAATTGCATGAACTCTGTAATTTGTATGTATACAAGCACAAATCAGGTGCTTTTGTGCATAATACAACAATTGTGTGTGTGAGTCAAGTGGTACAATTCAAGTTGGATTGGCCTTCATAATAACTACATTGTAGGACAGAGCTCTAGTCACAATGGGTTGATCATGGTATAACTAAGAGACTGCTGGGGCAAACACATCTCTACTACTTTCTGCTCTGTATTTTATCGTCTAGCACAAAAGTCCTAATCAGCCATCTTCAGTAAAGACTGACTGACTTCATGTGATCAGCCATCTTTAGTAAAGATTGGCTGACCCTCCAGGCCCTGGGGGTCACCATAAGTCAGTGGTGGCAAACCTATGGCACGTGTGCCAGAGGTGGCACCCAGAGCCCTCTCTGTGGGCACGTGTGCGCAGAGTTCATCATGTGGGGGGAGAAAATTGCCCCCCACCCCACATCTAGGCTGGCCTTGGCCACTAAGCACGACGTGCACGCACCACGGCAAGTGTAACCTCAGCTTGTGGGTTCTGTGGGGCAGTACTTGGAAGGAGTTGCAAAGAACCAAATTTAAACAAAACAGTTTACTTCTCTTTACAAATAACATTAAACATCAACATTTAACATTATAATTCAAGGTCCTGTTCAGGTTGCATTTCAAGTCCTTCTAGTTACAGTCTACTGATACTGCCAAGTCCAATTCTTCTTTGCAAGTGGGTTGGCTCCTGAAGACTCCAAGGGCTTGATGAACAGGATGCAACATGATGAAGGTTTCCAGGAGAACTCTCACCCATTACAACCACAAAAAGAAACCCTGAAACAATAAACTCCAACATTTACAACATAGCAAAAATAAACTACCTTTCCAGTAGTTCCCAACAATATTGCCGTTTACCTTAACAAAGTGTCAAGGGCTTATACAACCAAGGTCCGAGTCTGGTAGCCTTGTCTTCTCCAAAGAGCTCTGCAGCCTTTCTGCTGCTCAGAGTCTCCACCCCCTTACTGGTTCAACCCATTCTGGGCATGGGGGTTACACAAGCAGGTAGGACTCGGCTGGGAGGGCTGGTGCCTGTGCTTCGTCCTTTACCTGTGAGTAAGCTCAGTTGCGGACAATGGGGCTTGCTTCTGAGTAAACCCTCCTAGGGTCGTGATTCACCTGTTCAAAGTGTTGCATGGTTGCTTCAAAGCAAAGCCACCAACTACCACCAAGCTTACTCCCGGGTAACGTGCGCCTCGGAGCCAACCATTTTTTCTAAACTAAAACCTCAGTATTCAAATTGCCATGTTGGCACTTTGTGATAAATAAGTGGGTTTTGGGTTGCAGTTTGGGCACTCGGTCTTGAAAAGGTTCACCATCGCTGCCATAAGTCATAGCTGGCTTCTGGTGACCCTGTACGTTTTCAAGGGAAGAGGAGTTTGGAGCTGGTTTGCCATTGCCAGCCTCTGCATGGGCTGAGAGAGTTTGGAGAGAACTGTGACTGGTCTCATCAAGCAGGCTTCATGTGAAGAGGTTGGGAATTGAACCTGGGTCTCCAGATTGGAGTCCAGCACTACACCATGCTGGTTATGCATTAGCATGCAGCATTTAAAATTCAGAACAACAGGAGGGTGAGTTGCAAAAACCTGTGATCAGGAAGCTGTGTACACATTGTTATGATTATGTCGATCATTAGCAATAAGTTTTGTGAAAGCTCAACAGAGGTTCACATTTACAGATTTGCTGCAGTGAAGTGGGGTGGCTCCTGAAGAGAAATTAATTGAGCATGTCATGAATTTACTGCTGTACCTCAGTGCAATGCATGTGGCTTAATGCTAGAAGCACACTGAGATATAATCCTGAATATTTTCTAGGAGCATTTGGATACCTTGGTCAGGTAGGCTTAAGCTAAGCTAATATTTTCGGTTTTATATAAATACACAGTACTTCAATAAAAAGTTCCACATGGAACAGGGGGAATTAAAGATTTAGCATCAACAGTGTCTCAAGATTGGTACCTTACACAGGAGAGCAAAATCATTCACAAGAGACTTGATAACTGAGAGGCTATTTCATATTGTACTTTTTAGAGGTGCAGCAGCCTGACATACATTCCCTTGGTGGAAAGGTTCCTTGCACTGATGCATTACATCAGTAAAAGCAACATTTAGCAATTTAAGGCATGGTCTCCATAAGTGACTATCAGCCCATAATCCGAACTGCCTCTCTGTCATGACTTATCTGCCTCCAGTTCCATATCCCAACCTTGTTCCGCCACATCTCTTGGAGTGTGTTCATGCCAGCAGCAGCAGCAGCAGCAGAGTTGATTTTTATACCCCACTTTTCTCTGCTTTTAGGAAGTCTCAAAGTGGCTCGCAAGTGTCTTCCCTCCCCCCCCCCCACAGACTCCTTGTGAGATAGGTGGGGCTGAGAGAGTTCTGAGAACAAAACTGGTTCTCCAGATTAGAGTCTGCCTCTCGTAGCCACTGTGCCATGCTGGTGGTAACATGGAGCTTCCCAATTGTTTCCAGGGATACACTATTCTGGTGTGCAGATCTGCTTTGTGATGCCATTCATCAATCGAAAGGCTGGCTTGATGTTACTCTGATCTTCCCATTAGGTTTGTTTTGAGAGGTATCTGCATAATAAAGGAAATCCATAGACAAACCTGAAGCAAGAGCTGAAGTCTCAGAATGCTGATCATTTTCTGCTCAAGGACAAGCGGGAAGCTCACAGTGCAGTGTTAAAGCTATACACTTTAAAATTCACTAAAGTCAACGAGCTCAGAAAAGCGTAACACTGCTTGGGATTGCGTTGTCAGTGTAGTGCAATAGGACACATAAGAGAAAACATGATAAATGTGCCTTTTATTCGTCAGGAATGATAAAGGGCATATTTAGAGGCTCCGATTTTAGACCTTAATCCTTTTGAAAAACAATATGCCTCTTAAGAATCCAGGAAGCAGAATAATGGGACTCTGTGTTGTTTAACTGCTCTATTATTTAACTACAGTTACTTAAGTCTCTGGGGGGAAGGATGTAATAAATCTTGTAAGTATTTGTTCTGGTTTATTGCTGAAGGGAAATTGTATAACTTTAAATCAGATTTTGTAAACATTTGCAGTGTCATATTTTTTGACATGAGGGCATCTTGGCATAACACTAGGAAAGATGGTGCAATCTTGGGTACATTTAAATCCACCTCTCACACATTATTTGTGTGTTTGTGTGGACGCAGATTTTAGTGTTTTGATACTGGATTGAAAGCAAGTGATTAGAATGTTACAATAGTATCTGGGAGACCCAGGTTTGAACCTCCACTTTGTTGTGGAAGCTCACTGGGTGAGCTGGGGCCAGGCACTCTCTCTCAGCCTCAGTGATCCCACAGAATTGTTGTTATAACCACTATATTAAACTTGTTCTGTTGATTTGAGGAATTGCAATGCTCAGAGAGATTTCTTATCCCTGGACATGATCCTGGAAGTAACTTCCATCTCTGCAGATCTCTTTCCAAATGTACATGGGTGACACCTGGCTTGACAACACTACATGTGAAAGGGATCTGGGAGTCTTCGTAGACCACAAACTGAACATGAGTCAGCAGTGTGATCTGGCAGCCAAGAAAGCCAAAGAAATTCTGGGGTGCATCAATAAGAGTATAGTGTCTAGATCGAGAGAAGTAGTTGTACCACTCTACTCTGCATTGGTCAGACCTCACCTTGAGTACTGGGTTCACTTCTGGGCACCACAAATTAAGAAGAATATTGACAACCTGGAACGTGTCCAGTGGAGGGCAACCAAAATGGTAAAAGGTCTGGAATCCATGCTCCATGAAGAGAGACTTAGGGAGCTGGGGATGTTTAGTCTGGAGAAACGAAGGTTAAGGGGGAGCAAGATAGTTATGTTTAAATATTTGAAGGGCTGCCATGTTGAAGAGGGAGCAAGCTTGTTTTCTGCTGCCTCATAGACTAGGACATGGAGTAATGGACTCAAGGTGCAGGATCTAGAAGAGAAGAAGAAGAGTTTGGATTTATATCCCCCCCTTTCTATCCTGTAGGAGACTCAAAGGGGCTTACAATGTCCTTGCCCTTCCCCCCTCACAACAAACACCCTGTGAGGTAGGTGGGGCTGAGAGAGCTTTGAAGAACTGTGACTAGCCCAAGATCACCCAGCTGGCATGTGTGGGAGTGCACAGGCTAATCTGAATTCGCCAGATAAGCCTCCACAGCTCAAGCGGCAGAGCGGGGAATCAAACCCGATTCCTCCAGATTAGAATGCACCTGCTCAACCACTGCGCCACTGCTGTGCCACGCTGCTAAACATTAGGAAGAACTTTCTGACTGTCAGGGCTGTTCGACAGTGGAATTCACTGCCTCGGAGAATTGTGGAGTCTCCTTGGGAGGTTTTTAAACAGAGGCTGGATGAACATATGTTGGGAGCGCTTTGATTGTGTCTTCTTGCATGGCAGGGGGCTGGACTTGATGGCCCTTGGGGTCTCTCCCAACTCTATGATTCTATGATTCCAATTGTTAATTCAGATGGTCACTCTTTCCACCAGGCACCTCAGCATTCTCCAGGACTTCTCCCTGGGAGCATGCCTAAAACTTCCACATGATCTTGTGATAATATGAATTCAGAGTGGCAACTTTTTTTTTTTTGCAATTAAGAAGGAATTACTGGCTGTAGAGGCATCCCTCTGCCTGTATGTACTCCCCCCCCCATATCTATGAAGTGCCCAATTTCACAGTCTACTACCTTGACATGGTATGTATCTACACATAAGTTCATTATCTGAGTATATTAATATTGAATTTCACATTTTCACACGACTTAAGGAACAGATGTATATAACTACTTTTCTCCTTAATATGAGATTTAACTTGTAATTACAAGAATATTAGAAGTCCATATTACACTGCATTTCTCCTATCTAAATGTAGAGGGCAGCCAAATACAGCAGAATTTGTTAGAAGTGAAAGGAAGAAATTGTCTTTGTAGGGACCTGGTTTCGTCAAATCGCAACACATTTATATGTTATTCGAAATGTATGGCTGATCAGGCCATATTCTTATAGTTCAGGCTGCTGCATAGTCAGATTCATCAATCACTGAAGAGCTTGTGTCTTTCATGGTCTCTCATGGTCTTGGGATGATGTTGGAGCCAGGGCTGAGCCTGGAACAGCAGATCTCAAGGGCAGCTAAGTTTTACAACTGTATTAGGTATCAGAACTTTTCATGCATCTCTTGATTGTTGCATTGTTTCAGCTGCCTTTAAAATAAAGATGTTATTCTGAAATACAGCTTATCCCACTGTATAGATGTGGAACTGTTGCACAGAAATGTACAGGGCGATTATTATTGAAGAGAATTGGCATGGTATGTGGTTGAGAACAGCAGACACTAATCTGGAGATGCAGGTTTGATTCCTCACTCCTCCACATGAAGGCTCCTGGGTGACCTTGGGCCAGTCACAGTTCCCTCAGCTCATGCAGAGGCAGACAATGGCAAACTACCTCCAAACATCTCTTGCCTTGAAAACCCTATGGGGTCACCATAAATCAGCCATGATTTGATGGCACTTTCCACTACCACCATGATTGTTGAGGAGGAAAGCCCACATTTTTGTCCCGTCCTGAGTGTTCAGAAGATATCCAGCCAGGGTGTGCCTGTTTGTTTGAAAGCTATTTTAATAAAACTGAGAAGGAAGAAAGGAACTTTTCCCCTTAGTTCAATGTCAGGTGCTTTCTGTGTAATTCAGAGTCAATGTATTTGCATTTATTCTTGTCTAACAGGGGGCAAAGGATGCTATTTAGGATGGATGCTGGGAACAGTTGCCCCTGTCTAGGGATTCCAGCCTCCAGGTGGGAACTGTGGATCCTTCATAATTACAGCTCATCTCCAGGCTTCAGAGATCAATTCCCCATGAGAAAATGGATGCCTTGGAGTGGGGGGTGAGAGTTGATTGTTTGGCATTATAGCCCACTGAAGTCCCTGTCCTCCCCAAGTTTCACTCCCAAATCTCCAGGAGTTTCCCAGCCTGGATCTGGGACCCCTCCCCCCCATTCCCTGGTTGTGGCAAGGCAGGACCTGGTAACCCTAGTTCCATCCCTTATTATTATACTTCTCTGTTTATTAGGAGACATACAGGGCTTTGACTAGCATAATCTCAAACATCTGTAAACACAATAAGCCTGTGACGTAAATGAGGCTGAATGACAGTGTCAGCTAGCCAACTTCCTTGCTGAATAACAATAATAGCAACAATAACACATAGCATTTCTATAGCAGTTTACATATCCAAATACTTGTCACATTATCTTGCTTAATCTTGTCACAACCCCCCACCCCAAATAACCAGTATTATTATCTCTATATTGTGAATGAGTTCAAAGTGACTTGATGACACTTAATACACACATTGCATGTGGAAGGGCGCCTCAGGCTGAGAAGGCACCTCAGGCTGAGAACCGCTTTCCGGAGGTTACCTACAGGCCAGTTGTAAGCCTTCAATGTTATTCATTTATATTTGTGTATGCCCCACCTCTTCCCCCATTGAAGACCCAAAGTGGCTTACATTATGCAGGAAAAGAGATTCCACCTAAACATTAGGAAGAACTTCTTGACAGTAAGGGCTGTTTAACAGTAGAATACACTGCCTCGAAGGGTGGTGGAGTCTTCTTTAAAAAAAAGATTTTTAAACAGTTATTTTAAACAGGTTTTTAAACAGATGCTGGATGGCAATCTGTCAAGGGTGCTTTGATTGTGTCTTCCCACATGACAGGGGGTTGGACTTGATGGCCCTTGTGGTCTCTTCCAACTCTATGATTCCATTCTCTTTTCTTCCATTTTATCCTCACATCAGTCCTGTGGGATAGAATATGCTGTTATTGTGTATGAGTGACACAAGGGCACTATTATGTGAATATTTCCTACAGACATAATTTCATTCCTTGACACCAGGAGAGAAAGGTACACAATTGAACGACCATCTAGGATATGTGTACCTAACCATAGCATTAAAATATTAAGCAAGAGGCCTCTGTTTTATATCTCTGCCTTTGGTCAGAATATTATTACTATTACATTTCACCTTGGTTTATTTTAGAGATTCTGTACTCTTTTCATGTCTGGAGTCTTTCTTTTTGTTTAATATCTACATTATTTGACCATTGAAGAAGACCAATGGTCTGAAACATGATCAGGGTCAACTATCGTCCTTGGTATTCATTCACATTTGTGAGCCAGGATATGTATTTTTAAGGAATATTGTAAAACATATCTCAACAATATCCTGTATTTGTCTAGTACACATACACATATGCAATGTGTGTATTAAGTGCCATCAAGTCACTTTGAACTCATTCACAATATAGAGATAATGGCAGAGAGGGCATTTGAACCTTGGTCTCCCAGATCTGACACACTATGTGACTGTTGGGCTTCAATGTTCTACTTAGGACGGCACTGCTGGTAAGTTTGTGGGAGAGGTCTGAGCCGTTATAATGTCATTTTTTAAACTGAGGGCCTCATTCCCATCACAGCTCATTCTCATAGCTGCCGTGCTTCATCAAAGCACCAAAAGAGTTTTGGACCAGGACTCCTGAGTCTTAGTCTAACACTAACCACTTCATCCTAATGGTTTTCATACAACCAGGCAGCCTTGGGGTGGTGTGAGACACAGAAGTAACTGGTGTGATAAATAACCCAGGCAATTCTGTTGGAGGGACTGAACTGAAAGTCCTTGGGAGAGCAAAAGGTCTTAGAGATTTTTTGGCTTCAGGATGCTGAAGACCCAGCCATTTCTTAAGCTCGGGTGTTCTGCTGGGACTTTCATTATAGAGAAGCTGCTTATAAAACAGTCTCGTTAAAGCCTGACAGTTTAAACAGCTAAACTGTTCCCCAGGCAGCACTGTAATCAGATTTAGGAATTACTCTCAGCTGTTATAAGTGTATTAATAGGCGTGATAGTTTTGTTTTGTTGCCTATGCTAGTCGTGGGAGGTCCTAGGTTGTGAACATCTGGATGGAGAAAACAATTAGGCCAATGCTGTTCTTTCTCCCTGAAATTAAAAGAGGGAAAAGCATTCAGGGTACAAGGTGCCACACTCTTTCCTTACACATGCCCTAAAGACATTAACAAGAGCTGAACAAAGGCATGGGGGCCAGTCAGCAATATCTTCATTTCAGACGGGCAGGAGGCATTTTTGTCATTCACTTTGTGGGATGTTATTCAATTTATTGGGACATAGCTCTCATTACAGACCCTGGAATCTCACATCTGAGATCCCTGTGGGCATTAATTCCTGCAGGACATGGGCAGGGGCAAGGAACACTGATTTCTTCCCAGGCAGTAAGAGGTCATGAGGGATTCAGTCAAAAATACAGACTGGTTGCTACCCCCATGAGGATACACTCGTCTTCTGGGAATCTTGACTGTGCTTAAATCAGCGGTTCTCAACCTGTGGGTCACGACCCCTTTGGGGGTCAAACGACCCTTTCACAGGGGTCGCCTAAGACTCTCTGCATCAGTGTTCTCCATCTGTAAAATGGATAAATGTTAGGGTTGGGGGTCACCACAGCATGAGGAACTGTATTAAAGAGTTGTGGCATTAGGAAGGTTGAGAACCACTGGCTTAAATGATCAAGGGCCGCTTATCAATATTTGATACCTTTCTCCAGCAACTTCCTTGCAATTTATTGTCGAAGGCTTTCACGGCTGGAATCACTTGGGTGCTGTGTGGTTTCCGGGCTGTATGGCCGTGTTCTAGCAGCATTCTCTCCTGACGTTTCGCCTGCATCTGTGGCTGGCATCGTCAGAGGATCTTGCAATTATTTGCACATTTATCTTTCTAAAAGTCTGTTATTTTTAGATGGGAGGTTGTATAGTTCTCTTTTTTGGATTCTCATACATATCCATCTTTTTTTTAAAAGGGACTGGTGGAACAGCAATAAGGATATCAGACCACAGCAACTTTCGTTCATATCCACCATTGGCACAATAGTATACAATTTGCACTTCTTTGTGTCTTCCAAGGGTGCCACTTGGTCTGAATGCTGTAATTCTATGTAACCATAGAAAAGTCATAGAAGTTGATACTTGGTGCAGACTTCAGCTTCCTAAGAATTTCACATCCATCCATCCATCCATCCATCCATCCATCCATCCATCCATCCATCCATCCATCCATCCATCCATCCATCCATCCATCCATCCATCCATCCATCCATCCATCCATCCATCCATCCATCCATCCATCCATCCATCCATCCATCCATCCATCCATCCATCCATCCATCCATCCATCCAATCCAATCCAATCCAATCCAATCCAATCCAATCCAATCCAATCTAATCTAATATATCATGTCATTTTTTAAACTGAGGGCCTCATTCCCTTCACAGCTCATTCTCATAGCTGCCGTGCTTCATCAAAGCCTGCCTGCCTGCCTGCCTGCCTGCCTGCCTGCCTGCCTGCCTGCCTGCCTACACGTTGGATGTCTGGCATCTGGCCATTAAATTCAATGGGCCTTTTTTTGCCATCAAGTTACAGCTGACTTATGGTGACCCTTGGCGGAGTTTTCAAGGCAAGAGACATGTTAGGAGGTGGTTTGCCATTACCTGCCTCCATGCCATGACCCTGGTATTCCTAGAGGTCTACCATCCAATTACTAGCGAGAGTCAGGATGAGAGTGTGTGACTGGCCCCACGGTTACCCAGCAAGGTCCCATGGCATGAATGGGGATTTGGACTTGGGTTTCCCAGGTCCTAGTCCGACACCTTCACCACTGCACCATGCTGGCTCTCAATGGGCCTTACTCATAGGTAAATGTGCCTTGTCAAAATCAGAGAATATGTATCAGTCTCCAGAAGACAAATCCCACACCTTAGAGGCCACCAGAGCACCTTCCTGGTACTTTGAATGATCCTATTCATGTGATGGGCTTTGAAAACTTTTGAATGCAAATGCACTGGTGTTTTTTTCTGGAGTGGCTTTGCTACTATTAGAAAACTCCAACCCCAGTTTTGCCTTACTTCTTTGAAGTCATTATAAAAATAAATCTCTTTGGATATATTCATGAATGTTAATGGAAGCCTCAAATTCAGCCATGTACATTTTTTTCTTCCCAGCTCAATAAAACATATTGCTTTTTTCCTGAGTGGTATTTTTATATTAGCTTCCTCTCAAAGAGACTCACTCTTGTGCAGTAAAATGACTCCAGATGGAGATCCTGGTGTAGTTGGTTGACTCCATATGCAATGTAAACACAAAAGAAAGACTTATACTTCAAGTTCTCATCTTCATCCAGGAAATAAGAAGCATGCCATTGGCTTAAGGAACTGTAGATTTATTCCACTAAAATGTCTGTTTTACTATGTGCTTTTCCGTCTGCTTCCAGAAATTAGAGTTTGGTGAATGGACCTTGTATACTGGTACATACAAGTTGATAGACAGTCTGTGGAAAGTAGTCCCAAAGGATTCTGGGCTACAGTGAGATTCCATGGCCTACCACATCTGGCAGGTCAACTTTGTACTGGCTTTGAAAGTCTATGTAGTTTTCTTCCAGCTGCCTGCTCCACTCCTTATATCCTTGCCAGAAAGGGAAATTATTCTTCCCCCTTAGCAGATGGGAATATTTGAAGACCTAAGAGTATGGAATATCCATGTTTAGATGCAGTAATACACCATTTCTGCACAACTGATGGAGACAGACAATGGGGGAGACTGTTTTTAAAAAGAGTTTTATGGGAAAGTCGTTGTTGCACATGGTTTGGATGCTCTGAACATTTCCAGACAATGGTATTTTCAAAGTGCTGTAATCCTTTGCTGGGTGCCTGGCACACTTATTCAGACTCAATCTAAAATAGAAAGGGGGTGGGGGATTTCAACCCAGAAAAACCAGGTAACTGAGAGGGCTGACAAATAGGGTTGCCAAATAGGGTTGAGAAATACCTGGAAATTTGAGGGGTGGAGTCTAAGGAGGTCAGGTTTTAGAGAGGGGAGGAGCTCCAGTGGGGTATAATGTCATAGAACCCACCTTCCAAAACAGCCATTTGCTTCTGATGAACTAATCTCTATTGCTTGGAGATCAGTTGTAATCCCAGAAAATCTCCAGCCATCACCTGGAGACTGGCAACCATATTGATAAAAAGGCACACTAACAGAATAAATACTAACAGGTTACATTTGTTAAATTAACAACATTTTAATGCATAACAAAAATCCATTAAACAGAATAAATGAACTAGAATAGATTAAATTGAATAGATTTTTCTTTTTCACTCCATGAAATTGCAGCTGACTTCTGGTGTCCCTGTAGGGCAGTGGTTCTCAACCTGGGGGTCGGGACCCCTTTGGGGGTTGAACGACCCTTTCACAGGGGTCACCTAAGTCTCTCTGCATCAGTGTTCTCCATCTGTAAAATGGATGAATGTTAGGGTTGGGGGTCATTACAACATGAGGAACTGTATTAAAGGGTTGCAGCATTAGGAAGGTTGAGAACCATTGCTGTAGGGTTTTCAAGACAAGAGACTTTTGAAGGTGGTTTGAGTCTGTAATTGTTTGTGGTTCAAATACCTCTATTGAATGAATTGTAGCTCTATGATGTGTATATCCACATTCAGGAAGCAAAATACTATAAAAAACTATTTGCTATTAGTATTTATTCTGTTATTAGGGCTTTTCCCACATATATTCAGACTACTGATCATCCACAAACCACATATCCAAATGGAGCAAGTGAAGACTCATTTTCTAATCACGATGAGTTCACGTGAGCTACAGGATTGACACCTAACAGTGCTGATAGGTCTCCAAACAGGAAGTACCGTTGTAATGAACTTCTTTCTATTTCAGAGGTTGTTTGCCAGCTCCTGTGTTGGGAAGTCTCCTCACTTTAATGGCTATGGCAGGATAAACACCAGGGATGTGACCTTCCTCACATATTATAGCCTAGCAATATTCGTTTTAGTTCACTTCACATCATCTGGTTAAAATCCACATGGAACCTATTCAATAATTTAAAGTGAGAACAAGCCAAGAAGAAAAAGAGACCTGAAAAAGGTTGCTTATGAGATCAAAGCTCCAGTATTAGTCTACCATCAACCATATTTTAGATATCTTCTTTGCAGATAGCAAAAATGCTTCATTGCTGTGAAATATAATTTTAAACTTGCTATCATTTTACCCATGTTCAGATATATATCTCCTGTATCCACTTTTCATAGTCTCCTTTCCCCTAGGGGATAGTATCCAGTGGAGGGGCACAGTGCAACTGGAGGCATGTGAACGAAGACCAGTGAAAGCATAGTGTGCATACATCTTCTGAAACATAACTGGTACTCCTCAATCTCTAAGCAGTTCTTTGGGTTTTGCTGAACTGCTGTGACGTCGTGGAAGCATGTGCTACCAGAGATGTGGTTTTGGTTAATTGAATTTTTTTGGCAGCACATAGACAAAAATTGGAACGATACTGAGGAGATTTATTGAAATTAGCCACTATCCAGGTACATACACTCACACAAGTAACAAGCAGTGGTAAAATGCAATCAGTATACAGGGCCACTGAGCGCTCAACCAAAATCAGGACATTAATCAAAATACCAATACTAAATGGATTTAATCCCAAAGAACAACCACGCTCTGCATCAAGAGCACAAATATCACAAACACAATTAAAGCACAATGTACCATACAAGAATCTAGTCAGCAAAACTCAGCTGTTGTCTGTTGTTATGTATACTGTTTGGACTTCTATTGATGCCTTTGTGCTATGCTGCTTCTAGCTGGGTTTTGCTGGCTGGATTCTTGGATGGTTTATTGTGCTTTAACCGCATATATTCACACATACAGGAAAATGGGCTAAACTTATGTCATAGAATGTTCACAAGCATTTTCAATTAACTTTCCTGGCAGCAGTATTTCCCTGCCATTTCATTGATTTTCATCAGCATCCCGTTCTGCTCTCACCAAACGTATGTGGCAAGGGCCATGTGGTTGCTTTTATTTTTAGTGGGACTTCCAAACAAAACACTTTTTGTCTTGTTTGTTAACAAATCCAAATCCAGCAAAGACAGTCTGCTTCACTTATCAGCATGAGGACAAAGCCAACACAATAGTTCTGTCTTGTTTATCTTATTGTAGTTTCCCTCTTGACTTGGCCATCTGTCAGCAGAAATGCTATTTGCAAAGAGGACCAAGCCCAAAAGCAATCAGTTGTCCTTTATGTCTTCCGCAAGAGTGAAGACTATTGTTGCAAGTTATGACCATTGTTGGCCTCATAAGTAAAAGGAACTTAATCAAGACAATTATTTTAAGATGATGTCTGTGACAAGGCGCACATAAGAAAAAGACTTTTGAACATCACTTACATTACTATTCCAAAAACATGATAATCTGAAATTATTACAGTGTTTAATGTGGAACAGTTACAAGCTTAAAATAACACAATTTGATCATTCTTGGAGTTTTCTTCAGAGTGTGTCTCTGAAGAAAAATTTCTAGGCCCAGTGATGACAGAGGTCATATAATTCACCATACTTCAGTATTGCTATACCAGTATTGCTATAACTATCATGGCTCCCCTCAAAGAATCCTGGAAACTATCTGTTATATAAAGATTCATAGCTCCCTGTCATACTATCAGAAAGCCAGTGTGATGCAGTGTTTAACAATGGCGGGACTCTAATCTGGAGAATGAAGTTTGCTTCCCTGTTCCTCCACATGAAGCCTGCTGGATGACCTTGGGCCAGTCAAGTTCTCTCAAAATTCTCTTATCCCCACCCACCTCATAAGGTGCCTGTTGTAGGGCAAGGGGAAGATAAGGTGATTGTAAGCTGCTTTGAGACTCCTAATGGTAGAGAAAAAGTGGAGTATAAAAACCAACCGTTCTTCTTTTCAATATGGTGATAAAACACATTTTTGTCCTTATTTCAAAAGTCACGGACTCCTCTGACTCATTGCAATAATATTTCTATAAACCTTCTCCTTTCTCACTTTTGAAAATAGGAATAGCATGAGTCAATTTGCACCATTTGGACAATGGGGCTAAAGACAACATTGAGTAGCACTGCAATCTAGAACTTCTATACACACTCAAATATATATCCTAAGTACCTGCACATTTTTATTTATTTTGTTTATTTTTTAGTATTTATAGGCAGAGTCTTGCAAGCATTGTTTAGTGTTTAAGAGCAGCTCTAATCTGAAGAACTGAGTTTGTTTCCCCACTCCTCTGCATGAAGCTTGCTGGGTGTCACTGTTCTCGCAGAACGCTCCCCCCACCTGCCTCACAAGGTGTCTGCTGTGGTGAGAGAAAGGGTATATGATTGTAAGCAATTTTGAGACTCTTAAGGCAAAGACAAGAGGGTTACAAAAGCCTATACTTCTACTACTCTTCTACTAGTTCTTAGAATGCCCTTGGCAATATAAAGCAGTGAGATGTATTGGTTACCATGTCAGATTAGAACTGGGGAGATTTTCCTTCAAATCCCAGCTCATGCATAAAGTTCTCTGCATATTCATAGTCAGTCACACTTTCTTAGCTTAACCCAAATTTCACAGAGTTGTTATGAAAGTAAAATAAAGGAAGGGTGAACTACCTGAGGTTCTTGAGAGAGTGGCAGGATAACAATGTGTTTTGGAGCTGCATTGTCTGACCAAGCACCTGTTTGCTTCCAAACCATTTGTCCTATAAATTTGGTAATAAGTGAACATTACAGAAATTGTCCAGCACACAACATTCCAGGACTCAGGTTGCTCTGAGGGCTTGACTCCCTGGTAAACATGGGAATATTAGCAGCATACCTCAAGGTTCTTGTGTGTGAATGTAAGATGGGCAAAATCTGGTGTGTGGGAGCTTCAGGAAGAATCATAGGTGGAGAGTGACATGATGACTCTTGGCAGCCCTGGCCAGAAGTCTCCAGGGCCGTTTCCGCACAAAGGCGGAAACGGCCGGGTCGGCGTTTCCGACGCCGACCCCACGACGCTGGGACCGTCCGCACGGACGGTCCTGGGAACAGCTGGGCAGCTGGCACCATGGAGCGCCGGCGCCAGGCCGACCTGGCATGTCCCCGGGCCTCCGGCGCGTCGCTGAGGCCTGGGGACACGCCCCCCTGGCCCTGCGCGCCTGCTGGGTGGGGGAGGCATCGTGAAGCCACTGCCGTTTGCTCGGCAGCGGCTTCACGGTGGCGTTTCCCCAAAAAGAGCACTTCCCAGCGCTCTGGGGAAACGCTGGCTTCAGGCTGGGCAGGCGGCGCGAGGGCAGCGCGGCTGCGTTGCAGCTGCGCCCCCCGTGCGAATGGCGGCCTGGAGACAGCGTTTTTGCCGTCTCCAGGTCGCCATTTAATGCCCGTGCCGAAACGGCTTAGGATTATTTTCTTTCTAAGCAGCTGTGACTCTTCTGTGAGACTTGTGCTGGTCTAAGAAATAAGGAACATAGAACTCCTGGTTACAGTAAGGGAGCAGTGAGGCATCAGCCACGTTCTTTTCTGTTCCCTTTTCTTGAAAAACTAAAAAAAAATCTTCTAGGCTTCTTGCTTTATTTATTTTGGATTTTTAAAATTTTCCTCATAAAGGAAGATTGGAATCCCATAAGAATGTTTTTGAGTTTATACTATTGAGACTGAAAGGTCATTTGGTCCCACTTAAAATTAGAAATGAAAAAAAAAAGATTTGTCATAGATCATCCCATTTTTATTATCAACTTTTTTATTATTAAAATAGCACAGAATCTTAATGTAATGGAAGATAGCAGTTCTTTTTTGTTTGTTTTGTTCTCTGTTCACTCTTGCTCAGCTAAGATTATTTTTACATGGGAAAATGTCTTTATTCCAGTGTATCCTGTTTATTTCTTGTATTTTTTACATTCACCTTTTAAATGTTGATATTATTGCCATCGCATTGGTAATTCTAAACTTTAAACCCAGGATCAGACAGAAAATGGAGACTAATAGCACCACTGGTGTAATTGAAGATATGCCAGTGCCAATCTGGTGCTGGTATAGAAGTGGGCAGTGCAAGGGGTGGACCAGGATCTAATCAGGACTCTAAGCCTCCCAGCTTGAGTTCAGGGTCATAATTCTATACAGCAATTCATCTGGAACCTGCCAGCCATCATGACTAGTGTATGGGTCAGCTTGCATTATAACGTCTGTTCACGCAAAACACCAGCTTGTGCCTGTGATTCCTCCCAGGGTTATTTGGGAGCTATTCCCATGAGGTGTTGGAACCAAGGAGCTAAGGGTATGCTATGTCTGGGCAATTCTGTTGTGTTTTGTTTTTTCTCTGCACTCTTCCCTGCTCTACTCTACATGACTGGTTTCAATGTCAGGGCTGCTAGGAGGTTCCCAATAACTTATATGATGCCTTGCTGCTGTGTGCCCAGCAGGATGCATGGTCAGAGGACTGCACCTAAGTGCATGAAATGAAGCTTCTAGTCCAAAATCTATTTGTTTTGCTGTTAATCAGCTTGTTGGTGCACAAAAGATGAATTTGGTGTTCTTGTCAGCAACCCTGCAGTGGAGTCCAAACACGGCTTCTATTTGCCACATGAGTGCCTTTTGAGAGCGAACTCTCAAGTGTGTTATATTGTCTTTGTGAAGGTGCACTGGTTTTTTTCCTGTTGTTGCCCCAGTGTCTGCCTCTACTGTGCCTGGTAAAAGACCAAGATTCTAACCCCCCCCCCCAAAAAAACCCTTTGCACACAAGAGATTTGGGGCATCCTATTGTAGTTGCTCCTCCCAAAGGATCATCAGAGGTATGAAGGGGGAGATTCTATTCCATTTCCTCCCATCCTTGTGTCCTGCATGTGGTACCAATAGGCTGGCACCAGGAGGGCACTGTCGCATCTGCGTACACTGGCTGCTTCCATTTCCACCATCTCTACCTATCATGGCAGCTTTGGCTGGTATCCCACTGCATGATTGACAGGTGTCAGTGGAGGTGCTATGGACCATGATGTTATTGCTGTACTCTCTGCACCTCATAGAGTTTTTTTGAAACCATCTTTCCTCTCTGATGATCGATCATCGTAGGATATTGGCTCAAGGGGACCAGGTTGCTCCAGCCTTGAGAGTTATTTTATCTATAAAGTGTTTAGTAAATTAGCCATAGTAAGGTCTTAAATAAGTCTTAAGATAAGACTTAAAGCCATCTGCAAGCCATTTGGATTCATCAGACATTGAGGGTGGATCATCCTCCCTGCTGGCACCATTCCCAGAGAGGCTAGAAACCACCAATTGCCTGAAAATATACATGTGTAAATCTGACCATGGCAAAGATGCTGTTGATACCTCTTTCATTTTCAGATCATTATCAGCCTGCCTAGACAAGAAAGCTAAATCAGACTTAGGCCCTGCCCATGTGTAAGGCTCAGAGCACTCTGGGATGTCCCCATGGCTGTCACAGTGGACAGGATGTCTTGAACTGCTGGGATGGGGGGGACGTAGGAGCAATGCTGAAATCCCCCATGATAAAAAGACTGGGCTCTCTCCACACTAAATCTGATCACCTTTGATAGACAGGGAGAGTATTGACTGCAGGGTGAAAAAATAGAGTAGGATCTCTGTTGGTGCACAGAGGCAAATGGTATAGGTTGAATGTATGAAGGTACCTTATACTGAATCGGACCCTTGGACCATCAAAGTGAGTACCATCTATTCAGACTTGCTTGTTCAGGGTTTTAGGCAGAAGTCTTTCAAATTTACCTGCTCCTTTAATGTGGAGACAATAGGGACTGAACCTGAGGCCTTCTGCAAGTTAAGCAGACACTCTACCTGATAAGGGAGGTGAAGTGGACCCTATGTTGAACAGCGACCCTGGCAAGGGAGAGGGGGGTAGAATTCCAGAAGACCTACAATGCCATCCTTAGCAGTGGTGGTTGTCAGAAATATGCCACTAGACATTCAACAATGGAAACCCACCAGAAGTGGCAGTCTGGGTTTGTTTGGATGAGCAGAGAGGAAGGCAGCCTTTACTTGCTTAACTCCTTTTCGCTTTGCCTGGCTTGCCTGGAGCCCCATCTCAATCTCCCCCTGCCCATGGTAATCCTCAACAGGAGAGCTCTTTCCCTCTCCCCCATAGTGTGTTCTGAACTCACTAAAGTACGCACAGACTCCACAGTTAAAATTTCCATCAAGCTTGAAAGATCCCACAACCCTAAATCATGCCAACCTGGCCACAATTTTTTAAAAGATCTCAAAATAAAGTATTTCTAAAATTAAATTTGAACTCTAAAAAATAGAAGTCACTTTTCCCCATATTTCATCTTCAGAGAGATGTACTATTTTTTAAAGCAGAGGGACAATTTACAGAGGTTCATAGGTATGAATGCATTCCTCCAAATCATGTGAACTACATCTGGATTTTATTTTTTTGTGTTTGCCTCCCACCTTCTGGGCTTTGGCACGCTACCATTCCTTTGGCAGATTTTACCTCTGCAGTGGTTTGGTCGGGACGGAAAGAAGTATGGTATAGCCTGATCTTGTCAGATCTTGAAAGTTAAGCAAGTTTGGAAGGGAGACCGCCAAGGAAGACTCTGCAGAGAAAGGTAATAGCAAATTACCTTGGCTTCTCACTTATATTGAAAGCTCTTTCCTGGGGTTATCATAAATCTTGATAGCCCTTTACACACACAATGCCTTGGTCTTCAGCTTTAAAGCCAGAACTCCATTGTCAATACTCTGCAGGGATTCACATGGCCTGTGCTTATTGGCGTTTTCATTCATTTGCTATCTAGAATTTTACCAACAGGCTACAGGGTAGCTGCCCATGGTGGAACTTAGGGCAGCTACCAGCTGCAACCTTGCCATCTTGATGGAGAAGAAAAAATAAAAATAGAGTTGGCTCCTGCCACCACCACTGTCTAGGATTCAGACAGCTGTCTCACCAGCTGACAATTGTGCTGACTCCATCTGAGTTGCTGTCAACAAGTTTCTGGGGACAGCTCACACCTACCTCACATGGTTTGAGGATGGACCTTTCCTTGATGCCAGCGCGGGTGGGAATATGAGGGTAGGAAGGATTCTGAGGCTCCATCCTGGACTTTTGCCCAGGGCCACAAAATAACTAAGATCTCCCTTGTCCAGGATTGAAACTTCATGGATCGCTCAGTTAAAGAAACTGACATTTCATTCATCCCCCACCCCCCTGCATCAAACCTTTTCCTGATAGGTTTACTCTGAGCAAATGAAAATGCATTCATGGGGGAAAGCCTGTCCATAATGGACAACACAAATAGCTAGATTTTCAATTGTTATTGTGAAAAAAACCCCCACAATCTCATGAGTGTACTAAGATGCAGGGTCTTTTTGTACTTTTTGTACTTATTACACACAACCCACACACATATTTCTTATTTGCCAGTCACACAGCCTGTTTCTCCTTAAGCTTGTGTTTCTCTTGCAGAGATATTCATTTTTTCAGGCATTCAAACTGCAATATTTGGCTGTTCAGAAAATTCTCCTGTTTCAAACAGCAGATTTGCTACTAATTGCTGTGTGGTTGCATGAGAGTGATTCAGGTTTAAGGGATAGTCTTTGTGATTGCCATGTCTGATGCAAGCGAAGCAACAGCCTTCCTCATAGCCATTTATGAATTAGCTGAATTGCAATGAACTTTCCTGCTCTTTTTACTCTGTTCATTTTTTGTTCCTTGTTTTATGTTGACATTTATTTTTATACTATATTGTCTTCTTTAAAAATGTTGCAAACTGTCTTGAGAACTGTGATTCATAAATGGGACTCCAAGACTTTACATAAATAGGGTTTTTCCCCCAGAAGCCATGTATTTCCTTTCCCCTTCTGTGTAATGTCTGTCCACAGGCACTCAAATAGACATTTAGAACTTTAAGTAGCAAAACCCAGCAAAGTTACACTATTGTGCATTCCGCCCTACTTAATTAATTAATTAATTAATTACATTTATACCCTACCCACTATGCCGAAGGACTCAGGGCATGTGCACTAGTGTCCCAATATTATCTCTAATGTAAGAGCATTCAAATGTTCTGTACTTGTTCTCTTGTGTGCCAGAATATATAGTTACAGAGATTTTCTGTATTTTGTCCCGCCTCAGATAATCTCTTTTCTCCCTCCTTAATAATAATCATATTGGCATATTCTTAGGAACCTGATACAATAGAAATACCAAGAGACCAGAAAAACTTTCCAAAGCCTAGCTTGCTTTCATTAATAATTATTGTAAGATGTCATTTATAGAACAAAACCATGCTACATAGAACCAAGATAGATCTTTGGGGAGTTGTCAAGGCTGAGAAAGAGCTAATTCCCACCATCTCTGCTCTCCAAATAATTTACAGCAACTAGCATCTTGGGACCTGTCGAGGTACATGTAGAGACTAGAAAATAGAGAGAAGGGAAATGAAAAAGACTTGCACTGATGGGGAAGGCCTACTGCAGACCCCACTGAATTCTTTCCATGGCTATTAATACCTCTTGAATCAGACCAACAGGGACCTCCATATGTTCAGAACACTGTAGATTATCAGGTTGCAATGAATATATACTGCCCTTGCCCCATGAGCTCCCAGACTCCTAAATGTTTGGATCTAGCCTTAGTTTGTTTGTTTATTTATTTATTTATTCAACATTCTTTATAGTCCCCCTTTCCTGCTGAGACTCAAGGTGGATTACATAGTGTAGGTCAAATACAATCAACAGGATGGCAAAAACAAAGCAATAAGGTTCAGATTGTTCTATGCCCTCAGACTGAGAACTGAAAAGATGTTGGCACTGGTAAAGCAGAGGCCATGGAAAGTCAATCCAACAGCTCCAGATGTCGTAACAACAACTGTTTACGAAGAAGGTTCATGAAGAGGGAAGAATATATGTGTGCTTCTAAGCTAACGTAATGCATGAATAATTGCTAGAGCTTTCCACACAAAATGTATATTTTATGACTTTGCCATTCACACAACATGACATTTAATCATAGAACTCCTAGGAAGCAGCATTGGAAGCTTCCTGGTCATTCAGTGATAAGAGACACTAGAGTCAGAGGCAGATGGAAGTTTCTGGTTGTGTCCTGGGGAGAAGGTGAGATCAACTGGAACTGGATGGAGCAACAGGCTTAGTTGAACTCATAGAGCTCTGGATTAACTATCTAGATGTGATCAGCCAGTAGGAAAGGCTAAGAAGAGAGCTACACACCCAACTATCTGAGACAGTGCAGAGCCAAATGGAATAACTAACACATGGGTTAACAGATCTGTCAGATGCCTATCACTTTGCCCAGCCTCCTTCATCCCAATCATCCACACTCCTTCCATTTTCATTTGGAAATATTACTGTAATATTTATATCCCAACTTTCAGCATAAAACTTACCAAGCAGCTAAAGAATGATGTCACAAAGACACAAATCCTAACCTCACTTGCACTTTGCCTACCAATATTCTCTTTATTTCACACAGTAGGGATTTGGTTGCCCTGCCATGTATGTTGTAGACAAAGGAGATCAAGATATATTTTTCTCCCTCTTCCATAATACTCAGGGACATCCAATGAATTGTTCAGGACCAAAAAAAGAAAAGACTTGCAGCCCCATTCAATTTGGGGGGCGGGGGAGGAATTTAGGGATTAGCATGGACATGCATAGGGCATTTGCCCTCCCCAGGACACTTACCCTAGTGGAGGTGGCAGATGTGCTGGTGGCCACCTGTCTCTCAGCCCTGTGCACAAAACCCAGAAGTCTGGGCCTGATCGGATGTCAACCGGGGGGGGGGGGGGGCGAACAGGGCACTCCTGGGGGTTTAAGCCCCAGAATGCTGTACCCTGGCCCTTGGACCTTTGCCACCCTTTTGATGGTGTAAGTCCTGTAAGCCCTGTAGGGCTTTCTGGCAGGGGGAGTTTTGGGACTTTTTCTTGCTCCCCACACCCCTGGAAAGCCAACTGGGAGGCAGCAGGGTGGTGCCGCAGTAGCGTTATGTCCAGATGCCTCCTGCTTTGGGTGGGGCTGCCCATTACTGAATAAGTAATTAAAAAGTGGAATTCATTGCCATGAGATGTAGTGATGCCCAGATGTTTGGATGGCTTTAAAGGGGGGGGGGTGTTAGACAGGCTCATGAAGGATAGCTCCCTCAATGGCTACTAGCCATGGTGACGTCTCTGAGTAAGTTCCAGCATTCCGATGCGGACGCTGCGTCCTTGATATACAGCAGTTGGGAGCTCTCCACCGCCAAGATGATGGATGCTCTTGCCCGCTCCTCAGCCCTTATCTGTATAGCTGTGGGCTGTGCGGGTAAGGGAGTTTCCACAAAAGTCCACAAATCCTCACGCAGAAGATAAGCTTTCATCTTCAAACACCAGGTCACCTATAGTTAAAGTGCTCTGTTAGTCACCAAAGTGCAAGCCAGCAAAAGACGGCAGCCATGGTGCAGCTGTAAACTGTTTCCCGCATTAACAGCAATTCCAAACAGTTACTCAACAATGCAGTGGCAAGGGCAGAATCTGGGCCCATAACCTGTTGAAGCAGCGGCTTACTCGCGAGTAGGTCACCTTGCAGGATGCAATGCAAACAAGAACCGAAAGACACACAGTCACCAGTGCAGTTCTGTTTATTGCTAACTACTGTCAAAGTGCTCCGCCAGACCACAGGTGTTTCCAGGCACACTTTACCCCGTAGTCTGTGCCAACTATATACAATTGAGGTGCCAATCAGGTGCCCATGTCTTATCTGCCTTTGCACACGGTACACAGTTGTGCACACAGCCCTAATTATGCACACGGCACCTGCTGGAAGGAGGGTCCACCTGTCATCTAGATTTTGTCCATCTAAACACATGTTCTGACAGGAACCTCTGCATTCAGAGGCAGTCAAATTCTAAATAGCAGTGCTGGAAGGCACCATCAGGGGCAGCGGCTCAGCCTCCATGCCCTGTTTGTGGGTCCTCCAGAGCAAGCGGCTGGCCATGATCACCAGGTCTTTTCTTATATTCCTACAATATCAAAGCAGAAAAGTTTTTGTAAAACAAAGATGCAATTTATTACACAGAAGATTCAAATAATAATAGCTTAAAAACAAGAAAAGAAAATGATTCGCTTTTGTTTCCACAGAACTGTTTTTCATTGTAAAGTTAGTCCTCTATTGTTGAGTTTGAAAAAGGCAAGAGAACCTGCATCTTGACACGGACCTGGAAGCAAACAGGCAGCCAGAGTGAGGGCTCCCAAATATCTACAGAGCAACAAGCCCCAGTCAATAAACAAGCCGCCACATTTTGAGCCAGTTGTTTCTGTGTTGTTTTCCAGACCTTGTTACACCAAAGTCAGAGCCCCACATGAAGATCTTTATCTGGGTGGGTTGGTGGGTGGGACATATCAGCAGAGCTGCACTCTGAAAAAGCTGGGCCTACTTCTGCATATCCACTTCAGTGACGTCTGTCATGTGCTTTTAAAGACAACAGCCACAATAAGTTTATGTTCTTGGATCTGAGCTACGAAGGAGGGCTTTATTCCCACCCTCCTTGCAAAAGATAATAATTGTGCACCCCCTTTATTTTAAAATAAACATCACACTGAATGTGCTGCAGCAAATGGCTAGGGCTTTATTATATTTCATGCAGCTTTCTAAACACTTTGCAACCCTGCTGGCGCTCTGTCAAACAGAAGGCAACCAACAATAGCAAAATCCCATTAAAACTAAGAAGGTTCCTTCCTGAGGTGAACATGGCCAGAAATAGTCATCTTGGCTGGCTCTCCAGTCTGGCACAGGGGACTAATAATGCATGTTCTGCAAATGGAAATTATCTAATTTCATCCAAGTGCTGCTCCGGAGAGGGCTGAGCTAACGCACAAACAATCAGTATAACAACATTCTTCTTGAAGAGCTGAACAATGGGAGGCTGGTGGGATTGTGACGAACAACGTCACCCCGAAGAACAAACAGAAGGTGTAAAAATAGGCATCTCAGGCGTGCACACACGACAGACTATTTTTCATTCAGAGGAAAGTCGGGCTTGTTGAGTTCTTGGCAAGAAACACCTTAGGAGGTGCTGCAGGGAAGGCCATTCTGAACAAACAACCCCACCTCTTTTCCATCTGGGCCTGAATGTACCGGTACTCAGGAACTGACTGCACATGTCTTGTTAACATCAATCATGCAATTCCCACTAGCAGTACAAAATCGTTTTTCCTTGCATTACTATAAAATGCTGCGGAAGGACCTTTAGCATTTGTTTTGGAAAGAGTAATTAAGAATCTGGGCTTTAAATATATTTTTTTAAAGCACCCAAACTGTGCAGTCCTAAATAACACCCTTCTAACTCGGTGGAAGTAAATGGGATTCCAAGATTGTGACTCTAGGAACACACTGTTATTTTTCCACCCTGATTGAATTTGGAACAGGATTTTAGAACATTTGTTATGGCTTTTTGCAACCATGTAAAGCTTAGTTGTAATCTGTCATATCTATGTGCTTGCACATGCATCCTCCAAATTATATCAAATGCAGAGTTTGCTTGCTGTCTAATTTTACATTCACGCTGGAATCTCTGATTACTCCCTGACTCAGTTAACAATTTAAGAGTTATACTTAATGCATTCTTTTATATCAATGTGGCCTAGAAAATGGCTCCGTTGACTCTGCTAATATGTCCATGTGGATTTGTGCTCTGGCCACCTCAAGGTTACCATTCCTCAAGGGTCTGGAACAGTATAGGAGGGTGCCTTTATAATGGCAATATCTTACTTGTACTGTGCTGTTGTCTACCTTTGAAATTCTGCTTAGTACATTGGTTGCCCTTTACCTTGCCTTAAGCAGTTAGTCGTCTGCATGGTCTTCTAGTTGCTGTAAGCCTAGTCCTGTTGCATTGTTGACTGGATGTAGAATGCTGTATGAGTACATTGCTTTTATTCTATAAACTGCCTTGAATCTTAGTGAGTAAGGTGAGTTATAAATAACATCCATCAGTCAACTATTAGCATGTTTATTTGGGGCTGTGACATATTGAGTTGGTCTACCTAGCCCAGCTCTGTCTATTCTGTCAGGTAGTAACTCTCTATGGAATGAGACAAGGGTACTTTTTCACCCTCCTACTTGAAATGCTTTTAACATAGAAACTGAATCTGGATCCACCTGTATGCAAACCATGTTTTTTGCCACTATGGCCACTTTTCATTGGCTGCCTCAAAATACATGCCCCCATGAACACATGTACAGCAGAAGTAATAGAGGCGCCATCCCTCCCTCCTTAGTCTGCTTTTAAAAACAAAGATCTTATATGATAGGACTGATAAAATACAATCCTTACTATTCTTCAATTCTTATTATGGGTAACAGTATTAGGTAAATATTAAATATTTATATGTAGCTTATGACAGTCATATCCCTAGAGATCACCATCAGTTGAATGAAGATGCTGAGCCAAATATCTACATAAAGACAACACTAAACATGGGAATCAGTCATTACAAACACATCTCCTTGCAACCTTGGCATTCATTTTTGGTACACCAAGCAAACAATCTCTCATTGGTAACCTTAGTGGGTCAAAGTGCAGGGGTATATACCCTGTTTCCCTGAAAATAAGACCTACCCCAAAAAGAAGCCCTATCATGATTTTTCAGGATTTTTGGAGGAGGCTTAAAATATAAGCCCTACTCCAAAAATAAGCCCTACCGATAGTTACAGATCAGGATGGTGTGATCCAGCAGGGTGCTCCCTGCCAATGAGGATGCAGCTTGCATCACACTGACGGGGAAGCAATAGGGCTGCCGAGAGCCCGCCTTAATGAATTGTGAAGGTACCGTATTTCCCCTAAAATAAGCCCTACCCCGAAAATAAGCCCTAATGGATCTTTTGGTGCAAAAATTAATATAAGACCCTGTCTTATTTTTGGGGTGTAAGGAATTCCATAGACGCAGAAATAAAAGGCTTTGGTAGTGAAAGTCCATTTATTAAGACATCTTAGAAAGCTCAAGTACACGCAGTGGCAGGAATGACACTTCCCGCCAGAAGCACAGGTTATAATACCAGTCACCCCATCCTCCCTTCCTGATTCCCATGGGAACGGAGACTTCATCTCCCGCGCAAAGATAAAGTCTCCGCCGATGCATTCGGGCTCCATCGCCTCGGCTGTGGAAATTAAGGTTACTTCCAGCATCAACACCATTGAACTTTACACTCTGCTCCCTAAAGAAGACCCTTCCCCAGGTTTATGCGAAAGTGCCGTGGAAAGCAGAAATAAGGGTGGGGCTTCAATGTTTTCGAATAAAACCCATTGATTGCACTCCAGAGGAATATCCCACCCAAGAAAACTAAATACGTGCTGCCGCGACAGCGAGAGTCCAGGATAGCTGCCAATTTCAGAGTGCTTTGTACATCAATAATAGTCGGAGGGGCTTCCTCCGGTCGTGCCAGGCATCGGAAGCCGGAGCTCTTGAGCAAGCTGGAATGGAAGACAGGATGGATGTTACTAAGAGAGTTAGGCAAATCTAAGCGGGCAGTGACATCATTAATCACTTTAGTAATTTGAAAAGGTCCCACAAATCTCTTGCCAAGTTTGGAAATTTATGCACGCTCTGAGATTTGTAGATAAATACACCCAGGAGCCCACACGCAGAGGGAAATCTGAGCGTTTATCCGCTTGCAGTTTTGGGTCCTTGTTTGCTGTGGCGGTTCGACCGACTTCCATCCCTCGGCCAGGATGAAATCCACGGTTAAATTCTGTGGGTCCAACGCCAAGCGCGGTAGTTGTGTAACGGCGGAAGGAGCCACCAGACACAATTTCAAAGGGCTTTCTTAGTACTACTATGAACCGGAGATAGGTGGGCGATTCCGCGAACGGAATAAGCTCGCACCAATTGTCTTGGTGGTAGTTGGTGTAACAACGTAAATACCGCTCTAGGTTCTGTTCGTTTCTCCGCCTCGTCACTTTGAACGTAGGGCGGCGATGGCCGGGCGCTCCTACCAATCCCAAAACGCTTCCAGAACTTTGGAGATGAATTGGGGTCAGTGCCTATACCTTAACGGGCGGAATGGAGACGGTAAACATGTTGGAATAAACAGCCGTGCCAACTTAGGAGCAGAGGGGATGGAAGCACATTACGGAATAAAGTGGGTTTGCTTAGAGAATAAGTCTACCACCACCCATAAAACCGTTGCCAAGACTTTCGGGCAAATCTGTAATGAAATCCATGGAGATGACTTCCAAGGGCGGAAGCTACCGAGAGAGGTTTCAACAGTCCATGGGCTTTCCCCGGGCTGGTTTTGGCTTGCACAAACCGAGCAGCCTTTAATGTAAGCCTCAATGTCTTTACATTGTGCCACCAGAACTGCCGCTGGCTGGCGCAGAGTTTTCAAAAGCCAAAATGTCCAGTCAACGGCATCGTGGCAAGCTTCAAGAACTTGCTTATGGAGGGGATATCGCATCTAACATCTCCTCCGCCAAACCCATTCTCCAAACGCAATTGGGAGTCCCCTTCAGCCGCTTGCTCATGCAGCCCTCGGCCTCCACCCCCCCGCAGGGCAGAGACGGTGACTGGGAACGGGGTGGAGGGAGGCGGACGCTTGAGATCGGGTGACAGCCAACCCCAACTGGGTGGGAAAAGAACGTGCGGAATGTCTCGCAGGCAGCTCCACCTCCTCGGTAGGCGCTGGTGAGCTGGTCAGCCAGTTTGCTGGTTTTCCCAGGAAAAAAATGGACTGTAAATGAGAAACGAAAAGAAATCGCCCAACGGGTTGCCGTATGGACATCTTGAGGGGGGGTGGAAGAGCTGCCAGGTTTTTATGATCCCACCAAACTTGAAAGGGTGCTTAGCTCTCCAGCCAGTGGCGCCAAGTGGAGAGTGCTGCTTTGATGGCCGCAGGCCCCTTTGGTTCCCACAGCCCAGCTGGAGTTCTCGCAATCTTCAGAATTTTTTTTTTTTAGACAAATAGCTACCAATGGAACCAGTCTACCATCTTTATTTTTCTGCAACAGGGCTGCCCCGGTGCTTTGTCCGAGGCTACCCACGTGCGGAACCACAAACGGGAGATCTGGGGTCAGAAGCTTTAGGATAGGTTCGGTGGTAAACGAGATTTTAATAGTTGAAAGAAGGTTTGACATTCCTCAGACCAGAGAAGGGGGGCCCGGCCATGGACAGTGAATCTTTTACCTAGTGCGTAAGAGAGGTCTGTGAGAGGGAGAGCCGTTCAGCAAATTGGGGTATAAACAACATAGAAATTAGCAAAACCAAGAAACCCATCGGAGTTCTTTATGTTGGTGGGGCAGGCCATTGAGGATCAATCAATTTTAGTGCAGGATCCATTTTAAGCCTCGGCTTAGATCCGTAACCTAAATAGTCAATGGAGGTCTGATGAAAAAACAGCATTTGGAGAGTTTTGGCAAAAGAGAGAGTTGTCACAAGCCGCTTCAATACCTCTCCACCAACATTTCATGCTCTTCTATAGCCTATAGCAAATTAAAACGCCATCTAAACATACAAATAACCCCTTGTACAGTAAATCATGGAGTAACTCTCATGGATAAGGGGCCATGAAAGTCCGGGGCCCCACTTAACCAATGGCATTATTAAATATTCAAACTGTCCAAACTTTGTATTAAACGTGAAGCCAGGGTGTTCATATCCTTCAGCAATTCTGACTCTGTAGTAAGCTTCAAGTCTAATTTGGTGAAAATGCGCCCTTTGCCGAAAGTGCATCTAAAAGGTCCTTGATCAAAGCGCAAAGGATATTTATTGGACAGGGATGACCGCATTGAGACCTCGAGTAATCTGTGCAAAGTCAGAAAAGACCCATCTTTCTTTTGACAACAAAACGGAGCAGCGGTAGGTTTGGTAGCCCGTGATGAAACCGCGAAAGCAAGGTTTTGTCTAAGAAAGCACGGGTTCTTCTCCTCATTGGGACTCATGTAGATTCTACCTTGGGCAGTTGCTCTGGTTGTATGACAATTTTACAGTCATGTCTCTAAGGCAATTGATCGCATTCCTGTTCTGAAAACTTGGCCAGATCCTGATACAGGTGGATGTCAATAGAATCGAGCAATCACTGAGGAAGCCAGGAGAGGGGAGGTCAGGAGACGCTGGATTTTCTTCCCAATTCATATGTTCACCAAGAGGGAGGGTCAGTGAATTCTAGGACTTTCTTTCCAAATGAATTTTGGTTCATGTAACAACCAAGGCATGCCCAAACTATGGAGGTTTCATTACCGGCGCTTAAATGAAATCCACTTTCTCCCAATGGTCGGCGCGAACGAGGAGAACCGCTGTGTTTTGAATTGGGCCGGTCCTTCGCTTCCAGGGGCTGCCGGCCCATTTGGGTGAATGGTATGGGCTTAGCCAGGGGAATTCGTCCAGACTCCAGCCCTCTCTACAAACCTGGGGCCGCGATTAAGCAGTGGGAGCAGCTCGGAATCCACGTAAGGGGCCGCAGGCTATACGCGAGTGTGTTTAGCGGGTTGGCCAGAAATGCTTGAACAGTACGTAATGCTCACCACCGCCAGAGCCGCCCATGTCCATGTGGGGCTGAAGAAAGACAGACAGCTGCTTCCTCCTCTGGTCGCCTTCGTCACCGCGACGAGCCAGTGGAGGCGGTCCTGACCCGCGGTGGTGGTTTGGCAGACGGAGTACCGAGCTGGAGCTGCTGGTTTTGCTTCTGGGACAGTTGGCGCTAGATGACCTGGCCCCCTCCGCGAGTAAAGACACAACCCAAGTCGGCCACGCTCCAGAGGTGGTTTCGTAGAAGCTGCTGGGCTTGACTTGCGGCACGGTATGGTTTTCGCGCGCCTCCCTGACGAAGCCGATTCCAAACGACGCCACTTGGAGACCCCAACTGATCCACCTGCAATGGTACGAGGAACCCGGATTAAAACACAGTTTCATCGAAGCTTCTGCTATCCACAGCAACCGGTGAAGCATTCGGTGATCTCATGCTCAGGCCACTCAGGAGGAAGTTCCAGCAGCCGCTGCAATCTAAATTCACGGACAAATTCTGCAAACGGGCGGTTGCCTTGTTGGATGGTTTGATAAGCGGATAGCTCATTCTCGGCGCCTGATCTGCTGGCCCAAAGCTTGGAGGAACGCGGCACTGTGCGAGAGTCCTTGAATCCCAAATCTAAAACAGTCACGTAACCAGTCGGGCGTCACTTCCATCTAGGACTGAGCCGGCGTCCTATTTTTTTTCGCTCAGACCGGGTAGAGATCATCATAGTCTCCGGGCGGCATTGAGTTGCAAGATGAAGTAGGGAAGTTTGAAGCGGTCCCATCAAACGGGCTGGTATCAAATAGCAGCCCCGCTCGACGCTCTGGCTTCGCTGGGGAGGTGGCTGCGCTGGCTGAGCAGGTTGGGCAGGCGCTGCTGTACAGGGGGTTGGAATCGGGCTGGGCGGTGCCGTAGCTGGCATTTGCGGCAGGACCCAGGCACGGCCCTGGCACCGCATGATCAGTACAGCATAGGTTCCACCAGTGGCCCTCTGGGTCTGCTGGCCTCCTTAGTTCCCTCTCCAGCAGCCAGCTCCCTCCCCTTGCGCAGCCAATGCATCTTGGTGCGATGCAGCAGCTTCGCCTCTTAACTTAAGCAGTTCGTCCCGCCAAGGGCTTGCGAGTTCACTTTGGCGCAAGAGAGCCTGAACGCTGGCTAAGCCGCTGTAAATCCAGTCTGGACTGTTCCAGGACTTTACCGCGGACTGACAGATTCGGCATATTGCCGCTGAGCTGCTTCAACGTCCAACTTGCTGGACTTCTTTATGTTGTTGCTCCCGGGTCCTCTGCAGGTTTCAAGGCTCTTGCTGCAATCCGTGCCTCGCTCTCCTCCCATAGCTGGCGCTTCACGTTCCATGCCGCTTTGGGCATCTCGGTCGCCTCTACTTCCTCATCCCAGTCTTCTCGACGGGGAGGAAACCCGTCCGCTGGGGAATGCAGGCTTTCTTCAGACTCTTCGCCATCAGGAAGCGAAGCCCCTCGAGACACCTCTCAGAGTCGCCAGAGCCACCGGGTGGCTCCCTCGAGGCACCTCAGGTGCGCCCGGACCGGATGGGGGTCCGATTAAAGCGGCACGGATACCCCTCCCAATTCCAGGTTGAGTCCCGTGTCTTGATCGGCCCCAGTGCTGTGCCACGGTGGTTCCTTTGGGAGCATCACCAAAATACGCAGTCCAGGAATCGCTCAATGGATTCCTGCTGCCGTGATGAAAGGTGGCCGCCTCCGCCTCCTCCATGACAGGTTGCATCTGAGGTTTGTAATCCACACGGTGAACGGTAGAGATCCGGCTCCACAGGCCATCCATGGACAGCTTCAAACGACTCATGGAAGTCCCTACTGCCGCTGCCACGCCCTCGCTCCAACGGAGCAGCGAAGACTCGCATGATACGCAGGGACGGAAAGAGCCACCAGCGAGGCCCGCTCTCCCGCCGTTTCTGACCCAGAAGGGTTTCCATTCCTCTTTGGGGCTACCGCACTCCTTCCGCAGTAACATTCAACCTTCCATCGCAAGACAAGAGGTCCACTGCACAAGAATATAGATGAATTAAGATTCCTGCCACAATATAAGGAATTCCATAGACGCAGAAATAAAAGGCTTTGGTAGTGAAAGTCCATTTATTAAGACATCTTAGAAAGCTCAAGTACACGCAGTGGCAGGAATGACACTTCCCGCCAGAAGCACAGGTTATACACCAGTCACCCCATCCTCCCTTCCTGATTCCCATGGGAACGGAGACTTCATCTCCCGCGCAAAGATAAAGTCTCCGCCGATGCATCTGGCCCATCGCCCGGGCTGTGGAATGCACTCAAGGTTACTTCAGCATCAACACCATTGAATCCTTTACATGGGGAAACATGGGTACTATGGAAATATGATAATAGCCACCACTTATATAGAATGTGCAAATAAGCACTGTACAAAAATAAGAAAGGACACACCCATCCCATAAACTGTCACTATAATAATAAGAGAAAAGAAGAAAGGAGAAAGTGACACAATAGATAAGGGGCTTGAGGAGAGACCACCTAGGATGAGAATGCCCAGAAAACGGTACTTCTTAACCATAGAAAGCCATGGGGCCATTTCAGTATTAAAAGAAGGGAGAGGATTGCAAAAATGGGGGATGGAAAAGAGAAGGGGGGGGGAAGATAGATGAAGAATTCCTTGGTTGTGTGAAGTAAGGAAAAACTGGCAGAATGAGGCAGATACAGGAGTATGAACACAATAAAAAGACATGAAAGATCAACAGAAAGAACTGAATTTGTGAACCAGAAGAAGGCACTTAAATGAACATGCAGATAAACAGGAAGTCAAAGAAGAGGAAACTGTAGATGAACAATGTGATCAAATAAATAAGATGAGCAGCTGTAAGTGTAACCTCAGCTTGTGGGTTCTGTGGGGCAGTACTTGGAATGAGTTGCAACAACAATTTTTAAACAACAAAATGGTTTACTTTTCTTTACAATTAACACTTTTAAAACATCAACATTTAACGTTACAATTCAAGGTCCTGTTCAGGTTGCATTTCAAGTCCTTCTATTTACAGTCTACTGATATTGCCAAGTCCAAATTCTTCTTTGCAAGTTGGCTGGCTCCTGAAGACTCCAAGGGCTTGATGAACAGGTTGCAACATGATGAAGGTCTCCAGGAGAACTCTCACCCATTACAACCACAAAAGAAAACCCTTAACAAGGTGTTAAGGGCTTATAGAAATCAAGGTCCGAGTCTGGTAGCCTTGTTCTTCTGCAAAAGAGCTCTTTCAGCCTCTCTGCTGCTCCGAGTCTCCACCCCTTACTGGGTCAACCCATTCTGGGCCAACCCATTCTGGGCCAACCCATTCTGGGCATGGGGGTTACATAAGGATGGTGGTTGATTTGAGTTTCTGTTCTGCCATCCTGGCCTTGGCACATTCCACGCTCTGGGCTGTGTGCCCGGGATGGTTGCTGCCTTTAACCTTGCTGTCGGCGCTTATCATTTGTGTTTGAAGCTTGTTTTCGCTCTGTCGTGGGAATTGTGCTTGGGAGTTTGGGGAGAGGCCGTTCTGTCTGTAAAAGCGACAGTTTGAGTCCGGGAAGGTCAGAATCCGCATTCCGTGTATTGCGATCATTGAAGTTTATGAAATAAAGAACTAATCTCAGTTGCTATATTTTGAGTCCTTCAAGGTTCCTTACATTATGCGGATTCTCTCAACACTATTTTCGGTTTGATCGTGGTTCACCACCATCTTCATCCGTTCTGTGGATCTCTGATGTCCTCCAGCATGCAGAGATTGACTTTTAAGGGTCCATTGAACTCGGAATATGAAGAGACTGTGGTAGCCCCCAAAGAGGGCTCCCTCTCTTCCTTCCACACGACGGTTCCTGTGGAGGAGCCAACGGAATCAATTTCCCTGGTGACCCTCTCCAAGCCTCGGCTCAGCCAGAGCTTAGCCTTCCTCCAACTGCATGAGCAACTGGAAGAAGCCCCCCTGATGGCTCGATGCACGGTTTCAGCCGAACGTCTGGAAGTGCGTCAGGAATTCTTCGATCCTGGTGGCGGAGTGTCGATGGATCGTGCCCCCCAAGAGCGGCATGTCACCATCCGTCAACATGTGGATTACAAACCAGTGATGCGAACGGTGATGGAGGAAATCGGAGTATCGACCATCCATGGGGATACCCAGGAATCTCTGGAGAAATTTCTGGATCAATACCTCGAGGACCCTCCTCCCGAACACCACTGGCAGAGCACAGGAGCGCGCCCGAAGGGCTTGCGCCTACCAGCCCCCCAAGACTCCATGGAGAGTGCTCTCGACTTACCCGTTCCAAGACGGGGATAACTGCAGCCAGCAAGCCCACTGCCAAACCTGCAGCGGCTGCCACCGCCCCACCTAAGAAAATGGGTGGAGGGCCTTCTGTCACCGAGTCCACCTCAGATCATCGCCGCCACCTCGGCTTATGTTTATATTGCGGGGGACCGGGCCACATGGCGGCCAACTGCCCGAAGAAGCAAAAGGCACCCATTCCCGCTCCTTGCAAATCAACAGCATGAACCCCACGCAAGTCGGGACCTAAGGGGCCCCAAGGGGCCGCGCAAACCGCCTACGAGGACGAACCAGGAGATGTCGATGACACTGAGCCTAAAGGGGTGAGCCTTTCGTCGGCCCCTGCAGAAGAGAACCCAGCGCCGGATGCGGTGAGTGATGGGGGTGCCCCCATAACTATTATGACCACTTTGACCAATACGTCCAAGCATACGCGCATTTTAGCACACACACTTGTGGATTCAGGTTGCTCCCACTGCCTTATGAGGCCTCAAGTGGCGGAGCAATTAGGGCTTGAACGAATAGCATTGGCCAAACCCATCCCCTTCACTCAGATGGATGGCAGTCCATTAGGCACCGACGGCCCGGCCCCTTTTCAAAACCCAACCGGTTCTCCTACGTTGCGAGGAACACTGGGAAAGGCGTAGCTTCATCCTGGCGCCAGTCGCCAAACACCCCATCGTGTTGGGAATGCCCTGGCTACTCTCCCATGAACCCACCATATTCTGGGGGCAACGTATAGTCCGGTTCACGGATCCTCCCTGTGGGGGTCACATGCTTGAGGGAGAACCACCGGAAGAGTCCAACGAACCTCCCAAGGAACCCCAACCAATGGCCCTCGATAGCACCCCAAGCCCGGGGTTGACCGAAATTCCCCAACAGTACTGGGATTTGGCCAAAGTCTTTGAAGAGCAAGAGTGCAACCAACTCCCCCCCCCATAGGGACACAGACTGTAAAATTCTCGTGGTCCCAGGGGCGCAACTGCCTAAGGGTAGAATATATCGGATGAGCCCAACCGAAGAGAAGGAGCTTCGTGCTTTCCTAGATAAAAACCTAGCTCGTGGTTTTATTTGTCGGGCCACCAAGAACACCCATGCGGCCCCTGTTCTGTTTGTAAAAAAGAAAGATGGGACTCTCCGACTCTGCACCGATTATCGAGGTTTAAACGCCGTCTCTATTTCGAATAAGTACCCCTTGCCCCTGATCAAGGACCTACTCGATGCGTTGGGGAAGGGGCGTATCTTCACAAAGCTGGATCTGAGAGAAGCGTATTACCGAGTGTGGATCGCTGAAGGGTTTGAACATTTAACTGCATTCAATATGAAATTTGGTCAATATGAATACTGTGTAATGCCCTTCGGTTTATCCGGAGCCCCTGGGGCTTTCATGTCGCTTATAACTGAAGTCCTGCAGGATTTTCTGTTCAAGGGGGTGGTGGTGTATTTAGATGACGTCCTTATATACTCCCAAACAGTGGAAGAGCATGAGCGGCTGGTCAGGGCTGTTTTGCAACGTCTACTCGATAATTCCCTGTTTGCGAAACTGTCCAAATGTGCCTTCCATCAGACCTCCCTGGATTACCTGGGTTATCGGATCTCTCCAGAGGGCCTGGAAATGGATCCAGCAAAAGTAGCTGCGGTTGTAAATTGGCCCATCCCCACCACTCGCAAGGAACTCCAATCCTTTTTGGGTTTTGCCAATTTCTACCGAGACTTTATTCCCCAGTTTGCCAAAATTGCCCTGCCGCTTACAGATTTGCTTCGCACCAAGGGGAAAGGACCTCGGGCGTCCAAACCCGGGGCTTCCCTCTCCTGGTCCCTGAGTTGTCAAGATTCGTTCCAAGCTCTTAAAACTGCCTTCACTACAGAACCCATCTTGAAACACCCAGATCCCGCCTTGCCCTTCATCGTACATGTTGATGCTTTGGACAAAGCCTTAGGAGCAGCCCTCTTGCAGAAAAATAAAAATAATAAACTGCTTCCGTGTGCTTACTTGTCGAAAAAACTATCGGGTCCTGAACTTAATTGGACTGTTGGTGACAAAGAAACGGCTGCCATCAAGGAGGCCCTTAGTACTTGGCGGCACTGGCTGGAAGGTGCTGCCGGTCCCTTCCAGGTATGGTCTGACCATAAGAACCTGGCTGCTTTGTCTACACCGCTCAAAATGTCGGCTAAACAGTTAAGATGGGCTGATTTCTTCTGCAGGTTCGCTTTCACAGTCCATTTCTTTCCAGGCAATAGCAACAAGCTGGCTGATGCCTTGTCCTGCCTGCCCAAGGGGGCGGATACCTCCTTACGTGCCATACCTCGCACCATTCTCTCACCCTCCCAATTGGGATTGGCGGTAACCCGATCCCAGACTGCCGCTTCCCCGGCACTCCCCCTTATGAACGTTCCGGACATCGTGTCGCCATTCCTACGCCACTTGGAGGAGGCGGGACGACAGGACGTTCCGAAAGAAGAATCTGACCCTCTTTTGCAATTAAAAGGGGGTGTGTGGAGGCGGGGTGACTGTTGGTAGGTCCCGCTGACCCTACGTAAGCAGGTTCTCCTGGCGGGGCATGACGCTCGCCAAGCAGGACATTTCGGATTTTTAAAGACGCTCCACTTACTCAGGCGACAGTTTTGGTGGCGCACCATGCGCAAGGACATTGAAGCGTACATTAAGGGGTGCCCGACATGTGCAGAGGCTAAGTCCATCCCCGGTAAGCCCCACGGGTTATTACATCCCATTCCCCCGGCTGCCAAACCTTGGCAAGTGATATCCATGGATTTCATCACGGATCTCCCAGAGAACCATGGGAATACAGTCTTATGGGTGGTAGTGGATCTCTTCTCCAAACAGGCACACTTTGTTCCGTGTCCAACCATCCCCTCGGTGCCCAAGTTAGCCAAATTGTTTATTCAACATGTCTACCGTTTGCACTCGTCGCCGGAGAGAGTAATCTCCGACCGCGGCCCCCAGTTCATATCTAAGTTTTGGAAAGCATTCCTGGAGATTCTGGGAACCGCGTCAGCTGTCACTGCTCCGTACCACGTGCAAAGTGACGGCCAGACTGAATGGACCAACAGAACGCTGGAGCAGTACCTACGTTGTTACACCAACTACCATCAAGACAACTGGGTTGAGCTTCTCCCCTTCGCTGAGTACGCCTATAACAACGCGGTTCATAGTAGCACCAACAAAACCCCATTTGAGGTGGTGTCTGGACGTTTGTTTCCACCCTTGCCCCAACTTCCCGATCATGCGTTGCAACCCCCCGACTTTGGCGACTGGATCCAGTCTCTGGCTGAAGGCTGGAAAACCGTTTCCTCCTCGCTTTCACAAGCGCAAGAAGCGCAAAAAACTCAAGCGGACAAACGTAGAACCGATTTTCCCCTGCAAGTGGGGTCATGGGTTTATTTGTCCACCAGAAACCTCAGAGATGTGCACAAGTACTCTAAGCTAGGCAAGAAATTGATAGGTCCGTTTCGGATCACCCAGGTGATCAATGGTGTGACTGCTCGTTTAGAGCTGCCAAACTCGCTAAGTAATATTCACCCTGTGTTTCATTCTAGCTTACTCAAGCGGGCTCCAGATTCAGATGCCTGGCACGACCCAACGGAAGTTCCCCTGTCAGTGATCGTTGATGGCCACAAGCATTACAAAATTGATGCTATCCTGGACTCTCGTTATGTTTGCAAACGCTTGCAATATTTAGTTTCTTGGGTGGGCTATCCCTCTGGCCATAATCAATGGGTGTATGTGGAAAATATTGACACCCCCCTTTGATTTCTGCTTTTCATAAGTCTTTCCCTCATAAGCCAGGTGGGGAGGGGGCTTTCGTAGGAGGAGCGGAGTGTAAGGATGGTGGTTGATGTGAGTTTCTGTTCTGCCATCCTGGCCTTGGCACATTCCACGCTCTGGGCTGTGTGCCCGGGATGGTTGCTGCCTTTAACCTTGCTGTCGGCGCTTATCATTTGTGTTTGAAGCTTGTTTTCGCTCTGTCGTGGAAATTGTGCTTGGGAGTTTGGGGAGGGGCCGTTCTGTCCGTAAAAGCGACAGTTTGAGTCCGGGAAGGTCAGAATCCGCATTCCGTGTATTGCGATCATTGAAGTTTATGAAATAAAGAACTAATCTCAGTTGCTATATTTTGAGTCCTTCGAGGTTCCTTACAGCAGCAGAGTAGAGAATAAAAGAAGGAGGTTGAAGATGAAGAACAGGAAGACCAGAAAGAAGGAAATGACAGTATAGAAGAGGTGGAAAAAAACATCACATTGAAGATGGAAGAAAATACAGCATTTTCGAGAGATCAAGCAACTGGAAATGACATAGCAAGAAACAACTGACTAAAATAAAGAGACAGAGGAGGATTTATAATCAATATTAAACTCTTGAAGGGACACAAATTATTTTGCAGCCACTTGGCAGAGAAAAGGATGGAGGAATAGCAAGAGATTGTGGACAAAGAAAAAGGGAAAATGGCAAAGAGCCCTCGTAGTTCTTTATGGTATTGAGGTTTCAAACCATTTGAGGGTTCTTGGGCAATGTGCTATTTCATTATAAGCTACAAGGATGAAGAAAGGCTGGTGCCCTTTCTGTACTGCACTCCAACTATTCAATTCATGAATATTTCCACAGGCTGGATCCCAGACCAATGGCTTGAGCAGCCTTTCCCAAATCCTTGCTTCCAAAGCGTGGGATTCCAGGAATGTGCTGTAGCTGCATTTCATATCCAGCCAATTGTTAGCAATTTTACAAGCAGGCCACGGCAGTTCCTCAGAGATTCCTTTGATTGGAATCTCTCTCTCTGTCTCCCCTCCTGGTTCTTTAGCAAAGAATGAGCTCAATAGTTAAAAAGGCCCCCAGGAGTTTGAGAAGAGGAAACAGTTAGCAGTCCACTGAGTTGAGAATGAGGTGATAAACATTTGCTGAAGATTTGATATACTCTTTTGTAGAAGGGGTGGGGGAGGTTGTTAGCAGTCAGACATGTTTATTAATGTAAGGCCTAGAACTCCCATTACAGGCAGGCAATCTGATGTTTTGACTATAATAAGGCGAAAAGGGAAACAACAGGAAGTTCTAATGGTCTGAGGTAATTGGGGGTATTATGATTTCTAGATGGATGCTCATGTAACTGATTTAAAAGAAAAGCTGTAAAATGTAGTGGCTCAGTTTGACAAGACAGTGTTCTAAATGGAGGGTCAGGTGGACCTGTGCTCAGCTGTTGACAAAAAGCTAAACTACTGGTTTCAATGCCTGGCCAGCTCACCAAGCGCCTCTCTCTTTCAGCACCATTTGTCAGCTTACTTGGGGCAGCTCTTTGGGACTGTAGTGGGTTAGGTTGCACACTCAAAGACTCTTGAAGCAAGGCACAGCTATTTGAGTGCATGGCTAAGCAGCGGATTGATCACTAGAGTGGAAATCCATTCATATCTTTTCCTCAAAACCCTCCTCTGATAATTTCAGAAAGCAAATGTTTGCCACAACACACCACTTTCAGTATTTGACAGTTTTCATTCACACTTTATGCCAGTATGATCTTTGATTATTTTACTCCAGGGTTTATTTCAGAATGGGGGCCTCCTTTGGAGCCCATAGTCTCCCACTACTTACATTCAGGCTGTGGGCCTTCCACTTTGGGGAGTCTGACTTTCCTCATCAGATTGCCAGTGCAATATTTTCTCAATTTGCACTTACAAAGGAGAGCCCACACAGCTCAGTGTAATCCAATATTAGCTGTGTTATTCCTTTCACACGAGGCTTGTGTTACCATCACCCCATTCTCTACTATAATTCCTCTCTCATGAATCTCCACCCTCCTTTTCCCTTTAAAAGATTCCAGCTCATGCAAGGAGAAGTAGAGCAATAATACAAGCTTTTAAAAACAAAACACTTTCCATGTATTTATGTCACACTGCTCATGGATAATTAAAAACATGAACTCCCTCTCTTTTCTTTGCTTATTAGAACATAACTCCCCCTCTCCTAAATTCAGGACTACATTTCAGAGCTTTTCAGTGCGTGATCTCTCCCCCCACCTCACTCCTGAGCTGATTAGAACACTGGGAAACACACAGAAAACAGATTTTGAATGGCTACAGTTGATAACAGTGCAATGATGTTTCAGCATTACAGAACTAGAAAATGAAATAATCTAATGGATTCCTGAGAAAGGGGGTATCCCTTTTAGAAGTGGAAAGGGAGTTTGGATTCATACCCTGCTTTTCTCAACTGTAAGGAGTCTCAAAGACACTTACAAGCTCCTTCCCTTCCTCTCCTCACAGCAGACACCTTGTGAGTAGGTGGGGCTGAGAGAGTTCTGGGAGAACAGTGACTAGTCCAAGATCCTCCAGCAGGTTTCACATAGAGGAGCGGTGAAACAAACCTGCTTCTCCTGATTAGAGTCCAATGCTCTTAACCTTAATTTTGGCATTTTTTCCTTCAAAATCCCCTGCCCCTCTTTGTTGTTAATGCCAAGATCCACGCCATTTAACAGATATAGTGCAATTGCTCTATTCCACATTACTTTAAAAAAGATATTTAGAAAAGCCTAAATACAGCATCCCCTTTTCCTTTGCAATTGTACTTGTCAGTAAAGCAGTAAGATTTTTTTTAAAGACATTCCTTCTGATGACTAAGTGCAAGACTTTTCTGGGAGAATCATTTCATTTCCCCAACATTAGCGTTCTCTCACAGAGTCATGAGATTGCAGCATGTACACCTTTACATTGTACAACCTGTTATCTGCGTGACTGCTGCAACAAGAGTAAACTTACTAGACAGGCAAATTTCTCAACCCCAACCATCTCCTCTGTTCTTTCCCCTGAGCACATGGCAACCAGACCTCTAAGCTCCTTTAATAAATCTGAATTATAGTAAAGCAAATGCAACTGTTTGACCTCTTATGCACTGCTTAGCCATTAAGGAAATGCTCTTTGTTGATGAGGAAAAATGAATCTGTCCGTCCAAGCTAATATGGGGAATTCTTTTGGGGTGGGTCCATTTTCCCCTTCAGATGCGCAATGGCAAATAACAAACTTTAGAATTGCATACTGTAATATTGGCAGATGACCAGTAGGTGACGCCACAACATATATTTTTCTACATATTTTACATGACCTACTGTAGGGGTGTCAACTCATTTCTTAGGAGAGCCGGGTGTAGCATAAATGTGACTTGGTGAGATTGCAGGCCGTGGGCCTGATAAACCCTCTCAAGGGGTTGGATCCAGCCTACTGGGTGCTTCGCTGTGGGTGAGTGTCTATGGCAAACGCCTAAAGAGAGACAACAATTGTGTCTAAGCCACACTTGCTAACTATTGCATCCTTGGCCAGTTAAAGCAGCTGACATTCAGGCTGTACTGAGTTCAAACGAATTAAGCTGCTGACAATTCCATAACTTGCTTGGGCCATACAACGACACCATTCATTTACAGATGGCAAGATATACAAGTACATTTAATCCAACGGGACTTTAGGGAATTTTAATTCGAAAGCTGAGAGCCAACTAGTTCAGAATTTGGCAGCAAAGTATTCCCCCCCCCCCCTCCACGGCTGCTTCTTGTCTTGATCCTTCGCAGGGTTGATAGAAAGTATGTCCTACTAAAGTCTGTGGGGCTTTCTCCCCAAGTAAGTATTTCCAGAGTTGCAGTTTTCAGATTCTCCTGTACCAAACCGTGGAGCAACCCCGAAGTATCTTGGGCTTGGAAATCCCGTTTCTGGCCCATTTGAACCCCAAACTGATTGTAGGGTCTTTGTGGAGCCGGGAAAGGCCAAGCCAGGCGCAAGGACTGAAACCACAGCTGACTGTGGAGGCCACTGAGCCTGCATTGAGAGTGTTTGCAACCTAGGCAAACTGGAACCCTATGGGCAAAACCTGAGTTTGATGCCCCCCCCCCCATGGGCGGCCACCCTCCCCCACGTGACCAAACAATGATTTTTTCCACCAGGTCATTTCAAAGTCACCATCACATTATAGAACATCCCCCAACTCACAAATCTGAACACAGCAATGGGCCATGCCACACAGCAGAAATAATTTTTGGAAAACATTTTCAAAATGCTTTCAAAATGTTTTATTACTGCTATGAAAACATTTTATGGTGTTGTATCCAGTCCCCACAATTGGGGGAAACAGCATCACTTTCAATGTTATTTAAACTGGGGACCCCCAGATTCTCCCTTTAAGGTGGATTTAAAAGGAGAATCTGGGCTCCCTAGTTTAAACAAGTGATGCTGGAATCCACCTTCAAACAGCATCATTTTCAATTGTGTTTAAACTAGGGAGCCCAGATTCTCCTTTTAAATCCAACTTAAAGGGGGAATCTGGGGTCCCCAGTTTAAACAACATTGAAAGTGATGCTATTTTGGGATTGATTCTCCCCCACTCTGAAACAGCATCCCTTTCAGTGTTAAAACCGGGGACCTCAGATTCTCCCTTGCATTTAAAAAGAGAATCTGGAGAAATTTAGGGGGTGCCTGTTGTCAGGGGTGCAATTATTAAGATAGCAGCACCACAATTTCTGAGTACCTTCGTGAGACCCTACTGATGAACTTTGCAGGCAACAGCAGCGGGAGTTTCTTCTGGCCTGCGGGTGGGGGTGGGGGGTTACATTCAGCCTTGTGAAGGTGGAGAGTTTCAGGCAGCACTGGAGCGAAACCAGAACTTGGGGCCCTTTAATGGAAGGGCCCTTTGATTCAAAACAGGCGCTGTTCAGGTGGACTTATAGCTCACCACCCACCTCTGATCTCTGGCCGGACGACCTCGGATGGGTCTCCCGCTCTCGACATGGCCAGCGTGTGGTTACGCCAGCTTTAAGCACATTTGCTCTTGAGCACACCCAGTCTGAGCCCTGCTGCTTGCCTTGCTTCCGATCAGTGTTAGATTGCCCAAGTATTTAAGAACATCCCCTTGAAGAGCTGCCTGGCCAAAAGGAAACCCACCATTCCTGGACGCTTTCCGGCATGCGTTTGCCGCCCCCAGCACCTCAGGAAACGCTCCAGACCTCCAGGGGTTGCAGAGAGAGGCCCTTAAAGCAGCCGGATCCTAAACACACCGACGCAAGAGCCACTCCGGCTGACTTCCAAGGCAGCCGCGTCTTGTGACCTCTGTCGGGTGCCGCCGCCGGGCCGGGGCTCCTCGGTCGGACCGTAGTCCGTGGGGCTGGGCGGGGAGCCCGTGAAAGGGGACCCGGCCGCCTCAATGTGCCCTCCCTTGCGCCTTGACTTTTGTGGCCCGGTTCGGCCCGAGGAGGAGCCTGGTTCGAAGGCCCCGTTGCCCAGAAGTTCGCTGGAGTTCACCCCGAGGGTCCTGAAGCCGGATGAGCCTTCATGACCTGGCAGCAGAGGAGCGGCGGCTTCTCTCAACGGGGCAGCGCCGCGGACTCTGGTTTAGGGCAGCTGCTGTGGGAGCAGACGGTCCTCGGTGGACTCGCAGGGCTGCCCTCTGGATGGATCTGGAGGCGCCCGGGGTCATCCTCCCCTCCCCCGTCCCGGACTGGTGCGCCTGGGCGCTTCTGGGCAAGGTCGCGGTCTAGGCACGTGCTGGCTCCAAGGCCCTGGGCGATGGTTGGTCTGGAGTGGGGGGGGGAACGGGTGTGGGGGGGGATTCAGGAGCCCCAGGAAATGGATGAACTGAAGGAGGAAGGGATCGTGACAGAGCGCGACACACGACGCAGTTAAGGCTGGCCACGCGCACGCGGCTGCGTTTCTGCTCCCACCGAGCAACCCCGCAGAACAAGGCAATGAGTCAGAAAGGCGCTCACGTACGTACGTACACACACACACACACACAGAGAGACAGAGAGACAGAGAGTGGTGGGATTCAGCTTCCGGCACCTAATTTTTTTCTAGTTCAGAGAACCAGTTGTAATCCCACCATTGGGTCCCACCACCGGATGTTCGGAACTGGTTGTTAAATTATTTGAATCTCACCACTGCACACACCCCTTGTCAAAATCTGACGGCCATGATACTGGACAAACATTCGGATGTGTTGCCTCGCTGAGCGGCTGCTGCTGCTCTTCACTTGCACTCGCAGCAGAGTCAGGCCTTTCTCAAGCCGTCCAAGTCCACGGAGTGCAACTCTGCACTTCCTTGACATGCTGGGTTTCAAATGGCAGGGAAAGCTGTTTCACGCACGCGCGCCCCCTCTTATCCCTTGATGGCTCTTCTCTCTCGGGATTCGTTAGTTGGTCTGCCAAAGTTTATTCCCACCTGCCAGAGGCGTTCCTCCCATTGGGCAAAGTGGGCAGTTGCCCTGGGCACAGCCCTGTGGGGGGCGCAGGTTTGTTTGTGGGATTTTTTCTATTTTCAGTGTTTTTCCATTTTTGGCCTGCAGAGGGTGCAGTTTTTAGGCTAGCAGCACCAGAATTTCAGGGATGTTTTGGGAGACTCTCCTGATGCTATCACCCAGGTTTGGTGAGGTTTGGTTCAGGGAGTCCAAAGTTATGGACTCCCAAAGGGGGGGTTCCCCATCCCCCATTGTTTCCAATGGGAGCTAATAGGAGATGAAGCTACACCTTTGAGGGTCAATAACTTTGGACCTCCTGAACCAAACTTCACCAAATCTGGGGAGGAGTATCATCAGGAGAGTCTTTATACTGATAACACCCAGGCTTTGTGAAGTTTGGTCCAGGGGTCCAAAGCTATGGACTCCCAAAGGGGTGCCCCACATCACCCATTGTTTCAATGGGAGCTAACAGAAGATGGGGGCTACACCTTTGAGGGTCCATAACTTTGGACCCCCTGAACCAAACTTCAACAAACCTGGGTGGTATCATTAGGGAAGTCTCCTAAAGATACCCTGAAAGTTTGGTGCTGCTAGCTTAACAATTGAACCTGCCTGCCAGCTTGAGGCGCACCTTCCAAATTTCCCCAGATTTTCCTTTTAGAATCCCCCACCTTTGACGTAATGTGGATTTAAAGGGAGAATCATGAGGTCTCCTAGTTTAAACATTGCAAGTGATGCTGTTTTCAGGGTGGGGGGAGAATCAACCCCAAAATACCATCACTTCCAATGTTTTTTTAAACTGGGAACCCCAGATTCTCCCTTTAAGGTGGATTTAAAAGGAGAATCTGGGCTCCCTAGTTTAAACACCATTGAAAATGATGCTGTTTGGGGGTGGATTCCAGCATCACTTGTTTAAACTAGGGAGCTCGATTCTCCTTTGAAACATTGAAAGTGATGCTGTTTCTCCCAATTGGGGTACTGGATACAACACCATAAAATGTTTTCATAGCAGTAATAAAACATTTTGAAAGCATTTTGAAAATGTTTTCAAAAATTATTTCTGCTGTGTGGCATGGCTTATTGCTGTGCTCAGATTTGTGAGTTGGGGCATGTTCTATAATGTGATGATGACTTTGAAACAACCTAGTGTAAAAATCATTGCTTGGTCACAGTGGGGGAGGGTGGCTGCCCATGGGGGGCGCCAAACTCCAGTTTGCCTAGATATGCCACTGGGCGTAGCTACAAGGGGGAGTGCGTGTTGCATTGGGCATGCACCTGGGGGGGGCATCAAACTCAGGTTTTGCCCAGGGCTCCAGTTTGCCTAGTTACGCCACTGCCACCTGCTGCCAGTCTGGAAGAGGCTGAGGGGGAATCCGGCCGCGAACCGGTGACCGAAGGGCTCAGCCTAGATCAGGCGAAGTGCCGCTTTGAATTAAAGCTGCTGTTCTGGTGCCAGCCAGGGACCATCTTCTGAGCAAATGAGCCTCAGGCGATGCAACCAGACTCCAGGGAAAATCCAGAAGTCAACGGATGTTGCTCCCAACGGACTAATATGGCATCTTTGCAGCCTTATCACAAACCCAGTGCAACATCTGAAGAACTGTCAGACACGTGTGTGTTGACGTGAATATACAGGGAAGAGAAAGTTGGGACATACAAGTACTGTCTGGACTCTGGACGTACTCTTGAAGACTAAACAGCCTAACATTTTTTCCTTTGTATAACTATCGCCCCCAACCTTAATTTTCCACCCCCTCTTCTTAGGAAGGGTTGTGGATTGATTGATTGATGGATTGATAAAGAAGATCGTAACTAGGACTTCTTTCTTTATCTCAGGGCGCCGGCCCCACAAGACTGGAGACATAAAGTACAAATGGTTCCGAGAGATGACGACCTAAACTTCGTTTGCAATCCTAAGGATCCTTTACTGGGTGGAATCCCCATTGGGTAGACCTGAGTAGGATTCCGAGTAGACCGACTAGTTTCGATGGAAGCTTCCATACCTATTTGAACATCAGGAAGTCAATCGGAGTGCTAAAACATTCGTTTAATCGACGACACCCACCCACCCCAAGTCAATCGGAAAAACTCCACTGGAGGAGTGTCCAGCCCCAGGGACAAAAGCATCCCTGAGTGAAAGAATAATCGCCTTTCTTTGAGAAGAGAGGTTGAATCCGTTGGGCTGATAGGGTGGTTTGGTTTAAAACGGTCGTGCCCCCTCCCCTCCCCATCACTCCCCTCCCAAATCACTCCCAAGGCCTCTTTCCATAGATCCCGTCCCATCTGCCTGGCTAGGATAAGTTTCCCGGAGTCCATTTGGGTCTTTCTGCGAAGTCCCCCGGAAGGCAAGATTAAAGGGGAAAGTCGCAGCTGTATATTTATGTTTTCCTTGCTAGAAGGGAATTGATTTCCTTGACTTTATTTTTGTAGTTGTAATACACAGGGGCGGATTTGCGTCATCCGAGCAACTTGCTGGTGGAGATAAAGTTGCACAAATATTGAAAAGGGAAGTGCTCCGGCTCATTATAAAGTTTTTTTCTCTCTCTCCCTCCGGAAGAAATAAGGATTTCTGCTGGATCCTAAAATACTGGAGCGGCTTCTATTTTGGGTAACCAATCTGGCAGGCACATCCGCTCATTTAGGCCGGCTCGGAGCCTATCAAAAACAGGAGATGACCTGCGCTTCTTGGCCTTCCTTGCTTACACTTTCTTCTCCTCCGTCTGGGCAGAAGAAGAAAAGGGGGGGGGGTCTCTTCGGCTCAGGATGCCACACCCTCTACGCTGGGGGGGGGGGGGAAACTGCCCACTGATGCCTGGCAGATGGCTGGGCTTTCTCCAGAGCGCCCCCTCCGGGATGCCGGCCCATTCCCATCATGGGTCCCTGGAGTTTATTTCAGAAATCGACTTCCGTGTATGGCGTGCTCATAGAAGTGTTTGAACCCTGATCAGACGGAGGGATTCGATTCCAGTGCCTCCGGGGCCAGCACTCTGGGCAGGGTGGGACTAACTCCAGGGGCAGCAGAGCACTTGCTTTGCCTGCGGAAGTGCCTCGGTCTCATTGCTGTGGCTGCTGGACAAAAGGCCTCACTATGATTTGTGTCGATGAGTTTGGTCCCAGGATGAGGCACGAGTCACGACCAGGATTTGGTTCTTTCGGGATACAGCCTGGACCAATATGGCTACGGCGACCCACTGTGAAAGGCCAGCAAGAGGGGCTGCACACGTTCTGCTAAGCGTCCTTACTCTCCCCTCCCCTCCCCTCCCCGAGATCCACAGGGGTCCCCAGGTGAAATCCTGCGCAGAGCTGGATGAAGGGCAAGGCCCCTCTTGTCTGAGGAGCACAAGCTGAGGGAGCAGAAAATGTGTACCCTCACTGAAATTAACGTTGTGTTATCATTACTCTCCTTACCTTTCTACCAAAATAAGCATTGTGAACGTATAGGAGCCAATGTTATGATCTTGCAGCTAAGATCTAGTGATCCTATGTGTACTTCAGGATAGAATCATAGAGCTGGAAGGGGCCATACAGGCCATCTAGTGGTCCAACTTCTTGCTTAATGCAGAATCAGCCTGGAGCATCCCTGAAGTGTTTGACCAGCCATTGCTTAAAAAACATACCTACCAGTGAGGGAAAACTCACCTCCTCCCTAGGAAACCGATTCCACTGCTGAAGCAGTAAATACTACCTATTGGGATGGCGTTGCACTTGAAAGACTATTTGTTTTTCAATGAGCTTTCAATGCTTTTGAACACACAACTAGGCAAAACCACCATCATCAGAAAGAGTTTCGGGCGGCCAGAGCTAGGATCACAGTGTGTGTGTCCCCAGATCCTGGGTCGGTCCTCTGCGAGGGTCAGGCTTTTCCGTCGTGAAATGGGGCACTTGCCACTTGCCAAACAGCCCAGTGGTCACAAACAGGCCAAACTTCCCGAGGCAAGAAATTCTTCCTGCGCAACCATAAAGAGCATCAGGAACAGTGCCCCGGGTGAAATGCATCGAAAGCCCAAACCGCACCGCCTGCTGCTGCGCCACACCAGTCGGAGGGTGCGTGGGGAGGCTGGCCCAGGAGAAAGAGCCAGCCGGTGTCTTCTCACTGTGTCACTGAAAGCAGAGGGCTAGGATGGCAGCATGGTTCCTCGGAGGGACTTTCTCCACATTGGGGACCGATCCTGTCAGCCAGCCGGCAAGGAGACTTGGGGGACCCAGGAAAAGGCCGGGCCCTGAGTCGATGGCCCCCACCGGTTCTCCAGCCCCCGAGAGGATTTCGACGTGTGCTTAATGGTTTCTCGCCTCCATCCTTCCTGCGTCCCTGCCTGGCCTGTGGGTTCTGCGAGCCACGTTAAGCTCGACGGGAAGAAGCCCGCCTTTCTCCAAGACTAAAGCATTTCTCCCTGCTGGCGAAAGCCCTGGCTCTGGGGTCTCTGGAGAGAATGGGTGCGATTACACCTGGTAGACCTGGGACTGCGGGACAGTCTTAAAAATAAGGAAGGGCGTCTCCCAACCCCCTGACTTCCCTCCACTCTTCTGTGCCGACAGTGGCCCAGCCCCGGGTCCAACCACTTCATTGTGCCGTCTGCAGGAGAGTGTTTCCTACGAGCTATTTTTAAACATCCTCCGGCATTGAAAAAGCCGACGGCGCGGTTTCGCTGCATCTTCCCTTTCCCTTATCCAGAAGCCCCCCTCCCCGCCCCTCCCCCGCGATCCCGAAGACACAAAGAAGGTGGGGTCAGACTGCAGAGCAGCTTCCTTCCCAGAGGGCGCCTCTCCCACCGCCTGCGGGGGGCTGGGAGGCAGAGGCCCCCAAGCCCCTCCGCAGGCAGAGGTTTGCGCCAGAGGCAAGAAAGGGAACCCACCAAATCATGTTTGTATTTCTGGGTGAGTTTCAGAGGGAGCAAAATCTAGCCTCTTCGGGAGGTCGAGTCTTTCCGGACAAAACGGCGATGCGCTCAAAACAGATCCGAATGCACGGTCCCGAAGTATCTGCTTGTAAGTGGATCTGAGCTGAGTTGCAGTTTGTCATTTGACATGAGCACGTGCAATCTGCAAGGATTTTCCGACAGTTACTCGGAGAGGGTCAGAGATGTGCCAGGCCCCAGGACCTTGAATAACTTAGTGGGACACGGACTTGCCATGGCAACGAGACGCAGAACACCCCCCCCCTCCACATACACACACAGTTCTGAAGCTTCAGTTTATGTTGGTCCATTTTGCCAGAATGACAGCGATGCCCATCTGCGGGCAACGCTCCAGAGCTCTTAGGTTCAACCCGCTGCCCTTCTCGTCCGTCAGCGAGGAGAAACTTGAAGACGTCTTTGCCACCCAGCCGAAAGGCAACGAAGCACTTAAGCGAAGGGAGGCCTCACATTCCAGTCAACCCCAAGGCGGATCTGTACCCGGAATAGTGTTGGGTTGCGCCAAAGTACCCAGACCATGATTCCAAAGGTAAAGCACTGGATGCCACCCGCGGATTTATCTGGAAAAGATAGAAACAGGGGGCTTAGTTTTCTTAGGAGTGCGTGAGATCTGAACAGTTCCTCAGCTGCTTTCCCAGATTTTAGCCAGAATGATCGGAACCAATTTTCCTTGTCAATTAGGTGACATTTGGCTCCCATAGCTATACTTAGGAACTAGGTTACAATTCCACTTGAGGGAATTTATATTTGGATCACAGACAGCTGTTCTTGACATAAAGTCCCCGCGGTTTTTTTTGGGGGGGGGGGAGGGCGAGGATTCGAGCAAAAACCGTCTGAAAGGTGGGCCCAGACGAGGTCAGAGTGCAGCTGACTGTCATGAACCTGCCCTGTGCTCAAGGACTTTCCAGCTTGGCGTTCGACCGTGAATTTCAACTGGTTTAGGATCGGCCTGTTCGGCTGTTACCGCGCCTCCGCGTTTGCTGTGCTTGGATCAGTCGGTCCTGGGCAACTGCCCAAGTCTGGGATTTGCTGGGTTCCCCTGAAAGTGAGCGGCCGATTGTAAGTCGAAGAGGCCAAATGGTGATCCGATGTCCCTTCAGGCTTCTTGGTCTAGTCCCTGCTGTCTGCTGCCGGCCTGGGTCTTGGCTTCGGAGTCACTCAGAGTCCCCCCTCCCGCCCCTTAGTGTGCGCGCAGGAACAATTTTATTGCGCTGCCGTGTGATTGTCACGCCCGAGAGAGACCAGCTATGTTGGCCAGCAGCCTGCACGGTGGGATGGCATCTATTGGCCTGTTGCTCGGAATCCTGGTCCTGGTTAGCTAAAGAAACAAGCAAGCAAGCAAGAGCGCAGGCTGATCCTAAGCACTTCACTAGGAAGTATGCAAAAGATGCCACTCGCCCGTATTCTTCTATACTTCTGCTTTATGGGGGATCATATCAGTCTATATGGTGAAAAAAAATAATAGAAGTGACACTGAAACAATACGGTTTAAAGCAGCCCAGTCCAACTGATGTCGGAGGAATGGAAATCATATGAAGTCAACGCGTGAAAAGAGGGGGATTTGCTAGCAACCCAGCAGAATTACAGTGCAGTCCTAAAACACGATCACACTTTTAAAATCCCATTGACTTCAAGGGACTTAGAACGGTTTAGCTCTGTTTAGGATTTCACTGGCTACATGAATAATTCCAACATAGACATCAGTGGGGTTTGAATCCCCCCCCCCCCCAGTTTTAGAAATACTAATAACCTGGCTGCTACTAACTCCGTAGTTTCTGGGCATCTGCCTGCACTCTGACGGCAGAAGGGCGCCTTTTTCGAGATTCCCTCGGGAATTCGGGAACAGATTTAGGCGCTGAACTTTAGCTGGAATGCAATTTTATCAGGAGAGTGGGAAATCTGATGATTTCTTGCCAGTGATCTTTAAGCCACTGCCGACATGAAAATATCTTTAAACAGAAATTTCACTAAAATAAACGGGATCCCCCTTCCCAAGCAGTTCCTTCTATAAGTCTGCAGGAAATGTCTGTGTAGTTTTGTATATTAGAACTGGCAATTTCAACCTGTCAAGCAAAATACACCTCGCAGTTGTCCAATCCTCCTCTTCGTAAATAGTGGGAGTGGTAAACAAACGTTGTTGCCGTTTTGTCAACAAATATTAACCGCAAACAAACATGCTACCTATTTATAGACAGCCTGCATAATGGCCTCTCATAATTTATAGGCAGTCCTAAGCAAGCCGATTTTGATTCTAATAGTTTCAGTGTAAATATTTCGGGCTTTCGAATTACTTCGTTAACTTGGCTGCATAGCGACACCCCCCCCCCCCATCTCACTTCCGAATAAGCACTTATTAGAGCCGACCAGTTCCGTGCATTTTATTACAAATCCATTAAATCTAATTGCTCTGGATCCAAACCCGAATCTCCCCCCCTCCTTTTTAAACGGCACTCGGAAGCAAAGATTTGAGTCGTGGTAAGGTTATTTGCCATATATTTTAACATCACAGTGGACTGTTTGAACAGTGCGTCTATTTGATATGTGAATGGCATTTTCTCCCGCACCATCCTTCCTTCCTGTCACTCGATGTGGATTACACGGAGTTGTCCGGAGGTCTCCAATCCAGGCACTGTCCAGACTCGGCCCTGGTTCACTTGAGCAAGATTGCTCGAAGGCAGAAATCCCAAAGCCAGAACCTGTCTGGCCTGACACCCAAAGGGCTTTCGTGGGATACCCGACTCCTTATACCATTATCGTTGCTTGGCAGGGAGCGTATGGGGACCTCCTGGCCGGGCTTGCATCTGAGCCGGAGCCTGGGTCACGACCCTTCGCTAAAGGGGCAGCCGTGTGGCCCGCGCCAGGGGCGCAGGAGAGAATGCGAGAGCCAAGACCGGGGGAGCATCGTTTCCTCGGCAGCGGCGAGCGCAGCAACCGGGTGGGTAGCGCAAGGGCGAGGCTCGCGGCTTCTCTCGCTGCCGGCCACACCCTTCTCGCTCCCATTGGCCGCTTGCTGCCCAATCAGCTCTCTACAGTAAGACTTTCTCCTTCGCTCTGCGCGCGGCGCTGGGGGGAAAAGGGGAAAAGGCTTCGCGGGGCGCTTCTGCGCGTTCGAAGGGGCGGGCGCCGCTCGTGGCCCCCCCGTTCCTCCCAGCCTGGGGAGTTTCCTTTTTTTTTCTCCTCCCCCGGCTTGTTGTGATTTCGTGGAGGCGGCCGTCTCGCGCGCTGCCCGGCCTTCCTCCGCCTCCGCCAGCGATGCGCCCAGGCCCGGAGGCGCCTCGGCTCTGAGATCGGCGGCGCTGGCCGGGCGGGCGCTGGGCGAGGAGCTGCTCGGGACGATCGCAGGCTCCAGCGGGGCTGCCGCGGGGCCGGCAGGATGTACACGGCTGGCTTGGCCCCCTTTTACGCGTCCAACTTCAGCCTCTGGTCAGCGGCGTATTGCGCTCCGGCGGGACCGGCCCCTGGCAGCTGTTTCCCCCTGGATCCCGCGGGGATCAAGAAACCTTCCTTCTGCATCGCCGACATCTTGCACGCCGCCGCTGGGGAGGCCGGGGGGGACGGCCTGGCCGGCGGCTCCTCGGTCAGCCTGGCGGCCCACATCGGCTCAATCCATGCCCACGCGCAGTTCCACGCCGCGGGCTCCCCGCTCAGGCCCACCCCTGTGGTGGCCTCGGACTCTGCTGTCTCTTTCCCCGCCAGGCTCTCGGCCGCTTACCCTCATCCCCAGCACCACCGAACTCCCACCGGACAAAACCAACAGACTCATCCGGGCTCTGCTCCCGCTCCGTCCAGCAAAGACTTGAAATTTGGGATTGACCGCATTTTATCCGCCGAGTTTGACCCGAAAGTCAAGGAAAGCAACACGCTAAGAGGTAGAGAAAGTTGCAGGGCGCTCTTTGTGTGTGTGTGTGTGTGTGTGTGGGGGGGGTCCCTCATAACCGCAGGCTGGCTGTCAAATGTGTCGCTACATTGGGAAAGTGCGCCCGCGACTGGATGTTTTAGTACCAAGAAATAAGTACTATTTATTGCTTCTGATTTCCAAAGCTTCGCAGATCCCTGCCCTGTAACAGGCTCCATCCCTTAGCCCATTAAAGTTCCAAAGAGAGAGAGAGAAAAGAAGGGTTTGGCGTTGTGGCTTGCCTTTCCCAGGTCATGCCACGGTACTAGAACCCCGACCCCAAAAGTCACTTTTAGGAAAGACAAGTGAGCCACTCATATGTTACTGTAAAAAGCAGAGAGAGGACAGAGAGGAGGAACCGACATTCAGATATTTACAGGGTTGCTCAAGGGAACAGACCAGTTGAGCAATCTGCAGGCGATTCCGGAGAAAGCAACAGAAAAAGAGAGAGAGAGAGAGAGAGAGACAGACACACACACACACACACACACACACACACACACACACACACACACACACACACACACACACACACACACACACACACACACACACACACACACACACACACACACACACACACGGAGAAAACCAGGCCAACTTCCTTTCTTGGTCTTGGAAGTAAGTCCTGTTGATTTCCTCATTGCATTTAGGACCAACACTACAATCTAGTCAAGGGAAGTGGAGCCACGAAAACAGCCCAGGAGGCTGGGGAGACATGAGGGAAATTGCTGGATTTGCCCTGTAACTCTGTATGGGGTGGGGGAGAGACCGGTCACTGTTTCTTAGACTAATTTGCTTCACAGTTTAGAGAAGGAAGAGTGTCCACTGCCCAGAGTTTTTTGGGAGGCAGGCTGGCCTAAAAAAACAAATGACTAAATAGCCAGTGCATATCAGGCCTGCAACTTGTGCATATTTACTCGGAAGTAAGTCCCACTGAATTCAGTGGGAATGGTTCTGTTAGCCTGTGAAGGCTGCCTTCCTTCCTTTTTGCGATCTGCAGAGAGCCCTGCAATCTACCTCAGAAGCAGCTTTGAAGCAAAAGAAACTCAGGGATATAAGCGAAGCCGGTTTGAGCCACAGGCCCACCCCTGTCAAGGAATTAACACCTTATCTAATTGCTCAGTGTCTAAACTCTAATCAACAGGGTTTAAAAAAAAGAAACAAATGAATTTTGCCCAGGAAGGTCTTTTTAAAAGATACACCCAAAATGGTAATATTTACACTCTGGCCTCAACGCCTGATTGAGTGAATAAACTTAAAGTGAATATTTTGGGTTCAAACGTCTTGCCTTTAGAAGAACTCCCTTGAGCCTTGTGGCACCTTAAAGATTAACAAAGTGGCTGGGACAGGAATTGGAGCCCATTTGGTTCAGATCTGTGGCATTAACCTCAGCAGGGATGTGAGGCATGTCCAGAGGCACAGTGGGATTTTTCTGCCAAGTAGATGGAGCTGCAGGTGCTAGGTTCATAAGAATACCACACAAATGCATGTGTCAAATTAATGGTATTTTGCTATTAATTGAGATGCTGACTCAAAATTTAAGCCTCACTTTGAGGCAAGAGATATCCAGCTGCAATCTTTACTCCCCCCACCCCCAAGAAAATCTGTCATTCCTCCTTCTTAATTTGCTCAGTTTTCCCTGGAACCCCTAGTGGGAGAGGAGCCCCAAACCAAATCTTTTAACATTTTTAAGTAGTAAAGATGTTGCTGATTTCCATGTTGAATGTCAGGCCCTCCCTGTTTATCAGCTCTGGGGTTATCCTGCAGTGAAGAAAATGGCAACCTGTTGCTGTGCTTTCAAAGCACACTTGCAGGCCAACCAACTCTGGCCATGTTGAAATTCTAGCGGTTTCATTGGGACCGATCCCTTGGCTGGTGTGCAATATGCTTTGAAAGCCTCACTGCAAAGACCAATCCCTTGGCTGGTGTGCAGTGTGCTTTAAAAGCCTCACTGCAACCCATGGAGCACACCACTTGGCACAAATCAATGAAAGATCTGGGTTGTTTCTGTACATAGAAAGAAGACAGCTGAAGGTTGTCCCCCTATGCATAAGCACCTTTGCATGCTTCCTTGGAAGTAAAGCCCACTGCCCCCAAAGGGACCTCCCGAATATTCTCCTCCTTTCCTAAACCACTGCAGTCAGCTCATTGCCTGCAGGTCCTGCCAGGGGATGGGTGGGCTGTCATGACGCCTTCCTTCTTGACTGATAACCACGCTCTCCTTGTTCCTGTGCCCACAGATCTGACCTCCTTGTTAGCCAGCAGCCGCCAAACCGGGGTTCACGTCCCCAGCTTGCAGCCTTCCGCCGGCCAGTTCTTCGCATCACTAGAACCCCTTAACGAGGCCTCCGGGGTCTTGGGGCCCTTAAACACAACACCCAGGAGTTCAGTGCAGCACCAGTTTCAAGACACTTTTCCAGGTACAAACCCTCCCCCCTCTCCTTTAGTTCAGCCCCGGCCAATCCCTTGCCCCAGTACACAGGCCCAGCCCAAGCACAATTGCTGGGGAGGAAAGGCCAGAGAGGGCAACAAGATTAATTTGTCTTGGCAAAATCAACTGGGAGTATTGGGGCATGGAAAAAGCACATTCTTTTTTTCCCTCTCAGCCATATGGCTTTCACAGCCTACAGCTACAGGGAAGTTTAGGCTACTTCAGATGCCCCCAAACTCTTGTTTGCTTTGACTGGAGAATCATGACTGGGTTCAAGAAGACTTACTTCCCAGTAAAACTGGATGTGTGTGTGTGTAAGAGTAGGCTCCTGATCCTAACCATGCCATCATTCGACAGAGCTTACTTCCGAAGCAAACCTAAGCACCATCGCATGGGCGCCGTCTCTGTTTTTCAGAGGAAATGGTAGGGACGATTTCTCTCATTTCTCTCTCTTCGGTGTAGGCCCCATGTAGGCAGTAGGAAGAAGAATAGCACTCTGGAACTCTAATTTTATCACAAAGGAGAAGAGCCGTATTTACGGCTCATGGCCTAAATCCCTCCCCCAGCCTCAGGAGACACATATTTGGAATTTCTTTAGACTCTGAGACAGGAGACAGAGAGTTAGAGAATAATGGAAGACCAAGGGTTAATCGATAGTTTCTCCTTCGGGGGAAATTGTGGGTGGGAGTCTGGTTGGGGGCAGGCCAGACGCCCTAACAGGCTCCTCTCCAAAAGGAGCAAGCTAGCCAAAGAATCACAGGCCCAAGACGCGTAAAGAAGAGAAGAGGAGGCGCCATTTCCCATGGAACAATATTGGGCCCCCACAATGCATCTGGCCGAAATAGTGAGCTTCTTCCTGCAGCCTCCCAGAGGCGTCAACGGCACTGTTATTTGCATGCGGCTCCAAAGTCCGGCAACTTGGTTCAGCCAGGCCGCTGACTGGACAGGCCTGCGTTTTAGGCGGACTCTTAGAAGGGCCCCGGATTCAATGGCGCTTTCTCTCTTTCTCTCTCGTCCCCTCCGCAGGGCCTTACGCGGTGCTCACCAAAGACACCCTGCCGCAGACCTACAAGCGGAAGCGCTCCTGGTCCCGGGCGGTTTTTTCCAATCTCCAAAGGAAAGGGCTGGAGAAGCGCTTCGAAATCCAGAAGTACGTTACCAAACCGGATCGGAAGCAGTTGGCGGCCATGTTGGGCCTCACCGACGCGCAAGTAAGTGGCACGTGCTCGGCCGGCCGCCATCGCTGAAGCCCGACAGGGGTTGTAGCACTTGAGACAGCAAAGGGGGTGGGGTGGGGGATCGTTTTGAAAGCTTAAAAATCCCGCAAGCGCAAACCGCAGTCACAGTGTATCAGCAAGAAAGGGGGCCTTTCGGGCCGTTCTCTGCTAAGAGCGATTTCTACTATTTTCAATGTGATTCTTGCTCCTCCTTCAGCGCCATGGTCCATTCTGTCTGGTCTGCCCTGCCATTTGTACCTTGGTTGGCACATTCCGAAGGGCAAGATGGCAGGATCTCGAGGTGGTAGAAGGGAGCGTAACATCTTAGACTTAAGGTGATGCATTTCTAACGGGTGTTCTTCCTTCTGCTACGAACCCCCCCCTCCCCCTTCCCCCTTGTTCAAGTGGAAATCTAGCACTTCCCTTTGCTTTCTCTGCTGATTTTCTATCTACGGGACATTTTAAACTCGAGAAGCACTTCAAAATTTGGTTCTCCGCATTTCATGGGATCCGAGACACTCCATTCTACCACTTCGACCTTTTTTCAGCTTCGGTCTGCGCATGCAGAGGCCAGGCCTGCGATACCTTTGATCTTCATTTCTGAATAAGCAACTATTCCTGGCCCCTGGCCTCAAGAATCTTACCATCTAAATCCGCTTGTGTGTAGGGGAGGGGGGCACAGAAGAGAAACAGGAGCTTATGACGCGACCTCTTTCTCTCCCTCTGTCCCTAATTTGTAAAGTCTTGCCTAGAGCTAATGGGAGATATTTCCACATTGCTTCGTGCTTAGCCGTTGCGTCCAAGACGGTCGACTGACTTAACGGGACAATTTATGTCCCTGACGTCCGGCGTGTTTATTTTGGCTGCTAGCGGCGAATGCCCTCAGGAAAAGCCCGGAGGAGGAGGGAAAAGCGGAATGGCCCGTAGGAAAGGCAGCTAAGTAGGCCCCGACGGGGAAACCTACGAAGGGCTGGTCGGGAGGAAGCGAAAGGTCTCCTTTCCCCTCCCGCCCTACTAGATTCCAGCGGGACTGGAGGAATACTCGACTGGCTTCTTCAGCCCGTTATAGGGCAGTGAAGACCAGACAGGCAATTCTCTCTCTTTCTGCGGGTACTGCCTGGGAGAGGCATTACAGGACTGTGGGTTTTTTGGGGAGTACATTCGCACAGGGCTGTGCTTCATTGGGCAGATTCAGATTATTGCGGGAGAGGGGGGCTTTCGGGACTGGTTCATGTGTGAGTTGGGGGGGGGGAGTGTTCCCGCCCCTGTAAAAACATATGCCAGAAAGGAGTTGGGCAAGATCTTTCATCCTGATCCATCTGAAGAAGTGAAGGAATTTAGAACTGGACTCTATGAAAAAAGAGTCAAGGCCAATGTGACCTGGGTTAGGATCTAGAGCTGTAGTGCTCTGTGGCTGCAGTCTGTGAGGATTTTTGTGGGGGTGGGAGTACAGGGGAAAGTCAACTTTCTTTCCAACAAACACACAAAGGATCATATCTGTATGACACATAGGGGCCCTCATTAACAGCCTTAAATTTTCTCCAGTGCCTTCAATGAGTTTAGGTGCTCTTATCCTTATGTGGGATTGTTGTGGCCCCCACTGGAATTCTTTACTCCCACCCACCCACCCACCCGGGGAAAAAAAAAACAGCAGGGCGCAATCCACCTGAAGCGGCCGGTCAGGACTGCTTCCTCCCCACATGTTGACTTCCCATGTATCACTGGAGGACATAGAGGATAACTTTTTGAAAAGCCATGACAAACCAATTGCTACAAAATGAGACAGACCCCATATATGACAAAGGTTTTTTTGTTTTGTTTTTAAAAGCCTCCCTCATGTTCTTTTAATAGAATATATATACGTTCCTTTTATCCTTTAATATAAGTTAGTCTGTCTGTCTGTCTGTCTGTCTGTCTGTCTGTCTGTCTGTCTTTTGCATTTCTACTCGCCAATCTCCCAGAGGACTCAAAGCGGCTTACATATACAGCTCCCTTAGAACTGTACCTGTCATCTGCCAAGGAAATCTCAAAGGAAAGGAGAGGACGGCTGTTTGTTTTGCTATTTACCAGAATAAACTGCCCTATTTTCACTGCAATCCTGGCTGTGCAGTAGACTTTCGAGATTGTGCTGCTGAGGGAACCCACCGGGCCAGCCCAGGGGTAGTACAGAACTGCTTACATTTTGCTCCTTTCTGAAGCTTCCTGGGAGCTTTGGCAGAAATGAAGCATTCACTTTCATAATGTGAGGGACTGGTGGTTATGTTCTGTGGTGGTATAAATGCCACGGAATAAAGTACTGCATCAAAATACTGACAGAAGGATGGGGGAGAATTATTTCCCCATTTTATTAAGCAATCACAATTTTTGTTAGGCAATCACAATTGCAGGCATTTTTTCCCCAAAGTTTTGTTCCAAAAGCCACACTAATGTCAAGCATTTCACTGTTCACAGAGTTGTGGGCTCCCCGTTTCAAATTTCCTATTGGCCATCACTGGAATGAAGGCATTATGGAAGAATCAGGCACCATTCCTGTCTTGTTGGCATTGTGGAAGGCTTGTGGGGGACGGAAATGTGTGTGTGAGGGGAGCTGGAGTAATGGAAGCAGTACCTGCATGCTGCATACTCTGCAAGGAATCCAGATTGGGTTACACCTTCCAAAGTTCTGAATACCTGATATTATGTATTTAACTATTTCTGCACCACTTCTCAGCACTCTGTTTCCCTTGGTGGGTAACAAGATACATAAAGCTATATTTTAGATGCCCTTATAAATATTAAATGAAGGTTGATATTTAAAACTTACACTTTTCTTAGCACACATAACATCTAGGTACATAGCTGCTCCATTTATAATCATGGTTCCTAATCTTAAATCGGGAATATGGAAGGGACTCACCCCCACACCTACAATTAGATTCGATTTTCTTTGAAAATTGTAGTAAATCAATGTTTGTGTGTTCCAAGATGGGGGGGGAGGGCTGGGGCGGGGGCCACTCTTGGGCTGGGAGTGGGTGTGGCCATTTATTGGATTGATATGACCTGCGTTTAGTCCCGTGCACCCCTTCATGATGCCTGGCGTGGCTCTGTTTTGTATCAGGTGAAAGTCTGGTTCCAGAACAGACGCATGAAGTGGAGGCACTCGAAGGAGGCGCAGGCGCAGAAAGACAAGGAGAAGGAGCCTATCGAGAAGGTTGCGAGAGGCGTGGGGCCAGAGGGTGAGGGCGAGCCGGGGAGCAGCCCGAGCCGCTCGGAAGGCGAGAGCGAAAGTAGCGAGGCCGAGTCCTTGGAGCTGGAGCCTGGCAGCGACGCCGAACGGACTGAGGCTGGGGCCGCCACTGATCAGGCCCTGCAGCGGCACGCCGCCGCCATCAGTCTTCAATTGCAACTCCCGACCGAGTGCGAGACGTCCGTTCGCCCGGAGCAGCTCTCGGCTCCCGGCAGCTTGGATCAAGGTCGAGAAGCCCCGCGGCGCCCGGAGCCCCCCTTCAGCCTGCGGGAGTCGCCCTGACTGCCTTTCCTGGGACAGCCGCCGGCTGGAAGCCTAGCCGTGCCGCCTTGCTTTGGGAAGTGCGGAGGGGGATTTGAAGGGCTGGCTCTGCCGTAGGTGGGGAGCTCGTGGGAGGGCAGAGGTCACTCGCCACAGGTTGCAGCATGTGGGGGAGAAGACAAGCCTCCGGACCTGTACAGTTAGGAAGACGGATGGATCGCTGAGGGCTATTGCTCCTTCCTCGCATGCGAGGCAATGATAGAGGCCTCTTCAGCGCCCTCTTCCAACCCACCCCAGCCCTGCCCTGTTTGCCCATCCCTTCACAATGTGAAGAATTCTTGCCTGCCCAGTCTCCTCAGCCCCTCTCCGGATGTGTTGCATTGTATAATTGGGCCAGAAAATATTGCCCTGAAAAAAGTGGACTGTAAATAAATTTGTTTGCTAAATTTGTCTATTTTTGTTACTGGAGCAATTCATCTAGATTAATCAGCCCAGTCCAAAGGCTTCAGTTGGACTGAATAGTGCAAGTCTGTAACTGGTTGCTTTCTTCCAGTACTCCTCACAATGCTAACAGTATTAATAAAAGAAGTGTTAATTAGCCACATAGGGTAAATTTTATTATTATTATTTTAAAAAACCAACAACCTAGGAGAATAATGAGAATAATGTTTGAGAATAATGCTGGGAACAAATTAGTGTTTGGGTTTATTTAGAAGAAACATAACTTATTCACATTTCAGAGAACTTGCCCTATTCTGTTAGTATCCTAAAAAAATTAAGGGGATTGGGACATGCCCCTGTAGGTTGACCCATCAGTCAAAAAACTGAAATGATAGTTTTCTCAAAATTTTTTAATCTGCTGATATTCCAGTTTCAAAACAGTGTAACTTCAATGCTGCTGAAAACTGCCTTATTGGACATAAACTTAATGGAAGTCGAACCAGGTGCTCAGGAGCAGCAGCAGCAGAAGGCCATTGCTTTCACATCCTGCATGTGAGCTCCCAAAGGGACCTGGTGGGCCACTGCAAGCAGCAGAATGCTGGACTAGATGGACTCTGGTCTGATCCAGCAGGCTCTTTCTTATGTTCTTATGAGACGGCTGCATTTCCAAAAACAAGCACTCCCAAAAGCCCAATTCCCCATCCTCCTTTTGGAACTGCGGAGGGGGTTGAGTGTGAGGGGCTCCCCCTCCCCCCCCCACCCATAGCCCCTGAAATAAGTTAGCAGAAGAGAATATGGCCCATCTAAGGTCATCCAGTGAATTTCACAAGTGCGCGGTGGTTTGAATCCAGGAAGGGATTCTTGGGCTGGTATGATACCAAAATGATGCACCCGAGTGACTGTGACATCATACTATTAACTGGTGACAGGAAATTAAGGGAACAATTTCAGTAAGGTTCCAGTCTTTGTCCGATATGTTATTTAACAGGTCTCTGTTACCACAGATGTGGGGCATCCGTTGAAAATGAGTTAAGGTTTCCCTGGTGGTACAGACCTGTGTTGCCAGACCTCCGACCTATGAGACGTGCGCAACCTTGTAGCTGGGTAAAGATGGGGAACCCATACAAGATGTTGGGAAGCTATTAAAGGAACATGTCAGCAAGCCCAAACCTCTCAGTCCTGTCAAATACAGCGGAAGTTGTAAGGTCCATATTGTAATCCCTAAACACATTTATTAGGAAATAAATTCTATTGACTTCTGCATACAGCTGCACTTTAATTTAATGAGGAGAAAATACCACTGATTCCAAATGAAGATTTATGTTATCTTACGTTGTCTAGATTCTACTAGCTGCTTTAAGAATGGAGCCACTGAAAACATTGGCGGCCCTACGCCCGTACTAAAAACAAAAACAAAAAAGCTTGAAAGTAACTAAGCTGGATGTCTCGAATTTGCAAACTTTGCCTGAACTGTCTGATTTGGAGCATGTAGGGTTATTTTGGCTGTATTTGTTTAAAAACGCACACACACCTGGGCTGATTCCGCATGGGCCAAAAACAGCAGTGTGAAAATGGTGTGAAAACAGTATAAACCCTTTTACATCATTTTAAACCCTTTTACATCATTTTCACACTGTTTTCACACTGCTGTTTTTGGCCCATGCAGAATCAGCCCTGGAGAGCCAGTGGAATGTAGCGGCTAAGATGTCAGACTGGGATATGGGAAAACCAGGTTCAAATTCCCACTTGCACCACGGAAGCTTGCAGGGTGACCTTGGGCCAATCACACAGGAGAGTAGCCCTGACCCTGGCTAGTGTTTGGAGGGGAGGCTTCCAAGGAAGACCAGGGTGCCATAGAGGCCGACAATAGCAAACCACCTCCAAACATCTCTTGCCTTGAAAACCCTGCAGGGTCACCATAAGTCAGCTGTGACTTGGCAGCAAAAACAAACAAATAAAAAAGCCACATTGAATACATGGGACTTATTCCAAAGTTGATCTTCCAAGGACTGTTCCCTAGACTGTCTTCAAAATCTGCAAGATTGGGGGTGGGGGTGGGGGCGGGAAAAACTCATTTTGAAGCTTTCCCTTCAGTTCAGTGACCTTTATTTTGAAATGTGGCCCATTTTGAGGCAAGTGACATTGAAAATAATGCTATTTGACACGGGTTTACAGAACCCTCTTTTACAAATCTCTCCGGGATCACTTCTGAAGATGACAGCCATAGATGTGGGCAAAGCGTTCCGGCAAAAACTACCAGACCAGGATCCCACAGCCCGGAAAGCCCACAGCAGCCCATGGAGTTCGAGTGGGAAAGCCTTCGACAATACGAGCACTTTTAGATTAGAGAGCAAATCTTTCTGAAGCATATAGTGTGAGAATGACAGGCCAGACACCCAAGTATTACAGCTGGATCCGGAGGGTGGTCCTGTCCACACGGTCTGCTCATATCCATAACGACAGATACTGTTCTCGACTAAGGGGTCTCCGAGGCGCCCACTGTTCACTTCAAGCCTACTATTGAAAGGAGCGGAACAGCAGCCTACTTTTATTTTTGTTGGGTTGTGCCCACGGGTTTGAATGGCGCTGGTGTACACTCCACATTTAATACGATTTTTTTTGTAGTGAAATGTGTTTCGGAGGGGAGGGCAGAGAGAACATTCCTTAGAGATGAATGGCTTGACAATTCGAGCTCCTACCTGATTACTCGAAAGTAAGTTTCATGGAGTCCTGTGTGTCCTGCTGCTGCGGAGGGACTGTGCGTGGGATTGTAGCATACCCGGGAATGAGGTCAATCGGAATCAATGGGAAATGTTCCACTAATACTAACCAACAGCTACAGTTAAGAGCTGGGATGTTCAACCAGGGAGTTCTGGGTTTCCCCGGAGAGCAACAGCAGGCGAGGGAATCCTGCCTGGTAAGAACAGGGTCCGGGCCGGCCGGATCTATCTATTTTCATTCGTATAACCGACCAGAAACAAAACTGCGTTGTAGATCAAAGTGCAGATCGCAGCAAGCTGGACAGCAATTTTTTTTTTAAATTAAAATCTCACCCGACTTTTCACAACAAATATTGTCACCCGCCACTCAGGCAGAAGTTTCTGGACTGAAGAGGTCCGGGGCTATCCCACCAAGGGGGCGGCGGGGGGGGGAGCACGGGCGGGAAAACATTCACCGAAAAAGAGGATCTCTTATCTACAACAACACACCCCAAGAATACTCGGGGCTGGTCCAGAGGGTAGGATAGCCGATCAACCTGTACCCCAACCTCTATGTGCTTGCTCGAATTGAGTCCCGCCGGATTCAGTAGTGTTTGATCCCAAATAAATGTGCACAAGAGAACCGACCACCTCTTTAGGACAATGTAGACCCGAAGTTAAGCCCAGTGATTAGAGGAAAGGCACAAGATCGGAGCCAAGTGATCCAACGAGCGATGCTTCACCTCCCATGGGAAAATTCTTAGCTGTGGCTGAAATCGCGCCTATTGATGTAAATATTCACATATTTCTCTTTACTGAGTTATGAGTTTGAATGTATAAAAAACAAAAACAAAACACGTGGTGTAGTTGTTTATTTTGCAAAAAGGAGGGGAAAGTAGGTTTAATTTGTGAAAGCTGATTACTTTTTGGGGTGGAATGGGGGTGGGGGGCTGATCCTAAATGGTGGCCACGAGATTTCCTCGCGACAGAGTAGATTTGCAGAGCGTTCTGGTGTATGTTTGCTCAGAAGAAATTCGCCCTGATTTCGTTGGGCTCACAGGACCTCAACTTTAGGCCCGGGGACCCTCCGGATCAGTGAAAAATAGGTTCTGAGGTCTTTGTCGTAGATTCTTTTTAAACAACACCACAGAGGAGTATTGTTGTTTCTACAGTAAAAGTCATGGACTGTTTTCTTAGGCTGCGATCCATCCCGCCTTGGCCTCCTTGGAAGCAAGTTCCAAATCAATTTAAATCCACGTTTCCGTGTTTCTGGCCGGCAGAGCTAACGTGGCAGTGGGCGCCCCCCCCCCCCCGGGGGCCCCTAAAGAAGAAAGAGTGGAGAGGAGGAGTTTATCGGGCAGACAAAAGCAACCTCTGAAAAGGGAGGGGGACTGCGATTCAAATATGTGAGATCCGAAAGGCACTGGGAAAATTTGCTGTCAAAGAGACTTTTTCATTTTAGGCATTTGGACTGTGAAGGCAATGGGGTTCCCCTCCAAGGAGAGAGCCCTCGATCGAAATAAACTTTCTTGGAAGAAGGGAAATTCTTGGGAATCAAGGGGATTGCTTACACACAAGTAAATGCCTTTTGGGATCGAGGTGCCCGCCAGGGCTTTCTGGAGACCTAAGTCATGTGGAGTTGTTGTTCCGACCAATTTCTGGCTCTGGCAAAACTGAACTGCTCGCTTTCTTTATGCTCTGCTTGGTTCGGAAGAAGGATCTTTACAAACCCCAGTCAGAAGGCTGTCGTGTCTCTAATGAACGCCAGTACAATTTATTGGGTTCATGGAGGCTTTGGCCCGATTTAAGAGTCCTAAATAAAAGTGATCGAGAAAAGTCGAGTAGTAGCTCTGGAGTGTGGTCAGTTTCAGGGGAGTCGTTGCTTTGGGGAACATTTGCTGGGGTCATTTTTTCGTTATTGGAGGCATAAAGGGTGCGTCGACGGAATAATCACACACGGCTTTGCGAGTGGCGCTCACCCAACACTTCCTTAAACGGCTCTTGCGGGGAGGGGTTGCCACCCCTTCTACAGAGAGGTGCAGCGCGTCGAGAAATTCAATGGTTGCAGCTGTTAGGCATGGAGATGCGCGAATAGCCAGAGGGATCGCTGTTCTTCAGGGTTACAAGCACCGGGGTCTCCCCGACCGGTCCCAATCAACACTTCAAAAAGGGATCCCACGGAACTGAACGGGCAAGCGGTTAACTGTGGCTGCATCTCATCCGAGGGTCGGAATGCATTGAGGCAACCCGATCCCGAGTGAGAAACAGAGTTAAATCGATTAGGTTCCACCGACGCACCCAAGACAGCCTTGAGCTGTCCTTTGCTAGGCCAAATAGGGTTTGTGAATGAACTGAGGATAGAGAATAGATTGAACTTGTCCTTTTGTGACCCCCAAAGATGATTTGCCACGTGGTCGGTTCTTCAAGCTTTCCTTCGCTCACTGATCCATTCATTCATTGATTGAATCATTTATTCGTTTCAAATATTCATATGCCGCCTGGCCTTCTTTGCCTGGAGGCTGCTAACAGTGCAACAGTACATTGCTGGGGCGCAGTACATTGTCAGGATCAGTGCACTGCTAGGGTCACTTCCGAACTTGGTAGAACGGAGGCAAGATCATAGGTTTGAAGTCAACTAGTAAAGCGCCTCTGACAGCTACAGCGTTTCCACCGTGTTCTTACTATTTACACGATCTCATGAATTCAATTTAGGATGGCTTCTAGGGATGCCGCTGTTTCTGCCTTGGTTTTCACCATGGCATAGATAATGTCAGCAGGCTTGCCCCCAAAACTAGTAAGGAGAAGGTATTTCAGTAGCTGCCCATTAATGAATTCTCCAAAGGTTCAGTCATACCCCCCAGCCCACCAGGTGTAACGGTTAGAAAGCGGGGGACTAGGATCTGGGAAATCCAGGTTCGAATCCCTTCTCTGTCATGGAAACTCTCTGGGTGGGTAACCTTGGGCCGGTTACACAAAAGACATTAGCCTAACCCATCTTCCATGGTTGTTCTGAGGATAAAACGAAGGAAAAGAGAGAAAGAGAGAGGAAAAGATGGTAAGCCTCGTGGGGTCTTTGAGGGGGAGAAAGTAGGGATACACATGAAATTAAAAAAGTAAATATACTTTTTCTGGAAATAAGGCTTTGTTCAAACCAGTACCCGGTATCTGGTAGACCTGCCGAGGATTAGGATGCCAAACCCTTTCAAAGCCAAAGTTCTGCAACTTGCTTCGAATCTGTGGCTCATTCCGCACATGCAGAACAATGCACTTTCAAACTGCTTTCAGTGCTCTTTGAAGCTGTGCGGAATAGCAAAATCCACTTGCAAACAGTTGTGAAAGTGGTTTGAAAACACATTATTTTGCTTGTGCGGAAGGAGCCTGTGCCTAAATTGCGCTATTCATCTCATTAGTATCCTTTTCTTTTTCCTTTAAGAATGTGAAAGTGATATTCCAACTTTTCATCAATCCTGTGAGCGTTAAAGATGAAAAATTGTCCTTTCCCAGGTGAACTTCAATCCATAAACTTCATGGTTCAGAACTTCATGGTTCATGTGTCAGAGACAAGACTCCCGCCAGCCATTATGGGGCAGGGCTCTCATCTGTCTGTGTGTCTGTGCGTCTGCCTAAAGACGTGTACGATGAGAGCGAGAGAAACCCCAAATCATCCATATTGGACTCGACTATGCATCCAAAGTCACCGCTTTTGGGGGGGAGGGAGGGGGAGCGCACCTGGTGGAATCTCTCTCATTGAAACCGACCACTGAAAAGTGCCCACCAAATGAGACTTGGGTCGGCAGCTATGCGAATCTATTTCGCCAGACCATAAAATAGGGTATGGGATATGCTGCATTCCTGTGGGAAAGGGAGGTTACCTCCCTCCCCACCTTCTTCTCTTTTTTGATCGTGCCTCTCCGTCTTTCGGTTCCACTCCTTGTATTAAAAATACCGGTGGGCACTTCGCTTCGGAGGCGACCAGTCGCGCTCCCCCTCTCTCCGCAGCCCTCCCCAGCAGAGTTGCTGCGTCTAGGCTGGCTGGTGGCCCTAAGACAAATGGCCAGCCTGGGATGCCAGGTTAACATTGGCCACCATTTCTCTTTTAAAAACAAATATTAAAAATTAAAACCGCTTATTGCAGCAGAGCGCCCATCAGTAATAATGGTTGTTTACTTAAAACCCTTATTCTCCTTCTGAAATAAACACAACTAAAGGAGAGAAAAAAAGGAGGGGGAGGGAGAGAAGAAAACCCTTCAGCGATAACTCAGCTAGCAGGTCTCCGGCGCTGCCTGCCCCTCTGCAGAGGTTTTAGGTCGCGGGGTCCTGGAGCAGAGAAACAAAAAAGGCTCTCTTTGTTTAGCCTGGCAACGGTTCGTCTTCTGAAAATAAGTCTGAATGAAGAGTGTGTGTGTGTGTGTGTGTGTGTGTGTCTGTGTGTGTTGTCTGTCTAGCCCTCTATCGCATTCTTGTGCGCCGGAAACTCTTCCGGCCAGCCTGCTGGGCTGAATCCAAGGGGTCCACAGAGCGCCCCCAACCCAAGCTCTGGCCCGCGAGGCAGCCTGGAACTCTGGCCCGGCCCCCGCAGCTCCATCCATGCCCGGTGCACGGGCGTTTGGGCGCATGGAAGGGCTCACGATTGGCGCTTTGGGTAGGTACCCGGTACCAAGCGGGAGCCTCGACCCAGCAGTGGTGACGGGCTCCAGGGAGTCATTTCAACCACAAAAGAGAGCCATTTCTTTCATGATAGGAGAGGACCTCACTCGAAGGCAGTCAGTCAGTCAGTCAGTCAGTCAGTCAGTCAGTCAGTCAGTCAGTCAGTCAGTCAGTCAGGAAGACGGCCCGGCCTGGCATAGCCCCCTCTTGTCAGATCTCCGAAGCGAAGGGGAGGGAGCCCACCAAGGAAGACTCTGCAGAGGAAGAAGGCCCTGGCAAACCGCCTCTGCTTCTCGCTGGCCCGGAAAGCCCCTTGCTGGGATCGCCCCGAGTCAGCAGTGACTTGACAGGACTTAGCACACCCAGGGATGAGTTATATCTGAGCTCAAATGTCGGTACTTGGGGCTTTGCGTCAGGCTGGCAGGCACTACGCTTCGGACCCGGCGCTGACTCTTTCGGTGTCCCTCTATGGAGCCCCGCAGCCTTAGCCTAGGGGTCGATACAGCACCCCTGCTCCGCCCGGAGGCCATTTTCGCGGGGGGGGGGGCGGTAGGCAGCTGACACCCCCAGCCCGATCTGGGGCCTCCCGAAAGCCGGAGAAGGAGCGGGAGCTCAGTCCAGACCGCCAGCCCAGAGACCCGGCAGCTTATCGGCTCCGGTGGCCTTGGGGAGAAGAGGGCCCGGGGAGGGAGCGCTTCCTGACCGCCACCTATTTGCGGGATGCGCCTGTTGGGCTCCCAGAAAGTCAAGGGCCGGCCTGCGTTGGCACTGAAGGGCTCAGTCGCGCAGCGGCCCTGCCTGTGAGGGCGAATGTCTGCTCTTGGGGGCCGGTTTTCTCTGGCCATCCGCCAGCACAGAAGGGGCACTGCCAAAGCCCACCATTTCTGCTGTCTTCTTTGGGGTGGAGGAGGCTCTAAAGTATGTTCCGAAAAACACTCCTGGATGTGCCTTGAAACAGTCGGAGTCCCCTGGGGGAGGGGGGTGGCGCCCTTGAAACGATTCCCCTGGACCCAGGGAGGGGGCAGCAAAGGCACTTCTCCGCCCCCGCCCCCCGCCCCATTAGTATCTGGAGACACTTTCTCAGTCCCGGCGGCCGGGCGAGAGGGGGCCCAGCCGGCCCTTCCAGAGGGGCCTTGTTAATGATGGAGTTTCTCTGGGAGGTCTCGGCGACAGAGCGGGGACGGGGTGGGGGGAGATCCCGGCTCCAGGCCCGGCCAAGCGGTGATGCTGGCCACCTGGCCGAAACCAGAGACCCCGAACGGGTTTCGCCTTTGCTAATTGGCGTCTGATGAGGTTCCCAGGGAGGGAAGCCCAAGCCGGCCCTTGCGGGGAGAGCCCGAGGGCAGGGGCCCGATCCACCAACCAGTCAAGGTGGGAAAAGGACGACCCAAACGAGCAAGAATTGGCAGAGCGTTGCCTCCTGGGAGAGTTGCGAACATCTGAGGAGTTTCAATGGAGAAAAAACGGAGAAGGCTCGGGGGGGGGGGGCACACGGACATTTTAGACAGTCACACCTAAGGGATTGTAACAGGTCAGGTGGGAACAGAGCGGATACAGGAGTGCGGGCGGGGAATGCAGGGAAGCCGAAGCCCAGCTGTGCAACGGGGGGGGGGAGGGTGGATTAATCTCTTTCGGAACCCTCTCTGGGGCAGAAAGGCGGTAGAGAAACGTTGTAATGAACGCAGGCTGACAGATATTAACCAGGAGAAAACGTTGCCTTGTGCAAAGGGGGGCTGAGAACAGTGGAACGGATCAGCACTGGGTTCGGATTTCGGGTGGAGGTTGTGGTGGACCTCATTCATTCTTGCAAGAAGATCTTATTCTTGCACAGGATCCATCCTCCCAGGGCAGAGAGGCAGTGGGGATCGGTCTGGCCACAGTTCCGTTAGCAAAACCGAACCTCCGCGTCCTCTGAATAGAGGGCGCTGCGGAGAAAGTAGATAGGGGGCCGGAGGAAGGTCCCGGTCTTCCAGTGGGCAAATGGCGGACCGCCGTTGGAAACGAGGCGCCTACACTAGGTCGATCCTTGTTCATCGGGGTTCAACAGTAATTTCTTCTCCCTGACTTCAGACCAAAAACTGGCAGACCCGCGCCGGACTGGGCGCCTAGCTTTGGTACGCTCGCAGAAGTCTTCTGTACCCAGTCCAGGAAGCCAGAACTCCACTTCGCTAGTGTGCAAATCCTCCCCAAACAGGCTCAGGATCGCTTTCTGCGGTGGGCCAGCGACCTAAGGAGAAGGCTCTCCAGAGAATCCCACCCATGGATTCCTCAGATGGTTGGATGGGCGGGGAAGGAGCGCAGCTGATCCACGGATGTTCTCCTCCTCGAACTGAACTCTGGCATGGGTTTGCAGGCAAATTTCTGCTCACACTGAGGGATCCCTGCGAGTCAGAGGAGGATGTCTTTTCCCCAGAAAGCTATTATTAGAGCCCTCTGTAAATCGCAGCGACATCTGGGACACTGGTCCCCAACCCAGCCCCCAGGAAGCCGACGGCCAGAGGTCAAGAGAAGTGATGTGAAGACGCTTGCTGACTGGGTTCCCCGCCAACAGGGCTGCCCTGCGCTGAATCCTTTGTTGTTAAGCAGATCTCTTGAGAACTGGAGAAAACTGTTCAACTTCTGAAGGCGGAGGCCAGGGCTGGTCAATAGGAGACCAGACCTTTGGATTGTCCGCGGTTCCAGGCGATGAAAATGGCCTTGTATATTCACTATGACTGTCGAAGTGCCAGTCTTTGGCGTCACACTATTAAAACACACGCACACACGCGTACAAAGTGTGTGTGTGTGTGACTGTCTGTGTTGTTGACCTGTGTTGACACAGGTATTACAAACAATGACAACTCTGCAAATGTGCGCGGGCATGTGGGAGGGTTTCAATCCGGAGTTTATGCCTCAGCATGGATGGGTAAGGCTGGCCCGATCTCGTTAGCGCTTGGCTGCTATGTAGGGTCGCAGAGGCAGGCGATGGCACGACACCCTTTGCCTTGAAAGCCCTGCAAGGGTCACCTTATGCTGGTGGCAACTTGTCTGCCATTCCTCCACCTTATGGCTCAGCAAACCTCGGGGCTTGGCCAAGCTTTGCCCCTCTCTCCCTTCTGACGCCTAAATCGGCCCTCGTTTGAGATGGGGCCGTAATAACAGCTTAATGGGGCAGATCTCCGTTCTGCGTTTCCAGGACTGAGTACAGCAGCTACAATCTTGCCCAGGTCGGCGCTTCAATGCCGTGGAGGTTCACGGGGTCTAAGCAGGCCGACTGCAAGACTGCGACCTTGCAGGTCCTGTGAACTACTTTAGTGGGTGGGTAAAGCCTTAAAGGAGATGGGGATGGGAGGGAGTCTCACATTCAAAGTTATTCGCCTGTGTAGCTCACTGTGTGCACAACACAGGCACATTGTCTTCCTGTGTGAGCGAGGAAGAGAGAAAACTGTCAGGAACTATGAAAGTCAAACGCAATTTATTAATTTATGGTGATGAGGAATCCATTGACCCAGACTGATTTCAAGTCAGAGACGATAGCCTGGGTGGGGACCGGTGAAAGCAGGGAAGCTCTCCAGCTTTAGCAGGATCAGAAAGCAGCTTTTCCTGTAATAGTAAGAAGAGCCCCCACCAGCTGCTTAAAACATTCTGCTCCTGCCTGCTTATGCCCTGGGAAACAGACTCCTCCCTTACCTACAGGGGAAAGGAATGGGTTTCTCCCACTAACCATGTGACTCTCTTCTTTCTATTTCTGCGCCTTTCTCCCACTTGCTGCCAAATTTAAATTATGCAGGGAATGGAAATTGAAGGTCTTTTGAAAAGATTTTTTTATCCCAAAGGCCCAGATGTTGTCTAAGGACTTCTGGACTCTGGTGGCATTAATAGAGAGGTGAGGTATGAATAGCAAGACGGTTATAACTGTTATAAATTAATTTCTGTAATTATAATCTAAGATGGGGTGGAAAATTTAAAGCAAAGTAGGTGACTGGTGCTGAAAAAAATAACAAAGTTCTCTGCTCCCAAAGTGACATGATTTCCAGTATATTTTAGGATAAATATTTTAGTGCAGTTTTTTAAAAGTCTGAGCTAATATTTATCTCAGTAAACCCCTCTTTCTCCATTAACATCAGGAAGGATTAGTTAATGAAGTCTGGCCTCTTCCACAACCTTCTCCATCTGTCTAGCACCACATCTGTATTACCCTGAAGTTCTACAGTTTTGATTAACACAGTCTCTCTGTACTAAAATCATGATCAGCACTGAAAAAAATTCAAAACATGAGGTCCAGCAACATTTCTACCTCTAATACTGTTATTTGTGCCATACATAGGCCTAGGATTTGTTTTCCAGAGCAAGGTCAACATCCTAAGGAATCCTTTTTTGTCTCTGCAGTGTTCTACCACCCAGGATCAGGAACTTCCCAGGCAGGCTTGAGAATTTATCATGCTGGAATCCATCAATGTATAGCTGTGCCAGAATGCAGGAACCAAGGAGAAGTTCTCTTTTCCAGCTGGCAGGCTCAAGGCTATCAGTTGATTTCAGATTTCTAAATTCAGGTAACATCACCATGGAAGCTAGAGATACTACTGGGATTAATGTCAAGAACTGGAGTAGGCAATGGTTTTGTTTATTTTGGGGAGGGGGTGAGGCAGTAAAGCTATGGACTATCTATGGATGCATTTCAACCAGTTGGATTGTTAAAATCATATACCAGACACTGGGAGAAAAAGAAAAAACTGGTTTACTAATAGTCAGCAATGAATTCTCCTTTTTCTTCTTCCTTGCCTGACATATACCTCAGACCCATAACAGTTTTAGCAAATGCTTTCTCCCAGGTCTCTAAGTGGGAGAAATGTGTCCTGTGTACAGGACCATCAATTGATATGACTCTGTTTGATGTAAACATGGGCTAGGTGTTTTGGTTGGATAAGGTCCCTCTTCCAAAGTCTCCTGGGCATTTTTGTTGTTGCCAGGGTTGATAGAAACGATGCTCTTATTTTAGCTCTAGATGGCTACTATCTGTCTTGCTTGAAGCTTGGAAAAAGGAGCACTGACAGGTGGAGTAGGAGTCCCTCTGAATGTGCCTAGGCATGCATTTTATGAACACATCTGTTCTGCTTCCCAGGTGGTTATTTATGAACACATCCACTATTTTCTGGAATGCTGGCAGAAAATGCTGGAATGCTCAGCCATCACGCTTTTTAGTACACCTGAGCAATTGCATATGGAGCTTTCTAAAAATTCAGATTAATTAATCTGGATTAAGGGCCCAGAGTTGAGTCCTATGGTCTATTGCTTTTTTAAAAAAACTTCCTCAGATGCATGAAGTGTACATCCATTAGGCAGACACATTTATATGTGAAGCTCCAGGCAACTCCATTATGTAAGCCACTCTGGGACTTCTGTGTAGGGTGGGTATAAACGGAATAAACAAACAAACAAACAAACAAATAAACAAACAGACCCCTTCCCCTTTCTTTGAATTATAATAGATGTACATCTCATGCATCTGAGGGAGTGAGCTCTGATTGAAAATGATCGTTTATTAGTGTTTCATTACCACTGTTTGGTTGTGTTGCCAGCATACCTTTTTCAACATAAAGATGACAGGATATTTCAGAATTCATCTGCCATTTCTTGGACTGTCCTTGTTCTAGAATGCTCCGTTTGGGTCCTGGTACCTACCCAGTTCTGTCCCCAAGGCACTACAACCCAAGCAGAGCATTCCGGAACAAAGATGGTCCAAGAAATGGCGGATGAATTCTCAGATATCCTGTCCTTTATGGCCCCTTCCACACATGCAGAATAATGCGCTTTCAAACTATTTTCAATGCACTTAGCAGCTGGTTTTTACTATGCGGAATAGCATAACCCACCTGCAAACAATTGTGAAAGTGGATTGAAAGTGGGATGTTGTGTGGTTTCCCGACTTTATGGCCGTGTTCTAATAGCATTTTCTCCTGACATTTCGCTTGCATCTGTGGCTGGCATCTGAAGATCCTCTGAAGATGCCAGCCACAGATGCAGGGGAAACGCCAGGAGAAAATGCTACTAGAACAGGGCCATACAGCCTGGAAACCACACAACACCCCAGTGATTCCGGCAGTGAAAGCCTTGGACCGTAGATTGAAAGTGCATTATTCTGCATGTGCGGGAGGGGCCTTTATGTTGAAAGACGTATTGGGGGTGGGGGTGGGGGGTGGAACGATTCAGGGAAGGCGGGTGCAGCTGAAGTTCCCTACACCTTCCCACATCTACATATGCGGTAGATGTGTGTGTGTGTGTGTGTGTGTGGGGGGGCGTTAAGCTTAAGGTGGAGGGATTTGTTTTTAAAAAAATGTTCCCCTATATTAAAGGGGCGGGGGATGACCCAGCCAGGTCCCTGTCAGAAGACAACTAGCTCCGCAAGAAACTGCGCCCTTCCTTTGAGGCGCTGATCGTTTGTTGCTGTCCCCCTCCCAGCCCTCTGCCTCGGTCGGGTCCTTTCAACCCTCTCCGGACTTCTGCTCACCCAGCCTGCCGGGGGAATAGCCGAGCCGGCTCCTTTTGGCCGAACAGGAGCCCGCCTCTTTCCCCGGGACGCCGGGAGGCAGGTTTGCCAAGGGGGCGATGCTCTGCGAGCCCTCCTCCGGCATCACTTGGGCTGGATGAGGACGCCCCCTGGCCGTGCCGGCCACTTTCGGAGGGCGCTGGGCCGAGCCGTCGGGGCCTGCTGGAGGGCCCGGGTCACGTCTCCTGCCTGTCTGCAGCCGGCCGGGGTGGGGCCGGGGGTGGGGAGGGGTGGTGGAGGGAAAGAAGATCGCGGGCGGCCCAGGCGGGCGGTGACAATTTACGGCCTGTGTATCTTTGCTGGCTCCAGCTCCGGGCGAGGTAATGGATGGGTCTGCGGGCAGAGGCGAGCGGCGGCGGCGGGCCCGGCCAGGCTGCCTTGTATGGCGCTGCGCTGCCGTCTGGCCCCTAATCCGCCCGGCAGGCCATAAACTTCCCCGCTGAAATGCGCGGAGCGAGCACAGGCGGCTTTTAGGGATTGGGGCCAGAGAGCCGCTGACGGCCCCCTCCCACCCCCCACCCCTTTTAGGAGTCTCCCCGCCACAGCAGCTCCCTCCCGCCCTTCAGCCGCCGCCATTAAGGCAGCAGTGACATTTTATTGTGTATAAACTGTGAACTTGTTTGGCCATAAAAGTTCCAGAGGGTGAAAAGCAGATAGGAAAAAAAAAGGATGGGCGGGAGGGAGGATCTGTGTGACTGCGGGAGAAGCGACGTCTCATCCGATGGTTGTAAACCACGACGTCCCTTTTCTTTCTTTCTTTCTTTCTTTCTTTCTTTCTTTCTTTCTTTCTTTCTTTCTTTCTTTCTTTCTTTCTTTCTTTCTTTCTTTCTTTCTTTCTTTCTTTCTTTCTTTCTTTCGGACATTAATATAACAGCGGATTAACCCCCGAGTCAGCACCTCCGCAGCCTGGGTGCCAGAGTCTTCTTCGACTGTTGCCTGGATCGAGCAGATGGGAAGCCGCAGGGGGATGTCACCCTTCTTGCCTCTTAAGATCAGCTCCAGGGACCCTTCTTCTTGCCCTCAGTTTTTCACGGCCTCATGGATCGCCTCTTCAGTGGGGCGGTGGTCCCGCAGCCACCACCATGATCTGGTAACTCCGCCCCCCCCCCCCGCACTGGACACCGTGGTCTAGACTCCAGAGCCCGCCCTCCAACAGCATCCAGAGAAAAAGAGAAAGCTGCCCCCTCTCTCCCACGCATTTCCCCCTCCTTACACTTTCCCTGCCCCAGCTGCTATTTTCCTGCTTCGGGAAATATATGCTGAGGTAGACAGCCTCTGGACATGACTGTTTGACTTTTAACCGGCATGGGGAAGAGTCGTTGCTGGACGCAGTCCTCAAGAATTTGTCAGTCTAAATTGGGCAGGGAAGCGGGGGGGGGGGGGAGAAGCTAGCGGGGAAGCAACCGAGGGAACGGTCCAGAGACCCTACCGCCCCTTTGCGAGGACAGAGGCACAAGAGCGGTCCGCAATATCAAGAGAGTCCGGCAGGATTTAATGGGATTCACTCAATAGATGGTTGGGACTCGGCTCGGGACACGCACCTGCCGCGGTCGCTCTGGGCACGCCTTGGGAGAATCGTCACCCGCAGCAACAAATCGCCTCCTTGCAAAAGAGATCTTTCTCTTCCTAGAGTTTGGACTCGGGCTCTGGCGACCATCTATTCCGCCTCCCCCTTGAATGACCTCTTCTCTCTGGAAGGTCGAAAGACCTTAGCCTGATGGATTCCCCCTCTTGCTGAGCGGCATCTTCGGGCCCCGATTTTCTGCCACTGGCACCCTGTGAAACTTAAGAGGACCCCGTTTATCTAGATCCATCTAATTCACCCTCCTGGTTCTCAAAGAGGCCAGCTGGAAGTCTCTGAGCCACTTACAAGCGGGGCAGGAAAGAGTTAGCACGCTCCCCCCTCACCCCCAGGTTCCCACCATTTCAAATTCATTTCGAGGTTTATTGCTTCTGAACGTGGAGGTTCCATTTCGCTTAGTCCTCGACAGACCCACCATCCATGAATGTGTCTAGCCATTAATCTGTGGCAGCGAGTTATTCGTTTAAATGATGCGACTTGGAAAAGAAGGCTACCTCTGCCTGTTCTGATCTTACTGTCGATCTGTTTTCATGGGAGCATCATCAGGAGTTTGTGTATTAGGAAAACGGAAGGAAAATCTCCTAGCTGTGCTCTGTACACCAGTTAGGATTTTAGATGTCGCCCTTTTGCTCTTCTTCGTGATCTAAAATGCAATAAATGCTTCAGCCATACTACTATAATGAAGCAAAAGAAGACACTTATGCCACTCCCGCCCCGTCCCGCCCTGAACGTACAATGCACCCCCTCCTTGAGAAGTGCTGGCCTGCCAATCACGCTGCGCTGATGCGGGTCCGACTGTTTAAGTCCTGCCTACCCCTGTGTGACTCGTTGGATGCCAAAGGATGATCTTATTTTGATCTCAATCCAATTATAGGTGAAGCACTAGGAAAGGTGGGATATACTTCAGAACATCCTCAAATATATAGACGAAGTTAATGAGGATCCCAGCCCTAATCATACTTAGACTGTAAAACTATAGCCGCTTGCCCCACTAACCAGAGTAGTAAGCAAGGCCCACTAACACAGTGGCACTTACTACTGAAGAAACATGCATAGCTAGAATACTTAGACTGAGACCCAGTGTGCAGTACTGGTTAAAGTGCTGGGCTAGGAGCTGGGAGACCTGGGCTGGAATGTCCACTTGGTGGGTGACTTGACTCAGTTTCAGAAACTCTCTTGTTTGCTGAAACGGTAAAGCCATTTCGTTTTGCTTTTAAATAAGGGAGGGGGATGGTGCTGATTGCTCTTCAGCTTCTCAAATATTTGGAAAACACTTTGGAGACTCTTATGCAGTCACACCAGGCTATAAATTGATCAAAGATTTATTCCTCCATCACACAAAAAATGCTATTAAGGTTTGCTGTGCCCCAGTCTGTGGGAAAATAATTTCCTTGATTGATTTCCCCCCAAAGACCCTGAGAAGGTCTCTCTCCTCCGTTATGAACAGTCTGGTCTTTCCTGTCTTCCGGATATGGGCGGGGGGGGGGGGGAGAGGAAGACCTCCGGAGAAATGTATTTTCCATCTTGAATCTCACTTTGTGTCTTTTCCATAGTAAACTTTAAAAAATCCATCCGGAAAAGAAATCCAGAATCATTCTTGTGGGTTATCTTCCTCTATCAGGTTTTTTTTTTTCACACCAGTGGCCAATATTATATTTTTGGAAGAAAGATGAATCAAAGAACAACCAAAACACTATAGCATGGAAAGAAATTGGATATGAAGAATGCAGGAAAAGAATTCAGCAGGACTGATGACTTTTGCTGTATAGTTTGGCTAGGTCAGGGTCACAATCACAGCATGCTTATGAATGCATTTCATAGAGATAGAATTCACATTTGGCAAGAAAGTTGAAGAGCCTTCAGAACTTTGGGTAATCCAGAGCATGGCTGATCAGGAGCTTATATTTACAGAGCATGTGCCTACACTACATATTTGCACTGATTTTATAGCAGCTTAGCTGTTAAGGTTTCCTCCAGAGAATCCTGGGAATTGTAGTTTTGATGAGGATGCTGAGGTTTCTCTCCTTGAGTTTCCTAGTACCCCCACCCCCATTAACTACACTTCCCTGAGGTGGAATGAGATAACCAGGGCTCAAACAGCAGGTCATGACAGCAGAGCCATTTGTTTACTTTTAGGTCTGCCCCAGGTCGCACAATAAGCAAGAGACAGAATGGTGTAGTGGTTGGGGGGTCAGACTAGGAGGGGGGGGTTCAAGTTCAAGTTCCCCTCCAGCAACAGGAGGGTCTACAACCACAAAAATATATTGTGATTTGGTAAGCAGAGGAACACATCTGAGCAAGTATACAAACTTGTAATTAAATTGGATGGCACAGCATCAAAAATCTTTCAGGTTGCCTTCTCCTGAAGTAGCTCACTTTGAAGAACAGTTGGAGTCATACGTTGCTTTTCTCAACCATAAGGAGCAGCGACATAGCACATGGGACAAGCACTGAAAGTGTGTCCCCTGCCCCCCTGGACTGCTGAAGTGGGACAGTGGAGACCAGGGGGTGCCAAGCACTGGCGTTCCTGCCTAGGGATGTGGGGTACCCCTTGTCCCCGGGCGCATTGATTGAGGTCACGTGGGGGGTGCCAAAACATCCTCCTACACAGTGAGGGATTGAGCAAGCCCTAGCAAGCAGGCGCTGAAGCAGCCGACTGCTCCCAGTGCCTGTCGTAGCCCCGCCCACTCTGTACGGTGGCCTGGAGTGTCCAGGGGCAGGGGAGAAGTCCCACTGGGCTCCCAGGAGCAGGACTGGGGAGCTCCGCCTCCCCTCCCTCTAACCCAGCATGGCTTATTCGCCTTAAATGAAGCGTAGCATTACTCAGAAGCCTTCTCCCCGGCAGCCGGGCGCCGGCAGGCACGGAAAAAGGCCAGCAGGGAGCCCAGAAGCAGCAGCAGAACTGAAGATGCTGCTGACGTTTGTTTGGTAAACCTTCAGATGGGGTGTGACTTGTGAGAGATTTCCAGGCTTAAAGGTTAATTCCCCTTGCACGGGTTTGGAGCTGTTTCTCAGGCTAGCTGCCTACCTCACAGGGTTGGTGTGAGGACACAATTCGAGAGAGGAGTGAGTGGGGAGAGAGCCATGCACCTGTCTTTGCTAGGGGCTGAGTAGGAGGTGATTTGTGAGAGATGATGCTAGGATGTTTGCTTTGGGTAAACCTTCCCAGATGGGGTGTGACTTGTGAGAAGATTTACATGCTTAAAGAGTTGAATTCCCCTTGCACTGGCTTGGGAGCCTAGCTTTCTCAGGGCCCCCTAGGCAGCCTACCTCACAGGAGATTGGTGGCTGAGGACACAAATTAAAGGGAAAGTGGTGCAGGGAGGGAGCCATGTATGTTTTGCTTTGGGGAGTAGGAGGTGATTTGCTGAGGAGATGATGCTGATGTTTGCTTGAAATGTAAAACCTTCCTTCAGATGGGGGGGTCATTTGTGAGAGATCTACATGCTTACAAGTTCATTCCCCCTTTGCACTGGCTTGGAGCTGTTTTCTCAGGCTAGCAGCCTACCTCCTAGGAGTTGGTCAGCTGAGGGACACAATTAGGAAAGTGGTGGGGAGAGGAATGCCATGTGGTTGTTTTGGCTGGGGGTAGGGAGGTGATTTTGGTGAGAGATGATGCTGATGTTTGGCTTGGTAAAACCTTCAGATGGGGAGTGACTTGGCAGAGAGATTTACATGCTTAAGAAGTTAGTGGAATTCCCACTTACTGCAACGGTTTGGAGCTGTTTCTCAGGGCTAAGCAGCCTACCCTCACAGGGGTTGGTGTGGGAGGGAATGTCACAATTAGAGAGAGAAGTGGTGGGAGGGAGCCATGTATGTTTTAACAGAAGCTGGGGGTAGGAGGTGATTTGTGAGAGGATGATGCTGATGTTTGCCAATGGTAAACCTTGCCTTCCAGGATGGGGGGGGGTGACTTTTAGTGAGAGATTTACATGCTTAAAAGTTAATTCCCCTTGCACGGGTTTGGAGCTGTTTCTCAGGCTAGCAGCCTACCTCACAGGGTTGGTGTGAGGACACAATTAGGAAAGAGAGTTGGTGGGGAGAAAGCCATGTATGTTTTGCTGGTGGTGGGAGGTGTTTTGTGAGCTGGTGCAAAAAATCATTGTTTGGTCGTTGTGGGGGAGGGTGGTCGTCGAAGAAACAAAGAAAGACATTGTGCGAAGGAAGGAAGAGACAGACAGACAGACAAGACAAATGGGAAGGAAGGAAGACAGAGAGAAAGATGTGCATATACTTTGCAGGAGGGAAGGAAGGGAAGGAAGAGAAAGGAAGGAAGGAAGAGAAAGAGAGAAAGAATGAGTATGGGAAGGAAGGAAGACAGAGGAGTCTTAATGGAAGGAAGGAAGAGAAAGGAGGAAAGAAAGACAAAAAGAAAGACAAAAAGACTGGGGTGGCAAAATCTGAGTGGCAGGGGAGCAACCCTACTCCTTAACTGAAAGGGCTTGGCTCCTGAGGTTGCTCAGCCCTGCATGCCCCCTGATTCTGCCACCCCAGTGCAGCCTCCACACCCCTTCCTCATGGAAGCTGCACTGGGTCATGGACCATGGTGGCTGCACTGAGGCAGCCATTTCCAGATAGTGAATTCCAGGCAGGGAAATCCTCAGGAGTCTGAGGATTCCCTCACTTGGAATCTGGCACCCCAGCACAGCCTCCATGACAGTGAGGAAGGGCTGTGGAAGCCATGCTGGGTGGCAAAATCAGGACGGGATGGGTGGCTTTGCCTTGGCCCTGCTTAAGGAGTGCCCAGGGTTCAAGCCCTCCTGTTCCCTCACTTCACCTATGGTAAGGAGTCTCAAAGTGGCTTACAAACTCCTTCTTTCCCTGTTTCCACAACAGACAACTTGTGAAGTAGATGGAACTGAGAGAATTCCGAGAGAACAGTGACTGGCCCAAGATCACCCTGCAGGCTTCATGTGAAAGAGTGGGGAAAGAGACCTGGTTCTCCAGGTTAGACTCTACTACTCTAAACCACTGCATCACTCTGGCTCTCATCATCCTGCTGAGCCATCTGGAGTTACTTGGTCTGCAGGCACTTCACTAGGGCAGGGACCTTGTTTTTTCCTGCCTTCTGTCTGTGGCACACCATGGTTTGAATTGGGTTAATGCAGGTGCTGATATGTTGATCGCTGCTGGCCAGGTGGTTTTCTCCCACTTTATTATTTTAATGCACTTATACCTACCTGCTCTGACCTGGATAGGCAAGGCTAGCCTGATCTCATTAGATCTTGGAAGCTAAGGTGGGTTGTCTCTAGTTAGTATTTGGCTGGAAGACCACCAAGGAAGTCCAGAAGTGCTACGCAGAGGCAGGTAATTGCAAACCACCTCTGAATGTCTCTTGCCTTGAAAAGCTCACAGGATCACCATGATTGGTCTGTGACTTGGCAACACTTTCCACCACCATCAAAATCTACTCTATAGATATAATCTCATATGCAGTAACATTTATGATCATAATATTTCACACACAATAGTCTCAGTCATTCTTTATGATCAGTCATCATTTTTTTCTCACATTATGGGTGGGGTATGTGGGGTTTAGCATAAGAGACAGTGCTTAATTCAAGCTGATTTAGATTGCAATTCTATGCTGATTCAAAAGGAAATAAATCCCCTTGACCACACTGAGTTTAACACTGAGTTTATTTCCAAATAAGCAAACATAGAATTCTCATATATTTTACAATGATAGGTGGCTGTTTCATGGAGATCAAAAGCTCCACAATGTAGGACTACCAAAAGCAACAGTATGTAATTCTGCAAACCTAGGGTAAACTCCAGATTTGTACAAACCCCCTCATTGCCCAGCTTTTGTGGATGTTAAAATCAATTTTGTATAAACCGGTATTTTTATAAGGTACCCTGGCCATGTTATTCTCCTATGATGATAAGGGCTATTATCACAGTAATTCTTTCTTGAGTTCCACAGTCCTTTGCTCAAAGTAAAGGTACTTCTCATAGTACACAACAAAGCTTTCCCATAAATCTTGTGCTTATTATCTCTTTCTTTCCCACTGTTTATTTGCCGGAGAACATTTTCACCCTGCTTTTGGTTACCCAACTTCCAAAGCATGCTTTTTAAAAATCTGAGCTTAAAGTTTGAACTGTTAAATCACTCCAATGAATCAATAAAAGGCTTCAGAATCCCAGCTGCTCATGAGTGACTTTTGGATCATACTTTAGGAGCTCATGAGCCTGGTTCATCGGTTGGTATTTGGACAGCCAAAGGTTACATAGTCCTCTGCAAAGCCTCAGTCATAATAACCCAGTGAAGGGCCACCTGCTCAAATCAAAACACAGACCGTGTCCAACTTTACACAGAGAAATATAAACAATACAGAGAGGTTTATTCCCCCTTTCCCCCTTCACTCCAAATATTTCCATCTTCATATGACAGCTAGGGTTCAGACGAAAGGCTTGTAAAGCTGGAGGGACTGAGGTTGTTCTCATTGACTAGGCCTGTGACCCATCAATCACACAGCATCTCCTCATTTGGAAACATTGGAAACCCAATGAGGTCCTTGACTCAGTGGCTGAAAGCAATGGAGGGAGCATATTCCAGGGCAAGGAGGTATGACAAATATTCATAATTGACATGCCAGCACAAGCAATTGGACAGATGAAAGGTTTTAAGCCAACAGCCTCCCAAAGTACAGGGAATTCTGGCAAGGATGAAAATCTACATTTGTTTGCAAGGAACATAATACTCTTTAATAGTGCTAGGTGATGAGGGCTGATCAGTTATCCCACCACAGATATCCAAAGTCTGCCCTTTAAACTGAAAATCTGTACCATTTGTTTACTTATTTCTTCATACATTTGCTTTGAGAATTAAACTTACTTTAGCTCCAAACTTGGAAAAAGGAGAATCCATCTCTGTTTCCCTAATCACCTCTAATGTGATTTCTTCCCATATCCCAGTATATTTTCAGATTGCTCTTCTTTCTTTTCAAGCAGGATTGCCATTTTAAAAAGTCCCAGCGAGCAGAACACTAGCACATCAGATAGAAAGACTGTAGGCTAGTCAGCTCCCTGCTAGTTTCCTAACTTCAAATTTAATATGGAGATATTCAGATTTGAAGTCTGAAGTGGTACAGTCTGTCATTTTAAGACTTTATCACCCTAGTGATATTTGTGGAGCGGGGGGCGGGGGCCGGGGGGGGGGACCTCATAACAACGAAACCTTGTGGGAAGAAAACCCCAAAACCCATCAGAGGCCCTTTCCCTGCTGCTTCTCTGCTCCAGATCATTCCTTCCCAAAGTAGCCCTTTCTTTTCTTTTCTTTTTAAAAAAGGCTATCCGTATACATAATGGAATGTCTGAAGACGAACCCCCAGCCAATGGGTGTGCAGGTCTCACAACTTTCCATCCCAACCCCACCCACCTTTCCCAAACCAGGAGCCTCCACAGTCCACCCCTTCTTGAGCCCATTTTATTTTAATTTAAAATGGGCTTTAGTGCTAGGCAATATATAATTGCATGAGCCAGCATTTAACATGGGTTTTAACTCCAAGAATATCAGCTTAATTGGCTTGTTTGTTATCTACATTTATGGATTTGAAAAACGTAATGCAGATTTCCACTTGTGTTCAGAGGCATGTGTGTATACAGATGGGTCAGATTTCTTATCAGCATCTGCTGTGTTACAATGACAGCAGCAGCAGCACCAGTACCTTCCCCAGGACAATGGTTCCAACAACTAATTCTTTGTATATATAGAGTGAGACTAATGTAATCTCACTGTGTCCCTTTTCTGCCTTTACTCACACTACTGTGACATGCTGTCCTGATGGTTTCCATATTTTTTTCCACAATGACTCCCAAATGTTTTTCCCAATCAGCACACTCGCGGGTTGTTCCATTTAACACGTAATTCTTAGATCAATTTCTTTGTGGACAAATTACTTTATGTTTGCCTAGAGTGAAGTGGATTTACCATATGTGGAGCAGCTTACTGTAAGGATGCAGATCTTTCTGAAATGGCTGATTTAACCCTGCTTGGTTTGCTCTGCATCTAATTGTAGCATTGGCCAGTAAAAGCTGGACAATTATATCAGGCGCTTTTGCTCAATAGGTTTGCCAGATGCTAAAGCCGACACCTCTGGCCATTGTTCATTTGTATATTAATCAACTAAAATTCACACAACTAATCTTGGCCAGTTAAAAAAGAAATCTGGGAAGTCAAATGAAATGTGTCTAAAGTTTAGCTGAGCAATTGAAGCAGATAACCCAAAAACTGAATTGCAACCAGAGACCTTGTCAGCCTAAAATATGTGGTAGAACATAAGCAGTTCTAAGGAGAAAGACTAATCTTCAGTCTGGACTTTCTTCCATTTCACCTCTGTCTAATGTTATCTTTCTATCTAATTATTTATTCTCTCATTTTATAAAGGAGTCAAGGTTTTTAAAAAAGAATCTTTTCGTAAGATTTTTTGATTCCTCAGAGCACCCGTCTTCCACGCACTCTGTGTGACAGTGGTAATTGCCTGTCCTGACTAATATCCTTAGTTGATTTTTGAAGTGATTGGATGTACTTAACAGTTTGACAGAATTACTTCAAACTGTAGCCACTCAATGATTGAAATGACAAGCATTTTATAACAGTGTTGCATATGTTGCACTACCCACTGTTCCGAATTGGAGGACTTTGAATAAACAAAATTGGCCAACAAAGAGTAAGAATGAGGTCTGGCCAATGTGGAAACAAAAGAGAACATAATTGAACAACACAATCTAGATATGAAACTATGGATGCCTTTTAAGGGGGCAGGGGGAAATTGACCACACCCTCTATATTTCAGACTCCATCTGACTATTTCTCTGAAGTACCTATTATATTGGTACCTAAAATGGCACCATAGTGTTAAGTATAAGGCAAAGCACAGACAACAGGAAATATATTTAGTTCTTTAGTTCTAGGATGTTTCTTTGCTTCAGATGTGGAACAACAATGCTGTACGTGGTCATCTGGAAGGCTCTCTTGAAGTTAAACTTGAAAGCTCCTAAACACATTCTTCTAAAGTCACCGAAGTTGGACAATCACATATCCCGCATGGGTGTCTGGTGGTGGTGGTGGTGGTTAAGGGGCGCTTGCCCTGCTGGCATCTTAAATTCACCAGAATAAAATCTGAAGTCAGTCAGGTGATCCACAGGTATAAATAATAGACTTTTCTTCAATGATTTCTGCAGATACCCTTGGGTACTGGCAGTGGGGAATTCTCAACCTCAGTTTATCAAAAGTGTTGGATTGCAATGAATTAGCAGACTGAATCATAGGGCAGAGATGTGAGGGAGTTTTGTAGAACTTCACTAAAAATGAATTTACACTAAATATAGGAACAGCAAACTCTATCTATGCAAGTGCTCAGACTGGGTGTCTGTGCAGTCTATATGTCCCTGTGTGTCTGTCTCTTCTTTTTTGCTGGCAGAAGAGAGATCTTTCCAGAAGCTCATCATGTGATTCAAGGCATTTGACTTCGGCAATTAACTCTTGCTTGCTTGAATGAAGCAGGCGCTTGTAAAGCCACTTTAGTACAGAATACTTCCCCTCCCCTCAAAAAATAATAAAAGATGATAAATCCAAACAGAGAAGTGATACAACTGGGGGTTTAACCACAAAAGATAGTGTTAGAGTCAGAATAATTTTTCAGCTAATAGAGGGGGAGGCATATATTCCATCAGTTCTCTGTTCTTGCTAAAGACACTAATTTGGCCCCCATGCCTTCCCCAAGGGTCCTATGTCCCCCAGGAGCAGCATTTCAAGGAGATCAGCTGGTTGCTGGGGAGGGGAGGCAGGCAGGACAGTTCTGTTTTGCTGGCAAAAGGACATTCTGTTGGTGGAAAATGCAGCTGAATCCAACCTATAGTTTCTTCGTGGCAGATTTTCTATTTGAACAAAGGGAACAGCTGACAGGAAAATCTATTCATAGAGTGCATTTTACAAATTCTTGCTGTTTGAGGAAATTATACCAACTTTCTGGGGAAAGGAAGTTCCTCAACAGGCTTTAACTGCAAAATGGACCCAGAATCGTCAGCTTCAGTGGAACCTCAGTGAAACTATAATCTCAAAAATGGTTCTGCAAAACCACCCAATTTTCTTCAGAAATGTAATCCACCAGGGATCTTTGGGGTTTTTTTTTTGTATGCTGTTGCCTAAGGAGGATATTCCAAGGCATTCTTTGAATGGTTCAATAGCCATCTTCTTATCTCCAGTGCGGAAGTGGTTTATGCCTCCCGTTTTCTAATTTTAATTGATGCATATCACAGATATTAATGATGAAATAAAGGAACATCCAAGTGCAAATGCAGATGTGCCTGTTGATAGCCTTGGAGCAGGCTTTGACAAGGCTAGAATGAAATGAATAGTTTTTTAAAAAATCTTGTTTTGAAGCATATTTCTTTCTCGGATTGTCTGAGAAGGAAATTAATAATTGTAAAGAAAGATAACACCATCAGAAGGGAACCAAGAAAGCGCTGCTGAGAATTACCTTGGCTGCCGTTGCTGCCTGGGAGCAGGCAGGGAGAGGGCAAGCTCGGCGTCAGCATCCAGTCCAGCAATTCTGCTGCCAGCGCGAGCATATGATGTAGGTGGAGAGGGTGGTATAAGGGCAGGCCAGGCCTTCCCGTGCCTCTCTTCCATTTGAGCTTCCTTCAGCCAGCATACCAATAAACAGGCTGTGACCAAATTTTATTCCACACAAGGTGGTTGTCTGTGTTGTCTTTGTTAGAGATTGCTAACAGCTGCCATTGATTTTACCAAAGGATAACATTTTTAGTTGACAAATGTTACAGCAATTCATGGAAAACCTAAATCCAGGAAAATTGCAATTTGCCCCTTCTGAAACAGTATAAGACTTATCCTTCATGAAGATGTTGGCTATAAAGATACACAATTGATTTTTTTGTTGAATAATAGGAAAATAATATTTTCAATAACATCCATGTTTAAAGGGAAAAATGTGGAAGTGTTTGCCCTGCTCTGGCTGGTCACAGAAAGTCCAATGCACAGCACTTAACGACAGTTCAAATGTTAGGATTACAGTGTTTGACAGTCATTCATTAATTGGGAGAGGTGCAGTGGTTTCAGCAAAAGGCATTATCATATTTTTAAAGGTCAAATGAATCACCTTTAAGCTCATGGAAAGGTAAACACACTGAAGCTTATGTGTAACTTTTTGGAGTTTATGAGAGATTCTGGCGCTCAGAATACAAAGAGCCTCCATAAATCCCACTTCCGTACAACCGTCAAACTCCTTTGGGAGCTGTACTCCTATTCAGGGCAATTTCCCCTGGAAGTATTATTAGGAAATATTAAATCATGTCAAAGTATAAACCCCTGTAGGTAACATACTTTTACAAGAGACTATTTCCTGCTAGCAAAATGTTACCATGTTTAAAAGGAAGAGAGGAATGGAAGGAACTAGAGACATCTGAAGTGGTACATATATAGTGCCAGCTTGATATTACAGAAATAAAGTTGTTGTGGATGAAAAAATGAACCATGTTGACTTGGAGCTGATGTTTTATTATTTATATAAGCTCATTGTAAATATTTGTCATCCTTTAGATGACTTACCAGTAACCGTGCAGGGAAATAAATGTTTTTTAAAAACCTTTTCACAAAGTGCTTGAATTATAGTTTTTATTCCCTCAGTCATACCATAATGAAACCCTCCTGGGTGTAGAGACACCTTTACAAGAGTGATTGCTGTTATAGAACTACATGGAAACAGCTTTACAATCAAGAGCTCTTAATGCAAAGAGCTCTTAATTCAAAAAATCCAATATGTGGCTGGTGCAACATTATCCCAAGGAGCGCCTTTTATTATATATATATATTCTAGCTTTCCCTACGGGCACATTCAGAGTGAATTATTACTGATGGGCAGATCTCCCAAACAGCTTGAAGTTTAGCTCTGGCTAGGATGAACAGTTCTCAGACCAAATGCTTGGCTGGAAGTAATCTGAATTTTTCAGCTATCCCAAGTGGGAACAAATCTGGGTCTGAGGGCATTTCTACAAGGCCCTCGTTTTAGGAATTTTTAGTTTTGTTTCTGCTACAAGCATCAAACGTACATGAAAATAAGAAATGCTCTGTTGCATCAAGGCAAACCTTGTCCGTCTTTGGAAACAAAACATACATGTATGAGATTATTCACTCTAAATGCAACTTTAAGGATAAAAATTGTAGTTTTTCTATCTAAAGCAAACAATGGACAGTATAGAAAAGCAAGAAAAGAAATTGTCCAATTCTGTTTTTCCATGGAAATCTGCTGCATGAGAATGAAGGAATGGAATTGTAATGAGAAACTCACCTGTGGGAATTACATATATTTATTTTCAATCTTCTTCAGTTGGAAACTGTGATCTATTGAGGGTTTTTTTTGCATGATTACAATATAGCTACTCTGTAGTTCTTTTATGACACAAGATACCTTACCAGTGTTTGTATTACCACTAGACCTACTGGTGCCACTCACCATTATCCCTTTCCATCCCTGTTTCCAGTCACTATATTTTATCCCTTTTGTATGGGTCATCTTTGGACAGATGCTACAGGTGTATTCTTCTGAAGCAAGAGGCCCCTTTTGCTAGTGGAAGAGCTTCTTGTGTCAGAAGGTTTTTTGCCCTGGAGGAAGATGCTGCTGTTAGTTCAGTAGAATGGTAGAATATGGTCCTATGCCACATTGCTTTGGACATTGTCTAGCAGTCTCCCTTGAGTAGTAATGAGGAGGTGCAATAAATATAGTAAATCAATATTGATGCGTGATCATCAATCTGCTCTGAACTTTTGTTAGAGTCCGTAGCCTACTCACTACATTTTTTGATCCATAGCCAACTTGCCAATAGTAGTTCTTAAGCAGCTCTTCAGTTCTTTATTTGACATCTCCTACCTAGGAAACCACCATTTGGGGAATCCTGTACTACTCTATTGAAAGTCTTCTTCTCCACAAGCTAAATGCCTGTAAATCCTAAGATTATCTTTTACTTTTAATTCTGTTTCCCATTCATAGGTATTCATATTGCTATGAAATAATTCATTTGAAAAATCAGGTGGTTTTGTTTTGCCCCCCTCTCCCATCTTTTTTTTCCAGGCCTGGGATTTGTCCAGAATTGAGTGGAAAGACCACCAAGTAGTCTCATCAGCAGAGCACTAATTGTGGTCATTTATTATAGTCACTTATCTGATAACAGCTCTGTTATCTATGATAGTTTTACAGAGCTCAAATCCACCAGGCTTTTGCACCAGTGTATAAACATGGTGCCGTGGGGGCAAAGTGTCTGTTACTTACTGTCAACACTTGCTGTCAGAGAAAGGCCGATCGACAGCTTATATGAAGTAACTATGAGTTTAATAAGCTCCAGTGAAAGCTACAGCGTAAACAAGGCATCAGGACTGTTTGGCTTGCTGGGCCTCTTAAACAAACACAGGTGACTGAGAAGTACAAACAACACTGGATTAGAGCTTATCATTGGGATAGCAATTGTGCTGTTAAGGCAAATTTCACAGAGCAGTGAGAGTTTCATGAGCCATAACTACTTGGAGGGGGAACACGCAGGGTGTAAAGAGATGAAACGTGGGATTGGATCTAAACTCAGCATGTCTTTTTTTAAAAGAAGTTGTGGGGGCACCTGATATAGATTGGGGCCAAGGCTCAGGGCCAAGGAAGACTTGCATTTTCCCTCAGTCCCCTCTGTAATTTGCCATGTAGACCTAGAGAGAAAACAGTACTAAGTAGCAATGTGGTGTTGCACATGGCTACTATAATATACAAGGAGAAACTTCACAGTGGCTTTAGATCACAGACAAGGATCTGATTCACATGAAGTGGTAGATAGATGACTCCCTAGTGGACCAAGATGAAAGAGAATGCACGTGGCAACATGCATCCATTTTGTTGCCACCAGTCTGTAGTGATCTATTTTACCAGGCAATGGCATTCCATGCTGATCTACAACTGTGAAAAGCAGTGCTTTTTGAGCTGTGACCAGCTCCCTTTGTTTACTTAATTTATTGTCTGCCTTTGTCACTGAGACTCAATGCAGATTACACAGTGCAAGGATCCAGTACAGGCAAAATCTCTCCTTCTTAGACTTATTGCTGAGTGAGGTGATAAAAAATTTAAGGGTCACATGGAATAACTTCCCTTGCAATTCATTGTCAAATATTAAAGTGCCATTACAAGAAGCGGGGGCAGATGTAATAGTAGAAGAGCAAGTGCCTCTCATTTTTTGGCATCTGGAATGTGGTGTGTGCGTGTGGGGAATATAAGGCTTCATTTTCATCAAAAATTATATCATTTGGAAGAGGAAGAATACTCTGATGTGAGTGGCTACTGAAGGAAAACAATGCTGCTGATTTAATTTCAAATACTTATTTTTTTATTCAGAAAAAATGGCTGAAAGCTTGTGTCGTCCCCTGCCACCACCTCGCCCAGGTATCCTGCTTGCCAGGGTGAAGGCTGAGAGTTTCCATGGTAGGGTGGGGATTCGAATCTAAGTTTCCCAAATCCTAATATGACACTTTAACCACAACATCCTGGCTTTCATTGTTTATAGTATGTGTAAAGCAACAAAATGTGGGTTCTTCTAGCTATAAATATTAATTGCATACTTTCACAGCGTAACTTTCTTCTTTTTATGCTAATTAATTAATTTTGAATTTTTTTTGGATTAATGAATATTTTATTAATGTGATTGCAGATATGAACCAGTGCTGGTTTAGAAATGCTGAAATTTGCTGAAATGCATCTCTCATGCTGCCAAGGTGGTATTCATAAAGCCTCAGACCTCCTTTATTAACCTTGCTTTGAGAGTGTAATTGATGTAAAGTAGACATGTTTCTTTGAAAGTGACATTGCCAACTTAGTAAGAAAAAAAAGCAATAGCATTAAACACCCATTAGGTGTTAGGTGCATTGGTGTGTTAACAGTTGATAGTTTGCATGAATTACCTCATTAGCTGCTAGACTAATGAGCTGTTAGACCAGGGAGCACATTCATTCTCATCATGGTTATTAACTGAATAGTCAGTTTCTGTTCTTGATGAACTGAGAGCCTTACCTTATATCAAAAGGGCTGATTGCTGGTGGCTTTTCATTTGGAGAAGAAGAAAAGTTTGGATTTATCTCCCACCTTTCTCTCCTATAAGGAGATCCAAAGTGGCTTTCCTTCCGCTCCCCACAACAGACACCTTGTGAGGTAGGTGGGGTTGAGAATGTTCCAAAGAACTGTGACTAGCCCAACTGTAACTATCAGACCTCTTGTGTAGGAGCAGGAAAACAAATCCAGATGAGAGTCCACCACTTATGTGGAGGAGTGAGGAATCATGTGGAAGAGCAAGGAATCAAACCTAGATTTCCAGAACAGAACCCACCTGCTCTTAACCACTATGCTGGCTCACAGAAGGAGGTTTTTCAACTGAATTGGACTTTTGGTCCATCTAGCTCAGCACTGTCCACTCTCACTGGCAGCATTCTCAGGCAGACAAGGGTCTTTTCAGGGTCTATGACACATTACCCCTTAGCTAGAGATGCCAAGGAGTGAACATGGGACTATCTAACTGTAAATCAGGTGTCCTGCCACTGAGCTATAGCCTCTCCTCATTTAATAAATATTCAGTACTAGTTCAATTTAGGTCATGGTTCTAAGGAATATCCCTTGATCATTTTGCACAAGGGTTTGCAGAAATGATAACATTGGTATAGAACTGTTTAGAATTACTTTTGAATGTTCCAGTGTAAATAAGATTCTGTTTTAGAAGTCTTCTGAAATCTCATCCTTTATCTCAGTCATTATTATCATTTCACTGAGAAAACAAGCTGGAGGGGAAGGTGCCATTTTTATTCCATGCTCTCAAGAATAATAGATACCAAGGCCTGAACCTTCAAAAGACCCATAAGCACCTGCCCGTTTCAAGGTTTCTATTTCCATAAAGCACGGGCACTCCTGGCCTCATTTTTCCAAAGGACACGCTGGCCTACTGTTGGAACTTGCAACCATATCTTCTGGAATCCTTCTGGCTACAAAGAATGGATTCATCATAAATACTGCTTGTGCATATAGTAGAAGATATGAGAAGATTTTTGATGCCCCTCAATCAAAAAACTTGCAGAGGAGCTGAGCTTCTCTAGAGTGGGATCATGGGTTTACTCTGGATTAACTCACAAGATACACTTGCTGGAGGGAAGTAAGCAATGTCCCTCTTTGGGTATTCTTATCTCACTTGACTTCTGCATCTGCAGTCTTTGATCAACTTGATTTCCAAATGCTGAGAGAGCAGAGGAGAGGCAGATTGTGCTGGGTCTGGCTCTCAGTTTCATGGTCCCTTAAAATATTCACGGGTTCCTGCTATGTGCTCAGTCTTGCTAGTTGCTGATGTCAGCCAATGAAGAGCTGGTGCTGAGATTATGTGAAACAATCTTTTTTTTTTTTAAGACAGATCTGATTCTTTTTGATGGTTTGAAGTCTCATTACCACTAAAACTACTAGGCCAGAAATAAAACTGCATATAAATAATAGATCGCCTCTCAGGTCCGATTAAAATCTATTAAAATCTTCCCTCGGGAAACTCCTATTTAGTTCTTTGAACTTTGATGCAGTCCTGAGCTATTAAGTGGCACATTCTACACTTATTATTCACCCTGTGCTACTCACAAAAAGTCAATGTTTAAAGAGTTTCATTAAAATAACACTGTTGGTCAAAAGTACATGACAAAATAACTGAAACTCACTCTTTACCCTCCTCCCTTATAAATCTCTAGGAAGCAGTGGAAGACCTCAAAAGCTTGATTATTTATTTAGCTTGGGAAGCAATGCAGCCAGTTAGTGGAGAGTTTCAGAGGGAAGAGACATGGCTTTCCTATCAACTCTTGTGCTCACAGTCCACACCAGTTTTGTCAAGTTAATTTTTCTTTTCTTAAATCACGCCCCCCCCCCCCCATTATAAATAATTTCCAAAACCAGCACAAAACTTTTCCTCAGATTTTAGTTCAGTATATAAAACAGGACAGGTTGTGAATGTTTTCTACTAAGGTGGACAAGGTTCATGATCGCTTTCTTACTACAAATGAAGGGGTACAGAGCACAAAGAGTTCTGTGGACCACAAAGGATCTTGACTGTACCACTCTTTTAAAAGAAGTGGACCAGTTCATGAGTGATAAGTCTATCAACAGCTGTCAGCTATGTTATTTAAATGGTGAGAGGCAGCATACCTCTGAATAAGATATTCTGGGAACAATTAATGGGGATTGGCTTGGCTGTCACTTTCATGCTTTTCATGACAAACTGTTTACAGAAATTTCAATTTTTATCTATTTTGAATTTTTCAACTTTCCAAATCACAGATATTATCATTTAGGTGTATTGGAAAAATGACGTGTTAAAATATTGCCTTGGACAGTGTCTAGAATTTTCTTTGTGTGTATGTGTATACATGCAAAGAGGATGATTTTTCCCAATTCCCTCCCTCCAAACTATTCCTAAGGGGTCCATCTCTTAAAAGTAGCATTTGGGAGGATATTTTGGACTGCCATGGGAGGTGGGATCAGCAGAATTTGCTTCTCTCTCTCTATCTGCAGGAACTGTGGGTGGAATCCAAGTAATTAAATCTGGTAAACTTAGAAAGTTGCTATTTAACATTAGTATTAAGATTTACCTTTTAAAAAATCAGAAAAATGTGAAATTGTTTAAAGTTCAGAAAATCAAATTCAAATCCTGAAATTTTGTCAAAGTTGGAAAGTGTGTGGAATTTAGTTTCATCATAAACTAAACTGCTAAAAATAATAGTAAGCAGTCTTAAACCAAACTGTGTGTGCGTATGTACACAAGAACACAACACACACACATGCAAAGCACCTTAGGGTAACTCTGATGTCTCCTTTGAACTCATATTAAGTTCAGTCTAGTGTCAAAGGGAAACACACCCAGAACTCTCTGGGAGATTATGATAAACAGTCCTGATGTTTTGCAGCTGGGCTCATCATCTGTGCCTTTTGCAATAAAATTTTATGAAGCATTCAGACTTCCAGCTGGTTGTATTCACTGGGAGATGGTTTTCTATCACTACAGCAGTCTATTGCGTACCTGTAGCATTATCTCACATCCCTGCCCCAATTTTCCTACTGTATTCTTTCCAATTTGACAACAAATAATCCAAAATACCTTATGCTTTATTCTACAGATAAAGTTCCAAATGAAATGGGATCCTTCTCAGTGAATAATGTTACCATTTCCAGATTTCCAAAGAGATGTTTCAAAAACTTTCCTTCGTTGTATCTCTGATGTTGAAGAAAGTTGTGTTCCATGCTGGATGGGAAGTGATGAAATACTGCTAACTCTTATTAATTCAAAAGTATTAAAATTGCTGAAGATATTCACATATTCAAATTAGATACATTTCTTCATTTGTTGAAATGTACGCCCTTTCATCTATCCATCTGGATAACCACATATTTTCAAGCAGAAAAAAAATCTGAGTCAAGCACAACGTTGAGGGCCAAACCACATTTCACACGCTGTATATTTAAAATTCAACAGCTGCTTCTTCTGGGGAAGACCAGCTGTGGAAAGAGCTGATTTCCATTATTAATCAAAATTTTATATCCTGTTTTTTTGGCCTGCCATTCTACCAAGCAGTTAACAACTATGAAGAGTTTAAAACAATACTCTAAAACAAATACAACATTCAAGCAAACCTCAAACCAACAAACAATAAAACAAACCCCAAGGTTGAGCAAAGGAGGAAACAAAGAATCTAAACAAATGATAAATATTAAAATTGGTTAATATTATGAATATGCTTTTGGAAAAGAATCTTCACATCCAAATTCTTGAAGGCTAGGGAAAGACGGAGCTGAGCATGTCTCCCCAGAGAGAGAGAGGGAGTTTGGTGTTTTTAGTAGGGGGACTGAGCATGCTCACTGAGGTGCCCACTGGATCTTTTAAAGGTGAAAGAACACCTAGCAAAGATATCTACAGAAGATCTGTGATATAGGAGAGAAAGGAGATGCTCAGAGACTGCAGTTCCAAAATACCTAGTATTTTAATGATAAGAACCAGCCCCTTGAGCTAGTAACTAGTGTAGTCCTTTTAGAATCAGAATAGTACCATCATTTAAGTCATCTTGTCTTAATAACCAGGCATCTGCTTTTTCTCGCAGTTGTTATTTTCAAACCTTTTTCAAAGGCAGCCTCACACGGAGCATGTAATTGTAGTAGAGCAACCTGAAGGTCACCTGAGCATGCATCACTATATCTAGATTGTTTTCTCCAGGAATGGGTGCAGCTGCTCTATTAGTATTCCTGGTCACAGACAACTTTTGTCCATTCAGGATCACGACTGAGACCAGGAGCATACCCAGCCTAGTCTGGAAACTCAGGGGACAGTGCAGCTTGATTTGACACATGCTGCATGCTAATGTCAAATCTGACTGTATCCACCAAAACATTTGCTTTAGCTTGTTCATCTAACTGATTCCAGGCACTGGTTCCCTAGTATTAGATGGAAGGAAGAGACTAAAGTCAGTATTCTTATCTTTATTTGGTGCTGCATTTGTAAGCTATCTCGAGTTTTTGGAATAAAGCAGGATTTAAACATTTTAAATACATTAATAAATTTGCACATCTTATTTTTTTTGAAGCTCTGACTAAAAGCATAAAGCTGTGTTATCCAAGTATGAACCTGCACAATAGCCATGAGATCGTGTCAAGTATTTGCCTGCTTCTGTATCTGTTCTAGACTGGTTCTAGTTTTTCAGGGATGCGGACATGGTGCTTGCACGATCATGCCCATATGTGTAATATCATGTGCTGCTTTATTCAGAAGTTATGACTCAAGCAGAGAATAAGCACAGAGCTTAATGAGAGCCAAGGCTCAACCTGGCATCTATTTCCAATGCCACCTTAACTGGCAGAACTGCATGCTACATAGGGTTGCCAACTCCGAGTTGAGAAATTCCTAAATGTTTGGGGGTGGAGCCTGGGAAGGACAGGGTTTGGGGAAAGGAAGGACCTCAGTGAGGTATAATTCCATAGAGTCCACCCTCCAGAGCAGCCTGTGTGGACTTTGCTTTGAGGCTGTGTGGGCTTTGCTTTAAAGGGAGAGACTGGCTTGGAGAGAAAGAAAGCCTGCTTCATTTTTTTATTTCACAGTATTTTTTTTACCAAAAATTGCAACATTCATTATTAAAGGGGGAAAAATCATTATTAAAGAAAAAAAATGCAAAACAAACCAGCAGAAACACCTTCAAATCAGCCAAGGAAACAAAAAGTGGAGGAAAGTTTATGCTTGAGGGAAATAATGCCTTCACCTGGCACTGAAAATATCAAGAAGCTCAGTGGAGTAAGACAGATGAAGGGAGGGCAGCATATAGCTGGGATGTCAGAGCATAGACAATTAGGGCCAAATATTTATAATGTTCTAAAAAGCTGACACTTACAGACCGGCTTCTTTGATTCTGTATTTTGCTCCAGCAACCCAGGGCTGATGCTTTGCATTCAAGAACCTGGTTGATTGCTGGCTGATTTCCAATATTCGGAGGACAGCAAACTTACATTTAGATCTGCTTGAGAAATCTGCACAGTGTTGCATCAGAATCCTCTTGAGGTTGCCTCTGCATTTTTGCTGTTTTATAATAAAGTCACCTTGAAAGATTAAACTTAGAAAGAAAAGGAAGACACCATGTCAAGCCCTTTCATTGTGTATTTACTAGTGGTCTGTCTGGGCACAAGGACATGTCTGAAATAAATTAAAACGTTATTGGAGGGGAGGGGTTGGTCTCCTCCAAGCAGAATTTTTTAGGAACCTTCAGAGAAGAAATAATATTTAGAAAGTGCTTGAAATAAAATTCCCCTCTCATTCATGGCCCAGAACATATCTAAAATAACTGCATTTATGTCACCACAATTAAATAACTGCACATTTGCTGTGAAAGCCCTTACTGTTAGCTGAACTTGAACACGTTTAATTTTTTTTACTTTCACTAGAAATTATAATGTAAGAAGGTGAAACACTTCTTATTGGGTTTCTTTTGCCACACATGCTAAATTAATATAGAGGGACATAAAATCATATATGCTAGCCCCAACCTCCTTGAATCTAGTGGATGGGCTGTAATATCTTCATGGGTATAAAAACAGATGCAGATTGGCCTTTCTCTGTCATTGGAAAGGGTGAAAAAGCAACATTGTTGATTCTGCCTACAAAGCCAGTGTGTGTACATTTGCATGGGTTTGTATGGGAAAGTGCAAACCTTTCACTAAATGCATGATGGTCAAAGGTTGGGCATACATCTCTACTGCATACCTTTGTGATGAAATTTATGAATTAGCCTCTACTGAGGCATGTCCAGTACGTTCCCTGTGATGCTTCCCTTTCATGCAGACAGCAAGTATTAGTTTTATGGAAGTGGAATTTTCATGTTCATTCTTAGAAAACTGGAAGAGAAGATGTGCTTAAGATACAGTGGCGTAGCGCCAAGGGGAACAGGTGTGTGTGCATGACGCACCGAGTGTGTGCTGGTGCGGGGGCGTGGTGGGGTGGTGGTGGAGGGGGTGTTCCATGGGCGTTCCATGGGTGTTCCGGGGCAGGGGCAGGCGGGGGTGGGGGCGTAGCAGGGGCACAGAATGCACGCCTGCCTTGGGCGCAGTTCCCCCTCGCTCTGGCCCTGTTAAGATAACACAGTCTTAAAGACTCTGGGGTTGTGTGCTCAAGTACCAATGAGTTAAACTAGAACTCAAGTACCAATGAGTTCTAAACTAGATATGAAAACAGCCTGAGATTGAAAGATTTGTGTGAGATGTCTTCTCTGAAATACCAGTGATACTGTAAGCATGCTGAGTTTATCCAAAGCATAGAGAAGCAGAATATTCCTTGAACATGCCCAGTGAGCACAAGGGTGAGAAGGAATAGCAGAAGCTAGAGTGAAATAAAGTCTGTTCATTATGCAGTCTACCAGCTGAGATGATTGGGCAAGTGAAGTGTCCTGTTTAGAAAAATAAAACTATTTCCTCAGGACACATTCATTTTCCCACAATACTTTTTCTTTTCCTCGACTGTTTCTGCACCATCCTCTAGCCTGCTAGAGGCATATTGATGAGGCATATTGATGATTCTAGACAATCGGGAACCACATAGAGAAGAGGAAGAGTTCATGACATTGAACAGGAAATCAGATTTAGCTGTGTGGTAGTATCACAAATGTACAGAGCATGAGAAGGTTTTTAGAACATGTCCAGGAAAATTGTGAATGTTTTGTCTCAGCCCTAAAGCTAAATTTTTTCTAGGAAAACTCAAGTTCATTGGCTTTCTTTCACTCTCTTTGGTATTGTCCTTTTCAATCTTTCCCCATTGTAACTTAATGCCTATACATATTTGGAGTGTCTCATCTCTTTTGGGGGATATCCAGTGGTGGGATTCAAATAATTTAACAACTGGTTCCAGTGGTGGAATTCAAGTAATTTAACAACTGTTTATTTACAAGCATCATTTTAACAACCGGTTCTACCGAAGTGGTACAAACCTGCAGAATCTCACCACTGGGGATATCTATATCATATCTAAATACAAGTCCGGTCTTTCTTAGGGACACATTTCTGTTGGTTTATGGTCAATTCCCCACTTAAATTTTAAAATAGTTTAAACCAAGTTTTTTTTAAAAAACTGCACCTTTTAATTGGGGTTTCAACCTCCCCACGTCAGATTTATTCTGCGAAGGATGCAGGGCTACGTGGAGTTCTGTGAATCTAGCACTCCCCACAGCAAATTGATCTCCGTTTTTTCTTCCCCCTGATTGGCTGGCGTGCTGTGCTGGGGCGGCTACTTAAGCGCCCGGCGACCGCTGATTGGTCGTCATGATTTATGTCACACTCCAGGGCGGGAAATAAGTGAGGATTAGTCTCTCGCTCCTCCCCTCTAGGCTGAAAAGAAGCGTGGTAAAGGAAAAAGTTATAGTTCCAACGAGGTACGGCAAAAATGCAGAATAAGGGGGGAGACGAGTGACAGAACCAGGAAGAAACCCCCTTCGTCGCTCAAGCAGTGAGGAGGTATGCCTGAAACCTCTTTTTTTCCACGTGAGTACCACGCGATTAATTGTGAATGGGAATTAGACCCACGTGTGTGTTAAGTGCCATTAAGTCACATCTGACTCATGGCAACCCTATTAATTAATGACCTCCAAAACATCCTATTGTTAACAGCTTTGCTCAGGACTTGCAAACTGGGAGCTGTGGCCTCCTTTATTCAGTCAATCCATCTCATGTTGAGTCTTCCTCTTCCCCCACTGCCTTCAACATCTCCTAGCATTATTGTATTTTCCAGTGATTTTTAAAATCTTTTTATAATGTGATCAAAGTATGATAGCCTCAGTGTAGTCAGTTTTGCATCTAATTCAGGCTTGATTTGATCTAGAACCCACTTCTTTGACTTTTTGTCAGTCTACAGTATCTATAAAACTCTCTTCTAACCCCATGTTTCAAATTAACCAACTTCTTTCTTCCTATCTGTTTTCTTCTTTGTTCAACTTTCACACCCATATCATATCATATTGGACCACTCCAGTCTTGGCCCATCTACCCTGGTTTCCAATTTGCTTCTGTGCACAATTCAAGGTGCTGAGGTTGACCTTCAAAGCCCTATATGGTTTGGGACCAACATACCTGAAATACCTGTGCCTTTATGAACCTGCCCAAACACTATGGTGATATTCAGGGCCCTGCTTTGGGTGCTTTTGCTTTTGGAGGTTTGGCATGAAGCAACCTTGGAGAGGGTCTTTTCCATCGTGGAATCAAAGCTCTGGAACTCTCTCCCCAAGGAGATTGATCTGCCTCCTTCTTTTGCCATCTTCTCCCAGCACATGAAGATTTTTTGTTTGATTCGGCATTTCCCTAGTGACTCCTCCTTCTAACCAATGCTTTGGTTATTGTTTTTCATAAGTTTGCTCTGTTTTTAATTGTTTTATCATTGCAGGTTTTTTTAGGGGGTTGGTTTTAATGGTGTTAAGATGTAATTTTGTTATGTAGGTTTTAATTTGTTAGCTGCCTTGGTGGCTCATGTGAGGACAGAAAGACAGAAAGTAAGTTTTATAAAACAAGCAAATACACAAGTAAATAAATGAATACTACTCTCCCTCAGAATGAGTAGAGAGCAAACATTCCCTCTGTTATTGTTCAACACTCATATTTTTAGTGGTTTTTATCCTTCATTTTTTGCTGTGTAGATTCATTTCGTTCATATGTACAAGGCATACAGATTTTTATGTACAATGTGTATTCTATTTATATCCACAATATCCATCATTTGTACCTGTGATATGTTTATATTGTGCAATGTTAATTAACGGAAGCAGAAATCATGTTTATCAAGGTATGCCTTTTAAGAGAAGCATTTGATGTGGGGGAAAATGGAAGATGGAATAGAAATAAATAATTTCAACTTTGATTTGCTCAAGGGAGAAATGAAACCCAAGAAGATTGGTTAAAAAACAGCAAAGTTGAGCAATTCAAAAGCATCTTTAGTCGGAAATCAGCCTGGATTGTGGTTTATAAAAGTACCCTCAGAGACTGGTGTCAGCATGACTGGTTCTTCTTCATGAGAAGAAAAAATGGGCTATAAGTTACATCTAAACTGTTTTCATTCTCTAAATCCTGGTCAGTTGCAAATCTACTTCTGCTAAAGCAATTGAAGTCATGCATGCAAGTGAGGAGTGTAAGTAAATATAAAACAGGAAATAGATTCAGGTCTCTAACCTCTTATTAATATGAAAGTTGCCAAGTAAAGTGAATAAATATTGCTGGATAAAGATGACAGGAAGTAACAGGAAGTATGAGGCAACATTGGTCACTGGAAAGGAGAAGAGTGTTTGTGCTAAAAGCTTCCAAGTCTGAGCCAAAAAAAGAAAAAGACCCCTCCCCCCATAATAAAATAGTAAATCACATTATATGGATTAAGATCCTGCCACTTATAGAGCTAGCGTAATGCTATCCTAGTTTTCATTTGCTTGTGGACTGATGGGCCATTCCTGTAATTCACAAACAGGAGAAGTGGAAAAGAAATACAGACTGAGCTGCCTATGTCAAGACACACTAAGGCCCACTCCGCATGGGGCCAAAAACCGTCCCCCAGGCGCGATAAAAACACAGTTCCGGGGGAGCATTTTGCATGGCTGCTGCCTCTGAAACGAGGCAGCACTCTGCTCCCCCCCAAACTGGTGGGGAAATGGTGTTTTTGAAACTCACTCAATGAGTGAGTTTTTTCAAAAACACCATTTTGCACTTGGTGCTGAGCTAATGTCACCAGATGGGAGGCGCCACTTTTAGGCGCGTCTTGTTTTTTTAAAAAAACTTACCTTCTTGCCCTGCGCAGCTCCGCATGGCCACAGGGGTGTGTTTCCTTGTCCCTGTGGAGCTGCACAGGGCAAGTAGGTAAGTTTTTTAAAAACAAGATGTGCCTCGGTGCGGAGGCGCCTCCGTGGGCTGCAGTAGCTCCAGGACTGCCTGCATGGAAGCATGCGAACTGCCCCAGGTATACTGGTGTGTAGCCGCTTCACTGAACCGTGTGGAAAGGGCCTAAGTTGCAGCTCAGAAAGGCCTTAGGGCCAAGTTGCATGAGAGGCTCAGGAAGCAGTGATGGCAGTGGGGGATATGTACTGGGCCTTTGACCTTGAAGGAGAGAGAGTTTGTGCCATTTTGCTGTGGATTACACCATCCCAAGTAAACCCTAACTGTATCCATAAGCTCCACCAGGAAAAAAAAGGACAGGCTTTTTATTTTCTTTTCATCATTTTGGTGCCTCTAAAAAGCAGTCTGGAGGGCCTCATTTTTAACCGATGATACCTTATTTCTGTGGAGGAATGGGTTAAATCTCCAGGTTCCCTTGATTAGGGTTACTAACATCCAGGAGAGGCCTGGAGTTCTTCTGGAATTACAACTGATCTCCAGACTACAGAGATCAGTTCCCTTGTTGGAGGAAATGGCAGCTTCAGAGGGCAGATTAGATGGCATCCCCTCCCCGGTCTCCGGCCTCCCCAAGCACTGCTCACAAACCTCCAGGGACTTCCCAAGCCACAGTTGGCAACCATAGCCATTATCTAGTTTACATGGATTCCCACTGAAGCTGTTTTTCATAACTAAATTATATGTTGTGTCTTGCATAGATCCCCATCATTGTACACAGTTTGGCTCTCATTTTAAAGATGCCTTTGGACCTCTCATAAGTGCTGAACATGGGGCAGAACATTCTTTCATCATGAAAAACTACCACCTTCTCTCCATCTTCCTACCTCCTGACACTTTTGGAATGGGGAAAACTGGAGAGAGAGGCCTTTTCCGCACGGGCCATGCGGGCGTCCCTGCACTGGCAGGAATTCTGCCGGTGCAGGGGTGGGGGCCGTTAGCACAGAAGCATGTGAGTGGCCCCCGCAGAGGCCGGCGCGAGAGAGGCGGCTCCGCACGGAGCTGCCTCTTCCCCGTCCCTCTCCCACTCACCTTGTCGCCTTCGTCGCCCTGCTGGCCTCCTAAGACCTGCCCACGCTGCCCTCTGACCTCCAGGGGTCGGAGGACAGCGAGGGAGGGTCTTCAGAGGCCAGCAGGGCGCCGAAGGCGATGAGGTGAGTGGGAGAGGGACGGGGAAAACAGCGCATTCCCGGCGGTGCCTGACGCCGCCCTGGGGGAGGGAGAGGGGAGCCAGGTCGGCGCTGCTGCGTTTTTGCACCGCCTGTGCGAACGGCTCCCTGGGGACGGCGTTTTTGCCGTCCCCAGGGCGCCGTTTATGGCCCGTGCGGAAAGGGCCATTGAGAGAGAGAGAGAGAGAGAGAGAGAGAGAGAGAGAGAGAGAGAGAGAGAGAGAGAGAAGGCGGGAGATGCTTCTATGGGATGCCAGGGCTGGCAATTATTTTTGGGGTTGTGTCACTTATGTGCTAAGTTTTAAATCAGCCCTTCCCCCACTTTCCAATTTGCTTTGTGGAATTCAAGTGGTTTATCTCCTTCTTAAGAGGTGAACCTCTGCTTAGTGCCACTTTTTCATGGCTTCTCTAAGCAAATGTTTAGCCCTGCTTGACTCTGTATTGATTATTAGCATTAAGCAAACATCTGGTTTTCATTACAAATAGTAGCAGACCAGAGAGGGGTGCTGTACTGGGCGGTGCGGTCACTTAACAGCCATCAAGGCTGGCTATAAAGAAAATTTAACATATCCTGTAATTACAGACTGCAGAGCACAAAGGGATCTGCAGATCTGATTTCAGAACAGAAGAAAATGTTTATTGTATCTGCTGCACACATTTATTTACTCGGTAATTGCTGGGCTTTTGAAACATGGCCTGCTGAAGAGGTTAGTCCTCCTTTTGCTTACAAGAAGAACTTTCCTGTTTAAGTTAGGAAACCCGAGGAAGGCTCCTGGTCAGAAGGGCCTGTTTAATGCTTTTTCAAGTGAGGTTTTGGTATAACCATCACCAGTGGATGTACTGTAGAAATATAAATTTGATCTTTGACAAAGCTGACATAAGCAGTATGTACAACCCAGAGAGAACCTGAGTTTGCTTTTCATCAATGGAAGATTGCAACATTAAGAGATGAATTACATGTGTGAATGAGCTATCAACCCAGCCTGCCATATCATTCAATGTCACCGCAAAAGGAACCATAATGCAGTTTGCTGCTGGCCAGCAAACCCTGGGTAATCAAACCTGCATGTGTGGACCAGTTTTCTGATTTTTTCAAACTGAAATAGATTATCAGAACAAAGCATAGCCAGTGGCTAGTGGGGGACGTCTGATCTATTTTTACTCAAAACTGTAGCAAAGAGATGGTAAATAAAGTCTTCACCATAGTTGCTTTGCTCAAGAGGCTGATGGTGTAGAGCCGTTGACTCTAATATGGAGAACTTGGTTTGACTCCTCCACATGAGTGGTGGACTCTTATCTGATGAACTGAATTCCCCCCACTCCTACATATGAAGCCTGCTGGGTGTCCTTGGGCTAGTCATAGTTCTTCAGAACTCTCTCAGCTCCATCTACCTCACAAGGTGTCTGTTGTGGGGAGAAGAAGGGAAGGAATTTGTAAGCTGCTTTGAGACTCCTTACAGGAGAGAAAGGTGGGGTATAAATTCAAACTCTTCTTCATCTTCTTCTGCTGAAGATGTCAGTGCCAACTTAACTCAGTGAAAAACATTTTAATTGGCTGCTTCAATATGCAGTATACTTCTATACTTCAGTACAAAAATTTAATTGTTCTGGATGCTGCAACTTGAATCAGGATGCTTTGCAGTTGGGTTAAGCAGAAGAGGTGCTTGCTTCTGTGTGTTCATAGGAATTTGAATTCTCTTGTTTGTTATTACTATAAAGTTAGTAATATCTGCAGAGAAAATGAATATGTATATTAATCAACACAGCTCACTCTCCTTCCAGTATGTTTTTCACCTGCAGAAAACAATCACCAGTTCACCTTGCCTTCTGCTTGCAGAGAACCAATTTTTCAATGGACCATTCAGCTCTTTGTGAGCCGCCTGACCCTGTTCATTTGGTTACTTTAGATGATGAAAACTGCACAGTACACGACAGTGCAATCAACAGTATTTCATACATGTATAATGGGAGCCCATGGGAGGCCTAATTTCCCTATTCTCTCATAGATATGTTGTTTCTGCTTGCTGCTTGGCAGCCAGGCATATACATAAACAGTGAGAAAATTAATTGATCAGCTAGTGATTATAAATAAACATTGTATATTGTTATGAAAAGATAAAAAGGTGGTGGTTTTAGAAATTAGCCTGCTCAAGCCTTCAGCATGAACATAAAACCACCTTGCTGGATCATCCAGTCTAGCATCCTGTCTCATGCAAAGGCTGATCAAGTACTACAAACAGCCATCAGGAATAGTGGCTAAGGCTGTCCTCCATTATGTTTTCTAGCTCTGGTTTTCAGAGGTTTACCACCTCTGAACATGGAAGTTACTTTAAGTCATCATGGCCAGTAGCCACTGATGTATCCCTCCTTCAGGAATTAACCTCCTATTAAAGCCAACTATGTTTCTGGTAATCGAGCCATCCTCTGGCAGTTATTTCCACAGTTTACTAGTTTATTGAGTTAAGAAATACTTCCTTTTGCCCACCATGAATCCATTGGCCATGAACTTCAGCGAGTGCCCTCAGGTCCTAGTATATTGAGAGAAGGAGAAAAAGTTCTCTCTATCAATTTTTTTCTGACCCGTGACTAATTTTTATAAACCTCTGTCATATCCCTATTCAGTCATCTTTTTTTTTCTACACTGAAAAGTCTGAGAGTTCTTAAAATCCTAAACACGAAGACCTTTTAGGGATGGCAAAGGATTTTAAATTATCCCCCCTTTTTGTGATTTATTGCAGGTCACCAGATTTCAACAATATTAGCAATAACAAGAATAGTACTAATACCTCACCAATCCAGTATCTGAATGAGGAACAAAATGGAATAGCCAGTTAATGTAATTATATATGTTTCTAGGAATGACTGCCAAATAAAATTGCACTTCTCTAAAATTAATCTTTCCCAATGAATCTTGCGTCCCTGATGTTAGGTACTATTTTCTCATTCATCTCTGGCTTCTTAAAATCCAGTTTCTCCAAACAAAACAATCGTGTTCTTCCATTGCAGCCTGTCCATGAAATGGGCTGTTGATACATTTATTAGGTGTGTAATTTGCTATTTTTAGGAGACTGAAGAGAAACAGCACAGCTCACTTTTTCATTTTTATAACTGTTGTATCATTATTTGTCCATTCAAAATATTATCGCAATTTAAAATACATTACTCAGGACGAAGCAAAAATCTTTCCGACTGTAATTTTGCTGTCCTTACATCTGTTTGGGGGATCTTTATACAGCAATTATATAGACATTCCATGTCAATTAGCCTATTTATTAATTATTCTAGCATGGACTCCCAACCTTTATGACCAGATAATGTTTGGGCCAATAGATACTGTAAATGTGATAATCTTCTTGATGAATACAACAAGGCATCCTATTTTTATGAGCTAATACTGATTTACCACCATAGCAATATGCTTTTTACTTTTCCAGTCCATTGGTTCAGCTATCCACTGTTTTTATCTCTAACAAAGAGACCCTCAAGGGTCTTCAAAAGATCTTGCTACTTGAGATTCTTAAAAAGCAAAAACAAAACAAAGCTGGAGACACAAAGGACTGAACTTTCAGCATGCAAACGATGTGCTCTGCCACTGAACTGTGGTGCCTCTCCTAAGAGCTTTTAAGGGAATCCCTGGAAAACAGAAACTGGATCCTGCTAGGGTGGACTGGGCCATTATGGCTACTGGGAATAATCCTGGTGAACGAATAGTCTGGTGGGATTATATGGTTGGGGAGAACAAGAGACTGGGCCAGCTGAGCATGAACTGCCACTGAGCAAAGGCATTGCATGGCCACTGCTATGGTTGATTCAGATGAGGCAAATGGCTGATGCCATTGGCTCAGCACCACTGCTGCTGGGCTCAGTTGAATTGCTTGGCTGCCACCATGCTGAGTGAACCAGCATAGTGGTGATGCTGCAGCAAGCTAGATTTCACATGTGACTTTAGCCAGGTTTCCATCCATTAGGGACATGATGGGAGACAAGGCATGGCAGGTATGGGTAATTTCCAGGGCCATTTTGGCTTCCCAATCTACCCCTGGATTCCACAGATCTATTCTGCTAATGGTAGTGTCTTCCCCAGAGCCCTTGCATTGGTGGAAGGCACATTGTGCTGGGGGAAGTTGCTCCCATTAGAAGCAGGGTTTAGCTCAGTTTGTTTTCCTTGTGCCTATTTGCATGTTATATTTACTGTAATTTGTACATGATGAGCCGGTGATTGGTTACAATGTTTGGTCTCCTGGAATCACAGCTCATCTCCAGACTACAGAAATCAGTTCCCCTGGAGAAAATGGATGCTTTGAAGGGTGGACTCTGAGGATCCTGTCCTCCCCAAGATCCAACCCTGAAGTTTCCCAAAATGGAGCTGGCAAACCCTACCCCCCAATCTATGCCACTAGCCAGGGGCGACCTGCAAACCTACTCAGTGCTTTTTCAACTGCCTCCTCATGTACCATCTGTTTTTGAATCATTAAAGTGTTACATAGTTTTCTACAGTTTGCTTAGTATTTAAACACCACTCACTTAACGATGCCAAACCACAAGTACTTGTATGCAAAGAATTAAAATGATGATTACACTAAACCATTCCTCTCAAAAACTCACAACCTGTTGCTCCAGATAGTGAGTGAAATACTTGGGCCTGTTTTTGAAAGCGGGGGTGTTGGCACAAGTAGAACTGGAAGAAATAATTTGCATTGCTCTTATTCCAAAATGAGCATGTGATTAATTAACTGCTGCTGTCTTCAGGCACAATATTTCTGTGACTAGGCTCCATTCTGCTGCCACATCCACTGTGGTCTTGAAGCCTGACTGGTCCAACAGATTAAGTGGTACAGCTCCTACAAGCAGCTCATCCACGAGCTTGTTTGAACAAATCAAGTGGTAAATGACAGACAAGCCTGATAGTCCTATCTAGACAAAGCATTTATCTTCTTCAGAAGAGTAACTGGCCTATCACCATCTTTCATGTCAGGGCTTGCAAAAGAAGGCCATACCATGGTCTTTCGCTGTGTGAGGCCAGATAGGAAAAGAGGAACAGGCGAAGACAATCCCCCTTGACAGGAAAAGTCATGAACACTCCAGGCCTACATTTTAACAGTGTGAATCTGACTCTTGTCAACACAAGTTGGCAAATAAATGTTGCAGTCCTACAGAGAGGCTGATTTTGTTCCACGGTGGTAGGGAGAGAGGGTGTTTATCTTTCAGTATAAAATACACTTAAATCTCTAGAGGAAAGATCTGGAGCAACAGTGAGAAGTGTGATAGATAAATACATGAGGAAAGATAAGTCTAACACTGTGGCACCAGTCATGAAAAAGACTGAAGAACAGAAGTCAGCTACTATTTCTGATAGGAAGCCTATTATGTGTAAAATTTAGCACTATTTTAACTTTTAACTCTCTCACTTCTGTAATACAAACATAACACCTATATGGGCTGAAATGTACATTCAGATTTCAAATAGCTCTCCTCTAGGTTCTTTCTGTCAGTAATTATATTCATACAGGCACAAAAATGTCCTATTAAAAAGATTTTATAGATATTAATAATTTTAAAACATGTTCTAGCATTTATGAATGGATACATTCCCAAAGTGCTCAGAATTTCATGGAACTCGTTGCATGGATACCGGAAAGAGTACAAAAATGCTGGGAGTCCACAGTCACCATCTGAAAGCTAGCTCTTTGGAGGTGATACGTGGGTGCAACTTGGTCATGCACTAGAAGCTTCAAGCACACTTGCTCCATATGTCTGTCAGAAAAAAATATTTAATGCATCCTAAGGATAGGCTCCTGTAGATCCAAATGTTTTAAAAAGGCAAACTAGATTCTACCATGCTGCAAGAAGAAAAGAGACACTATCAGAGTGAATTTTAGAACCGCTGCGACTCCAGAAAAAAAGCCCATTCAGATGATTTAGTTAAGTCATGAAAGGCAGGCTAGGCATGAATTCCAGGAAACTGTCAGAGGTTCGATCATGACATGGGTTTTTAACTTGGGAGATTCATGCCTTGGCTTTATCACCACCCTATTCAATCCAAAGAAAGAGACTAGAAAAGGATCATCCCGACTAATAAGAATGACTCTTAATAATAGGCCAGAGCTGGTCATGTTATAGTCCCTAATCCCTAAAAACACTTTTGGTGATCCACACTTACTGGTCTGAATAACTTGTGCAGTTTGTGTAGTGATGAGTGAACATCACAGTTCTCAACCTGAATAAACTCTTGTCTTTTTTTTTTATCAGTCCTGTAAAACATTGACAAATGAGCATTCAAAGGGGATGCTAGCAAAATATTTGTATACCTTAAAGCTGCCGGCAGCCCACTTTGTCTGACAGTGCTTCCAGTGAAGACATGAGAAAATAATAATAAGACCAACATCTTGCTTTTTGCAGAGCTGGTGAAAGGGGTGGGCGGGGGGAGAGAAGAGAGAGAGGGTACAGGAAGAGAGAGGAGTAAGATAATCTCCCAGGTTAAGAAATCAGCATATTTCGCTGGTCTAAGTCTAGTATGCTATCTGGATATGCTGGTACTCAAATCAGACCCAGGTTTTAACTAAGATCCAAGTATGTGCCTGACTTGAAAAGCTTTATAAGTTGGAGACATTCTCTTTTCCAAGCCCCCTCATTCAAAGTCTGTCATCACCTGAGACCCTAGGGCTGTTTCCAGACAGTATCTTGTGCTTCATCTTGTCCTGATTCCTGGGCCCTACTTCCATTTTGAGTGGAGCCAGGTCTGGTAAAAGGGCGCAAAAATCAGTACAAGAGGGGCAGTGGAATTGTCTCTGCTCAGGGCACTCCTTCACGGTCAAAGTCTCATCTTTATAAAATAACCTTTTGTGACTGTGAAAGGAGGGCAAAGGAGACTTCAACAGTCCTGTATATGGGAGCTAGAGTTATTCTCATCAGACAGTTTGCTTTCTAAGCAGTAAGGTGCTTTGTTCCCAGATCTGTCTTAATGAAACTATCCCAGAATTTGATTCCACTGATGGAAAAGTTAATGCAAGCAGATCCAAAACAAAGTCACCCCTCTATCAGTTTTTACCATTCAAATTCAAGTGGTGGCGGACAGTGGAAACTAAAATACTTTCCCTGGGATTTTCCTGGGAAGCCTTGCAAATGCTGCCGGCTTCTGAAATCTTCTCTCAATTAAAAAGGCGACTGTTAGATCAAGAGTTTCAAGTTCTGCAGGACAAGGCAAGAAGCAATTGCTCCCCCCTCTTTTTTAACATCAAATTTAAAATCAATCACATGGCAGATTATTTGAGTTTACTTCAGGAACCCAAGCATAGATGGATAATCACTAGGGCTCATTGTAACTCCTTCCCTTGCTCTATGCTACAAGGAAGGTTCCAAAGAATCGACCTACAAGAGCGGAAATGTCCTCATTGTATCACAGCAATACAAACTATGGAACATATATTGCTTGACTGCTTTAAATACAAAGGGATCTAGGACCAGACTCTTAACATGCCATGATAATCTTTAATGAATACTCTGTTGTGGGGAAGATTACGTTTCTACTAAATAATTCTGCCTCCGAGATTTTAACTTTTGTAGCTAGGTTCCTTATAGAAACTTTGAAATGATTACCTGCGATGGTTCCCATGTATGGGATACTTGTTTGGACAATGTTGGCTGTTATATGGATTCTATGCCTAATAAAGGTTTACCTATCAAAATTCAAGCACACAAAATTAAGCACTATGCCAAAACATTTCCAGTCAATCCAGACAGAATAATCTGCGTTCAGTTCAGTAAATGTGTTGAAACCATTCATCAATATGTGAGTGCCTGTGAAATATGTGTCAATATATCATGCACAGAATTTTTTAACAATGAATCCAGATGCATACTACTAGACAACTGGCTGAGGAAAATAATACTGAGGTTAAAATTTCCTGAAACCTCACTGTTGTAAAGCTGCATGAAGCCAATCAACCTGACATGAATTATGGGACTCTCCTTGCCAGTAAGCAACATATTCCTTGATTCCATCAGATTATACCATCAGACCAAAAGAATGACATAAATTGAAACATTATCATCCCTTCCAGTGTAACAGCTGGAAAAAAGAGGCTCATATTATTTCTACAGTCCTAGGAGCTGCTAAAATTATTGCTACACCCACTGGAAAGTACATCTTGTTAATAAAGGACTACAAAGATGTATTCTAATATTGACATTTTAATTAAACAGACTTATGTTGTGATATGCTGGATCTCCATAGTTACCAGCTATGTTGGAACCTGACTCTATTCTTTTTAATCTGGATTTTACTTCATTCCATTCAGAAGTGTAGAAAGATTGCTAGGTTGCAGCCAGATATGTGCCACTAGTTGCTTTCCCTGTAAATAAGACTTTGAGGTTTAGTTGGGATTGAGTGTTTTTGGATGATAAAGGTGGAATGAGATCAGATCAATGGTCTTTCTAGCCCAGCATCTTGTTTTCTACAGGGGCAGAGCAGATGTTGAGAAAGCTCACATTGAGAAGACAACAACCTTGACAGTGGTAGAAATAGTGACTAGACTAATACCGGTAATAGTAGTAGCAGTAGTAATAGTAGTAGTGTTGGTGCCTTACCTGCATGGTCAAGGCTAGCCTTATTTCATCAGCTCTTGGAAAGTAAGCATGGTCAGCTTTGGTTGGTACTTAGATAGGAAACAGCCCACCAAGAAAGTCCAGGGTTGCCACACAGAAACAGACAACGGCAAATCACTTCTGTTTGTCTCTTGCCTTGAAAAACCTACTGGGTCACCACCAGTCAGCTACAACTTGATGTCACTTTCCACGACCACCAGTAACAGAAGTAGCTGCAGTATGAATTGCCAGTAATATTTACTAAAGTATTTTAACAAGCTAAGGGCTTAACTAAATGTGACGATGGGAGGACCTTTGTGACAGAAAAAAGACTGCAAATGTCAGCTGCATGGGGGGGGGGGGCAGATTCAAATCAACACATTGTGTAGATGGCTTTTTTTGTTCTCCTATGCCATTTTCATGATCTTTGTTGATGCACTCATATTCTTAACCCCATTTGGTCACCCTCCCTGACTCCATGGCTGACAAGTACAACTGTAGAACTAGTTAGGTTGTGACCTTTGCTCCCTTGCATAGCTACTATCAGCAAAAGGTGTCCTTAGTGTATACAATCACTTTATGGGGAACTTCTGATTTATTCCAGGGAAAACTGCATCATTTAGTATTAGGTTAAGTGATTAAAAATCTTATGGCCAATTAAGTATGGAATTGGAAGCACATTTTTGAGAAAATTGGTTTGACACAAGTTTTAAGTTGTAAGGTGGGGTTTCTATGAAACATGTACATACCATCTAAAACAAAGCAAACATATGTTGGTATTCAAAACAATTGTTTCCTTCACATGCACACTTATATACATCAAACTGATTATAACTTCATGGTTAAAACTCATTGAGATGTAACTTTATGAGCACTTGTCCAAGAGCAAGACCCACTGAATTCATGTAGGGCTGCTAGCTGCGGTCTGAGACATTTCTAGAGATTTGGAGGCAATGTGTGGGGCAGGCAGAGTTTGAGGAGGAGGGGGAGCTCAGGAAGATGTGATGCTGTATAGTCTGCTCTCCCCAAATGCCATTTACTCCATGGGAAATATCTGTTGTTGGGAGATCAGCTGGAATTTTAGAATGCTCTGGATGGAGTTTGGCAATCCCATCAATTACCGGTAGATTTTATTCTCAATAAATAAGAATAGGATTCAGCTGCATGAGTTCTATAACGGAGGGAAAGCCATAATTCCAACAAAGACACTGAAGAAAATTCAGGCTATTTGGATAGAATTTTAATTGGCTTTCTTAACAAATGTTGGGCAAAGCCATCAATTCTGCATAATATGTGCACTGTTTATTTTTGCTGGTAAGATTGAGAAAGGAATTTGCACTAGAAGCAATTGGCTTACTGGACAAAATAAAGATTGATTGTTGAGGAGTCAAAGCAGCAGCCAGATAACTTGTGGAGTTTGTGTTCAAGTGTTGTCTCTGTACGAAATAACCTTCCATTTTATGGTCTAGTTCTGTTTTTCTATCCCAGGGTTGATATACCATAATTCACATCTTCCATACTGATGTCTTACAATCCAAAGGAAAATGGATAGTTAGAATAGAAACATTCAACATGACTAGGGCTGTCATAGTCTGAAACGTTTTAATAGCTGACATCCCCCAGCTTTGTGAGTGTATATTTATCCTATTTTTAAAAGGTCCAATGCAATTACATTTCTTAAGCTTTCATTTATGAGATAATCACCATTGCTTAATCCAGATGCCTTCTGCAAGGCAACTTTATTCACCTGGATACCTTCTTAGAAACCAGCTAACTATTGTTAATCATAAACTATTTCATATTCTGAATGAACAAAATTTTTGTTGTTGTTGATGATATTATTTGGGGAAACACGTATATCAAATCATAGCCCAGAAGCTAAACAGATAAGGTTTTGAGATGAATAGTGTATTTGAATCCCATGTGGTTTCAGATTCAATCACTAAATACCCTTAGACAAGATTTATGAAATTTTGCCAATGTTTGGCCCTAAGAGTTACCTTAATCTCTCAGTACAAGTCATCCTGCTTCTCTAACATCTACTAATGGTTATTGAGACTCCTTGATTCCATCAGTAACTACTGCCACCTTCATAAGACAAGCATGAGTGCAGTGTCTCTAGTCAACTGGAATTTTTCTTTGCTTGCCATTTTTTTTCTGACAAAAAAGGGTCATCAGAAAGTTGTAGCTGAATAAATAACGGCACAAGAGTCAACTAGGCCCGTAATTGCCACAGGTGGCAGGGCACGTGGTAAGAGCTCCAGAGCAGGAGCATGCGTATTCCTGGGTAGCCAAACGGCAGCACCTTACCAACCGGCAATAGGCATGCTGATACATGCGGGCATTAGGGTGGAGCAAGCTCCCTATATAAAGGAGCACACGGTGGTTTCGGCCTCTTTCGACGCTTTGAAGCAAACTGAGCAGGTTCGCGTTAGGTTGCTATTGGCGATTGGGTCTTGTTAGCTGGTGTCCTTGTCACGGCGTCGAAAGTGCGGGCGGGCTTTACGCCCCTGCCCCCTCACTCCCCCCTCCTTCCTTTCCCTCCTCAACCGGGTGGTGAAGACCCGCAGCGGAGGGTTGTCTTGGACACCAGGTGGTGTGAGTTCAGGGTGGGGGTTCCACTTATGTGTACCCCCCCTTGTTTCCTGAGGAGGAGGGAGGTAAAATCTCCCAGGGGTAATGTTTGGCTTAGGGGGGAATTCACTCTTTCTTTTTCAGGGAGTGTCGGCAACTTTCCTCTCCCACTCCTGAACCTGTTTAAGAATTTTACTTCAGGCGGGTACTTCGTTTCTCATTATGGGCCTCTTTTTTCTTCTTGGAAGTTCGAGGCGGGTGCCGGGAATGCAAGAGTGGGTGGGGATGAGAGTAGGGTTTTGCGTGGGAGGGGATGAGAGTAGGGTTTTGGCAGAAAAGTAAAGTATTGTATATACCTGCATATTGTATATACCTGCAAAGTATCGTATATACCTGCATATAAGTCGGGTACACCAGCACATTTTTGTGTTCAGAAAAAGCCCCCCTTATAAACTTATCTGTGAGTGAAGATTATATTTTAAAAAAAAAAAGGAAGTATTTTTTAGGAGTTTTTTTATTTTGTTATTTGGCCACCAGGGGCGCGCAGTTTTTGCAAACCAAAGTAGTGCCAGAATTTCAGGCTATCATCAGGTGACACACCTGATGATACCAGCCAAGTTTGGTAAAGTTTGGTTCAGGGGTCCAAAGTTATGGACCCCAAAGGGGGTGCCCCCATCTCCCATTGTTTCCAATGGGAGCTAATAGTAGATGGGGCTACATTTTGAGGGTCCATAACTTTGGACCCCTTGAACCAAACTTCACTAAACGTGGGTGGTATCATCAGGATAATCTCTTGCTGATATCAGCCAGGCTTGGTGATATTTGGTTCAGGAGGTCCAAAGGTATGGATCCCCAAAATGAGTTCTCCCATCCCCCATTGTTTCCAATGGGAGCTAATAGTAGATGGGGCTACCCTTTTGAGGGTTCATAACTTTGGACCCCTTGAACCAAACTTCACCAAACCTGGGTGGTATCATCAGGAGGGTCTCCTGAAGATACTCTGAAATGTTGGTACTGCTAACATAAACATTCCTCCCCTGACCAAAAATCCAGTTTTGATTTTAACTCTTGTGTTTTAGCTTGGTTGCTGATTGAGCTATGGTTTCCCCACCCCAATCTGGCCTAAGTGCCCGAGTGCCTGCCAATGCAAGGCTTGTTCCTGGTGCACCGGGGTGGGAACCCCCCAGCTCGCTTCGCCTGGCTGCTGTTTTGATGTTGGATTTTGGTGGGTGTGGCCTTTGTTCTCCTGGTGAGTTGGCCTTTATTTGTCCAGGATTGGAGCCGCCGCTTAAGAGGCTTGTGTTGGTTGTTTTCCTGGTGTTGCATTCAGGCGGCACCCCTATTATTTAATGTTTATGCAGAGCTGCACAACAGTAGACTCGGTTGGATCTTGGGATACAGTATGGTCTACCGGACAGGCCAGTATGCCCTCTCACTTGCCTGGGTACGGATTGGGATTTGGAGAGGATATGGACGTATTGGGGTTCGGCCGGCGGGGTGCATGCCGGGAGCCTCTGTCGCCTGCTATCTGAAGGAGCTTATTCAGAGGTGTAATGCACCTCAGGGGTTGGTCTTCCACCCGGTGAGGATGACCTCCCAGTTTTTGAAAGCCTGGAATTGTCCTTAAAGGGCGGGTGGCTTACAGGAAGTGGTAGCAGTTTTTGTCGGGTGTTAAATTGATTTGGTCCCATTTCTTCCCAGGGCTCCCATGGAAGGGTGCTAGGGAGACAAAAAAGGGATGTGGCTGGAATTGGCTGGCCGGCTTGACAAATTGTTGGGCATAGTAAGGTCCAACGGTTCGACGTGCACGCGGCACTGACAGGTTGGGGCAAGGAGTTGGATGTGGTGGGCCGGTTACCGCTCAGGCAGTGGGAGCCCCTGTTGCCTGCCATCAAAGATGCCTTGGCTGGCTTGAATGCCCTCAGGGATCGTGATCCACTGGGGGGTGAACAATCTGCCTGCATTGATGGGCCTGGCACTCTTTACGCGGACTGAAGCTGGCTTATACAAGGTCATGGGACTACTACCGGATGTGAAGTTTCTCTGCTCCCGTCTTTTACCACGGCTTCACTGGAGGAGTGCCAGGGAGGCTCAGATGGTGGTTGAGGCACTCTGGGGCGGGGGCTTTCAAAAGCACTGCCTAGGTGGTCTAGGCACTTGGGGAAGCATGATCCCACACCCGCGCATTTGCAAGAGCCCTAGGGTCATGTGGCAAGCATTTCTGCACCAACTTGGTCGAGAGCAGCTGGAAGGGTGGTCTGGGCACTCAGGGGAGCATGGTCCAGCACCCAGGCAGGAGCATGGGCATGGGTTCCGCATGGCAAGCCTTTCTGAAAGGGCTGGATTTTGTGCACAACCGGACAGGTGGTCCGGGCGCTCAGGAGAGTAGGATCCTGATACACACACGAGCAAGGGCATTGGGTCTGTACAGCAAGCCTTGCTGGAATGACGGGCTTTCAGGTGCAGCTGAAAGGGTGATCTGGGCACTCAGGAGAGCAGGATCCTGCATCCAAGCATGGCAAGGGCATCGGGGGCCATACAGCGAGCCTTGCTGGTGCGGCCGAAGTTAAGGCCACTGAAAGGAGCTCTTGGTGGAGTTCCCACACCCGCTCACATTGAAGGGAGTGCCATGGCCTTTATTCCTGACTGAACGGTGGATGCTGGTTGGGGTGCTACGGAGGCAGGTAGTTTTCCTGCTGGACGGTGGTGTTGGGAGGCTTCGGCTTGGTGGCTGTGAAGCTGTGGCAGGAGCTGACGGGTCAGCTCTGTGGTGGTTTGGGCAGAGGAGCGCATCATTTTTTGGGGGACCGAGCTTGCATGCTGAACCTCCCTGCCTATGGGGGCCTCCTTAAGAGATATGAAGTGGGGTAAGAGTGGCTGGGATCATGCATGCAGGGCCTCTTGCAGGGAAATTACGAGGCCCAGCTAGATTGAATGAAAGAATGGGGCGGATGCCCAGTGGCCCAGGACCTCTGTCCTCCCCAATAGAATGCGGTGGAGCCGGGATCAGCCAGGGTGGATGTCTGGCTGAGGAGATGTGCTCCTTTTGATCGCCCAGCTTCCGTTTAAGATTATGTAAATAAAGAGGGCTACGGCCCTATTTCAATCCAAGTCGAGTCTGTGGTTATTCATGTAGCCTCTGCACATCTGGCCACAATTTGCCCTTTCCAAAGCCATATGATCTGAACTAGGCCTACCCTTCAAAGTATATACGTTTCAGCAAGCTGAACTCCATTAACTGCAATGATAATGAATTTCATACAAATCCTAGTAATCAGATCAAGCATGCTACTGATGCTTAAGGTTACATCTGCCCTGCTGAAACCAGTGGGATTCAGATTTGGCTGAATTTTGCTTCTTAGCAGATAGAGTATTTAGGCAGTTATGACCTGGGAGTGTCCTAGAATATGTTACTTTAGATTACAGTTGCTGCATATTTTCTACATGCAGGTACACAAAATCAGCACTTTTCCTTGTCCAGGAGGAGGCAGATTTTTATATTGACAAAAATCGGGACAGCCAGCAGTCTAAAGTCTAAATTTCAACTGTGATGGGAACAGTATTAATTATCAATGCTGTACAGAAAGAGATGTTGCATCAGTGATCAGGGCTTCAGTGAAGGGGTCCCAAAGTTTTTCTGTATGAAACAACTTCTCTAAATGTGAATCTGATACTCTATAATGGTATCAGCAATGATCTGTTTCAGCAGAGAATGTTGCTTACTGGCATGGTGTCTGGGGAACATAGCTTGTTAGACAGCAATGCTTTATGGCCTCCTAATGAACTCCAACTTAGCATCCAACTCCCTCAAATTGTCTCATTTCAAGATTAATTTGCCTCTTTCTCCCTGCTAAGAAGGCTATTATTGATAGGGAGTGTCCAGTGCTGAATGAGTAAAAAGAACTAATGCATGTTCTTTGGGGAAAAGAGATAACCTTTCTACTAACATGATGAATGCTTTTTTTAAAAACAAAGGATGATACACTTTCTGCTCTGTACCTTATATATTTGTACTGATTCATGCCTATGACTTTTCCCAGTGATATGTGTAGGTTTTGTCTAATAGTTTTTGGAGGATCAGTAAATAAACACAATGGTCGTGGAAAATGACCAGCTGGAAAACTGTCACAGTTAATGAAGCAAGATTAGAACCTTGCATGTCTAAAGTTGCTGGGTGGGCTGGTTATTGATCATCTGGGTCACATGGGCAAAGGAATGAGAAGGCAGACACTTTGACATTTGGTTGTTGTGGGTTTTCCAAACTGTCTGGCTGTGGTCTGGTAGTTCTTGTTTCGCCTGCATTTGTGGCTGGCATCTTCAAAGGTGTGTCACAGCAAGAAGTATGTTATACACTTTATCCAGTGAGAAGGGAAAGTTTACTTTATCCAGTGAGAAGGGAAAGTTTATTGTCCATGTCCAAGGGTAGGGAACCAATCAGTAAGTGTTTGGGTGGAACTTGCTATGCAAAGGTATGGTTGACTGCATTGTAATGCAGGTGGGCTTTTTCAGTCCAGGGAGTGATTCACATTTGCATTCCCTCCAGTAGCAACAGTCTTAGTGAATGCAAACCCTGTGTCTGGGTGGAGTCCATTGTCCATGATCCCAGCATGCCCTTGGTCATGGACAATGGACTCCACCCAGAATGCAAAGGTGACCATCCTGGGCCATCCTGGGCCTTCCAGGTTAAGGCACAGTTCATTCCATCACCCCAGTGTTCTAACACATCATTCTCTTGCATGTAAACCAGGCCTAATCAAATTGTCTTGAAGGATCCAGTACAGTGGAACCTTGGTTTTCATTGCCTTCGGTTTTTATCAATTTTTTCAGTGAAAAATTTGTCTCAGTTTTCATCGATTTGCCTCGGTTTTCATCTATTTGCAGTAAGGTGCAGAGGTTTGTGGAGAAAAACCACCCAGACAAAGCTGTTGCAGGCTGTGTCTGCAACTTGTTTAATGACAATGTCTTGCCCCATTTCAGACAAATCTTAAAGAGGCATCAGAAACAGACCTCTTTGGACAGCTTTCTGGTGCGACATTGGTTCACTGGCTTTGAAACTGGTCCTAGTGTTATTGTTTGTTACTGTTTTCAGCATTAAACACTAGGTTTATTCACCAAAAAAAGTGTTTTTGGTATGTTTTTTGGAGTGCCTAGAACAGATTAATTGGATTTACATTGATTCCTATGGAAAAGTTTGCCTCGATTTTCATCGGTTTCAGTTTTCATCGATTCTTTTTGGACAAATTACCAACGAAAACTGAGGTTCCACTGTACTGTGTAGTAAGTAAAGTGCTGTATTTACACCAGGCAGACCCAACTTCAATACTTATTCAGTAGAAAGATTTCTGGGTGAGTTTAAGCCAATCCCAGACTCTTGGCCTAACCTATCACATAGTATAGTTGTGATAAAACAGAGGAGGGAACCAGGGGCACTAATCAGTGTTCATTAAAAGAAGGGCAGGATATCAGGGTAGCAATAATACAATGAACAAGATTAAAAATATCAAAACACTTGAATTGGGAGAATTTCCACATGCATTTTTCATGATTGATTAACTGCAGGTGGCTATCATTTTTCCTAAACACATACCTAAACACAAAATGCAGACACTGAAAGATTTCCTTAGGTGAAAACTGTGGGGGATGGGGGGAGGTTTGTCTCTTGTTCTGTGTTCTATCTAGACAGCTGTACAAACATTAAGAATAGAAAGATTGCAATGATATGGGAATCTCTTTTATTTGTAAACTATGAAAAATGCAAATTCACTCTTTCCCTTAAAACTACTGAGTTACAAAGAACTCAGTGCTTTGTGATTGGTCAGTTCATCCCATGAAGCTTAAAGGGTAAACAATTCCAAAGCTCTTGGGTGTTCACATGACTGTTCCTCACTTGCTGACTATAATGGAAAGTAGTGGCTGACATGTACAAATGAACCTTCAATTACCATGCATATAACTTGCATATCATCTATTAACACCTCCAGTACAATATTTCTCAATAAAGACCAGTCACAGATTTTGCTGAAAATCATCAACTGTTAAGTTACAGATACACAAACATATACTTGCCCACACGTATGAAGTTCTTCTATACCCACTTTTCCTTGATTTTGTGACTGAATTAAATTTTCTTAAGCAAAAAGAAAAGAGATAAGCGATTTGGCAGTATTTAACGGAAACACTGCTTTGAGTTAATTGTGTATTCATATAAACACACACAAGCATGGTCCACAGTTATATATGAAAATATATGGCTCAGAAGTAGGAGCAGAGCGAGGGGAAACTGCACCTGAGGCGCGTGCACGCTCTGCACCCCTGCCGTGCCGCTATCTGCCCCCGCCCTGCCCCGGAATGCCTTGGAACACCCCTGCCATGCCCACAAAATGCCCTGGCCACCCCTCCGCCCCTGTAGCATGCCCGAGGCATCCCCCCATGGGCACTACACCACTGCTCAGAAGTTACTCACATTCTCTTCCAGCCCAGCATTAGAAAGATGGCAAAGGAGGACAGCAGTACAAGGGAAGGGGGGGGGGGGCAATCCTTTCCACTCTGATAATTTTATAAAATATTGTCATATTTTCTGTCTAATAAGTACAAGAAGTTCCATAACTCCCCTGATTAAGCATATTATCCTTCTTCACGAAGTCAGTTTGATTTATACTGAAGGCGATTTGGACATACTTTCCTCCTGCTATAGAGATTTCATAATTCCTGGGGCATGTCTGGAAAATCTCTCCACGTCCTGAGTCTAAACCAAATTAATGTCTTCCAGAATGACCCAGGGAATTAATGAGGTTTTCCCTCTCAGTTCTACCCGTGCAGGTCAAGTAAATCATTTGCTGGCCCTTAGTCCATTTCTCCCCACCCCCTGTCTTTCTGACTCCACATACAATGATAACAAAGTTGCAGATGCCTTTGAAATACGGCATCACTGACACTCTCCGTCCATCTGCTGGGACATATTTTAGACTCTGTTTTTCTGTCTGCTGTAAACTCTGCCTTTAATGGAGTCAGTAATTGCTGATAAATGGGGTATCAATGAAGTCAGTGTACTGTAGGTTTCCCCATTCTTTTCTGCTGATGCATGCTATTTAAGTCTCCCTGCCATTAGTTCAAGTGTGCTATTCTCCTTAATTCCCTTTCTTGCATTTTTGGCTTCAGACTTGAATTTTTTAAAATACAGGGTAGAACTAGATACTAGGGAGTGTCATTGCCAATAAACATATTAATCTAGAATTTCTGTTCCTCCTACTCTCTTGAACAAAGAAAACGTGAGGCATCTTGAAGGCATGTCCACTCATTTCCTGCATTATTCACACACATTTTTTTCACATCATAAATATTTTATCGTAACCAGTTTTTAAAGGGGGTATTACAGATGAGCAATAAAAAGCCCAAAGTATTCCAAATTTAGTAGAAGAATAAAAATAATTTCATATTTCTGTTTTAATTTATACAATTTAAGCGTTGGGGGGGGGGGGGTAGTTTCCTGGTGGCTGCAGACAGCACCACCACAACATAGCTGTGCTTTTTCTACCGGATTTCAGATGGTGCAGGAAACCTAGGAAAAAGTAGATATCCCTGGCAACCCTGCAATCCCCCTCGAGCTTGGGGACAATTGGAAGTAGGTGTACTCAAAAGTAAGTGTCATATCTTTCAATGGAGTGTAGTCTCAGGAAAATGTTTTTAATATGGTCCCATTCCACTTCTGACCATGACTTCCATCTATGCTCATATGTTGGGTACACAAAGCTTGTATATTCAAGGGATCAGGACTCAATAACCTATAGTAATACTTGGGGTTTTTCATTGAATGTGTCCTCACATGAGGCTTCCCTTGCTTTTATGACTTTTCTTGTCCAATGCGGGTTGTAATTCTTGCCTTTTAAAAATCTTAGTTCAGTTGTCAGTCATCACACACTGTAGATAGGTTTTTTAAAAAGAAGATTAAGTGCCACATGAATGTTTATTATTTGCCTGTCCTTTACTATATTAAGGAAAGTGATCTTTAAAAAGACTTGCAGAACTGCTTCAGAAATTGGGGAGAATGTGGGTATGCAATGTCATAGTACTGGTTAATCAGTGCTATCTTCAGCCAACTTGTGCTGCAAAGTTACCCCCTCCCTCCCGAGGTTCAGTATTGGGGAAGGAGAGGCATATTTAACATGTTAACAAATTGGAGTAATTGGAAAATTATTGGGCTGAAATGTACTGATTTATATCATAGGAGGTTTAATAAGGGCATGCAATCTGTCACAGTTAGAGGCATGAAAGCCAGCCCAATTCTGTGTTACACCATGCTCATTTAAGTCCTGAATTACAGCACTTCACCCCTAATACTCCTTTCCATGTATTTGATTCATATTTACTCTCTCCCCATTGACAACCTGAGGAACCATTTCTCTTTCTGACGCCATCTTGGCACACTGTCGACCAGTATGTGAAAACAACTGAAACTGTACATATGGAGACTTCATCCTCAGCTGCCTAATGGATTCAAAAGACATCCTGAATAGTCATCATTTCTCTTTTTATGAGTGCCTGGGCAATTGGATTGCGATTTTAAGGACTGCTGTAAATTAAGGAATTGTACTGGCGAATACCAATTTATTTGTGTTTCAAGGCTCCCCTCCTTTGCTCCCCTTCTTCCAATATTGCAGTGCCTATAATCTTTGTGAATACGAAGTATTGTTTCAGCTTCACTGAGGCAGAATTGTTTGTGCATCCCAAAAGACTATGATGTGTCTGCATCAAGACTGCTCATTTTAAACAAATGTGCATTTACTGTACACTTTCCGCAATTCCCTTTCTGAAGAAGTTAGCCCTGACCTTCCCCAAAATAATATTAAACACGTGTGAGATGGATGGCTTCTTGATGGGGGATTTTAATTATTAGCTGTAAATCAGCAAATACTAGATTTCTCCACCTTCCCACTTTCATACTGGCCACTGTTTTACTACACGTTGGATTCTATGGGTTCATCACATAAGAAATCTATAGCGGTCAATTTTTTTGGTGAAATCTTGCAGTCTAAGCCTAGGGATGCAAATTTTTTTGCCGTGAAGTCACAGCTGACCTCTGGTGATGATTTTCAAAGCAAAATACATTCAGTGATGGTGATGATGATGAATTTTATTTATATGCCATGCTTCCCCTCACAGGATCAGGGTGGCTTCCAACATAAAAACATAAATTCCAACATATAAAACGTAAATACAATCAAATACATTCAAACATACATGGTGACTAAAAATCTTAAAATAAGATAAAAATTCTGAAATTACACCCTAATAAGTAAACCCAGACCAGTAAGGGTTTGCCACTGCCTGTCACCATATATTCTTTACAGGTCTCCCATCCAATAACTTCCCAGGGTCAAGGCTGAGAGTGCATGATTGGCCCAAGGTCACCAAGCAAGTTTCCCAGGTGTGAATGGGGATTTGAACCTGGGTTTTCCAGATCCTAGTCTTAATGACTACACCACACTGACTGCAACTGATGATAAGGACTGATAAGGGAGGGAAGGGACACTGATCTCAATTATATGAAACTGAATATAATTCATAAAATGAAAAAAAAATGGTTCAGATCTGCGTCCTGCAAATCACATGAACACATTCATTCCCCGTATTCCTCTAAGCAACCCAGGAGAGTATTCATGGGAATATCTTGTTGTATCATCACAAGAACCCTATGAAATAGGCCAGAGAGACCAACTTGACTGAAGGACCTCCAGGGAGCTTCATAGATGAGCAAAGATTTGATCCTCAGGTTATCTCATTCCAGCAGCCCATTTGCTTTATACTGCTGTTTGTTTAATGGATGTTTACAACATGTTGAATGAATGTGAAAGGCTAAAACCTTCACTTAGAAAATTGTGTATTTGGCCTGCTTGGTACTTTCTGTCAGTGCAAATCACCAATAAAAGTTTGAAATATTTGAATCAAGCAGATTTCTGTTTACTTTAGGAATGCAGCCTTATTCTGTCTTTGGTTGTGGTCCATACTCCATCCAGATAATTGATTTTAATAGGGCTGGACTGTACATTTAGTTCTACCGCCAGTTGTAAGCTCATGTGCTAACCACATAGGTGTTATTCCAATGACGAATGCATTAAAGATTGTAGGGTTCTCAGATGCTGTAATAAACGACACCAGATAAATATCTGAGGACTTTGACTTGCCCTGCTCATACAATACTCTCAGTATGTGTCTGTGAAACAGAATCCAGCATAGCTCTCCCCCCACAGCTAGCAGAAGGGAATAAATTAGGCAGATGTATGCAAAATTGTTCAATGTATGTTATTTATCCAGGTCTGGCTTAATTTGGCAGAGGATTTTCATTCAGTGCAGAGCATGTATAGCTCTTATTGTGAATAGGAACAGAATGGCAGCTTCACAAAGTTTTATAAAGACTTTCCCTGAACACTGGAAATCTTACTGAGCTGTTTCTGCTTCAGAGATTTCACAAAACATTGATCCAACATTTCAAGGCATAACATACATCAGGCAACTTTGTTGGTAGGTGTGCAGATTAGCAACTTGATTGACAAAGTTGAGGATGGAAATACACATTGGGCTGGATCCTATTGTCATGCAAAAGGAGCTCCTTCTCTTAGTAGCCTCCTGCATACTTTAAAAATCCTCAGCTGAGGGTCAGGAAATCCTGTAGCACTGTGGGATGCAATGAGGGGAAATTCAAGTGATATGACCATTCACAACATTAGTCCTGGTGATGCAGGCACCAGGGCCCCTCCTTTCAAAGCAGACATGAGTAGGTCAGGCAACCAGCAGGAGTCCAGGTTGGGCAGGGATGTAGGAGATGGCCATCTGTGATGATGTGATGTCACTTCCAGGAAAACCAGAAGCGATGTCACACATCTCTATTAATTGCTGGAATGTTTTTTTATACAGCAATTTTTGGCAATTTCTAAAGAGGACTGATGTCACTTCAGGGGTTTTCCAGAAGTGATGCCACCATTGATACTGATACATTTTTTCTTTCCTTTACCAACCACTGGAGTGCCAGTGGTCAGACCACTGGAGGGCAGGAGATTTCCCAACTCCAGAGGGCGAATGCCAACCCAAGAAAGAGGCAGCATTGGTCAGGACTGGAGAGGGGCTGGGGCTCAGTGGTAGAGCATTTGCTCGGCATGTAGAAAGTCCCATGTTAATCTACGGCATCTGAAGCTAAAAGGATCAGGGGGTAATAGATGTGAAAGACCTCTACCTGAGACCTTGGAAAGTCACTTCCAGTTTGAATAGACAATACTAACCTTGATGGACCAATGGTCTGCTTCAGTAATCTTCGTGGATATTCTTGTATGTAATGGGGAGGGGGTGACAAACGGCTGTATAGAAGAGATATACCACCTGCCACACAGGTCTTTGCTGCTATGTTTGATCTACCCATCTTTTCATGGGATTTGTGGGATTAAGTCGCATCTTATATATAGCCAAACAGAAACTATTTGGGGGGGGGGGGGGGTTATGGACAGGAATTTGGGGAAACCGTTTTTTCCTGCTTTGTGATGTCCCAGAAAGAGCAGTGTTTAGCTAACTAGACCTGCTTTTAGATTGGTTATAGGGCACAACTAGTCATCAGGAATAAGATGCTTGTCCAAAATAGGCAGAATAATTGGCATTCCCCCTTTGACATTTGATGTGGTCAAGAGAGTGTCTGGAACAGGTAAAAAGGAGTCCCCTTGGTGATGAGCAGCTTCATTCCACACCCGGTGGTATGGAATGGTAGGAGAGGTGGTAGGAGAAAAAAAACCACAGTGACATCAGCTCAGTTGCTTTGTCACTTCCAGGGATGCTTAGAGAATTGTGAGATGTAACCATATTTGTTAGTTATATGCCACACTTCCCCTCACAGGATCAGGGTGGCTTCTGAATAGACAATACTAACCTTGATGGACCAATGGACCAAAGGGAAGCGTCGCATGGTTACATATTTATATTTCAATGTATATCTCTCCCTCCCGAAGGGCTCAGGGTGATGAACAATAATAATAGACTGAGCATTTTTTAACCACTTTGATTTTTTAAAATAGCTGATAAATATTCCTATAAAATGATAATAGGGCATCTGCAGGGGAAAAATTAATTGCTTCTTATATTGTTCTTAGTGGGGGAAGGGGGGATCCTTTTGGGTTTTGGGCCAAACATGGAAAACATCTATAAATGCATGCTGTGTACTTTTATTATGTGAATAGCCATGGAAATTAGGATCACATTGGATACTCAATGCCATTTTAAATATATTACTTCCTTACATGAAATGGCTTATTTCTGAATGTCCTGGTTAATATTTCTAACTAGACACATGTTTCATTGCTATGTCTTTGGTAATTTAGGTAATATTTATGATTAGAATGCTTGTTCCAAGGACTTGGACTGAAGTATGTAGACAAAAGCAACAGGGTTCTTAAAGGAACTTTAATTGGCTATCAAAAAACATTCACAATTTATTTAATGTCTCCTTTCCAGGAGAATATATTGTTAGTTCAGCTGCTACTTCTTAAATCTGACCATATTTTATATGCTTTGGCCATTGCATATTGCCACAAAGTATACTGTGTAGTGTGATTTAAAGCATAGTCTGATTAAGTACACAGAAATGGTCTCCTTGGCTGCATGAGGAATGAGAGAGACATCACTGCTCAAGTGTAAATTATGCTCATGTACAGCAACTATCCAATTTATGCGTTTGAAAAATATCAAATGATGATGATGAATACTAAAGTATATGTTAACCCCCTTTTAACAAGCCTTTTTAACCCCTTTTTAACAAGATGGATGAAAGGCCACACTTTTGTAGATCTTTGGTGAATTTCATTGAGGCTTATGCAGGAGATCTTTCCATTGGACTGAGGCCTAAATTAATACATTTAACGTTATGCTTTCTCTGCATTTTACCTTTTTTTGGTGGAACTTTTATTAAGAAGAGCAGCTACTTTTTCACAAAAGGGAATTGGGTGACCTCGTTACATAATAAATATGTTAGGGGAAAAAATTGAGGAAGGTTTCTCCTTCATAAGTTAAAGTAAAAGGTTTTGACCAAGTTAGTAGGAAAGTCAGCTTATTATGTATCCAAGAAAGGGTTGTTTTATACAACTTATTTTGTAGCAGAAAAGTCACTGAACAGTGAAAGGGACTTCAGAGTGCCCCGATGTGGTTGAATTGTGAGCTACAGGGTTTTTTAAATTAAATTCTGTCCATTTCAGAATATCCCACAAAGAGGGCTTGTTTCTCAGACAAGCTCAGTTGGTAGAAACAAAAAGAGCTATCTGATTTATTTATATTTATATTTTATTTATATTTCAATTTATATCCCTCCCTCCCCCTCAGGGCTCAGGGTGGCGAACAATAATACAGTAAAAACAGCCAATACAATGAGACAATAAAACAATCTGCAGTAACAGCAGCAGATGGCAAAACCCACCCCCTTCTGTACCCATGGGAGACCAAGATGGTAATATGGGAATCAAATACAGCAATCAACCTGGCTGGCCCAATGGAAACCTGGCGGCTCTGAGGAAACTTTGCAAATCCCCAAAGCCCTCATCTCCCTAGGGGCCTTGTAGAGGCCAGCTGGATATCTTTCAGGCCAGGGACCTCCAATATGCTTCTCTCCGAAGAGTGGAGGGACCTAACAGGGCAATAAAATGAGAGGCGGTCTCTCAGATATGCAGGTCCGAGACTGCTTATAGCCTTGATGGATAAAACCAACACTTTGAACATGATCCGGTACTCGATTGGCAGCCAGTGGAGGTACAGGACTGGTATAATCCGGTCCCAACTTGATGCTCCAGTAAGGAGCCTGGTTGCGTGTTGAATGAGCTGAAGCTTCTGGATCACAGACAAAGGCAGGCCAGCGTAGAGCGAGTCACAATAATCCAGTCTGGAGGTGACCATTGGATGGGTCACTGTGGCCAGGCCAGATGGCATAGGTATGGGGCCAGTTGCTATGCCTGCTGCAGATGGCAAAAAGCAACCTGGGCAGTCCGAGTAACCTGGGTCTTCAGTGACAACACCAGATCCAAGGTCACTCCCAGGCTCTTGATGGACGAAGCTAGGTGTAAGGCCTCGCCATCCAGCATAGGTAGGCAAAAGTCCACCAGTCTCTCCCCCCGACTCAACCACAGGACCTCCGTCTTTGCTGGATTTAACTTCAGCCAACTTGCTCTCAACCAACCAGCCACGGCATCTAAACAGAGCTGGAGAGCTCCAGGAGCTGAGGTTGGATGGCCTTCCATTGTGAACATGAGCTGGGTGTCATCTGCATATTGGTGACACCACAACCCAAAACTCCAGACCAATCTAGCCAGGGGGTGCATGTAGATGTTACAGAGCATCAGGGAGAGGATTGCCCCCTGTGGCAGCCCACAAACTATGGGATGATGCCTGGAGTTCTCTCCCCCAATGCCACCGGCAGCTCCCTGTCATAGAGAAATGAGTTCAGCCAACACAAGGCTGACCCATGTACCCTGATCTTGGCGAGACGGGAGACCAAAAGGCCATATCAAATGCTGCGGTGAGGTCTAGCAACACCAACAGCGCAGAACTGCCTCTATCCAGATGGAGCCGGAGTTCATCCACAACTGTGACTGTCTTGGTCCCATGGCAGTGTGGAAATTAGACTGAAAGGGATCCAGCACTTTAGCATCATCCAGGAACCTGTGGAACTGATCCGCCACCACTCACTCAATTACCTTATCCAGAAATGAAAGATTCGAAACTGGGCGGTAATTGGCCAGATCCAATGGATCTAATTGTGGTCTTTTCAGGAGCGGGTGGACCACTGCCTCTTTAAGCCGACCTGGAAAAACTCCTTGCTCAAGGAAGCTATTGATGATATTCAACAGGTGGCTCTGAAGCTCCTCCATGTTGGCTTTAGCCAACCAGGAAGGGCATGGATCAAAAGAACAAGTGATAGATTGTACAGATGTCAGGGTCCTGTCCACTTCAGTTGGGTCAAGTGGGCTGAAGTGGTACAAACAAGGACCAAAAGATGGCCAAGGGCCTCCAGTCCCCTTATTGTATCAATTGTGGCAGGAAGGCCTGGTGGAGGGACGAGACTTTATCTGCCAAAGCCTCACAGCTAAATGCCAATTCCTGTAGTTTAGAACCCATAGAAGAGGCCGTAAGTGTCTGAATCACCCTAAACAATTGCTCCTGGCACGAACTTGCAGTGGCAATGGAGGAAGCAAAGTTAACCCTCTTCGCCTCCTTCATAGCTCTTTCTTAGGATCTCATAAGTGTCCTATATGTCTTGTCCCTTTGTCACGAATCCACCACCACACTCGCTCTAGCCATCTCAGCTCCTGCTTCATCCTTCTCAGCTCCTCAGTATTTCAAGGAGCCAGTCTGGCGTGGGTGCAGAGAGGGCACCTTGGAGCGACAGTCTCGATGGCTTCAGAGAGCTTGGTATCCCAGCTCTCTACCAGCACATCAAGAGTGTCACCAGTGTGTGGAATCTCTTGCAGGATGTCCTGGAATCGCTCTGGGTCCATTAGTCTCTGCGGGCAAGCCCAAATATGCCCACCACCGGAAAACGGCACCGCCGGGAACACGCTGTTTTCCCTGTCCCTCTCCCACTCACCTTGTCACCTTCATCGCTCTACTGGACTGCTGAGACCCTCCCTCGCTGTCCTCTGACCTCTGGAGGTCGGAGGGCAGCGTGGGGGGTCTTAGGAGTCCAGCAGGGCGACAAAGGCGACGAGGCGAGGTATGCAGGGGATCGGGAAGAACGCTGCTCATGAGCTCGCCTACAGCCTCTGTAGGTCAGCCATCGCACACTCCCGTGCGAACGGCCCCCACCCCTCCACAGGCAGAATTCCTGCCGGTGCAGGGGCACCCTTTCCGCAGTGCGGAAAGGGCCTAAGAGCTGGGGGGCGGAGGGAGGTGGGAAAAATAAAATGCTTTCCCCATCAATGCTTTATTTGTCTGTGCTATACAGACAAAAAAAGGCAAAATAAATATTTTAAAAATGTCTGCAAGTTTTTTATCTGTGCTGTACAGAAAGGACCTACATTGAACCTGGAGAAGACCGCTGCATGAAGGCCTCCAAACTATTAACTATGGATTCTTTTTATACCTAGTTCCTTTCTTGACATTTGGCAATACATGACTGCTGATTTTCACATTATGTAATAGCGGATGTGCAATAATATTTAATACTAACAGTAAAGACCATTTTAAATTAAAATAAAACGGGCTCTAGATGGGGAAGAGAGAGCAGGTGCGGGACCCCTTCCCTCTTCCTCTTCCCCCAGGAAAGCACCCCTCCACCCCAGCCCCAGACCAGCCTCCACCCCAGTGTTTGGCATTTGACAATTCTGGGTAGCTGAAAACTGAGGGGGGAAATCTATCCACAGTCAAGTTGAAGATAATTCTTTTTTCAAAATGAAGATTATTTTAACCAAACATTTATTTAACGAATCAGTCAAATTATATTTTCAAATCTTTGCTAACAAGAAGCTCCTCTGCTAAACACAGGGGAATATTTTATAACTGGAATTTGTTAAGTATTAATTTCCCATTGACTATAGTGACTATCATTACATTCCTGAGGTCCCTTTTAAAACAAGCAATGTGGTGATATAATGCATGCTCTTTATAGAGAGGAAAGCAAGATCCAGGCTCCGGCTTGGTATCTTTTATGGAACATCTTGAGGACTATAATTGCTGTCATGTCATGAGAACTTTTTTTTAAAAGGCACCAGAGTTCCAAATAAAACATAAAACGGCTTTGATATAATAAATATAGCTATCGTTGTTTCAAAATGTTGTGACCCGTCTGCGTGTTTCTGAGAAAGAGGTTTTCCAGCACTGTAACATTTTTTTCCTAACCACCCCCTCCTTTGTTATTACAGATAAGGATGAAGGAAAAGCCTCAAGACAGCCTTGGTTTAAATTATTGCACTGCAAGGCCAACTTTGTCTCCGCTGAGAGTGATCTTGTAAATTTAAATAAGCCTGATCTTGAGCAGAGCTCTGAAAATCTTCATTATGCAGACCATTTATCCAGTTTATTAGGAAACATTAATAATAATCCAGTTCTCACCACTTGGGACAATTAGAACAAGAGCCAACTACCCAGCATGCTCAAAACATGTATCTTCTTCACTCCTAGGTAAAACAATGGCACAGGGCAGCAGTTTTTAACAGAAAAAAACATCATGAGAAAAAAAATGGGTTTGGGATGTGTTATTTAAATCTACCGACTTGACGTTCTAATATTTTAAAACTGAATGTAATAGATTTACTGTTGTTAGCTAAATGAGGTGTTAGCTGTACTCTGTTATCTTGATGGCCCTTTTAAAAGAGGAGAAGCATGTTTTTCAGAGGAGATTAAGAAGAGAGAAACAGCAACAGAGCTGGAGTTGCTCAACTCTTTCCTTAACTATAATTTCCCCACTCCAAACCGTGCTCCTACAGCTTTTCACCACTGGGATCACAAATGTGTATGCACGCGTTTGAAACCCTGTAGGGGAATGTTGTTTGTGGAGAGCAAGGAAAGGGGAAACAGATTCAGATGAGCTAAAAGTTATGTTCTGACTGGACGTGAGAGGAAGGGAGTTATGTAGTCCTGGGAACACTTCCTAATGAAGAAAGACAGGGAAGAAGCTTTCCTTTTGAGTTCTGGCTTTAACTTTCACCTGTATTAAGACTCGCAGGGTTTTCCACCACAGTGCAAATCTCCCATTTTTGCCATCTCTCCCCTGCTCTTTGAGGGGAAGAACACTGGAGCGGTGGTGGTGGTGGTGGTAATTTCTCCATCCACCATGCTTTAGGAATTCCCCCATGCTCTTTACAGTGGAAATTGTGCAAATTCCTAGAGTGGCATAGAGAGGCAGTGACAGTGACACATCAATGACACACACCCTTCCTATGATCTGCCTCTAAAGATTCCCAGGGATTGACAGAAACACTGACAACATGGGACACTTCATGGGACATTTCACTGACAACATGGGACATTTCACTGATATTCATAGGTTATAACTGCCATGGTTTTTGCCCATGGAACTCAGGTAAGTGTACATAGGGAAGGGACACTCCACAGAATTTTCAGTACATTGATCAAGCTGAAGTTTCCAAGCATTTTGTGACAAAAATAAGTGATAAACCAGTTTAAGGGCATTCAGCAAATATCTAAACACACTGCTGTCCAATTAAAATCAATGGGATTTAAGGTCACAGCTGGGCTCACTTGTGCCATAAGGCTGTAGCGTAGATATATGCTTAGTCAATGATGGCCTCCAGTTCGACATAAATGAATCCTTACATAGTCTGTTCAGCTGTTCCTCATAAATCATAACTTCAGTTTAAAATTGAACTTCAGCCTCCTTTTGGGCTTTCTCTTGTCTCCCACGGCTGCATTCCTGAAACTATAGCAGTGCAAAGATTTAAATGAATCTACTGCGAGGAAAAAAGATATCTCCTCGTTGAAATGGGGACTAGAATGACTCTGAAAAGAACTTGGTGTAGAACAAAAAGAAACATTCTGAAGCTACCATTAGAGGACATTGAAGATACTTAAGCCTCTTGTCTCTTAACTTAAGTGAAATAGCAATATTTTATAAGAATTTTGCAAGACAGAGAGAAAGAGAGAGAAGAAAGAGAGAGAGCATTCACAATACAAATTGTACTTTGCTTTGGAATGTATTTGTCCAGAACTGTATGAATTTGTTAATTATTTGTCAGTGTCACAATAGGAGACCCTTTCACTGAAATTTGGCAGGTATAAAGAAAAACCCAGTATCTCTCTGAAAACACCTGCAGCACATTCAATTGGGTCTGATCCTTGGGGAAAAACAATTTAGCTTTTCCTCAGCAGTTTAATGAGTAATGAAAGTATGTCATGAATGAGATCAATGTTTTCTTGCTTGTATGTAGTGACTATGAGATGGACAAAGAAGTTAACTTTTGCACTGAGCTTCAGATGTTGTTTTGAGTGACACTGTCCCTGCAATGCAGAGTGTGAGTCACAGTACCAGCAGAGGCTGCATAACTTCCCCCAACCCAGGAGCCACATGTGGAGCACCTGCACATTCTCTAGATTAAGTGGAGCGATTTTATATCTTGTTCTTTGTTGCAGAAGGATGAGTCAAGGATGTGAAAGAGATGATATCCCCAAATGATATTTTGGCAAATAAATTTTTAAAATCTGGATAGATTTTCTTCCCTTTCACTGTTCTGAGGAGAATGACACCCGGATGTTTAATGTTGAATGGCAGTCCTTGCTGTGTGTTTGTGCAGTGAAATGAGTCCTCTAGCTTTTTGCTATTGCAAGATCTATCTATTTGTCTGCCTGTCCCTGTAGCAAATAACTCTACGTTTTGCATGCATAACTACATTTTTATGACTGCTCCTAGAGACTCTCTCATCCTTGTATGTATGTAACTTCGCATGTTGTGTGTTAGAGTTCTGGCTTGCATCCAAAGAATTATAAACTCTGCTCAAGAAACTAAACACACTTGGTGGGTGCCAGAAAAGATATCAGCATCCGTGGTCCCCACCACACTGGGAACCTCTGATCTAAAGGATGTTCTCTCTCTCTCTCTCTCTCTCTCTGATATGGGGAAGTGGATCTGTAGTCCTGCAGGAATGTCTATGCATCTGTTCTCTGCCTGCACAACTGTTGATAAAGTAACATACTACAAAGACATCATAAGTCTCTATTACTTGGCCTTTGAAAGGCAACCAACTCAGGCAAGCCTTATTCAATCCTGTTTCCTGAGATCCTTCTGTGATATTTATGGGGCTGGTCTTAAGGCCGTGCTTTACAACTGAAATTTAATCTCTTTGTTCTATAACATAATAGTCCCCATCCTTTTTGAGAACAAAGACCCCTTTTTAACACCAAACATTGTTTTTTGGACCCCCATGATAGTGATTGTACTATTAGGATTTATTGATTGAAACAATACATAATGGCAAAAACATCAAAATGACATTGCTTAGTGCGCGTATAGATTTGCAGACTCCGTGTGATAACTCCCAAGTTGGGAACCACTACTACAATGCATTCTCTAGGAAGCTAAGAACTGTGAATAGTTCAAAAGGAATGTCCCTTGGAAAGCAACGCTGTTTTGCCACTGAAAACAATCTAACAGTTGTGAGCCCATGTAAAAATTTCAGAACTGCAATTTGACCAAGATCTGAATTCTTATTTTAAAAACAAACCCTCAGCCCTGGTAGGTGAAAAACTTCCACAGTTGAAGAACTACCAAGCCCACCCGCATGTAATTTCCCTATCCAAGAAAATCAGATTTTTGGGATATAGGTTGAAAAACAAAAACATCCTATAAGGAGACTGTTTAATAAGCTGGGTTAGTCAAAATATGTGAACTCATCTGTGATCCTTTGCAAAGCCTTGTTGGGCTTGGCGAGGAAGTTTCCAGAACACATGGAGCTGGTCAGACATTTGAAGAGGGCCAACATATGAAGTGCCAGTTCAAAAAAAAATCTGTACCAAGTGATCACAGCATGTTTCCTGCTGAAGTAAATTTCTTACTACTTTCCCTTTCCAAAAGTTCTTATGGCTTAACTGTTAATTAAGCTGAAATTGTGAACTGACACAAGCTCTGTTTGCAAGAATCAGTGAATGCGCATACAATTTGTGTACAGTTGACACTTAATTTTTCTTTATGCTGGCACTGAATAATTCTCATCTTACATTTAATGTATGCACAGCTGAATGTGTAATTGAAATCACACATTTAACCAGGTACTTGTCCCGTTCACTTGTATCGGTTCTTTCTTACAGATGAATGTGTGTACACGCAGGATGTATGTGTGTTTACTCTAACATGTGAACAAAGCTACTCTGAATTGGACTTGTAAGAGAGAGAACCCATTTCAGGAAATGAACACAGTGAGGGACCGGTCCTAAACCAGTTTATTCAGGCCTTAAGTCCCATTTCATTCAACGAAGCTTCAAGCTTGCAGTCTCCAGGTCTCATTCCAAGCTACCACAACCAGCTTGCAAGGTTACTGCAGCCAGTTTTAATAAGCTAGGTCAAAGTTTACCCTCCATTCCCCTTGAACCGGCACCATGGATTCAGCACCAGTTGAAGCAACAAAAGTTTTGTTTACCAACTTCACAACAGACCAGGGTCCCCAGGGCAGTTGGTGTCACTTCCTTTTGTTGGCAGCCTCAAACACCTTTCTTGCGAGCATTCATGTAGCCACTCTTGCCTTCCACTGGCCATCTCCTCTCCACAACCATCCACAACCTAACTCATGCCCACTTTTCTACGTCTCCACCTGAGAAACACACCCTCTCCCAGCTTTGTAGTTCTAAATCCTAGTAGCCAGCCTTTTTCCAGCTGGTGCCCTTTTGATCACACCCATGAGACTAGTGAATTTCCCCAGGTTGATTTCCCTGTACTGCCCTTAAAGATGCCTTGCCCCTTTCTGACTCTCCAGTGCCACAGAGCTCAATCCCAGGAAAGTGTTATTTGGGTTCCAGTTTATCTTTGTTTTATTACATTTATACACCACCCTTTCTTAGCCAAAGCCAGGTTTAGGGTGGCTAACAACAATTCAGCATGACATACAAGCAATTGGCAATATAGTAATAGTTAAAATAATACAAAATTAAATATTATAATCAATGTTAAAATTAAAAAAACCTAACTACACAAAAAACTGAACTAAAGCTGGCAATCCAGCCCAACCCATTTGCATCTGTATTAGCACAAATGGGGATTAACAAAACCCAGAGGCATATCTAGGGAATATGGACCAGGGGTAAAATATGAGTTTTCCACCCCACTCCCTCACCATGACCAAACAATGTTTTTTTTTGCACCAGGTCATCTCAAAGTCACCATCATATTATAGAACATGCCCCAACTCACAAACCTGAACACAGCAATGATCGATGCCACACAGCAGAAATAATTTTTAGACAACATTTTCAAAATGCTTTCAAAATGTTTAACAACTGTTATAATACTTTAAAGTGTTTTAAGTGTCATATGACTTAAAATGCTTTCAAAATGTTTTATTACTGTTGTGAAAACGTTTTATGGTGTTATATTCAGGAGGGCTTTTTCTGCAAAGACAACAGGGTAGCATTGAACAATATGATTCACAAATTGACTTGGCTAAATTAGAGGGCACTATGGTTTGTACTGTTGTGTATAAGTTGTGGCAGTAGCGAAGCCACCAGGGGGAAGGGTGCGCGCGCAATGCACTGGGTGAACCGATTCTGGTCACATGGAGAACGGAAACCCACCGTGGACCCCCACAGAGCCCCCCACGGTGCCCCCCCTGTGGCGCCCCCCGCGGCACCCCTTGCGGCGCCCCCGCGGCACCCCCTGCGGCGCCCCCCACGGCGCCCCCCCGTGGCACCCCCCCGACCCCTTTTGCGGCAGCCCCCACCCCCCATGGCACACTCCCCCACGGCAGACCCCCCACTTACTTTTAGGAATGGAACATCCCAGAGAAGAAGCCTGCCTGCGTTGCCTGGGCCTGGGGGGAACTACATTTCCCAGGGGCTCCTGGGAAATGTAGTTTCCACCAGGCCCAGGCAATGCAGGCAGGCTTCTTTGACCTGCTCCTTTCCTAAAAGTAAGTGGGGCGGGGTGGGGTGGGGTGCTGCGGGGGGGCATCGGGAGGGCAAGGGGAGCCGTGGGGGGCTGTGGGGGGCTGTGGGGGGCTGTGTGTGTGTGTGTGTGTGAAAAAGCCAGAGTGGCCTAGCTATGCCTCTGGGTTGTGGTGAGTTGGTTCCCATTGTGTCATTTTGCATCATTTAATGTATCATGTTAACACTTATGCTTTGCTTCAGTTCTGCTTTTTCAGACTTCTGTTCGGATTTGTAACCCTGATCCTATTGCATTGTTTATTGAACGTCCTGTGCTGTTGATTATATCAATTCATTTGTGTAGTCTGCTTTTAGTCACAAGGAGAAACGTGGACTATAAATAACAATTTTTTTCATTCACCCAAATTGATGCTGGTGGAGACGGCTCGGCTGAACCTCGTGCATGGTCAGTCGATGCAGCACCTCCAGCTGCAGTGGCGCCACTTCCTGCTTGGCCTCCGGCACCCTTTGCCTTGGGCAGCACGCAGCAGCACACCCAGGCTGGCCAAGGGGTGGAAGCCAACTGTTCACGCATGTTGCATATGGCACCTGCTGGCCAGGCAGCAGGCTAGAAGTGTGGGGGGATATTTTCCGCCCCCCACAAGACTAAATGGCAGGCACCCTGGGACATATGACACCATATGTCCCCGTGGTAGGTATGCCCTTGACAATACCCCAATATATATGGTAATATTGGTGTGAACAGGGAGTAAGATGGAGACTGTGTGGGAGTGGAGGAGTGTTACAGAGAGTCCAGTAAGTGTTCACTAGGGGGTCTACTTGGGGAGGCCAGCTGAATAAGTCCTGGACCTGGTTGAGGACAGGGACCACCAGAAGATTGTTTCTGGCTGAGTGACGATCTCTCTGGGGAGGGGTATATCAGTAGAGGTAGTCCTGTAGGTATAATGGCCCCAAACTGTTTAGGACTTTATAGGTAAACCTCAGGATCTTGAACTAGGAATGTGAATTCAGTAAAGCCAAACAGGACCCCCCGCAATACCTTGTCAGTATTTGGCCAGGGGGGTGGGGGAGAGTTTCAGCAACAAAAGGCAGCCATAAAAAGTGGATCCTGAAAAATGCTGATTTTGGGGGGCCCATTTGACCTGCTGAGGTAATGCACAAAGTTCAATGCTGGGCTTGGCCTGGCCGGGTCCAGTGTTCAACTCTGAGCTACTTGCCTCCAAACTCCATGAAGATCTCAGAGGCAGCAGGCGGCCCAGGTTCATTTGGAGGAAGGTGGATTTTTTTAGATTCAGGTTTAATAAATTGAAAATTTGTAAAACAAACTCATTTTTTGGTTTTTTCCCCAAAAAATTCCAGGTCTATTAATACCAAGAAAAAAATGGTGCACACACCGACGCTTGAACTTGATTCAATCTCAATCCAGTACAGCTGACAGAGAACTTGTCATATATGTGCTGTCCATAGGGTCTCTGTAAGGACTCCTGCAGCTGCATTCTTGACCAAGTGTAATTTCTGGAGCAAGCTCAAGGGCAGCCTGATATAGAGTTACAGGGCGGGACAGGGCGGATCTGCTGCTGGGCTTGACGAAGATGAAAAAATGCCTTCCTGGTAGCATTTGTTCTCAAAAAGTATACAGAGTACATAACGGTCACATTACAAGGGGAGAGGGAAAGCTCCTGATTTCATCTGTGCCAAATATAAACATAATTAAAAAATTACTGCTTGCTGTCAAATTACAATTGTAAAATTAATTCATAATTATTCTTACTAATAAGGTTCACACTTTTCTCTATGACATCTATTTTCTTGTTCTTCTATTCCTCAAATTCCTTAAATGCTGCTTCCTGGTAGCATTTGTGACTTGGGCCTCTAATGAAAGGGAGGTGTCCAGGAACAACCCTATGAGCCTAATCAATGTTGCCAACCTCTAGGTGGTGGCTGGAGATCTCTCAGTATTACAACTGGTCTTCAGGTGACAGAGGTCAGTTAATGGCAACTTTGGAAGGTGGACTCTAAGGCATTATACTCGTCCTCAAACCCCGTCCATCTCAGGCTCTACCCAGGTAATCACCAGGTATTTCCCAATCCAGAGTTGGCAACTCTAGTCCTGACAGAGGCAAACGGTGTTAACTACAGGCTGTCAAGACCCAACAGTTGATTCCCCTGGCCTAAGTCCTGCCGACCCAACCACAGGACCTCTCCCTGTGGTCTTTGATCCTGAGTTGATCCTCTTTCCTTTTCCCTTGGTTTTACTAGATGCCATCCAAAGCAAACCTAAAATTTCAATGGCATAATGTTTCATTTTAAAAAAATAGTTAAGCAAAGCAAGAAACTGGCATTCATGAATTTGTATGATTTTCCTAGTTCTCATCACTGCTTGGGGGGAAAAAACAACCAGGAAATTCTGCAACATTTGGGAATTCTTTAAAATTAGTACTGAATATAAGCAAAATACTCTAGCAGACTATTGGGTCAGGTCCGTAGCCAAGAATGTTGAGTGGGGCCTTCCAATGGGGGAAGGTACAGGAAATAAAGTAAAAATTCAACTACATTTCAGTGAAAAAAATTATTGTTTCAATAAAATGATATATATAATGCCAAGTTCCCCAAATGGTGCTGCCCAGCTTGTCAGGAAGCAGCATGTAAGCTGCTTGCCACATTGAATACTGGATGCCATTTCAACACCCTGTATGACACTTCTTGGCATGAAGAGACTTAGGACTGGAACCTCCGTGTTCAGAGTTTCTGTACATCTGATAAGTAGAGGCTAGAGGGGCACATAATAAAGTCCTGGTATGACCCCATGACCCATCTTAGGTCAGCCCGGCAGAGACAGGTAGATATACTCTTTTAGGAAGGCATGTAAAACGTTTTTTAAATTTCAGTAGGCTTTTTCAGATTACTGAAAAGTTATGGAAAGTAGGCCTTTTGTATATGAATTATTTTTCTGCCTACGGCTTTATGATTCTGGATGTTAATTGGTTTTTGTAAGCTATTCTGAAATTGAGGAAGGTGAGGGAGATAAAAGTAAGAACATAAATACTAATATTGTTGTGCCTCTGGTATGATTAAGACCATTAATCCTGTTTTGTTATTGTGTGACCAATGGTCTTGATGGTGAGAACTTTCAATTTCCTCCATTTTGAGCAAGTATCAACTTGCCAGTGCATTGCAAGTAGTTCTCTTTGCGTTGGTTGACATTAGTGTTGCAATTATATTATATGTAGCCAGATACTTGTCTAATATATCTGAGACACTCTCTTGCTAAGTATTAATATGACAATCTCAGGATTCTACTAGTGGGATGATTTTCTTTCAGCATCAGTCTGTCATTTTTATTCATAGTTGTACTGCAATTTTATTGTATGGCTCAATACCGCTGGTCAAAAGAGATTATTGTTAATATTGGAAAAGATAGTAATGACAATGGACAACAATCTTTGTCCTGTTCTACTTGTGAACTTCCCAGGGAGATCTGACTGGCCCTGCTGAAGAGCTGATCCTAGACTAGACAGAAATTGGTCTGATTTAGTTGCCACCTCTTATTTCTCAGCAGATTTGCCTCCTCAACTATTGAAGATGCTCCACATCACTCTCAGTGCAATCCTATTCTGGTTCAACCCAGTTTATTCCTGTTGATTTTAATAGATTTAGATCTGAGTAACTCTGCACAAGATTGTACTGTAAGTGTGCTGTATCTATCGTTATGAAAACCAGTGTGATGTAGTGGTTAAGAATAATGGACTCTAATCTAGAGAACTGGGTTCTATTCCCCACTCCTCCACATGAAGCCTTCTGGGTGACCTTGTGCCAGTCACAGTTCTATCAGAACCCCCTCAGCCCACATAAGGAAAGCAATGGCAAACCACCTCTGGAATCCTTGCCTTGAAAATCCTGTAGAGTGCCATAAATCAACTGTAGCATGATACATTCACACAGATCTGTCATTAGGATTAAGTGCTGCCAATCAGGCATTCATATTTCCCCAAGTGAGTGATGGATGAGTGTGCCAAACCAAACCAAGCCAAACCTCCAAAACAAAATGTTATCAGCTTATACAAGTGAATATGATGATTTTATTAGTCTTATGGCCCCATCTGGGGTGGGGGAATCTGCTGGTAGAAGTGGTGAGTTGCTGCACTAACGGATTCACCCTCCCCAAGGGTGAATCCATTGGTACCGTGTTTCTCCGAAAATAAGACAGTGTCTTATATTAATTTTTGCTCCCAAAGATGCGCTATGTCTTATTTTCAGGGGATGTCTTATTTTTCCACTCCACAGCTGCATGCTCTGGTGTTCTGTTCAACGGGCATGCTTCCAAAGGGAGCCGTTGGGCACCAGCTGGGTTGCTGCATTGCAGGAATGGCTGGGCACAAGGACCAGGCCAGTGCCTGGAACCACCCCATGTGATCAAATGCCACATGATATTCTTGCAAAAAAGCTTGTAAAATGCAGGCTAGACATTGTTACTGTTGGGTGGATTTGTAATTGGTTGACCAACGAAACCTAAAGAGTGTTCACCAATGGCTCATTTTCATCCTGGAGAGAAGTGACTAGCTGGATGCTGCAGGGTTCTGTCCTGGACCCAGTGCTGTTCAATGTTTTTATCCATGACTTGGATGATGGAACAGAGGACATGCTAGTCAAATTTGCAGATGACACCAAATTAGGAGGGGCAGCTAATACCCCAGAGGACAGGGTCAGAATACAAAATGACCTGGACAGATTAGAGAGTTGGGCCAATACTAACAAAATGGATTTTAACAGGAGAAAAGTAAGGTACTCACTTAGTCAACACAAATTAAATGCACAGATATAAGATGGGAAACACTTGGCTTGACAACAGTATATGTAGAAGAGTTCTGGGAGTCTCAGTAGACCACAAACTGAACATGAGTCAGCAGTGTGATGGGTCAGTCAAGAAAGCCAGTACAATTCTGGGCTGCATCAATAGGAGTATAGTGTTTTGATCAAGGGAAGTAACAGTATCACTCTATTCTGTTTTGGTCAGACCTAACCTGGAATACTGCTGTTTTGTCATGTGAGGGGGGGGTGTGTGTCCGGCGCCCCCATGTGATCAAAAGGCATGCACCTGGGGACATTGATGTCCCCATGTCCCTAGGCCAGTACACCTCTGACTAACATCATTGCCAGTTAGAAACAATTCTGTTTCTCCTTCTTGTGTATGTGTTTTAACTGTGTAAATGGACTGTTTAATTGCTGCTTTTATTCTACTTTTTGATAGTTTGCTGTCCTAAAGATGCTAAGCTCAGTTGAAAGGTGGCATAAAATTTTCAAATAAATGAAATAACCCTCCAAAATCTTGTGATGACCCTGATTTGGGCTACCAGACTAGAACCTTCTGGGACCTTCAAGGGAAAACTCATTACAATTATGAGGCCACCCATAACCAGGCACTTTGCACTGTTAAGTTCCTTCTGAAATACCAGTCTATTCAAGGGAATGGAAGGAATGATGCACCATCAAAACATGTTAGCTATTGCAATAAAAAGCAAATGGCTTTTTATTTGCAATTAATTTTTAATATGTGGTTACTACTCTGAGAAAAGTGATTCTGTAAAATGATACCATGAGGTGCTATGTTTATTTTCTCTCTCTGATTTCCCCAGCTGGCGAGGCAAACTATAGCCATACCTCTTGTTGCTTGCAGTGAAAATTCAAACCATGATGAACTATTTCATGCTAAAGCATAGCCTTTATGCTTCTTATGGTAAATCATGAGTAAGAGAAGAAAAGGAAAGTGAGAGAAATGGAAATAGGGAAATCTTTACCAAACTAAGATCAATCTAACATGTGCAATCTAACATGTTCTGTCCCTTTACATCTACAGTACAATCACTAGATTATTTTTAAAAAATTAATTTGTGATTTTTAACTATTACAAACAATAACAGTAGATTAACTCAACGTATTTATTAAATGTTAATTGTATTTTATCTAGTACAGTATATACTCGTGTATAAGTCGACCCGCATATAAGTCGAGGCACTTAATTTTACCACAAAAAAACTGGGAAAACTTATTGACTCACGTATAAGTCGAGGGTGGGAAATGCAGCAGCTACTGGTAAATTTCAAAAATAAAAATAGATACCAATAAAATTACATTAATTGAGGCATCAGTAGGTAAAATGTTTTTGAATATTTATTTCAAAGAAAAACAGTAAACTAGCTCTGTAAGTGGAAAAGATGGTCAACAGAAACAATATGGTCTCAACAATAACTTAAAAGTACAAAAACCTTAGCTCAGTCAGCAACCACAAGAGTTAAAATCCTTCAAAACTGGATTTTTGGTCAGGGAAGGAATGTTTATGTTAGCAGTACCAACATTTCAGAGTATCTTTAGGAGACCCTCCTGATGATACTACCCAGGTTTGGTGAAGTTTGGTTCAGGGGGTCCAAAGTTATGGACCCCATCTACTATTAGCTGCCATTGGAAACAATGGGGGATGGGAGCACCCATTTTGGGGATCCATAACTTTGGACCCCCTGAACCAAATATCACCAAACCTGGTTGGTACCAGCAATAGATTATCCTGATGATACCACCCAAGTTTAGTGAAGTTTGGTTCAAGGGGTCCAAAGTTATGGACCCTCAAAATGTAGCCCCATCTACTATTAGCTCCCATTGGAAACAATGGGGGATGGGGGCGCCCCTTTTGGGGGTCCATAACTTTGGACCCCCTAAACCAAACTTTACCAAGCTTGGGTGGTATCATCAGGAGAGTCTTTTGAAAAATCCCTGAAATTTTGGTGCCACTAGCCTAAAAACTGTGCCCCCTGGTGGCTGACAAAGTAAAAACCCTTCGGGGATGGGGCGGTATAAAAGCCCAAGAAAATAAATAAATAAATAAATAAATAAATAAATAAATAAATAAATAAATAAATAAATATTTTTTAAAATACACCTCACTCACGTATAAGTCGAGGGGGGCTTTTTCAGCACAATAATGTGCTGAAAAAGTCAACTTATATGCAAGTATATACTGCACTAATGATTAGAGTGCCCTGGCCTGGATAGCCCAGGGTAGTCTGATCTCAGATCTTAGAAGCTAAGCAGGGTTAACTTGGGTTAGTAGATGGATGGGAGACCACCCAAGGATGTCAAGGGTTGTAGAGTCAGGCAATGACAAACCTTTGAACATCTCTTGAAAACCTTATGGGATTGCATAAGTTGGCTAAGACTTGACAGCAAAAAGAAAAGTTGGAGTGGGTTTGAACCAGGTTTGGTTTTCTCCTTCAGACTGCGGAAACGTCCAGTTTTTGTTGCCCCATTTCAGAGTACATATGAAACCTCCAGATCCTGCAATGGGACCAAAACAATTTTAAAATCATATTTTAAAGGTTTTTCCATATAATATATAATTAGTTGATTGACTAATTATGTGTATTATGAGTTAGAGTGGTCTGAAATTTATTTAAAATGTTGGTATACCTTCATTTTTTCTCTGATTAGCTGCATAGAACATTATGATCATGATGGATACCTGACCAGTTGTCACTGGAATCTTTTACAATGTTGAAGTTTACTCATGTATACATGGTCTCTGAGGAACTCTCTCCTTGTTAACTCATTAGGGTTTTTATTGATTTTTGCTGTTCAAGAGCAAATCACTGCCATAATTTTTTATGCTGGCCTAGTTTTGGTTTTGTGCTGTCTTCTTTTTTAGTGTGACAGACTGTCATAGCAGCAACACTGTCATCTACAAAAAAAAAGTCCAACTGTCTTACAAATGCTCAGATATAGGGAATTATGGAAATCAATTACTGTTTTGTCTGGCATATAAAAATTCATTTGCTGGTTTCTGTTGGTTTGTATCCCACCTGGTCTTGATGGCTCAACGCAGGGCACAGTGCTTTGTAATATACACGAAAGTTATTTGTAGTAGTGGAACAATCTTTCTCTGTATAATTTCTTTACATGCAGGCAGATTAAGGATGGTGGTCTTGGCTTGGCCTACTTTTTTAATGGTTTTCCAGGATGTGGTGAACCATGAATTTTGACATATGTTGGAGCATTCAAAAGGCTGGTGCAGCATGCCAGAAATCTTTTGAAAAATCAACTCACAGTAACTACACCATGTGAAAAAACTGACAATGTGAATAGGCCTCATATCCAGGTACTTTGGCTCAACTGGTTTGTAGATCAAAATGGCAGCAGCTAACAAATGGGCTCCTTGAGTGAGTATGGAGTCTTGGGATTGTAGCTCATTGGACAGAGAATCATGTGTTCATTGTGTTCCGTTCCTGGCATAGCAATTATGTCCTGGTCATCCTGCTACTATTAGTGAATGCTCCAGTGCAAATCCCCAGAGTCCTTTGGCCTTCATCAGACTCTTTGTGTTATTTCAACACTTTTTACTTAATGCAATAAGGAGCTAATGCTGACAGAAAAGGTGTCCGGAACTTTCAAACTCCTACAACCATCTTGCTATTTACAGTCGTTCCTTACAAAACCCTGAGGGAACAATTCCATATTGTTTTTTTCACTCTATGTAGCTGGAATAACTTTATGTAGCTTGAATGGCTCACAGAAGGGAAATTCTTCACAATGATGCTGCTGGGAAAACTGGGAAGTTATTTTAGTTCACAAACCTGTTTTCTTGCCAAGAAAAATGCAAATATAAATAAACGTAAAATAGTTTCTCAAGTGTTTGGAGTATGCTGCTTTCTTATCTCTTATTACAAAATCTAAAGTGTTGGCAGCACAAATCAGACTTTCTTCACAGAGTGCCAAGATATTTAACGTGGCTTCCTTAATACTGGGGTGTTTGTTTGTGCATATGGGGGAGAGAAGTAATCTGAAGCAAAATAAGAATAGTCATTATCTCCCCCCCCCCCCCCCCGCCCTTTAATAACCATTTCAGTAGCACAGTGCCTTAAAAGCAAGGCCCAATTCCCCGGCATAATATGGTCTCAAGATATGATTTAGATGGAAAATTTAAGTAAGATTAATGCAGTTTATTATCCAACAGGATATCCCTACAAGCCGCACTGCTCGGCTGAATTTTTGAATCTAAATCTAATATTTCAGATGAGATTTCCAGACGGGTGTCTTGTTCCACTAGCAAGGGTGATATAGAGTTTGTAAAACAGGAGGGGTTAAACTAGTTTTAACACTTTATTAATCATTTAAATTACTTTGTTACTCTTTGAATCCACTGACTTTTGTTTATCACGTTACTCCCTGCAAACTCCTGGCCAACCCAAACTGCAGGCAAGATGCCAAATTGTTAATTTACTCAGCAAATTCTTTTAGACACTTTAAAATGGAGGAGAGGGGAGTGAATTTATAGTGACATTGAAAGGGTAGAAGAATTTTAGTTCATTGCTCAGTAAAAGCAACTTTAGCTTATATGATTTTTTTTTAAGTTCGCAGACAGCAGGCCAGCTCTGAGACAGATAAATCTCCCAAGTGAATAAAGTGAATAATTAACAGAGCTGGGCTATGCATGCACATGCAAATGTTCTTTGAATAAAATCTGCTCAGACAGAAAAACTCTTTTAGGCACTGCTTTGCACACACTAGGAAAAATAATCAAGTTAAAAGACCAAACAATCTTTGAAACAGGGGTTAGAGGCAGAGGATAGCGTTTTTCTCCCACAGAGGTCAGCTTAAGGGAAAGATCTCTGCTCAGGGTGCATATGCATCCGACCCTTGCCTCTGACAAAATGGTTTTGCAGGTGTTGGAAACCTGCAAACCCTGATTAACCTGGAGGAACAGTGAGACACATGAAATGTGTGTGACAACTAAGGCAGGGAGAAAGCTTTCACCAAATCCCTTTTAAATCCCCTAAAAGCTGTTGTGTGTTTAAAGCCAGGAATGATTTTCATACTTAAAATTAAATGGCAGCATGATAGTATCTGGAGCCATGTTAACAATTGTTCTACACTGCCAACTATTGGAGCCAGAGTTATGAAGGAATTACTTCTTTAATGTGGACTTCTTAAAACATTTCCTTCATTACAGAATAGGCAGGGTTTCTTCTTCACATACAAGATCAGCAATGATCAGAAGTCATATTACCAATTATGGAAATGTGTAAAATACTCCATTGGTTAATATTTTGTATGAAAGGAACTCCTTCCTTCCTTCCTTCCTTCCTTCCTTCCTTCCTTCCTTCCTTCCTTCCTTCCTTCCCAGGATTGAATAGTGATGCAAAGACCTCACACATGATTCAGTGAACTCTTGTAATGACTTCCAAACAAGCCTTAGTTGTAGTCAAGAGCAAAGCAACACTTGACAGGGGATTCTAGCTAGAATCCTGTGCAGTTTGGGCCAAAAAGGCAGCCACGAGGGGAGAGGGCATTCTGGATCAGAGTTGTGATGCTAGAAAAGACTGTTAATTCTTTGCTTTCTGTGCTGCTCATCTCAACTGGGGGGAAAAAGTGTCCTTTGATGACTTTTTAAATCCCCAATTGGGAAAAAGAGGCACGCATAAAATGGGCATAATTCCTTTATTCCCTACTAAAGTTTCAAGAAACCCAGGGCTTGGGACTAAGCATTAAACTTCATTCTTCCAGCACTGGAGGCATATCTATTCTGCCCTTCCTCAGTTGCTTTTTAGGGCCAAAGTATATATCTGACTTTCCAATCACCAGATTCCAGCCTCAAATGCAGTTTGGCTCCAACTCAAAGGCCTGTCCTTCAGTGGAGTGCTGTGACAATCTTTTCCCATTTTGACCATCAACTGAATGAGCCAAAAACAGAACAAAACAAAAGGAACACAGCCCTCAAAGTAACTGAGTGAATCTGCTCTGATAGTAGGAAATGCAAGTCTGATAAGAAACAGAAGTCCTTTTCATATGGACAGTCAATCATCTTTTTTTTAAAAAAAGATAAATTATTAACAATTTAATCAGCCTGTTAAAATGTACATATGAACATTAGCACATCATCAGCCATCAGCAAGCCACTCTTATTTAATACTCTATATGCTATGTTCTACAAAAGTCGCTTCTGCAAGTTGTGTTCTGAATTAGAAATACATTTTTCTTTCCAATATGAGCATGAGAAGGCATGAAGAAGCAATTAAAAGTTACCTTCTTTTCATAGTAGCTATACATAAAGATTTTTAAAAACTGTCCAGTTGAAAACAAAAATAACCGACAGTCATGAAACAGTCTCACTGTCTCTGCTCCACATTATGACTTTGGGAAATTGATTACAATTTCTTCTCAAAGATCTATCAGAATAAACCACTAAGTCTTCAACATAAATTTGAATTCCAGAGTCTCTAGCTAACCAGGCTCATAAATGAATTCCTAAATGGTGACTTGTGCCAGAAGACCCAGTGCTGTAGAAACCACTTGGCAGAAGCTATTTGTTTCAATGAGATGAACTGCTCTATTTAGCTCTCATTCAAAACTTTAGAGAAATGCCAAATTTCCATAAACACGGGTTTCCTTGAATTTCCAGGACTTTGATTAACTGCTGAATGAGAGTATCTTACAAATACAAATTTGTGTGCAGGGCTTAGTTTAGGAGGAATGAGGGACTGGAAACTGACTCTAAGCCTTTGCTTCACACCCCAAAAGAAACATCTAAGACACCCAGTATGGGGTAAATTAAGCTTTATTAACCATTATAACAACTCAACACCAGTAATTAACTAATTCCTCTCCCTTGAGTGAGGGTTCATCAGTGTTTAGGTAGTCTCTTAGGAGTGGCAACTTTGGCCACATCACACTTATAGACTGAAAAATGAGTGGAGAGATGCTGTTCATAACCACCAGTCCCCAATGTTGTTTGGCATGCGGGTCCAAGCACCAATGCCCCAAATCAAGAGAATTTCTTCCCTGGGCCACTTGTCAATTTAGGTCACTAGGCGCCTTCCACACATGCAAAATAATGCACTTTCAATCCACTTTCAATCCACTTTGCAGCTGGATTTTACTGTGCAGAATAGCAAAATCCACTTGCAAACAATTGTGAAAGTGGATTGAAAGTGCATTATTCTGCATGTGGGAAAGGAACTAGGTTTAGTTGCCTCTCCCCATCTACAGATAGATAAGGTTAATAAACCTGAATGACCAAACCCACTAGCTTTACCAACTCTGGGATGGGAAATTCACAGAGGTTTCGGGGTAGATCCTGGGGAAAATTAAGTTTGGGAATAGGAGCAGTGGTGGGATTCAGCCTATTCGCACCAGTTCAGTAGAACCGTTAGCTAATTTTTTGTCTAGTTCAGAGAACTGGTTGTAATTCCACCACTGAGTCTTTTTGGAACCGGTTATTAAATTATTTGAATCCCACCATTGGATAGGAGCAACCTCAGCAAGATATAATTCTACCCAGTCCACCATCCAAATCAACCATTTTCTCCAGGAGTACTGATTTCTTTTTGCAGTTTATTAAAGAAATAAAAAGATAGTCCATAATACAACAGAGAGGAAAAAAAGTAACCAATACAAAAGGCATTAAAACCCAACAAAAGAATGTGGTCCAATACTTCACGCACTTACAGTGTGGGGGGAAATATCTTAACCCAATACATTACAAACGAAGTTTTCAGATATTTTAACACATTCCTTCCCCACACCAGTTTAAATGCAATTCTGGAAAAGTAAAGCATAAGTAGAAGTGATAGTAGGTGTCAAAATATGCTACTACTGCTCAGTTGAAACATATGAACTGACAGCTTATGTGAATCCAAGGCTGGAGCGTCAAACCTTCTGTGGCCCACACTAATATAACTAAATTTACTTAAACAATTTAGCTAGAGAAAATATACCACTGTTTGTTGACTTCTTCCTGAAGAATATGCTGAATTGGGCAGTTCATTAAATTCAGGAGGTGACTTCAGTGGCATTATCACCACTCATTTTCAACACTTATTTTAGAAATAATGTTAATTGCCTCCTCTACATTTTCATTGTGAAAAAAAGGCTACCCTCTGATTCAATTTGAACATTCTTCATTGGCACAGCTAACCTTACTCTGGTGTGCAGTGGCGTACCTAGGCAAACTGGAGCCCTGGGCAAAACCTGAGTTTGGGCAGCCACCCTCCCCCACCATGACCAAACAATGATTTTTTTCCACCAGGTCGAAATTCAAAGCCACCATCATATTATAGAACATGCCCCAACTCACAAATCTGAACACAGCAATAGGCCATGCCACACAGCTGAAATGTTTTTTTTTTTAATTTCAAAATGCTTTCAAAATGTTTTATTACTGCTATGAAAACATTTTATGGTATTGTATCCAGTCCCCCCAATTGGGGGAAACAGCATCACTTTCAATGTTATTTAAACTGGGGACCCCAGATTTTCCCTTTAAGGTGGATTTAAAAGGAGAATCTGGGCTCCTTATTTTAAACAAGTGATGATGGAATCCACCCCCAAACAGCATCATTTTCAATGGTGGTTAAACTAGGGAGCCCAGATTCTCCTTTTAAATCCACCTTAAAGGGAGAACCTGGGGTCCCCAGTTTAAACAACATTGAATGTGATGCTATTTTGGGGTGGATTCTTCCCCACTCTGAAACAGCATCAATTTCAATGTTTAAACTGGGGACCTCAGATTCTCCCTTTAAATCCATGTCGAAGGGGGTGGATTTAATAATAATAATAATAATAATAATAATAATAATAATAATAATAATAATAATAATAATAATAATAATAATAATAATAATAAACAACCTTTATTAGGCATTGAGAGAATAAAAGAAAGAAAGAAAACAAGCATTGGCAGGAAGGGGGTGGATTTAAAAGGAGAATCTGGGAAAATTTAGGGGTGCCTGCTGTCAGGGGTGCACTTATTAATATAGCAGCACAAAAATTTCAGAGTATCTTTGTGAGCCTCTACTGATGATATCACCCAGGTTTGGTGAAGTTTGGTTCAGGGGGTCCAAAGTTATGGACCCTCAAAGGTGTAGCCCCCATCTCCTATTAACTCCCATTGGAAATAATGGGGATGGGGCACTCCCTTTGGGAGTCCATAACTTTGGACTCCCTAAACCAAACCTCATCAAAGTTGGGTATATAATCAGGAGGGTCTCCTGAAAAATCCCTGAAATTTTGGTGCTGCTAGCCTAAAAACCAAAAAAACACTGAAAATACAAAAAAATCCCACAAACGAACCTGCATTTTTGGCGCCTCCCCACAAGGCGGCGCCCTGGGCAACTGCCCACTTTGCCCAATGGGAGGAATGCCTTTGCTGGTGTGTGAAAGAGAAACCAAGAAGACAGGAAAATTTTGCCAGATGAAGCTTGTCACATGAGATTTTAAATAGCTTTCATTTTGTTCACCTTATTGGCCAGGATGCAACCTTATATTCTTACCCAATCAATAGTTGGCATGTCCCTTTTTTCAAAATAGAAAGAAGCAAAATAGGGTTATCAACCTCCAGGTGGTAGATGGAATCTCCTGCTATTAAAACTGATGTCCAGGCAACAGAGAGCAGTCCATCTGGAGAAAATGTCTGAGTTGGAAGGTGGATTATACCCCTTGGCATTATACCCCACGGATATCCCTCCTCTCTCCAAACCAGAGGCGTAGCTACAATGGGGACATCCGGGGACAAGTGCCCCGGGCGCCACCTTGTGGTGGGCGCAAAAATTGCAGGTTCATTAGTGGCTTTTTCTATTTTTCAGGTTTTTTCCCATTTTTGGCCTGCAGGGGGCGCAGTTTTTAGGCTAGCAGCACCAAAATTTCAGACTATTGTCATGTGACTCTCTTGATGATACCAGCCAAGTTTGGTGGAAGTTTAATGTTTCAGTTAAAGTTGCTGGACTCCCCGTGGTGACCTCCATACTCCATTAAGTTTCCAATGGGAGGCTTTCAATAGTAAATGGGGCTACCATTTTGAGGGTCCATAACTTTGGTCCCCCTGAATTAAACTTCACTAAACCTGTAGGTGGTGTATCATAATGATAGTCTCCTTGTTGATACACATCTACAGGTTTATGAGAGTTGGGGGGTCTGAAGTTGACCCCCCCGTGGGTGCTCCATCCCCCCATTGTTTCCAATGGGAGTTAATGTTAGATGGGGCTACCCTTTGAGGGTCCATAACTCTTTGAACCCCCCTGAACCAAACTTCACCAAACCTGGGTGGTTAAATCAGGAGAGTCTTCTGGAAGATAGCCTAAAAAGTTTAGTAATTGTTAGCTTTAAACATTGCTCCCTGACAGGCACTCCTCAAATTTTCCCCAGGTTCTCTCTATAAATCCACCCCCCTTTGGAATGGATTTAAAGGGAGAATCTGGGCTCCCTAGATTTAAAAAAAAAATTGAAAGTATTAAGTTGAAGGCTTTCAAAACCAGATTCATAACTGGTAGTTGTGAGTTTTACAGGCTGTGTGTAGCCATAGTCTGGATAGATCTTGTTCCTAACGCTTCGCCTGCATCTGTGGCTGGCATCTTCAGGAGGTGCATCAACAGAGAGAAGTCTGTTATAAGAGAAGGCTGGACACAGTGTATAATAGACTTCTCTGTGATACAATCGCTGGAAAATACTCAGCCACAGATGCAGGTAGAAACATTAGGGAACAAGATACACGGGCCACACAGCCCAGAAAACCCACATTAACTTCAACATTGAAAAATGATGTTGTTTGGGGTGGGGAATCTGCCCTGAAACAGCATCACTTTCAACATGTTGTTTAAAACTAGGGAGCCCAGAGTATCCCCTTAAGGTGGATTTAAAAGGAGAATCTGGGCTCTGTAGTTTAAACAATATTAAAAGTGATGCTGTTTCAGGGTGGATTTCCCGCGTTCAAAAAATAGCATCACTTTCAATGTTGTTTAAACTAGGGAGCCCTGGGTGTGTTCAGATTTGTGTGTTGGGGCATGTTCTATAATGTGATAGTGACTTTGAGATGACCTGGTGCAGAAAAATGTTGTTTGGTCGTGGTGGGGGAGGGATGCTGCCCAAATGGGGGGGGGGGGCACGCAAAACTCAGATTTTGCCCCGGGCTCCATTTACTCTAGCTACACCCCTGCTCCAAACCCTGTCCTCCTCAGACTCCACTCCTAACATCTTCAGGTATTTCCCAACCCAGAGTTGGCAACTCTAGAGAAAAATAATGCTCTTTATCCAAAAGGTGGGAACTGCTTTTATTTCATTTTACTCTTACTCAAATAATTAAAAATGGAACAAAGTCACTACATTTGACGTTGTGACTACAGATGCAGTCAGCAGTCATCAATTTGGGGTTTGATAGCAAAATGCGGGCTTTAGAGGAAAATATATGTCTGATACAATGCCCATTAATTTTTTTAAAAAATCAGTTGCTTGAGGGCTGACTCATAATTTTTGAACAGTACTATTTTTAATAGTCCCTATAAATTGTGCTTTCCATCTTGATCTCCCCTCCCCCCACACACATATGTAGAAACACACAAACACACACACAGTTATGAAAAGGAGAGCCTTGGTAGGTTGTAGTATGCAGCGAAAGAGAACAATTCTCTGCGCGCTCAGCTCATTTTCACAAAGATCTCACTGTTATCTTGGGATTTAATTTTGTTTGACTGGAATTTCCTTCTCACATTCCCATCGTGTTTTGATGTTTCTGGTTAAACCTGAGTGATATGTTTTTGGGCTTCTGTGGGCTATTTCTGATATATTTAAAACGGAAAATTGCAATCAAAATGAAATAGCTGAACAAAATTGGAAAACAAAGGACAACTTTTATTTTAAAAGATATCTTCAAAGCAAGAAAAATGTTAGGATACTTTTGACCCATCTTTGATTCTGGGGCACTTTCGCACATGCGGAATAACGTACTTTCAGTCCATTTTGCAGCTGGATTTTACTGTGTGAAATAGCAAAACCCACTTGCAACCAATTGTGAAAGTGCATTGAAAGTGGATTCAAACTGCATTATTCTGCATGTGTGAAAGTGTCCCTGTTTTTTACCTTCGCCTTCTGTGTCTCAGATACAAACTTTGGAACACTGAAAACTTGGATCGCTGAAAACTTCTTCCAGTTGATGCTAGTTGTTAAACACTAATTGATTTTTATGGTCCAGGATTAAACAACACAGGCAAACTAGACATGAGATTGAGACATCAGTGAATAGGTTTTATGTGGTTTTTAAGACTGAAAATAGTAGCTGCTGGGATGAGCAATTGAGACTGAAGTGCAGCAGTAGTAGCAATGTAAATCTTCATCCAAAGCTCTTTTCCTGACCTAAGTAATGTGAAATTGCCTTGTGAATCATCTAATTGGTTTGTCAAGGTCAGTACTGTCTCCTTTGACTGAAGGTAGCTTGCAAGCATTACAGGTGTCTCATATTACCCACTACCTGATCTTTTTAACTGAACATGCGGAAGATTGAACCTAGGACCTAATGAAGATACTCCACCATTAAACCATGGTCCCACCACATGTTATTTGCCTGGAGTTGCTATTTTGCCTACCCAAAGGCATACAGATATTCAGCCCAAAATGTTTTTTTAAACACTAAACTGGTGATCATTTTTTGGAACGTTTTCAAAACATTTCCTGTTTGCTGTGTAGAGAGCAGGAAACTGTTTTCCTGCCCAAATTTAAAGCCCTCACTTTCATTTTCTCCACCACTTGCACCCACCATTTTCTATTGCTCCAGGATTCTCCATGCTGTCCTCCATTTGCTGAATATTTCCCACAGATGTTTCCTCAGCTGGCATCGCAGCTGCCTGCCATTTAAGTATGTGAAAAAACTCAGTATTGCCTGCTGATTTCAGGAATGTATCATTCCCCCCCTTTTCTCCCCATGAGCTATCTTCAAAGCTACAGAGATATGATATGAGAATCAGCAATATGCACTGTTTTCAAGTCACTGTAGCTTCAAAGATAGCTCACAGAAAACAAAACAAAAATACGGACAGAACTGTTGTCACCGGAAACAATTTATTTTCCCTTACTATGTGGACAAAAAAGCCAAAACAATTATTTCTAACAGGTTTGCAAAACGTTTTAAATGTTCTGTGCAGAAAAAGCCATTGGGAGGCATTTATGATGTCACACAGGGCCATGGAGCTCCATTTATATACCTCCTGTGTCAGGTCTCATTGACTGTGAGAAGACTCATGGTAAAATTCTCACTCAGGCATGAAACTCACTCAGGCATGAAACTCACAAGGCAAACTCTGCCTAACCTACCTCACAGGATTCTTGTGATGGTAAAAGGGAGGGAAACATCCTTCATCTAGTGAACTCAAGGAAGGATAAAACTTAGAAAATAATAGCACGGAAAGTTAAATAGGCCTGTCTGACAAGCTACAGGCAGTCATGAAAGCAGGTATGAACTCACCCATACTGTGATGTTTGTGATGATCCTCTGCTGCTTAGGAAGTGTGTATGCCCTTGGGGCATTCAGATAGATGCTTTCTCTTATTGTTATTACAATATACACACAAGCTATAGGAATGTGACAAGATCAGTTCATTCCACTGAAAAAAGATGGGAAGGGTGCTGTGGTCATTTTACCATGTGTGCTGGTATGATCCTGCAGAGGTGAAGGAAAGGAATTCCATTGCTGCTACTATTTTCCTCCTACTCCCTCTTCTTCTGTGTCTGCTTCGTGTTTTCTCCTAGCTGTAGATTTTTCTCCTGTTCCATATTATAGGCTGAAGCCATTTCCTGTCTGAGTGTGGCAGTGTTGAAGCAGTGGCGATCAGCTTGTACTTTACAGCAAATGTTTCTAAGAAACAAAAAGCCTTTATATTACTAAAACGATCATCATAAATCTGTGGCTAAATGCCATTCCTTGTTTGAGTGCAAGAGCTATAGAGATAATAACATGCAACCATGGTTAATTAACCTTAAAATATCCCAAAATCAGTCAGTACGTGAAGGAAGCCAAGAATGCTGTTGTGGTTGTTTAGCTTTGTATGCTTTCTCTTCTGCCTGTTTGCTGTCTTTGTGATAGATCTGTTCCAAATGGATGGTGTTTTTTTTAAAGTAAAAAGTAGAGTTTGTGCATGTTTTGGGGCTGGAGTCTGATTCAGCATTTTAAAAATGAATATGTCTGTGTGGGTGTTGAACCACGTAGCCTGTGTGTGGCCCCACGGCTTGGCATGAGGGTGGCTGATTCCCATCTACTGCTAGTGTATTCTGCAGCTTTGAGGGACTGCATCAGGCCTTGGTCCTATCGTACTCTGTCTTTCTTGAAGACCATTAGCCTTGCCAATATTTTTACTAACCTCCTCTTCTGGTTTTAATACCGCGTGTAGGTACTGATACTGTGGAAAGCTTCGGCTGTTGGCTGCTGTAGATCAGACATCTGGTAAAGGTCTGAGGCGAGGTAAACTTATTTTTCTGGCCTGTGACAACTCTGCTCATTGTCATAAATGGAGCTGTCTCATACTGAATCAGTGTTAGACTTCTAGTGGCTCTCCAAGGCTTGGGTAGAGAAGGGTTTTTTCCCCCTGTACCTGATTCATTTGTTTCTTTTAGCTGGAGATGTCATGGACTGAAAATATGGCATGCCTGTAAAATATGCATGCTGTATGACTATGTGTCCTTTCCTAATTATTTACTAAACCATCTTTACCCCAATCAATGTGTGTGTGTGTGTGTGTGTGTGTGTGTGTGTGTGTGTGTGTGTGTATACTAGCAGGCCCGGCCACGCGTTGCTGTGGCAGTTGTCATTCTCATCACAGTCCGCAACCCACACAGATATCCATGCAGGTCCAATGATCCCCAGCATAGCCTTTTGGGGTGGTCAAATGGAATCCCTCTTTTCCTTTTCAATGCGCATCGTTATATGGTGCTGTCTTGTTTTTTTAGTATAAGGTAACCCTTTCCATTCCACAACGGAACTGTCCAGAGTGCGAATCCCGGGCTTTGTCCCATGAGGGCTGGTTGACATGCACAGTCCTGGCTTGGGTAAGGCAGAACTGGGGCAAGGAGGCTATCCCAGTCAGGCAACAGAGGCAGGGTGGTGAGGCACTCAGCTCGAGGCCAGATCCCTGGGTTCTTAAAGGGCCATGTGCAAAAGAAGCAGAGCCAGTAGTGTTGGTTTGCCCCCACCCCGTGGATTTTCTTAGAAGAAAAAGGCAAACTCCAGCTCGCTTTTAGTAAAAGAGAGCTGTGGTGAATATGGGTGAGGAAGTGGGTAAGTGGTGGTTGGATGTGAGGGAGGGCAGAGTGAGGTGTGTGAGGATGAGCTGGATGTGTATGAAAGTATTTGTGTTATGTGGTAGCAGTGGGTGAGGCACCGAGAGTGAAAGTTACCTGCGTGTGGGCGGGGGGGACCCCACCTGATGTCTCACACAGCAAAGTGTGTATGTGTTTCACTTCCACTCGTATTATTTACCAGTACGACCTATGTACTGTTTTCACTGCTCATCTCTGCCCATCTGCACGAACATTCTAAGCCCTCAGGCCACAGTCAGGCAGACTGCATGAACATTCTAAGGGTGACAGTTAAACACAGGCAGCTTCATGGCCTGGTGTGCCAGGAAAAAGACGTTTTACCTGGCTCAGGTATGGACTTTCGGCGATTTGAATGTCCGATTACCTGCCTGCAACAGGGAGGGACGTCCTGTGAAAATTTGGGGGCGATCCGTCCAGCAGCTTCTGAGGGAGACCATCAGGGACAAACACACTGTTAGATTTTTATATATATCATATATATAATTATGAAGTGAAACTTGGAATTAGTTTCATTTTTGTCATCTAATATCTCACTATAGGTTCCCTTAGTTATACATACATTGAAGATGGATGATATGCCCATTGACTTTAAGGCAAATTTGAGGCACTGCTTCCACGACTCTTGTTACATACAAAAATGCCAGAATGAAGAATGCTGAACAATTGTCAAGTAATTTTTCTTAAAATCCACTGTGGCCTTATGTCAGATAACATCCCACAGTTTAGCCTACTGTATAGGACTGTTGTGAAGATAAAATGATTTCTTGAAGGAAGGCTAACCTCAGTGCAATCCTAAGAACAGCTCCTTGAAGAAAGCTCCATTGAATAGGCTTCTGAGTGGATGGGTTTAGGAAGATATTGTATATTGTTGTTCTTCATCTGGAAAAATGGATAATACTCCATGCTGGGTTATGAATTCCTACACTAAGAAGGGGCCCAACCCCTGCTGAATACATGAAATTCAAATCAAATATATTCTCAACAGCTGGTTGTTCAGCTTCTTTTTGAAGAGCTCCAGTGAAAGAGTATGAGAATATAGGAACTGAAAATGGTGGATTTGAGCTGAAAATAGCAGCTCATCAACCTAATACTGAATACTGTCATCTACCTAGATGCACTGGAAATTGAAATATATTCGCCAAACACAAAATGTTACACAAAACTCAACATTAAAAATGGAAATTTTCAGTGCTAAAATTCTGATTTTGAGCTGTGGCTTACATTCACATTCAAAATGAGTGCATTTGGGTAAGAATTCCAGCTACAAAATTCTGACAGTTTAACTGAGTTTCCCTCATCACATTCATTGCAGTTCTTCTAATAGCTACGTACGTTAAAATAATCTGGAAAGTAGTTTACCCATTGATGGAAAATATTATGTAGTGTTGCTAACAGGAAGAATGATGGCTGATTGCCAAATCTGTTTCTTAAGACCCATATAACACAATATATTACAAAATAGGAGTGTTACTGATTTGGATGACCCATAGCACTACACTATGTCCAGCAGTGCCAGCCAAGAATGTTTATTTTAGATTACAGATTCCAAAGGCATATTACCAGTACTGATTAATGAATGGCCTTCTGTTCCTTTGTTTTTAGCTTTTGCCTGGATCACATATGGAGATTGCATAAACCCCACCTGTTTCAGTTCCATAACACAGAACTTCTGCTTGCCAGTTTTCTGTGTGATAAAATTAGTTTGCAGAGTTCTTACTGAAGGACGGTTAAATGAGGATGTGGGGTTAATTTACGGGGATGTGAGATGGGAAGCATAAATAGTTTTGAGCTCTGGTCAACAATGAAGCAAACCAAACGGAATAGTCTCTGGGGCTTTCCCCACTCACCTTCTGCTGCGCGCCACTCTCACACCCCCTCAGCGCGCGTCATTCCTGGTGCGCTCTCGGGGTTCCCCACGACCCCACGCTGGGTCATCAAAAGGTGCCGTTTTTTCAGCGCCAGGAATGACGCGTGCTGAGGTGGTGCAAGAGCGACAGCGTTGGGGCGGCTCTGCAAGTGGGGAGCGCCGCTGGACCCCACGCTACTTTCCCAGAGTAGCGCGCAGCAGAAGGTGAGTGGGGAAAGCCCCTCTGTTAAAATCTCAGTATCACAGTGATGAAGGAAGATGTAACAGTGAAGTATTTCAAAATGTGTTGTAGAGACCTCAGACAGCCACTAGGATATGTTTCTACTTGGTAAATTTTACTTTTTCCTCTTTCTGTGGGGGGAACATGGTGCCTGCTGACATCTTTTCTGGTACCTGTTTTTAGGAAGTGGGCGGGGGCAGGTAAGGCTTTTGCCCAGCAAGGCTTTTGATTGTCTATTGGAGATTTACTTGGCTTTTTGAAAAAAAATTAAAATGTTTATTTGGCAGGAGATGCCCTCAGAGCACCAAGATCTGCACTATGTCATGAAGTTCAGCTGTGACAATAAGTTTTTATTTGCACCACCACCTGTTGCAGCCATTTTGCTGCTGAGCCCACCATGTCGTGTCAGAACTCTAAGGCTCAAAAAGATTGGGGACCCTTGATGTAGCAAATATCAGAACACTGACACTATGGCCTAGTTGTTACAAAGCTAAGTTGAAAACACCATACTTCTGACGTTACAAGTCCTCCTTCTGAGATTTTCCTTATAGATACAGTGTTAAATAAGTGCTTTGTCATTTTCTGCACTATCATGTTTCATTCCTGACTCTCACAAGTTTTGATGGAGAAAATTAAACAACTGAACACTGTAAATTAGAGTTACCATTTTCTTGGTGGCAGTGGACAATCTCATACTCCCACTTCCAGGTTAGACTGTTTCATACTTGTCTCTTTTTGTGTTAAATAGGTTGGCAAATAAGAATCTGTGTCTATCTCTTGCTCGTTACTTACTTCAGCTGAATTCAGTAGGGGTATGAAGTCTGCAATGTGTTAATCAAGAACTAAACACCTATTTGTGAACATGATAAAGTTCCAAATTTGAACAATTAATTCTGACATTTGGAAGCAGTTTGAAATGTTCCAACTGCATAACTTGCCTGGTAGTTTCCGTTTTCTGAGCAGCAGGAAATGAAAGGGGCAGTAAAGGATGGGGGAAGTAACTTGGCATACATATGTCTGACAAGGATGCCATCCATCCGGAACAGCTAGCCTACCTTCACGTCAAACAGGATTATTCTCGTTGGTAAGTTGGTGCATAGCATTTCTACTTTCCTCCAGCCTTTTCACCACCTCATTAACTTTGGGAAGGCTGCCTGATTTAACATAAGCATGGGTCCTGTATTTGCATGAGTTATATTGTTTTCTGAAGTGGTCATAGGTTCAATTTCAAGTGAGCTATTGAGGACTCTGTGTGTGTGTGTGTGTGTGCGCGCACGTGCGTGCGTGCGTGCATGCCAGGAATGCCCTCCTTCCTTTCTCTGTCTTACTCTATCTAAAGAATTTTGCAAGCAGGGAGTGTATGGTATACAATAATTCAAACTTGTATCTGCAAGTTTCCTAGAGTGAATCAGTTATAGGCTGTACTGACTTCACCACATTGGTCACAGTGCTAAGGATGCTGATTTGCCTTTGTGTCTTGTAGGTCGTTTCTGCACAGGAGGGGAGGAATGTCCCGTTTTCCACAAAAATATGAGAACATGAATGGGAATGTGATGTGATGCTGTGCCCCATTGTTTTTTGCTGCCGTTTCCCATGTTGAGGCTTGTGCCAGGCCCTATCCAGAACTGGAAAAAGGCGGGCTTCGTTTCTGCTTGCGGTGTAAATACAAAAGACCCAGGCTTGTGCGAAACAAACTGGAGTAGTTCCTCCTGGTCTTCACTTGATTCCTTCACAGAAACAGGCAGCCATGCAAAGGGAGAAACCGGGATAAAATAGACCCAGATTGTAAGATACTGATTGTAACCCAGTACAATTGTGCCGTGCAGAAACGGCCATAGTCTCTCTTTTGTGTGTGAAGTGGGGCCTATGATGTCAATATACCATCACACAGACATGTGTGAATTGGCTTCTTCCATGCATAGCTAATGTATGTGTGTGAGTGTAAAGTGCTGTCAAATCACAGCTGACCTATGGGGTTTTTGAGGCAAGAGATTAATAGAGATGAATTGCCATTGCCTTCCTCTGCATGATAGCAAGCTTGATATTCCTTGATGGTCTCCCATCCAATACTAAACAGCGCTGTCCATGCTTAGCTTTTGAGATCTGGTAAGACCAGGCTATCCTGGGCCATCTAGGTCCTGGCATAGCTAATATAGGGCTCATGCTCTGCCACACTGTGATTAGGGAGTGTTGGTTGTGTTACCATGATCCATGCTGCTGGTGCAAAGCTTTCCATTACTAACAGTAGCATTGAAAGGAAGAAATGTTTAGAAATGTTTATAATAAATGCATTAAAGAGGCTTCTAATATGTAGGGGTAGTGACTTAGTTGAAAAGTAGTGGAAAGATGGTCTAATAGAAGACAATGAATAAATAGATTATTTACTACTGGATGATGATATTATTTTTAAATCCTCAGCATAAGTGGAGGAGCACAATGGCCAGGAGGCACTGAACAATGTTTGTCCAAATAGACATCACCCCCACTGTGGAACACTCATATTAGGTTGGGATCTGTTTTCTGAGCAATTTATTTTAATGCTAAATTAACTTTAGTGTTGTAATATACTCAGGAGCTGGGGCCTCGTTTGTGAAGGTTAATATATCAGTAGCCTGCCCAGAATTAAGAGAAGGGCCATGCTGCTCTATGTTTTCAATTTTCATTTGAGTGAAATTTGCACAAGTTCTGCCAGAACAGAGTTCACTATAGTTAAGCACTGGGCGTCTTGCCCTTTATTCAGGCCCTACAAAAACATCACCCACACACATACACCTACCCTTTAATGTCTGTATGTTCAACATAGCCTATAGTTCTATAGCCAAAGAATGTATTAACTGCCAACAAGATATTAATGGACAGCAATTTCTGATAAGCTTTGCATTTAAGATGCTGCCAACTGTGATCTTTATACAGCCGCAGAGAAACATTGCAAAGGAATGGAAAAAATGATACATTTTTCATTTAATGGATGACTGAATAAAAAGATTGTTAGCAACATCAAAGGGAAACCAAATACAAATTCCTATGACATTTTAGAAGCTGATGAGTTAATATTTATTAACCTAGTATTCTGGCTCACCTCCTCCTGTAGGTTGTGATACTTAATAAATTAAGCACCTTGTCACCTAAAGCCAGCCCAAATACAAATGTCTTCTACTACAGATGTGATATATGCAGTTGAGGCACTCACTCATACTTTCTGATTTGGACAAAGCATTCATCCAAAAATTTATTGTTGCTATTGTAATCACATCAAGCCAACCTCTGCACACTATCTTAAAAAACAAAAGAATTTGGAAGTATAGATCAAGCCAAAAGTAACCTGGAACTATCATATCTGGAAGTATATAAACATTTAAACCAGTATAAATATAATGTGATAAAGATAGCATAGGAGATGTAGCTACAGAGTCATTTCAACTATGGTTTTTGGTTTTTATATAGGTGAGGAACTTGTGGGAGTCAAAACTTTAAGTGAAGCCCAAGTTAGCTACTCTGTGCGAAGCCTTTCTTTGTTTAGGTGTTTGGTACTGAATAGGATTACAATCACCCGATAAAAAGATGAAGCTGTCTAGTTATTTATTTCTTTAAATATTAATATCTTGACTGTTTCTTTGTAGCTCAAGCTGGCTTATGCTTCCAAATTGAAAAACACAATTGGGGAACCCGCAAGGACTTGTGGGGGGCACATCATTTCCCCCTCCTCCACTATTTCACTTCCCTGAAAGCCCCAACACCACATCTCCTTTTCTTGCTTCCCTTCTAACCCACCACCCATCCTAACTTTATCTGCCCTCCTGTTGTCAGTTTTCCCTCTCCCTGGGAAAACTATGGCCCTGTTGCACATTACTGACCAGTTTTTCAGGCTCCTGGGCTAACAGCTCTGTGTTGGAAAATACCTGGAGATTGGGGTGGTGGTGGTGGATCTTGAGGAGGGTGGAGTTTTGAAGAGGGACTTCAATGAAGTATAATGTCATAGAGTTCACCTTCCAAAGTGACCATTTTCTCTAGGAGAACTGATTTCTGTCATCTGGAGATCAGTTGTAATCCCAAAAGACCTTCAACTATCACCTGGATGTTTGCAACTCTTCACCAGTTGAGTGGTAGGGAACCAGCAAGGATCCTTTTACTGACAGAAACCAAAGCCTGAAGGCTGAAAGTTTTGTTGTGGTTGCCTAGCAGTGGCTATTGAGAGGGCATTTGTTTTTTTAAATCTTTAGGCACTGCTTCTGTCATTTTGAGGGATTTTAACCCCCAATGTTTATATGTTTTTCTGGTCAATTCCCCATGGGGAAATTCTATCTAGATCAAACCAAGTTTGTAAAGAAACCGCACCTTTTCATTGGGGTTTCAACCTCCCCAGCGCAGCATGTATTCAGCGAAGACATGTAGGCCTATCTTGGATTCCAGAAATATGGCAATCCCTACTACCATGCGATCTCCTTTGCGAGTGTCTCCTGATTAGATAGCGTGCCGTGTTGGAGTGGGATCTTTTTGGGGTGGGAAATGTTTCCTTGCTACTTGCAACCTGAGGTTCGCTTGGTTGCAAGGATGAACGTTTAAGTGTTTAGGCATTTTGCTCGTTTGGAAGGGTGAACGGTTAATCGTTTAAGTGGTTTTTCGTTCTATGCTAACCAACGTCTCCTCGCGCACGCGCTCTCCGAGACCAACAGCGAAATCAAAACCCAGAAGAGGCTGCATGCACATCGCTCAGTGCCCGCCGAGTGCTGATTGGTTGCTAGATATTTGCATCATGCTCCATGGCAGGATTTTAAAACAAAGATTGGACCTCCATTCCTCCCCTTGAAACTGGATCGAAAACGTGCTGAGAAGAAAAGTTGGACTTTCAAGCAGGTTCTGACAGGATGTGGGATAAGGGGGAGAATGAGTGCCAGAAACGGGATGAATCCCTGTTCCTCGCTGAAGCAGTGGGGAGTTCTTGCTGAAACCTTGATATTTCGCGTATCACATGATTAATTGACTGTGGGGAATTGAGCTCTCTGTGTTTTCAGGTTTCAGATTTTTCTGCAAACCCGGGCTTCTTTCACATTTGTAGAAACATCTGTCTTGCTGTTCATGGCCCCAGTCTCTGGATTTAAGTATCCACAAATTTAACCTTGCTGAGATTTTGATGTGATGATATAAAGTGCAATTAAAAATTAACCCTCCTCCCCCCCCAAAAAAATATCAGCAGGCTGTACCTAATTAAACATCCTGGTGAATAAAATTGCCTTGGAGTGCTTCCTTAAAAAATGGCATATTCCTTAGCAGCATTGCTATAGTAAAGGAAAGACCAAGGGAAATTATATAGGGGAAAGTTATGTTTTTGCTTCTTGCTGCATTCTGTAACCCCCTTTCCTTCAAAGGTGCACATTAGCTTTAAGTATATTCCATAAGTCTTGCCCTACATACACAATAATAAATAATTCTGTGGGCATTGGAGACCTCCTTATGCAGAGGTGTGCAGCCTATAGGGACATGGGATCACCCATGTCCCTGGGTGCATGCCTATTGGTCATGCCAGGTGCCTCCCCACATGACCAAAAGGTGCACCCCAGCTGCATGCCACCAAGCCCTGCCTCCCTGTAGGCTGGCTCAGGAGCTGGCCTGCAGGGAGGCGTGGGAGGGCAGGGCTTGGAGTGAGCTGAGGGTGAGGGTGGGGCTCGGAGGCGGGCAGCCCTGCCCCCAAGTCTTGCCCCAGGCACCTGGGGTGCAGGGGGGCTGCCTGGAGAAGGGGTTGTCTCTGGAAGCCATTTTCCCCTGATACACCTCTGTCTTTATGTGTGATCAACTGGAATCAGCCATGAATGGTTATATTTGTTTCAACCAGTTAATCCTGTTAATGTTTACACCAGTTCTTTTCTACATCTGTTAAACAAAAAAAGTTCATATTTTGAATATGAATATCATGCAGTAGCATTATTTGGGCTAATAGAGATGAATTTTTTCCTGCCATGATCTAGGGAGCATGCTGAATTAATGCTTCTTGTTTTAATTTATGTCCCTCTGAGAGAACATCTGCCACTTTTCATTCTGTACTACTTATCTCCACATTTCCTTGTTGCTTTCACCACATTTGTAATATACATTTGTAATATACATTGATGTTGCAGCATATTTCTCATTCATTTTGAACTGTTCTTTCTCTGTCTCCACCGCAACTTTCAGTTTTCACTAAGTGCATGACATGGTACAATGTTTATTTTGACTATAATAAAAATGAAAAGAATGATCTATATTAATGGATTCTTTCATGAAATATATTTAAGGGAGAATTCAACCAAAGTTAAAGCAATGTTTTAACAATTAGAAACCTGTAAACATAGAGTTCTGATAGAAGACCTACACAGAACATGTGAGTTTGCCCAAGTGAGGTGGTACATTGATTAGTGGAACATAGAAAAGCCATGAATGGAAAAATGTTTATCAGGACAATTCTGTTTGGTAGGAAAATAGGTTATTTGTTCTGGTTGGATCCCATCTGAGGTAGTCTATTCATGTATCTACCATGTGCTTTATTACCAGACTATAGTGGTTTTACTATTGAGGGATTCTGAAATATTTGTGTGGATCCCACCTTCCTTTTTCCACTGGATGATTCAGACTCCTTACTTTGCTCAGTGGAGTGGTATAATAGGATCTACCCTGTTATCTGTAACAGGCATTTTAGCAAATTAAAAACCTGGTTTTCAACTTGATACCTTCTTACTTAACCACTTGGTTTCAAAAAGATGCTGAAGGGAATGGCTTTTAAAAAATATTTTTGGATCAGACTACTCTGTGACTTTATCTATACAAAATACACCCTGCAAAATACCTAAGTTCAAATGTGCAACGCGAAAACATTTTTAAAACAAGGTAGCTCTACTGCTTATTTATAAAATGGGTGTCTAGTCATGACCTGGTTTCACAATCATGCACCAAGTATCAGAGACTTTTGGAGAGACATCAAATCAAAACATCAGGAGACAGAACAGGGAGATGTGGAAAACTGATTTATTCATTCAGAGTCAATAAAGTAAGCATGCAGTAGCTGGACTATAAATAATACTGCACAGGAGATTTATAAGACATCAGAACTGGAAGACAGTTTGATCCCAGTTAAAAAGTACATTTCAAATCAAGGAAACCATAACTAAATGTATAATGTGAGCCTTGAGTGAAAGATGAACCCTAAACCTTGAGTGAATTAGAAATCACAATACATTCCATTGTGCTTTTTAAATGGCCACAATCCACCAAGCATGAATGCTATACAGTCTTGATTGATTTCTATGGAGATTGTACTGGCTTCCCATGTAACTCCCTTTAATCAGCAGTAGCATCTGGTGGATTGTGTCCATTTTTTAATCTGCAAGGTATGGGACAGGAGCAGAGCCCCAGTGGAAGAATATACTGTGCTTAAAACTTCCTTTTGCTTGGACTGCCATGTTTATAAATCAAAATTATGTGTCCTGAGGGAAAAGGGGAAGTAAAACTGATTCCAACAGAAAAAAGCCCTGTGCCCAATGATTCACTTCAGTTCAAATGATAATTGAAAATGCAGAGAGGAAGAAATCTATCCCAACTGTTATTTTTATTTGCAATATCTGCTTTGTTAAAGACAAAATTATCAAGGTTCTTTTTTAAAAGACCAATTCAGTGCTATAAAACTTTCTTTGGAAAACTATACCTATTGAAGGCTTTGGAAAACTATACCTGTCAGAAGCTCTGATTCATTTTTTGCTTGATGAAAATAATTATTGACCATAACGCGTCAGGCTAAAATGATATATATTTTTTTTAAAAAGCACAACTATGATAAATTACTAAAGGAAAGCCAAATTATGTATTAATTAACACTGGATCTTGCATAGCATTGCAGAGAAATGTGGAGATCTTGTGACCTATGTTGCATTCTGAATAATTACATTCAAATACTTTTATACAGCTACCAAGGAATGGAAAATCAGTTTTGACAGCTTCAATACCCCAGTGGGGTTCTATCTGAGCAGCATGTCTCCCTGTTCTATATTTCAGTCTGCTTCAACCATCAACATTCATTTCAATATATGTGCCCAAGATGGGCCAAATTGTGGTGCTATGGAGTTTATTAGGGAACTTTTCTGTTGACTGTAATAGTGCTATGATTTGGTCTTGGGTATATTTAAAACAGTGGTTCTCAACCTTCCTAATGCTGCGACCCTTTAGTACAGTTCCTCATGTTGTGGTGACCCCCAACCATAAAATTATTTGTGTCTCGGTTCCTAAGACCATTGGAAGTATGTGTTTTCTGATGATCTTAGGCGACCCCTGTGGAAGGGTCATTCGACCCCCAAAGGGGTTGCAAACCACAGGTTGAGAACTGCTGGTTTAAAAGGATTCAGATAGATACAAAATGACAGCAACCAAGTCCTCTTAGGATCAGAGCTTTATGAGCATGGAACAATAATAAAAAAGAAGTAACTATTTCAGAATGCTTGTATGTATAGATGTGTACCTATTAGTGTGTCCTCTATATAATGGTGACAACTTTTGAAAGGTGAACGGTATTATTTCCTTCACTTCTCTTATGCTTATACAATTAGTGTAGGACATCTCTGAGTTGCTTAGGGTAAGCTTCAGGATAGTCCACTATCAGTTCTCTCACCAGTACAATTGGCCATGTTGGTAGGGGCTGATGGGAATTGTAGTTCCTGAACATCTGAGAGCCGCAGGTTCCCACCCCTGGCTAGCAGTAGATCCCAAGCTCCAGATAAACAGAACTGGTTTCTTATCAGCTTCCCACCAGCATGGCCAATTGGCCATGCTGGTAGGGGCTGATGGGAATTGTAGTTCCTGAACATCTGGAGAGCCGCAGGTTCCCTACCCCTGGGCTAGCGGTATTATGATGGGATATCACATTTAGGACTCTTGCCTAAGCAGAAAACAGAATTAAATGTTATGATGGGGCTTCACTTATTTATTTAATTTATATCCCACTTTTTTCCCTGTTGGGGACTCAAAGTAGCTTGCAGTAGTGTTCCCTGCTCAATTTTATCCTCACAACCACTAAGTGAAGTAGGTTAGGGTGAGTGTATAGGACAAGAGGTCACCCAGCAAGCTTCCATGGCAGAGTGGGGATCTAAAACTGAGTCTCCCAGATGGTAGTCTGACATTCTAACCACTAGGACGCATTGGATCTCTTACTGCTTTCTATGGTAATGCAAACTACCAAGCATGAAAAGTACTAAATATTGAAACAGAGGCATTTTAATACTTAAAAAATGCCCACGAAAGCCTGATTAATTTTAGCACAGCCCTAGTCCTCCTAGCCTTTCCTTCATTGTGATGCTTAAATTTTTAAGAAAATGCTTGGAAATTGCAAAAATGTGATTCCTTCATATGCCTGGTCTTGCATTGTGATACAGTTTCAGAAAGACCATGCTGTATGAGTCTACTGAATGTGTAGACTGGTGCCTTCCCACAATATGAAGGCACATAGGTTGAGCCTTGAAATTAGAACACAGCCATTCCTTGGGGAAGGACTTAAGTTCATCATAGGGAACCAGCTTCAACCCCTGATATTTCTTCTGAAAGGATTTATGCAAGTGACATCCAGGAAAGAACACTACTTAGGATTTTGGGGAGATAGTACCAGGATATGTAACTCTCTACAAGACATTTTTAAAAATGTAACCTTATTTCTATTCTTAGATCTACAGAAATCTTTGCCCTGCTTTCCTATCTTTGGTCTGTTCTACATAGCACAAAAAAGATGTCTGTGGGACATCTTTAAAAAGGTTTGTGCTTCTTTTCACTTCACACACCTAAAATTAGATGTCAAGATGTGCCTTAAAAAGAGGTGGCTTCTGGTGTGCTTTCCAAACAGCAAAGAAATGAGAGGGGAAAGGAGTCTGTTTTTGCTCTCTGGTCAGTTTCACCTTCTACTTGCACCCAACATTTTGTGTGCAGCTGAAGGGATTCTCCCTGCTGGCATTTGCTGAAGGTAGCCCCAGGACATTTGCTCTGCAGGATGCGATCCTGAGAGCCTTTTCAGCCCAAAAAGTACATAGTTGTACCCAGCTGGTTCTGCTGATTACAGCAATATAATTTTCCTATTTTTATTTTTTTCCAATGAACTACTGGTATCTCTGTAGCTACACAGATATGAATACAAGAATCTTAGCTGCTTGGAAGACCTGTCTACCTCCCATTGAGAAGCATTGGATTGACCTGCCCACTGTGGACTGACAGTTTACTGTGCATCATCATCATCATCATCATCATCATCATCATCATCATCATCATCATCATCATCATCATCATCATCATCATCATCATCATCATCATCATCATCATCATCATCATCATCATCATCATCATCATCATCATCTCCATCATGCTTAGCAGCATTTTGGGCAACAAGTGCTCTCCAGCATTTCCAGTCTTGGGCGAGTGTTTCAGCTTCTTCCCATGCAGTATTCAATTCCTTCAGGTCTTGCTCAAAGGTTCTCCTCCAAGTGTTTCAGGGGCATCCTCTCTGTCATTTGGCATCAGGAGGTATCCACCTCATTGCTGTCTTTTGGGATCTGACCTTCTCCATGTAAAGGACGTGGCCAGCCAGTCAAAGTCTTCTGTGTGCAACAATGGTATGGAGTTTGCACATTCTGCTTCTTCAGAGCACCTCTTCATTAGTGATGTGGTCATAATATCAGATCTTCAGAATTTGGCATTGGCAGTTCTGTTGGAAGACGTCGATCCTGTTGTTGATATTTGCTGATGCCTTCCAGGTCTCACTACCATAAATGACTGTTGGGATCACAATGGAGGTGAATAGGCGGAGTTTGGTCTTTAGGGAAATGGTTGGTGAGCACCAGATCTTGTTCATTCTCTGAAAAATGGCTGCAGCCTTCCCGATGTGGCACCTGACATCTGCCTCTGCATCTCCATTCTGGGAGATCATACTGCCCAAGTAGGTGAACCTCTCCACTTTCTCTAGCTGCTGTGATCCTATTATGATTCCCTTTGTTTGGGCTGTGGAGATAACATATATGATCTTTGATTTATCAGTGCTTATCCAAAGGCCAATTTTGCCTGCTTCTCTATTGAGGCTAGTCTTTGAAGATGGTGATGAAGACTGCTGGTACACAGGATCTTTTAGAGCAGGGGTCCCCAAACTTTTTAAACAGGGGGCCAGTTCACTGTCCCTCAGACTGTTGGAGGGCCGGACTAAAAAAAACTATGAATAAATTCCTATGCACAAATGATTATAAAATGCTTGATTTCACCTTTCAGCCTTTCTGTCATGGTCTATTTTTAGAACAGTGACTAAAGTATGTCAAGTACAGGGTGGGCTCCAAATATTGTTGGGGAGGCTGTGAAATACCTTCCCCTGTAAAAAAAAAGCAGAACTTTCCCAATGAAGCATTCCATCTAACCCAGGATCAGGTATCTTCCTGGGTTCCTTCCTCCCTACAGACAGCGAGCGATTCACCAGCCTGGCTGATGCCAATGGGAGTGAGGCGGAACAGAAAGCCTGAGAGCAACACATGGAGTAGCCGAGAAGGAAGGGCAGAGCAGGCGTTGCCACATGTAAGGTTTCCAACTCTGGGTCAGAAAATTCATGGAGATTTGGGGGTGCAATCTGAGAAAGGCAGGGTTCGGGGTGGGGAGCCCACCATCCAAAGTAGTCATTTTCTCTAGGAATTGATCTCTGTCACCTGGAGGTCCGCTGTAATTCTGGGACATCTCCAGGCCTCCCCTAGAGGTTGGCTACTCTTACATAGAGGTAATATCCACAAATATGTCTCCTGCCTGTGATCAGCAATGTTTGGAAAGCAGCAACTCCAGTCACAGAAAAAGAGCAGGCCTGTGGACATTGCCTTGTTGCATAGGCTGGTTGGGGAGAAAGGAGCCCAAGGGAGCCGATCTGGCAGACCCCGAAGGCCACGGGTATATCCAGGGCTCTGTTTTCCCTCCAGCAGACCCAACAGTCAAAGCCACGGAGACCAGTTCGCCGCCTACCAGCCGGTCCCACAGGGTTGGGGGCGGGGATCACCCTGTTTGCTTTCAGCTGGCCTTGTTGGCAGGGGCAGAGCTGGGTAGCCCCATTCTCGGGTTGTGGGGGGCCTGAAGGCAGACAAGCGACTGCAAGCACAACAACCCAGTGGGAAACCCTCCTGGGGCGCCAGACCCGCGCCCCACATCAACGGCTGTTGGGGCTGGTTCCTCCTCTCCCTCGAGCCCCCACTGCACATGAATGGAGCCATTGCCGCCATGCCTGGCGGGCCGGATAAATGCCTTCAGGGGGCCACATTTGGCCCCCGGGCCGTAGTTTGGGGACCCCTGTTTTAGAGGGACACTTGGTGAATGCTGTCAAAAGCTTTCTTGAAGTCAATGAAATTGATGGCCAGTGGGTGTCAATATTCAATGCATTGCTCTATGATGTTTTGGAGGGTGAAGATTTGTTCACTGCAGGACTTTCCACTGCAAAATCCAGCTTGTTCCTCTCTCAGGCATTGGTCAAAGGCACTCTGCAATTGCCAGAGTAGGATCATGCAGAATGCTTTCCCAGGGATTGAGAGGAGTGATTCCTTGCCAACTGGTGCATCCAGAGACATTTTCCTTCTTGGGAAACTTGACTATGGCACCTCTTTGCCCATCTTCTGGGACTGCCAGCAGTTGTTGAACAGTGACATCAGTGCTTCTGCCATTCCCTCCTACCACGTTTCAGGATCTCTGCAGGTATTTCATCAGACCCAGGTGTCTTCAAACACCTCAAAATGTGCCCATACTGCCGATTCTTGTATCATGTCTCACAGCCATCATTTTTGCCTATTCTCATATCATTCTCACATTCATCCTTAGTTTTTATCATCCTGAATAATTTTGTGTCATCTGCAAATTTGCCACTACACTACCCACCCATAATTCTACATTATTTATGGACAAGACCAAATATAGTAACTAAATGAAAAATGTCAAAAGCAATAGGGCCATGATATATGACATGTGTGTACAAAAAAGCACAGAAGTCAAATCTCTTGAAAAGCGGATGAACTGCAGGAAAAAAGTATGTTGAAGAAGCAGATGATCACCATTTTTCTTTACAAATTCTCTTACTATCATAATGAGTTAGTTATTGGGTATTTCACTTATATGAGAAAGAAAGAAGAAAGAAAGAATGATAGAAAGAATGATAGAAAGAAAGAAAGAAAGAAAGAAAGAAAGAAAGAAAGAAAGAAAGAAAGAAAGAAAGAAAGAAAGAAAGAAAGAAAGAAAGAAAGAAAGAAAGAAAACATGGGGACTGGGGTACATTAATTAAAGGCCAAATTGTGTGTCTTGGTTTACTGGTTTTGCTTTAAAAGTTGTGGAATTTGCATTGGGTGTTTTACTCATTATGTAAATCCCCTCCCCAGAGCTCCATAAACGGAGAGGGAAGAAAGTTGTTCGTACTGAGTTCAGAAGCAATAGACCTCAGATTACCAAAGGTGGAGAATGGGTGGTAGCATAATCCCCAGGCTGTCTGATTGACTTTCCATGATGGGGCATTTGGCTAGTCACTGACAGAGAAGGCATTATGGATTGGATTGACCCATGATCTGATCCAGCAAGACGGACATGTCTCAATAAAGCATTCAATAAAAGCTGCTCATCCAGCTAATGAAATAACTATGTTTATTTAGGAAGTGATGGCAATGTGTGTTCACAATAACTGGAAGCTAAGGAGAAGTTGTGGTTACAATGCAGTTACTTAAAGCACATTTAAGATACACATATCACTGTGGGTTTTTATTTGTTTCCACTCTTTGAGTCATTCTGAGAAACTCTAGCAAGTTGTGCAAATTTCAAGAGGGCAGAAGCACCAAACCTCCTTCTTGCTACATAACACAAAAGAACAGATTTCACAGTGTGGCTCAAGCAAGGTAAACTCAGAACACAGTAGTTTAGAGCAGATTGCTGTGGCAGAATGAATAATAAGAGCTTTGTTCAATCCTGGAGAAGGAGAACAATTGTTTCCATAAAAATATACACACCCCTGGAAGAAAAAGAAGAAAGAAAAGAAAAAGGGAAGTGCACACTTTTAAGTAGAAAAAATGGTTTGTTCTGGAAATAAGCTGCTGAAGTCGCACAAAACTGGTGGTGTGGTTTTTTACTTGTTAGCTGAGGAAGATTTTCTTTTTTTTCAGGAACCGTTTGAATATTTATTACAAAATTATACCCTACTGGGGTTCTTTCCACTGCCAGAATGTTAAGTAAATCAGTTTAAAGCAAACAGCTCAACATTCATTGGTGTGCAATACAGGAACCATTAAAGAGGTTCATACACTGTAGAAACAACCTCAACATCTACGTGTAAACCTGAGAGTGTTTCTTCTTTACCTACCTGCGTTGATAGTGCAGGGAGAAACAGGTAGAAGAAAATAACAAAAAGTAGCTGGGTTTTGGTGAGGAGGAGGGTAGAACAGTCAGGACAGCTTATAATACTGGTTATGCTTTTGCTATTTTATAGCTGCTTATATAATCCTACTGAACTAGAGTTTCCAGGCAGCTCATATCAAATAATGATGAATGCAAATTAATGCAACTATCAAATGATTAATAAAAGTAACCCACAATACCAATGAAAACATACAATTTTGAGGACTTGATTTATTCCCATTTAGACACCTGAGTGGACACCTGAGAAAAGACCTCACATGTTGTGCTCCTTCTTTTTAAACATTACATTCTATGACCACCCTTCTTTACTATAAAAATGAACTTTATTTTGCATTTTGCTTTTGCATTTTTATTTAGATTGCCTGCTTCTGCCAACACCATTCTCATCTACATAAGGGTCTGTTTTTTTAACTCACTTCTTTAATTACAAAAAAATTACCATCTTTTATCATAGAATCATAGAGTTGGAAGCGGCCATACAGGCCATTTAGTCCAACCCCCTGCTCAACGCTGGATCAGCCTAGAACATCCCAGTCAAGTGTTTATCTAGTTGTTGCTTAAAAACTGCCAGCGTGGGGGAGCTCACCACCACTCTAGGCAGCTGGTTCCAATGTTGCAGAACTCTTACTGTAATTTTTTTACCCTAATATCCTGTCAGAACCTTTCTTCCCATAATTTATATCCATTATTGCAAGTCCTATCCACTGCTGCCAACAGGATCCTACCCTCCTCTAAGTGACATCCCTTCAAATACTTAAAGAGAACAATTCTGTCATCATGATAGAGTGACAAGCTTGGTAGATGAAGGGAATATTGTGGGTGTAGCATACCTTGATTTAAGTAAGGGTTTTGACAAGGTCTCCCATGAGATTCTTGCAAAAAAGCTAATAAAATGCAGGCTAGACAGTGCTAATGTTAGGTGGATTTGTAATTGGTTGACCAACCAGAGCCAAAGGGTGTTCACCTGTGGCTCATCTTCACTCATGAGAGAAGTGACTAGTGGAGTACCACAGGATTCTGTACTGGGCCCAGTGCTATTCAATATTTTTGCAAATGACTTGGATGATGGAATAGAGGGCAAATGAATCAAATTTGCCAATGACATCAAATTAGGAGGAAAGGTAATAGCTTAGAGGACAGGGTCAGAATTCAAAATGACCATGACAGATTAGAGAGCTGGCCAAAACTAACAAAATTAATTACAGCAAGGAGAAACTGACAAGTATGGTTATGAGCAGATCATGTTTTCCTGGATAGATGATAATATGTATTAAATGTGCTATTCATTAAAATAATTTATGAAGCCATCCTTTCCCAATATCTTTCAAAGCTTTGTGCAATAAAACCAAGCCCACAGAACAAATCAATTTCAAATACAGAAAACAAAACCCACACACCAACCTGTACACCAAAAACCAGTGCTAAAGGTTTTAACACCAAAAGCAGTTTTACATTTTAACTCCTTATGATGGTATTTCTTGAAGACTCATAGCACTATAATAATATATAAAAGTTAATCTTTTCAAGAGTGAAAAAAATAATAAAATCATTTACAGCATTTGATTAAAACATGCTATAATACACACTCATCTCTGCCCCTACTGTCTCCTCTCTTTACTTCCTGTTAGCTGAAACCCTAAGTTTGGGTTTTTCAGAATGACACATTTCCATTTCTACATTACTGTCATTTCTCCACTATTGAGGAGACTCTCATTCACCTGCCACATTATTATCTGGGTAAAACATTGGTACTGACACTAATGAAACTGTGGTTTTGTGTTTGTGGTAAAACTGCTTAGATAATGCTACATTGAACTCGCTATTTTATATTGATATAAAATAGATATAAACTCTCTATTTTAAATTGAATAACCCTATCTGTGTTCACCCTATCTAGGAAATAAATGAACACTTCAACTGAAACAATTGAAATGAATAAACTAAGTAATTGAAAGTTCCTTTTTGCTTATTTTTGGTTTTTTTACTGGTTTACGCTAACTTAGAAAACCTTATCTAATATTGCATTCTGCCCCTTCATTTTCTGGCTATGGAGCTGCAGCTAAGTCAAAGAGTTTTGTTTATTTCTTCTGTGCCTGATTTCATGCCTTATTCTATTTCCTTAAATAAACCTTCAATAAACCTCTGTTCTGGCAGTGAGCTTTTCCACTTGAAGTTATGTGACCTGGACCAGTTCATACAATATGTGATCCTGTGCATTATGGGAAGGGAGCACTAGAGTCTGAGCATGCCTTACCTTTTCCCTCACCCAGCATTCCTGTCCCATCTTTGATGTCACTGGCTGTGCACTGGTGTAGTGCAGGTATGCATGCTTCCCCCTTCTCCAAATTTAATACAGGAGATCAATCAGGCATATGGAACATTTATGTAATGGGCATTAGCCAGTGATGCATAATCCCTTTTGAGACCGAAAGTGCCCAAAAAATTGCAAACCTCCAAACCCCCCACTCTATTTATGGAGGAAAAAAGCTCTACTCTATGGCTACCAATCTTGATCCTCCTTGATCTGAGATTGCAAATGCCTTAGCAGACCAGGTGCTCAGGAGCAACAGCTGCAGAAGGCCATTGCTTTCACATCCTGCACGTGAGCTCCCAAAGGCACCTGGTGGGCCACTGCGAGTAGCAGAGTGCTGGATTAGATGGACTCTGGTCTAATCCAGCTGACTTGTTCTTATGTTCTTATGTTCTTACTAAGAAGTGGAGAGGAAGCCTCCTCCCTTGACCCTCTTCCTTACAATATTTTAAATAAACAACAAACATGTCCGTTTTCTCGTATAGGCTGTAGGATTATGCTTTAGGAGTGGGGGTGAGTTAACATGACCTTATGAGCAGCTGCCTTATTATGATGTTCTATTATCTGCTAAGTATGTAATTCATTCCCTAATGTTGGGCCTGGAACCTGACTTTTGAATATTGGTAATTTTGTCTGAGACTCTCAGGACCTTCTGTGCTATGCAAGAGAACTATCATGGCAAGTCTACAAAGGAAGAAGACAGAGCCTACACCCATCCATCAGCATGGAGTCTTTGGTATGGCCCATTTAGGTTATAAATTATAGTGTAGAGGCAGGCTTACAGACTATATCATCCATAGCTGGCAGATGAGGTTTCTTGGCTTTCCATTTCCCAAGGATTCTCAGCCTTAGGATCAGATGCCAATGGCTGTGGTTGACACTTGAATCAAATCTATTCTTTTTAAAAACATAGACAGTTGGATCCTGCAAGTTGTGATAGTGGAATAGAGGAATCCTGATACAAGACACTTGTCTAAATATCTTGTGTCAGAGGAAGGCTCTGTCTGCTGGAGAAAAGTGCCTTTGCTAGTACAGTGGATCCATAAGATTCCACTTAAGGCCTGCATCTTTTAACTCTGCACCACTGAAATAAATCAGTAAGTAAAATTCTTGCTCATGTAAAGATTAAGTGCTAACTGAACTTGAAGGTTCTTTGCATAGAATAAAGTGTTCCAGTGACATAGCTGGAATTTTGGAGCTCAGGGATAGAGCATAATATTATTCCCTCCACACTTCCACTCAGCCTTGGAATCTGCACAAAGAATTTATTACTCTAAAAACTGTGCTCATATTTGTTTGTTTGTTTATTTATTTTATTTCTTTTTCTTTTCTAGTACTAGATGTATAAACCACAAAAAATGGAAAAATCACAAGCTGGAAAGTCTTCTTCCCAATATAGTTTACTATTTTATATGATCCAAAAAACAAATTAAACTGTGCCAAATATGCTAGGATATTAGCCTAGGCCCACATGAAAGACAGTGATATTCACAAATTGACACAACAAAGCTGTGTTGTCTTTTGGTAGGTAGCTGGTCCTTCCTGCAACCCAGACAAGCTCTTAACAGCTTGATGTGGGCCTAGGCTAATGTTGGCAGGAGCTGTCTTAATCAGCCCATGATTGTGGGACTGTAGCTCTAATCACAGAAGGCCCCAGGTTTAATTTCAGCTTCTCCAGTTTGTGATGGAAAGTGCCATCAAGGTACAGTCAACTTTTGGTGACCTCATAGGTTTTTTTTAATGCAAGAGACATTCAGAGATGATTTGTCATTGCCTCTCTTAGCATAGCAACCATGGATTTCCTTGGTGGTCTCCATTCAAGTACTAACCAAGGCTGACCCTGCTTAGCTTCCGAGCTCCGATGAAATCCAGCTAGTCTGGGCCATCCAAGTCATTTCCAGGGTGTCTCAGGAAGCAAGTATTGAGAAAGAACTGTTTCTTCTGGAGACTCTGGAAAGCCACTGTCAGTCAGACCACACTGAGCTAGGTAGACTAATGAAAGCATTTGCTATAAGGCTGCTTAATCTCATCAGACTAGCTGTTGCTGCTCTGAGGCTTCATCCACACATTGTTGGATATTGTGCTACTGTGCACTTTAGCAACCATTTGTGCCTGGATTTTCTTGTCCACACATGGAAATCTAATTGTGAATGATCGCTAGAGTGGAATGATAGTACAAATTCCATGATGTATGGATACAGCTTCTCATTTCAGTTATCTGAGCAGCCTGGAATAGACTTAGGAACATCCCCAGTGTGAGTGTGTGTGTGTGTCGGGGGGAAGAGTTCTTAAAGAATGGGACTACAGTTACATTAATAGGTTGTTGCTGTTCCATTTGGGGTGCAGAGGAATCACTCTGGTAAAAACAGCAGATAGATATCCTTCCCGCTAAGGCAGGCCCCCAGGGGCCTCTGCCCCTTAGAAACTGTCCTACATTGCCCTATTGGGCACTATAATACTGCTCTCCTCATAAAAAGGAACCAACTTTCTTAGCTTCATTATTGTGATTTAAACCAGATCCAGAGGATTTGGGTATTAAATTACCTGGATATAAATTTCAGTGAGAACTAAGGTTTATTTTGTTATATTTTCTTCAACAGGATTAAATTGACTTAAATTTTAATGTGAGCATGTGCTATTGCATCTAATACCGAGAGACAGCACAAAAGAAATAATACACACTGTTCTATAAAGCAGCTTTTACTTTATGCCACAATGGCCTCTAGTGGATCGCTAGCAACTGACAGACAGCTCAATCATTTCCTCATAGCTGCAAGCTGCCAACTCCAGCTGTCTTTGACATTAATGCTCAGTCTCTGACTGACAGAGGCCTTGTCCTTGGACTGTGCTCCTGAGGTTTAGCTAGTATTTTGAACTCTCTTTTTAGTGTTTTGATTTACTGTCCCTGATGATCACTGATTGATCAATTTTCCCTCTCTGTTTGCTCACAGGGCACCCCAGAAACCATCCTTTAGCAATATATTTTGTTTATGATTTCCTTAGGAGTAAAGGAAGAAAAACAAACCAAGTCTGTGCACCTGCTATATTTAATACTCCGAGAGTTTCAGCAGGGGTGGAAGAGAGGCCTATGGTCAGCTCCCATATGGAGCTAACATTTGCCATCCACTATATTAGCAGAGAACAACCAGTTTCCTCAGAAATAAAATTGTTATTTTATTTACAACCTCAGCAGAGTGCCTTTCCCATTGCTATGAGAAAAGAATACAAATAAAAAGAGCATTGGACCAAATTTAAGATAGTTAAATGACATTCAAGATGCCGTCCATCTGATCATATGTATATATCCATAATTATCTTTTATGGTTTCAGGCTGCTACAGTCATTATGTAACTTGTTAAAGGCACAGAACTGAAAATATTGTCCGGTGAAACTGAACTTCACAACTGTACATCTTTCATTTGCAGCCATTTTCATGTACCTGACATTACCCCTGCTCTCTCAATACAAACTAGCTTCAATCCTACTCCTAAATACAAGTACTTAAATCCCATCGTTTTCATAAAGCTGAGTACATAAAACAAAATCTGAGCTTTAGGGTTGCCAGATTTGGGTTGGGAAATACCTGGAGATTTGTTTTAAAGGTTCTAACAAAGGTAAAGCTGCTTCTTCAAAATGGGTGGATCCTGCCATTACATTAGCCTACGCCAATGCCAAGGTGGATTGTCCAAGTTAGGGCTCATTCCACAAGGGCCCAAGTATCTTCAGCTGCTTTCCTTGCCAGGGCCAATCTCCAAGTCATCTGTAAGGTGGCGACCTGATCTGTTTTGTCCATGTTCCTCTGGCATTACTCCATTGTTGTGAGCTCCAGGAGAGATGCAGCTGTTGGGAGAGCAGTTTTACAGTCATTGTTTTGTTAAAGCCTGCCTCCATGGTAAGTGAGCTTGCTACTCTCCCATGCAGGACTGCATTGAAGACACAATGATGTAAACAAAGTTGCACTTACCTGTAACTGTTGTTCATTGAGTATCTTCTGTGCAGGCACACATCCCTCTTTCCTTTCCTCACTGTGGGCTGCTGTTTGCTTGACTGGTGCTCTTCCACAGTGGCAAAGGGAGAACTGAGGGAGGAGTGCTCTTCCCATTCTTTTCATGTGACCATTTGGGTGGGAAACCAGTCCACTTTTGGCTCCAGAGGGAAGGGCACTCCAAGCCCCCTAAAGCTTCTTGAAGCCTTCTAGTCAGTTCCATGTGGCTGGCTTGTGCCTTTGCAGTCTCCATGCATGCCTGCACAGAAGACATTCAATGAACAACAGTTACAGGTAACTTTGTCGAAGGCTTTCATGGCCGATTCAACTGGTTGTTGTAGGTTTCCTGGGCTGTGTGGCCATGAAAGACACAGTGTGTAACAGACTTCTCTCTGTGATACATCTCTGAAGATGCCAGCCACATATGGAGGCAAAACGTTAGGAACAAGATCTATCAGACCACGGCCACACAGCCCGGAAAACCCACAACAAGTAAGGGCAGCTTTGTTTGTCCTCAGTTCAGCTCTAGGCCTTCTCTGTCCTGCTGCAGGCTAGACTGACTTAAGATAAAGTGTTTTAAATAACATCTAACAGCTTGACAAACCCTTCCTTTATAGTACCACCTAAAAGGGAAATTCTGTTATGCAATTTTTCTCTGGTTAAGTTACAGTTGCAAGGTATCTCCTGGCAACCAATGGCAGTGGATCGGGGAACTAATTTTCAGTAAACTTAGACTGAGGCCTCTGGTGTCTGCAATGTGGTGATACCACTTCTGGTGGGTACCAGAAGTGATATCATCAGGCTGCCAGCAACCATGGGAATGTTCTGGTATATGGGCACAACTCTATGGTAGAAGCTGTTTTTATCATAGAGTTTTGCCTAAACAGCAGAGCATTCCTGTGGTTATTAGTGATGCCAGACACATTCTGGTGTATGCCAGAAATGATATCACTGCATTGTAAACACCAGAGATCTCAACCTAAGTATACTGACCTTACATTCCCCTATTAGGTGGTTGAATGGCACTGGGGGGGCAGGACCCAAGGGGGAATCATTAAATTGGGTCCATCATATACATACCTGCAGAAATTAACAGTTACCTCAGCTCAACTCTAGGTTTTCTCTCCACTGCTGTAGGCCACACTGACTGATGGTGTAGGGCTCTTGCAGTGGGTAATATAGTAGTCCATGCTCTGTGATGCTTGATCCCTTGACCTTAAATGCTAAACTTATAAAAATAGAAATAAGGTTGCCAGGTCTCCCCTGGCTACCAGCAGGGGATGTGGGAAAGGGTAACTGGATCCAGATTGAGAAACTCCTGAAGATTTGGGGAAGCGGGGGACCTCAGCTCAGTACAATGCCATAAAGTCCACCCTCCAAAGCATTCTTTTTCTCCAAGGAAACTTATCTCTGCAGTCTGGAGATAAGCTGTAATTCTGGGAGAATGGCATCCCTAGAAATAAAATAAAATATTAAAAAGAAAATAACATGGATTCCATAAGCATCAGGCTGTTATAAACATGTGATGTGATTAGAACATTTATTTTGAATTTTGATACCCTTTTCCCTTCCCAGCAACTTACAGCATTGTTCTCCCCACCCCCATTACTTTATATAACAATGACCTGTAGATTAGAGAAAGAAAGAGAGTGGGTAGCCTTAAGGCATCCAGCTAGCTTTCATGGCAGAGTGAGGATATGAACCTGGGTCTCCAAGATTCTAGTCTGATATTCTCATAAGTACACACAATGCTAGCAGCCTAGTTATCACATAGATAAGCCAGGCTGGACCTGGCAACCCTACTTACAACATCATTCTGCCCTCCTCTGTTTTATCCTCATATTGACTTTGAGAGAAAGGCCAAGCAAAATATACATAGAGATTTGGAGGAGCTTTCCTCTGTGGACCAAATTATCATTGTTCTGACCAGACCTCTATCTTTGAGATGCTGTTCCTTTCCCAACTTCTCAATGTAGCAATTTCCTGAAACGAAATGTCTTATGAAACTTTCTCATGAACCAAAAAAGAAAAGAAAAAAGGAACAAGAAGATTTTTATGACGATGATTATGAAAACAATAGATATAAGAATTAACGAATGGAATGAAAATATTGGCCCAAGTTTTCACTTAATTGCAGATACCAGCAGCTGGAAGGGAGGATTGGATGGCTAGGAACCATGACGTAGCTGTCAAAAATCATACTGTGTGAATTCCATAATTATACAGAGAATAGTAGTTATTTGGAAGGCATAAACATACAATAAACTCCTGTGTTATCAATCCTACTCTGAATTTCTTAATGTTTGGCGTTGGGCAGCAACAGTGGGGTTTGAGTCAGGCTTCAAGCATGAGTGAGAGTACACTATACCAGGACCCAGAGTTCTAGGATGTCTGGCCGGACCTTTTTTCTTTTTCTTCATAAGGAAAAACATAAGGCTACATTTTAGATATTTCAGGGTATTTATGGAAACTGTTATCTCTGACATGGACTTATATGGGATTCCCAGATTTATTGAACCAATGAGAAGCTGAACATTCTGAACAGTAAGTTTTTTAAGAACACAGAGATTGTGTTTGTGAGATTAAAATAGTACCTGCAATAGAGAGAGAAAGAGAAAGAGAGAGAGGATCAGTCCCAGAGGTTCAAATCCTCAGTCTGTCATGGAAATTTGCTGGGTGACATTGGGCCAAACACTCTCATCCTTGACCCTGGTAAGTATTTGGATGGGAGACCTTGAAGGAATACCAGGGGTATGATGTGGAGGCAAGTAATGGCAAACCACCTCTGAATGGTTTTCTTCCTTATGGTCTGGCTTCCCTCGTGTGAAGTTGGGACTGGAAAGTGGGACCCATTTAGATGGGCACATGTTTATGGTGTTCACATCCTTCTAATCACATATGGTAATACTCTATGTGGAAAACTAACATGACTGGGAAAAAGGTTCGGCCTAGTGTTTCCCTGGACTTGCTAGTTTTCTATGTTGTGCTTTCTGGTGTGGAAGAAATCAAAAGGCAACTCTCCACCTATAGCTTGAAATGGTAAAGTTCTATGAATGTCTACCCCTTGATTCTGGCTATTGTATAAGCTGGTCTGTAGAATGATAATTTATTCCCCTGTATAACTTAAATATGGGTTTTACCCAGGGACAAGGATGAGGATTGTGGGTGGTGGGTGGTGGCATAAAATAGCAGTCGTTACCCCACCTGAGACCCTGAACGTGAAGCCCTATATCCTAGATCCAGATCTAATCCCTACCCCTTGTGTATAGCCCTATATTTCAAGTACTTTAAAAAGTGTTACATTACTGTGCTTCTCTCAAAGTAGCTACACGAAAGGTCTAGAGAATGAAACAGAGAAGGTCATTCTTCACAGTACAGTTCATGAAATTAAATTAGGGGAAACAAGAACAACACTAAGGCATATCTGTCAATGACTGAAAGCAGAAAGAGCTACGTTGCTTAGGCCAGATTAAAAAAACACATATAATTGAAGGATTTGCAGGCTCGAAGACCTGGAAAAATGTCAAGTTCTTTTATTGGGCTCAAGAGAAAATTTCTCGTAATATTCTGTTTCATTCAGAACTAGTCAAGGATTAGTGGTTTTTGGAGAAACAGGTCAATAGTCATCCACAGGAAGGCCAGTGAAAGATTAATTCTGATAGGTACTTGGGAGTTCTAGGGAAAAAAAAATAACAGGGCCAATATTCATCTGTACTGTTTAGTTTAGTGTTGTCCTGATTTAGGTCACTCCCCTTCTCACAAAAACTCTATGATCTCTAACCTTTTCCAATAACTATAATTTTGTATGGATCATTGATATGCTAAAACATAGATGTATGTACACCATGTACTCTGGCTTTAAAGGAGGTAAGATTCTAAATGGTTCAAATGATATACTGTATTAGATGGTACCTTTCTAGACTGTTGATATCTAGGTCATCTTTCAAGCCTCCCAAATTCATGGAATTAAAAAAAGAAGGCAAAAGTTAAACTGCATATAAATTTAGGTTAGAAATCTTATAATTTATACATTTTTGTATTTCTGTGTGACAGACAGTGAAGTCCTACTTGGCTATGCAATGGCTGATAACAGAAACTGCCACCTTCACTTCAGCCCCCTCCTCTGCCCACCCTCACCGCCTCCCACAAGCGTTTACCACCTCTCATAACCTCTGGCCACTGCCTCCTTCCAGAGAGCCAGACACTCCTTCCCTCCTCATTCCCCAGGTTTCCTAAACACAGGGCAGTAAGTTGTGCATGCCCAGGAGTGGTCCTGAACTCTTGCAAGATACTTCAAGAGAGGTTACCTTATGCAAATTCATGAACCCCTATTGTGTGTGCACAGCTTGTGGTTCCCTCACTACCCTTCCCTTGCATGCCATTCCTCCCCCTCCCTTCCCTCCCTCTCCTTCTGCTATGTTGGGCCTCCTCTCCCTCCATCCTCTTTGCATGCCACCCCCTCCCCATTCCTCACCTCACTTGCATGCCACCCTTCCCTCCCTACCTTGCATTGCTCCCTCCCCTCCCCTCCCTCCCTTCCCTTGCATGCCACCCCTCCACATCCCTCCCCTCTCCTAGTGCTCTTTTCAATCACCCCCAGATTTAAAATTGCTCTGTGCTCTAACATGACTTTGGTAGTTCAATATGAAATTGACAAAGCTAATCCAATTGGCAAATGCTCATTTGTAATTCTGTCTCTATGCTATAATGCTAGTTTGATATGTCAAAGAGAATTTTTTTAAGTCCTTTTGAAAACAAGAGGAAGAGTGGGAGGACAAAATGACTGAAGGGGAAGTTGGCAACTACATGGGGCATGGATAAGGGCCACCTATTTGCACAAAATGGAATCCCCCTAAAACCCCTACTGGAGCAGGCACCGTTACCTGAAGGAGTAGAAATATGTAGCCTAGAATCACATTTTTTTTGACCTGCTGTAGTAACACATAATGGTCACTTTAGCTGTCCCTTGTCAATTTCATTTTGCAAAAGCAACTTCTCTTGCCAATTTACTGGCTCCTAACTGCAGACACAATGGCGGATTCTGCATGGGCCAAAAACAGCGATATGAAAACCCTTTTACACCATTTTAAACCATTTTCACACCATTCTACATCGCTGTTTTTGGCCCATGCAGAATCCACCAATGTATTTTCGCTTTAATGTTACACTAATTTGAGATGAAATTGCTTCTACCATGTGAAAGTTTTTATTTCTCTGCTAACTATTGTTCAGAAGTTTGCATGGGCATAGAATGAATGCTGTTGAACACTATATAATGAAGACCAAATAATCCAATTTTTAATCTAAGTGTAGATCCCACAATTCTATTCTTCTATACCATGTTATGTGAGCAGAGAGTTTCAAGCCAGCATCAACTAATAAGCTTCCATTTCCCAAATGACAAAATAAGTAATTGAGTAGGGTTATATACTAAGAAAGAGACCATGAATCATGGGGTTTCCTCATCAGCATACAGGAGGAGTATAAAATGCCAGCATAAAGTTAAATCTAAAAACATTTTCTCAGTATTTCCAGGGCAGTTTCATCTTGTCAGCGTTAGTGGAAAGTTTCCCTAAAATGACTAGCCACTGAAGTGGTATATTTATGAGGTGAAAGCTTCAACAGAGAGACTGTCACAAAGACCTCTGTTTATTGATGTGTAGTCACAAGCTGTCAGGGAACCTGGCATACAGTGGGAGTACTCCAGGGAATACCCAAATTCAATATTGTTCTTACAAGAAATCACAGTCTTAGATTCATGGTATAAACCTTCTTATTGTTCTTCTAGGACTTAAACCCTTGGGCTTCCAGCAGGTGTTTGTTCCCCTTTATATTAAATTTGGGAAACAGGGAAAAAGAGAGTAAAATAAAGACATTGTATCAAATACATTCCCTGGACAAGGGCCAATGTCCTAAGAAGGAGTCCAGCAATGTAATCCTGAACTAGGTGTTAGTAAATAAATGTGAAGCAAACTGGCTAATATGTAAGCCAATTGACAGCATGAGAGCTTTGAAAACTCATATGGTTTACCATTTACCAGTTTTGAATTGCTTGTCTAAACAGTATAATTTATTATTGATATTGGCCATAAGCTGAAGTCTAGCTGCAAAATAAAAATGGAATGATATTTGTTTATACATTTTATTACACATTATTTACACATTTATTCACATTTTATTTTTCAGACTTTCACCCTCAAAGAGGTCCTTTGGCAACACATTTCTGCTAAAGAATCCATTACATGGTATCCCTGAAAGTTGCAGAGAAGTCTGGGTACACTCTAGGACCCATGGTTATCCCTCCATTGCCCACCAGTGCTTCAACAACCATCAGGGTAAGGTGGAATGAGGAAATGAGGGACATGGCAGCATGATGCCAGGACACATCACTGCTAGTGAAAACTTGGAGTGGAAGCCATGTTGGGATAATTCTACATATAGCTAGGATGGTATCTTCTCTGGATGAAGTGAAATTTTGTGCCTGGGATAGGGCATTCTCCATGGTAGCACTACAGCACTCAGCAATTCACTCAGCAATTCACCATCAATTCAGCTTTCCAGAGAGACACCTCTAAAATAAAAATAACACCTATTCTCCTGTGCTGTTGTTTTTTGTTTTGGTAAATTACCTTGAGTGCTTATAAGCAGGAATTCTATCAGAAATGTTCCTTCAATCCATTTATTAATGTTTTTCAATAAATGAATAACATTAATACATGAATAACATTCTGGGCTTTACTGAATGGAAGTTCTAAGGAAGTAAGAGAAAGTTGCAGTAAAGCAGTAGCAGCACACTAGAGTTTTTAGTGAGAGAAGACCCAACAAATAAACAAACAGAGAAGTGAAACATTGGACTGGCCAATATGTACCTATGGATACAAGTTCAGAGAAGAAATACGGGCAGAGATGTGGGTGGGGTCATATTTCTGCTGTCAACAAGATGACACTACTTATTAATGGAAGCAAAATCAACTTTAATGTATGGCTCCTGCATATTACGTTAGGGATGGAAAAATGAAAAATGAGCCCAGGACAGTCTCCACAAATACTGAAAAGACTTTAAAATTAAGCTTGGCAATAGACAAGCCAGAGGTTGAACATGAACCACAGACTCATAGAAATCCTAATTGGCTCCCCAGCTGTCAATTGCCAATATGGAATGATGGAGTCTAGAGATACAATGAGGAGGCTGGTCTTCTCTCTCTCTCTCTCTCTCTCTCTCTCTCTCTCTCTCTCTCTCTCTCTCTCTCTCCCTCCCTCCCTCCCTCCCTCTCCCTCTCCCTCTCCCCCCCCTCTCTCAGTCCTTCTGTTAAGGCCACAGATGAAAACCAATGACAGGTGTATCACATGATAGCCTTTTGCCTTAGAAAAGAAAGAGGCAAGGAGAGGGGAAAAACTAGCTATTTCTGTTGCAAGATACTATGCTTTTGGGGCAGAGGAAAAGTAGCTCTTTAGAGAAGCCCAGTTTTTGGGAACCACAAATTATTGCTTAAAATGATGTTTTGTTCAAAATTTTCAATCTTCTTTTGATAAGGATCTCTAATAAATCATTCAGACCTTAAGCTATTCCCAACAACTGGCCACAATAGCCTTTCCATTTTCTGGTTTATTCTCCCTAATATTATTATGTGATATTCCTATAGAGTCTGTTCTTTTTTTCCAGTGGCACTGGAGAACAAGAGGCCCTTGCTTAAATTAATGTTCAATTCTTTACATTTTTTCAGATGGTAAGTAAAGTTTTTAAAAAGAAAAACTGTCCAGTTAGTACAATATTTGGCTCCTTTCCTCCAATCCAGAGTATACAATGTGTTCCTTGGAAAATAGACAAGTTTTTGGGCCGTTCCAGATAAAGTATCCAATAACTCTTCTCTGAATTCCCCTCTTTCTTGCCTTCTTCCAGAGCAAATTGGCTGAGTTCCCCCAACTAATTTTTATTATGAGTAGAATTGTTATGAAAGTATACTCCACTATTTTTTCCTTGACCTCTAAAGCGAACTCTCTAATTAAGTGCAAATGGGAAACCAACTTGGAGTAGACTTTCTTGGAGTTCAGTCAGGAGAAATGTAGTAAAGTTTATGAACTTGATACGTAGTATGGAGCTGCAGAACTTATTTCTCCTTATATCTTTATGCCGTAGATAGAATATTGCTCCATTGGAAATTATGAAAACGGGAGATTCTTATACCATCTGTATGTGCTGAAAGTAAAATAACACCCATGTAAAATATGTGCAGTGATTATTTCATATTACGAAGATTTGGAAATTTTAACTAATTTGAACAAGAGCAATTTAAAATACTTAAATTCTAGTAATGGTAATGCAAGGTGAGGGATGGAGAACTACGGTATTCCCCCTATCCCTGGGCTTCTCTCCTCCTTTCAAATTCACACCCTTAGGCTTGGGGAAAAAAGGGTTTTGGATGGTCCTGTTCAGTCTCCTTCAAAAAGTTAGATATATGTTTTGAAATCACCCCAGAATTTGCATTTGAAGGGTGGAAGGGGTGGTGTGTGTGTGTGCATGGCTGGCTGACTCTCCCTCATGTCTCCACTGAAAGTTTACCTTTTCCCTGTCTGCTTATGTGCTGTTGTATTTGTAATTTTTTTTGCAAGTGTCAATTCCGACCCCTGTGCAGATCAGACTTTGATTGCCATTTTTTTACCATTGTGCAAACCTGTAATAAAAAAGCAGCTACATGCAGAGGTTGGATGCTGCCAGTTCGGGACGGTTCTGTGGAACCGTTTGTTAAATTTTTCTCAGTTCGGAGAACCGGTTGTTAATGATTAACTCCACTAGGGACAAGGCAGTAATCTCTGTCCCTGGCTGCAACAAATCTCGTCACGTGGGGGATGCAAAATCGCCCTGTGGCCCCCTGCGCCCCTAACCCCTCCACAGCACCCCCCTGCCCCCACGCACTTACCTTAGTTTCAGAACGAGATAGAAATTGGCAGACGATCCCTAACTTACATCTCTTTTCTTCAGCCAATAGCTTTTGCCCTTAACAAAAATGGCTACAGTAATAGCCAAGTAAAATCCTAAATAGCTTCCCTTAACAAAAATGGCTGCGGTAATCAGGACGAGATCATGGCTTCATGCCCTAGGATCTGAAAATTGTGGAGGTAGGTTTTAAAAGAAAATGTGAAGGAGGGAGGCAAAATAGCAGGGCAACTGTATTTTTGGTGATGTTTTAATTGGGGGAGTTGAGATAGACAATTAGATATGTTTGTAATATGTTAACAATTGTAAACAGTTGTTTTTGGTTTCTCTCCTTACTTATGTTATCATATAAAATCAATTGATATAATTATAGATATAAAAAAGAAATAATACACTACCTTTCAGTATATCACTTTTTAAATACTGTAAACGGTCATTATTTGAATCCAGAGATGGAGTGAGGGAGAACTGCACCTGGGGCACACAGATCCTGTGCCCCTGCCGCACCACCGCCCACCCTCTTCCAGAACACCCCGCCCCCAGAACACCCAGGTCACACCCCCACTGCATCGCGCTCCACCCGGCCCTGTTGGTGCTACGCCACTGTTTGAATCCTACCACCATCGGAACCTGTGGTTAAAATTTTTGAATCCCACCAATCTGATCATGGAGCTCCAAGACCTCATCCAGTCTTAGGTGAGAAGAAAGCAAAATTTTAATTGAAATCCATCCAACAAAAATGCAGGTTAACATGGAATTTCTGAAGTTACATATTCTCCGTGATGATCCGAGTGTGATTGATTTTCAGTCAAAAAAGCCTACCGAACAAGATAACATTCTGGAAAGTTTCCTGCAAGTCAAAGAATTCAAACAATGAAAAGGTGCTCGATCATAGAAAATCCTAGAAATGTAACAGTCCCCTTACAGTTTGTTTTAGTGGGAGCATCACCTCATTTAGAAAGAAAACATTTTTCACAACTGAGATAGGCAAAAGATTACATTGCTTGATACGGTTTCAACTGATAAGTAAAAATAGTGTTTGATGGGTAAAAAAACAAGAACCACCATTTGGGGACTCAAAATCTTCCTGTCTCCCCAGCGGTCAAATAAGACTAACTCCAGAAGATCCACTTTCTTCTAAATATCAGTACTCAGACTCCTAGGTATTAGCCTGAACCTGTGGCTCCCAGCAGGCAAAGCATGTTTCACATTCAACTGTGAATCCTGAAAATTCTGCAGTATATTTTTAGTGTTGATTGCATGGAAAATTTGAAATCCCTCTCTGAAACAAATATGCTGAAATAAATCACTGAAAATGATGGCAGGATATCCTATAGCTAGCAGCTGCTCATCAGCCTTTCCTTGTAAACCTCTAAGGAAGGAGACTCTTCAGCCTTCCAATGCAGCTTGTTCTATTAGTGAACTGCACCTTGACCATTTTAAGGAGACACTTAAATCAAATTTCTGTTTCCCACATCTGCACAATGACGTTCCATTGGCAGTATGTATATTCCAGTCTAACATTCCCCTAGAAATAGCACACCCAATATTGTCTTGAGCAAAGCAAGAAGTGATGGTTTCTAATGGTAAAAAGGGGGATCACTAACCACTGAGTGACATTTCTATGCATATCAATCACATCTCTAAGGAATATCAATGGGTCTCATCTTGCCCTTATATTTGGGGCTGGGAAATGCAGGTATAAACCTATACATTGGTCTCTGAGTTATAGACTGGATGTGTGTGTTATGTGCTGTCAAGTTACTGACTTACAACAACCCCTCATAAGGTTTTCAAGACAAGAGACAAACAGAGGTAAGTTGCCACTACTGGCCTCTCTGTAATGAACCTGGACTTCCTTGGTGGTCTGCCATCCAATGCTATTCAATACTAACCAGTGGCGGAGCTACAAGGGGAAGGGGGGTGCACTGTGCACCGGGAGAATGCCTGGGGCATGTGGAAAATTGCCTCCAGACCCCTCCCCGTTCCCCCTGTGGCATCCCCCCACAGTGCTTCCCCGTCCCCTTCCCACACTTACCTTAGTTCCTTTCCTTTTCCTAGAACTTTTCAGGCTGAAAAAAAGGCCTGTTCACAGTACAGGCTAAAAATGGCCCGAGGAACTACAGTTCCCAGGAGACCTTGGGGCTCACAAGGTCTCCTGGGAAGTATAGTTCCCATCGACGGGCCATTTTAAGCCCTGAACTGGCAAATAGACCTTTTTCGAAACAAAGATATAGGAAAAGAAAGGAACTAGTCAATGAGAAGAAGTGGCATATCGAGGGGGGGGGGCGCTGTGTGGGGAAAATATAGACTGCGCTTTGAGCGCCGTTGTGCTCATTATCGCCCTCCTGATACTTACCAGGACTTACCCTACTTAGTTTCTGAGGTCTGGTGGTATTGGACTAGCTTGTACCATCCACATCAGGGCTTAGGCAGATTAGAGGTGTGGAAATAGTGGCTGGCTTTTGCACGTAATCTGAGTAACAGTTACAGGTATGGCAACTGATTTCACTAGATACCCTGTGAGAAGGTTAGGAGACTTCTTATTGTCAGATATGCATTGTGACTGACATGGCAAGGGGATTCCCTTACATAAGTCTTGGGGGATAGAGATGTGAACCAGTAGTATGCACACCACACTCCCTTAGACTTTTTCCCCAAGAGGATGCTTCACCCCCTACATGCAGAAGATGCTGCTGCACTGTACCCACTCTAACTAGAACTGGTGGTAACTCATGTTATATCCCACATTCAATATTTTTACAATTAAAAAAAAGTAATTCAATATTGCAGATAAAACTGTTTTACATGGAATTTTGAATACATTAATGATATACTTATGAAGTTCTTTCTAAAACAGAATCTACATTTTATGCTGTAAATAACAGTTACTTCTGGTGCCATCCTTCTTCCTGGGTAAAGTGAACACTAGTTCTTATTCTTTATTTTGTTGGATTCTTCTTAATATTTGAACATTCTCAGAAAAGACATGTCTTCCTTTATAACAAGCTGCTTAAATGTGGCTTTTTGCACCTTTGAATAACCAGATGCACATGTTTATCCAGTTTACAAAGGGAATAATGATTCATTAACAAAACAGGCAAGAAGAAGGTTATCACTCATTTAAGACAATCGTTGTGACTTCCTCAGCTTTTCCAGTTCATTGCTCCTTATGTTAATAAAAACAACAACCTAAATGGAGACCTTCTGGTCACTTGGGTCCAATTAATGCCATGTGACTTCCTCCCAGGCTTCCATGAAAATAACTATATTATAATGGCCTACGATATTAATATTGGCTTTGGGAAAGTCAAACCGAAGCTCCATAGGGAAGGAAGTGGCATGAGCCAGTTTTGTGGAATGTGTGCACTCTCTGAGAAGTGCTGCGTCCTTCTGTAAGGTGCATCTTCCTGATTTGTTTTCCTGCTTCACTTTTCAGAAGCGAAAGTCTAATTCCAGACAACTACTGACAAAATATAAATACAATCTAGACCACTTCATAAAATTAAAACACAATAGTACAATCTCAAATGAATGTCTTCATAATTCATTCTCAGACTATTCCCAGAACCCTAGGAAATTGTAGCAGCTACAATTTTTCACCAGCCTGATGTGATTTCCACAGAATAAGTTGATCATGTTACCACAAATGTCCTACAGTGAACCGAGCATATTAGTGCAAGGATTCTCAAGGTTTACTTCACATTGGCGCCAAATTTGTTCATGCCCATAAGTTCAGGCCCATTCTGAGTACCATGTCTCATTGTTGTCCTGTTGAAGTAATTGGGTCCTGAAGTACATGTAAGTATATAACATTTTAAAATAAACAAATGTAAATAAATAATTGAGAAAATGAGGCCTGAAGTCTTACCATTCCTCTGCCTTCTCACCCACAATCTCCTGCTGATGCAAATGAGAAAGCATGGAATCTTCACCAACACCAGCATCCTCAGGTATCCCTTGTGAAGCCTTTCTCTTCCAAACTGACATCATTGTGGCATGAAGAAGGATGATATGGTACAGGCTTGATGAAGCTTACCCCTTTTCAGTTTATCTACAATGTTGTTGGTGGAGATAATAAGATTAACTGCTCAATAATTAGACAAGGCTCTAGATCACTGCAGAATAGGATGGTTCCTGGAAAGGGGTAAAGCTTGATAAAGATCATGATGCAATGTTACTTCAGGCAATGCTCTATGCCAGGGTTTCCCAACCTCTTTGAATGTGTGGACATGTTTAAAACTCTGATTCAAGATGGTGGGTGCAACCACAAAATGGTTGCTGCAGGTGGTGGGGTCAACCACAAACTGGCTATCACAGGAGGCAGACCCTACCACAACAAGTCAGGGAGTTAGGGCAAATAAAACTGTAATAGTAACATTTCAACATTTCAGGTGGAAGTTATAACAGGATGCCTTTGTTTATTGATTAATTTTTTTTCTTGCATACTACTTCAGTTGTGAGGGGAGGTCCTTGTGCTGTGGTTTCAGTATAATGGACGTGACTGTATGAAGAACAAAGGGTTTCAGAAGAACAAGAAGACAAGTGTTCATTTTATTTTGCCATTGTGTACTGTTCAAATGAAGTTATTATCTATTTCTTCAGTCTGTATGCAGAACATATAAGGAAAGTTGGATTAGATTTAGATGAATGTGGAGGGAAAATTGGAGGGAGGAACCTGAATAATTTGAGATATGCCACTGATACTACATTACTGGCAGAAAATAGAGAAGATCTGAAACAACTTCTGCTGAAAGTTAAAGGAGAAAATGCCAAAGCAGGACTACAGCTGAGCATCAAGAAGACAAAAGTAATGACTATTAGGGACTGCTAGTAATGATTACACTTTAAAGTTTGCAATGAAGAATTGAAATTGTTGAAGACTTTCTAATCTTTTGCTCCATTATCAACCAAAAGGAGAATGCAACCAAGAAATCAGAAGGAGATTGAGACAGGGAAGGGCAACAATGAAGGAGCTAGAAAAGATTCTCAAGTGTAAGGATGTCACTGGCAACCAAAATCAAGTTACTTGATTATTTTTATTTAATTTATACCCTGTTCTCCCTGTTGTAGCAGGCTCAAATAGGTTCTAGAACAAATCAAGCCTGAACTGTCCCTTGAAACGCAAATGACTCAATTGAGGCTACCATACTTTGGTCACATGATGAAAAGACAAGAGTCAGTAGAAAAGACATTGGCTCATTCCGCACATGCAGAATAATGCACTTTCAAACTGCTTTCAGTACTCTTTGAAGCTGTGCGGAATGGCAAAATCCACTTGCAAACAGTTGTGAAAGTGGTTTGAAAACGCATTATTTTGCGTGTGCGGAAGGGGCCATTGATTCATAGGGTTGCCATGAGTTAGAAGTGACTTAATGGCACTTAATACACACACATATTTTAAAAAATCAATTGAAGATCTATATATGATGATGGATGGCTTTATTGTTTGGATTAAAAAACCAAGAAACTCCCCAATTGCCTGGTTGCAAATGTTGTGTAGGTTTAGTAAACTCTTCACACCTATTGGTATTATCATATATGCCTGGAAGAGCATGTAGAGACTCATAATATGATGATACTGATCCCCATGGAAACCAGTCACCATGGAGACAAGTAAATAGACCTGGCATACTTAGTAATATGTACTTCAGCCTTCAGTCATATGTTTTGGGAGGCAGGTTTTAAAAAGTAGTTCAATAGAATAATAAATAATTTGCAGTTAGCACAGATGTTTTGGGAGCAAAGTTTAGGGAAGATATAAGATTTGCATTTCATTGATTTCTCTGATCTCTAACTAAGGATGTTCAATCGTTTGCTAGATGAGCATGCAGCCTCCCTAACAATTCACGATCCCTGTAGTCAAATGTTAGATGCATTGTTTCTAAACAGCTTGAATGTGTCCAATTATTTTGAAAGATGACTACGCGTGTGTGACTCTCTCTTCTTCAGTTCACTGTTTCCTGCCACTACCTCCAAAAATATAAAAAATGTTCCAAGAAAAAAGATTATTTGAGATCAGACTTACTTGCTAACTTGGTGGTGTCTTTGTCTCTCTTATGGCAACTTGACAAATTGGTGTTCATTAATAAACTTACGAATGCACATTCATGGGCATTGTTTTTTTCATGTCCTTCCCAAACATCACCAAAATATTATTTTCTAATGTTTCAATTAATTTTTTAAAAAATCTTGACTTTTTGTCACAAGATTTTGCCATCAAACATTGCCACCACTGAAAATTAAAAGAAAAGGCAGCTAAATTGTCCAACAGGGATGAATTCATTCTAACAGGCAATGTATCCACTCTAGACCATTTAAATGAAGCATCCAGCTGTGCAGGCACGAAGTGAACTGGGAGTGATTAGATTTTCAAGTAGCAGGCCACTTTTAGTATGTGATCATGACCCTAGGGAATATATTCCTTCACTTGTGATCAATAAGAGTGTGCATGCTGACTTGTCAGGCTCAAATGTGACTGTAAAAGCTGCAGTACATAAATTATAAGTGTAAATTATATTTACTAAAGCACAACCCAGCCATGATGTTGTAGTGCAGCTGTTCACTGCATCTAGTAAAGTGTCTTAGCATGAGCCGGATGATGAACTTGCTCCCTTCAAGTTGTGTGTGCAAGTGGGCCTGACCCAGTGACTGAAACTGACTATACAACTGGACCATAGTATTCCCAGGTAAAGGATGCTGCAGAAGGGGGCAGGTGGGGAGGGAAGGTTGACTATGGGAGGTAGCTAAAGGTAAGGCAAACTCTATGCTGGGGATAATTAGGAAAGGAGTTGATAATAAAACTGCAAGGATTGTCATGCCCTTATATAAAGCAGTGGTGCGACCGCACTTGGAGTACTGTGTTCAGTTCTGGTCGGCACATCTCAAAAAGAATATCGAAGAGATAGAAAACGTGCAGAGAAGGGCAACGAGGATGATTGAAGGATTAGAGCACCTTCCTTATGAGGAGAGGCTGCAGCGTTTGGGACTCTTTAGTTTGGAGAGGAAACGGCTGAGGGGGGATATGATTGAAGTCTATAAAATTATGCATGGGGTAGAAAATGTTGAAAGAGAGAAATTTTTCTCTCTTTCTCACAATACTAGAACCAGGGGGCATTCATTGAAAATGCTGGGGGGAAGAATTAGGACTAATAAAAGGAAACACTTCTTCACTCAACGTGTGATTGGTGTTTGGAATATGCTGCCACAAGAGGTGGTGATGGCCACTAACCTGGATAGCTTTAAAAAGGGCTTGGACAGATTTATGGAGGAGAAGTCAATCTATGGGCCTTTCCCCACTCTTGTCGTTCTCCTCTATGCTGCGCGCTGCTCTCAGCGCGCAGCATCCCAAGCGCGCGCCTGGCCGTCCCCACGACCCTGCGCTCTGCGTGGGGCCATCAAAAGGCGCCGTTAAGAAGAGCGCCTGGGATGCCTGTAGCTGAGGGGCGTGACAGCAAGCAGCAACAGAGAGGCTGGCCTGTGCTGCTCGCCGCCCCTCTCAGTGGGGAGTGCCGAGGGACCCCGCACTACTCTCCTCGAGTAGCGCAGGGGTTATGGTAAGTGGGGAAAGGCCCTATGGCTACCAATCTTGATCCTCCTTGATCTCAGATTGCAAATGCCTTAGCAGACCAGGTGCTCAGGAGCAGCAGCAGCAGCAGAAGGCCATTGCTTTCACATCCTGCATGTGAGCTCCCAAAGGCACCTGGTGGGCCACTGCGAGTAGCAGAATGCTGGACTAGATGGACTCTGGTCTGATCCAGCAGGCTAGTTCTTATGTTCTTAAGGCCATTGCTTTCACATCCTGCATGTGAGCTCCCAAAAGCATCTATTGGGTCACTGTGAGTAGCAGAGTGCTGGACTAGATGGACTCTGGTTTGATCCAGCAGGCTCCTTCTTATGTTCTAATAATTATATTTGAATATGGGCAGTTTAAAAGGTAGATTAGTAGTTGGTGAGTGGGAGGAGGAGAAGAGAGCAAGGAGAGGGAAGAATCTATGAGGTTTTAAGAAAAGGGAAACAGGAAATAGGGAGGTAAAAATGAGATGCATTGGGACTCACAGTTAGCTGACAGCTACTTTAAAAAAAATTTCTCCTCCTGCCGCTGAACAGTCCACAATAGCAAGAAACACAGAATCCATGTACCAAGAGTTCTTCCTGTAAAAGTCCCCGAATTCATAATCCAAAGTTTTCATATACTCCCAGCCCTGACACAACAAAACAAATAACAGTGTAAATACCATGAAAACGTGCCCTATTAATAGATTGTCCTTAAATATCAATATATTGTCCTAAATATTTATTTATTTAGAAATGTATACCTCGCTTTTTACCCTGCGAAGACTCAAAATGGTTTACAATGTTCCTCCCTTCAATTCCTTATACTAAAAATAGCAAAATGACCAGGATGCACCAGGATGGATTTTGGCAGGAATCACCATGTTAAAACTAATTCAGTTATGAATTCCTTTTTGAGACTTTGAATAGCCATAAAACCAATACAGTGAAATAATTTAGTAACAAATGGTTGTAAAACCCAAGAGTGATAAATTTACCCCCCAGTGGCCAACCAGTTTTTCTGGAGGTCTAACAAAAGGTCTGAAGCTTTCCTCTGTTGCCTCTTTTCCCTGATATTGAGAGGTTTAATATGGAGTTTTCCTTTCATCACAATGGCTAGTAGCCACTGATAGACCAATCCTTCATTCCTCTGTCTAATCCCTTTTTAAAACGCTGTATACGTATAATGAACACAAACAATCAATTTTGAACAAGACAAGATTAAAATATATTGCTAAGGAAGTGGAATAATGTTATCATGAAATGGGCAACAGCAGAGGCGAAGCTACCAGGGGATGGTTGGGGGTGCGCATTGCACCGGGCACTTCCTTGGGGGGGCGGGGATGCAAAAATTACAGGTTTGTGTGTGTTTGGGTATTTTTAGTATTTTTTCAGTTTTTGGCCTGCAGGGGGTGCAGTTTTTAGGCTAGCAGCACCAAAACTTCAGAGATTTTTTTGGAAGACTCTCCTGATGATACCACCCAAGTTAGGTGAGGTTTGGTTTAGGGAGTCCAAAGTTATGGACTTCCAAATGGGTTGCCCCCATTGTTTCCAATGGTAGCTAAGAGGAGATGAGGGCTACACCTTTGAGAGTCCATAACTTTGGACCCCCTGAACCAAACTTCACCAAACCTGGGTGGTATCATCAGGACAGTCTCTGAAAGATACCCTGAAATTTTGGTGCGGCTGGCTTAACAATTGCATGCCTGTCAGCAGGCACCCTCCAAATTTTCCCAGATTCTCCTTTTAAATCCACCCCCTTTGGCATGGATTTAAAGGGAGAATCTGAGGTCCCCAGTTTAAACATTGAAAGTGATGCTGTTTCAGGGTTGGGGAGAATCCACCCCCAAAACAGCATCACTTTCAATGTTGTTTTAACTGGGGACCCCAGATTCTCCCTTTAAGGTGAATTTAAAAGGAGAATCTGGGCTCCCTAGTTTAAACACCATTGACAGTGATGCTGTTTGGGGGTGGATTCCAGCATCACAGCAGCTGCTGGGTGGGGGGAAACTAAGATTTTGCATCGGGCTCCATTTTTTCTAGCTACGCTTCTGGGCAACAGTGACAAGCTTGTTCTACATTTTGACTTTTTGCACAATTGCAGGCTATGTAATTGTTTTAGACATTCTGCCTGGTTTTGTAGTCTGTTCTGTGATGTTTGCACTTTTCTTATTGTATTAAATTTTGTACCTTGGGTATTGTATGTAGCCTGGGTATAGTTTTTTGTTCACAATTGATAATCCCTTTTTAAAGCCATCTACACCTATTAGCCTTCACTACATCCTCTGGCAGCAAATTCTACATTTTAATCACTTTCTATGTACATCAACTTCATTGGAGGCCCTGGTGTTCTGATATTTTGGGTGAGGAAGAAAAAGTTCTCTTTGTCAACTCTCTCCAATCCATGTAGTTTTATAAACCTCTGTCACGTTGTTTCTTAGTCATCTCTTTTTTAAATGGAAAAGTCCCAGAAGGTGCTCCAAAATCTTAATCAACTTAATTTCCCTCTTCTGATTGAAAAACTGAATTTATTCACATGCTTCTTGTAGGAGTACAAGCTGTGCTCTCATCATCAGTAAACTAACAACTGGCTCACGACACTTGTGTCAGAAACACCATTTCTGGAACAATTTGCTATTGAGGCTTTGATGATTTCTTCAGACATTGCAAGTAGCCTGACAAATTGACTTTCAAGTGAAAGTTCATTGAGAAAAATTGAGAATAAAAGCATCTGCAGTTATAATTTTAAAAATATGAGTTAGTTTAATGTTAATTTAATGTTTAATGCTTGACCAGGTTTGTTGTGTAGCTGTTGCTCTATAATTTGGCAGCTTCTTTTACCTCCAATTGGGGAAGCAGAAAATAAAAATTCTTGGTGGTTTGTTTGGATTTATTAGGGGGAGGGGGAAGCAGATCGGTTGCAGAGTTTTGGCAAGTTCAGCACAAAGAAATGATGTGCTGGAATTGTTTCATAATGTTTGTGACCTCAGGACTGAACTGTAGAAGGAAAAATAATAGGTCTCTGTTGAATAAGAACACACATATGTTTGAGTCAGTTATGTCCAGAGATATGCAAAAACACAATATATGTTTATTGATCTTGACGTTTCACTCTCAGAACCTGGCATACTTCTCTCTTCCTGCTGTGTGAAAATCAAGTAGTAATCCTGGTATATGCATCCATCTTTTCCCATTTCACAGAGTTCTCAAAATAAGAATAGCTTAGTAGTTAGGATGAGCAGATTTGGCCATTTCTGCTCCTTTTTGATATTCTATATTTATTATTTATTCATTTACTTCATTAATACTCTGCTTCTCTCCACCACAGGAACCCAAAGCAGCTTACACCATTGCCCTGTCCTCCATGTGAGATAGGTTAGGCAGAGTGTGTGTGACTGGGCCAAAGACAATATGGAAGCTTCCTTGAGAGAATGGGGATTCAAACCTCTTGCCATTGTCGGGTTTGCCTTAGTTTTGCTGATGTCGTTGATGATTCTTTAACACCATTTTCATACTACTTAAGCATAATTTATATGCTATTATATATATGCATACTATTTTACACTGTTTAGCTATTATATGCAATTTATCTTTGACTGATGCACAAGTAACAAAGACAATGCATTACTTTTAAGGGGGACAGTTCAACATGCAGATGGAGAAAGTGAATAACCCAGTTCATTAGTACCTTATATATCAACAACATTTTGATGTTATAAACTTTCATGAGGCAAGGCTGACTTCATTAGATAGAAATAGGAATGATGATCCATCAGAAGGTGGGAAGGCATCAAGAAGGGCCAGTTAGATTCAGGTTGCAGAGGTATAATACAAAACACAATCTGCTTGATTGGAGCAAAGAGATACGTAGAGATCGAAGGCTTTCACGGCCGGAATCACTTGGGTGCTGTGTGGTTTCCGGGCTGTATGGCCGTGTTCTAGCAGCATTCTCTCCTGACGTTTCGCCTGCCCCCCCCCACCCCACCCCACCCCTCCCTCCCTCCCCCCCCCCCCCCCCCCCCCCCCCCCCCCTTCCCTCCCCCCCCCCCCCCCCCCCCCCCCCCCCCCTCCCCCCCCCCCCCACCCCCGCCCCCCCCCCCCCCCCCCCCCCCTCCCCCCCCGCCCTCCCCCCCCCCCCCCCCCCCCCCCACCCCCTCCCCCCCCCCCCCCCCCCCCCCCCCCACCCCCCCCCCCCCCCACCCCCCCCCCCCCCCACCCCCCCCCCCCCCCACCCCCCCCCCCCCCCACCCCCCCCCCCCCCCACCCCCCCCCCCCCCCACCCCCCCCCCCCCCCACCCCCCCCCCCCCCCACCCCCCCCCCCCCCCACCCCCCCCCCCCCCCACCCCCCCCCCCCCCCACCCCCCCCCCCCCCCACCCCCCCCCCCCCCCACCCCCCCCCCCCCCCACCCCCCCCCCCCCCCACCCCCCCCCCCCCCCACCCCCCCCCCCCCCCACCCCCCCCCCCCCCCACCCCCCCCCCCCCCCACCCCCCCCCCCCCCCACCCCCCCCCCCCCCCACCCCCCCCCCCCCCCACCCCCCCCCCCCCCCACCCCCCCCCCCCCCCACCCCCCCCCCCCCCCACCCCCCCCCCCCCCCACCCCCCCCCCCCCCCACCCCCCCCCCCCCCCACCCCCCCCCCCCCCCACCCCCCCCCCCCCCCACCCCCCCCCCCCCCCACCCCCCCCCCCCCCCACCCCCCCCCCCCCCCACCCCCCCCCCCCCCCACCCCCCCCCCCCCCCACCCCCCCCCCCCCCCACCCCCCCCCCCCCCCACCCCCCCCCCCCCCCACCCCCCCCCCCCCCCACCCCCCCCCCCCCCCACCCCCCCCCCCCCCCACCCCCCCCCCCCCCCACCCCCCCCCCCCCCCACCCCCCCCCCCCCCCACCCCCCCCCCCCCCCACCCCCCCCCCCCCCCACCCCCCCCCCCCCCCACCCCCCCCCCCCCCCACCCCCCCCCCCCCCCACCCCCCCCCCCCCCCACCCCCCCCCCCCCCCACCCCCCCCCCCCCCCACCCCCCCCCCCCCCCACCCCCCCCCCCCCCCACCCCCCCCCCCCCCCACCCCCCCCCCCCCCCACCCCCCCCCCCCCCCACCCCCCCCCCCCCCCACCCCCCCCCCCCCCCACCCCCCCCCCCCCCCACCCCCCCCCCCCCCCACCCCCCCCCCCCCCCACCCCCCCCCCCCCCCACCCCCCCCCCCCCCCACCCCCCCCCCCCCCCACCCCCCCCCCCCCCCACCCCCCCCCCCCCCCACCCCCCCCCCCCCCCACCCCCCCCCCCCCCCACCCCCCCCCCCCCCCACCCCCCCCCCCCCCCACCCCCCCCCCCCCCCACCCCCCCCCCCCCCCACCCCCCCCCCCCCCCACCCCCCCCCCCCCCCACCCCCCCCCCCCCCCACCCCCCCCCCCCCCCACCCCCCCCCCCCCCCACCCCCCCCCCCCCCCACCCCCCCCCCCCCCCACCCCCCCCCCCCCCCACCCCCCCCCCCCCCCACCCCCCCCCCCCCCCACCCCCCCCCCCCCCCACCCCCCCCCCCCCCCACCCCCCCCCCCCCCCACCCCCCCCCCCCCCCACCCCCCCCCCCCCCCACCCCCCCCCCCCCCCACCCCCCCCCCCCCCCACCCCCCCCCCCCCCCACCCCCCCCCCCCCCCACCCCCCCCCCCCCCCACCCCCCCCCCCCCCCACCCCCCCCCCCCCCCACCCCCCCCCCCCCCCACCCCCCCCCCCCCCCACCCCCCCCCCCCCCCACCCCCCCCCCCCCCCACCCCCCCCCCCCCCCACCCCCCCCCCCCCCCACCCCCCCCCCCCCCCACCCCCCCCCCCCCCCACCCCCCCCCCCCCCCACCCCCCCCCCCCCCCACCCCCCCCCCCCCCCACCCCCCCCCCCCCCCACCCCCCCCCCCCCCCACCCCCCCCCCCCCCCACCCCCCCCCCCCCCCACCCCCCCCCCCCCCCACCCCCCCCCCCCCCCACCCCCCCCCCCCCCCACCCCCCCCCCCCCCCACCCCCCCCCCCCCCCACCCCCCCCCCCCCCCACCCCCCCCCCCCCCCACCCCCCCCCCCCCCCACCCCCCCCCCCCCCCACCCCCCCCCCCCCCCACCCCCCCCCCCCCCCACCCCCCCCCCCCCCCACCCCCCCCCCCCCCCACCCCCCCCCCCCCCCACCCCCCCCCCCCCCCACCCCCCCCCCCCCCCACCCCCCCCCCCCCCCACCCCCCCCCCCCCCCACCCCCCCCCCCCCCCACCCCCCCCCCCCCCCACCCCCCCCCCCCCCCACCCCCCCCCCCCCCCACCCCCCCCCCCCCCCACCCCCCCCCCCCCCCACCCCCCCCCCCCCCCACCCCCCCCCCCCCCCACCCCCCCCCCCCCCCACCCCCCCCCCCCCCCACCCCCCCCCCCCCCCACCCCCCCCCCCCCCCACCCCCCCCCCCCCCCACCCCCCCCCCCCCCCACCCCCCCCCCCCCCCACCCCCCCCCCCCCCCACCCCCCCCCCCCCCCACCCCCCCCCCCCCCCACCCCCCCCCCCCCCCACCCCCCCCCCCCCCCACCCCCCCCCCCCCCCACCCCCCCCCCCCCCCACCCCCCCCCCCCCCCACCCCCCCCCCCCCCCACCCCCCCCCCCCCCCACCCCCCCCCCCCCCCACCCCCCCCCCCCCCCACCCCCCCCCCCCCCCACCCCCCCCCCCCCCCACCCCCCCCCCCCCCCACCCCCCCCCCCCCCCACCCCCCCCCCCCCCCACCCCCCCCCCCCCCCACCCCCCCCCCCCCCCACCCCCCCCCCCCCCCACCCCCCCCCCCCCCCACCCCCCCCCCCCCCCACCCCCCCCCCCCCCCACCCCCCCCCCCCCCCACCCCCCCCCCCCCCCACCCCCCCCCCCCCCCACCCCCCCCCCCCCCCACCCCCCCCCCCCCCCACCCCCCCCCCCCCCCACCCCCCCCCCCCCCCACCCCCCCCCCCCCCCACCCCCCCCCCCCCCCACCCCCCCCCCCCCCCACCCCCCCCCCCCCCCACCCCCCCCCCCCCCCACCCCCCCCCCCCCCCACCCCCCCCCCCCCCCACCCCCCCCCCCCCCCACCCCCCCCCCCCCCCACCCCCCCCCCCCCCCACCCCCCCCCCCCCCCACCCCCCCCCCCCCCCACCCCCCCCCCCCCCCACCCCCCCCCCCCCCCACCCCCCCCCCCCCCCACCCCCCCCCCCCCCCACCCCCCCCCCCCCCCACCCCCCCCCCCCCCCACCCCCCCCCCCCCCCACCCCCCCCCCCCCCCACCCCCCCCCCCCCCCACCCCCCCCCCCCCCCACCCCCCCCCCCCCCCACCCCCCCCCCCCCCCACCCCCCCCCCCCCCCACCCCCCCCCCCCCCCACCCCCCCCCCCCCCCACCCCCCCCCCCCCCCACCCCCCCCCCCCCCCACCCCCCCCCCCCCCCACCCCCCCCCCCCCCCACCCCCCCCCCCCCCCACCCCCCCCCCCCCCCACCCCCCCCCCCCCCCACCCCCCCCCCCCCCCACCCCCCCCCCCCCCCACCCCCCCCCCCCCCCACCCCCCCCCCCCCCCACCCCCCCCCCCCCCCACCCCCCCCCCCCCCCACCCCCCCCCCCCCCCACCCCCCCCCCCCCCCACCCCCCCCCCCCCCCACCCCCCCCCCCCCCCACCCCCCCCCCCCCCCACCCCCCCCCCCCCCCACCCCCCCCCCCCCCCACCCCCCCCCCCCCCCACCCCCCCCCCCCCCCACCCCCCCCCCCCCCCACCCCCCCCCCCCCCCACCCCCCCCCCCCCCCACCCCCCCCCCCCCCCACCCCCCCCCCCCCCCACCCCCCCCCCCCCCCACCCCCCCCCCCCCCCACCCCCCCCCCCCCCCACCCCCCCCCCCCCCCACCCCCCCCCCCCCCCACCCCCCCCCCCCCCCACCCCCCCCCCCCCCCACCCCCCCCCCCCCCCACCCCCCCCCCCCCCCACCCCCCCCCCCCCCCACCCCCCCCCCCCCCCACCCCCCCCCCCCCCCACCCCCCCCCCCCCCCACCCCCCCCCCCCCCCACCCCCCCCCCCCCCCACCCCCCCCCCCCCCCACCCCCCCCCCCCCCCACCCCCCCCCCCCCCCACCCCCCCCCCCCCCCACCCCCCCCCCCCCCCACCCCCCCCCCCCCCCACCCCCCCCCCCCCCCACCCCCCCCCCCCCCCACCCCCCCCCCCCCCCACCCCCCCCCCCCCCCACCCCCCCCCCCCCCCACCCCCCCCCCCCCCCACCCCCCCCCCCCCCCACCCCCCCCCCCCCCCACCCCCCCCCCCCCCCACCCCCCCCCCCCCCCACCCCCCCCCCCCCCCACCCCCCCCCCCCCCCACCCCCCCCCCCCCCCACCCCCCCCCCCCCCCACCCCCCCCCCCCCCCACCCCCCCCCCCCCCCACCCCCCCCCCCCCCCACCCCCCCCCCCCCCCACCCCCCCCCCCCCCCACCCCCCCCCCCCCCCACCCCCCCCCCCCCCCACCCCCCCCCCCCCCCACCCCCCCCCCCCCCCACCCCCCCCCCCCCCCACCCCCCCCCCCCCCCACCCCCCCCCCCCCCCACCCCCCCCCCCCCCCACCCCCCCCCCCCCCCACCCCCCCCCCCCCCCACCCCCCCCCCCCCCCACCCCCCCCCCCCCCCACCCCCCCCCCCCCCCACCCCCCCCCCCCCCCACCCCCCCCCCCCCCCACCCCCCCCCCCCCCCACCCCCCCCCCCCCCCACCCCCCCCCCCCCCCACCCCCCCCCCCCCCCACCCCCCCCCCCCCCCACCCCCCCCCCCCCCCACCCCCCCCCCCCCCCACCCCCCCCCCCCCCCACCCCCCCCCCCCCCCACCCCCCCCCCCCCCCACCCCCCCCCCCCCCCACCCCCCCCCCCCCCCACCCCCCCCCCCCCCCACCCCCCCCCCCCCCCACCCCCCCCCCCCCCCACCCCCCCCCCCCCCCACCCCCCCCCCCCCCCACCCCCCCCCCCCCCCACCCCCCCCCCCCCCCACCCCCCCCCCCCCCCACCCCCCCCCCCCCCCACCCCCCCCCCCCCCCACCCCCCCCCCCCCCCACCCCCCCCCCCCCCCACCCCCCCCCCCCCCCACCCCCCCCCCCCCCCACCCCCCCCCCCCCCCACCCCCCCCCCCCCCCACCCCCCCCCCCCCCCACCCCCCCCCCCCCCCACCCCCCCCCCCCCCCACCCCCCCCCCCCCCCACCCCCCCCCCCCCCCACCCCCCCCCCCCCCCACCCCCCCCCCCCCCCACCCCCCCCCCCCCCCACCCCCCCCCCCCCCCACCCCCCCCCCCCCCCACCCCCCCCCCCCCCCACCCCCCCCCCCCCCCACCCCCCCCCCCCCCCACCCCCCCCCCCCCCCACCCCCCCCCCCCCCCACCCCCCCCCCCCCCCACCCCCCCCCCCCCCCACCCCCCCCCCCCCCCACCCCCCCCCCCCCCCACCCCCCCCCCCCCCCACCCCCCCCCCCCCCCACCCCCCCCCCCCCCCACCCCCCCCCCCCCCCACCCCCCCCCCCCCCCACCCCCCCCCCCCCCCACCCCCCCCCCCCCCCACCCCCCCCCCCCCCCACCCCCCCCCCCCCCCACCCCCCCCCCCCCCCACCCCCCCCCCCCCCCACCCCCCCCCCCCCCCACCCCCCCCCCCCCCCACCCCCCCCCCCCCCCACCCCCCCCCCCCCCCACCCCCCCCCCCCCCCACCCCCCCCCCCCCCCACCCCCCCCCCCCCCCACCCCCCCCCCCCCCCACCCCCCCCCCCCCCCACCCCCCCCCCCCCCCACCCCCCCCCCCCCCCACCCCCCCCCCCCCCCACCCCCCCCCCCCCCCACCCCCCCCCCCCCCCACCCCCCCCCCCCCCCACCCCCCCCCCCCCCCACCCCCCCCCCCCCCCACCCCCCCCCCCCCCCACCCCCCCCCCCCCCCACCCCCCCCCCCCCCCACCCCCCCCCCCCCCCACCCCCCCCCCCCCCCACCCCCCCCCCCCCCCACCCCCCCCCCCCCCCACCCCCCCCCCCCCCCACCCCCCCCCCCCCCCACCCCCCCCCCCCCCCACCCCCCCCCCCCCCCACCCCCCCCCCCCCCCACCCCCCCCCCCCCCCACCCCCCCCCCCCCCCACCCCCCCCCCCCCCCACCCCCCCCCCCCCCCACCCCCCCCCCCCCCCACCCCCCCCCCCCCCCACCCCCCCCCCCCCCCACCCCCCCCCCCCCCCACCCCCCCCCCCCCCCACCCCCCCCCCCCCCCACCCCCCCCCCCCCCCACCCCCCCCCCCCCCCACCCCCCCCCCCCCCCACCCCCCCCCCCCCCCACCCCCCCCCCCCCCCACCCCCCCCCCCCCCCACCCCCCCCCCCCCCCACCCCCCCCCCCCCCCACCCCCCCCCCCCCCCACCCCCCCCCCCCCCCACCCCCCCCCCCCCCCACCCCCCCCCCCCCCCACCCCCCCCCCCCCCCACCCCCCCCCCCCCCCACCCCCCCCCCCCCCCACCCCCCCCCCCCCCCACCCCCCCCCCCCCCCACCCCCCCCCCCCCCCACCCCCCCCCCCCCCCACCCCCCCCCCCCCCCACCCCCCCCCCCCCCCACCCCCCCCCCCCCCCACCCCCCCCCCCCCCCACCCCCCCCCCCCCCCACCCCCCCCCCCCCCCACCCCCCCCCCCCCCCACCCCCCCCCCCCCCCACCCCCCCCCCCCCCCACCCCCCCCCCCCCCCACCCCCCCCCCCCCCCACCCCCCCCCCCCCCCACCCCCCCCCCCCCCCACCCCCCCCCCCCCCCACCCCCCCCCCCCCCCACCCCCCCCCCCCCCCACCCCCCCCCCCCCCCACCCCCCCCCCCCCCCACCCCCCCCCCCCCCCACCCCCCCCCCCCCCCACCCCCCCCCCCCCCCACCCCCCCCCCCCCCCACCCCCCCCCCCCCCCACCCCCCCCCCCCCCCACCCCCCCCCCCCCCCACCCCCCCCCCCCCCCACCCCCCCCCCCCCCCACCCCCCCCCCCCCCCACCCCCCCCCCCCCCCACCCCCCCCCCCCCCCACCCCCCCCCCCCCCCACCCCCCCCCCCCCCCACCCCCCCCCCCCCCCACCCCCCCCCCCCCCCACCCCCCCCCCCCCCCACCCCCCCCCCCCCCCACCCCCCCCCCCCCCCACCCCCCCCCCCCCCCACCCCCCCCCCCCCCCACCCCCCCCCCCCCCCACCCCCCCCCCCCCCCACCCCCCCCCCCCCCCACCCCCCCCCCCCCCCACCCCCCCCCCCCCCCACCCCCCCCCCCCCCCACCCCCCCCCCCCCCCACCCCCCCCCCCCCCCACCCCCCCCCCCCCCCACCCCCCCCCCCCCCCACCCCCCCCCCCCCCCACCCCCCCCCCCCCCCACCCCCCCCCCCCCCCACCCCCCCCCCCCCCCACCCCCCCCCCCCCCCACCCCCCCCCCCCCCCACCCCCCCCCCCCCCCACCCCCCCCCCCCCCCACCCCCCCCCCCCCCCACCCCCCCCCCCCCCCACCCCCCCCCCCCCCCACCCCCCCCCCCCCCCACCCCCCCCCCCCCCCACCCCCCCCCCCCCCCACCCCCCCCCCCCCCCACCCCCCCCCCCCCCCACCCCCCCCCCCCCCCACCCCCCCCCCCCCCCACCCCCCCCCCCCCCCACCCCCCCCCCCCCCCACCCCCCCCCCCCCCCACCCCCCCCCCCCCCCACCCCCCCCCCCCCCCACCCCCCCCCCCCCCCACCCCCCCCCCCCCCCACCCCCCCCCCCCCCCACCCCCCCCCCCCCCCACCCCCCCCCCCCCCCACCCCCCCCCCCCCCCACCCCCCCCCCCCCCCACCCCCCCCCCCCCCCACCCCCCCCCCCCCCCACCCCCCCCCCCCCCCACCCCCCCCCCCCCCCACCCCCCCCCCCCCCCACCCCCCCCCCCCCCCACCCCCCCCCCCCCCCACCCCCCCCCCCCCCCACCCCCCCCCCCCCCCACCCCCCCCCCCCCCCACCCCCCCCCCCCCCCACCCCCCCCCCCCCCCACCCCCCCCCCCCCCCACCCCCCCCCCCCCCCACCCCCCCCCCCCCCCACCCCCCCCCCCCCCCACCCCCCCCCCCCCCCACCCCCCCCCCCCCCCACCCCCCCCCCCCCCCACCCCCCCCCCCCCCCACCCCCCCCCCCCCCCACCCCCCCCCCCCCCCACCCCCCCCCCCCCCCACCCCCCCCCCCCCCCACCCCCCCCCCCCCCCACCCCCCCCCCCCCCCACCCCCCCCCCCCCCCACCCCCCCCCCCCCCCACCCCCCCCCCCCCCCACCCCCCCCCCCCCCCACCCCCCCCCCCCCCCACCCCCCCCCCCCCCCACCCCCCCCCCCCCCCACCCCCCCCCCCCCCCACCCCCCCCCCCCCCCACCCCCCCCCCCCCCCACCCCCCCCCCCCCCCACCCCCCCCCCCCCCCACCCCCCCCCCCCCCCACCCCCCCCCCCCCCCACCCCCCCCCCCCCCCACCCCCCCCCCCCCCCACCCCCCCCCCCCCCCACCCCCCCCCCCCCCCACCCCCCCCCCCCCCCACCCCCCCCCCCCCCCACCCCCCCCCCCCCCCACCCCCCCCCCCCCCCACCCCCCCCCCCCCCCACCCCCCCCCCCCCCCACCCCCCCCCCCCCCCACCCCCCCCCCCCCCCACCCCCCCCCCCCCCCACCCCCCCCCCCCCCCACCCCCCCCCCCCCCCACCCCCCCCCCCCCCCACCCCCCCCCCCCCCCACCCCCCCCCCCCCCCACCCCCCCCCCCCCCCACCCCCCCCCCCCCCCACCCCCCCCCCCCCCCACCCCCCCCCCCCCCCACCCCCCCCCCCCCCCACCCCCCCCCCCCCCCACCCCCCCCCCCCCCCACCCCCCCCCCCCCCCACCCCCCCCCCCCCCCACCCCCCCCCCCCCCCACCCCCCCCCCCCCCCACCCCCCCCCCCCCCCACCCCCCCCCCCCCCCACCCCCCCCCCCCCCCACCCCCCCCCCCCCCCACCCCCCCCCCCCCCCACCCCCCCCCCCCCCCACCCCCCCCCCCCCCCACCCCCCCCCCCCCCCACCCCCCCCCCCCCCCACCCCCCCCCCCCCCCACCCCCCCCCCCCCCCACCCCCCCCCCCCCCCACCCCCCCCCCCCCCCACCCCCCCCCCCCCCCACCCCCCCCCCCCCCCACCCCCCCCCCCCCCCACCCCCCCCCCCCCCCACCCCCCCCCCCCCCCACCCCCCCCCCCCCCCACCCCCCCCCCCCCCCACCCCCCCCCCCCCCCACCCCCCCCCCCCCCCACCCCCCCCCCCCCCCACCCCCCCCCCCCCCCACCCCCCCCCCCCCCCACCCCCCCCCCCCCCCACCCCCCCCCCCCCCCACCCCCCCCCCCCCCCACCCCCCCCCCCCCCCACCCCCCCCCCCCCCCACCCCCCCCCCCCCCCACCCCCCCCCCCCCCCACCCCCCCCCCCCCCCACCCCCCCCCCCCCCCACCCCCCCCCCCCCCCACCCCCCCCCCCCCCCACCCCCCCCCCCCCCCACCCCCCCCCCCCCCCACCCCCCCCCCCCCCCACCCCCCCCCCCCCCCACCCCCCCCCCCCCCCACCCCCCCCCCCCCCCACCCCCCCCCCCCCCCACCCCCCCCCCCCCCCACCCCCCCCCCCCCCCACCCCCCCCCCCCCCCACCCCCCCCCCCCCCCACCCCCCCCCCCCCCCACCCCCCCCCCCCCCCACCCCCCCCCCCCCCCACCCCCCCCCCCCCCCACCCCCCCCCCCCCCCACCCCCCCCCCCCCCCACCCCCCCCCCCCCCCACCCCCCCCCCCCCCCACCCCCCCCCCCCCCCACCCCCCCCCCCCCCCACCCCCCCCCCCCCCCACCCCCCCCCCCCCCCACCCCCCCCCCCCCCCACCCCCCCCCCCCCCCACCCCCCCCCCCCCCCACCCCCCCCCCCCCCCACCCCCCCCCCCCCCCACCCCCCCCCCCCCCCACCCCCCCCCCCCCCCACCCCCCCCCCCCCCCACCCCCCCCCCCCCCCACCCCCCCCCCCCCCCACCCCCCCCCCCCCCCACCCCCCCCCCCCCCCACCCCCCCCCCCCCCCACCCCCCCCCCCCCCCACCCCCCCCCCCCCCCACCCCCCCCCCCCCCCACCCCCCCCCCCCCCCACCCCCCCCCCCCCCCACCCCCCCCCCCCCCCACCCCCCCCCCCCCCCACCCCCCCCCCCCCCCACCCCCCCCCCCCCCCACCCCCCCCCCCCCCCACCCCCCCCCCCCCCCACCCCCCCCCCCCCCCACCCCCCCCCCCCCCCACCCCCCCCCCCCCCCACCCCCCCCCCCCCCCACCCCCCCCCCCCCCCACCCCCCCCCCCCCCCACCCCCCCCCCCCCCCACCCCCCCCCCCCCCCACCCCCCCCCCCCCCCACCCCCCCCCCCCCCCACCCCCCCCCCCCCCCACCCCCCCCCCCCCCCACCCCCCCCCCCCCCCACCCCCCCCCCCCCCCACCCCCCCCCCCCCCCACCCCCCCCCCCCCCCACCCCCCCCCCCCCCCACCCCCCCCCCCCCCCACCCCCCCCCCCCCCCACCCCCCCCCCCCCCCACCCCCCCCCCCCCCCACCCCCCCCCCCCCCCACCCCCCCCCCCCCCCACCCCCCCCCCCCCCCACCCCCCCCCCCCCCCACCCCCCCCCCCCCCCACCCCCCCCCCCCCCCACCCCCCCCCCCCCCCACCCCCCCCCCCCCCCACCCCCCCCCCCCCCCACCCCCCCCCCCCCCCACCCCCCCCCCCCCCCACCCCCCCCCCCCCCCACCCCCCCCCCCCCCCACCCCCCCCCCCCCCCACCCCCCCCCCCCCCCACCCCCCCCCCCCCCCACCCCCCCCCCCCCCCACCCCCCCCCCCCCCCACCCCCCCCCCCCCCCACCCCCCCCCCCCCCCACCCCCCCCCCCCCCCACCCCCCCCCCCCCCCACCCCCCCCCCCCCCCACCCCCCCCCCCCCCCACCCCCCCCCCCCCCCACCCCCCCCCCCCCCCACCCCCCCCCCCCCCCACCCCCCCCCCCCCCCACCCCCCCCCCCCCCCACCCCCCCCCCCCCCCACCCCCCCCCCCCCCCACCCCCCCCCCCCCCCACCCCCCCCCCCCCCCACCCCCCCCCCCCCCCACCCCCCCCCCCCCCCACCCCCCCCCCCCCCCACCCCCCCCCCCCCCCACCCCCCCCCCCCCCCACCCCCCCCCCCCCCCACCCCCCCCCCCCCCCACCCCCCCCCCCCCCCACCCCCCCCCCCCCCCACCCCCCCCCCCCCCCACCCCCCCCCCCCCCCACCCCCCCCCCCCCCCACCCCCCCCCCCCCCCACCCCCCCCCCCCCCCACCCCCCCCCCCCCCCACCCCCCCCCCCCCCCACCCCCCCCCCCCCCCACCCCCCCCCCCCCCCACCCCCCCCCCCCCCCACCCCCCCCCCCCCCCACCCCCCCCCCCCCCCACCCCCCCCCCCCCCCACCCCCCCCCCCCCCCACCCCCCCCCCCCCCCACCCCCCCCCCCCCCCACCCCCCCCCCCCCCCACCCCCCCCCCCCCCCACCCCCCCCCCCCCCCACCCCCCCCCCCCCCCACCCCCCCCCCCCCCCACCCCCCCCCCCCCCCACCCCCCCCCCCCCCCACCCCCCCCCCCCCCCACCCCCCCCCCCCCCCACCCCCCCCCCCCCCCACCCCCCCCCCCCCCCACCCCCCCCCCCCCCCACCCCCCCCCCCCCCCACCCCCCCCCCCCCCCACCCCCCCCCCCCCCCACCCCCCCCCCCCCCCACCCCCCCCCCCCCCCACCCCCCCCCCCCCCCACCCCCCCCCCCCCCCACCCCCCCCCCCCCCCACCCCCCCCCCCCCCCACCCCCCCCCCCCCCCACCCCCCCCCCCCCCCACCCCCCCCCCCCCCCACCCCCCCCCCCCCCCACCCCCCCCCCCCCCCACCCCCCCCCCCCCCCACCCCCCCCCCCCCCCACCCCCCCCCCCCCCCACCCCCCCCCCCCCCCACCCCCCCCCCCCCCCACCCCCCCCCCCCCCCACCCCCCCCCCCCCCCACCCCCCCCCCCCCCCACCCCCCCCCCCCCCCACCCCCCCCCCCCCCCACCCCCCCCCCCCCCCACCCCCCCCCCCCCCCACCCCCCCCCCCCCCCACCCCCCCCCCCCCCCACCCCCCCCCCCCCCCACCCCCCCCCCCCCCCACCCCCCCCCCCCCCCACCCCCCCCCCCCCCCACCCCCCCCCCCCCCCACCCCCCCCCCCCCCCACCCCCCCCCCCCCCCACCCCCCCCCCCCCCCACCCCCCCCCCCCCCCACCCCCCCCCCCCCCCACCCCCCCCCCCCCCCACCCCCCCCCCCCCCCACCCCCCCCCCCCCCCACCCCCCCCCCCCCCCACCCCCCCCCCCCCCCACCCCCCCCCCCCCCCACCCCCCCCCCCCCCCACCCCCCCCCCCCCCCACCCCCCCCCCCCCCCACCCCCCCCCCCCCCCACCCCCCCCCCCCCCCACCCCCCCCCCCCCCCACCCCCCCCCCCCCCCACCCCCCCCCCCCCCCACCCCCCCCCCCCCCCACCCCCCCCCCCCCCCACCCCCCCCCCCCCCCACCCCCCCCCCCCCCCACCCCCCCCCCCCCCCACCCCCCCCCCCCCCCACCCCCCCCCCCCCCCACCCCCCCCCCCCCCCACCCCCCCCCCCCCCCACCCCCCCCCCCCCCCACCCCCCCCCCCCCCCACCCCCCCCCCCCCCCACCCCCCCCCCCCCCCACCCCCCCCCCCCCCCACCCCCCCCCCCCCCCACCCCCCCCCCCCCCCACCCCCCCCCCCCCCCACCCCCCCCCCCCCCCACCCCCCCCCCCCCCCACCCCCCCCCCCCCCCACCCCCCCCCCCCCCCACCCCCCCCCCCCCCCACCCCCCCCCCCCCCCACCCCCCCCCCCCCCCACCCCCCCCCCCCCCCACCCCCCCCCCCCCCCACCCCCCCCCCCCCCCACCCCCCCCCCCCCCCACCCCCCCCCCCCCCCACCCCCCCCCCCCCCCACCCCCCCCCCCCCCCACCCCCCCCCCCCCCCACCCCCCCCCCCCCCCACCCCCCCCCCCCCCCACCCCCCCCCCCCCCCACCCCCCCCCCCCCCCACCCCCCCCCCCCCCCACCCCCCCCCCCCCCCACCCCCCCCCCCCCCCACCCCCCCCCCCCCCCACCCCCCCCCCCCCCCACCCCCCCCCCCCCCCACCCCCCCCCCCCCCCACCCCCCCCCCCCCCCACCCCCCCCCCCCCCCACCCCCCCCCCCCCCCACCCCCCCCCCCCCCCACCCCCCCCCCCCCCCACCCCCCCCCCCCCCCACCCCCCCCCCCCCCCACCCCCCCCCCCCCCCACCCCCCCCCCCCCCCACCCCCCCCCCCCCCCACCCCCCCCCCCCCCCACCCCCCCCCCCCCCCACCCCCCCCCCCCCCCACCCCCCCCCCCCCCCACCCCCCCCCCCCCCCACCCCCCCCCCCCCCCACCCCCCCCCCCCCCCACCCCCCCCCCCCCCCACCCCCCCCCCCCCCCACCCCCCCCCCCCCCCACCCCCCCCCCCCCCCACCCCCCCCCCCCCCCACCCCCCCCCCCCCCCACCCCCCCCCCCCCCCACCCCCCCCCCCCCCCACCCCCCCCCCCCCCCACCCCCCCCCCCCCCCACCCCCCCCCCCCCCCACCCCCCCCCCCCCCCACCCCCCCCCCCCCCCACCCCCCCCCCCCCCCACCCCCCCCCCCCCCCACCCCCCCCCCCCCCCACCCCCCCCCCCCCCCACCCCCCCCCCCCCCCACCCCCCCCCCCCCCCACCCCCCCCCCCCCCCACCCCCCCCCCCCCCCACCCCCCCCCCCCCCCACCCCCCCCCCCCCCCACCCCCCCCCCCCCCCACCCCCCCCCCCCCCCACCCCCCCCCCCCCCCACCCCCCCCCCCCCCCACCCCCCCCCCCCCCCACCCCCCCCCCCCCCCACCCCCCCCCCCCCCCACCCCCCCCCCCCCCCACCCCCCCCCCCCCCCACCCCCCCCCCCCCCCACCCCCCCCCCCCCCCACCCCCCCCCCCCCCCACCCCCCCCCCCCCCCACCCCCCCCCCCCCCCACCCCCCCCCCCCCCCACCCCCCCCCCCCCCCACCCCCCCCCCCCCCCACCCCCCCCCCCCCCCACCCCCCCCCCCCCCCACCCCCCCCCCCCCCCACCCCCCCCCCCCCCCACCCCCCCCCCCCCCCACCCCCCCCCCCCCCCACCCCCCCCCCCCCCCACCCCCCCCCCCCCCCACCCCCCCCCCCCCCCACCCCCCCCCCCCCCCACCCCCCCCCCCCCCCACCCCCCCCCCCCCCCACCCCCCCCCCCCCCCACCCCCCCCCCCCCCCACCCCCCCCCCCCCCCACCCCCCCCCCCCCCCACCCCCCCCCCCCCCCACCCCCCCCCCCCCCCACCCCCCCCCCCCCCCACCCCCCCCCCCCCCCACCCCCCCCCCCCCCCACCCCCCCCCCCCCCCACCCCCCCCCCCCCCCACCCCCCCCCCCCCCCACCCCCCCCCCCCCCCACCCCCCCCCCCCCCCACCCCCCCCCCCCCCCACCCCCCCCCCCCCCCACCCCCCCCCCCCCCCACCCCCCCCCCCCCCCACCCCCCCCCCCCCCCACCCCCCCCCCCCCCCACCCCCCCCCCCCCCCACCCCCCCCCCCCCCCACCCCCCCCCCCCCCCACCCCCCCCCCCCCCCACCCCCCCCCCCCCCCACCCCCCCCCCCCCCCACCCCCCCCCCCCCCCACCCCCCCCCCCCCCCACCCCCCCCCCCCCCCACCCCCCCCCCCCCCCACCCCCCCCCCCCCCCACCCCCCCCCCCCCCCACCCCCCCCCCCCCCCACCCCCCCCCCCCCCCACCCCCCCCCCCCCCCACCCCCCCCCCCCCCCACCCCCCCCCCCCCCCACCCCCCCCCCCCCCCACCCCCCCCCCCCCCCACCCCCCCCCCCCCCCACCCCCCCCCCCCCCCACCCCCCCCCCCCCCCACCCCCCCCCCCCCCCACCCCCCCCCCCCCCCACCCCCCCCCCCCCCCACCCCCCCCCCCCCCCACCCCCCCCCCCCCCCACCCCCCCCCCCCCCCACCCCCCCCCCCCCCCACCCCCCCCCCCCCCCACCCCCCCCCCCCCCCACCCCCCCCCCCCCCCACCCCCCCCCCCCCCCACCCCCCCCCCCCCCCACCCCCCCCCCCCCCCACCCCCCCCCCCCCCCACCCCCCCCCCCCCCCACCCCCCCCCCCCCCCACCCCCCCCCCCCCCCACCCCCCCCCCCCCCCACCCCCCCCCCCCCCCACCCCCCCCCCCCCCCACCCCCCCCCCCCCCCACCCCCCCCCCCCCCCACCCCCCCCCCCCCCCACCCCCCCCCCCCCCCACCCCCCCCCCCCCCCACCCCCCCCCCCCCCCACCCCCCCCCCCCCCCACCCCCCCCCCCCCCCACCCCCCCCCCCCCCCACCCCCCCCCCCCCCCACCCCCCCCCCCCCCCACCCCCCCCCCCCCCCACCCCCCCCCCCCCCCACCCCCCCCCCCCCCCACCCCCCCCCCCCCCCACCCCCCCCCCCCCCCACCCCCCCCCCCCCCCACCCCCCCCCCCCCCCACCCCCCCCCCCCCCCACCCCCCCCCCCCCCCACCCCCCCCCCCCCCCACCCCCCCCCCCCCCCACCCCCCCCCCCCCCCACCCCCCCCCCCCCCCACCCCCCCCCCCCCCCACCCCCCCCCCCCCCCACCCCCCCCCCCCCCCACCCCCCCCCCCCCCCACCCCCCCCCCCCCCCACCCCCCCCCCCCCCCACCCCCCCCCCCCCCCACCCCCCCCCCCCCCCACCCCCCCCCCCCCCCACCCCCCCCCCCCCCCACCCCCCCCCCCCCCCACCCCCCCCCCCCCCCACCCCCCCCCCCCCCCACCCCCCCCCCCCCCCACCCCCCCCCCCCCCCACCCCCCCCCCCCCCCACCCCCCCCCCCCCCCACCCCCCCCCCCCCCCACCCCCCCCCCCCCCCACCCCCCCCCCCCCCCACCCCCCCCCCCCCCCACCCCCCCCCCCCCCCACCCCCCCCCCCCCCCACCCCCCCCCCCCCCCACCCCCCCCCCCCCCCACCCCCCCCCCCCCCCACCCCCCCCCCCCCCCACCCCCCCCCCCCCCCACCCCCCCCCCCCCCCACCCCCCCCCCCCCCCACCCCCCCCCCCCCCCACCCCCCCCCCCCCCCACCCCCCCCCCCCCCCACCCCCCCCCCCCCCCACCCCCCCCCCCCCCCACCCCCCCCCCCCCCCACCCCCCCCCCCCCCCACCCCCCCCCCCCCCCACCCCCCCCCCCCCCCACCCCCCCCCCCCCCCACCCCCCCCCCCCCCCACCCCCCCCCCCCCCCACCCCCCCCCCCCCCCACCCCCCCCCCCCCCCACCCCCCCCCCCCCCCACCCCCCCCCCCCCCCACCCCCCCCCCCCCCCACCCCCCCCCCCCCCCACCCCCCCCCCCCCCCACCCCCCCCCCCCCCCACCCCCCCCCCCCCCCACCCCCCCCCCCCCCCACCCCCCCCCCCCCCCACCCCCCCCCCCCCCCACCCCCCCCCCCCCCCACCCCCCCCCCCCCCCACCCCCCCCCCCCCCCACCCCCCCCCCCCCCCACCCCCCCCCCCCCCCACCCCCCCCCCCCCCCACCCCCCCCCCCCCCCACCCCCCCCCCCCCCCACCCCCCCCCCCCCCCACCCCCCCCCCCCCCCACCCCCCCCCCCCCCCACCCCCCCCCCCCCCCACCCCCCCCCCCCCCCACCCCCCCCCCCCCCCACCCCCCCCCCCCCCCACCCCCCCCCCCCCCCACCCCCCCCCCCCCCCACCCCCCCCCCCCCCCACCCCCCCCCCCCCCCACCCCCCCCCCCCCCCACCCCCCCCCCCCCCCACCCCCCCCCCCCCCCACCCCCCCCCCCCCCCACCCCCCCCCCCCCCCACCCCCCCCCCCCCCCACCCCCCCCCCCCCCCACCCCCCCCCCCCCCCACCCCCCCCCCCCCCCACCCCCCCCCCCCCCCACCCCCCCCCCCCCCCACCCCCCCCCCCCCCCACCCCCCCCCCCCCCCACCCCCCCCCCCCCCCACCCCCCCCCCCCCCCACCCCCCCCCCCCCCCACCCCCCCCCCCCCCCACCCCCCCCCCCCCCCACCCCCCCCCCCCCCCACCCCCCCCCCCCCCCACCCCCCCCCCCCCCCACCCCCCCCCCCCCCCACCCCCCCCCCCCCCCACCCCCCCCCCCCCCCACCCCCCCCCCCCCCCACCCCCCCCCCCCCCCACCCCCCCCCCCCCCCACCCCCCCCCCCCCCCACCCCCCCCCCCCCCCACCCCCCCCCCCCCCCACCCCCCCCCCCCCCCACCCCCCCCCCCCCCCACCCCCCCCCCCCCCCACCCCCCCCCCCCCCCACCCCCCCCCCCCCCCACCCCCCCCCCCCCCCACCCCCCCCCCCCCCCACCCCCCCCCCCCCCCACCCCCCCCCCCCCCCACCCCCCCCCCCCCCCACCCCCCCCCCCCCCCACCCCCCCCCCCCCCCACCCCCCCCCCCCCCCACCCCCCCCCCCCCCCACCCCCCCCCCCCCCCACCCCCCCCCCCCCCCACCCCCCCCCCCCCCCACCCCCCCCCCCCCCCACCCCCCCCCCCCCCCACCCCCCCCCCCCCCCACCCCCCCCCCCCCCCACCCCCCCCCCCCCCCACCCCCCCCCCCCCCCACCCCCCCCCCCCCCCACCCCCCCCCCCCCCCACCCCCCCCCCCCCCCACCCCCCCCCCCCCCCACCCCCCCCCCCCCCCACCCCCCCCCCCCCCCACCCCCCCCCCCCCCCACCCCCCCCCCCCCCCACCCCCCCCCCCCCCCACCCCCCCCCCCCCCCACCCCCCCCCCCCCCCACCCCCCCCCCCCCCCACCCCCCCCCCCCCCCACCCCCCCCCCCCCCCACCCCCCCCCCCCCCCACCCCCCCCCCCCCCCACCCCCCCCCCCCCCCACCCCCCCCCCCCCCCACCCCCCCCCCCCCCCACCCCCCCCCCCCCCCACCCCCCCCCCCCCCCACCCCCCCCCCCCCCCACCCCCCCCCCCCCCCACCCCCCCCCCCCCCCACCCCCCCCCCCCCCCACCCCCCCCCCCCCCCACCCCCCCCCCCCCCCACCCCCCCCCCCCCCCACCCCCCCCCCCCCCCACCCCCCCCCCCCCCCACCCCCCCCCCCCCCCACCCCCCCCCCCCCCCACCCCCCCCCCCCCCCACCCCCCCCCCCCCCCACCCCCCCCCCCCCCCACCCCCCCCCCCCCCCACCCCCCCCCCCCCCCACCCCCCCCCCCCCCCACCCCCCCCCCCCCCCACCCCCCCCCCCCCCCACCCCCCCCCCCCCCCACCCCCCCCCCCCCCCACCCCCCCCCCCCCCCACCCCCCCCCCCCCCCACCCCCCCCCCCCCCCACCCCCCCCCCCCCCCACCCCCCCCCCCCCCCACCCCCCCCCCCCCCCACCCCCCCCCCCCCCCACCCCCCCCCCCCCCCACCCCCCCCCCCCCCCACCCCCCCCCCCCCCCACCCCCCCCCCCCCCCACCCCCCCCCCCCCCCACCCCCCCCCCCCCCCACCCCCCCCCCCCCCCACCCCCCCCCCCCCCCACCCCCCCCCCCCCCCACCCCCCCCCCCCCCCACCCCCCCCCCCCCCCACCCCCCCCCCCCCCCACCCCCCCCCCCCCCCACCCCCCCCCCCCCCCACCCCCCCCCCCCCCCACCCCCCCCCCCCCCCACCCCCCCCCCCCCCCACCCCCCCCCCCCCCCACCCCCCCCCCCCCCCACCCCCCCCCCCCCCCACCCCCCCCCCCCCCCACCCCCCCCCCCCCCCACCCCCCCCCCCCCCCACCCCCCCCCCCCCCCACCCCCCCCCCCCCCCACCCCCCCCCCCCCCCACCCCCCCCCCCCCCCACCCCCCCCCCCCCCCACCCCCCCCCCCCCCCACCCCCCCCCCCCCCCACCCCCCCCCCCCCCCACCCCCCCCCCCCCCCACCCCCCCCCCCCCCCACCCCCCCCCCCCCCCACCCCCCCCCCCCCCCACCCCCCCCCCCCCCCACCCCCCCCCCCCCCCACCCCCCCCCCCCCCCACCCCCCCCCCCCCCCACCCCCCCCCCCCCCCACCCCCCCCCCCCCCCACCCCCCCCCCCCCCCACCCCCCCCCCCCCCCACCCCCCCCCCCCCCCACCCCCCCCCCCCCCCACCCCCCCCCCCCCCCACCCCCCCCCCCCCCCACCCCCCCCCCCCCCCACCCCCCCCCCCCCCCACCCCCCCCCCCCCCCACCCCCCCCCCCCCCCACCCCCCCCCCCCCCCACCCCCCCCCCCCCCCACCCCCCCCCCCCCCCACCCCCCCCCCCCCCCACCCCCCCCCCCCCCCACCCCCCCCCCCCCCCACCCCCCCCCCCCCCCACCCCCCCCCCCCCCCACCCCCCCCCCCCCCCACCCCCCCCCCCCCCCACCCCCCCCCCCCCCCACCCCCCCCCCCCCCCACCCCCCCCCCCCCCCACCCCCCCCCCCCCCCACCCCCCCCCCCCCCCACCCCCCCCCCCCCCCACCCCCCCCCCCCCCCACCCCCCCCCCCCCCCACCCCCCCCCCCCCCCACCCCCCCCCCCCCCCACCCCCCCCCCCCCCCACCCCCCCCCCCCCCCACCCCCCCCCCCCCCCACCCCCCCCCCCCCCCACCCCCCCCCCCCCCCACCCCCCCCCCCCCCCACCCCCCCCCCCCCCCACCCCCCCCCCCCCCCACCCCCCCCCCCCCCCACCCCCCCCCCCCCCCACCCCCCCCCCCCCCCACCCCCCCCCCCCCCCACCCCCCCCCCCCCCCACCCCCCCCCCCCCCCACCCCCCCCCCCCCCCACCCCCCCCCCCCCCCACCCCCCCCCCCCCCCACCCCCCCCCCCCCCCACCCCCCCCCCCCCCCACCCCCCCCCCCCCCCACCCCCCCCCCCCCCCACCCCCCCCCCCCCCCACCCCCCCCCCCCCCCACCCCCCCCCCCCCCCACCCCCCCCCCCCCCCACCCCCCCCCCCCCCCACCCCCCCCCCCCCCCACCCCCCCCCCCCCCCACCCCCCCCCCCCCCCACCCCCCCCCCCCCCCACCCCCCCCCCCCCCCACCCCCCCCCCCCCCCACCCCCCCCCCCCCCCACCCCCCCCCCCCCCCACCCCCCCCCCCCCCCACCCCCCCCCCCCCCCACCCCCCCCCCCCCCCACCCCCCCCCCCCCCCACCCCCCCCCCCCCCCACCCCCCCCCCCCCCCACCCCCCCCCCCCCCCACCCCCCCCCCCCCCCACCCCCCCCCCCCCCCACCCCCCCCCCCCCCCACCCCCCCCCCCCCCCACCCCCCCCCCCCCCCACCCCCCCCCCCCCCCACCCCCCCCCCCCCCCACCCCCCCCCCCCCCCACCCCCCCCCCCCCCCACCCCCCCCCCCCCCCACCCCCCCCCCCCCCCACCCCCCCCCCCCCCCACCCCCCCCCCCCCCCACCCCCCCCCCCCCCCACCCCCCCCCCCCCCCACCCCCCCCCCCCCCCACCCCCCCCCCCCCCCACCCCCCCCCCCCCCCACCCCCCCCCCCCCCCACCCCCCCCCCCCCCCACCCCCCCCCCCCCCCACCCCCCCCCCCCCCCACCCCCCCCCCCCCCCACCCCCCCCCCCCCCCACCCCCCCCCCCCCCCACCCCCCCCCCCCCCCACCCCCCCCCCCCCCCACCCCCCCCCCCCCCCACCCCCCCCCCCCCCCACCCCCCCCCCCCCCCACCCCCCCCCCCCCCCACCCCCCCCCCCCCCCACCCCCCCCCCCCCCCACCCCCCCCCCCCCCCACCCCCCCCCCCCCCCACCCCCCCCCCCCCCCACCCCCCCCCCCCCCCACCCCCCCCCCCCCCCACCCCCCCCCCCCCCCACCCCCCCCCCCCCCCACCCCCCCCCCCCCCCACCCCCCCCCCCCCCCACCCCCCCCCCCCCCCACCCCCCCCCCCCCCCACCCCCCCCCCCCCCCACCCCCCCCCCCCCCCACCCCCCCCCCCCCCCACCCCCCCCCCCCCCCACCCCCCCCCCCCCCCACCCCCCCCCCCCCCCACCCCCCCCCCCCCCCACCCCCCCCCCCCCCCACCCCCCCCCCCCCCCACCCCCCCCCCCCCCCACCCCCCCCCCCCCCCACCCCCCCCCCCCCCCACCCCCCCCCCCCCCCACCCCCCCCCCCCCCCACCCCCCCCCCCCCCCACCCCCCCCCCCCCCCACCCCCCCCCCCCCCCACCCCCCCCCCCCCCCACCCCCCCCCCCCCCCACCCCCCCCCCCCCCCACCCCCCCCCCCCCCCACCCCCCCCCCCCCCCACCCCCCCCCCCCCCCACCCCCCCCCCCCCCCACCCCCCCCCCCCCCCACCCCCCCCCCCCCCCACCCCCCCCCCCCCCCACCCCCCCCCCCCCCCACCCCCCCCCCCCCCCACCCCCCCCCCCCCCCACCCCCCCCCCCCCCCACCCCCCCCCCCCCCCACCCCCCCCCCCCCCCACCCCCCCCCCCCCCCACCCCCCCCCCCCCCCACCCCCCCCCCCCCCCACCCCCCCCCCCCCCCACCCCCCCCCCCCCCCACCCCCCCCCCCCCCCACCCCCCCCCCCCCCCACCCCCCCCCCCCCCCACCCCCCCCCCCCCCCACCCCCCCCCCCCCCCACCCCCCCCCCCCCCCACCCCCCCCCCCCCCCACCCCCCCCCCCCCCCACCCCCCCCCCCCCCCACCCCCCCCCCCCCCCACCCCCCCCCCCCCCCACCCCCCCCCCCCCCCACCCCCCCCCCCCCCCACCCCCCCCCCCCCCCACCCCCCCCCCCCCCCACCCCCCCCCCCCCCCACCCCCCCCCCCCCCCACCCCCCCCCCCCCCCACCCCCCCCCCCCCCCACCCCCCCCCCCCCCCACCCCCCCCCCCCCCCACCCCCCCCCCCCCCCACCCCCCCCCCCCCCCACCCCCCCCCCCCCCCACCCCCCCCCCCCCCCACCCCCCCCCCCCCCCACCCCCCCCCCCCCCCACCCCCCCCCCCCCCCACCCCCCCCCCCCCCCACCCCCCCCCCCCCCCACCCCCCCCCCCCCCCACCCCCCCCCCCCCCCACCCCCCCCCCCCCCCACCCCCCCCCCCCCCCACCCCCCCCCCCCCCCACCCCCCCCCCCCCCCACCCCCCCCCCCCCCCACCCCCCCCCCCCCCCACCCCCCCCCCCCCCCACCCCCCCCCCCCCCCACCCCCCCCCCCCCCCACCCCCCCCCCCCCCCACCCCCCCCCCCCCCCACCCCCCCCCCCCCCCACCCCCCCCCCCCCCCACCCCCCCCCCCCCCCACCCCCCCCCCCCCCCACCCCCCCCCCCCCCCACCCCCCCCCCCCCCCACCCCCCCCCCCCCCCACCCCCCCCCCCCCCCACCCCCCCCCCCCCCCACCCCCCCCCCCCCCCACCCCCCCCCCCCCCCACCCCCCCCCCCCCCCACCCCCCCCCCCCCCCACCCCCCCCCCCCCCCACCCCCCCCCCCCCCCACCCCCCCCCCCCCCCACCCCCCCCCCCCCCCACCCCCCCCCCCCCCCACCCCCCCCCCCCCCCACCCCCCCCCCCCCCCACCCCCCCCCCCCCCCACCCCCCCCCCCCCCCACCCCCCCCCCCCCCCACCCCCCCCCCCCCCCACCCCCCCCCCCCCCCACCCCCCCCCCCCCCCACCCCCCCCCCCCCCCACCCCCCCCCCCCCCCACCCCCCCCCCCCCCCACCCCCCCCCCCCCCCACCCCCCCCCCCCCCCACCCCCCCCCCCCCCCACCCCCCCCCCCCCCCACCCCCCCCCCCCCCCACCCCCCCCCCCCCCCACCCCCCCCCCCCCCCACCCCCCCCCCCCCCCACCCCCCCCCCCCCCCACCCCCCCCCCCCCCCACCCCCCCCCCCCCCCACCCCCCCCCCCCCCCACCCCCCCCCCCCCCCACCCCCCCCCCCCCCCACCCCCCCCCCCCCCCACCCCCCCCCCCCCCCACCCCCCCCCCCCCCCACCCCCCCCCCCCCCCACCCCCCCCCCCCCCCACCCCCCCCCCCCCCCACCCCCCCCCCCCCCCACCCCCCCCCCCCCCCACCCCCCCCCCCCCCCACCCCCCCCCCCCCCCACCCCCCCCCCCCCCCACCCCCCCCCCCCCCCACCCCCCCCCCCCCCCACCCCCCCCCCCCCCCACCCCCCCCCCCCCCCACCCCCCCCCCCCCCCACCCCCCCCCCCCCCCACCCCCCCCCCCCCCCACCCCCCCCCCCCCCCACCCCCCCCCCCCCCCACCCCCCCCCCCCCCCACCCCCCCCCCCCCCCACCCCCCCCCCCCCCCACCCCCCCCCCCCCCCACCCCCCCCCCCCCCCACCCCCCCCCCCCCCCACCCCCCCCCCCCCCCACCCCCCCCCCCCCCCACCCCCCCCCCCCCCCACCCCCCCCCCCCCCCACCCCCCCCCCCCCCCACCCCCCCCCCCCCCCACCCCCCCCCCCCCCCACCCCCCCCCCCCCCCACCCCCCCCCCCCCCCACCCCCCCCCCCCCCCACCCCCCCCCCCCCCCACCCCCCCCCCCCCCCACCCCCCCCCCCCCCCACCCCCCCCCCCCCCCACCCCCCCCCCCCCCCACCCCCCCCCCCCCCCACCCCCCCCCCCCCCCACCCCCCCCCCCCCCCACCCCCCCCCCCCCCCACCCCCCCCCCCCCCCACCCCCCCCCCCCCCCACCCCCCCCCCCCCCCACCCCCCCCCCCCCCCACCCCCCCCCCCCCCCACCCCCCCCCCCCCCCACCCCCCCCCCCCCCCACCCCCCCCCCCCCCCACCCCCCCCCCCCCCCACCCCCCCCCCCCCCCACCCCCCCCCCCCCCCACCCCCCCCCCCCCCCACCCCCCCCCCCCCCCACCCCCCCCCCCCCCCACCCCCCCCCCCCCCCACCCCCCCCCCCCCCCACCCCCCCCCCCCCCCACCCCCCCCCCCCCCCACCCCCCCCCCCCCCCACCCCCCCCCCCCCCCACCCCCCCCCCCCCCCACCCCCCCCCCCCCCCACCCCCCCCCCCCCCCACCCCCCCCCCCCCCCACCCCCCCCCCCCCCCACCCCCCCCCCCCCCCACCCCCCCCCCCCCCCACCCCCCCCCCCCCCCACCCCCCCCCCCCCCCACCCCCCCCCCCCCCCACCCCCCCCCCCCCCCACCCCCCCCCCCCCCCACCCCCCCCCCCCCCCACCCCCCCCCCCCCCCACCCCCCCCCCCCCCCACCCCCCCCCCCCCCCACCCCCCCCCCCCCCCACCCCCCCCCCCCCCCACCCCCCCCCCCCCCCACCCCCCCCCCCCCCCACCCCCCCCCCCCCCCACCCCCCCCCCCCCCCACCCCCCCCCCCCCCCACCCCCCCCCCCCCCCACCCCCCCCCCCCCCCACCCCCCCCCCCCCCCACCCCCCCCCCCCCCCACCCCCCCCCCCCCCCACCCCCCCCCCCCCCCACCCCCCCCCCCCCCCACCCCCCCCCCCCCCCACCCCCCCCCCCCCCCACCCCCCCCCCCCCCCACCCCCCCCCCCCCCCACCCCCCCCCCCCCCCACCCCCCCCCCCCCCCACCCCCCCCCCCCCCCACCCCCCCCCCCCCCCACCCCCCCCCCCCCCCACCCCCCCCCCCCCCCACCCCCCCCCCCCCCCACCCCCCCCCCCCCCCACCCCCCCCCCCCCCCACCCCCCCCCCCCCCCACCCCCCCCCCCCCCCACCCCCCCCCCCCCCCACCCCCCCCCCCCCCCACCCCCCCCCCCCCCCACCCCCCCCCCCCCCCACCCCCCCCCCCCCCCACCCCCCCCCCCCCCCACCCCCCCCCCCCCCCACCCCCCCCCCCCCCCACCCCCCCCCCCCCCCACCCCCCCCCCCCCCCACCCCCCCCCCCCCCCACCCCCCCCCCCCCCCACCCCCCCCCCCCCCCACCCCCCCCCCCCCCCACCCCCCCCCCCCCCCACCCCCCCCCCCCCCCACCCCCCCCCCCCCCCACCCCCCCCCCCCCCCACCCCCCCCCCCCCCCACCCCCCCCCCCCCCCACCCCCCCCCCCCCCCACCCCCCCCCCCCCCCACCCCCCCCCCCCCCCACCCCCCCCCCCCCCCACCCCCCCCCCCCCCCACCCCCCCCCCCCCCCACCCCCCCCCCCCCCCACCCCCCCCCCCCCCCACCCCCCCCCCCCCCCACCCCCCCCCCCCCCCACCCCCCCCCCCCCCCACCCCCCCCCCCCCCCACCCCCCCCCCCCCCCACCCCCCCCCCCCCCCACCCCCCCCCCCCCCCACCCCCCCCCCCCCCCACCCCCCCCCCCCCCCACCCCCCCCCCCCCCCACCCCCCCCCCCCCCCACCCCCCCCCCCCCCCACCCCCCCCCCCCCCCACCCCCCCCCCCCCCCACCCCCCCCCCCCCCCACCCCCCCCCCCCCCCACCCCCCCCCCCCCCCACCCCCCCCCCCCCCCACCCCCCCCCCCCCCCACCCCCCCCCCCCCCCACCCCCCCCCCCCCCCACCCCCCCCCCCCCCCACCCCCCCCCCCCCCCACCCCCCCCCCCCCCCACCCCCCCCCCCCCCCACCCCCCCCCCCCCCCACCCCCCCCCCCCCCCACCCCCCCCCCCCCCCACCCCCCCCCCCCCCCACCCCCCCCCCCCCCCACCCCCCCCCCCCCCCACCCCCCCCCCCCCCCACCCCCCCCCCCCCCCACCCCCCCCCCCCCCCACCCCCCCCCCCCCCCACCCCCCCCCCCCCCCACCCCCCCCCCCCCCCACCCCCCCCCCCCCCCACCCCCCCCCCCCCCCACCCCCCCCCCCCCCCACCCCCCCCCCCCCCCACCCCCCCCCCCCCCCACCCCCCCCCCCCCCCACCCCCCCCCCCCCCCACCCCCCCCCCCCCCCACCCCCCCCCCCCCCCACCCCCCCCCCCCCCCACCCCCCCCCCCCCCCACCCCCCCCCCCCCCCACCCCCCCCCCCCCCCACCCCCCCCCCCCCCCACCCCCCCCCCCCCCCACCCCCCCCCCCCCCCACCCCCCCCCCCCCCCACCCCCCCCCCCCCCCACCCCCCCCCCCCCCCACCCCCCCCCCCCCCCACCCCCCCCCCCCCCCACCCCCCCCCCCCCCCACCCCCCCCCCCCCCCACCCCCCCCCCCCCCCACCCCCCCCCCCCCCCACCCCCCCCCCCCCCCACCCCCCCCCCCCCCCACCCCCCCCCCCCCCCACCCCCCCCCCCCCCCACCCCCCCCCCCCCCCACCCCCCCCCCCCCCCACCCCCCCCCCCCCCCACCCCCCCCCCCCCCCACCCCCCCCCCCCCCCACCCCCCCCCCCCCCCACCCCCCCCCCCCCCCACCCCCCCCCCCCCCCACCCCCCCCCCCCCCCACCCCCCCCCCCCCCCACCCCCCCCCCCCCCCACCCCCCCCCCCCCCCACCCCCCCCCCCCCCCACCCCCCCCCCCCCCCACCCCCCCCCCCCCCCACCCCCCCCCCCCCCCACCCCCCCCCCCCCCCACCCCCCCCCCCCCCCACCCCCCCCCCCCCCCACCCCCCCCCCCCCCCACCCCCCCCCCCCCCCACCCCCCCCCCCCCCCACCCCCCCCCCCCCCCACCCCCCCCCCCCCCCACCCCCCCCCCCCCCCACCCCCCCCCCCCCCCACCCCCCCCCCCCCCCACCCCCCCCCCCCCCCACCCCCCCCCCCCCCCACCCCCCCCCCCCCCCACCCCCCCCCCCCCCCACCCCCCCCCCCCCCCACCCCCCCCCCCCCCCACCCCCCCCCCCCCCCACCCCCCCCCCCCCCCACCCCCCCCCCCCCCCACCCCCCCCCCCCCCCACCCCCCCCCCCCCCCACCCCCCCCCCCCCCCACCCCCCCCCCCCCCCACCCCCCCCCCCCCCCACCCCCCCCCCCCCCCACCCCCCCCCCCCCCCACCCCCCCCCCCCCCCACCCCCCCCCCCCCCCACCCCCCCCCCCCCCCACCCCCCCCCCCCCCCACCCCCCCCCCCCCCCACCCCCCCCCCCCCCCACCCCCCCCCCCCCCCACCCCCCCCCCCCCCCACCCCCCCCCCCCCCCACCCCCCCCCCCCCCCACCCCCCCCCCCCCCCACCCCCCCCCCCCCCCACCCCCCCCCCCCCCCACCCCCCCCCCCCCCCACCCCCCCCCCCCCCCACCCCCCCCCCCCCCCACCCCCCCCCCCCCCCACCCCCCCCCCCCCCCACCCCCCCCCCCCCCCACCCCCCCCCCCCCCCACCCCCCCCCCCCCCCACCCCCCCCCCCCCCCACCCCCCCCCCCCCCCACCCCCCCCCCCCCCCACCCCCCCCCCCCCCCACCCCCCCCCCCCCCCACCCCCCCCCCCCCCCACCCCCCCCCCCCCCCACCCCCCCCCCCCCCCACCCCCCCCCCCCCCCACCCCCCCCCCCCCCCACCCCCCCCCCCCCCCACCCCCCCCCCCCCCCACCCCCCCCCCCCCCCACCCCCCCCCCCCCCCACCCCCCCCCCCCCCCACCCCCCCCCCCCCCCACCCCCCCCCCCCCCCACCCCCCCCCCCCCCCACCCCCCCCCCCCCCCACCCCCCCCCCCCCCCACCCCCCCCCCCCCCCACCCCCCCCCCCCCCCACCCCCCCCCCCCCCCACCCCCCCCCCCCCCCACCCCCCCCCCCCCCCACCCCCCCCCCCCCCCACCCCCCCCCCCCCCCACCCCCCCCCCCCCCCACCCCCCCCCCCCCCCACCCCCCCCCCCCCCCACCCCCCCCCCCCCCCACCCCCCCCCCCCCCCACCCCCCCCCCCCCCCACCCCCCCCCCCCCCCACCCCCCCCCCCCCCCACCCCCCCCCCCCCCCACCCCCCCCCCCCCCCACCCCCCCCCCCCCCCACCCCCCCCCCCCCCCACCCCCCCCCCCCCCCACCCCCCCCCCCCCCCACCCCCCCCCCCCCCCACCCCCCCCCCCCCCCACCCCCCCCCCCCCCCACCCCCCCCCCCCCCCACCCCCCCCCCCCCCCACCCCCCCCCCCCCCCACCCCCCCCCCCCCCCACCCCCCCCCCCCCCCACCCCCCCCCCCCCCCACCCCCCCCCCCCCCCACCCCCCCCCCCCCCCACCCCCCCCCCCCCCCACCCCCCCCCCCCCCCACCCCCCCCCCCCCCCACCCCCCCCCCCCCCCACCCCCCCCCCCCCCCACCCCCCCCCCCCCCCACCCCCCCCCCCCCCCACCCCCCCCCCCCCCCACCCCCCCCCCCCCCCACCCCCCCCCCCCCCCACCCCCCCCCCCCCCCACCCCCCCCCCCCCCCACCCCCCCCCCCCCCCACCCCCCCCCCCCCCCACCCCCCCCCCCCCCCACCCCCCCCCCCCCCCACCCCCCCCCCCCCCCACCCCCCCCCCCCCCCACCCCCCCCCCCCCCCACCCCCCCCCCCCCCCACCCCCCCCCCCCCCCACCCCCCCCCCCCCCCACCCCCCCCCCCCCCCACCCCCCCCCCCCCCCACCCCCCCCCCCCCCCACCCCCCCCCCCCCCCACCCCCCCCCCCCCCCACCCCCCCCCCCCCCCACCCCCCCCCCCCCCCACCCCCCCCCCCCCCCACCCCCCCCCCCCCCCACCCCCCCCCCCCCCCACCCCCCCCCCCCCCCACCCCCCCCCCCCCCCACCCCCCCCCCCCCCCACCCCCCCCCCCCCCCACCCCCCCCCCCCCCCACCCCCCCCCCCCCCCACCCCCCCCCCCCCCCACCCCCCCCCCCCCCCACCCCCCCCCCCCCCCACCCCCCCCCCCCCCCACCCCCCCCCCCCCCCACCCCCCCCCCCCCCCACCCCCCCCCCCCCCCACCCCCCCCCCCCCCCACCCCCCCCCCCCCCCACCCCCCCCCCCCCCCACCCCCCCCCCCCCCCACCCCCCCCCCCCCCCACCCCCCCCCCCCCCCACCCCCCCCCCCCCCCACCCCCCCCCCCCCCCACCCCCCCCCCCCCCCACCCCCCCCCCCCCCCACCCCCCCCCCCCCCCACCCCCCCCCCCCCCCACCCCCCCCCCCCCCCACCCCCCCCCCCCCCCACCCCCCCCCCCCCCCACCCCCCCCCCCCCCCACCCCCCCCCCCCCCCACCCCCCCCCCCCCCCACCCCCCCCCCCCCCCACCCCCCCCCCCCCCCACCCCCCCCCCCCCCCACCCCCCCCCCCCCCCACCCCCCCCCCCCCCCACCCCCCCCCCCCCCCACCCCCCCCCCCCCCCACCCCCCCCCCCCCCCACCCCCCCCCCCCCCCACCCCCCCCCCCCCCCACCCCCCCCCCCCCCCACCCCCCCCCCCCCCCACCCCCCCCCCCCCCCACCCCCCCCCCCCCCCACCCCCCCCCCCCCCCACCCCCCCCCCCCCCCACCCCCCCCCCCCCCCACCCCCCCCCCCCCCCACCCCCCCCCCCCCCCACCCCCCCCCCCCCCCACCCCCCCCCCCCCCCACCCCCCCCCCCCCCCACCCCCCCCCCCCCCCACCCCCCCCCCCCCCCACCCCCCCCCCCCCCCACCCCCCCCCCCCCCCACCCCCCCCCCCCCCCACCCCCCCCCCCCCCCACCCCCCCCCCCCCCCACCCCCCCCCCCCCCCACCCCCCCCCCCCCCCACCCCCCCCCCCCCCCACCCCCCCCCCCCCCCACCCCCCCCCCCCCCCACCCCCCCCCCCCCCCACCCCCCCCCCCCCCCACCCCCCCCCCCCCCCACCCCCCCCCCCCCCCACCCCCCCCCCCCCCCACCCCCCCCCCCCCGCACCCCCCCCCGCCCCCACCCCCCCCCTCCCCCACCCGCCCCCCCCCCCACCCCCCCCCCCCCCCACCCCCCCCCCCCCCTATCCCCCCCCCTGCCCACCCCCCCCCCCCCCCCCCCCCCCCCCCCCCCACCCCCACCACCACCCGCCCCCCCCCCCCCCCGGGCCCCCCCCCCCCCCCTTCCCCCCCTGACCCTTCCCCCCTCCCCCCCCGCGGGCCCCCCCCCCCCCCCCCCCAACAGGGGGGGGGGGGGGGGGGGGGGGGGGGGGGGGTGACATTTCTGAAGGCACAGTCTCAAAACTTTCAGGGTCTCATCAGGAGACTGCCCTGATGATACCCCCAGGTTTGGTGAAGTTTGGTTCAGGGGGGGCCAAAGTAATGGACCCTCAAAACTGTAGCCCCCATCTCCTATTAGCTCCCATTGAAAACAATGGGGGATAGGGGCACCCCCTTTGGGAGTCCATAACTTTGGACTCCTTGAACCAAACCTCACCAAGCTTTGAGAATCCTGGGATAATCCTGATGATATCACTGAAAATTATGAATAGCTGATATGTCTAAAAATGCACCCCCTGCAGGCATCAATGTCCTGGTGCCAAAAAAAATTTGGTCGTGGTGGAGTGGCCGCCCATGGGGGGGCATCCAACTCAGGTTTTGCCCAGGGCTACAGTTTGCCCAGGGCTGCCTCGTTACACCCCTGAGTCAGACCCTGGGAGGAGTTAGGGTCTCAATTGTTCTATGGAATAACACCTCTTTTTTTGAACAGTTACACCTTGTTTGTGAGTGTTCCACTCTGTTCTGGCTGAGTACGGGGCTCCTAAGACTGTTTTACTTGGGAACAGAACACACTCCGATCCAGATAAAGTTAAATTCCACCTATGTAGATAAGATTTAGTTTAGTCAAGTCTGACTAGCACTAGCTTCTCCCAGTTCACCTTCTCTGGATCTGAACAAATATGTTTTCAATACAGAAAAATGATTCCTCAAAAGTTGTTTGTTTTTAGGATTACATGTGGCTTATTTCTCTTCCAGTTTATTTATAGATCATGGTGCTGATCCAAAATGGATAACCTCAAGCCTCTATTGGTTATTACACCCTAATAGTAATTAGGCAGCTTCCTTTTATCCACAGAATGTTCTGATCCTTTCATGTTTGGTGGCAACTTAAAAACAGGCAGCCCCATCCAAAGCCCTCAGTGGTGAGATGTGGCACTGCTGCGGTGCCACTCCACTGTCTCCAAGAGGGCCTTCCAGTGATGTGGGGAGCAAAAAACACACAGAAACCCCTCACCACCAGAAAGGCCTTCGTAGGGTTTACAGGACATAAGTTTATTTATTTATTAGTTGGATTTATTATACCGCCCTAACCCCTAAGGGCTCTGGGCGGTGTACAGTTTAAACAAACAAATCCATATACCCCAATAAAAATATATTACATTTCAGTTAAAACACATTAAAACATCCAGTACCTCCAACACACAAACCTAGTCAACAGTAGCAGCAATATCAGTAGCCCAGAAAGTCTGAGGGTCAGGGTGCTGCACTTCCAGACCTAAGCCCCAGGTGGGAGCCAACTGATGGCTCTGTCCTTGGGAACAACCTGCCCCATCAGATGGGCCTGTAAAGAATTTATGACCTTTCAGAAGCCAAATCAGATGCATAAAATGTTACATTCAAGTTGTATATTGATTTGTACTCAAAGTTAAAAATAAGTTATAAAGTTATAAAATATTTTGTCCAAACTTTGTATTTATGCTATCTGAAACAATGTGTTGTCTTAAGAATAAAATATGTATCAATTATTATGTAAATGCTTCACATTTAACAAATTCTATCATCATCATTGTTATCATTTTTACCCAGCTATACCATCTCTTTAGGAATCAGATAACGCATTTTACTGGGTTTGTGGCCAATCCTCTGCTTTGTTTCCAGATACTCTTTTACAATGCATGCCTTTCATTATAAAACAGTGATTCTTAAATGGTCAATATACCAAATGGTGTATGACAGGAATTTAGGACTGGGTTTCGAGATGGGATATAGCACAGAGGTTAATTATTAAATTTTTGCATTTCACATTTTTAAGAAGGACCAAAGCAACATCATTACAGGATGTTCTCCTTTATATTATGGCAGTGCCAACAATTTATAAAACAAAGATTTAAGATAATATACCAGTCTTCCCTTCATGAGCTAAGGAGCTTTTCTTATGAATCAAGAACTGGGGCTGTATCACAACCAAAGACAAGATCCAAAAAGACTGGTTCAGAACATATTTTGGAAAAGATTGACAATTGGTCATCCATATAACTTTCATGATTAGAAAACAGTGGGTGCAGATTCGCCAACAGTATTGAAATGTTATAATTGATTGATTGATCTGTTATTTTAAGGTAAAAACAACAGAAGTTAAAATTTAAATACATGGAATGATGGTTTGTACGAACATATGCAAATGCAAAATGTATAAAAATTGATCTAAGAACCAAAGATAAAAGATACTCTTGTAGAGACCTGATTTCTGGTCCAACAAGCAAGATCTGCGCACAGAAGCAAGTTTGGTACACATTTGGTGTATCAGTGTGCAGACTGGATTAACTACACCAACCATCCTTCATTATAATAATAGGGGTTACACATTTTTTGTGGTTTGCAGTACAAATTCTTACCATTGTCTGCTTTCTCATACATAAGATTACCTTATGTTCCAAGTTTCTCTGTGGAATAGAGAATAGGGTGGAATAGAAGGAATGGTTCCTTTGCTGAATTGTTCTGAGAGTTCACAGTATCAGAGCAGAAGGCATAGTAGCTAATATTACTCTAGTCAGGTGTTGTACTAATTGGTTGAAAGTTTACTTTGCAAGTAGTGAGACAAAGGTTGCTACTGCTCTCCATTAGGAGGCACACAGGAAAGGTGTAGATGAGTAAAGAGTAATTACTGGACCTTTAGCCTGACAAGCAAGTTCCTGTATGCTCAGCTAGATATCAGAAATCTGATATCTCAGTAGCTGCAGGCAGGGCAACACACTTGCAGAATGTAGGCTGCCCAGAATGATCTACCCACTGATGACAGCTCTTTGCAGTTTGTGGCATATGAACATCTTCACACCATGTGGGTTAGATATGCTAGTCTGCATCAAATCTTGACAATATAATTTTCCTGGCAGCCCCTTGTCTTGCTGAGCTTGCCCCAGTTTTAAACCCAGATGCCAAACTTGGATCTTTATATTCCTGCAGCCTTTACCCCTGTAAATTCATTGCAGAAGAACCTTTAGTCAGGGATACAGAAGGCTGGGAATAATTGTCAATAAAGACCATTTGTACTGGGTCAGTAGTCCAGCACCCAAATGTACGAGTGGGGCTGGAAAAGATTAACACTGTACTTGCAACCAAAAAGAAATGCTGATAAGCTATTTAATGGTTGTGTGGACTGAATGGCATAGTAACTAGACCAGTTTAAAAGGTTTTTCCCCCCTTGGTAACTCTACTAAGGGCATTTCCACATTCTCATTGTAAACCCACTAGGTTCCTTTTTGACTTTGGCCCCCTAGTGAGAGGGAGAGAAAGCTGTCTGTCTCATCTCCATACCTGTAGCAGTTATATAAGAATGCAAACTTTGGAAGCCTGTTTAGGGTTAGGCCTCTGCATTTGCCAAAAAATCCATAAAATTGGTTGGGTCCACCAGAAGGTGCTGGGCCATTTCAAAGAGGCACTAAGCACCATCCTGCATAGAGCAGTATATAAACTGAACTATGTTTAAATTGGTCTTCTTTTCACCCAAGGAATCAGGCTGCAGAAACAGTACCATTAATCCTGATGAGTTTCTATAGCCATAGGAGATGTAGTTTGTGAGCCTGTATCAGCATATAAAAAGTTAAATGCAAACAATGCCACATAGATAACAATATATAGCTTGCAGTGGGACATACAGAAGAGTACATTAGAGGTCATTGCTTTCAGTTAGACATGTGGGCTTAGTGGTTAAAGCATTCTTGGAGCTTAAGCAGCCACTAGTTCAATCCTCAGTGATATTAATTTATGACCCTAATCTTTCCAAGGCAGAGAAATAAAGCTTTATTTAGTCAGCTCAAGTGTATTGGCCTTTCAGGAGAGCCCTAAAGAGTCGAGCCTTTGCTTATTTCATATAGACATTAAAGATCTCTTGATACTTTTTGTAAGAGTAAAGTTGGTCCTTGTCCAAAAATTTCTGTCTTCTACTGAGAGCCAAGGAGGTATGTCTGTCAGTCTCAGATATTGTCTGTGACAGCACACAGAAGGTTAAAGAACCATTTAATAAGAAGCCAGTTATGTAGCACAAAGCAAAAAAGTTATCTATTAAAGGTAACAGTTTGAAACCAATGGTGGCCAATGAGATGGTCTGCTGGGGAGGAAGAGTCTGTTCTCAAGGAGAGGATCTCAAACTTCAACCTATTGAGTTTCTTTAAACCTTCATGAAACTTTTTTGTGTCCTCCATATATTTTATTATCTCATTCTTCTTTCAAGAAATTCATGGCTCCTCTCCTTTTATGTCCCCAACAGCCCTCTAGTGTATGACAGGATGAGAGTGACAGGCCCAAGATCACTCAGTGAGCTTCAAGACAGAGTAGAGATTTGAACTTGGCTCCCCCAGAGCCTCACTTGACATTCCAACCACTGATGGCATTTTCCATTGTTTGCACAATAATCATACAGCTAAATAAATGTCTTGCAACTGTCCAGATTGCAAAGTGTTAGCAGATATCCATCATCTCATTGGAAATTTAGTTAACATGATGAATCTCCAGACTGGTTTTCACTGAATTATAAAATACAATTAAGGGGGGGTAGGGCTGCTCCTTGACAGAACTTTGTTCCTGGGTAGAATTCTCCCCAATCCTCTTTCAGCCCTTCTGATTATTTCCAAACTCTTTCATCCAGTCTCCCTCAAGGGATTATTGGAATTGGATAGTCAATTGCCATCCTTAGTACTTGCTGGTATTTTTACTATCCCAAGGCAGAGCACAATTTTACTTTCTATGTAGGTCCAAGTGAAGCAACCTTGCTTTAGGTATGGTGCTGAGTGGTGGCACTGGTTGTCCACTGACAGGCTGAGAGTTCTGTACCTCCCACCCACTCTGCTTTTTTTGTTTATGAATGCCTGGCCTTACTAGCTGACAACCAAATCACTAGACAACCTGATAGTACTTTTTAAAAATGTTTTATTTGAAAACCCATCCCTCCAATTCTAGTTCAAGTTCTCACCAAGGTGCTAAACTAAGTCAAATTATTTAAAAGGGGTTCATAGGTCTAAATGTTTCTCTACAGAGAGGGGAAAGAAATATACCTGTGTTCAAAAAAAAGAGAGACAAAGAAATAGAAGCTCTTCATAGCCATCTCTTTGACATGCTGGTTTTGTATGTGAAGAGATGTTTTCTGTGTAGAGCCCAAATGCAGTCATGTGATTCTCCACCTGAAGTCCAAAGTGGCACAACACAGGCATAGTACCAACTCAGTAAAACCTAGGCCTCTATTATTATATGGTACTATTGCAAAACAAAGGAGACAGCTGTTATAACTGCAAGAAGCTGGCATTTTTCTGTTTGAGAAAGGGAATGAAACCAATCACCTGCAGGAGTCTTCAGGCTGTAAACTGGATGAATTTTTTCTTGGAACATGTGTTCCTTCTAAACCACAGGATGATTCCAACTCAGTGGCAAGCTTCCTGAGAGGAGCTTGTTTTTCTCTGAGGTATCCTTGGAAGGCTTTAAATATGTCTCTTTTATATTGCTCACTCCACCAAGCGGGTAAGATTCTGTACTTAATTATCCCAAATCATTGCAAACTGGGGATAGCCAGTCATTTCTGATAGCCTTATTCAATTCACACCACCCCCCTTTAAAAAGTATCTTGCTACAGTCACATTGTAAAGATTCAGCAGAACATTATGAAATTCAAAAGGAACCTTTGAGGGCTGACTTTCTAGTCTGAATGAGTTAAGTTACCTGATTTGTTTCTTGGCTTGATGCATGGTGTAATGGGGGTCACTTATATTTAAGGTGAGGGAGAGATATTATCCCACCACTAGCCACCAATTGTAACGGGACGTGTGTGGCCTACAATCAAGGTTCCCCTAAACTGACCAGTAGTGTTTCCTTTGCCACCCAAAATATCCCAGGCTAGTGTTCAGGGATCCTCTTTTTACTCTGCTGCCACCATTAAACGGAAGAAACTAGGAATCCCAAAACTTGCTGCTGGCTGCCGAATATATAAAGGATCCCACTTCACATTCACTCTTGGTCTGAGGGGGAATGTCCTTCAGAATCCCATGTACAAAAAATGGAGGGAACTCAAAATTGGCTGGGATTCTAGTCTCTCAGACAGGCACTCTTCAACCTCTCACACACAAACGCAGGCAGGCACGAGGGTAACTTGAACACAGTGAATGAAATTTATTTTGAAAACAAAAGAAAGGCTTCTTAAACTGGCTCAGAGAGGTACTAATGCTTGATGGTTTCAGAGAGGTTCTTTTCACTTAAAAGTTACAGAGCTTCAGTTGTTATTTAGGTTTCACACACACACACAGACACAAACACACACAGACACATGCAGGTGTCTCTTCAGAAATGACTTGGCTTTTATACACTTTGCTTTTCCTCACAGACAGACACTAGTCCTTTCTGATCCACAACTCACTGAATACACACACACACAGGCCCTTTCCGCATGGGCCAAAAACGACGGCCTGGGGGCAGTAAAAACGCCGCCCCCAGGCCGCCGTTCGCACAGGCGGCGCTGCTGCAATGCAGCAGCGCCGACCTGACAGCCCTCCCCTTCCCCCAGGGCGGCGTCAGGCCGCCCTAAACAACAACCCTTTAAAGGGTTGATGTTGGGGGGAAAGTGTCTTCCGGCTTGGCGGTGTGAACAGCGCCCGCCCGAGGCGTTCACGCTTAATCTCCCTGCCCCATCCCACTCACCTTGTCCCCATCGTCGCCTGCTGGCCCTCGAGGTGGGCCCGCGCTGTCCTCCGACCCCTGGAGGTGGGGCAGTGTGAAGCGAAGACAAACAGCTTCCTGGAGCAGGCTGACGTGGGGACTAAGGTAATCGGCAATAACGGCGTAACGGCATTAATGGGCTGAGAAACACGAAAGCTCCATCGCGGAGCCGCCTGCCGCGTTTGCCGGCCTCTGCACTGGGCCGATCGCATGCTTGATGCATCTTGAGCGACCTTCGCCTCCACGCATGGCGGAGAATTCACCACCTGCCGCCAGCGTGGAGGCGACAGGGAGGCCATGCAGAAACAGCCACAGTCTATGCCCTGTGAGATTCTGGCATACAAAGCCTCCCTCTCTCACACTACTCCCAAACTGGCCTCACTGCCTGTGGAACGGGCTTTTCCCAGACTGGTGTTGTACAGGGGCTAGACAGACTCCTAGGTCTGGCCACTGTCTACTGACAAGCCTCTGGCTGGCGCTTTGCTCTGCACCAAAAAGCCAGTGCCTTCCTTCCTCTCACAAGCTTCCTTCGCTTGAGGAGAGTCACTAGAATCCTGCCAACTGTCTGAGCTGAACCAGAATTCCTTTACATCAGAGACAGAGCGGAGAGACTTCACTCCACAGACTCTGCTCTCAACTGAACACGAGCTGTTCTCTTCAGAACTCTCCACACAGAACTGTCTGACAGAACTCTCCACACAGAACTCTGTCTTTCTGTTTATCTAGCAGCGTTTTAGCACCCTCTTACATTGGTCAGGGGCAACAGTGCCTTCCATCGACCAATCACCTTGCTGTTATTTAAATTAGGGCCTGCTGCCTTACTTTTACTGTCCTCCAGGCCACTTTAAGCAGGCCTGTTTCACACCAGCCCTTCAGGGTGGGGCAAGTCCGTTACACATGGCCCATTGCTTTTAGAGGACTCTCAGGCTTGGCCTTTAATGTAACTCCAGGGAAACTGAACTACACAGTTGAATGACTGTCATTTAAGAATAGCTCCCTGTGAACTTGGGATGGTCACAGCATTAAGAAAGCAGCTCATTTACGCCAATGAATGTGGGAATGAAAGATCCAGGTGATTTGACTGTGAAGGTGGTATCATTACCAGTCGTAAAAAATACATCAGCTGAGGCAAAATGGTTAAAGTAATATCTAGGCTATAATGCAATGACATATAAAGCCAGGAAGCTTTAGAAGCATAGAAGATGGTGTGGCTCTTGTAAATCATGATGCCAGTTCAGTTTTAATGAAATAGGAAAAACTCCTGATTTATTAGCTGGACCAAACAACCAGATTGTTGAAAATTATTTTATTTTAGAAATATATTTGCTAGAAATGTATTCTTTCCTTCAGTGTAAAAGGCTTCACATTTAGCTGTACTGATTTAAGATTTATGAGGAAGTCATGGGCAGTGCCTTACAATCCAGACTCCTTGTTTGGAGGGACTGAATCAGTTGCCCAACATCGCCTACTGCTATTGACATTCTGTAACATGTGAATTGCAAAGAATTGTACTGACAGATTTGGTCCAGCCGTGCAAACCTTGAATGTAACCCCCGGTTGTTTTCTCAGAAAATAATGACCCCATGCAAACCAACTTATTATTTATTTAAAAATTACATGTAACATTTGTTGCCATATAACACATTTCTATTTAAGATTTGAACTATACTATATAAATGAATAGGGGAAGGACTGTGGCTCAGTGGAGTATGCTTGGTTTGCAGAAAGTCCCAGGCTCAGCCCCCAGCATCTCCAGTTAAAAGGACCAGGTAGACGGTGATGTGAAAGATCTCTGGCTGAGTCACTGTCAACGGAGAGTCCCTGCTAATCTGAGAACTCAGTACTGACCCTGATGGACTAATAGTCTAATAAGGAAGCTTCATATACATTTGTCAAGAATTCTGCATGTTTTGTGGGGAAAATGGAGATGCTGAAAAGCAGCGCCTCCAACCCAGAGCCATTTGCACAATGCTGCCATGATGCCAGAAATGCTGGCTGATTCCGCATGGGCCAAAAAAAGCAGTGTGAAACCGGTGTGAAAATGGTGTAAAAGCGTTTAAAACAGTGTAAAAGAGTTTATACTGTTTTCACACCGTTTTCACACTGCTGTTTTGGGCCCATGCGGAATCAGCTGCTGTTTCCCAAAAGCTTCACTTAGGAGTAGTAGTAGTTTGGATTTATATCCCCCTTTCTCTCCTGCAGGAGACTCAAAGGGGCTTACAATCTCCTTGCCCTTCCCTCCTCACAACAAGCACCCTGTGAGGTAGGTGGGGCTGAGAGAGCTCCGAGAAGCTATGACTAGCCCAAGGTCACCCAGCTGGCATGAGTGGGAGTGTACAGGCTAATCTGAATTCCCCAGATAAGCCTCCACAGCTCAGGCGGCAGCGCTGGGAATCAAACCCAGTTCCTCCAGATTAGAATGCACCTGCTCTTAACCTCCTGCGCCACTGCTGCTCCTATGCCACTGCACTCACTTACTGAGTGAGGCAGGAAAACAGTGTTTCCGCCCTGATGGGTGGGGGGAAGCATGGCGCTGTCTTGTTGTGGAGGTGGCAGCCATGCGAACACCACCCCAGGGATGGCGGTTTTATTGTCCCTGGGGTGCTGTTATTGGCCCATGCGGAATCCGCCCATATCAATTTCTTGTCAATTTCACTGGATTTATCACTCCAGCAATTATCCTTCAGAGTGAAAATAATAACAAAAAAGAAAACCCTTCTGATCCTTCTGCAATGATGGCCTGAAGAGTGGGAAGAATGGGGAAGGCAGGGAGGAGCAGGAAAACCCAAAGAAAGTTACACACATGCTGATCTTCTTCACTTTCCCTGCAAAGGGAAAGGAAAAGTTGCTCTTTCAGAGCTTTCAGAAACCACAGGGATTCTCTGATCTTACAGTGGGGTGGCTGCCAAACTTGTGCATAATTGAGAATCAAACCCAAAGAGACGCTCAATGTAACAGAGTCCACAACTGGGTAAGTGGTAACATTAGCTTTTATAGACGTGATAGATGGTTAATAAGTGTTGGTTATCAGTTGTTTGGGCATAAGTTTTTTCATGATAGATAAATCCATAACTAGTCATCTATTTACAAACCTAATGCAAGCTTCCACATCTATGCATGCTAGGAATATGCACCAAAGCAAACTAAGAATAGTTGTGGCATATTAAAATACCATTGTTGAAATTCCAAGTTCTGATGTTCAGCTAGATTACCACTGTTTGAAGCAAACTGGTAGTTAACCTTGCTGATGGTTAATGTCTGATAGAAAAATATTTCAATTTTTCATCTCCCTGTAGGCAGAATTTAACAACTGATTGTGCTTGATTATGTGAAACCCAAGACTAGTCAAGAGTCACAATGATTTACATTTATATGTCACTCAGCTTGGCTTTCTGTCTTCACTATGCCTCTGAGAAAGTTGATCTCTGGTTTTTCATCTGCCATTTTTCTGGTTTTTAACCTTCCCTCTTTTTTCATCTATACTCTTCCAAATAGGTTTAATGATTATCATACTGAATTATTACCAAACAGCAAGTATTAAATCATTTAATGCTATTTTTATATGATTCTTGGTATGCATTTTTTTGCTGTTGTCCCCAGTAGGTACCTATATAGCCACATCTATTTGTATTACTGAGATAAATGAGGGAGTTCTCAATATATCTGAATGGAAGATGGCATAATATCCCTAGATACCTTCTCATAAAGCAGCGAAAAAAATCCTTCTCAGAATATGACTCTTTTTTCCCCTTCTTCCATCCAAGGTGCCTCTTCTTGTTAGTGTCTGCCCTCCTTGGTGTTTGTAAATGATTGACAGCCTTTATGCTCCCTTTCTAACTAACCACAGATAACCACTTGAGATAGTTTGGGACAGGAAGCCATTTCCATAAAAACATGATTATGCAGGTGGTGTGAGCTGAAAGGGACCATTATTATTATTGCTATCCTTTGTGCAGCTAACTATTCTTGGTCCCCACATGACATATACATATTTGAGTTATCATCACTCAGCCAGATGTTGAAGTCACAGCCATCTAAATCCAATGGGTTGTTTGAAAATTGCTGTGCATTTTGAGGGTTATAACTCACAATGTGCAGGTTACTTGGATTAGGGATTATTATTACTAAATTGTGCATATTCTATTAATAGGGCCTCCTTATTATTGCTGCAGGTGTTGGTGGTAAGTGTTCTTTGAAGCATTACCTAATCACCTTCTTGGCAAATCCCTGTAATCCAGCCCTCATAAAATGTACATGGATTATTGATTGAGAGGCCTCCTGGGATCTCTAAAACAAGGTTCAGCTCAAATGCCTGCACAGAGCAGGAGGCGCAGTGCAGATTCATTCTTTGGAATGTCTGCCAGGTGTTTGCAGTTTTGTCTCCAAAGGAAAAGATGGCGGGAGGGATGGAGGAGGATATATTTTCCCTCCAGGAAGACTAGGTTGCTGTAGATGAGGGACAGGGAAGGCTAAGCACAGGAACATTAAGCTGAAGACAATGAATGTTCAAAGGTTATAAGGTTGGCTACGTTCTCTCCATGGGATCATTTCACATACAGCCATCAAATGAAAGAACGGGAACATGAGTACAAATTACACCATACGACATGCAGTTATGTCTCTGACACATTTTTTTAGGCTTCACAATGAACTAATCAAGAGAAAATGCTTCTGTAGCAATTTAGCTATAAGGCTAAAAGGCTTCGACTACAATCCTGTGCACATTTATTTATTTATTAGATTTCTACAATAATATATACCTGTGCCAGGGATGATCTGTCTGAACATTAGAACTTTAAGGGGCCATAATCATTCTTGACTTGCTTTGGTCCCTATTCCTAGTGTGCTTAGAATCTCTGCTTGAGGTAATCTACAATGAAAATAATACGTTATCAGTGTAAGCGAGTAGGAATGAGATTTTCTTCTAAATCTGAATAGTTTTGTATTTTTGTGTTAATAGCAGGAGGATGGCTAGAGCAAATTAATTATCACTGTAAAAGAAAGGGGAGCCATTATACCCTGTTCAGGATAAAGATGACAGGAGATCTGTGAATTCATCCACCATTTCCTGGACCATTTTTGTTCTAGACTGTTCTGCTTGGGTCCTACTGCCTACCTATTTCTGTCCCTGAGGAACTAGGACATAAGGAGAGCATTTTAGAACAAACACAGTCAAAGAAATGGTGGATGAATTCACAAATATTCTGTCACCTTTATCCTCAACAGGGCATAGAGCCTACTACTTAAAGAATGTGGTGGCAGTGAAGAGCCATGGCTCAGTGGTAGAACCTTGCAAGCAGAAACAGAGATGCTACAAACTTTACAGCAAATGCATTTGAAAGGTGAAAGAAGCAGACCAGACTTACCTGAGCCACCATTGCCACCGGGGGAAGGGCACCTCATTGCCTCCCTTCCCCTCTCCTGCTGCATCGCTGCGCTGCTGGGCTGCTCTGTGCAGGCGCATGGGCAGCACAGTCCATTGGCTGTGGGGGCTAGTCAGGATGCAGGGTCCTGTCGTCAGGCCCCGTCGCCCCCCACCGCCTTTATAAGCCGGGGCGGGCCACGTGTCGGCCCCTCTTTGCCTGCTGCTGCCTGATCGAGCTGATTGAGCACAGAAGCTGGTAAGCATCCTCATCTCATCGTTTGTTTGCCGCTTCAGAGCCCAGCTTTTCCGCCTCCTGGCCCCGCTCATTTAGCGTGGCCCAGGCCTTCAGCCCAGAGGCATCACCACCTCGTATCATCATATACGTCTCACGGCGGCCATAAAAGCCGATTTGGCAGTATGGCGGGAGTTTTTACTGCACTTCAATGGCGTGTCCCTTTGGCAATCCTTTTTGCAGTTGCAGGACAGTCTCCAAGTCCACTCAGACGCTTCCGGCAGCTGGGGTTTTGGGGTCTATTTCCTGGGTCAGTGGTGCGCACAACCTTGGCCCAAAACGTGGGCTAGGGATGGCCTTTTGTCTGATTTAACTTTCTTGGAGCTCTTCCCCATATTAGGTGCCGTCTGCATTTGGAAACGAGTGTTTACTAACCGGCGGGTCACGTTCTGGTGCGACAACATGGCCGTCGTTCGGGTGATTAATAAGCAGTCCTCTCACTCTGAGTGGGTTATACGTTTAGTCAGGAGACTGGTTACTTGCTGCTTAGTGAATAACATCTCGTTTTTCGCCCAGCATATTCCAGGGTTAAACAACGATGTAGCAGATTCCCTGTCTCGGGCCCAGATGGGGAGATTCAGGTCCCTGGCTCCTGAGGCACAGGCGACCCAGATCCGTTCCCCTCCGAGCTCTGGAACCTTGGAAACAATGCATCACACTGAGGGTTTTGGATTCCCTCGCCCCATCGACCCTGTGGGCCTACCATGGGTCCCTGCAGTCGTTCCTGCTCTTCCAGGGGGCCCCTCCGGACCTGCCCATCTCTACCTTCAATGAGGCAGCAATCCTGCGCTATCTGGATCACCTGCAGTGCTCGGGATGCTCAGCTAAGACAGTGTGTGTGTTTTTAGCTGCTGTGTCATTCTTTTGTAAGGCTTCCAGGCACCCCGACCCTTCCCACTCCTTCCTGGCCTGGCAAGCAGTTAAGGGTTGGGTCAGGCGCTCCTTCGGGAGTTGGGATGGCTGCCGTCCCATCACTTGGGAGCTCTCACAGCGTTTATGGGCGGTGCTCCCCAAAATTTGCAGGAATAAATACGAAACACTTCTGTTCAGGGCCACATTTTCGCTGGCCTTCTTCAGGGCTTTTCGCAACAGCGAAATTGTGTCTGCCTCCCGGGTCGACCACAGGGGCCAGGCTATCTCCATTCACGACGTCAGCATCTCGGGCCAGTCCATCCGGGTTTTGCTCCGATGGTCCAAAACCGATCAGCGGGCCCGGGGCATCCCCCATTTTCATGGGGACTATGCCAGCAGGCGCCCCCTGCCCCGTCGCTGACACGGTGGCCTTCTTGGCAGCCCGCCCCCGGCAGCAGGGCCCCCTGTTAATCCATGAGGACGGGTCTTGCCTCTCACATTATCAATGGGCCAGCGTTTTTCACCTGTGCCTGAAGGAGGTGCACCTCCCCCACAGTGAGTTCGGGCTGCATTCATTCCACACTGGCGCCGCCACCACCGCTGCATCCCTGGGCCTCCCCGCAGACAGGATCCAATCACTGGGGCGTTGGCATTCTACGGCTTTCAAGGCATACGTGTGGCCCCAGTTCCATCACTAATTTTCCCTGTCTTCAGTTTGTCTTGTAGGTAGAACTTGTGACGTTTGGGTGATTGGGCATAGCATCGTCTACTGGGCTGCATGCTATGCCTCCTCCTCAGGATGGGGGCAGGACCTGGGCCTCCCAAAAGGGGTCAACATATCTTGGACAGGCATCAGAGGAATGCGGTGGAGCTCCTTGCTGCCTCTCCTACAAGACATGATGCGTCGGCGTGGCCCCGCCAAGCCCTGGTTCTTCACCTCGGGGAGAACGACCTACCTGCTTCCAAGCGCATTACCCTGTTGCAGGCCATGCTGAAGGATTTATGGGACATCCCCACCATGCTGCCTAACATGACCCTCTTTTGGTCCAAGATGCTGGAGCGGCAGTCCTGGCGTGGGGCCACCGACCCTAAGCAGGTGGACTTGGCCAAACTGAAGACCTGTTGCACCGTTTCGCACTGGGTTGCCGATGCAGGGGGCAGGTGCATTTGGCACTCAGACACACAAATTTGAAGCTCTGTATAGGAAGGATGGGGTCCATCTGTCAGACTGGGGCATGGACCTCTGGCTCCATAGCCTGAGGTGGGAGCTGTACAATTGGCTGTTAGAATAGGGGCATTTGGCAGGAGCAGGGCATGGCCCAGCTCTGTGGCGGTTTGCGCATGTGGGACTGATCCTTGGCCAGGTTAGCTGCCTGCTAACCATTTTGGGAACCTCCCTATGAGGTTTGGGGTGGAGCAAGCCAGGGCTCTTAACGCCCAGGCGTGGGCTGAGCTGGCTTGCACCCCACAGCGAATGGGGGGAAATTTTCAGGCAGCGGTCTACCACCCATCTGGTATTTCCCCCTCATTGCTGCCAGTTAACGGTTCGTGTTTCACTTCCTCAAACACGCAGGTTTGAGGAATCCCTGGGCTTGGGGGACAGCCTTCCGGGCTGCCCAACACAAGGATCAGACCACATGCTGCGCCTTACGCTCGCTATTCTGTCAAGCCAATACATTTACGGCAATGGCCATTTTTTATACCACAAATAAAGTGTTTGTCTTTTGTAACTGTTGCCTTGTTTGGTTCATACTGCAAGCTATCTCTCCCTCTGGTGGCAAAATGCCATATTCTACAACCACAATCTCTCCTGAGCCAAACCTCTCTTTTGGTTGCCTGTTCGCTGTCTACTTCAAAAGGCTATCAGACGACTTCATGGTAGCTGTAGTGATGGAAGGCAGCCTTGCAGGGGTTTTTGCACCTGTACAGTAGATGAGATAATTCTACACAGGGTCATAGATAGTCAGGTAAGGTAATTAAATGACATGGGAGGGAAAATAACATTGATAGAAAACTTACACACTGAATGGGAAGATCAAAAGATACAATAGTTTTTAGAATCACTCATTGACATAGGTTTGCTTCCTGTTCTGTGGGGTAGTTGGTAAGCCTACCCATGATGGTTCTAACTACTGCTGTCAGCTTGACATTTCTAATATAAAGGTACAGAGAAATATGCTGTGGTTGTAACACAGAATAGAATTAGACAAAAAGCATCAGTGGCTACCAAAAGACCATTTCATGCCTTCCCCTCTCTCCTTCCCTGTCACATCTGGTACAATCTACCCTATGTTCTTATGATCATGGCATTGTGAGCTTCCACATCATTTGCTAAGGCTGGCAGTAAAGGAGACAATTACATTATCTACAGAGGGAAGGAGTAGAGTAGAGCTCTGTGGTGGCTGCCTCATGTTTTTGGTAATGCCCAGTTCTACCCATAGTATAATTGAGCCTTAAGATTCGCGAATCTTGCAAAAATGCTGACGCAGCCTTTCAATGATAGTACTTTTCTTACCCTTATCCCTCCTTTCCAGCTGTTGGTGAAATATTTACAGCCATCTTATATGAAAACTGAGAGCCGAGGAGTACAGCTGCCACCACATCTTTTGCTTATGATTGTTTTCAAATGAAGAGGGAGTTCTCCTTGATACCAGAAAAGGCATTAGATAAATAAGCCTTTCCTCCTGACATTTCCTAATGGCTTAAGATCATTAAGGGTTTTTTTGGTCTCTGTCCTCCTTAATGCTGTGCTCATTAACAGGTACATTTGAGTCTTTCTCTGGGAATTCACCACTTTGCCCTTAGTCTAGGGGCAAATGGTTTATAAGTGATGTGCCACACGGTGTTTGTTAACTGATTTACTCCCAAAGGGACCCTGATATTCCCTTAATTAGAATGTTAGAGAAAGAAACATCAAGACTTCTAAGATGGAATTAGGAAGTGAGATGAGAAATTGTAGCTGTTCACCCTTCCTGAACAAAACCCAAGACAAACAATCAAGAGTCCCTGATTAGGAAGGAGAAACAAATGGACTTAAGGATAGGCAATTACATCCCACTCAGTATTTACTTTTATATTCGGAAGCATTTGCCTCTAGTCTTTGGGAAAGTCCCCTCAGTGGCCCTCCATTATCTGGGACAGGTGGTATATAATAAACTGACCTTCTTTGAAGGGCCCTGCAAAAATTGCCTTGTTATTGGGCAGTGTTTGACATATTTTATGACAACTTTTCAGCCTCCCCAGAGTAAGACAATAAACACTTTGTCCTTTATATTTTCTTTCAGGCATGGAGTATTGGAATAGTTCAATTACTTCTGTACTTTGAAAAATGCTTTTTTGGTTTGACTGGGCTCTCAGGGGAAAAATTATGTGTCCTGAATACTAATGGGGCACCCTTTTTGGCCAACAGAATTTTTATTAAGTGCAAGGATTAAAGACATAAGATTGCATTCAAAGTCTGATAAACTTGAAAACAGTCCTTTATAGTTCAACTCTTGCATTTTACAATTTGATTCAGGGAGGAATCTTACCCCTCATCTCCATCCCCAATATTTGTGTGAGCTGATTTGGTTTCATGGAACGGAGTCTCTGCTTAACCTGTTAGCTTGAAGTGTAGACTGCATGAGCTCCCTGTTCTGAAGTCAGTTGTCCCTACCCTTGGGTCTTCTTGTTAATAAATGGGTATTGCTTTAAGCACATATCTCTCTGCTGTGTGAACCTAAGAGCAGGAAGCTCAACAAGTAACCTAATCCTAACATACAAGCAAAAGGGAACATTACAGTGATTAATCCGACAGTTGCCACCACTGGCTGGACTCAATTTGCACCTGGCTTCCAATGACTTGCTAGAGCAGTGACCCACAGGAATTTTCCACTAAAGTAAAGGGGTACTCCATCTCAGAGGCGTAGCTGTGCCAGAGTGTTCCTGGTGTGAACTCTGTTCTCTCAGGTGGGTTTTTGTGCCAAAGCCTATCTCTGTTGTGAAAAGTGCTCTCTATGCTCTGCTGCTGCCATGAGTGCCACCCTCTCATTTTAAGTCCCCATGGCAGGGAGCTGGGAGCTGACAGACAGCATCCCATGCCACATGATGCATTTTTAGATCTCTGATTTATTATACAGCCCTAAACCTAGTGTTGTTTACTGATTACCCCATCTTGTCAATTGTATTGACCCACCCTGTGTAATCTACTTTGAGTCCAAGTGAGAAAGATGGACTATAAGTGTTGTAAATAAAGTAAATAAACAAATAAAAATGCTATATATAGCCTAGTTTCAGATGAACAGTCTTGAAACGAACTGGTAGTGTCTTTATGTATAGAGCACTAAAAGTATAGTACCAGTGCTGCAGTAGTTAATAGCTTGGCCTATGTCTACAGTGGTGAAATAGCATATTTGCCTGTGCCTAGGAAGACACAGGTTTAAATTCCTACTTAAATCCCTACTTACCGCAAACTTTGGGTGTCAAAGGACCAGTTATTCCATCTCTCTGGCTTGTCAGGAAGCTAAAAGGAAGGGAAAAACCATGTATGCTACTCTGAATTCCTAAGAGACTGGGTGGAGGAAAATGTATTAGTAATATATTAAGTGATATACCTCTGAAGATGCCAGCCACAGATGCAGGCGAAACATTAGCAACAAGATCTACCAGACCACAGCCACATAGCCCAGAAAACCCACAACAACCAGTTAAATCTGGCTTTGAAAGCCTTCGACAATACATTGTATTAAGTAAATTTATATTATGTGTTGTGCAAAACAGAAAGGTCCTGTTATCCTTCAGACAAAGTACAATACTGTACCTTTGAATTACATTAGAATTGAATTACATTTGCTAAAGAATGCATTACCTCAAAAAGTTTTCATTTCCCTTCTCCTTTTAAGATTGACAGAAAATACATTACGGTCAGAACCCAATAAAAGAATAAATAGGTGTTCAAAAACTTTATTGACCTCCTATTAGTAAAACTACAGTAACTAACCGCAGATCCTCAAGGAACTATAAAATTAAGTAATATGCTTTGGGACATTAAAACCCATAATAGTTTAGATCTTGAAAATTGGTTTAAAGTGTTATCAATTAAGTTAATAAATTACTTTAATTTTATTATGGAATACACCATGATATAGTCTTCCCTACTAGAAATATAATATGATTGGTAATTATGAGTGACACTCTCAAACACTCATGGAGAAAAATTCATTGTTCATCCGAATACCAAAATTGGATCACACCAATTTTATGCACATGCATTCTTGGGCTACTACTTGAGCACTGGGGATGATGCAAAGCTCCTTCCCCGCTTCCTCAAAAATTGTAACAAGTGAAGACAGGATTTGGTTCAGCTCCTTGGGTGGGGACATGTGTAAGAGGAGCCAGAATGAAACTATGTGGCTTTTCCTTTTACTTCCATGCCTGCCTAGAACAAAATATTTTACTCTTTCTGTAGATACCAATTCTGTGATCCAAATAGACTGTGTATAAATCTGAAGAGAGAGATGGGTGTGAACCACACCATGACCCTCCTGAATTTATGGTCCAGTAGAAAACAAAAGTGTGGTGTGGTCAACAGTGCTCTAAAAAGCATAGATTTTAAAAGTCAGCTAGGCACTTGATTTATATATATTTTTGGATACCTCATACAAGATTAGTTGTTGCTTTGAAAGGGATTCAACATTCTTAAAATTATTGGTGTGTTTGGCATCCCTTTAAGTTTTAGCCAAGTTTAAATTGGCTGGTTGGGTTGTTCAAGGCATTTTTTTTAAGGTTGTGCCAAAAATCCTTTTTCCTCCAACCATAAAGAGTCTATGAGACTGTAAGAAATAAAAAGAAACCAAGTATGTTCTGGGCATGCTCCAACAGACCCTGCCATCCTCAGCTTCTTGGACAAATCAGTGCTGGCCATGTTGATGCAAAAGTAGCACAATCTCCATTTTAATTGTAAATTAAGTTCCAGCTGGAAGGCAATGGTGTTCAAATGACAATATGTATGAGACTTCAAACAATGTAAACTCACATTTAAGCCTGTTATTTGTGAACACTATCAAACAACACCCTTGGAAACAACAGCCTTCCTGGGAGCTGCAGCCTGGCAATAATTGTAGCAGTCATGTGCTGTACTGGCTGGTCTTGCCTTGCCCCAGTCCTAGCTTGGTTGATGACCTTAAACTAGATATGCCAGTTTTTACCTCCTCATAGCAAAATTTGCAGAAAGGCACAGCTAGCCGAGATACTGTTTACTATGCACTGCCTTCCCTGTGCCCCCAGTGGCTGGCATTTTGCAAACAAAACAGAAGATAATGGAATTTTAATAAAACACTCTAATAAAGGGAAAGAAAATGTGGACTGTACTAGTGCCAATAGCATATGCTGTATGTTGATCTTGTCACAGACTGGCCTGACCTGCAGTAGCAGGCCCTGACTTTTGGGTTGCCTATTGCTTTTTCAAAAAGGTCAAATGGGCAGGGTGAGAGGCTCCATGCCTTCTCTGTGATGGAGAAGGAGAAAGAAGGTGTGGTTAACTGCCTCCTTGCTCTGCATCTCAGGCATTTGCCAGCCATGGAGTCTCAGCTGAAAGTCTGGGGCCCTACACCTGGCCTAGTCCCAGACAGGGGGGAAAGAGAAGGGGTGTTGGAGTGATTTTCTGCCCCCCCATGTGACTGAATGGGTGCTGCCTGGGGACATGTGACCCCACATGTTCCCTTGGGTGGTACACCCCTGGCTGGAACTATAGAGGCAGATAGATAGGCTCAAGCAAACGTAGACCTCTGGATCCCCATATATGTATTCCTATGATGGAATCGGCATCATTTAATAGGGCATGTAAATTTTTATGCTATGTATCAGTTTTTTCAGTTTTTTAAAGTTGATTTTAATTTTTGTATCCCAGTCCTATTATGTTGCTTACCGAATCTCTCATCTTATTGACTGCACTGAGTTACATTGTATAATCTGCTTTACATTGTGTATAATCTGCTTTGAGTCTCAATGGGAAAGACATAAATAAAGTACAGGTCTTTCATGACCAGAGTTCATAGCTGAGAATGTTGGGGACTGACCCAGAGATCTTTTGGGTATAAACCAGATGCCCTGCCACTGAGTCATGGCCCTCGCACTGAGTAGCACGGGCTAAAGGAAACGCACATATGCACACAATATGGTTTCAACACATTATATCTAATTGAACTTGATCTGTTTTCTCATCACAGGGTGATTTCTAAACATAGATTAGCTTTGGGCCAGGTGAAAACTGGTCACAGGAATCATTCCCCTAAATTCCTATTTTGGTAACTATTGCATTTCTAAGTTTGTCTAACCTGGGAAAAGTAGTTGCTATTTGCAGTCAGCATTGTGTTGATGCTGAATGCTGTAAATAGGCCAGTTGCAATGCACTGCCAAGCAAACCCTTCATTGACCTTTGACACTTCCTCTGAAATATGACCATAAAAATAATGAGTCTGTAAACTGCTTTTGGCAATTATACCATTCTTGGAATGAAAGGACATTGTCATTAGCATGCAGCTTATGGACACCAGCTTGCTGGGCTTGGCGTGCAGCCAAGCTGGAAAAAGGAGCTGGATTTAAAACTGACACAGGTTCAATGGGATAATTAGGTAGGTTTTGTTTGAGTTTGTTGATATAAATGTGCAAGAGATTAGCCTTTTCCCCTTTCAGCTCTGGGTAATGATCAGAACTAACAGGTGGTAAGCTAATGGCAGAACATGAAATTAATACTTTGTTTCCTGGTACTTTCCTTTGTTGTTTTTCTGTAGAGGATTTCTCCAACATCTTCCAGCCCACAGAGATCTCTTTGCCCTCCCTCTTTGCATCCCTGTTGCTTTAGAACTAACATAGCCTAAAGCATTTTATGCAGAAAAGCATGACAAGTCAATATCAGAATAGGTTATCTGTAAAAGCAGAAACAAACCCTGCACATCCAACTTATTTATCATGGGTATTACCATGACTTGGATGGCTCAGGTTAGCCCAATCTTGTTAGATCTCAGAAACTAAACAGGATTGGCCTTGGTTGGTATTTGGATGGGAAACTATCAAAGAAGTCCAAGATTGCTATTCAGGAAGGCAGTGGACTACTTCTAAATGTCTTTTGCCTTAAAAACACTTCAGAGTTACCATAAGTTGGCTGCAACTTGAAGGCACTTTTCACCACCCTTACATGTGTTATGGACAAAGTCCAAATAATAGAAGACCAATCAAGTTTGACTGGTGGGATGAAACTGTCCAGGCTTTTGCCAGCTTCTGTCACCCCCTCCCACCAAACCATTACACAAAAGGAGACACTGACCTGCCCCTCTTTTGCTCCACCTGCAACACAAGCAATAGTCACAGTGATGATTGGGATTTCAAGAAGGCAGAGAGATGGAGAACTCTTCTAGCTATCCCCCTGGCTGGCCTCTTGTCTATCATTGAGACTATTGGCCCTTACTCCAAACTGACTATGACATTCGGGAACTGAGAAGGTAAGAATACCTTCCCATTTCCATGTTAGAAGTTTCCTTTGGTGGGAGAAGACAATGGTATGTCTTGCTTCATTCTATCCCACCTGTCCATCTTGATCCTGGGTCCTGATTTTTTTCTGAGTTGTGCTTTGAAATTGCTCTGCATTGCTGGGATTGTCTTGGGGGACATAGATGTCTCTATAGTGTTCCCGTGGTCTCTCTGCCCCCTTGGTGTCAAAGGTAGTGGGTGGGTTTTGTTCCTGAGGCAACATTTCTCTTTTTTACTTTTTCCCATAGGGATGAATGGAGAAAGGGATACTCATAAGAACGTTAGAGGGATAGAAGTGAAACCCTTTGCATTGAATCAACTCTGCTGCTATATGCAGAGACCAATCCTGGATAATGTTTTTTTTCTTGTGCATTGGTTTCAATGGGATCCACTGAACTAAGCTCTAGGTAGCATTACAGTCTACTAATTTGTGAGAATCTACTCGTTTGCTGTTCTTTTAATCTTTCTCTTTTGTTGCTGCCCTTTCATTCCTTATTTTCCCTACTATTTTCAGAAATTGCTATCAAGCAAGTAGAACCAATTGTTAATAAGTGATGTCAGGATTGTTGCATATGTTGTGGAATTCCAAATAAAATAAATCAAGAGAAGTATTTTCAAACTTCTGCCTGCAAAGCAGTTTTTAATCTCTGTGAACGAGACATGATTTATTTACTGACAACGGAGGCCAGCATCTAGACCTAACGGCTTCTCTCACACCATTGTCTGCAGTGTGTGTTAGTACTTCAGATTCCAGAATGCCATCTTGAGTAGCAGACTAGTTTTACTCTGTTCCTGTTTTTGTCTTGATGATAAGAGCCTTTAGAAGACTACTTCCCCCTTTCGTCTTGATTTAAATTTTCTCAGGCATACCAAGAAGGTCAAATACTGTTTCTGCATTGATGTAACTAACTACATAGATCAGATTCTGCATAAAAATTCAGAATAAAAGCTGCTGACATTTGTTTCCATATAGAATCATAGTTGGAAGAGACCACAAGGGTTATCAAGTCCAACCCCCTGCCATGCAGGAACACACAATCACAGCACTCCCGACATATGTTCATCCAGCCTCTGTTTAAAAACCTCCAAAGAAGGAGACTCCACCACTCTCTGTGTTCACCACGTGTTCAGATTATCAGACGAAGTCCTGCTTCAGCTTCTGTAACTAAACAAGGCATGCCATATAGCACAACAAAACACAGCCTTTTCAGTTGTGCCAGTTTCTCTGGAATGCTCCCTAGTTGGGAGGGGTCACAGCTCACCTAGCCAGCTCTTTCTGACCCTTTCTATAGTTTGTGAAAAATAATTATTTGTTGAGTTGGTGTTTTAAAAATTGGGCATTGATGTCAAGTGGGTTGACTGAACTTGGCAGTTCTTTTCACTGGTATTTGCTACCTAGAAACCAATGACAGGTTAATTTGGCAGAACAGAAATAAGATAAGCACATGCAATTAATACAGTACAAATGATTACTCATCAGCTATCAGCTTTGCAGACCCATGTATCCTATATCCATCCTTCATCTGGACCTTTCTTAACAGATAGTTCCATGGCATTCATAGTTTTGCAAACATTCTGGGGCTAGAAGTGCCTTGAATTGCCCTACTAATTATTTGGGTTGTTTCAATATTCTTTCTGGCATTTAATCCCAATGTTTAATCTTCCGGGGCAACATTTCTGTTTTGTCCAACCTAATTTTTCTCAGGGAACTGTTGGCTGCCATTGTGCTCACAGTTTATTTTTACATAAGCTAAACAGGATCAGTTCTTCAGCCACTTCTCATAGAACTTCTATCTCTAATGCTGTTCTCTTTGGAATGCTGATGTTTCAAATTGCAAAGGCCCAGCTCTCTCCAGTGCTCTAACTGGCTTAGGCCAAAAACTGTGTAATAATATATTCCTATTAAAGCTCCCATAAAGAATGTTTCTTTTATGGTAACAGTTTTCAGTGAACAGAGCTCTTTGTAATCTTTATTGACTCATACTTACGGCTGTCGAGTCTGGTTTGGGAAATCCCTGGAGGTATGAGGGTGGTATCTAGGGAGGGAAGGGAACACAGCAAGGATGCATTGCCATAGATTCTGTCCTCTGACACCGCCATTTCCTCCAAGGAACTGATCTCTGCATCTGGAGGCTGGCAATGCTAATTATACGTAAAACTTGGAGAGGCGAATCACCTAAATGACTTCTGGAAAATGACAACCAAGGATGGGAAGGTGATACCAGGATAGCTGTGAGACATGCTGGTATAAGTGAGATGAGCACTGCTGTTAAGGCACGCTAACTGCTGCACTTCCAAACCATGCTGCAGTTTAGGATACCAACAAAGCAGGAAGCCAATTACAGCACTCCCAAGCACTATATAAACCTCAGCCACCTGTACCTCAGATGATAGAAAATGTAGAATGGGGCTGTATTTCTCTGACTTTGTGCCATGGCCACTTGGGTGCACATGAGGAGACTTTGGTGATGAGAACCCCAGAGAAAGGGTGCCAAGAAGAACAAACATGGATATAACACTGCTCTGCTCAGAACCTTTATAGATACTCCACCTCAGGACACAGAAACCAAAGGGAAACTCCACTCTTTCCTCTGGGAATACAAGGACAGTCTATCAGTACAACTTTCAAAGGTACAAGAGCCAAGCTGGAAGAAAGTGACTTTGAAGAGGCAGCACAGACAATATTCTAGATAGATAAACAAATAAGCATGATGTCATCCTCATTCATATGTCTTCATTTCACTGTTTCTGGTAAAGTTTGGGTTTGGGCAAATGGGCATCGATTCCTATTCCTGATTTACATCTTCAACATGGGACTTATCCTGGGATGGACTGAGGGCATCCTTTACTGTCTGCAAGTACTGATTTAGCAAGAAGGAAAAGAAGACTACTTTGGTTATCCAATTGCCCTGATCACTTTTAGTGACTTACAAGTCATGCTGCCTGCATGGTATTGTGGGGTGGAACTCTAGGATTGCTGGGTCCAGTATGAGCAAAAACACTGGGTACAGTATGAGCACTTAATGGAATCAGCAAGGGTCAGTTGAACCCCATCAAATGCTGGAAGCACAATGCCCTCCAAATCCTAAGCTCTGAACACATCAACACTTGAAGCTACCTTATACAGAATCAGTCCATTGGGTTGTCAGGTTCAGTACTATCCACTCTGACTAGCATCAGCTGTCCAATATTTAATTTAGAGCTCTTCCACATTACATGTGAAATCTTGACATGGATGGCCAAGCTAGCCCAATCTGATTAAATCCCAGAAGCTAAACAGGGTTGCTCCTGGTTAGTCCTTAGATGGGGGATCACCAAGGAAGTCCAGGGTTGCTACACAGAGACAGACAACAGCAAATCACCTCTGTTCATCTTTTGCTTTGAAATCCAATGGGGTTGCCATGAGTTGACTACAATTTGATGACATTTTCTGCCACCACCACCTTTCAGCAGGAGATTGAACCTGGGGCTTTCTTCAGGAAAAGCTGATGCTGTACTAGTGAGCCATGGTCCCTCTGGGTATACATGGTCATATGCACAGGAGAACAGATACATTTTCAAAATGGCTGTGCCACACTGCTGATAACAACTGACTTATCCTTGTTCCCATCACCCACCCAGGTGCAGGACCAGCATTCTATACCTTAACAGGATTCTTTTTCTTATGAGCCTTTCACTCTTCCCACAAGACAAATATATCTTGGTGTTAATCCACAGAGTCTTGAGTTACTTAAAGACCTAGAGATCTTGAGACTGAGTTACTGCCTTTCATCAAGCTCTGGGGTATTTATTGCTTAGCATACAATTGTCAAAAGCACAAGCAAATAACAAGATAGATATATGAAATGCAGACACTTCCAGATAAATATAATTCAGCTGACAGGGTTGGAATGTATATGGTTGGAGTTTTTCCAAGACTGTGTTATGTGCAGTAATACAGAGGAATATCTGAGTCATAGCAAATGGCTAGAATGATCAAAGTTCATTCCAATAGCTGAAGGTAACTGACATGTTTTTTGTTTTGTTTTGATCCCATAAACCTCTTACAAAGATTAAAAAATACATAAAATGTTCAAATTCAAATTTGGATTCAGAACATTTCTACAACTTTGAATGTGGGATGAATTGCAGACTTTGCTCCAGGAGGTTACTTATTAAAATCCATAGTTACCTGTTTTTAAATATTACTTCCCTTTAAAAAAAGCAGCTTTGGAATCTGAGAAGTAGTGGGGTGGGATGAAGTATCACTACATTGTAAAGGGAGAAGAGGGAAAACATACATTTGATTTTATACAGTGTTTCCACCAAAGGGCTTAAAACAAGAACCTCTGCTTGACAGTGTGTATTATGTCAACTGAGTTTTATAAGCTGTAGTCCAAGATTCACCAAGTTTATTATACAGGTTGAGGGAATGATATCACAATTAGACCAGCACCAGTGACAAAATACTAGGGAACTTGTGGGGCCAGAAAATCATGCAGTTTGGTTTCATATAATGTTTTAATTGGGTCACAGTTGTGGGCAGGTGGTGGGAGATAAGGGGAAACCTTTGCCACCAGACGGAGGGATTGGCTATCCTAGTGATGAACATACAACTGATTGAAAATAACATGCAACACTTCCTTTGTGGTAAATAAAATTGGCCATAGCTGTTTGAATTTATTGGTAAGAAGGAACAGATGAGCATGAGGCGCAGCATAGGGGGTCTGATCTGAAAGCAGGGCAGCCAAGCAGGCTGTCCCAAAAGCAGCTTTCCTCAAACCCGCTGTTTGAGGAAAATAAACTCACCCTTGAGTTAAACGGGGCAGCAATGAAAGGAGGAATTCCAGACGGGAGGTGGGCCGCATTCTGAAGAATCCCCCATTTGCTGAGGGGGCCGCAAGTGGTCTCAGCCCAAGCCTGGGCTGCCAGACCCCAGGCTTGCTCCACCCCTACCTCACAAGGAGGTTTCCAAAAGGGGGTTAGCAAGCAGCTTACCCCAGGCAAGATCAGTCCCCCATGTGCAAACCGCCAGATGGCTATGACAAGAGCAAAGCAAAATCTTGAGCCCCTGTACCCCTTCAAGCAGTAAGGGAGTGGTGGGTGGGACGATTTCAGCAGCGGGGCAAAAGAGGGCCTGCAAGAGCCCCAGCCTCGCCATATATAGCAAGGAGGCGGCCAAGGCGCTGCGCCCTCGCGCCAGCCGTCCACCAGTCAGCAGGCTCTCCTTTGCTGACCTCATCCCAAGGGGACTGGCCCGCCCCTAGACAAGCTGGAAGGGAAGAAGGAGCACGCCGCCCTTCCTCTGGCGGCAAATGGCGGCTGCAGTGAGTCTCTTCCGCCCCCTTGCCAGTGTTTGTGTGTGTGTGGTGACTCCAAGACAGGGATCTCTAAGATTATGAAGGTCTATGAAGATTTCAGGGTTCTAAAGAATTCAGCTGTGACCCTTGGTGGAACAAATTCAGGCAGATTGCTCAAAGGGAATATTTGGGGACTACAAACAATAGAAGCATAGGATTACACACAGCAGGGCACTGTTTGTGTGTTTTCTTGAGTTGGATATTGAATCCATGTACCAAATTCAGAGTTTTAACTCAGCAAATGGATAACACAGATATGATGCAGATGGGTATTTTCATGGTCATCCATTCCACACTTGTGCTCCCTATTTGCCTTCGTGATGAATGGAGATTCTGAACGGGCCTTTCAATCTCTAATATGATGTGGTTGGAAATGTGCACCTTTTTCTACTCTCCAGGCTACCAATTGGTTACTACTCTACATGATCAGTTGTAAATAATAGCTTCCAAGAAGCAATTTTGTTGGATTGGGGCTATTGTGCATTCTGTTTCCACAAAACAGAGAATTTATTAAGCTAGAATTTTCTAACTTAAATAAGGCTTGGAGGGGTCATTTTGAAATGCCCTCAAATCCAATATCATAAATACTTCCACAGGGAATTCTAACAATGGTTTTATATTCAATCAAGTAAATAAATAAGCACCAGGTGTTGCAAGACTGAAAACCTTTAGGTTGCATTAGATAATTTATTGCTCAATAATATACACAGCTCTCTTTCGGAAGAAAATGATTCATGATGATTTTGTGTTATATTATTGAGTCATCCAAATATCACTGAATTCTATAGAGCTGTTTCTGCTGCAACCTAAATGCTAAATTCTATAAATACTAGTATGGATTATCACTGCATTATGGCAATGTTTTGCATGTGAAGTATGACATTTCTTGTGGAACTGGAAAAATGTCTATAAATAATTTCCCTAAGCAGAAGCAGTCTCTGTTGTGTAATGAAACAGTTTAATATCAAGAAATAGTATATTGAAAAACATGCACTGAAAAGCAATTTGTATTTCACCAACACAAATATCAGATTCAGTCAATATGACAAAAATTGAGGACTGAGGACTGCTATTTGTCAGCACACAGAACATTAAGGATCTGTTCTAGTAAAAATTGTGCATTCCTGCATCCCAGAGATGTTAGGAAAGGAGCTGTGGTTCAACTACAGAGCATCTGATTGGCATGTAGAAGATTCCAGGTTCAAGCCCTAATATCTCCAGTTTGAAAAAGGATTCAGTAGTAGAATATGAGAAGGACCTCAGTTTGAGTATCTAGAGTCTGAAGAGGCAATACTCATCTTAATGAATCAATGATATGATTAAGGATAAGACACCTTCATGTGTCATTAAGAATATGCTTAATGGTCAATCCTAATGCAGGGGGAGGGAATTGCATCTTGGAGGCAGCGTGTTTGCCCCCTCCACTGGTGCAAGGGGCACCCCTGACAGTAGAGGGGACAAAGGTGCTGGTTGCCAGCTGCCCCTCAGCTTTGTGGCATCAAAACACCAAGAGCTGGGCCACTAGTGTCCAACTGGATGCTGGTACAGTGTGGGAGGGCAGCCTAGGGGATTCCTGGGGGTGGAGATGTTAGCTTCTACCCCAGTTTGCAAGCAGTTGTGCTGTGGCCTAGAACTTGAGGTAAGTCAATTAAGCACTATGAGGGCTTTCCAGCGGTGGTTTTTTTTTTTTTTTGTGCACTGCCAGATGGCTCTCTGGAGATGGCAGGATAGCAACTGGCTGAGGACTGGGCTATAATTCTTCCTTAAAAACCAACAGGACTTGATATTGTTTGGATCTGGCTGCATGGTATCTCAGTTTTTGAAACTCAAGCTTCTAGAATTCTTCCTGCTCTTGCAAATAAATACATCCATTTGCTAAGCTATCAGGTCCTGGAAGTTGGGTATTTCATGCCATTTCTTTTCTTTGCTAGGAGAGCAGTTATGCTGCTGTCATAATATGATCTGGAACTTGGGACTGAACTGTCCAACTCAAATGTTACACATATACAAAACTTAATTGAGGATTTTCCCCCTCCAATCACTGTCTGTACTAGTAAAAGGGGGAAAAACCCTCACTTTGTTCTTTATTAAGAGCAACTGAAGCTTGTGTTTAGAAGAACCCTGGAGTTTAAAGCAGGAATTAGATTCTCATTAAATTGTTCAGTTGTTTTTTCAGTCGTTGTCACTGGAATTCAGACTGTTTGACTTCAGATTCTTCAGTTAAAGGGTCTTTTGGTACTTTTCTTATAAGGAACTTTGAACTATATTATCTCTCTGGCTGACAGGAAATCTAGTAATGGGGGAGGGTATTTACTTGAAAAACAAATCTTGAAAGTTCAGTGATTGGACCCAATGCCTATAAAATCTTCTAGTTAAGTCTGGAGCCTCTCAGGGGTAAACCTACAGGTGCTAAGTACTGAGCAGCTGTGGCAAGTGATGGATTTAGGGAATGGTGCTGCATTTAAAACTAAGATGACCAAAATGAGATACATTTTACAATCAAAGTCTCAGCTTATGTTAAAGATTAGATTGGCTTTATAGATTATTTTGTTTTTCCCCTGAGACTTTTAAAATCAGCTGGGCAGGTAAACTCAGGACTAACAACCAAGAGATTTGACTATTGCTTGCAAATGCTGGCTCAATGAAAAAAAGAGAGAAAGGATAAACTGCTTTTAAATGTTTTAAGTAAAACAAATAAGCTGGAGAGAAACTGCAGAGCACATGCACGCTATAGGTTAGATGGGTTACAGGAAAGCAGGGAGACTTTTGAGAATCTCATCCCCATTCTTTTTACTCCAAATGCTAGTTTCAATTTTTCTGCTCCATCGCATGAACTTTGTTTTCTAGCCATCTCCTGTTTTTCACATTGACACCCCCACTCCCCCACCCACCCCACAGGTGCCTCATAAAATTTAAGCATATTACAACTGGAAGGGCCATGGATTTCGCTGGGAACACGTTTGATAGGTGAAGATGTCTGGTTTGACAGCTGTGATCACCTGTGAGCCCAAGCCTTTTCTGTGATGGTTTCCTGCTCTATGGAATGTGTTCCTGGAAGAATGTGAGAGGGTCCCAATCCTTGGAGATCTGTAGGAAGCCTGCCAGTTTGCCAGGCCTTTTGAGGAGGCTGAAATGGCAGGTATCTTTTAAGGGGGGGTAGGGAGGGAAAGATTTGGGGTTTGTAATTTTATTCTGGTTTAATTAGAAATATTTGAACTATTATTATAAGCTGTGTTATGTACTCTGCCACCACTGATAGTCAAGCCACCTCCCAACTCATTTAAGATCTCCCAGTTGCTTCATATATTATGAATCGGGGTTCTCTTCGAAAAAAGTAGAAGACTGCAGGGAGTGACCCTCTCTACCTTCCACTGAGTAGCACTTCAGTTCAAAACTGGAGTTTGGGCAAGGCTAGTATGGATTCTTTGGTCTGTATTCCTATGCATCTGATCCAGTAGTTGTGATGCTTTTCTTCAGTTCAAGAAACCTTCCCTTGACATAAAAAATCTTCTGCCAGAGGACCCAGAAGAGTATATGCAAGAGTCTTTTGGAGTAAATCTATGATCCATTGTAATGCACCCAGTCATTTACAAAGAATGGAGGCCTTCCCTCACATTTTCTTCTTCTTGAGATCCTTAACATAAGACTATTTGTGCTTTGTTGTGAGTAGCCTATACAGGGAGTCCCTGAAGAAAAGTCAAACACTCAATGTGCGAAGGTATGGCAAGGTGAAGCATGGGGATTTAATTCCTTGAGAATATCTGGGCACATTGTTGCACAGCTGTTGCAGAAGCAGCATTATACAAAGAATCTGTCTGTCTAATACATGCCTATTTTTCTCCAGATGTTCTGATGTACTTTATGGAATTTATTGTCATAGGTTGTCACTGTAGTAATAGTCCAATCTCATGCAGCTCTGCTGCAATCCAAGCCCATTGACTTCAGTGAGCTTCGATTAGAGTACCTCTGCATGGAACTGCATTGTAAATACATTTAATAATGGCAGCCAATACCTGGAATTTAGTCTCCCTTTCCCCGGGAAATCTCTGTCATTCAGGTCTGAAGATATGTTGATATTTTATCAACATAACTGCAGTTGAATCATTTGAGACTCTTTGGGGATTATTCTCTATAATCAGAATGCTGAATTAGATTAATTCTTGTGGTTGGCTCAGCATATCCATTCCAATGTTTTGAAGAGATATCTATAGTCACGCAGCCACAAACATCCACATGCAGTTCATAGCAGAATTTCCGTAGAGGAGCCGGCTCCACATTGTCTTTAAAGACAGGGCTTTGTGCATTAGAAACACCAGCTGAGAAGCTGAGAAAATGTTCAGCCAAGATCTATGTATTCATGGAAAAGCAACCTAAACCTCTAGAATTTTTTTTCCTTCTGAGAAAAATCACATGGCTTGCCTAATTTATTTCTGATTTTCCTTCCATCATAAATAACCTTTGTTACAAATGCAAAAGCCAACTGCATATTTATCATGTTGGGTCAAAATAAAACCCATACCAATGTTCTTATATTATATTCTTCCAAAATTCTTTTACATGCTTTATAAACACTATCAATCATGTGGCGCACATGTTGGTGGCACTAGCTGAAGCACGCAATACACTTGGAACGCTTGCAGCCTTAATAGCTTTGATTGCAAAGTCAACATCTCCACATTAACTCTACCAAAACAAATGGCTAATTGGCCTTTTGCAAAAAACTACATAAAAGAGAGGGGGGTTGGGGGGGAGACCCCATGTGGTGACTGAATCTGGTATCTGTGAAAGAAAGCATGGAGCTGCAGTGCATGTACAGTATCAGGAAAGACTGTATGGTAAGGATCAAAGCCTGTGTTTCCTTGTGCTAGTTCATATATAGGAAATTGTCAAAATATTGAAGCGAACCTATGAATCCATGTCAAATTGTGTAAAAGAAAGCATATCTTTTGTGCAAGGTAATCTTGGGAATCCTGCTGAGTCTGTTCCCAGATGATCCACAAGGTGTCCTGAGAAGCCCTCTCACAGCGTCTACCCCTTTCCTGCTTTTCTCTTCAGGTAGGTAGGCTGTGGATTTCTTACACAGAACGGAAGGGTTGGAATCTGACCTCTTCTGAAGGCAAGCCAGAGCTACTAATCAAGTGGCAGAGAGCTGTCATCACTTGACTGATCTAAGTTTTACCATCCCAGATGTTCCATGTCATCCCTGCTCTGTTTGTTAATCTTGTGGGCATAGAACCTCCTAGGAAATCATGAACATCTGCACTGGGGGTTTTTTCTTGAGAAATTCAAGCACATGAAAGAAAGAAAAGCAAAACTTGCTGGACCAGACTATCTGCCCTTCATAAACTGGTTCACCATGGGATGATGAGTCAGTCTTTTGGCTCCTCTCTGTGGTCAGACGCCTCTTTCAAGTGTTACGTGCAACAAATGAGTGTCAAGTTTGCAGCCAAATGGTAGAGACCTGCTACTTGTGGCTGCCGATAAGAAATGGGGAACATTCTAAGAGAAGTCGTGGGTTTGTTTCAATTCAGTTAGCAGACTGACATGGTGGCTACTGCACATTTTGTAAGTGCTCTTATTGGTGTACTGTTTCTTTAAACAGTGTTTTAGTGTTTACTTCCTGTTTCAAAAAAATGAAACATATATTTCAGTTAGTTTCTGAAATGCCTTAACACATCTTAAAACTCAGCTGAGGGCTGATCCACATTCCATAAATTCCACATGATGGACATAGTCACATGGAGGCCCAGTTCAGACTAGGGCTATTGTATTCATGGAGAAGGAGATTAAACAGTCCTGTACCATTTTCCCAACCTGAAATAGTCCTACGAACTGCTAATTGCTCCACTGGGAAAACTTATGTGTAGTTCTCAGTACATTTAAGTCTCCCCAAAAGGGCGATTAGTGGTTCCCAGAGCAATTTCAGATCAGGAAGATGGGTTGTGGGGATGTCCCTTTCCCCTGCATTCTGTAGTCTCAAGATGAATCAGGCTCCCATGCACCTGGGAATTGAGTTCTCAGCATGGAGCTCCAGCCACACATTTGATCCAAAGTCCTTGCAGTGGCCATGTGTCCATTATATGAACTTTATAATGTGTGAATTGGTCCCCAGGGCCTTAGAAAGCCGCACACATCAGAACTGTACCTTACAGAGTGACACATCTGCTGCTACTTAAGGGCTTTGGGGCATAACATCTAAGTACAGCTGTGCCTTGTAGTCCACTGCTATAGTCATTTCTTCAGAAGGGGACTAATTCTTTTCCCCAAACTTTCAAGATAGGAGTCTGCTTTCAGCTCCCTGAGGAAGGATCATTCTTTCAATTATTAGCATCCTGGGTATAAGACCCAGTCTGCTGGATCGGGTTATTGGGGTTTAAGCCATGGAAATGTTGGGAAAGATCACTGAAGTAGGGTCTTTCTGGATGTGACTCTTGGAGATCTGTGCATCAAGGTTGTGGTGAAAATTGCAGATTGTTTTGGTTGGAACCCGCAGTAAGTCTCAAAATATGGCCAATAGGGTTGGAGATTCGGACAGTCCAAATCCGAATTTTTACCGAATCTGCACGGATTCGGACGGATTCGGACGAGCAGGGGCCGAATCTGAGCTGTCCGAATCCTAACAGATCCGAATCCATGGGATTCGGATTACCAGCCGAATTGCGTTTTTATTTTTTGGTGTTTTTTTCACATTTCGGCCTGCAGGGGAGACATTTTTAAACATATCAGCACCAAATTTTCAGGGTATCATCAGGAGACTGTCCTGATGATACCCTCCAAGTTTGGTGCATTTTGGTTTAGGGGGGCCAAAGTTATGGACCCCCAAAAGTGGTGTCCCTATCCCCCATTCTTTCCAATGGGAACTAAGGAGATGAGGGCTACCCTTTTGAGGGTCCATAACTTTGACCCCCCTGAACCAAACTGCACCAAACTTGGAGGGTATCATCAGGACAGTCTCCTGATGATACACTGAAATATTGGTACCATTACATCTACAAATGCACCCCCTGCAGGCACCCCCAGAAATTTGCACAAGATTCTTTGTTCTGCAGTGACTTAGCTGCATTGCTGTCAATAGGGAATTTCTGAGGGGGCTGTGGAGTGCACATTTTTCATGGTAAACCCACAAAACTTTCAGGGTATCTTCAGGAGAGTCTCTGGATGACACCATCCAGGTTTGGGGAACTTTACTTCAGGGGGAAGTGGGAGATGGGCCCTAACCTTTTTGGGTCCCATAGAATTAAACCCCCTGAAGCAAAATTCCCCAAACCTGGATGGTGTCATCCAGAGACTCTCCTGAAGATACCCTGAAAGTTTTGTGACCACACCTTCAGAAATGTGCACCTCACAGCCCTCTACCAGAAATTCCCCATTGACAGCAATACAGCTAAGTCACTGCAGAACAAAGAATCTTGGGCAAATTTCTGGGGGTGCCTGCAGGGGACGCATTTTGAGATGTATTGGCACCAAATTATCAGGGTATCATCAGGTGACTGTCCTGATGTTGCCCACCAAGTTTGGTGCAGTTTGGTTCAGGTATGGACCCTCAAAAGGGGTGCAACTATCCCCCATTGTTTCCAATGGGAGCTGATAGGGGATGGGGGCTACACCTTTGAGAGTCCATAACTTTGGCTCCCCTGAACCAAACTGCACCAAACTTTGGGGGTATCATCAGGACAGTCTCCTGATGTTACCCTGAAAGTTTGGTGTCACTAGCTTTAAAAATGCTGGTTTGCGTGTTTCACCGCTCACTCACTCCAGCAGGCTTCATGTGCAGGAGCGGTGAAACATGAAAACCGGAATTTTTAAAGCTAGTGGCACCAAATTTCAGGGTATCATCAGGAGACTGTCCTGATGACACCCCCCAAGTTTGGTGCAGTTTGGTTCAGGGGGGCCAAAGTTATGGACCCTCAAAGGGGGCCTCTATCCCCCATTGTTTCCAATGACAGCTAAGGAGATGGTGGCTACCATTTTGAGGGTCCATAACTTTGGCCCCCCTAAACCAAACTGCACCAAGCATGGGGGTGTCATCAGGACAGTCTCCTGATGATACCCTGATATTTTGGTGCTGATATGTCTAAAAATGTGCCCCTGCAGGCACCCCCAAAAATTTGCCCAAGGTTCTTTTTTCTGCAGTGACTTCTGCATTGCTGTCAATGTGGAATTTCTGGTGGAGGGCTGTGGGGTGCACATTTATCAAGGTACAGTCACAAAATGTTCAGGGTATCTTCAGGAGAGTCTTTGGATGACACCATCCAGGTTTGAGGAACTTTGCTTATGGGGGCAGTGGGAGATGGACCCTACCCATAACATTGAACCCCTTGAAGCAACGGTCACCAAACCTGGATGGTGTCATGAAGAGACTCTCCTGAAGACACCCTGAAAGTTTTGTGGGTTTACCATGAGAAATGTGCACTCCACAGCCCTCCCACAGAAATTTCCTATTGGCTGCAATGGAGCCAGCCAGCCACTACAGAGCATAGAATCTGGGGAAATTTCTTTGGGTGACTGTGAGGGGTGCAGTTTTAGAGCTACTGTCACCAAAATTTTGGGGTATCATAAATGTACTGTCCCTATGATACTCCCCAAGTTTGGTGAAGTTTGGTTCAGGGGTCCAACATTATGGACCTTCAAAAGTGTAGCCCCCATCTCCTGTTAGCTTCCATTGGAAACAATGGGGGATGGGGCACCCCTTTTGAGGGTCAATAACTTTGCCCCCCCTGAACCAAACTGCACCAAACTTGGGGAGAATCATCAGGACAGTCTCCAGATGATATCCCGAAATTTTGGTGTCGCTAGCTTTAAAATTGCGTCCCCTGCAGGCCAAAACGTGTAAAAACACCCAAAATTCAAAAAAATAATAAAACGGACCCGAATTTTTCGGATTTACCCGAATTTTCGGGTATATCCGAATTGGCTACGATTCGGATTCGGGCATACAAATAATTTTATGCCCCAAAATACCCAAATCCGAATTTTACCGAATTTTTTTAGTATTGACCAACCCTAATGGCCAATATGTAGAGTTTGTTGAAAGAGAAGGGAATACATTGCACGCCTCTAACTTTTTCAGACTACCCTTGCCTCATGGCAGGGCTTGACTCCCGGCTAATAAAAGAACCTCCTTCCACATAGGACAGTTTTTGTTAGCCTTTCTCCTTCCTGCCTGCATATTGAACTGCCAGGGAAAAGGGAAGGCAGGAAAATTGAGCTGTTCATGAAGAAACATTAGTTTGGATCTAGGGGGGAAAGATAAAACTCAAGATCAGCAAATCCTCAAAAGTTATGAAGCTTTAGCAACATGTTTAATGCTAGTCGGGGCAAGTTTCCACAGTCTTGGTGCTGCTACTGAAAAGACCTTGCCTTATTTAACGAAACCCCTATAGGACAGAATCCCTGAAGAGGCCTTTTATGGATGACCTGCACTTTAGGCAGGTGTATATGGAAAATGAGTTCTTGGATCATATTTGCTAATCAACTGGCAGAGCACAGTTCTATACACCATCTTCCTCTGAATAATCTGAGATAAATATCCAGCATGGGATATTGTATTCTCTGCAGAATTCAAAGGATTATTTACTGTGGCCTCTATGCAGACTTTTAGTGAATCTGCTATGCCCCCTACCCCAGTCTTCTAGAATGTATTTATTGGCTTTATACAGAACTTTGAAATGTACACATGGGGCAATAATTCATTGTACAAGTGTGCAACACCAAAATAGACGGAAGCAGAAGCCCTGCATGTATTGGGTGGAATGGTCATCAAGAGGAATACAATCAAAGTAAATCTTAGATCTGTAAACAGCATATAATTAGCCAGTGTTTTTCTATTGGCTTCCTTTAATATGCAATAGGGGGAAATGCAATAAAATGTCAAGGACTCAATTAAACAGATGGTTCTATGCTTCTTATTTTTCTCTGCTGTATTGTTTGCGTCAGTTAAAGTAACAAATGCTTAGACAGGGATTGACTCACTGATTCCTGTAAAAGCAGTTTTCCTAAGAGTTGAGCATGGAGGGAGAACTAAAGGAAGAGAGTACGTATCATGAGCTTTTATTAGGAACATTATTATGTCTCATTAATTAATCTGAGCACTTCTATAGTGACGTCGGGTTCATTTCAGAGGAAAAAATTACCCAGGATTGCCAAGTTAAATAGACAATTACAGGAAGACCAGATTATGCCTACATTGCATTTCCCCCAAGGCACTGGGCCAAGTTCATGTCAAAGTCATAATAGCTAAAATATTCCCTCTTCCCCTCCATTAAAAACAGCTCCTGTGGACATACGTCACAAGGCATTTGTAATGTACGCAGAGGATGTATTGATCTTCCTTGAGCTTCCTTTCTCACAAACTCATAACAGCAAAGAAGGGAGATGTAAGCTTGTGACTCCTTACTATGCACAGGCAATGTAACAGCTGGGTTTTTGTCTATTAATGTATCATGAATAAAACAGAAAGATAGATGAAGATTCTTTTCATTTCTTTTCCAAGTGATACTTTCCCAAAACAGGCATTACAAGAAAACCTAGTCATTGCCAGAGGACAGGCTATGTGGTTCAGCTTTACTTTCTCTGCTTCTTAATTCATTGTGTCAAATCTGCTTAGTGTGTTTTCTTGTGAATCATGCAATAAAATAGCATTATCATTACTGACTAGTGCTAGGATACTCACTAATGAGTTCCTCTTCCTTCCCTTTTAATCACTTGATCCCTTCCCTTTTAATCACTTGACTGTTCCATTCAATTATTTGCTTTGCATACAAGATAGCCAGATCCATTCTGGATCCATCAATCCATTTATGTGTGTGAGAAAGAAGAACCATAACATTTTGATCCTGATCAGTTAAATACAAAATAAGGGAGTTTCCTTAAAGACAGTGGCAGTTCAACAAGGCATGCTGCTTAAGGCTGTCTGCTCCCCACCTCCCACTGCTTCCTTCTACTCCTTCTTATCTCATGCAGTGTATCTATGTGAAACAACTAATGCTCTTTCTAGGTGTTTGTAATCCAGGCATTTTTAAATAGAGCATGGCAATCCACAGGTGACCCAAAGGGCTTCCCAGCTGAAGTTGGCTGGCACAAATCTGGGGGAGGGGGGGAGGCAATGCCACGTGACATAGCAATGTCATTTCCACCTGTACCCAGAAATAATGTCATGACACCATGGAAAATCCCCAATCTCTACAGTAAAAGCCATAGAGACCTGGGAAATTCCTAGAATGTTGTGAAGTTGCACAACATCATCCCCTGCCCGGGCTGCCCCATTTTTATTCCTTCTGAAATGAAGGTGCTCAGGGTCAGAAGTGTCCCATCCCCCCAGGCAAATGACAACACAAGGCAAGATAGAAACTAGGAGAGCAATCGGGGATAGCAGTGGAAGAAAGGTCTACTGCTCCTTAAAATTTGCCACATGAAGCAGCACCATACCTTACCTCTTTATAGAGCTTGGCTCGCTTACGGACATTTAAGACCATCAACCGATACATTTGCCTAAATCTGAGTTTTGATCTTGAATTTGGCAAAACTAGATTATTATGCTTCACTCACTGTCTTGCATGCTCTCCAGAGTTCCCACAACCCATATCTTCTCTTTTCTGTAACCTCTAAAATCTAAAATGCTGTTTTAAATATCCATGTTTATGTGTGCAGTCTGCTTATAATAAAGGGATCATTTCTTCCTTTCCGTGGCATCACCAACACACATGGCACTTTGCAACGTAAACAAACAGGACTGACTAAAATGTGCCAATGAGAAAAGGGCAAAAAAAGGGTAGATAGAGGGCCAGGCTAAAATAAAATAAGGGATGCAGTTACATGTACTTTGGGTATGTTTAAATTGGAGGGTCATTGTGAGAATCAAGATGGGTTTTTACAGAGGGTTGTGAATAAAGAGAGGAAGGTATGTGTTCTGCAATGGATGAAATCATGCTCAGGGCCTGTTCTGTTGCCCAGGTAAAACAGTCTTCGGTGCCCTGTACTCAGCCAGAACAGAGTGGGAGACTCACAAGCAAGGTGTAACAATAAAAAAAAAAAGGTTTATTGCTAGAAGAATTGAGACCGTAACTCCTCCCAGGATCTGACTTAAATAAAGTACTTGCTTGACTGGAACAACTTGAAGCTTGAGACTTTTATCTTTTCCTGACTCCTTCCAGGAAAGTCCACTTTGTCTGGGCTTCCTCTTGGTTCCTTCAGTGTCCTTAATCTGGATTCTAATTCCTGTTAACATCTTAACTTTTATGCTCCTTATACACTTAGACTATACACCATAGACCTAAGAGATATTGCAGCCTTCCAATTCCACTGGCACCTTAGACTAAATTAACTAAACAGGGGTACTACTGGGTAATGAAAGGAAAACTGCCTATAGGGGAATTTCTTAAAGGGACAGGGTCTAACTACAGTTCCCTCCCTTAGAACACTATACAAAAGGGACTAAACCCATTGTAACTAAAGGGACAACTGAGACTTAATAAGAAAACAGTAAGAGCTTCTCTGAGGGCATGACAGGGCCACTAAATTAAGGTCTCAGGGTAGAGGGTGAAGCAATTTCATGAGGAGGAGGGCAAGAGTCACAGTAGAATTCAAGGGTGCCACAACTGGACATGATCAAATTTAACTTGCCAGCTGTAGTTACCTGTTTCATGCTTTGTAATACTTTGAAATAGTTTTTGCTGATATAACTCTATTGGCTTGGTCCCCAGTAGAGTTAGTGAGGGAAAGATAAGTTTCAGTGTTTATACATATGCTTTCCTATTTTGATTACCCACCCCTTCTCTTTGAATACACCCTGTTTGTGTTTTAAGTTCTATTTGCAAAGAGTAAAAATCTTCGAGAACATCTGTGGGTTCTGACTCCTAGTAATTCCTCCCTGGTTAAATGGCAGAAATTAGTGGGAGGGAGACATTTCTATTTTCTGCCCTCCCCTCTCCTCCATTAACCAATTAGTAGGTCTCATGATTTATTCCCTCTGTTGGAGCTAGCAGAAGAGCCTGAAATTACACTGAGGAATAATCAAATCTGTTCTAAACCATGGGCGAGAGGGTTACCACCCTCCTCAGTTCCCTAAATGGCACCTGTGATCATGCCATCTTTTAATCAATGTTGTCTAAAATTTAAATCATAATCAAATGTTGGAAATGTAGATATGAATCATATAAAATATTTTGCTAAGCAGAGTGTGATTACCTATACATTGTGCTAAATCTGTGAAAAGAAGTATTATTACAAGAAGTATTATTACAAGTAGGAACTCGCAAGGACCTGTGTAAGACATCTCAGTTCTTTTCCCCCTTTCCTGAAAGTTCTCATAGGAGTTTTCCCCACGGCCAATATAGCCTGGGATAAGGAAGTGAACCATCCTGGTTTGACCATGAATTCCCCATGGGTTCCAGGACTAAATTGGGCCCGCCCTGCAAGATTTGCCTTATCCCGCAGCTTTCAAAAAACAATGAAATTGGTGGTTCTTTTGAAAAAGCCCACGCCAATCCCGCCCCCATGCAAACACTGCGGGAGATGGGTCAGTTTATTTTTCTGGCTTCACTGTCTGCTCTTCTTGCCCCTTAGATGCAGCCAATCAGAACATCGGAAAAATGGAATCTACATAAACTACATAAACATATGCAAACTACGTAAATTACGTAAATGCAAATGTTCATATGGAAAATGAAAATAAACTGGGGGGTCATGCATAATTCACTGGAGTTCTTCCTCTCGGCCTGAATGTGCTGACGGGCAGCTATGCGAAGGGAGAAACCAGGATAAAAACACCCTGTGATATGTAATCCCGGGTGTATTCTAGGATATTTTGCCTGTGGGGAAAAAGCCTTTGTCTCTCCTCTTTTCCTGCTTCCTCTCTCCTTCCAGAGTTACTAGCCTCTAGGTCAGGGGTAGGGAACCTGCGGCTCTCCAGATGTTCAGGAACCTGCGGCTCTCCAGATGTTCCAGATGTTCAGGAACATGCTGACAGAGGCTGATGGGAATTGTAGTTCCTGAACATCTGGAGAGCCGCGGGTTCCCTACCCGTGAGGACTGGCAATCTCTTGGAATCACAGCAGATCTCACAACTGCACATCAGTTTCTCTTAGGGATATCAGCTGCAGATTGAATATTCCTGGGAATTTGTGGGAGGAGTCTTCTTCAAAACTCTGTCTCACCAGGCCCCATCCCTCCCCCAGTCTCCAGGAATGTCCCAACCTGGAGCTGGCAACTCTAGTCATATTTGACCACAATGAGTCCTCTCACAAAGACCAAAATAAGCCTGGAAAGGACCCTGCCTCCCCCCTTTGCCATTTACTCATAGAAACTCAGCCTGCAGTAGTGGTTGCCTATTTATTTATTTATTTATTTATTTATTTATTTATTTATTTATTTATTTATTTATTTATTTATTTATACTTTCAGCTTTTATACCGCCCTGTCCCCGAGGGGACAGTAACAGTCACTGATGGAATCTGTTACTAAAAGCTACAGGTGCTCAATTTTAGATTTTTTAAAAACACCAGTGGGTTGGGTTTTTTTTTAAGATTTCACATTTTTTTAAACCGCCCGGAGCCCTTCGGGGATCAGGCAGTATATAAATTTAAGTAATAAATAAATAAATAAAAATAAATAAAGATTTTTTAAAGGTTTTTTTTAAGATTTCACATTTTTCTGCATTGCTGTTTACAATTCCAACTCTGCATTGCTGTTTACAATTCCAACTCCAAATTCCAACTTACAATTCCAACTCTGCATTGCTGTTTACAATTCCAACTCCAAAAACTCTGTTTACAATTCCAGTCTTTATGCCATTAAAGGTTATAGGAACTGGATTGAATTACAACTCCAGTCACAGGATTTAAATATTCTCAATAGGGATGTGGGTTCAGCAAAGCCAACCCCCCCTCCCCCCGCGTTAAGAAAAAAAAACCTTATCAGTATTTGGGAGGATTTTTGCTCCCTTCCCAAAATGGAGAAATTTAAAGGGAGTTGAAAAATTGAACCTGAATAGTGCCAATTGTTTTTGGGGCCACTTTGGTCCCATTTAATTTTTTAAAAAATCTATAGGGGAATTCCCTCTTCACCCTTCCTCACTCTCTCACATTCCCCCTCACTTACTTGGTGGCTGGCCAGATCAGAGGTCCACTGCCACCCCTGGACTCTACATGGGATTTGGAAGTGGCAGGCCATGCAGAGCTGCAGGTCAGGCTCGGACCTCTTGGGTCTGGTGTGCAGATCTGCACCGCTGACCACCACTGTCTCTGAGATCAATGTGGGTCTTGGGTGTGTCATCACCTCTATGCCACTGGCTTTCTCTGGCCTCCACCTGGGACTCAAGAGGCAGCTATCCACTACTGCCACTACAGCCACCACAAGGGGCTCTGTGGTGGCCACCACAGCTATTTGAAAAAAATATAAGTGAAGGGAGGGAAAGGGGGAAGTGAGGGTGGCAAAATTCAGATGTGGGTCTAGTGAATCTGATTTTTTTCAGGAATTCCCAGTATGGGAGTTTGAGAATATCCATAAATCCAAATTTTACCAAATTATAATTGTTATTCTTTTTTGCATACCCTAATCCCAGGGTATGCAAACTTTGCTATTAGTACATAGATTATATACAGCAGGAATGGAAGCTATTCTTATGGATCATTGCCATTTGCCATCTATTCAATCTGAGATTCCTTAATGCTGTTTATAATACACTGGTCAATAAGCTGCTCAGAGTGTTTATAAACTGGGCAGCTTCCAAACATCATAAGTCAACAGTCTAATCTTCTGAAGCAGGTTTCCTTTAAATATCCTTTGCATTCTTTATGGTCCCTTTGCTGATATGCTATGTAGAAGGTGTTTACAGGCAGAGGTGATGCAGAACCTTTACATGCTATGGCTGTGTTGTAACAGTTGTAAAAGTCATCAAGTAATCTTGTGCTTCCTTGCAGCAGAAGATGTCAGGTGATATGATGAAGATGCTGTCTGGTATGTACTCTCCACAAGACTATGATGAACATCTGCCACCAATATTCCTATTTCAGCTGCTTCTGCACCTGGTTGTTCTCTCAACAAGTTCCTGTTGTATTTTTCTTCCATATGCTCAAACATCCAGCAGCTGGCTTATAATGTTGTGCTGCTTATCACGACCAAGCAATTTGCCCAGGGAAAGCACTTAAGTTAGATTGAGATATCAAATTGTACTTTGTCTTCCATGAGACAGTTCTTGTGGGTTTTTATGACTTATTTGTCATGTCAGCTCCCTACACAACTTCTCATTTTTCCTTCTTGATGAAAATGTGACAGAGTAGGTGAAAAAGACACAAGTTCTTCAGAAGGCTCAGAAGCATAAGTCATTATCACAAATCATTCACCGATGATCAAATGAAGGTCATTAAATTTTGTTTACTAGGAGTGTTATGAGGGAGAGACAAAGAGAAAACACCCTGGGGGCCTTGCCTTGTAGAGCAATGGAACTGGGCAGATAATGTGATTTGTTTTCATATAATGTTTGGCTGGATCTGGGTGGTATAATGAGGGCCCTTAAGGAATCTTTGTCTTGAGACACTTGCTGGCTTTCAGCAACCCTGCTATTGACTACATTCTGTCATTGGAAACCACACTAAGTCATCAAAGGCAGAAAGCAATCATTCCTATAACAGTAACAGCTCAGCTAAACCAAAATATTTGGATGTAAGCTTCTCATAATGGCCAAGTAGTAAAGCCTCCACTGAAGTGCCCAACTGAGCAAATTGCTGACTATGTGAAGCAGTTCTGAGTAACTGTAGCCATATTAATGGTACCACATGCAAAAACATGTGGTGGTGATGACATGATAAAAATGTCATTTCATGTGAAAATTGCTGCACACAAATGGCTTCTCAAATGACTCAGCTGCCATGTGAGGTTTTGTGTGTGTGAGAGAGTGTGTGATCTTGATAGAAACTTCACTACTTAAGTAGGATAGTCCTTTTTGTTTGTTTGTATTGTTTTCCAATTCTACGATTCCAGTCCTATTGGACTGTTTATTGGATCTCTTATGCTGTCAGACTGAATTGCTTTCTATATTTTGTAACCTACTTTGCATCTCAGTCAGAAACATGAGGTATAAATGAGTCAAACAAGCAAACATGACTGAAATGCCCTCATATGCTATCAATTTAACATGATAGGCTAAATCAGAACAGTGGGAAGTGCTTAAAAAAGAATCCCTTCCAAAAGAAAAGCCATTTGTTTCTTTCCTTTAATACTGGTCATGAACACTGAATTGTGAATTTTATATGGACAATCTTTTGTAGGGTTGATTGCTGGACACGTGTAAGAGAACAGTAGAGCACCAATGCTGTGAATCCCAATGTCCAACCACTTACAAAATGGTAATCTTAGAATAAGTGATCTCCCAAAGGCACCTGGTGGGCCACTGCAAGTAGCAGAGTGGTGGACTAGATGGACTCTGGTCTGATCCAGCAGGCTTGTTCTTATGTTCTTATCTTGTCAATCCCTGCATTTAGCATTGAATTGATTTTTTTTCATGCAGGGGCGTAATGCCCATTGGGAAAGGTAGGCAGCTGCCCAGGGCACCATTTTGTGGGGGGCATCAAAATGCAGGGTTCGTTTTGGGGTATTTTTTAGTGGTTTTCCATTTTTGGCCTGCGGGGGGTGGAGTTTTTAGGCTAACAGCACCAAAATTTCAGCGTATCATCAGGAGACTCTCCTTATGCTACCCCCAAGTTTTGTGAGGTTTGATTCAGGGGTTCCAAATTTATGGACCCTCAAAAGGGTAGCCCCCATCTCCTTAGCCCCCATCTCCTTAGCAAAGGGGCACCCCCTTTGAGGGTCCATAACTTTGTACCCCCTAAACCAAACTGCACTAAACTTGGGGGGTCCCATCAGGACAGTTTCCAGATGAAACCCTGAAATTGTGGTGCCAATACATCCAAAAATTCGCCCCCTGCAGGAACATCCCAAAAATTTGCCCAAGAATCTTTGTTCTGCATTGAGTTTTCTGCATTGCTGTCAATGGAGGTTGCAGGCGGCGGGGGGGACATTTCTGAAGGCACAGTCTCAAAACTTTCAGAATCTCATCAGGAGACTGCCCTGATGATACACCCCCCCCCAGGTTTTGTGCAGTTTGGTTCAGGGGGGCCAAAGTTATGGACCCTCAAAACTGTAGCCCCCATCTCCTATTAGCTCCCATTGGAAACAATGGGGGATGGGGCATAACTTTGGACTCCTTGAACCTAAGCTCACCGACCCTGGGGGTAGCATAAGGACAGTCTCCTGATGATACGCTGAAATTTTGATGCTGATATGTCTAAAAATGCATCCCCTGCAGGCACCAATGTCCTCGTGCAAAAAAAAATTTGGTCGTGGTAGAGTGGCCACCCATGGGAGGGCCATCCAACTCACGTTTTGCCCAGGGCTACAGTTTGCCTCATTACGCCCCTGTTTTCATGAGAATGTGTAGCTGTGGCAAAATTATTCCCTTTTCAATTTTTTATGGGTTGCTTCAAAAGGTGACCAAAGTGTTCACTTGTTCAGAGTGAGGGCAATCAGAGATCTCAGTGGCTGGCATTATCCATGCAACAGCTGAGGAAGAATTGCCTCCAGCAACATCATGTTGCCAAATGTGATTAGTTACATGACCTTATAACATTACCATAATCACTAGGATCCCTGATTAGCTAGGACTACTCATAAAAGAAGAAAGAAGGCCTAATATTAAATGTTCGGCATAGCTGATCATTGAGTAATATATGATCCCTGAGGGCACAAAAAGGGTGCTGCTTAAGGAGAGGTACTTGTTCTAGATTTCCTTTTCTTTTGGCCTGTATTCTGCCCTCTGAAAATGGCCTGCCTGTCAAAGTTATTTCTTGGCATGTGGCATCTGTGCTAGTTGATTCCTAGAGAAACCTACAAAAACAAGGTCCTTGTATCTGGATCTGTCATAGCACTGCCTAAGATTTATTATGTTAATAATATCCTAGGTTTCCCATAAAAGTAACAGAAGAAGTACTCATTTTTATAGTTTTGGCTAAAGTCTCTTGCATAGGTCTTGATTTAGGCAAGTAATAAAACTCTTTATAAAAATGTATGGGGGGGGGGAGGAACTTGTGCATGTGATCAGTTGCCGTTTTCCAAGTGTAATGACTTGTCCTTTTTCATTTTGTTTCTCTTCAGACTCTTTATACTCTGCTAATCAGATTTCCATTTATTTAATCTTAAAAGACAGACATATATTTTAAACATCCTGTGTATGTGGAGTTTGAAATGGTAATCTTATTTATATACAATTTCACAATAAGGTCCAATTAGCTTTTAAAACTGATTTTAAAATGAGTCATGTCAGGCTCCTTTCATACCTCTGACTACACACACTCCTGTATAACTCTGAAACTAGGAATTATGGGCAGTCTTGCATCTGTAGTATACCCTCCAATAAGCCTTTTCTTCCTGGGGCTGCTATAATAGCATGATGGTCTTGCATATTTATAGAATTCTATTCTGTGGCTTTTCACGAGGCACAATCCTATCCCTCAAGCTTTTTATTCTGTATATAAAGCCCCTCTGGAGTCAGCATAGCCCTGCACCAGCAAGGGTGCCCACTTTGCTGGCTCTGGATGGGGCTACAAATCGATTTAATGTCTCCACAGGCCATTAAATCATGTGAAATTCACTGGAAAACATGTTTTCAAGAAGATTTTATCTCTGTAGTACAACTGGCTACAAATTTGATTGCAAATCATGAGCAGGATGCTAGAGTACAGAGGGAGGGAGGGAGAGATATGGCCTTTTAAAATAATGCTCCAATGCATTATAGTTGCACTGCAAATGAGGTAAAGAACATATTGTGTCCAAAACAGTTGGCACTATGGAATCTAGTGAAGCCAACAAACTCTGAGCAGGCACTGCCAACGGCAGCTACCCAGCCAACTGCTATTCCAAATGCTGCAAAGGAACACATGCAGAACTGCTCAGCTTCAAAACTGTGAACAAATAGGCAATGCAATCATATGGTTCAGTGAGAAGGAAACAGACATGGTGAACAAGGTAAATTCAGTTTTGAAGTCTTAATTGTTCCAATCAAATAATCCTGAGTAAAAGCACAAAGTAGCTTCCAAAAACACTGTTGTATGGGGGCAGAATTAAATTCAAGTTAACAATAGACTGGATTTTATCCAATCTGCCTAATGTTTACAGGATAAAGCTTACTAATACTGTTTGGTGGTAACTGATGTGCTTGTTCTGCTAGGACTCTCCCATATCATGTGATCAAGGAAGACCTCTGGTTGTGAAAGGAGGGACACCTAGTGGTCACTATAGAGAACATAATATTTATTATCTCTCTGTAATTGTTGACAGTAATTCACAAAATGAGTCGCAGAAGCTCAAATTTGTCTTACAGCTTAATAGAAAGGGAAGTGAATAAGAGGCCTTCAAAACCCATTGGACTTTTTTGTCTTTTAAAATTTAAGACATTCAGACATTAATAGAGCTTTACATGTGATAAATAAAACTGTACCTACCCTTGATAAATAAAATAAAGTTTAGTAAAGAGAAGATGACTTGGAAATCCGTTTTCGGACCAGTGCTCTTTAACCTATTCATAAATGACCTGGAAGTAGGGTTGGGTAGCATGGTGGCCAAGTTTGCAGATGATACCAAATTATGTAGGGTGGTGAGAACCACAAAGGATTGCGAAGAGCTCCAAGCGGACCTTGATAAATTAGGTGAGTGGGCTCAGAAATGGCAAATGCAGTTCAATGTAGCAAAATGTAAAGTGATGCACATAGGGGCAAAAAATCCAAACTTCACATACACGCTACAGGGGTCAGTGCTATCAATCACAGACCAGGAAAGGGATTTAGGCATCTTAGTTGATAGTTCCATGGGAATGTCAACTCAATGCATGGCAGCTGTGAAAAAGGCAAACTCTATGCTGGGGATAATTAGGAATTGATAATAAAACTGCAAAGATTGTCATGCCCTTATATAAAGCCATGGTGCGGCCGCAATTGGAGTACTGTGTTCAGTTCTGGTTGCTACATCTCAAAAAGGATATCGAAGAGACAGAAAAAGTGCAGAGAAGGGCAACGAGGATGATTGAAGGATTATGAGGAGAGGCTGCAGTGTATTGTCGAAGGCTTTCACGTCCGGAATCACTTGGGTGCTGTGTGGTTTCCGGCACACAGTGTATGGCCAGTTTGTTCCTAGCAGCATTCTCAGATTCCAGGCTGAAACGTCAGGAGAGAATGCTGCTAGAACGCGGCCATACAGCCCAGAAACCACACAGCACCCAAGAGGCTGCAGCGTTTGGGACTCTTTAGTTTGGAGAGGAGACGTCTGAGGGGGGATATGATTAGAAGACCCTATAAAAATTTATGCATGGGGTAGAAAATGTCAACAGAGAGAAATTTTTCTCTCTTTCTCACAATACTAGAACCAGGGGGCATTCATTGAAAATGCTTGGGGGAAGAATTAGGACTAATAAAAGGAAACACTTATTCACGCAACATGTGATTGGTGTTTGGAATATGCTGCCACAGGAGGTGGTGATGGCCACTAACCTGGATATTCTTAAAAAGGGCTTGGACAGATTAATGGAGGAGAAGTCGATCTATGGCTACCAATCTTGATCCTCCTTGATCTCAGATTGCAAATGCCTTAGCAGATCAGGTGCTCAGGAGCAGCAGCAGCAGAAGGCTATTGCTTTCACATCCTGCATGTGAGCTCCCAAAGGCACCTGGTGGGCCACTGCGAGTAGCAGAGTCCTGGACTAGATGGACTCTGGTCTGATCCAGCAGGCTAGTTCTTATGTTCTTAAAGGATGGCAGCCACTGAATATAATGCTTTGGGGCTCTTACATTTCTTCTTATTGCATTTTATCTGGGATACAATTGATGTGAAGAAACAGTATGTTCTAATGCCTAAAAATTGAGGGGTTTGAAGCTTCTGTTGTAGTTACATGAGGTTTACTCCTGAAAGAATTTCCCACAGTAAGATTAAATCTGCATTATTACAGGGTAACTGGTAGGCATTAGTATCTGCCTGTTCCCTAAAGGATATTTTAAGCAGACAAAAAATTAGGAAGATGAAATGAATTACCAAGTGTCACACCACTATCTTTAAAACAGCATTTGAAATAGAATCCACCCAGAGGACCAGAGGAGTTATATTTAAAGCACAGTCTCTTTCAAACCATATTCATGTGTCAGGAATTATAATGAGCTACTAATGAGCAGCCCTGTAAGTAGTAAAGCTGATGTTAGAATCAAATATGCTTGACTTTACTAAACAGGAGTTTCTTCCAGGAGTTTGGATGGAGGAATACTTTGGGACATGGCAACATAAAGGGGTCATGGAACATGAAATCAGTTGAGCTGAGTTGACAAGAATAGATATTATTGATACAAGCTGTGGTGTACCATTACAAAATGGCACACTCCCACACCTAGCCCCCAGCTGAACTCCCCCTGCCCCATCACCATGCCCCCTACTGAACTCCCCTTCCAACTCAACAAACCTAACCTCCGTCAAGAGTCTCCCTTTCTCTCCTGCTACCCCCTTCCCCCATTGCCAACCTTTCCCAAAGAGAAAGAGTGAGGTGATGGAACTCAATCAGGTCTTCCTCGGATTATTGATCAAGGGGGAAAGAAGAATCCTTTGAGCGCCCTTTGGACAGCAAGGGCCAGCCATTCCATTCCCATGCCAGAAGGTGGCTTCAACCACATTATTCAAGGACACATGACTGGAGGCTGCTGCGGTGGCATCTGAATGCCACATGTCTCCCCCCCCCCCCACTCAGCAGCCAGCCAAGTTCCTGTGCTGCTGAAGGAAAAATAACAGAGAGGATAAAAGAGAAAGAGAGAGAAATTGGGGCTTGGAGGGAGAAAAAGTAAAGCCCAAGTGGGCGTGAGGGAGAAACAGCAAACTTGCATCTGCTAGAACTGGAAAGGGGGGCGGGGGACAAAGTTGAGGGTACAGTTCAGTGGGAGTGTGGGGACCTCAACCAGGGGATTGGTGCATGGGAAAGAGAGGGAGGGGGCAGGACAAGTAGTCAAAATGCACGTCCATAAGGCCCAGGTGAATGGCATCTGGGTTATCCGCCCCCTCTGCCCCCCCCAGATATGTAATTGGACAGAAGAGGCAGACAGAAGCACAGAACAACAGAGAACATGTTCTACATGATAGAATTGTCAATTCCAGTTAGGAGCATAGAAGAGATGCCTAGAGAAGGTGGAATTTAGAGAGAGGAGGGAGCTCAGTGGGAGTGCAATGTCATTCTACAGCTTCTGTTTCAACTAGATTCTATGATACATCCCAGAGTCTATTCTTCAAAGCAGTCACTTGCTTTAGGGAACAAGAACTACGTAGTCTGATTTGTTGAAATTCTAGGACAACTCCAAATCTTACCTTGAAGTTGGTAACTCTAAAGCAGATTATCATAGACTTTGAACCTGACCCTTAGGGACTCACAGAGTTAAACTTGGGTGGATTCCGCATGGGCCAAAAACAGTGGTGTGAAAATAGTGTGGAAATGGTGTAAACCCTTTTACACCGTTTTAAACCATTTTCACACTGCTGTTTTTGGCCCATGAGGAATCCACCCAAGTTTGTGAGTCCTAAGGGTCAGGTTCAAAGTAAAGGATAATTCCAATAAACTCAAAATATAAATCCAATTTATTAAACTGCAACAGAAAGCATTTCTGGAAACATTCCCAAAAAGATTACCACTGGTTCACCAACTATTGTCTTATAGCAGAGTCCTCTTCACGGTCCTTTGCAGAAAGTACAAACAGCACCGTGTGTTCTTCTTGGGACCAAGTCTGGAGCAGAGTCCCCAAAAAGCCTTCTTGCCACAACAAGAACTCTTCCTGGAAAGACACCAGATGAGTCGTCCAGCTTGGTAACTGCCTTAGAAGCATTTTTTCTTTGCTCCTGACAAAGCATGGTGGGGCAGCTCTGTACTAGGATGTCTCAGTGCAGTTCTTCAAGAGTTCAGCTATGGCGAGTCCTGTTCCTTCCTCTTTCTACCCACTGCTGCTTTGAAGAAGGATTGTTCAGTTCTTTCCAGGTATTGCCATATTCAGTTCTTCCAGCTAACAAATTCAGCTCTTTCTGTTTTGTTCTTTTTCAGCTCCAAAGCTTGTAAAGCAAACTTTGCCCTTCAGAGAAGACTGCCTTCAATGCTTCTCAGTCAACAACCTCTGGTTCTTTTTGCTAGTCCAGTCCTGCTTTAGACCATCTTTTAGTGTTATAGTGGTCATTTCAACAGCTTACCCCATGAGCCTTTGCTAAATATGCAAATTACCACAGGCGTATACACATATCAGTTTAATATGTGAAACAGGAACTAACTCCTGAGGGTGAGTTCCCAAAAACAGCAATATATCTGAAACAGTCACTTTTTATATATACAGTGTCATTATTTGTCATTATTGTATTGATTTATTTGATTTTTGCTTGGAATCCGATTGTTCAACTCAAATATTGGAGACTGGCGGAAGATACACAAGTTTACACACACCTTTAGAGTTTCAATTGGTACCTGTAGTTGTGCCTTTTAAAACACAGCATATGTTACAAGCTGATGTCTATTTCTATGGTGTCAGAAGCTTTGTCTGCTGTTTTCTGCTTCTCAGGCTGATATTAAGTGCTCCAAATTAGGATGCAGTTGGGCTTTATTTTCTTATGGGTTGGCAGTTTTAAGTAAATTTGGAAATATTTTACACACTTAGTTCTCTTTTAAGGCTATCATAAACACTTTTGTTCTTCCCTGAAGCCCAGTAAAGCTCTCACTTAAGTTGCTAAAAATAAGTGGTAAGCAATTACATATTCAAGTTTCATCAAAACAAACTTGCAGCTGTATAAATAAAGAAGAATATAAGTTATTTTCTTTTATATTTAGAGGAATATTTTGAACTGCTTTTGGTGAGATTTATTTCAAGAGACATTTGTATTCTGCTTATTAATGACTTGAACATAAATATGTTGGTGGTCCATATTTCAATTTTTAAAAAACAAATCTATTTTACAAACTCACTTGCATAATTGGTACCTATAGTAACACCTTACACGAGAATTAATTTTTTTGACGGGGTAGAAAGTGAGCCCTTTGCTACCCCTTGCTTTCAGGGAAAAGGGTTTACATACCATATGAATGAGAAACTGGAAAGCCTATATCTTTGTTGTCTGTGAGTCATGATACATAGCAGATGTAACACTGATGTGGAAGAACCAGGGAAATCCTTTAATGAGAAATAGCACATTCACATCTTCCCTCTCTGGGCAGATGTGCACAATGTCCAGTAAAAGGGTTATTTGCATATCTTGGGATCTTGAGAATCACCTTGCTACCAGTTCTGGTTCGTGAGTACTGGTCTTTGCTAACCTCAACATCATTGTAATTGTTGTCAATACGTTTCCCATTTTCAGTTGTCAAAATTAAAAAGTGCATGATACAGTCTTTAAAAGTAATAATAGTAATCACTAAAATAGAAGCCCAGTAGACAAATTTATCAGACACAAACTAAAATTCAGGCAACCAAGCTCTCCAATAAACAGTCATCATAACAAAATCTAATAATCTGAGACAGAATTTTTTAAAAAAACCCAAAATCAATAAATATAAAAGCAGCAAGTTGATTCCATCAAACACACCACAATTTACTTAATCCAAAATCCTACAAAAATTGTTTTAAGGCACATACTTTATTAGCACACTGGACTCTAGATTTGCATTGCAGCAGACAGCACAACCACTGAAGAAAATTGGGCCTACCAGATGATTCATATATATTTGAAGAGTGATCCGATTACCTAGTGCTTGCCACAATGACTGAGACTAATTTCAAGATATGAAGGAATATGCTGAAACTTTAAAATTTAACAAAAATATTAGATTAATTCAGAGAAGAAAAGGAAAGATTACTTCAAAATGATTTGGATTAGTTGGAACAGTTAATTTATTTAACAGAATTTCAAGAGCATAACTTTGAAAAAAAATTCTTTAATGGTTGATGGGTCTTACATGAAATTTCTGAATAAGATATGAAATTGTTGTATCAGAGGATGATATTATTTTATTTTTAAAGACATGAATATGTGAAGCCTCGGCCATCTTGAAGAGAAGCACTTCCGTTTTCGCCCCCTTTTGTGTGTGTGTTTTGTTTTCCTATAATATAACTTAATAGTATCATTTTTATATTGAATATGAGGTTATTTTATGGTTCTTTTGTCTCTATTGTTGTGTAGTTGATTTGTGTTCTGCATAAGTAGATGTTTAATAAAAAAATTAAAAGTGGCAATATACATTATAGGAGTTTTCTCTACAATAGCTCCAACAATTGTTTTTTTTTAAAAAAAACCACTGAACAATCATTTAGCTTTTGATTTGTGCCAACTGCTTCAGGAAAATGTGTAGAGGACACCGTGTTTATGCACATACTTATCCTGTGCAAAGGTAATTTGAGCTGCAGCAGTTGGCTGTGATCCAGGAATACAATGAAGAAATGCAACAGTGCAAACAAGCATAGATTTTATAAATAAATAAGCTTCATGTTGCATTGACCATGGGAGTCCTTGAGCACATGGTGCTCTGTATAACAGCCTTTACCTAGAAATACTTCCCATTTGTCATTAAGAACATTTTTATACAACTGTTAAACTCTGTCACAGAATTAAGAATTCAGTAAGTGTGCCTAATTCTGTATTGTGACTGTGAGCTACAGGATGGATCCAAAGTACAACAAAGAAAGCTTCAGTCGTGGACAGAAGTTTTCTGCTCCTTCTTGCTGCTCCTGTGAAATTCAACCCCTGAAGGTCAGAGAGGTGGGGAGAATTAGCAGAAATTGCTCTTGTGATCTCTATCAGTGGAAGGTTCTTTCCCCCCTCCACAAAACTAGCTTTGGATCCAACCCAGTATGTTCACATTTGATACTCTTCTTTCATACAAATTCATTTTGGCCTTTATTGTCCCCTCTCCTGCGCCATGACTTCTGTGGTTTCATCATAAGGAATTTTCCACCTTTCATTTAAAGTAGCTATCTGACAATAAAATATAAGGTTGGCCCTTTGTGAATGGAAAAGCCAACAGCTCCCTGTGGTGAAGGTGGGGGAAGTGTCAACTATGATACAGCAGAAGGTCTGGCACTTGAGGAAAACAAGACCATATTTAGCCTTGGCAAAGCGGGTGCCATTCCCAGTGGGAGTCACAACCATTTACCATAGGACTGGATTTGGCTTCTAGATCTCAGAGGGTGGTCGGATAATTAAAGTTATATGGGGGCTCAGGTTGTTTCTTGAATGCTTAGAGATGCATTCATCCTAAAAGGAGAAAGATGTTTCTTGATTTCCTATCTCTTGAAGCATCATGAGAGCACCTTAAGCTTTTGCTTTCAATTAGGAGCACGGACAGCTTGAATTATTTGCTGCTTCCTTCTTATTAAATTGTACCTATACACACAGCCACTGTGGTCTCACATTCAATGAATTCCATTGTAAACTTCCCCGTACAGCATAAACCTCTCTAAAACACATAAAATTATTGGCTTCCAGGGCCAGTTTTAGTGAATGAGAGCTCTGTCTTTTAAGCTTTGCTTAAAACACTGGATTTTTTATTTTTTTGGAATTCAAACTCTCAACACAATTTAAAAAGGTAGGACCAGGGAAAGTTGACATGGCTCATGTCATGTCAATTACAGAAAGACTTTATGTCTATTGCCAAGAGTGGCATTGTAATGTTGACATATATATGCTAAATAATTATAAGCCCATAAATAAAAGAGTATGCTGAAAAGCTGGGTGCATGGTACCCATTGGGGAGCTAACCACAGTTCCAGGTCAGCTTCACAATAGGAGATCATCTGGCAATACTACTCACCACCTAACCAAATAGTGCAGACTGAAGTGTTTGGTGCCCACAAAAACTTGAAAGTAGAATGACTTGGTCTGTCCAGGTTTGACACTTTGGTGTTTATTTTGCTATAACATAGGGATCAATTTAGAGTGCTACTCTTAGGAAACTATATGAAGGGAATTTATATAGAGAAGTATGAAATATCAGATTATTGATGAAGCTGTTCTGAGCAAGTACTGCAGACTCGTTTCTAACAGTATTTAATCAGTTGTAAAAACTCATTGACTTTGGAGTAGTTCATAATCTTGGGAGTTTGCTGCTTGAGAATTTGAGTGGCTGAATTCAACAGGAGTAAATGACCACAGAAAGCAGATCTTACCCCATGGACATTCTGGCCAGATGTGCTATATTGGGCTTGTAATTTGTTGTTGCTTATGAAAACATGGAATGTGAATTCTAAAAATGAAGCTCAGAGTTTAAGTCTCTGATCATATCCTGCACAAACTAAGATGTTCAAATGCAATTTACAAGCCAGTGTGAGCACATGACACCTTCCCATTAATGAATATAAAATCTTAAGCACTATAAATTTCCTATAGGATGGCACTCAATTGATGACAGGGATCCTGCACTATAGTCTTTTATCAGAGAATAGACACCCATGGCCCTGACTGTGAGCAGTTACAGAAGTATGAGGGAGGCAGCGACAGTGGCTCAGCCAGTTAAAGGCTTGCCACTCATTGAACAGCTGAGTGGTGGTAACAAGAGGGTGCCACAGGAACTGCATCTAGGAGAGGGACTTCCTCTCTGGGAAGCCGGAAGCCGAAATGGGGCATATGCAGCTTGCAGAGCCACCCTCATATGAGGGTGGGAGCCAGCTGATGAGGAAAAGCCAGATCTTTGCTTGCAGGAGGGAGAAACAGACAAATGAGGAGGACCCAGAGTGCCTTACCAATCCCCTTCCCTGTCATTCCAAGGCCACCAGACTCCCTTTCCATTGAACTGTGACCGTCAGATGTGAGTGATGTGCCATTCAAGTCTTTTTTTTTCAGATGCTAGATTAATTGGAACTTAAATCAGTTTGTCTTGAAGTAGCAGATTGATTTTAATACAGATGCTGTGCTGGACAAGAATGATGCAGTCCTGTCTAATGATCTCGGCTTGAGTAGTTGTTTCAAAGACACTGTCCTGGTACAAATCTAAACAGATACAGTTAAACTATAAGGCAAAGGAAAGAGCAAAGATTGGCCCATGATCCACCTCAAATGAACAAAATTGTACACAATATAGCATATTTGGAGAAAACAGATATTCTAGAAGTCCAGCATGTTATCAAAATGGGAAGCAAAGCAAAAAACAACAACTGGGTATACTATCCTTTTTCTACCACTTCTCTGAGCAAATTTGATGTTCCTCTGTATTATTTATTTAAATATTCAACCCGACCTTTCCTTCTGTCTCAAGGTTAAAGCCTTTCTCCAACCTAAGGAGGCTTCCTCCAAATTAAGTTGGAGGAAGATGCCTTAGACTAGCAGAAAGCAACTTGGAGGGTGCTTTTTTTTTTTTGAGTTGTCGGAGCTGAATTTATTTTATTTTATTTTAAAATAAAGTTTATTAGAAATTTCAAGTTACAATTTTCAGAAAGAAAGGGAACATATATAATATACAAAAAAGAATTACATTTACTAAAACAGTTAATGTGTTAGGTAGGGCTATTATAACGCAATATATCACAGTTTTTCTCTACTGCCTATCCTTCATTTAACTTAACAAATTAAGGTGAGTGCGGAAATTAATACACCCCCACATCTGTAAAAATTATCCAAAGTAGTAAAAAAGAAAAAAAATTCTTTTAAAACATATCTTACTTAAATCTATCAACAGTATCGGTTACAATATCATAATCATAAAATCTACGTATCCTCTCAGATCAATAACATTTTGCTCCATTTAGCTAATGTCATTATTCGGAAACATGGTATAACATAAGCAAAAAAATAATCTATAGAATTGATTTAACTCTTATCCCTATAGTTCTGTATATACTATTTCTGGCAAAAATTGTTTTAAGGAAATTACAGATTATAACATTGTATAAATGGTTTCCATACTTCTTCAAATCTTTCTAGATTATCCTTTAGCCTCCAGGTTAATTGGTCATTAATTCTTGCAGTTTATCTTCCCAGTTTCTCATTGTGGGCACCTCTTTTTTTCACCAGCGTTTGGCAATTTCAATTCTGGCAGCCGTTGTCATATAAAGAAAGAGATTTTCATTCCTTAATAATTTTCTATCTCTAGTCAGTCCCAACAGAAGGGTCTCTAGATTTAGTTTCATTTTTATTTTTAGTATCTTTCCTATTTGTGTTGCTATCTTCCTCCAATAACCTTTAATTTTCTTACAACTCCACCACATGTGGAAGAAAGAACCTTTCTTCTTTCTATACTTCCAGCATAGATCGTCTTTTTATTGTCTATTCTCACTAGCCAGACTGGTGTATAGTACCACCTATTAAATACCTTTATAAAATTTTCTTTCAGATTTGTAGATAGGGTAAATTTATTTTGCCTTTTCCAAACCTTCTCCCACTCCTCCAATTTTATATTTCTCTTTAAATCAAATGCCCATTTTATCATCACTTTCTTAACCTCATTTTGTTCTGTTCTAAATTTTAATAATAGTTTGTATATTCTACTAATTAATTTTTTGTTACCCTTTTTTATCAATTCATCAAATTCATTCTGTTTCATTTGGATACCGTATTCTTCTCTATCTTTGTTAAATACTTCGTATAGTTGGTGGTGTGTAAACCAATGACATTTGTTTCCTTTATTCAAAATTTCCTCTCTATTTTTTAATTCATATCTTTTATTCATGGTTTTTAATGTATCCTCATATGTTGGCCAATTCCAATCTAAATTAAATTCTTTTATCTGTAGTGTTTCTGCTCTTGAAACCCATCTGGGTATACTCTGATAGAATCTTTGGTCGTATTTCCACCATATTTTCCATAGAATCTTCCTAACATAATGATTTTGAAAAGTCTTGCTATTTTTTCCTGTTCCTACTGGCCATAGGTATCCGTGCCATCCTTTCGTTAATCCAAATCCTTCCAAAACTAAAAGTTTGTGATTTTTTAGGAATATCAACTCTATAATTCATGTTATCAGATTTGCCTCATACTATAATTGTGTATCCAATAATTTCAAACCTCCTCTATTTTTCTCATCTATCAATGTTAAGTAGCTAATCCGTGATCTTTTCCCGTTCCAAATAAATTTTACTAAACTTTTTTTTCCAATTTTCTATTGTTTTAGAGGAAAGCACTACTGGCACATTCTGTAGAAGGTACATTAGCTTAGGCATTATGTTATACTTTATAACCACTATTTTCCTCAAAAAAGATAAATTCAATTTCTTCCACCTCTCCAAATCTCTTTCAATTTCTTTCCACTTAGTTTTATAGTTATTGTCAGACAGGGCATTGTTTTTATTTTCTAAAATTATGCGTAAATATTTCATTTTCTTTTCTACTCTATATCCTGTATACTTTTGAAGTAATTCTTTCTCTATATTAGTCAAATCTTTGGTAGGATTTTTGTTTTTTCATTATTGAGTTTAAACCCCAATATTATCCCTATATTATCTAATGGGTCTTTGACAAAGAGAACTATGCCCTATACTTATAGTTAAAATTTTTGACTTTAATTCCTTTCCATGCATCATCGTTATTTATCCTATTTCCTAGTATTTCCAATTGCATAATAAATAATATCGGCGAAAGTGGGGAACCCTGTCTTGTGCCTTTGTCAATTCTGAATCGCTTTGCTGGGTTGACATTAATTAAGAGAGATGCATATTGTTTTTTATAAATTGACTCGATTGCATTGTTGAATTTCCCACATATACCTATTTTTGGAGGACACTTTTCATGAATTGCCAGCTAACATTGTCAAAGGCCTTCAACCCTTTTTTGCTGGGTTGAAACCCAAGTATTCTACCATACCCAATACTACCCTTAAGTTCTCTGTGCTGTTCCTGCCTGTCATAAATCCTACCTGATCTTCTCCTACAAAATTTTATGAGATTTTTAAAATCTTTCTGCTAGAATTTTAGCAAAGATCTTGTAATCCACAATAAAAAGGGATATAGGCCTATAATTAGATACCTCTAAAATTCCTTGTTGGATTTTTGGAATCAATGGCCCCTTCCGCACAGGCAAAATAATGCGTTTTCAAACCACTTTCACAACTGTTTGCAAGTGGATTTTGCTATTCCGCACAGCTTCAAAGAGCACTGAAAGAAGTTTGAAAGTGCATTATTCTGCATGTGCGGAATGAGCCAATGTTTTAAAGATTTTAGTAATTCATTTTATTTATGCTTGTGCTGTACACCGCCCAGAGCCCCTTGGGGATGGGGCGGTATAAAAGCCGAAACAATAAATAAATAAAAAATAAAATAAATAAATATATCCTCCCACTTTTTGGGGATTCCCTTTCCTTCCAATACTTCATTAAATAACTCTAACAAATTTGAGAGTATTGTATTCAACATCCTTTTACAGTATTTTGCTGTCAATCCGTCAGGACCTGGGGTTTTGTCTTCCTGCAGTGCACTAACTACATTTTGAATTCTTTTATAATATTCTTATTTAATTCTTCTATATTCTCTTTACTTGTTTTGGGGATTACAGTATCTTTTAGATATTTTTTGATTACCAGTAGTTGTTTATATTTACCTCCTTCTTTATATAATTTCGCATAATATTCCATAAATATTTTTCTATTTTTTTCTCCTCTGTAATTATCTCCTTACCTTTTTAAACTTGTGTTATATTTCTGGATTCTCTTTCTTTCTATGGATCCAAGGAAGGAAGGAAGGAAGGAAGGAAGGAAGGAAGGAAGGAAGGAAGAAAGAAAGAAAGAAAGAAAGAAAGAAAGAAAGAAAGAAAGAAAGAAAGAAAGAAAGAAAGAAAGAAAGAAAGAAAGAAAGAAAGAAAGAAAGAAAGAAAGAAAGAAAGAAAGAAAGAAAGAAAGAAAGAAAGACAGACAGACAGACAGACAGACAGACAGACAGACAGACAGACAGACTTGGAGGGCGTTTGGATCCATATCAGAGACTGTTTCCACATGGGCAGAAAACAGCGTCCTAGGGATGGTAAAAATACCGTCCCTAGGGTGCTGTTCGCACAGCAGGTGCTGCTGCATTGCACCAGATGGAAGCTGGAATTTTTCCCGCAGCCCTCCCAAATGGATCTTACCTCCTGTCACCTCCTGTCACGTTGTGGAGGCCAGGGGACATGCCTCCTGGCCTCCGACTCTCAAGCCGTCACTGTGGCCATGTCCTCTGGCCTCCACAACATGATGGAAGGTGACAGGAGGTAATAGCCGTTTGGGAGCGGCACAGCCTGTGCGAAGGCTGCGCCGTCAGCTGCCCACCCAGCGGGACCGTCCATGTGAACAGTCCTGGGGGGTGCATCAGCATGAGCTGGCCATGCAGAAACAGCCAGAGATTTTTAGAGCAACACTTTAAAAGTATTAACATATAGAAATTCAGTCTGAAACTATGATAACTTCTTGAACATGCAATACTAGCTATAGATCAAAATGAGCCATCTGTTGTAGGTATAATACATAATGGAGATTTTACACAAGCATTTACACAGAATAGGCTAATCTGGGATTCATCCCAGTAAACATGAAAAAGAAACAGCTTGGAAATCATTATGCTTAGTATCTATACTGTAACTATGTTCCCTTCTATACTGTAACTATGACCCCTTCAGCACATGTAGAATAATGCACTTTCAATCCACTTTCACAATGGTTTGAAAATGGATTTTGCTATTCCATAAAGTAGGGAATGGGGAGCTAGTATCTGATCTCAAGTCAGCCAGTGTACTGGTTTTCTGGAAAATTGCCACAGCTGTTCACATAGAATGTTGTTCCAGCAACTTTACGGAAAGGCATATAAAGGCACTGGCATTGTTTCCATAACATAGTACAGGTGCATGGCTGCTTATTAGATAGCAGTATCTTTCCCAAGCCAGATACTATCAATATGAGGCTGTAGTAGCAATTTATGTACTTCTGCAACTACCTCTGGATGGATACTGCATCCGTTCCCCTATTTGGTGGCACTTGGGAATGTCATATAAAATTTGTGGGGCGAAAAATCACCATCACATCATAATAAAGTTTTGTCATATTTTCTTCCTCATTTTCAACTACTACTACTGCTGTTGCTGCTACTATTACTGCAATGGAAAAAAATGAGTAGTAGTAATAGTATATAAAATGTGCTACTATATAAAGTGTCCTACGATCATGCCTGCTGTTTTATTCAATTTCATTTTCTGTTAGACCACTGTATTAGGAGAACCTACCTGCTTTATTTGAGGCAATCTCAGAGGACTTTGAGAAGCAAATTCAAGGGAGAGGCACCAGATTTCCTGCCTCAGCAAATTAATGAAGGATTATGAAAAACATGGAGATATTATTTGGAATCTTTCACTTTGTTTCTGAAAACAGCTGAGGCTATTGTGGTTCAGGGAAGCCTTTGTTTGTGGGAGAACATTAGAGTTCCCAGGGTTAGCAATACCCAGGACTATACTATTTTTGTGAGATAAGATGCTTACATGTCTATCACCCCCAAATCACCATCCCTTCTTGACCTAAATTAATATTATGGCATTTTATATGTTAATCACAATTTTCTTTATTTCTTCCTTAACCTCATAGGCAAGAAATTACTCTCAGCAAAGAAGCAGCTGGCTTTTAGTGACTGCTGCTTGTGGCCCACCTCCCATACTGAGCCTCAGAGCTGTTTAATTATTAGATCTCCGAGGGTCACCATATGGCTAATGAATCATTGGCTCTGAGATATCCCTTCTCCTAAAGAGCAGTAATAAAAAGCATTTAATTGACAAATGCAACATAAGTTGGTTCAAATATTTGGACTGAGCAAGGGAGATATCCCGGTTTGGCCAAGAGGTCTGCATGGTTCCCAGTCCTAAAGTGGGTTTGTCCTGTGATATTTTCCTCACTCTGGGATTTCCAAAAATCGGCAATTTAGTGATTCATTTAAAAAAAAAATCCCACAATGAATCTGCTACCGTGCAAACACCACAGGAGCAGAACCAATTTATTTTTCCCATTCGGCTGCCTGATCTCCCTGCTCCACCACCCGCCCCCTGATCTCCCCACTTGATGTCATGTCAGTTTTCAGCTCTGCTGAGCCACTGACCATTGTAGCCTGGCCTTCCTGAAACATTCCCCCAAGCACATTTTCTGCTCATGGTATCGACCGGGTGCCATTTCACCTGGGTTAATCAGGGGTGGAGTCCTAAAATGTCCCCGTTTTCTTTTCAGTACACATACTGGTTGCTTGGAGCACATAGCTATGGAGATGTGCACTTTGGGCTGAATGTTAGTGGGCATATCACCGGGGGGGGGGGGGCTCTTGTTTTCCACAAAAATATGAGAATGTGAGAGGGAATGTGATGCGATGCTGTGCCCCATTGTTTTTTGCTGCCACTTGCCATGTTGAGGCCTGCGCTGGGTCCTAGCCAGAATTGGAAAAAGCGGGGCTTCATTTCCCCCTGTTGTTGCCCCCAAAACAACAGCCAATTAGAACGTGGGACACAGGGGTTGTTTGAGCATGCGTGGATACGCTTGCGGTGTAAATACAAAAGACCTGGGCTCGGGCAAAACGAACTGAAGTATTTCCTCCCAGTCTTCACTCGATTCCTTCACAGAAATGGGCAGCCACTTGAAGGAAGAAGCCGGGATAAAATAGACCCAGATTGTAAGATGCCAATTGTAACCTGGTATAATTGTGCTGTGCAGAACTGGCCATAAAACACTGTGTTGTTTCACTGCATCTGCTTAATAAGGGCCCAGTTTGATATCAAGTTACCGCTTGCTCAGCCAAAGTGCTCCATTTGCAGGAGGAGAGCTGTGAGCTGGGAGTATCAAGAACTGTAATATGGAAATTCCTTCCTCATATTCTTTGCAGCATTGTGCAATTACTTAATTCATTTAGCTGAGCGAGGCTGATTGCTCTGCCAACTGTTTCAGAAAATATACCACAACGCTAAGCAACAGGGCCCACACAAGGGCGACTCAAACAGTATCATTTTTCCTGGTACCAGTCTATTAACAGTTGCTTTGGGGATTTCAAAAGAGGGTTGTAGATAATGTTACCAACAGAGATTGCCTTGATATACATTTTGTTCCACAACTTCAGCGACAGATATATGATAATCACTGATTTCTAAACACCAGCATTTGCTCAAGCACATAAAGAAAAGTGGCAGAAGTGAGCTGTGAACACTCTCCTTTTCTGTGTCCCAGCAAGACGGTCTATATAACACTGTTAGTTGTCTCAGGATAACCAGATATCTGGGATGATTCTCACATTTGCTTCTGTTCTCAAGCTAAATAAACTTCACATTGAGTCTGAAAGGAGCAGGTGTCTAAAAACAAACACATGTCCGTTTAAAGTGAACAAAGTGTTGGCCTCATCCTTCCTCAGTCATTGCTTTTGTAGTATTACTGGGTAAAGGCAAATGTACTCAGATTCCACACCTGGTTATAAAAAGGTAAAATGAGAATAACCACAAGCTGTGTCAGCTACAGGATGAGGTCTTCAATGTTTGTTGCCTAAGGTACTTTAGGGTTTGCACATCTAGCAAAGGATTAATTTTAGCTTTCCTGCTCCTTCCAAAAGAAAAGTCAAGCACACCTTTGCTGACCTCACCTTCCTTTCCCATTACTGGGATCATGTTACTTTTTTTCCTCTAGTTTTTCACTGACACCCAGTTAACGTTCACAGTAACCACAAACCTGCATGTGTGCCCAGTAATAAAGAAGTGAGATGCAATCTTTTGGGCTTACATCATTGGTCCACAGGTTTATTAATTTAAAGAAACTGGGAAAATCCTGTTAGCTCATTAACTCATCCCCTTACAGTGTAAGCATGAGTTATCTGATCTTATTTATAGGCCTATCAACTACACTAAATACTGTTAACAATAAAAATGATGATGGGGATGATAATATCAATATTACTAAAAATAAGTATTGTACAAAACATATAAAAGCTTATCATCTAATTTAGGGATTTGGAGTACAACAAAGTATTCAGGACCAACTGAAAACTGGATGAAGAGAATACCAAAAACAAAACAAAACCACCAATTAGATAAAGTTCAAGTGAAGATATCTTGTATTAAGAGGAAGAGAATTACAGTCAAACCTTGGTCTTCATTGCCCTCGAAGATTGACGATTTCAGTCTTCGCCAGTTAACCCAAGGCTGTTTGGTCGCCTTGGAGATCAGTGGTTGCCTTGGCTTCCGTCAGCTTCCAAGGCAACTTTTGAATATCTCTGGTGTGCTGCTTGTGTTGCGCATGTGCAAATGGCATTGCGCATGTGCAAACGGCATACCTTGGAGTACACCATTTACAGTTTTTGCTGCCCATCGCCGGAGGTTCCACTGTATTAGAATGAACATTTGCTGAAGGAATAGGGAAGGGAAGAATCATGAACAAATAAAACTATCAGCAAAGTACTAGAAGAATGCCAAGACTGGAGAGAATAAATCAGGGACAAAGAATGCAGGAAGACAGGATAAAGCTGTTGTAAGCAGCTTTGGGTGCTGATTGGGGATAAAAGTGAGTACATAAATAGCTAAATGAATAAACAAACACAGTAACAGAATTCTAAGTACAAAAGCAAAATGTAATCATCAAAGGGAAAAAACCCCAGAGAAACACAATATTTGCACGCAGGCAAATAAAGCAGGTGGTTAAATCCAAAACAGAAAAGGTGCTTAAGGTAGAAATAAGTTCTACATTCTGTACAGTATGGCTGGTGCTAAAAAAAATCGCATTTGTAAATTGGAGAAAAAGATTTAGCAACCAAATTCTTTACATGAAATCAAAAACATTGGCCTACTTTCTGCTTCTCATTGGTCTTCATAAAAATTGGAATAGCAATAGATAATAACTCCAGATTTAGAATAATATGGCAGCTAGTTGCAGCTGAGATGGATGTACTGAAAAATAATTATGCCTGACTATTCTGGTTACTTATTCATGGAGTGCCTCATTTAATAGATAATGGGGATATAACTGACCCAAAGTCCTAAGAAAATTATTGACCTACTGACTGACATAGAGCAAGGAATGTACATAACCCTTCTTAGAGCAGCACAGAACATAATCTGTAGGATCCCCCTAGAGTGCTGTCATAGATTTTGGTATTTTCCAGAAATAGTGACTCATTGTTTAACAGGCAATAGATTTTAGCAGGCAATACTATTGTGACTCAAATCAAGAGTAGAAGAAAATAACAAATAAATTGCCTGATTTCCATGATATTTTATGATGTGGATGAAATAAGATATATTGTTGTTCATTGTAAATAACCTTGAATTTCTGAAGTATCGTTCTTCAAAATAACATGCTCATCTTCCTATCAGAACTTGTTACACTATATTTCATTGCCTAAAACTGACATTCTTTCACTTGTTTTCTGATGAAGTGGTCTCATTCCAAATGATGCTCTCCAAGTTTTTAGAGTTGGATACACACGTGAAAATGTATAACATATGAACCATTTGATTATAGGTTTTTTTACATTTTTCTTATTTCATCTTCTTAACTGAGATATTCCAATGTATCCAGTATCTCCGCTTAGTCCTGTGACAGTCAAATTGTATAACCATGTCTAACTGTTCACAGGAAATATTTGGACCAAATATTTCAAATAGGAAGATGATATCTTGATATGTGTATGTGTAAGTACCATCAAATCATTTTGGCTTATGGAGACTTTATGAATCAATGTCCTCCATAACATTATCATTAAAAGGCTTGCTCAGGTCTGGTAAACTGAGGACCATGGCTTTTTTATAGAGTCAATCCATCTCATGTTTGGTCTTCCTCTTTTCCTGCTGCCTTCAACTTTTCCAAAAATTATTGTCTTTTCCAATAAGTCTTATCTACTCATAATAGATAGGCCTAGGCCATATAAATAAAACCTAGGGAGATGTAGTTATGCTTGCTCTCTGTCTGACTTACGGCCTATCCCAAGAGATGCAGGTTGTGCGGTTCGGGTCTTGGACTCTGCTCCGAGATTGCTGTTGTTGAATGTGAGGTCCATTAACAAAAAAATCTACCATCCTTAGAGATTACTTCAGTCATCAGGCCATGGACCTCGCATGTATAACTGAAACCTGGGTGAAGGAAGGGGAGACAGTTGCCCTCAATGATCTCATCCTGGCTGTTTTCATGTTTGTTCATCAACCTTGGACACAGGGCCAGGGGGGAGGCATGGCGATGCTTGTCTGAGATTCTATCTCCTTTAGGACGTCCCTTGTCCCATCGACCATTGGATTGGAGCATTTGGGCCTCTGTTGGGACACCCCGGAGAGACTGGCTGTTCTGCTGGTGTACTGGTCGTCTAGCGCACCGGCAGACAGCCTGTCATGGCTCCTGGAGGTCATCTTGGAGTGGGCGTTGTTGTATCCTAACCTACTGGTGCTGAGTGACTTCAACGTCCATGTTGATTTTTTGTAGAGCGAGGTTCAACAGTGGCGTCTTTGCGCCGCTTGAACATTCCCAGCACGGTGCTACTGCGTTGCAGCAGTACCTGCTGTGTGAATGCCACCCCAGGGATGGCATTTTTAGTGTCTGTGGGGCGCTGTTATCCGCCCGTGCGGAAACAGCCAAAATTACTTCCTTTTTATGAACCATTCCACTGATGGACTGATGGAAGGAAGCACTGCAGTAGCGTGGTTGGCCACTGTGTGAACAGACTACTGGACTTGATGGGCCTTAATATGATTCAGCGTGGCTTTTCTTATGTTCTCATGTTCATTCTCCATCCCCAACAAACATTTATTCACTCAAAGGTATATAAAATCCTCTGCACATTCAAGGTCATGACCTGCAAACAAAACTGGAGCTCACTGAACAGGCAGGTGTTCAAGCTCCCTTAGTATTAATCAATCACAGCCCCACTTTTCATTATTAGGCAGATTTGTATTTATTTTGTAGTTCTTTGAGGGACAGTAGTAAGTTTTATAATTGGTTTTATTCTCATGTTGTATTCTGTCCCGACTCCCAACTAAGTGTGTGTGTGTGGGGGAGGGGATACAAATATAATTTAAGATAATGAAAATAATATGTCCTGAGCATTTAATAAATGCTGCAAACTGCTTCTGTCCATTCACAGCTTTCACATAAACAGGCAGCTTTTAGTGAATGAAGTCGTGAGAGTTTTTTGGTTCAAAGAACCCCAGGCCTACCTGCCAATTCCCTCCACACCAGCCATTCTGCCACTATTATCCAAAGAAGGTATCCACAATTGACAGAACCTAAATCGGTTTCAGCTTTGAATAGCGATCAGTAAAGGAACTCTAGTTACACTGAGTTTGTTTGTTTTCCTCCGAGTATTTCCATTTGAAACCCTGAGAGAGCAGAATGATAATTTTTGAAGTCTGGGAAAAGAAATACTCCTTGTTCTGTGGCTAATTACAAGCTGGAGAGAGAAATGGGAAGTCTTGCAATTGCCATAGGAGTGCTTAATACATTTTGCAAAAGTAGCTTGTTTAGAGGTAGAGAGGCAAGCCCCTAAAATGGCATATTCAGAAACATAAAATACTTAATTGTAACATATTTACTCAAAGTGGAAGGTCTAGCAGTTTCCAACACTCCACCAATTTCATTATTTTTGGCAATTACTGGCTTCAAAATTAATTCTAATCATTTAGGTTATATCAACCATGCACTCAAATACTAGAGAAATTTTCACATTTTCCAAGCCTAGTGATTTCATATTTCCCATGCCTGCTGTTTTAACCCCAAAATCTGTTTTGATATTGCACATCAGACATGCTGTGCTTTACTTTTGCACTATGTTCTATTTCCTCAGACTACATTTTCCCTGTAAAGTGTAAACAGTTTGTCAGATCAGTAAATCAGCAATATAATATATTATGTAGGGAAGTGACAACATCCGTATTAGTTGTATATTCCTACCAAATCTATAGAAAACAGAAAACCAAAATTGTTCAAAAATATAAAGGAATATCAAAAAGGAATATTAGACCATTTAACCAAATATTTGATCTTAGTTCTTTGAAAATATTAGTTTTCACATTGTTTCCCCTCAGCTGTGGGGAAACTCATATAAGTGTCTCTTGAGAAAATAATCCATCAATGTTGGTGCTACCTGGTTGAAGGCTTGGAGTAATCTCTGCACCCTCATTGGGTTGCCCAGCTAACTGGCCATGTCCTAGTATTTTATGCCCCTTCTAGAACTTCATAGGTTCTACAAATACTTATGCAGAGAAGCAATTTTGGTTTTAAAAGGGATGTAGGCAAATTCAGTGTGAGTTTGTGCTGGAAATACAGACACCTGAGTACTGGAAATATGGACACATGAAATCCACACTCACATTTGAAGCTCCCTGGATGACCCTGGCCACTGTTTCTTAGCCTAATTTACCTCACAACATTTTGTGAGGACAAAGGATAAAATGGAGGATGAGCAAATCATTTACGCATATTGAATATACATATGCAATATGCATAAACATATGAAAGATAGGGCCATTGATATCTGTTAACCATGAAGGCGAAGTAGAACCTTGGTAAGTAGAGACAGTATGTCTTTGAATGCCAAACAGAAAGCTTTAGCTGTGTGTTCCTGATGTGGGCCTTCTATGTAATGAACACTGTTTTGATGGTTTATATCAAGAAGCACAGATTTGATTAAGTTAATGCTGCAATCTAAAAGTATCCCCAAACCCATTGTCAATTGCAATAAATGAGGCATAGAAGGCATCAATTTAGCAAAGGTCAGCAGGATATAAGTAACATAAAACAACACTGGATATTCCCATTCTTTAATCTTGAAATTTTTGTATGCTATTCTTTCTAACGGAGAATATCCAAGTTTCCAAGGCTAAATCAGATCAAGTGTGGAGAGCAGAAGCCCCACCTTGTTCATATACCTCATGAGGTTTCAGTCACCATTTCGGGTTGCTAGTCTTGCCATTTTCCTGTGTATAGTGGGAAAAACTATAGTCCTAAATAGCCCTCAGCCTTAATTCCCAATCCTTAAGAAACTGACGAGCTGGAGAAAAAGGCCAGATAATGGTCTCCATGTTGATCCTCTAAGCATTTCTCCATGTTTCTATAATCTTTTCTACAGTGTCTGGAGAAATTCCTAGAGTGTCACCCAGAACTGATGTCACTTCATTCTCCCCCAGCAACACCCTCAAAATCTACCAGCATTTGCTGAGGTAGTGCTGGCAACCATAGTAGCTAGTTGCTAGGCAATCCAAAATGACATAACTGTGATACTTGCATTGCTTCAAATATTCTTTGGATAAACACTTTTAAAACCCTTTGGGAAACCAGTTTTGTACAATATCTTAATCCCTTCAGTGAATTCCTATGAATTTTTTTTAATCCAAGAAAGCAGCCTCAATAATGTTGTTTGGAGATTCCTTCACCAACCCAAATGCAATTGTAAGAAAGTAGGTGAAAAGGTAAGCTGTGTGAGTGGGAACCAGAATGGGGATGGGGGGGGGGGGGAGATAAAGGTTGGGTAAATCAATGAGTGAGAAGAAAAGAAAAGAAAAAGAATGGACAGAATGGACAGAATGGACAGAGCCAGGGCACAGATAAGAAAGGCAGATTTGGAGCCAGAGGGGGAAGAAGCAGAGGGCAGCAGCAAGGGGTGGGAATGGGACTCACCTTCCAACACAGGTTGTTGCATGTTCCCCATTTGTGGTGTGTAAGTGTGTGCAGTCAAGTTACAGCTAGCTTATGATGACCCAGCAGGATTTTCAAGGCAAGAAATGTTCAGACCTGGTTTGCCATTGTATGCCTCCACGAAAGGGGTCGGAGAGTTCTCAGAAAACTGTGACTAGGCCAAGGTCACCAGGCATGCTTCATGTAACAGAGTAGAGAATCAAAGCCACTTCTCTTGATTAGAGTTTGCCACTCTTAACCACTGCAGTCAACACCATGATGGCTCTCTCCTTTTGTGGTGATCTAATCCAAATGTGCAATCCTGCTTTTTAGTGCAGAATTTATTTCCTTGTTCAGGCAAATTTGTGCAATCATGAATTTCTTCTAGGAATGTTTCTGAAACTCTCTTCTGAATTTCTACTCAAATCTTTGGGTTTTTATTTAACGAATGTCATTCCTGAACAGAATTACTGCACTAGGAACTGTTCTTTTCTAATTGTTGTGCAGAGTATATTACTCATGCACAATTTGCTGCCACTTTCAGTTCCTTAATTTTCACCTTTCACCTTTCACTTTTCTCTGCATTAAAGGACATATGCACGGATAAAATACTAGATAAAGCAGCCTCACTATGGTATTTTACTAAAGCATATATTTGCTAAAATTCCATAGCAAAAACTTTTGAGGCTTCTATATCCAGCATTTTATACATGTACATCTGTAAAACACCCTCTACAAGAATCTTGTTGTGGTCATATGCATGATCATTATATGCAATCAATATATATTTTATTACAGCAAGATTCCTTTTTTAAAACAATGTTTTGTCAATAAGTAGCATAGAAAAGGAAAGATGCAAATGAACTAAAAGAACAGACTTAGTATGCTCCAATTCCAAAATTAATTTTAGAAATGTTCTTAGTTAAACTTAATTAGGATGAATGCAGAGCAAACATTTGAAGCAATGAAGAGGCAGAAGCTCCTATCATTTTTAATCCCACATTTCCTCCATTCTGTTATTTTAAGGTGTTGTTTTTTAACATTTCATATATTTCTACAAGCCTTGGCCTTTCACCAGGCTTGTAGAAAAACATTCCATATCTGTGCATAGCCCTATTTAGTAGATTTATTTATCCACACACTGAAACCATTGTTCAGATTTAGCTATACAGCAATGATTGTCTGTGGGAAAGAAAGAATACCAAGGAAATGCAGTTCTAGATAAATTTATACATTTATAGATCAGACAAAAATGGTGCCAGATTAAGGTTTGGACAGAATGGTTCATATGTGTCTTGTTACTGTGTGCTTTTTTAAAAAACATGTTTTTTTAAAAAGTTTTAAACCAACATAAAGAGGGGTTTAGCTTGGTTTTTTTTTAAAAGCAACAACAACCAGTATGCCTCCGGCATGGGTTCAGATGTATAGCCCATATCAGTGCTCAGTCTTTTTCCTTATGCCCATTAGCACCAGTGTGTGGATTTCTACTTGCCCTCAGAGAATCACCACCTAAAAGCTGCCTTATGGCTCCACCTCCTGGCCTCCCAAAGCATGTGGAGCATTTTCACATCTGCAAAGTCTAGCAAAGGTTTTACTCAGTTAAATATCTGACTGAGTAACTCTGAATGAGTAACTTGATTGAGTCAAGGGGGAGGACTAGGTGGGATATATGAAAGACAGCCATCAAAGTCCCTTTCCTCAGATTGTCCTGCCTGTGCAAGTTTATTTATCTGTTTTATTTATTCAGAACATTTATTAGCTGCCTTTTTTCCTTACAGTGCTCAAGGCAGATTACAGCATAGGTAAAATACATAAAAGCCAAAATTTGAAATCACAATTCAGGACCACTAGCAAACTAGCAGCTATGTTCCTTACATATGTTCCTATGTGTGCAGGCCATGCAAGGAAAGAATCCAGATTCTATGGGAAATTCCCTCAGTACACAAACACTGTAACCATACAGGGAAGAAAGGATAGTATCCATCTGTTCATCCACACTTGCTTCACAGCAGAAGATCCACACACATAGCACTATCTAGCAAGCACTTCTGCACATAAAAGCTCATTCCTCAACAAATCCTCTTTGCTCTATTGAGGCATTAAATAAATAATACTCCACACATATTCAAGTTTGCCTGACTGTCTTTTAACCATCCCTACTAGCCCAGATGGAAGGAGCACCATTGGAGAAGAAAGGAAAAATAATATACTATATATCAGAAAAGTATTCACAAGCACCAAAGAACTCCAACCACCAAGGCGCTGCTGTGCTTTTGTGACATCAGTAGTTATTAGAATACATCTCTGCTTCAAGATAGTAAAATGCATTGTTTTTGCCATCAAGTGTCAGCCAACTTATGGAGACCCTGTAGGGTTTCCCCAGCAAGAGCCATTCAGAGGTGGTTTGCCATTGCCTGGCTCTACGTAGGACAACTAGTATTCTTTGGTGATCTTTCATACAAATATTTAGCAGAGCTGACCCTGCTTAGCTTCCACGAACTGATGAGACTGGGCTAGCCTGGGCCACCCAGATCAGGGAAACAGCTTGCACAGCTATTAGAAGGCTCCTGATAAAATTCACCTCGCTACTAAATTTAGCCACAACTCAAAAGGGGGCAACAATTGATGAAGAATGGAAAAGAAAGGTAAGACATGAGGACCGTGTAAGGCTGTGCATATTCTTGCCATTTTTGGGAAAGATTGGTAGTGTATCGGAAAGCCAGTGTGATTTGGAGAAGGGTTATTGTCCATCTTCATGATACATTTCTTCACCAGTGATGCTTAATACTTTACCATGAACAGATTTGTCAGATGAACATACCATGTCGGATAGCCAGAATGACTTGTGAGCCAAGCCTGGGATCTGTTTGCCTGCCCAACCTGTGGAGATGTTGAACAGATTTATAGCTGAGCAATAGATGTTATAGTTTAGTTCAGCAACTTGTTTACATACAAACTTTTATAACTGAGTTGTGACAGACACTTGCAAAATCTCAACAGAATGTACAGGCATGATTTACTGTCAACTGCACTGTATTGGACTGTTAAATCTGCAAGGTGAACGGGCTCAGACTGCTACCATAAAAAAACTCCTTCCTCATGACCAGTGAATAGAACATGACCCAAACCAGCTGGTGTTCAAACATCCCTGCTTATCATATACAGAGCCCTTTTGAGGTTAGGAGAGCATTCAAATATGCATTCTCTCTTAGGAAGATTGTATAATGCCCTTTCTCTGAAGATTTGAAAAAGTTCTCTGAAGCTACCCAGTGAGAATATATTTTACCTCAGAAATGTTAAACACAAATCTACTATACTATGTAAAATAAGTCCAAATTGAAGCTCAGTTTGGACCTAATAGAAACTTGGGGTTCATTTCCAACTACAGGTGTTCTATTAGTGCAGCATAGCTGAAAAACATACTATTATCTTCAGTGTCTGCTGTTGTGGATGGATAACATTATCCTTTCTCAAATCTTTGCGTGCGTTCTGCATAGAAATATCACAAACCTATTGCATTCTACTATATTTCTACTATTGCATATTTCATGGCTATATTTTATACACCTTTTTTGTTTCTTCATGAACACATGTGCACACACCATCTGGCAACTGAGGATAACAGTCCAGACACCCACTGATGAGGATTCCATAACAGCTACCCTTCTGGAATGTATTATATGTTGCACCATTACAGTCTGCCCAGCAGGTGGTAATATTTGTCAAACCTTTTAACAGTTGCAGACTTTCTTAGCAGTCATATTTTGCTTCTGATTATTATGAAACATTTTCCCCAATAAGAATAAAAAAATAGTATTGGGAAGTATGTTCTCCTGTTCAAACAACTCATTACCCAATCTTTCAAAAAATTAATCTGTTGATGGGATAGGTGCTAGAAGTTCAGAAGAGAGAAGAAAGTTCTAGTTTCCTTGTGATATTTCTCCAGTATAAAGAAGTCAGGAGTGAGTTCAAAGGTAACAGGATTTTTTTTAATGTGTAGCATCTCTTAAAATGTATTCAAAGAGGAAAATGCCCCGGAAACAATAGCACATATGAGTTTATGTCTGCTTTTACTAAAATGTACTTTTATTATGATAACTGGCACAAGTCAAAGAAAATTGAAGGCAATGTAATCCCATTGACATTAATGAAACACATCCATGTATTGTTCTGTAAGAGCCCTTTATATCTGTGGATAGACACTTAAATTATGCAAGCAACATGGGAGGCATTGAAAGGCATTACCCTCACCATTCTGCTCTTCAGGGAGAATTCGTCTATTATAAAAACACAAGAGCAAGCTGAACTGAAGGGCCTCCATAGCAGAGATGGTGGCAATGAGCCCAGGATGACTTGTTACCTCCTCCTTCTTCCAGTGCCTCCACAGGAGGAAGCAACAGGTGCTAGAACCACTGGTGCTTAGCTCCGCTTGCTCCTGGCCACTAGTAGTCTCCCAAAACAGCAGTCTATGGAGAAATTATTACCATTATTATGGGAATGGGAACTTCTTTTTCTGAAATTTGCATTATTAGACACAGCCACAGATTCTTCTTTTTCTCTTTTTAAAGAAAGATTTCTTTTCCATTTTATTTTTTTGCTTCTCTTGAAGAGAAATCAATGCTCACTTTTGTAACATCAGCCCTAGCAGTTGTTTTGTTACAAACCACAAAGTGGTGACCCCACAGGATGATAGAAAGGTTGGGGAAGACACTGTCTGCCTTTAAGCATAGACATTGGCTGATTCCGCATGGGCCAAAAACAGTGCTGTGAAAACGGTGTGAAAATGGTATAAAAGGGTTTAAAACAGTATAACAGGGTTTATACCATTTTCACACTGTTTTCACACTGCTGTTTTTGGTCCATGCGGAATCAGCCAGAGTTAAATTCTGAAATTTTGCTTAACTTCCCTTTCTGTCATCCTGTCTTTGAATTTCTTTGGAATTGATCCAAAAAAGTCAAAATTCCTAAAAAGAGGAAAAAAAACAATGGTTGGATTTTAGGGAGAAACGGTAAAGGGGCATTAAGAGAATTGCTCTTAATGGCTCTGGAAATTTCCCAATAAGCTAAAGCACCAATCAATTCTACTACTGTTTAAATCAAAGTGGCATTGAAGTGCTACTGAATTATGTTGTAACACCATTTCAACTTGAAATTCTTATTTTATTTTTTATTTTTCCTTGTGCAAATCCATCCTAGGAGTTTTTATTTTCATACCACTTTCTATTTTTTCATGCCCAAAATCTCCTGCTTGATTTATAGCATTTTAAACATTATTTAAAATGTTCCTGTACTGCAGATTTGTTTCTGTACTTTTAAGACTACTAAATATGAACGGCCAGGGAGTTGCTACAACAACCTACAACAGCTGTGGTATGTTTGTTTTTTTGCCAGAGGATGTGGGTATCTAAACTTACCTCAAGTGAAAGTTGATTGCTCTCTTGGAAGAGAAGGTCTAGATATTTGAAGTGCAAATTTCTACTCTTCAGCTTGTTAATAATAATGAGGATTTCCTGGACAGAGTGGAGCAGATAGTACTGGGTGGGGAACACACCAGAAATCTCTCTGAGGAAGATGGCAGATCTCAAACACAGGAGGTGGGCAATTGGAGGAATGTGACACGTAGAAGTACAGGGAGCATTCTGTGAGTTTGAAGCTATAGAATAGATTTGATGTTCTTTCCCTTGTCAGTAAGGATACAGAACAAGCATAGAGTCAGTCCTTGGAGACTGTGCAAGTGCAGAAGGTTCAGCCCATGAAGTGGCCCCTGCAACACCCAGAGGACACGTGTGGTCATGGTACGGGGCTCCCTGCTGAGAGGAACACAAGTTGTCATTTGCAGGCCTGACAAGATGTCTTGAGAGGTATGCTGTCTCCCTGGGGCAAAATTCCATGATGTCACAGAGGGGCTGAGAAGACTTGTCAAGTCCACTGACCATTATCCCATCCTTTTGATCCACATGGGAACAAATGACACTGCAAAATGTAGCTTTTGGGACATCACAAGTGATTTTGAGGCTCTGGGAAGGAAGCTGAAGATCTGGATGCACAGGTTGTTGTTTCATCTCTATTCCTGGTTCAAGGACAAAGTCCAGACAGGGAAAGAATAGTGGAGTTGAACAACTGACTTTGTAGATGGTGCCACCAGGAATGTTTTGGCTTCTTGGACCATGGTCTGCAGTTTCATGAAAATGGACTGCTGGAAAGAGATCAGGTGCACCTCATGACTGCAAATAGGAACATTTTTATTGGGAGGCTGACAAACCCAATCAGGAGGGCTTTAAACTGAGTTGTGTGAGGGTGGGAGACAGCATTCAAGCAGGCAGGTTACAGAGAAAACTGAGCAAATAGCTCAAGAACCCAACAGTGGGAGGGAAAAAACCTTAAATAAGCAGCCAGTAGGACTGAGCCATGATCGTGGCTGGCTGCCCCAGTGAGCAGCATAGTGGCTGCATTCTATACAAATATCAGATGTAACACCACAATGTTCAATATCAGAAGCTAGAAATCTGCAGGTCTCTCCCCCCGACCCAGTCAAAGAACCTCCGTCTTTACTGGGTTCAGCTTCAGTTTGCTTGTTCTCAACCAACCTGCCATGACTTCTAAACAGTGCTGGAGAGCTTCAGGGACGGAGGCCGGCTGGTGCTCCATCATAAAAATGAGCTGGGTGTCATCTGTATATTGATGGCACCCAAGCTCGCAACTCCATACCAGCTGGGCAAGGGGTTGCATATAGATGTTAAATAGCATCAGAGACAACTCCCTGAGGCACTCCGCATTCAGTTTTGTGCTGCCTGGAGATCCCACTCCACAACGCCACCTCTGACCCCGGGTCACCAAGGAAGGAGGGCAGTAGGCTTGGAAATTCGGGTGCACCGAATCCTGGATTCGGCCCAAATCCTGGTACATTAGGGCATATTCAGCCCAAAATCGGCCAAATATGTTCTGCCCGACTATGAACAAATCTGAATGCAAGGAATTCAAGCTTTTGGGGGGTATTTTTTTGGTGTTTTTTCATGTTTCGGCCTGCAGGGGCACATTTTTAAAGCTAGTGACACCAGAATTTCAGTGTATCAAGTTTGGTTTAGGGGGTTCAAAGTTATGGACCCCCAAAGTAGGTGCCCCATCCCCCCATTGTTTCCAATGGGAACTAAAAGGAGATGGGGGTTCATAACTTTGGACCCTCATAACTACCCTATTGAGGGTTCATAAGTTTGAACCCCCTGAACCAAACTTTTCCAAGCTCAGTTGGTATCATCAGGACAGTCTCCAGATGATACCCTGAAATTTTGGTGCCAGTAGCTTTAAAAATGCTCCCCTGACAGCATCCCAAGAAATTTGCCCAGATTCTCTGCTTTGCAGTGCCTTGGTTCCATCGTAGCCAATGGGGAATTTCTGAGTGTGTAAGCAGGCTGTTCATTTTTGAAGATAGAGGCACCAAACTTTCAAGGTGGCTTCAGGAGACCCTCCTGGTAATAGCATCCAGGCCTGAGGAACTTTGCTTCTGGGGGTTCAATTTTTGGGGCCTCCAAAAGGCGTATTTTGTTTTCTCACTCCTACACATGAAGCCTTCTGGCTGAGTTCTCTCAGAACTCTCTCAATCCCCCCCCCTCGCCCCAGAAGCAAAGTTCACCAAGACTGGGTGCTATTACCAGGAGGGCCTCCAGGAGCCACCTTGAAAGTCTGACGCCTCTATTTTCAAAAATGTGCAGCCTGCACAGAAATTCCCCATTGGGTACAATGTGCCAAGGCACTGCAGAGCACAGAATCTTGGGCTATTTCTTGAGGTGCCTATCAGGGACACATTTTTAAAGCTAGCAGCACCAAAATTTCAGGGTCTCATCTGGAACTGTCCTGATGATACCAAATGAATTTGGTAAAGTTTGGTTCAGGGGGTCCATAAATTTGGACCCCCTGAACCAAACTTTACCAAACCCATTTGGGTGCCCCCATTGTTTCCAATGGCAGTTAACAGGAGATGGGGGCTACTCTTTTGAGGGTTCATAACTTTGCCCCCTCTGAACCAAACTTCACCATACTTGGGTGCTATCATCAAGACACTAGAAAGAGTAGCAGGGGTTGTGTTAATATTCTCTTGTGCTAAGTCCTGCAGCTTGTCTGTGAGATCACCTTGGCAGCTCAGTATTGCATCCTGTTCTAATTTTGGTAAGGTCTTGAAGGACAGCAGCAGTTCTTCTTCAACTGAGTTTTCTAGCAAATTTGTATGAGCTGAGTGAGTTAAGTGTTTTTCACCCATATGTACTGATTGATTAGGATCCTTCAAAGGCACAGATCTTATTAAGGAAAATACTAATGCATTATGAAAAGCCCTTGTTAGAAATATATTTAAAGAATAGAGTTCCAATTTTGCATTTAGTAATCATGTTGGTGTTTTTGATCAATTAAAGGTGAGAAGTATTTTCCTTTGGGCTCTGTTCCTGTTCCTGTAAAGGATCTCCGAAATTTTATGGTCAATCAACTGGGTCTTAATTTTAGTATTAATGTCAGATGTCTGAGAATCTCCCTTCTTGTAGACCAGAAAAACAGTTTGTCTCTATAAGGACAAATAGGTAGGCAGATCTTATTTCTTTGCAGAATAAGATTCTGTGTCTGCCAGTGATTAGTGCATGTAGCTTCTTCTGTTTTATTCCATTTTTTTAGTATTACTTGGTAAGGATTTTTGAGTATTACTTGGTAAGAGACTGGTCTATTATTATTATTATTTGCATCGTCAGTTGACTCTGTTCATTAAAGACCAGATCTAATTTTGAAACAAGCTATTTTAACATCCTTTGCACATTTCTTGTAGAATCTAGAATCAAGGAAATTGAGTCAGTGGTGAGCTCTGCATATCTTCTCAATAGCAACTTGTCAGAATTAGTTGGAATTTCACTCCCCATTGCTCACTGTGTGGAATCTTATCAGGCTGTATCCTCTTGTGACTTCTGTCTTGTACTTGCTCCAACATTGCAAAATGATTTGAAGTAGGAATTTGAAAACCGATGTCTTTCTCTGGTACAAAAAAGTCTGAAATTTTTGTCTGCTTGTGTGCAGGTCAGTAGTTTGCATTCTCACTTCATTATTGTTTGAACTTCTTTTGCTGGCAACCATAATTTACTTTGCTCTGGCTTTTTAGTTAACTTAGGTGTTAAACAGTAAAACAGGACAATTGCAAGCATGAACAATTAAAAGACCATAGGGAAAGCAGTTTAGTGTAAACAGCTTTTTGGTAGAGTTCACATAAAATCCTTATCAGTTGGGGGAGAGTTTCAAAGTTAAACACAGCTCATTAATTTTGGCAAAAAAGAGAGAGCTATGCAAGTTAAGCACCAAATACTGATAAAAGGGGACCAGCCCCACCGACAGAAAAATAATGAAGGCCTTTAATAGCTAGCAAAGTCAGGAGTGGGAGAGTAACATTACCTCCCAAGTCCCAGTCCGCATTTGGTCAAACCAAGTTTTTAAAATGTCATCAATAGTAAAAAGCTTGAGGAGTTACCGAAGCTGCTGCCTTTCACTTTCCACTGGAACTGGAACACCTCCCCCACCAAGGAAATACTGTGATCACTAAAAGTCAACATGGCTTTCTCTAAAACTCGTTACACCAAACTTATCTCTCTTTAGGGTTTTTAAACAGCATTATTTCTTCTGGGGAAGAAGACTACACTTAAGCCTTGCACTTCCCTGAGACAGACATGGGGAGATATTGCCGTCCGAGGATGGAACTCATTCTGGACGAAGTCCCTGTCCAATAACTACACCACACTTTTGGCTGGGGTAAATCAATTGGTTATAGTCATTCTTTATTAATCAAGCAGAAGCGTAAGGCATAGCAAGGTCTTGCTCTGATCATATAAACATCACAGTGAAGCTCCTGCGGGTGGATGCCCCCTACTGGAGCTTCGCTTCACTGTGGGGCTCTGCCAGGCAGTTGTTCCTGGCAAGAGGTGCTCCCCAGACCCCCTGTTCGGCAGGGCGGTTGCCGCTGTCTGCCATTCCCAAGGGGAAGGGGTAGCTCCCTAGCTCCCTTCCCCTGGCCCTTCCAGATCAATACCCATGCACCAAATCTGCCAATGGCAATGCAAGTTAGCATGCATTAACAAAGCCAAGCAAGGTGAGGGAGAAGTGGACAGGCAAATTACAAGCAGGCCCAAGCACATGGCTGGCACAAAGGAGGGCCTGGCGCTTTAAAGGCTCAGGCCAACCCCCCCCCTTTTCTGACATGGCCAGTGGGCAGCCAGCGCGCTGACACTTGCCCTGGCCCAACATGGCCACCTGCCTGTTTCTGCCCTCATTAAGGTCAGAACAGGAAAACTCCGTCTTGCCCACCCTGAGTGGCAACTGCGGCCCATGGTGATTCACAGCCGTTTTATATGGCACAGTGGTAGAACATCTACTTTGCATGAGTCTCAAGTTCAGTCTCCAGCATTGCCAGTGAAAATGATCAGGTAGCAAATGATGTTAAAGACCATTGCCTGAAACCCTCAGATGTCTCCCATCAGTGTGTTTTCAATATCTGTTTCACAGGAATGGCTTATAGTTGATGCACAAAATATAAAGCCCATTTGAGAAATAGCCGAGGAACCCCAGCAGCAAAGACAGCTGAACTGAAAAGGCTCGGACAAGAATTTTTTTGTGGGGTGGGTGGGGAATAAATTAAAAGTGCAGATTTCTCCATCCCTCTTTGTGAGTTGCCGCCTTGCCCTGCCTCTGCCCAGACCTTGTTCTTGCATTTGACATAAAAAGCCGCTTTGGGTTGTTTATACAACTGCCTTCAGAGTCTCAAGATGGGGAGCTGAATAATTTACTAGATGACTCAGAGCTTGATGACTAAATTGGTACTTGTGCCTGCACCTTAGGGAAAGAAAAAGGAACAAAAAATCAAAAAGATGGAGTATCTTGCTATGCTCCACTACTGGACTGCATTAGGGTGTGGCTTGGACAGTTCAGGAATAGACCAATGAGAGAAAACAAGTTATGCCTGACTGGCCTTTTGGAAATAACTTTGTAACATGGAACATCTTACTACATGGTAGAACATGGAATAGTATTCATTGTTTCATTATTAGTTTTTCTATTGTAAATGTATTTGGAACAAAAGATGTTCCCCCTTCCAAAGCAGCTAGTAGTTATACACTATTGAGCCTGGTAGGAAGACCCAAGTTCCATGAATCAATTGTCAGCCAAAGAATCTGACCTATGTATTCATTACTTATTTACTTCATTTACATCCCACCTTTCTCCCACATAGCGGCCCAATGCTATTTATATCACTCTCCTATCCTCCATTTTTATCTAGTGGTGGAAGGTGCTGTCAAGTCACAGCTAATTTATGGGGACTGAATAGTGTTTTCAAGGCAAGAAACATTCAGAAGCTGTTAGTTTTTGCCTGTCTCTGGATATCCTTGGGGGGGTCTACAATCCAAGTACTAACCAGAGCTGACCCTGCTTGACTTCTGAGATTTGACGAGATCAGGCTAGCCTGGGCCATCTAGATCAGGGCCCATTTTATATAATATCACCATTATGCTACGCCTGTGTTGGATGATGTGGAACACCACATGACAGTGATAGAAATCTTCCAGACCTGGCAACACTCTGGAGGCAACCACCTACATGCTCCTCAGCCAGAAGGTACACTTAGTGTTACTGAATCTGTCTAGCTTGTCAGATTGATCTATCCATTTTAATTTTGTACTGATAGTTACCTGAACATGGTGACCTGACATCCCTGAATTCTCAGGCTCTCACCTGTGTTCTGCAAGGACAAATAGAGTCATATGATCCTGCCCTGGATTATTACCCTTTTAATGAGTAGTAGAAGCATTGGTTTCCCTCTGTTTTTGGCCCCAGCTAAGTGACCTGACAGAAAACTTTTCAGAGGTAAGAGGTACACCTTCCAAACTATTTGCTAACATCCATGCACATTCAGAATGTTTGCCACCTGTATTCTGGCATAGACTGGATCATGGTCCCACGATGTACCAGCTGTCCTTGGCCAATAATCTGTATTTTATCCAGCACAGGATTTGAATCAAAATCCTACAACAAATGATCTGTGCCCAGACTAAGATCCTTGGTAAGGATGAACATATGAAGCTACCTTCTGCTGAATCATAGTCAGAATTGTCTACCTAGACTGGTAGAGGTTCTCCAGGGTCTCAGGCCTTTCACATCACCTACTGCCTGGTCTTTTAAATGGACATGTTGGGGATTGAACCTAGAATCTTCTGCATGGCAAGCAGATGCTCTACCCAAGAACCATGGCCTTAGATAGCATTGCAAAGGCCTTCATAGAAGCTGTCCCATGCAATATCTTCTTTATGTGCCCATTCTTTCTATCTCATGAGTCCTCAAGACCATTCCTTCATTCTTGGAAGGATATTTCCTGAGTATAATGCAACCATTGGAGTAGCCCCTCCCTACAGGTCTGAAGTCAACTTTAGCAAGGAAGGGTTCCCAAGGAAGGGTTAAGGCTGGTTCTCTCAGCCTTAAGATCCTTGGCAAAACATCATGTAGGGGAGAGCCAGATAGATGTTAGATCACTTTTAAAACCTCGAGTGTCTAATCCCCTCGCTGTTCTGACTTAGCTAGTAATTGGTGTGGTTATCACTGTTTTAGGGGTTTGTTGGAACCATTCCATTTGGAACATCCTGGAGGAGTCAACCTGAAGTTTGGTTACTTTCTCTGGCCACTCTGCTCTCTCCCATCACCATCCCCTTCTACTCACACGTAGACCGGAGCTGTCTTGCAAGTCTGTGGGTCCTCTGACAACAAGGAGTTGACTCAGCTGTGGGGCGGGGAGTTAGTCCCAGAATTTGGGTTGACCCCCCCAAAAGCCCTTTGGAAGGATTTGGTACAATGAAAACAAAGGGAGGGGGCAGGCAAATCAGCATAGATGCCATTTTGGAAGTCCTGTACTCTGCTTTTCTCCCTTCTCAAAAGGCCAGCTGGGCTCACGCTCTGCCACTTTGAGGCAGCAGGCCTTGTGGATGTCCCCCCATGGAGTCAGATTATACCCAGGGAAACTTCCACTTTGGCTTGGCTTATTTGTTGTGTTGTACTGGGAAATTAGCAGGAATTGCTTTCCCATCACCCAGATTCAGTTTTTGACCCCAAGAAAACTGCTTTATTACACTACATAGGTCCCACAATCCCAGGAAGCAGCTCTCTATGATTATGGTTGCTGGTGGGCTGCAGGAAGAAAGGGGCTATATTATCACTGCAGTTACCTTCCCTTTCATTCTCATTTGCTAACTGATGCCAGTCCCTGAACTTTTCATTAGCTTCTTCAAAGTGAAAAGACCGAATTTTAAGGACATGCCTTTTCCCAGTTCAGAGACCCAGTGACAAAATAGGGAGGCTGATTTTGATTCATAAAACCAAGCATGAGTTGAAGGGTTAAATCCTCTCCTCCCATCCCACAACATCCCTACCTGAATTGAAATTTACTTTACAGATGAATGGACATCAGTGATCTCTGCCATGTCCACGTGGGCCCTAAGTTGATGCGTTATTCAGCTACTGTTGAAATGCAGTGACTTCAGCAACTGCCTCTGTAAAGGAAAGTCATGTGAATAGCTGCCAGGCAGATGAGGGAGGAAAGGGATTGAGAATACAGAGCAATGAAGCAAATACATGTTTGCTATTTTGCAGAGAGTTATTAATTCCTTTTACAGGTCAGATAGTCTCCATAGGTAGGTGGAGGAGGCGCAGTCATTGAGGCACTGGACCTCGTTGTGAGGTCTGTATATTCTTGATCAGTGAGGAACCCTGAGTACTTTAGCAACGACCTTACATTTTAAAAATTGTTCCAGTGAACTTGCATTTGGTTCAGGGAAACATTAAAACAATTTACTTTTCTTTAAAAGAGTTTGTCCTCTTAGCTGTAGCAGAGGAAGAAGGTGAGGTAGTGTGGCATACAAGAAGATAAGCAAGTAGTGATCTTACTAACTGAAGTGTGCCACTGAATGAACTTGAATTTGTTCAATTGCCCACCTCCTCTGTTTGAGAGCTGCCATCCTCCTCAGAGATGCCCCTGGTGTGTTCTCCACCCAGTACTCTCTGTTCCTTTCTGTCCAGGAAAGTCTCATTCTTCTTAATGTGCTGAAGGGAAGCTACTTGTGTTTCACCTGCAACAGCTGTACTTTCTGTTCTAACAAAGAAACCAACTTGCACTTGCTGCAGGTGTAGCTACTCATATCTTCTGGCAGAAAAACAAACCTTCCACAGCTGTTGCAGGTTTCAGCAACTTCTTGATGATCTATATTTGGGTGCCTTAAATTCTGCAGAACGTATTTCTGGGCCTCCCTTTCAAAAGTTCCCTTCAACACTTGACCACCCAAAATTCAAGTTAGCCTTGCTTCTTTGTAGCCCAGTCTTGTTCACTGAGCCCTAGACTGTGACCTAAGGATTGAAGACTTTTGCCCCTAGTCACTACCTTATGTTTTGTTATCTTGGCGAAGTTGGGATCTTATTGGTAAGAACTGCGCCACTGCTTCTGAGCAAGCCAAAGAGCAATTGGCAGCAATTGGCAGTTGATTCAAATTGTATCCTCACCCCTCAACAGCCTGTGGCAGACACACAGCCAACCATAATGGAAATTCCCACACAGGAAAAAGCTTCCCTAAGTCCTTTTTCTCACTTATCTTTTCCCCTGGTCTCAGTGAATACAGTCTGTGCTGCTGCTTCAGAGCAAGTCATAGAGCAAGTGATCATTCATTTTGTACAATTCATCAGTGAAGCGTACCAACTGGTTGAGCGGACCAGATTGGCTATAAGCTTCAGAAACAGAGTTTGATCACGTTTCATAAGCCTAGAATGTCTGGCACCTAATAATTAGTAGCAAGTACTGAGGTAATGTTGATAAAGGGGAACTGAAAGTTGTGCCATATGTAGATTGCTTTCTATTCTGCTTCTGAATGCGTGAAACACTAAAATTTTATTGTACAAATCTGTATTCTGCCTTTCTGCCCTTACAAGGGCCACCAAGACAGGTAACAATTTAAAACGTTTTAGATAAAATCACATTTTAAAACCATTAACACCAACCTCCTCTCCAAACACACAGCATTAAAAGAATTTAAAACAAAGTTCAAATATGTACAGGACATAAACAACAATGTCTTCACCCACTGAGGAAAGACAGCAACAGAAGAGGACAAATGAATTTACCTGGGGAGAGAGTTCCAGAGCTTTGGTGCCTGACTGGGAAGGCCCTCTCTCTGGTTGCCACCCATTTAATCTCAGAATGCCGGGGCTCCATTTAATCTCAGAAAGACCTCTGACAATGACTACACTGGTCAGGCAGGTTCATCTTCAACAGGTACCCGAGTTTTTCATTTTACAGAAACTAGAACTGCAAAAAGCAGTTGATTTATAAGATAACATTTCTCTCATGTTTCTGCCTCTTGGTGATGTTGGAAACTTATGTGAGAATTTGGCTTTAAACAGGGTAGGGAAAATAGCATAGAATTTGAACACTTCCTTTCCTCCCTTTTACCCTTAAGTATCTAAATGAAACGTTTTAGGAAAGTCCTGGGCTGACTCTTTCCACCCCCTTAATCCTAAATAAATGAAAAGTTAGGATGTTATGAAGGCATAATAATAATTAATCTTACAATATATTCCCTCCCACCCACCCAATACAGGAACATACAGTCTGCTGATGGTTATAAAATCCAGGGCCATTCAATTCCTTGCAGTGTGACGATGATGAATGTCCTATATTTGGAAGCTTCTTGGTGTCCTAATCCAAGAAACGACTAATGCAATCATCTGTACAAAAGGCACCTTTTCATCGCCTGGCCGGAAGCCTAGTAATTTCGCCCTGATTCACAATGACAACCTAGAACAAATGACCAATTTACATGGGTTTTCTGAGGTTTACTGCCAACAAGCAGATTGCCCTGGAAAGCAGATGTGAATGTGGGGTGATGACATTTCACTACACAAAACAGCAAAGCTGAACCATCTGCAAATATGGTTGTATCATCCAAAACATGAAGGTGTAGCGGCTACGCACACAGGCTCGTTTTAAAAGTCAATATTTACTCGTATTTAAACAACTAGTGTATGAATGTAAAGAAACATAGTTCAATTCATTTTTCTTGTTAGTAAGAGTGTGTTCACTTGGTTTGAAACACACACACATACACATTACCAGCTGCTATTCCTCAGTGTCTTTTGGTCAACAGTTGTATATTTAGTTGTATAACAGCCAGACCAGTTGCATAACAGCCGGAGCAGAAATTAGAACAAATATCCTACAACAGCTTAGCCCTACAGCCTACATGCTCCACATATGTCCCACATTTCTTGCTAAAAATTAGGTGAGAAATACTCCAGAAATCCATTCCACCACCATGGGGCTACAGTTGTAAAGGACTTGCCCTGTCCCTTACCGCTGATATCCTAATGCTCATAATGAAGGACCTTCATTTGACCTTACTGAAGTTCTTTAACAAGTGAAGAATCATGTGGGAACAGTTCTTCTCTGAGACAGGTTAAAGGGGGGACTTCCAAGGCATAGGGTATTCTTGTTCAAAAATGGAGTAGTGTGCATCTCTTCCTTAACATGAAAAGTATCATGGCGATAATGCACATGAAGCGTTTTGAACACTAAGTAATACTAATGCTGACAATTTTTATTATTGGTTTTGCAAATTCTTCATCAGTCAAAGAGAAAAGCTATCAATTTGTGAGTTTATACCCAAGCACCCAAATAACTACTGTTAATTTTAATTCTTGTCCCTTTTATCGCCAAGAGACACTTCATTTTTAAAATAGCAAGAAACACAGAACTGGGATTCTTCACATTAAATACAAAATGGGGTTGGCATTTACCAGTGATAAACATGTGCATGAATTTCTTGATATGAAAGTAAATAACAGTTCACATTTATGGACAATGATGAAAACTACGGGATAGAAAAAGAAAGTGTAAAGCCCTTACAATGCATCCTGAACAGAATTATACCAATGGATTGCAATGGATTTAGAAGGGAATATCATTTTAGGATTCCATTGTCTGTCATCCAGCAGACACTTTGGTTCCTTTCCAGAATAGATTTAGTGGTGTCTCACTTACTGCCTGGACTACATAACTGAATATGACAGTCATCACTTTGCTATCACAAGATTTCATTAGTAGCACAAAGACACCTTACATGTGATTACCATTTATTTATTTACATTATTTATAGGCTACCTCTCTCATTGAGACTTGAGATGAATTACATAGGACAATCCAATAAACAAGACAACAGGATTTGGATTGCAGAAATCTGAAAACAAGCAAAAAATTTGACACAGCTGAAACAAACCAAGAGCATTTGAACAGCACATAAAACAACACAGAAATTATGCAATAGGATCACACTTTCAGCAAAAGACAGTCCACAGCCCACATTCCCTATCCATTTACCAAAGCATCTTTCTGAACTATTTCATCACAATACAGTTCTATTATCTGTGTAAAAAATCCCTCCCAAATAATCCAGTTTTGTATGGTTTTCAGAAATCATGAGAATGGGATCCATCTAACTTTGGTGGATTCTGTATGGGTCAAGAGCAGCGGCGTGGAAACAGTGTGGAAATGGTGCAAACCCTTTTACACTACTTTATACCCTTTTACACCATTTTCACACTGCTGTTTTTGGCCTATGCGGAATCCGCCTTTGTCAGGCAGGCCATTCCATAAGGCAGGAGCCACAATACAGAAACCAGGTGTAGGAGCAGTTATTGATTTGCAGTGTGCCCATTTATGGTATGGTACCTGCAAAAGCCCTGTTCACATGAACAAAGCTGTGATCCAACAGATATGGGTAACCAAGACCATTTATGCTGGCACAAGTTTTAAAAATTTCATACAAGTATACTTTACCTTATTGGGCCCTAGATCTTTGGGAGGGCTTCCTCTGTAAGTTCTGAAGTGCTGCTTTGCTTTTGACCGGAGAATTAATGGCCTGGATTCCACCTGGCTAAAGACTCAGTATGAAAAAGAGGGATTGACACAATCGTGGAGAGAAACAGAATTTGACAATTCATTGTCACACTGAATCGGCACTTTCATTGACTCCAAGATTTATTTTATATTCAGTCTCTGCAGTTTCATCTTTATAGGCATATAAAGTTTGGACTTTTGGCCCCGGAGCATATAACTTTACACTTATTCACACTTACTCACTTAGTTTGGAGACATTTTATTCAGTTCTTCACAATTTGCTTTGATACCTAGGTGATAAAATAATAGACTCCAAATACTCTCCCTAGTGCAAATGGCTCCAAGTGGATCACACCAGAGCCCATTTGTTTAACTTATTTTTTAAACATAAGATCAGACTTTACAGCCATTCACTTCCAAACGAAGCAATCTGCCATGTTTACAGGACACAACTCATGTAAACAGGTTGCTCAGTGTAGCTGTGTCTGTGGTATGGTAAAGGCTTTTGATCTTAGAATCATAGACAGTTTCTGCACGGCCCAAAAACAGCGCCCTAGGGATGGTAAAAACACCATCCCTGGGGTGCTGTTTGCACAGCTGCCACAGCTGCATCGCAGCAGCGCAATGCCAACCCCCCACAGCAGAAAAACACCGCTTTTTAAACTCACTCCTTGAGCAAGTTTTTTGAAAAGCAGCATCTTTCCACTGGGATAATAACAGTGATCTCATTTGAGGGGTCTATTACAGACTCCCCCCTCCCAAGCTGGAGGTAGGAGGGCAGCATGGGCATATTCCTCCAGCCGTCCAGAGCTGCGCAGGGAGGAGAGGTAGGTGAACGGGATGAACTGTGGGCAGGGAGCTATGCACGAAGGAGAGGGAGGTGAACAATTCGCAGCAGCTTCGGAGCTGCCCGCATAGTACCGTGTGAGCAGTCCCGAAGCTCCACCGTGCTTGGGGGAATGTTTTGGGAAGGGTAGGTCAGAACAGTCGGCAGCTCAGCAAAGATGAAAACTGACATGATGTCAAGTGGGGAAATTAGGGGGGCGGGCGACAGAGTGGGGAGATCAGGTGGCTGGGTGGGAAAAGTGAACTTGTTCTGCTCCCATGGTGTTTCCACAGTAGTGGGTTCACCACAGGATTTTTGAAAACAATCACTAAATTTTTGAAAATCCCGGGATGAGGGAAATATTGCGGGGCAAACCCACTTTAGGACCAGGAACCATGCGAACCTCTTTGCCAAACCGGGATATTTCCCTTGCCCAACTCAGGATATTTGTACCATGCAGAAACAACTTGTGTGTGTGTTTGAGGGCTTTCACTGTGTGTGTGTGTGTGTGGGGGGGGGTGTTGTTTTTGACTGTGCTTGCCTCAGGTTTCTGAGAGGTGTGACTTCTAGTGAGTCACCAGCTCTATTTAACTGCTATTCAGCTCTTTCAAGCACTCTATGAGAGGTAGCAACTTTATAGAGTGATTGGAGCATCTTTGCATAGGATTTCAACAGTTTCAGAGGGCATCATGTTGGTCTGTTGCAGGAGAGGTAGATTCAAGTCCAGTAGCACCTTAGAGATCCAACAAGGGTATAAGCTTTGAGAGTCAAAGCTACGTCTAATGAATTGACTCTCAAAATATTGTTGATCTCTAAGGTACTACTGGACTCAAATTTAGGTCTGACATATAAGTTCTCTGCAAAATGGAGACTTATGTTGCAATCCCAAGCAGAGTTGCTCTGGAATAGTAAAATGAAGAGATAAAAATCTGAGAGGTTGTGAGTTATCTGGTGCTATTTAAAGCCCAGTGCTAAATAAAGCAAAACTTGGACTTTAGCCAAAAATGTGCAAATCCCTCCAGGGAAATGTTGCTAATCTACCCAAACTGTTTTGACTTGATTTTTCAGCTAGAGGAGGAACATTTGAAATTTTGCTTCAGTCCAAATGGCCATGGTAAACGGCCATATATAACACACTGCCTGTGGATATCATCTTCAAAATCATAGTCAGAGCCTTTGCTCAGAGGATATCAGAAATAGAAATTCCTCACTGAGGTTTCCCAAAGACTGGACTGTTGATGGCTGGGCTGCTGACATTTGCAATATAAATGTACCCACTTCAGTTGTCTGCCAGTGTTGATATTTCTACTGTTGGGCTCTCTCAGTTATGCAGTATACTGTATTTGTCAGACTGTTCCATCCTGAACAATGACAAATACAAGTTCTTTTTAAAAGTTATTTTACAAACTATTTCAAGAATATCTGTTCAATACCCAAAAAAGCTATGCCATAGACATTTTCCTTAATAAAGTGGTTTATATTCATTGTTTTGAGCCCTTGAGGGAAAATAAAACTGAACTGTGTGTTTTTTTATTTATTTTTATTTATTTATTTATTTATTTATTAAACTTTTATACCGCCCCATCCTCTAGGGGCCCCGGGCGGTGTACAGCATAAAACATGGTAAAACAAGTCACTAAAATCTTTAAAACAGCGGTAACAAACATTAATAGTAATCCATAGAATAGCTTAAAACTCATAAAACAGCAAAAAACCATAATACATAATAAAAGGCGTCCGACCCCAATTTAAAACCTACCCCCATGGGGGGGGGATGGCAGGACCCCTCAATATGAGGGGACCCTGATGTAACTGCCCTAGGGGCAGGGCAGTAAGGGGGCACCATATCAGCAGCTGGACACTCCAAAGGCCCGGTGGAACAACACAGTCTTGCAGGCCCTGCGGAACTCACCCAGGTCCCGCAGGGCCCGGACAGCTGGAGGAAGGGTGTTCCACCAGGCCGGGGCCAGTGCCGTAAAGGTCCTGGCCCGCGTGGAGGCCAGCCGCATCATAGAGGGGCCGGGGGCCACCAGTAAGTTGGCCTCTGCAGAGCGCAGAGGCCGAGTTGGGACATATGGGGTGATGCGGTCCCGAAGGTACGAGGGTCCCAGGCCGCGCAAAGCCTTAAAGGTCAAAACCCACACCTTGAAGATGATTCGGAATTCAACCGGGAGCCAATGCAGCTGTCGCAACACAGGCTGGATGTGTTCTCTGAAGGCGCCTCCTGTGAGCAGGCGTGCTGCCGCATGTTGGACCAGTTTTAACTTCCGAATCAAACGCAAGGGAAGGCCGGCGTACAGCGAGTTACAATAGTCCAGCCTGGAGGTGACCGTTGCATGGATCACAGTGGCCAGATCCACCTGGGAGAGGAAGGGAGCCAACCGCCGGGCCTGGCGAAGATGGAAAAATGCAGTCCGGGTTGTATGGGCCACCTGGGTCTCCATTGAGAGAGACGAATCCAGGTGGACCCCCAGACTGCGAACAGAGGGGGTCGGCGCCAATGAGACCCCCTCCCACACCGGCGGCTGGAAATCCCTAACCTCACCCCTGCGGTCTAGCCAGAGGATCTCCGTCTTCGATGGATTCAGTTGCAACCTGCTCTGCTGCAACCAACCAGCTACCGCCTCCAAACAATGCTGGAGAGCCGCAGGGGCGGCAACCGCTCCCCCCTCCATCAACAGAATGAGCTGAGTGTCATCAGCATATTGATGACAGATCAGCCCAAAGCTCCGCACCAACTGAGCAAGTGGTCGCATATAGATGTTAAATAATAGCGGGGATAGCAGCGCTCCCTGCGGTACTCCGCACTGAAGCGGGCACCTCCGGGAGGCTTCATCCCCGCACCACACTTGCTGACTCCGGTCCCGGAGAAACGAGGCAATCCACTGAAGGACAGTGCCCCGTACCCCGGAAGCGGCCAGGCGGTGGGTCAAAAGGTCGTGATCGACCATATCAAACGCTGCGGTAAGATCTAACAAAACCAGCAGCGGCGATCCGCCCCGGTCGAGTTGCATACGGAGCGTGTCTGTGATGGCGACAAGAGCGGTCTCCGTCCCATGCCCAGCACGGAAGCCGGACTGGAAGGGGTCGAAAGCCAATGCGTCATCCAGGAAACCCTGAAGCTGCTCCAACACCACTCTCTCAATTACCTTCCCCAGAAACGAAAGATTCGAGACGGGGCGGTAATTGGCCAGATCACCTGGATCTAACGATGGTCTTTTCAAGAGTGGGCGGACCACTGCCTCCTTCAACCCATCCGGAAAGACCCCTTGCTCAAGGGAGCCATTGATGATGTTCAACAGATGGGGTCGTAGCTCCGCCCGGCAAGCTTTTATAAGCCAGGAGGGGCACGGATCCAGAGGACAGGTAGTAGGTCTAACAGCAGCCAAGGCCCTGTCAACAGCGGCTTCGGAGAGCAGGGAGAACTGGGCCAAACTTGGGCCCGAAGACGGCAAGGGAGCCTCCAGTTCACTAATTGTAGATAACGTGGCGGGAAGGTCCCGGCGAAGCAACGTGACTTTATCTGCAAAAAAGCTCATGAATGCCTCACAGCTAATAGCCAATCGATGATTTGTAGACCCTTCCGATAAGGAGGTCAAAAGACCGAATTATACGAAATAATTGCGCCGGGCGGGAGCTAGCAGACGCAAGAGAGGAGGAGAAGAAAGCCCTCTTCGCCTCCTTCGTTGCCATCTCATAGGCCTTCATAAACGTCCTATAAGATGTTCGCGCAGCGCCGTCGCGAGATTTCCGCCACACTCGCTCTAGTCGTCTAAGCATCCGTTTCATATGGCGCAGCTCCTCGGTATACCAAGGAGCCTGCCGAACACGGGGGCGAAGAGGACGCCGGGGAGCAACAATCTCGATGGCATCGGAGAGCCGGGAGTTCCAGTCCTCCACCTGCTCATCGAGTGTGCCGGCGGGTTCAGGGTCCCGCAGAGCATTCAGGAAACCAATCGGATCCATAAGTCTCCGCGGGCGGGCATAAATCAGCCCCTCGCCTAGACGGGTTTGGCGTGGCAGGGCCATCCGAACCTTCAAGGCGTAATGGTCAGACCATGGCATTCTATCCGTAGAGGATATGACCATATATGACCATGGCATTCTATCCGTAGAGGATATGACCATATAAAGCACAGTGCTAACTAATAACCAAGGGCATGCATTTTAAAAAATTGTATTTTTTGGATTCAAGTATATTGGAGTTAAACATTTTTGGTATTTCTGAATTTTCAGGATTCCAATACTGGTATGGAATTTAGATTCAGGTTTTATTTGAGATTCTGAGGGCTTTTGTGCACTTACGGCTTGCCTGCAGGATGTTTGCTTTGTAGTTGGGCTTTCCCCCAGGTTTCCTGTTTACACAAGAGATTGGGCTGGAGTACTCACTTAGGCACTTGTTCTCAGGTCTATTCAGCAGAGACAAGCTGGTCTAAAACAACAGCTTTTCTTTGCAGGGAAGGCACCTCTTACCACCACCCATATGAGCTAATCTACAAGAACTAGAAACTGAAACCAAAAGCCCCACCCATTAGGACCAAACTAAATCACACAGATAATAGGGGAGGAGCAGAGTGTTCTATTATATACACAATAAATAATTCCACACTAGCAGAGCCTTTTTCCCTACACTATTTGCATTTATCTAAAGTATTCCTACCAGTCCAACAAGGTCAGATGTTTAAATCTTGCAAAACTTGTTGTTTTCCTGCAAACTCCCCTTTTCTTTCCTGGCAACCAATAGCTCAACAGACTGGCCCCTTGCTCCAATGGTAGATCTGCTGTGTTTAAACACCCAGACACAAAAAACAAATCCTCTCTGATCACATGGAAAAGATGGCCAGAAGAGCTGGAAAAACTGCTATTAAGTATGCTGGAGAAGGCAGGAAGGAGACAAAACCCAGGTAAATAATTGTATCTCCTGTTTAGCTGTTTTGTTTTGGAGGAAAAAGCAAAGCAGCAGGAAATGTCATGTTTTGCCAGCATTTGGAAAACATGCAGCTTCTCTGCTGTGCCCCACAGTGGCTTTGGAAAAGGCAAAAAAATGCATAATGGAAAGTCTACAGCAAAGGAAAGGTAAGCTCACTGCAAGGCAGAATGCGAGTGTGCTAATGGCCTGAATTTATTCAATTCCATTCTAGTCTATGTGGAAGTAATCCAGTGGTCTGGGGGACTATGTTTTAAGCTAGAGGCACCAAGTTTTCAGGAGAACTGCTAGACACACAAAGAAGGTGCCCCATCCATCCTCTGTTGTTTCCAGTGTGGTAGTGGTGGTGATGGGGAGATAGCCTTTTTTATCTATGGAAAAGCAAAGAGCATGCCCACAGCAACCACTGGTCAATTCCTTCAATGCTAAAAATTAACACAAGCCCAGATGAACCCACAAATCCTACCACAAGCACAAGCCAATGAGGCAAGCCCAATAGAAGCAGCATCAGACCTGAGAATTCCGATATGCCAACAAGGGGAAGGAACACTGTGTAGGCACACAATCAGTTTTACAAACTGGTATCAAATTTATTCATTAGTACCATAACATACAGTTATCCTTTTTTCAAACTGTATCAAATTTACACGGCATGCAGATATCTACAAGCCCAAATTTACTCTGGTATACTCTGTCCCTCCAAAAGATAAAAATGGGGTTCTTTGTTGTTCAGAAGAAGTGAAATCAGTGTGATCCTGCTGTAGAAAAAAAGTCTCAATATTAAAATGGAATCTACAGATAAAACCACCTGCATCTCTCCCTTGGGCTATCACAGCGGTTTCTACTGCATTCTGCTCAGTGGCCCCTGGGGTTTCTCTCCCACTAATCGGTTTTTTTAAATTCAGACACACCCCCCCCCCCCCCGGTATTTCCAAAATGGGAACTGTGGGTAAAAACGCCCGTAACTCTTGAATCTCTTTGTCTATTGCAGCAGTTTTAACTGCATTCTGTTTCGGGTTACCTAGGGATTCTTCTCCAACTATCAGTTTTTCAAAACTCAAGCCTTCAAATTTTGTAATTTTTTTACTGGTCCCTAAGATGGCTTCTACTTTCTTTCAATACAAAGAAGGTTATCTGGAACATATGGTTTTGGTTTTAATATTTTGTTTTAAAGTTAATGATATTAGGTTATGTTATTTTAACATTTTTGTTAGCCACTGTGCTGGGGGGGGGGGCTATTATCACATCATTCTCAGATGTTTAAAATAGTAATAGAAGCCATAGGGTAAAAGTTTAACTTTTTTTTTGCCCCTGTGATCTTGAGGATCAAAATCACCCCCAATATTTTTATTAGTCTTGAAAAGGAGAAAGGATGGATAAAAGATGGCTGTTCATCTTATTACTTTCTTTTATTTCCTTACTTCACCATCCTCCTTTCTCATTGAGACTCAAGTTGGATGCTAGTATTATGAATATATATATAACAATGCAATAAAGATACATGTAGTGACCAATGCAATGAAACAGGATTATACAAATTAAAGAACAAGGGAATCTGAAACAGTATAATACATCAAATAAACTGGATTTCCCAGCAAACAATGGCCCCATAAACTGGATCTTGCAATTAAAGAACAGTGAAGTACAGACAGACTTACTCAATAAACAATGCAATATAAAGTGGAGAGCAAAAAGAACTGCTCTAAAAAATCACAAGCAGTTAAAATTTGGTTCTAAATTTGTTCCACTTCCACCCCACCTGCTTTTAAACTCTTAAAATACATTGGAGGATTACACTCTTAAAAGACATCTGTTGCTCCCTCTCTTCTAGTATGTTCTTTCATTACCAAAAGGGATACAGAATCTAGATCCTCTGAATCAGGCCTATTTGCTCATATGTGGTCTTATTGCCTTAAATGTTATTATTCCCCAGATGAACTGCAATCTGGTGAATTTGCTGATTTAAATGAAAGCAGACAGCAAATGATTACAGCATCTGCAAAGGTCTAAGAAAAGTCACTTTTACTTTACAGAAGTCTTCCTTCGCATTTCCAGGAATAGTTCTGAACTAGAGATAGAACAAGAATTTAGCCTTAAGCGTGCTGATGATGACCAGTCAGAAAAAGCATATGCACTTGACTCATTATGACTGAAAATCTCATTGATATGACATGAGAAATAATTAAATCTGAACTTTGAACCCTGTATCTTCTATTAAATCTGATCTACATTTGTCTGGGTGATTTTTCAAGGTGCTTCAAAGGAAACATAGCTGGCATACTGCAGTATCAATATAAAATATTACAATTCGGGTTCTCATTCTAACTGTTGAGATAATGACATCAGGAACATTATGAACTGACATAATAAGTGGAAATAATGCATAGAATACAGAATAGAGGACCTGAATTAATTAGTACTAAATGAGAATATACATATCATAGTCATTTCAGAATTCTGGTAGAATAGAGAAAACCAGTGAGAGACAATTATTTCATCATACAGGGGCCAGGGACCACCAGTAGATTGTCCTCTGCAGAGCACAGAGGCCGAGTGGGGACATAGGGGAGGAGACAAAACTCAATAAAAAAACCGGCTGCTTTTGTTTGATTTTGATTTTATATGATTAAAGTTACTTGAAACAGGTAAGATGGTCTTGTCAAGCTTGTTAATTGTTTGAAAATCATTAATATCTTTACCAATTCAGGCATTAAAATCACCTAGTATAAGAGAAAATGTTTTAGGAAACATCATTTCCAAGTTGGAAAGGTAATCACTAAGTTGTCTCCACTGATTGCCAAGTTCCAGTTCTATATCATTAGGTGGTAAATATTTTGTCTTCCATCTAATCATGGTCATCCCTTTTGGATTTTAAAGAGCTACTATTATGCTGGTTAGATATTTGTGGAGGAGGAGATTTGGCTGTTGTGTGCGAAGAGATTTCAATATCAGCTGCAGGCATTCGATCAATTGAGGCTGGCAAGAATGACAAAGCATCTGAGTAAACTGTAAGAGATCTCTGTAGCCCAGAAGAAGTAGCTAAATTGCTACCTTCTAATACATGAAGTATCCTTTGATAAGAGTTCCCTATTTCTTTAGTGATAGACTCAAGTTGGTTCCAGTCCTCTTTAATTTGTTTAAGTCCAATCAAGATGCTACTCTGAGGCTGAGATGGTACATTCACAGGCATAGCAGACACTTTAGGTTGATTATAAGGAACTAAATCCTCAGTCCTCCATTCATTTGTTGCCATCCCACTGAGTGGGTGTATGTTGTTTTTGAAAACTCTAGTTACAATAATGTCAAACTGTTGAAAGTAAAACTGACTGTTTCAAAATCAAAGTCTGTGTCTTCACCGAGTTAAAAGTCAATGCAAGTCTCTTATAGCCAAGATGTTGGGGCAATAGTTCACAGATCCATAATTGGGACTCCCAAAGTGCACAACCCAATAATTGACTTAAGGAGTTTCTTATTGTTAAAAAACTAGTCCGTCTATTGTGGTTCCTCAGTAGCATGACTATATTAGTATATTTGATTCCTTTGGAATACCAAAGCAAACAAATTACAAATAATATCATTGGTACAGAGAGGTCTTTCTTGATTAGCTGCTGCCTGGTCCATTCTGTGTGACAGAGAGCACTTAGAGTGCTTGAGTATATTTTTAAGATCATCAATTTTAGTACCAGTTTTATTAAAATGAGATAGCAGCAGCTCAAGAGATTTAGACATTAGAATGGTTTCCTTTGACAAAAGTTCTGTTAGTGCACATAGGCTGACATTTGTAGAGAATGGGAATGAGGCCCCCTTCCTCTCCCAAGTGGACCTAGCCACTGTGATCCATGCAATGGTCACCTCCAGATTAGACTATTGCAACTCACTCTATGCGGGCCTTTCTTTGTGCTTGATTCGGAAATTAAAACTGGTCCAACATGCGGCAGCTCATTTGCTCACAGGAGGTGCCATTAGAGATCATATTTCACCTGTGTTGCACCACCTGCATTGGCTCCCGGTTGAGTTCCGAATCTTTTTCAAGGTGTTGGTATTAACCTTTAAGGCCTTATGCGGTCTGGGACCCTCGTACCTGCAGGACTGTCTGACCCCATATGTCCCAATTTGGCCTGTGCGCTCAGTAGAGGCCAACCTGCTGGTGGTCCCTGATCCCTCCATGATGCGGCTGGCTTCCACTCGGGCCAGAGCTTTTACAGCTCTGGCCCCTGCCTGGCGGAACGCTCTCCCTCCAGCAGTCCGGGCCCTGCGAGACCTCAAGGAGTTCCGCAGGGCCTGTAAGACTGGGCTGTTCCACCGGGGTTTTGGGGAGGCCAGCCGCTGATGAGCGCCCCCCCCATTCTGACAGCACAAGCCCTGCTGTCCCCCACCTTTAAGGGAGTTTTAAACTGTCGGATGCCATCTGTTGTTTTCTGTAATGTAATATAATGTTGTAATTGAATGCTGTATTTTAACAGGGAGGGGTATTAAGATGTATGGAGTTTATTTATATATTTAATTGTATTTGTATAATTATGTTGTGAACTGCCCTGAGCCCTTCGGGGGAGGGCGGTATGCAAGTTTAATAAACAAACAAATAAATAAATAAATAAATAAATAACCAAACAAACAAACAAACAAACAAACAAATATTATTTCCCTTTCCCCCTTTGTCAGACTGTGAACATTCCTTCTCCTTAGTGTGCCTCTGAGAAACATGCTCTGGGTTAGATTGCTTGTTGCCAGATTGCTGGCTTGCATTCAAGACCAAATTGCTATCTGTAAACAGGGCAGCATCCTCAAGTGGAGCATATTCTAGAGCTGAGTATCTATTTGACAACACAGAAACTGAGTTCACGATTATCAGACACAAATTGATTGATTTTAGTCTGTTTAGGTTGCTTCTGCTTAGGCTGGTTGGGTGACGAGAGGGATCTTTTCTTTCCCATTGTTCATCAACTTTCAGTAGTAACTGTGTCGTAAATCTCTAGCAGTCTAGATAGATGAAAAGGTAGCAAGCATTCTGGCTCTTCCATTCAGCAGTGCCCAGCCAGCAAAAACAGCCAACTCTAAAAGGTGCCTCTGTTGCTTATATGTTCCAAGGAGTTTCTCTCTGGCTGCTTTCAGGAGGAGTCGTTTTTGTCTGACTCTTTATAACCTCCATCTTTTTAACAAGCTATAAATCTCCGTTTGCTTGATAAACTATGGCTCTTTGGACTGTCTCAAGATAAGAAACAGGGATGTAGTAGCTAAAATGATTCAAAATAAAATAAAATTTTTATCTGTCTTAAAAGCCAAGCACGCCACAGCATTTCACCTCCACTGCCACCATATTTTCTCTCTCCAATATTCACAATTTTTATTATTGTTATCCAGACAGGTTTTTTAATGTCGTGGATGTGAAGGATATTACAGAGATTTACTAACAGCAGGTGATGATTGCATAACTCTGCCACCACCAGCCATCTGATTGGAATTGGCGGTTCCAGCAGTTCCAAGAAGAGATACCGTGCCTGAGGGGTTAGAACTGGCTGAGGATTTATTCCCTTGCCATGAATCTCATTCCTTCACATAGCTCACCTTTCCATTATAAAAGGGGCCAGAAGACTGTTCATGGTTACATTTATCAACTCTACAGTGAAGGCAACTATGATAAATAAAACACTTTTAAAAATACTAATCTCAAGCCAAAAATATGTCCAAACCAGACTCCTCTAAGCTTTCCCCCCATGCTGCAATGTGTCACATAACAAGAGATACATGTAATTAAAATTTGCATGTCCGTTTTTTGAAAGCGAGAAATATGAAGAGTTTGTTTTGATACCCCCAACCACTTTTCTCTACCTTTAAGGCATCTCAAATCAATTTACAATTGTCTTCCCTTCCCCTCTCCATAACAGGCACTTTGTGAGGTAAGTGGGGCCAAGTGAGCCCAGAGAAAACTGTGACTAGCCCAAGGTCACTAGGTTTTATGTGTAGGAGCAGGGAATCAAACCTAGTTCACCAGACTAAAACTCACCACTCATGTGGAGTGGGGAATCAAACCCAGATTTCCAGATTAGAATCTGCTGCTCTTATTCACAATGCCACACTGGCTGTTGAATTGTTCAGGGTTTTAAAACTGCTTTTTCAGCAAGCCAGCCTGAGCACATGGGAAAAGGCAGCATATAAGTCAAATAAGAAAATAAATTAAAATATAAAATAAATGCTTGCTGAAAACTGTCCCCTCATATCTTGATGTCCTATAGGGCTGATACACACTTTGTTTTTTCAGGTCAGGAACTACACAACAGCAACATCAGAAGGCTAGAGTTTCATGGTGGAACGTACATGTAGTATTACTTAATGTGAATTGTTTGCACAGTGGCTGGGTTTCTATTATAAATACTGAAGTGGGAGCCCACTTCTTTTCTGATTGCCATTTCCCTGCTGAATGGAGAGAAATCAGACCAATGTAACAAGTGTTTGTCATTCATAACTGAGAATGAGGGTGTGTGAACTGCCATGTTAATCTGTTATTAGTAAATAACGACACAAGAATCAACTAGGCCATAATTGCAACAGGGGGCATGGCACATGGTGAGCACTGGAGCAGTGAGTATGCGTGCCCTGGGCCAGCTGGGCGGCCTAGCCACACCCAGCCTGATTGCGTGATGCGCGCAAGAGGTGGAGTACGCTCCCTATATATTAAGCAGCACATGTTTCCTCCAGCCTTCTTCGACGCCTGGAGCAAACTGAACCAGCGCTTGCTGTTTTTAGTGGAGCTAGGCCATTGAGAGGGCAAGTGGAGGCTTGCCAGTAGAGTTTTGGTACTTGTGGATTTGGGGTACTCTTCCCTCCCTCATTTCCCTCCCCTCTCCTTGTCGGGAGGCGGTACGGTCAGTATTTGGTAGTCACCCAAGCAGCGCAGGCTTCAGCAGGGGAGGGAGCAACAAGTGGAACCACGGGCATTCAGGCTGGTGGGGGTTTTTCAGTCCCCACACTAGGCGGTACCTTTCAGGGCTGGGTTTATGGCCGGCGTCAGACCCTCCCCTCACTGTCCAAAGGGCTCAGGAGCCAGGGGCTCCACGGCAAGACTGGGGGGGGACTCCCTCCACGGTTTCATCAACATCCTTGCTGGTTTCAGCACAATTACCTCCAAGCTTCACCGTGCCGCCATTGGCGATGATGTGGCTGGGTTGTAGTACACTCGTGCACTCATTTCAGGCCACAGGATGCCCGGATCCAACTTAGCGACCCAACCTACCCCTGGGGGTGGCCCCCTTTTCCTATTTTAGTCCCCAGTGGGGGTCTTTTGGCAGTGGTAATGCAACACCAGGAATTTCAGGGGCCCCGACAGCTTCTCCTATACACCAGGGCCTAACGAGCACTTTATTGAGTTTAGCTGAATCCAGGGGGAGCGAGTTTGTCCCCGGTCTTGGCACAGCACCACCCTCCATGGGGGTGTCAGTCGGGCAGGAGTTCGGGTCAGCGGCTCCCTCGGAGGAGGTCTCCAGTAGGAAACAGACTGCACCCACACAGACAGGGCAGTGGGGTGCCCCCCAAATGCAAAAAAGAGGCCGGGGAATCGCCCCCAGGCGTCAGGATCTGCACATTAGTGGACCCGGGCAAGCCCCCGGATGTTTCCATGTTGTAATTTGAACATGGTGCCAGCCACAGTTACCAATGTCGATGCTGGCATGTGTGTACCGGATATGTGGCTTATCATTGGGGGGGGGGCAGCCAGGGAAGGTCTACAGCGGCTTACAAGCCACGCATTTTACTCCCGCCCCCTTCCTTTTTCTCCATGTCCTCGTTTTGGCTGGTACATCTTCCTTAGCAGGGTTCTTTGTGGCCTACTCCTCAATATGGGGGCGGTGCCCCCGCACCACAGTTTTTTGGAGGGGGTTTTCATATCCCTTGTACGGGGGATGGTGGCAGTTCATTAGCGCACCTAATTGTAACCGGCCAGGAAGTTTCCTGCTACGCAAAAAAAATTATAATAAATAAAAGAGGCCCCGAATGATTTCGGAGGATTCAGCATATCTCTTATAAAGGGGAATCAATCACAACCGCATTGGCCCCGCTTTTTGGTTTGGTACACCACGCAGTCTCCGTCTCCCAAGAAATCAGGGCAACTGTTCCTTTGGCCCTATTGTCATGGGCGACCCCAGGCAGCTTTCTTCGTTTTGCCTATTTCGTTTGGGGATTCAATGTTATAAGGTTTTCACTGTCTCTTAAGGTTTTGGAAATGTTGTGTCAGACGCAGGGATGGGCATCTCCCCTCATTACAATGGGGTGTCGCTTGCTTGGTGGGGTGGTCACGGCTTCCTATGTTGGCCTTAAATGGTGCTAGTTGCACAAATTCAGCTTCCATTGGGGCATTTTATTTCGGAGAGTGTTCCCTGGTAGGGCTTCTGTGCCCACCTTTATGGCAGGTCACCAGGCACATTGGGCCTGCATGGAGCACAACATGGGTTTGGTGTCAGCTTCGCCTTACTATAATGGATTACCCTGTGGAAACACACACACACACCCTCAGTTTTTTCTTGGGGGAAGGGGTTCAGGCTACAGGGATGCTGCGTGGGTCGCGGGCTTATGTGTCTTTAACGGCCTCATGGGCTCTTGTCTCCTTCCTGGCAGAGTTGTTAATGGGCGGTCTAGTTGTCCGTGCAGGGTCACCTGGTGTATGGACTCAGTCTGTTTATACCTGAGGGTTAACATGTGCTCTTTGCCATTTTATATCAGGAGCAGGAACTGACATTACTGACGCTTTGTCTTGCCACCAGGTGGATCGCTTCCACGCCCCTGGCCCCAGAGGCCACCGTGTGCATGTAGGCCTTCCCGGAGCCGCTATGGAGCCTTGGCAGCGACCAACGGCGGAGGGATTTCTGTGGTCCCGCGCTCCAGCTGCATGCAGAACATGGGAAGGGGATGGTCTCTTCCTTTTGGGATTTTGGTTCTCGGGAAGGCCTGACACCGGGACACGCATTTACAGAAGGTCTCCTACTTTGCTACTTGATGCACTTGAATTCGCAGGCTTTGGCCCCCAAGGCCATCTGGGTGCTTTGGCCATCTTATTTTCTTTTGCTTGTCTAATGGGCCCAGCCCCTTCCCCTACATTTCTTGCACGTGGGGACACTGGTGGATTGGAGCCCAGCCAGCCCACAAAAGGGGGGGCTTTGAAAGGGGCCTATCTCCAGGGGTTCCTCAGCCCTTGTGGACATAGCACCCACTTGGGGGTGTTAGAGTTAGCAAAATGGTCGCCCCTTCTGGCATATTACAGGGCCACAAGGCTTTGTGGCTCTTTGAGGGAACTATTGGAGAAAACGGTGTTTCTGTTCGGCTTGGTCCTTTAAGTGGTGCAGCCTTGATGGGGGCATATAGCCCCCCCTCTCTGGGGCACTTCTGAGGGTTTTTTCCTGTGGTTACAAGCCTGGCCTACATGGCTTAAGGCCTGCCAATACAGGGCTTACCTAGCAGCGAGTCAGAACCTGCGGGCCCAAATTAGGAACTGGTTGGCTCTCATCAGCTCACCAGCATGGCCAATTGGCCATGCTGACAGAGGCTGGTGGGAATTGTAGTTCCTGAACATCTGGAGAGCCGCAGGTTCCCTACCCCTGCTTTAGGTCTTCCCTCCCGGGCCCTCTGGGGAATTTACCTGGTAGGTATAATTCTGGCCTGTATGGCGAGTGCCCACCAGTGCAAGGCTTATTCCTGGTGCATCTTGGCAGTAGCCCCCCCCCCATGGCCCACTTCGACGGGCTGCAGCATTACGCATGGGCATTGGCGGGCTCGGCATTCTTGCTGATGGGTTTGGCCTTCATTCGTTCAGGATTGGAGCCGCCACTTCGGCAGCCTGTGTTGGATGTTTCCCTGTGCAAAATCCAGGCAGCGGGTCGTTGGAAGTCAGTAGCTTATAAAATATACAAGAGATCTCACTTGCTATTTAATGTCTATGCAGAGCTGCTAAACAGGTGACCCGGATTTGGATCATCGGCACAGTATTGTCCACTGGTGGGCCACTATGCCCTCTCATCTGCCTGGGGTGCAGATTTGGAACTTGGAAAGGTTGTGGACGTCGTTTGGCTCGGCTGGCGGGGTATGCACTGGGAGTCTTTGTTGCCTGCTATCCAGGAGCCCCTACAGAGATTTGGTGCGCCTCAAGGGATTGTCATCCACTTGGGTGAGAACGACCTCCCAGCTTTGAAAGGCCTGGAACCATACTTTCAAATGGTGGCCGGCCTCCGTAAGGTGATGGAATTTCTGCTGGGTGCTAAATTAATTTGGTCCAAGCCTCCTCTCAAGGCTCCTGTGGATGGGTATCATGGAGCTGGAAAAAAGTGGTTGTGGCATGCCGAAAAGTGTGCATGGCAGCAGCACCAGGGATGGAGGTGATTGATTGATTCCTTAGCATCCTGAGCTGCTTGAGGCCTCCTGGGGGGGGGGACTTTTCCCTCCATTCCATGGGTGCCAAAGGGGATGCCACCATTTTCTCAGGTGGTATTCCTGAGCTGAAAGCAGAGGTGGGATCCAACCAGTTCTCGCCACTTCTCTAGAAGTGGTTACTAATTTTTTCTGAGTTTTGAGAAGGGGTTACTAAAGCAACCTCCCTGCCCAATAGAGACTGGAGGTGCGTGTGTGCGGCGCCGCCACTGTTTGAATCCCACCACCATCGGAACCTGTTATTAAAATTTTTGGATCCCACCACTGGCTGAAAGCCTTTAGGAAGCCAACTAACTCTGACCATGCCCCATGATCCCCCACAGTAATACTGGAGTAGACCTCTGTGCCTGAGTTGCACTAGTCTGCAGCTTCCGTAAGCTGTGCCAGTGCTTGAGAATGGCACCACAGTGCTGGGGCCTTGCCCTGGCACAACTGGCCCTTATACCAAAGCATCTCTGAGATACACCAGCATATGGTCAGTTTGCTTCCTAAGTCCATTCACCCCCGCCCTTAGGACTGCGCTGTAAGTCTTAATGAAGTCTTGATATTTCTTTATATAGCCAGATATCCTGGGGACATAAATATAAATGTTTCAGGCACTAACCTCTTCCTCCCATCCTCCAAAGTTATTTTATTTCCTAAGAAGCATACTGGGTAACTTAATCAATGATTGAATGATCAATCATTCTGTATATTTTCCAACTCACTGCCTGTACAACTATCACCTTACCTCCAAACCATAAGATGCAGAGTTTCTTTCCCTAAATCATGAAAAACAATCCCGTATAGGAGTTCTCCCAGCTAAATGCTCTTAGGATAAAGGTAGCAATCCCTCAGACTGACAAATAATATAAAATTTTTGTCATTTTTCTACTCTGATAAGGTTTTCCTGAAAGTATTCAAATGGCTTTAAGTGAAGGATTGTGAGCATTTCAAGGACATTTGAAAAGAGGACCGACTCATTCAAATTCCAAAATAATAAAGTTAATTAAGTGATAGCTATATGGAATTTCTTATGGTTTGCTTGCCTCAACAGATAAATAAAGAATGAAAGACAAAATCATAATGCTGACTATACAGTGGATTATGGATATGCCCCAGTATTGCATAAGCATAAGCATAAGCATAAGCATTTTATTGTCATTGTGCACGCACAACGAAATTTACAGCAGCATTCCTCGATGCACACAATTTCAGACTCATACATCATCCTCACTTCCCCTTCCTCCACCCATCCCTACACATTGTTTTATTTACATTAAAAAGAAGTGAAATGTATTTTTTTAATAAACACATAAACACATAGCTATGATAATACTGCAAAATGCTGCATCTTGGTTATTATTAGGAGCTAGAGCATGCATATTACTCCCATTCTGCACTCATTCCATTGGCTGCCCATCTGTTACCAGGTTCAGTTTACAGTATTGGCTGCCACACACAAAGCCCTTCATGGCCTCAGTCCCGTATATCTATGGGACCAAAAAAAATTGGGTAAAAGGTTAGGGACTGCAGTCTCTACCACTGTGTATTGTTTGTACTGTCTATTGCTGTAAGTTGGATCTTACTATGTAATATTTGCTTTCTTAAACATATCATGTTAATTCTTACACTTTGCTTCAGTTCTGTTTAACATTTTTAGTTGGTTCTGGATTTCTGCAATCCAAACTCTATTGAATTGTGTCTTGGTTTTAATCTGCTGGATGCTTATTGATGCTTTGATCTAGCAGCTTTTGATGGGTTTTTTTAAGCTGCCTTGAGTTTACAAAGATAAGGTGTGGTATAAATATTTCAAACATAATAAACTGCTCCTGTTCCTACCCAGCACATGCTGAAGTTGTTTTGGGACCAGGTAACACAGTACTGAAGAGGACTGAATCCTCACCCACATCTTGTGAGGCACAAATGGCCATCTCCCCTTGCCTACTAGCCTCTGTCACCCTGTGTTGCTTGTTCACTTTACGTAGGGGATGAATGACTTGTCCTTTCTGTCTTAGTATGTGAGACAGAGCTCATGCTCTCTTCAAGGTGGGTCATGATAAAATTCTGTCCATTATTAGCTGGAATTCTGTCCTCAATTGTGGCAATGGGAACAGAATGCGGAGATGGAGGGGACAATTTTTTTGGTCTCTCCATCAACTCTACCATTCTAATTTATGGCTTCTCATTTGCAGGCCTAGCACTGCAAAGTAATCAAGACAGAACCAGCCCCTGAGAGCACAGAATTCCAGCTAAACCCTGCTTCTTTTTTCCATCATGCCTTCAAGTCTGTATAGATTTCTTTCTCACACTGGCATAATTCTGGCAATGGTAACCTCCTAGTGGCATATACAACCAACGTTATGGTTTTTTTTCTCATAGGTATGCGCCACTGTCACAAAGGAATTTAGAAGTGCTCTTATCCTGCCTGTAGAAATAAACTTTGGATATGCATTAGTGTTATGCATGTTTTAAGGAAAATAACCAGTCTCAAGATCTGAACCAGAATGGTATTGAGGTTAAAGTACTTCTGGGAGATCCAGGTTTAAATCTCAGCTCTGCTGTGGGAACTCACTGGAAGACACTGGGCCAGTCACACTCTCTCAATCTAACCTACTGCACAAGGCAATTATTAGGTTAAAATGGGAAGAGAGGAGAATAATGCCATGTGCCACTTTGAGTTCCTATCAAGGGAAAATGGGGTAAAATCTTTTATGAAGAAATATTTTAAGAACTCCTAGCATAAGAGTATATTGCACCCCACTCTAGACATTATTAACTATGTTTTTCCACAGTCACACTTTAGCCTACTCTGCACTGGCCAATAAACACAGGTTTAGAACAGGGGAAAAACGTTTTGGGGGGGACACTTCTGTTGGGGAATTGTTTCCCTATTTGGGTAATAAGCAAAGTGAGAGAAAAGACCAGGAGACTTTTGCTGTGATTATAAAAAGAAACTTTACTTAACTAAATCAGGGTAGGGTATACATGGAATAAACATAACAAATCCTTACTATTCTAGTACAAACTTAGTTGCAGAACTTAGGCATATGTGAGCCCACATGTGGCCTAGGCATTCACCTCTTAAGGTGAATCCATCTTACAGGTAGCAAAGAAAAACCTCGTGAGTCTGTCTGTCTGTCTGTGTGAGACAAAGAAGGATAGTTAACTTTATAACCTCTGACCTACGTGCTCTGCCTCACATAAGCAATGTCGGATTAACTGCCCAATGACTAATCAATGAATAGATAGCAAGACACTGACCTCACTAGCTAATTAACATGCACACAGTTAACCCCTTGTTAGCTGGATTGTGACAGACACTTGCAAATCCTAACAACTTCTCACAGATCCCGCCCCTAAAGCAAGTCTGCCCCATGTTATTTTCCCCAAACCAGTTTTTTTTTTTTTAGAATCATGCTATTCACAAGTCTGTAAAGCCAGGTAGGTGTAGATAGTCGTATTGTGGTATTGTGAGACATTGGCTGTGGGGGTTCATTTGTGCATGCCTGAATAGCTACGCATTGGTGGAAGGTAAATTTAAAAAAATAGATGTGCCTCTGTGCGAAGGTGTGACAGTAACCTGCATTGTTTCCATGGGCTCCAATCGCTGCCTGCACGGTTGCATGAGGATGCTAAAACAGGAAAACAGGTTACTTTATTTCGACTGCAACCTGCTATACATTTGCTGTGCAGAGTGGCCTTAGTGATGCCACCAAATCACAGGCTCGGAGTATGAATTTTCTAAACTTTTAATGTTTTGAATGTATGTTGGGGAGAACTGCTTATGATTTTCAATCAAGAATACGACAAGCCTAGATTCCATTTCTGTATCTGCACATCATAGATTCCTCAGACCAAGCAGTAAAAAAGGCTGCTGCTCTGTTGTCAATTTGATTGCTGAAATTGATCTGGGAACTGAAATGGAATATATGCAACCTACAACACCATACTATGGCTCCAGACTCCACCCAAATCTCCTACTTGGCAATTTCTGAATTTGGAAATCTCAGCTATATTCCAAGGGTAGAGCATGAAAATATATCATGAAATGCCAGATGTTCCCACCCATGAACCACAATTCTCTACTAGCAATACACTGCCTAAAGAACCATGCATGCTCAAAAGTGGGAAAAAATGCAAGTCAATTTAGAACTTCCAGAAATTGTTTTTTATTTCAGCATTTTCTGTAAGTGTATGTAATTGAAGTACAATTCCACACTGAGATGGGGTAAGTGCTTGTACTATGCACTAGCATGACCTTTTCCATTAGTTTCATGACTTAAAATATTGTCTATCCCAAGTGGACATAAAAATGCACTGTGTCAATACTGGAGGTACGTTACAGTTTCAGCAACAGGATCCACCTTAAAGAATCAATGCAATAATTGTTAGGTTCTGTTTAATCTCATGCTACAAACAAAAGTGGTGTTTTTAAACAAATTAGAGGAATAACACTCTTTAGCTCCAGCTAAGCAAGCTGCAGTGTTGTGGTTTATTATGTGAGGCCTCTGCCTGTGAGAAATATTGTACCTTATGCCCTGCATTCTCAGCTCTTAATGTTTTTGGAAATGATAATGGTAGGCCATCAAGGTAGCCCTTAAAAGGGGAAGGTTGCATTTCTTCTTCATAATAGGCAAAAGAGATCTGTGGCAGAAAGCTGTTGAAGAATAAAGCAACCACTGTGTCCTGAGATATACATAGGACAAAAAGGAATCTCTCATAACTACATGCCTTAAGGTTAGCAAACGTTCAACAATCACTATCCAAATGGCTCATTTCTGACATTAACAGTGAACACTTGGCCACACTTCCAGACAGAAATAAAAAATTCAGTGCAGGAACTAGGTATGCCTGAGAATACAGAATAGAAAAGTACGTCTGTGGTTAAAATAGAGAGAGATTATTATTACATTCTTGGCTGGGCTTCACATGCTTCAAAATGGTTGCTTCTATGGTAGTGATAATGCCCTGGGATATAAACTGTACAAAGTCCAACAAGAGAAAACAGATTATTCACTCTGTGCATGAATGAAATCAAGGTCACCCCCAGGGATAACATGGTGTTCTGTCCTATAGCCCAAAAACCCCCTCAGGTGTCAGGCCTCATCATATGAAACATGGAGTTTTTTCCTGATGTGCACTTAATGCACACACACAAATATTTCAACAGCATTTTCAAAAGAAATAAATTTTGCAACAATGTGCTTCCTCTGGAGGTGCTCTTCAATGTAAAATACTTATTTGAGATGAAAAAGCAAACCGTCTTCTCATTAGGGATGCTTCTGAAATTCTCAGGTTACCTGTTTTTGTTTCAAACTAAAATAAATGCATTAGGAGTTCTCTGCTTGTTGTTTCCAGAGGTTGTACACAATGCAATGCATGAGCTGTTTGCATCAGTTACCATTCATGCTGAACCCCTCCCTTCACAATTACTTTACCAGTGCATTACATCAATAAAACACTGCATGATAATGGTCTTTATAGCGCACAATGAGTACACAGACATTCTGAATGTACAAAAGGATGTCTGTAAAAAAGAACCAATGTGTACTCACTTTAAAGTCAGGAGCAAGTATCCATCCAAGGATGAAGTTTAAACGACTTATTCAGCTGTGCATGCATTGAATGAAAGTTACTCAATGTGAATATGAAGAAAAGTCATATGGATCCTGTACACAGACTACACGAGTATTCACTGTAACGCATGTACAAGGCTTAGGTGTGACTTTGTTCAAGGTACAGAAGCACTTGTGTACATCAGTAAAACAGTGTACAAAATAATATTGATACGATCATACTAGAGCATTTTTTCAACTTGATAATTGAGTCTGACTGGAGGGAAAGTCTTTCTTCCTCTCCAAAGTAGTATTGATATTTATTATTTATTTATAGCCCTTTCTAAGGCACCTTACATGGCATGAAATAATGCAGTCAAATAGAACAATAGCAAAAGTATGATAGGAAAATTGCCAGAGAAGAGCAACCTAAAGCACCTACGTATGAAAATGACACTTCCACATCACCTTCTGGCAGCATTTCTGAAACTCTAACTAAAGAGAAGGGATTTAATGCATTGTCTATGAGGAGTGCAATATACAGCACATATCTGGTATGGATCAGCAGTCATGATAGGCATTTACTAATATAGTGCAATCCACATATTTACAAGCCTTCCTATGAAATCCTGTGGGCTGGAGACTTTTGAATAATCCAGTAAGAGAGACCAGCATGTGGAAGCAAGCTTATGTACATGCAGAAGAAGCACAAGTGATCCCAGATGTTCAGTTACATCCAGATCACAAAGTTGATCTGAGGACCCATTAAAGTATCTTGATACTTGTTCATACCTGTAGCCGCAAGTTGTTGTTCAAGGTTAATTAAGAGTGATTTGAGCTGGAGACTTTGTTGTTGTTGTTTTAAATTAAAAACTGTGATACAACTTCCCAACATTTTGAGGAAATGGAAAGGAAGAAAGCATAGACCGTTGCTGATATATATTATATATTATACTATATATAATATGTTATATATTAATTCTCCTTTCCTGTCACTAACAGGCAGGCGCCAAATTATTTCTTTTCTAAGTTAAAACTTGTTGCCCAAGTAACCTGGTGCCATCTACAGATGTTACCAGATTTCATGAACACTTTTTGCTTTTATAAAATCTTAAATCTAACATTAGTTCGCTTCATTTAGGATGAGGAGTCATTCCGCCGCCCCCCCCCCCACGTTATCAAATTGCTACGATTAAATTGTTACCATTAAGCTTTTTGTAATTTCAGTTGTATATACATGATATACATGCATTTGAGAACTTTGCTGATGAATACAGATGGGCCAAAAGAAAAAAAAAAGATAGCAGGCCATATACAAAATATACAAGAACCAGAACATGAAATATTAACACTTTCTGAATTTCATCTCATATAATCTCATGAATAGAATACTTCATAATGTATGGATACATTTCTATTGCATTTCTGAAATGACACACCATACCATCCAAGTTGCAGCTTTGGTTAGATCCCTGACATCTCCTGGTCCCAGTAAAAGTCGACCCATTCCACCCACTCCCATGCTTGGGCTCAATATACATGTGCTCTTTCTTCCCTAGCTTGTCACCCATTGTCTCAAGATACTGAGTTTTCACTGAAAGTCAATGGCCATTTTATTGCATAAATCTTCTCTGACCTACTTACAAGATACTCAGACCATATGCACTTGAAGAACTTTCTATGTGGATTCTATTTTTAGTAGGCACACACTTTATATGAGCACTTATGTCTGTCATCAATAGATCAAGGGCCAACATCTCATTTAAGCTACTATACAGTGACATAATGTCAAGCCTATGTCTCAGTTAGGCTTTGATGGTCCATTGAAGGTCATATCATTGCTAACATTTTGACAAGAAACCCCTGACAGAATTTTGCAAGCTGATACCACAGAACTTCTCCAAGTCCAAACATGGTATCCAAAATGGGAACTAATAACTCCCATACCATGGTAGAACATCGGTCAAGGGTATCCATTCTAAGACACATGAAAACATCGCAAAGGAAGGGTGACAATTTCCAAAAGAGAGAGGGGAAAAAAAGAAAAAATATCCAAGATTCATGTCTATTTGTTTGACATTCATCTTATCATACAATGTCTTACCACAGATGTGAACAGCAGTATCTTCCAAAATCAGACCTTAGAAATTGTAGGGGTTGGTATTTCTATAGGCATAACAAACAATTGCCAAAGGGTGGTGTCAAAGGGACATATGGGGAATGACTGAGGGATGCTCCAATTTTTCCCTGCTGCAGAATTCCCAAGAGGTAGATGTACCACTATGGGAAAGAAAACCGATGATCCCCAAGAGAATCTCTAGAATCTCCAAGCCTTTATTGGGCTGTGTTCCATGTCAAGCTCTTTTGATGTACTGTCTATGAGCTCTCCCATTGCCCAGGCCTCAGGAGACTTCTGCCATGCTGTTCCCATCTAAAGCTTTTCCTGAGCCATGCCAGGGCCTACCATACCCACACACTTCAGCCCTGCTCTAGTCACTGCAGCTGTGCTGCTGGCCTACCCCCTGCCAGCCTGTCGCTATCCCTTGATGTCTCAGGCAGCCAGGATGGGCCCTAGCCACCAACAGTGGCAGCGCTCCATGTAGTAGCGAATGTTATAATTTAAAGACACATTTTAGGATTCTCAACTGAGGGTAGGGAAATTCCTGGAGATTTGAGGGGAGGCAGAGCCTGCGGAGGCATAGTTTGGGGAAAGGCAGAGCCTGCGAAGGCATAGTCTGTGTTCTAAAACAGACACACAAAAGCAAAATAGTATTTCAAACAGCTTTAATCTAAGGGGCAACTCCAACAGGTTCATGCAAGTACTCTGCACTAACTGAGCTGCCTTCTTGAACTGTGACCTTTAGAGAAGGTCTTCCAACTAATATACTGGAGTAATATAAAGAAATATCTTGAAATTATAAGTTCTAGCACATCAGGGAGGGACCTCAACAGGGTGTAATGTCAGATCATAAGAACATAAGAACAAGCCAGCTGGATCAGACCAAAGTCCATCTAGTCCAGCTCTCTGCTACTCGCAGTGGCCCACCAGGTGCCTTTGGGAGCTCACATGCAGGATGTGAACGCAATGGCCTTCTGCGGCTGTTGCTCCCGATCACCTGGTCTGTTAAGGCATTTGCAATCTGAGATCAAGGAGGATCAAGATTGGTAGCCATAAATCGACTTCTCCTCCATAAATCTGTCCAAGCCCCTTTTAAAGCTATCCAGGTTAGTGGCCATCACCACCTCCTGTGGCAGCATATTCAAACACCAATCTGCGTTAACGTGAAGAAGTGTTTCCTTTTATTAGTCCTAATTCTTCCCCAGCATTTTTCAATGAATGCCCCTGGTTTCCTGCAAGTATTGTGAGAAAGAGAGAAAAATTTCTCTCTGTCAACATTTTCTACCCATGCATGAATTTTTGTAGACTTCAATCATATCCCCCCTCAGCCGTCTCCTCTCCAAACTAAAGAGTCCCAAACGCTGCAGCCTCTCCTCATAGGGAAGGTGCTCCAGTCCCTCAATCATCCTTGTTGCCCTTCTCTACACTTTTTCTATCTCCTCAATATCCTTTTTGAGATGCGGCGACCAGATCTGGACACAGTACTCCAAGTGCGGTCGCACCACTGCTTTATATAAGGGCATGACAATCTTTGCAGTTTTATTATCAATTCCTTTTCTAATGATCCCCAGCATAGAGTTTGCCTTTTTTACAGCTGCCATGCATTGAGTTGGCATTCCCATGGAACTATCAACTAAGACGCCTAAATCCCTTTCCTGGTCTGTGACTGATAGCACTGACCCCTGTAGCATGTATGTGAAGTTTGGATTTTTTGCCCCTATGTGCATCACTTTACCTTCCACCTTCCAAAGCAGCCATTTTAACTACAGGAGCTGATCTCTATCCTCTGGAGATCAGTTGTAATTCTGGGAGATCTTCCTGGACTTGGCAACTCCAGGAAAATAGAGGATGAGAGTTACTGAGGATTCCTGCTGGCTATGAGGGAGGAACTGCAGGTAGTAAGACTCAGAGATCGTTCAGGGAAGCTAGAATACTGTATTTGTTTGGCAATAGGCTATTAAGTTTAATTTTATTTTGTTGTGTCCTCCAGGGTATTACCTACCCCTCATAATTTGGTATCATCTTCAAATTTGATTAACATGCCCTCTATTTCATTATCCCATTGATAAAAATATTGATTAGCACGGGGCTCAGGACAGAACCCTGTGACACTCCACTACTCACCTCTATCCAGGATGAAAATGAGCCATTGATGAGCACTCTTTGTGTTTGGCCAGTCAACCGATTACAAATCCATCTAACAGTTGCATTGTCTAGTTTACATCTTTCCAGCTTACTTGCAAGAACATCATGGGACATCTTGTCAAAGGCCTTACTAAAATCAAGGTATGCTACATCCACAGAATTCCCTTCATCTATCAGGTTTGTCACTCTAAAAAAAAGAGATAAGATTAGTCTGGCATGACTTGTTTTTGAGAAACCCATTTTGATTTTCAGTGATCAAATTATTCCCTTCCCAGTTCTTACAGACTGTCTCCTTCATGATCGGCTCTATAATCTTTCCTGACTGGGCAGCAAGGACGTAGGTAAGGGGGGGATTCTTGGGTTCAACCCCCCCATTACATGTTCGAAGCTCCACCCCCCCCCCGTTTGTGTTTTTTGGGGTATTTTTAGTGTTTTTTTTAGTTTTTGGCCTTCAGGGGGCACATTTTTAGTCTAGAAGCACCAGAATTTCAGGGATGTTTTGGAAAACTTTCCTGATGACACTACTCAGGTTTGGTGAGGTTTGGTTCAGGGCGTCCAAAGTTATGGACTCCCAAAAGGGGTGCCCCATCCCCCATTGTTTCCAATGGGAGCTAATAGAAGATGGGAGCTACACCTTTGAGGGTCCATAACTTTAGATCCCCCAAACCAAACCTCACCAAACCTGGCTGGTATCATCAGGAGAGTCTCTTACTGATACCACCCAGGTTTTGTAAAGTTTGGTCCAGGGGGTTCAAAGCTATGGACTCCCAAAAGGCATGCCCCCATCCCCCATTGTTTGCAATGGGACATAATAGAAGATGGGAGCTACACCTTTGAGGGTTCATAACTTTGGACCCCCTGAACCAAACTTCACCAAACCTGGGTGGTATCATTAGGTGAGCCTCCTAACAATGCCTTGAAAGTTTTGTGCTGCTAGCATAACAATTGCACCCCTGACAGCAGGCACCCCCCAAATTTCCCCAGATTCTCCTTCAGACACCTCCTTCAGTATGGATTTAAAGGGAGAATCTGAGGTCCCCAGTTTAAACATTGAAAGTGACGCTGTTTCAGGGTGGGGGATAATCCACCCCAAAACAGCATCACTTTCAATGTTTTTTTAACTGGGGATCCCAGATTCTCCCTTTAAGGTGGATTTAAAAGGAGAATCTGGGCTCTCTAGTTTAATCACCATTGAAAATGATGCTGTTTGGGGGTGGATTCCAGGATCACAGCAGCCGCCCATGGGGGGGGGGAGGCGCAAAACTCAGATTTTGCACTGGGCTCCATTTTCCATAGCTACACCTCTGCCCATAGGGGAGGGCAGAAGGGACTGCCGGCTGCTGGCTGGGAGCCCAGCTAGTGGGGGGGGGCGAGGGAGGGCTTGGCATGGGAGTCTGCTATCCCTGGCCTTGGAGAGCTGCCTTTATAAGCACTGAGGCCAAGGGCAGGGCTTGGGGAGGCATGGCCACGCCCCCATGAGCGGGTGGGGGCATGGCCCTGCCCCCGAACTCCCCCCCATTAAAAATCTATACCTACATCCCTGCTGGGCAGTAATTTTTGGGTCCTCTTTTTTCCCCTTTTTGAAGATGGGGACAACATTAGCTCTCCTTCAGTCCACTGGGACTTCTCCTGTTTTCCAGGAGTCCTTAAAGATTACAGCAAGTGGTTCTGCCAGTTATTTTAATACCCTGGGATGTAATTCATCAGGCCCTGGAGATTTGAATTCATTTAAATTATTCAAGTATTCTTGTATTAGCTCTTTCTTTATTCTGTGCTGAATTTCCCCTACTGTGTCCTTTCCTCCCCAGTTGAGCACTGTTTTTCTTTTGGAAAAAAAATCAAGGCAAATAAGGTATTGAGTAGTTCTGCCTTTTCTCTGTCCCCTGTTAGAATTTCACCAATTTCTCCATGTGGTGACCCTATCATATCCATTTTCTACCTTTTGCAACAGACATAACCAAAAAAGCCCTTTGTATTGTTTTTAACATCTCTCATAAGTCTGAGCTCATTGTGAGCTTTAGCTTTTCTGACTTTCTCCCTACATGGCTATTTGTTTGAATTCCTCTTTAGTAATTTCCCCTCTTTTCGATTTCTTGTACATGTCCCTTTTACATTTTAGCTCACTTGAAAGTTCTTTAGACTTCCATCCTGGTTTCTTTAGACACCTCCCATTTTTTCTCCTCATTGAAACAGTTTGAAATTGTGCCTTCAAGATCTCACTTTTAAGAAACTCCCATCCATCTTATACTCCCTGGGATCACACCTAGTAGTTTCTTAATTTACTGAAATCAGCTTTCTTAAAGTCCAGAATTCATGTCTGACTAGACTTGGCCGGGCCTCCTTCAGAAAAGAGGAGGAGCCATGTAGGAGGGCAGGGGAGAGAGTGAGGACTTTTGCAGGGGTTTTTTGCCTCCCAGTTCATCCCTGCCCGTAGTTATGGATTTTGCCATTTGGAGTGATCCCAGGAACAGAACTCCAGAGAATAATGAGGGTCTACTGTATACCACACACAAAACTTTTGTGGATGAAGAAGGGAAGCAAATGAGTCTTCATTTGAGAATATAACAGCTAGTTTCAGCTTGTATCAGTGCAGCTGAAGTGCAGGATAGGATTTGGTTATATTTTCATTCCCTCCCCCTTTTAATAAAGCTGACCCAAATATCCTAATGCTTGATAATCCACACCTCTCTCACACAGACAGAGAAAGCATTGGGGATCATGTCTCCTTCCTCCTTTTCTCATTTCCTGCATGCTGTCTTTTTTTTTTTTTAGGTTTCAGTGTCACCTAGAGAATGCCACGTCCAGATTCATGTTCTCCACAGCTATCTTCATCACAATATTAACAGCTGGCAGATTAAAAATAAGGCTGTTTCATCCACTTTTTAGGAAAATATGCAGGTCCAATTTAGCTGTGATAATTATTTAGATTCATAGACGGGTTCTCATGTCACGGTTTTGGGTGGGAGTATAGCTAAAATGGGGATTAAAATTTAAAGTTTCTTCTGTTTCAGACCATGTCCAACGCAACTGTACAAACATCGAATGATTGAAATTCCTTCCACTTATGGAAAGTTTGATTGCAGATTCAAATGCATCTTCTCACAGAGGGTTTTTTTGAGATACTGGTTGTTCAGGTTGTCCCTTGTTCACTAAATGCACAATAGTTAGTGAGTTGGTGGAGGGAGATCAAGTATCTTCATCCAGCATAATGCTACAGTTCTGAGGATATCTCCTTTCCCAGCACCCAAAATGATTTTTTTTTAAATGGAAAGTGTAATCAGTGGTTCTCAACCTTCCTAATGCCGTGACCCTTTTATACGGTTCCTCATGTTGTGGTGACCCCCATCCCTAACATTTATCCATTTTGCAGATGGAGAACACTGATGCAGAGAGTCTTAGGCAACCCCTGTGAAAGGGTCATTCGACCCCCAAAGGGATCCTGACCCCCAGGTTGAGAACCACTGGGCTCCTTCGACCTGTAGTGCAACCCCACAAAAAAGGGTTTTGGCTGTGTAAATATCATGAACATCCATGTCAGGGTACTCAACCTTTTTGAGCCTGTGGGCACATTTGCAATTCTGACCTGGCAACAAAATGGCTGCTGAAGAGGTAGAGTCACTGAGCCAGCCAAAAAATTATTTCCATAACTTAATCTCAGTAACACAGTGCATAACCTTATGCTGTGGTGGCATCTGCTTCTAAAGCAACCTTTTAAAAAATCTGCACAGCCAATCTAACCTCTAATAGGCAATCAGGAACCTTGCTGGACAAAAGCCCTACCTGGCTCCACCAACTTCCTGAAAACACTTGGCAGGTGCCAGAAAAGGTATTAGCATTGAAAAGAAAATCAAGGTACAAGTGGAATAAACAAATAAAACCAATACAGAGCTGGGTGAATGCCATCCCAGTACATCTTCCTAGTTAACTTTGCCCCAGCTTTCTTTGCTTCACCCCTCATTTTCTTTTCTTCCTGTGTGAAGCACCATTACCATAGTTCCCTTTTTCTCATTTCCGTTCAGCCTCATATATTTGTGGGAACATGATCCTTTGTGTCCAAACCTATTAACTGTGACAACCTATGATCCTTTCCTTAGCAAATATATCTTAAATGAAGATGAGGAGAATTGGTGTTAATAGCTGCTGATGTCACAAAGACATTTGTGGATCCTATGAGAACACTGGGAATCTTTGAAATGATAGTATTTATAACTTAGGCCTCTTCCGCACATGCAGAATAATGCACATTCAGTCCACTTTCACAATTGTTTGAAAGTAGATTTTGCTATTCCGGAAAGGAAAATCCAGCTTCAAAGTGCATTGAAAGTGGATTGAAAGTGCATTATTCTGCACGTGTGGAAGGGACCAGAGAGACATTACCTTCTGTTTAACAATGATAAGGAACTTGTCACTTATGGACTTGTTCCAAGATCACATGAATTTAGATTGTTATAGAACCAGGCAGGCAGCCCAATCCAGATTTGAGGGGGGGGGGATGCACAGGTTAGAGTGGGGTCTTGCCAGCATGTTTACTTCTTCCCCCATTGCTTGACACATAAGGGGCATCTTTGCTGGTGCAAGGAGTATATGCCGGTGGCCAGCTGCCCTGAAGCTCCACAGTGAGCAAACTTGGACATGTGGGCTGCTATGGAGTTGTGCTGGCATCCAGAATGGATGTCAGTGGGGGTGGGGGGTGGGTGCGGGTATTGCCAGGCGCAGAGCTAAAGTAAGCCATAATTAGAGGAGCATGAACTAGGCTTCATATAAAATTATATGGCCCTAGGGTATGAAGCGAAATACAGTAGGTTTGTACTGTACAAACCTAAGTACAGTAGGTTTATACTGTTTGTACTGCCTGGATGGGATTTCTCTTAGGAATTCTGTGTAAACCACCTTAAGTTCCATGAAGAAAAAAAGAGGATGGGAAAGCAGTAAATAAATAATACATACAGCATAGAATAGCAGCGTTTAAACAAAGAGTTTTGTTTGGAAAGGCTTAACTTTATGAATGAAAGAAATGAGATTATCCCACTTCCACTTTATTAGAAGGCAATTGTTAGCATAATACCCCAAAAAAGATTGTACTTCCATTGTTTATTAGTCATCTGACAAAGTAGAGCTAATACTTCCAAGGTTAGCTGTGTTATGCAATGCATTTGTGATAGTATCTGCATTTTGTTATCAACACTGAATGCTGACACTGCACCTGCTCTTTCTAAAAAGTGGTAGAGGAAATCCCATAATATACAGCGCTATTACATTACAAATCCTGTGGCATGCAGCTAAGAGTTCCATAAAGCCCCCAATGACAGATTGCCGAGTTAAAAATAGACTGAAAACCCACATAACCTGCCCAACTTGTAGGTTGCAAATGAAAAACATTTATGAAGTTTATGTCTGTGATTGGTTAGGCCGATAGTGGATGTCTGGCTGACCTTGCCTTGTCAGCTGAAGTTTGTTTTCAAGGAGTCAGCACACAAAGCAAACAGACTCTCAGAGGAACCAAAACCAGTAATATTTTCACCCAATGCATGTCTTATCAGAACTCCACACAACCACAGGCAGAGAAGCAACAGACATTAAAAGGCTGCTGAGTTGGATGGGACACACTGCTCACTTCATACTGAGTGAGATCCTTTGTCTTGGTATTGTCTACTTTGACTGGAAGTGGCTGTCCAGGATCCTAGGCAGAGGTCTTTCACATTACTGTCTTTCACATCACCTATTTCCTTTTAAATAGAAAGATTTAATGGCAGTCCAATCCATGGAGGAAAATATATAGAGTTCCCATATCATTTCTTCTCTCTCCAGTTATGAAAGCAAACTGGGTGACCAGCTTTGACCAGATAAATGGAAGGATTGAGCAGCCCCTTCATCCACCAATCTCAATCACAGCATCTGAGACTGTTTTGCCCTGATCCTCACAGCCAGAGTTGAGTTGACGGAGCCAAAGTCTTTGTTGTGAGTCATGTCCAGGAGGAAGAGATTAAAGAGCCACTTGTCTATATCTAGGCTGAAGTCAGAAGACATAGCTAATGCTGCTATCTCCTCTTCATCCCTGGATTCATTCTGACCTTGGCCCTTGTTTTAAATGAGTTGCCAGCCTGGTCCTTGAGATAGCTTCCTCCCTTAAAACAACAATTCAGTCTGTCCTTAAAATCAACCAAGTTCATTCTTTCAACAATACAATCCATGGGCCCAGGCTAAACAGCAAGTTAATGAGAGATATTCTCAGGGATATTCAACAATTGTGGATCTTTTTTTTCCCCTGGGGATTGACTCCTGCTCTGAGCTGCTCCTTGTTGTTCAGCTTGCCCTTTAATGGAAGACAGTATTTAAGGAGTTTGTATGTATTTTATTTTGGCTCTATCAAGCCACATTTTAAAAACTGTTACCTGGGATATGATATGTCAGCCCCAATTAATTCTTGGCATATATCCTCAAATATTCAAATCATAGTTGGGGGAGGTAAATGAATCCAGATAAGGCTGAACTGTGCATGGTACTAGTAATATGGAGACACCTGTGTAAAATTTGTCACTGACTAGACCCTGAGCAGGCAGAGTTTCTTTTTCCTGAGGCTAAAGGATTTTACTGTGGTCATGAGAAGAGGCATTGCATGTAAAAGACTGGCTAACTTGAACAAGTACAAGTGATCCCCAAATGTCCCCATACTGGACATATCTTAGCCAATCATAACTATTTCTTGTTACTTTATGTAGTGTTTGTGAAAACAGCACGACAAATTATTGAAAATCCACATTAATCCATTCATAAATTGAGAAGTAAAAAGGCAGCACATGCAGCTTTATCTGATAATACGCTTGACCAGTGGTGGGATTCAAATAATTTAACAACTGGGTCCGGTGGTGGGATTCAAATAATTTAACAACTGGTTGATTACAAGCACCATTTTAACAGCTGGTTCTGTCGAAGTGGTTTGAACCTGCTGAATCCCACCACTGCCTTTGACAGACACCACCCCCAAATTGCTTATTCAAACCAACCCTTTGCTGTAAATCATGCCTATTTGTTTCCATTCCAGACCCACATCTGCAGCCTTTGCTTTTCTGGACACAAAGTGGCTGGTCACCAGGCAGATCTTGCAGCCCTTTCTTCTAAAAAAAATCAAATGCCTTTATAATAGTCATCAGTTACGCACTATTTCTCCATTCTACTTCCTCTGTTTGCTCAAATGTCTCTAGATGATCATAGTGATTATCCCATGCCGTAAAAAGAGACTTTCAGATTCCAAGGTATTTCCATGTAGATGCGAGAAAATTCCCTGGGCTGTGTCATACATAAATACTCATGAATTAGCCCTATAAGAACAACTGAAGGCGGCCGGGGTGGGTGGGGGGGACCACTGCATGCATCTCTCTTAACATGCCTCAATGTAACCTGCAGAACACACACACTTCTGACTGCACCAAAAGCCTAATTCTCCTAGAGGAAGTAAACTTGTGCCTGAACCATACCAATTCCATCTGCAAGCAAGGGCCGTGCGTGACTTAATGCTCCTCTAAATAAAACGGAAAACTAAATATTGGGGAGAATGATTCTAACCAAACATCTAATGGTTTTCTACATTTATGGGAATGGATTTTGTTTGGAAAAATGTTTGGTCTTCTTGATCCCCTCCTGCAGTCTGAAGTGGCACAGGCCCAACACATGTTAATTACCTGCACAACAGGTAAATTAGTATGAAGTCTTGAAACCCTGTATTAGACTAAACTGAGAGCCACTGACAGGACCTTTATGAGAGCCACTATGGTGTACCAGTTACAGTTTCAGAGCAGGACATGGGCCCTTTCCGCACTGGTGCTGAGCGGGGGTGCGTCGGCATACTTCATGCCGATGCACCCCCCCAGGACCATTTGCGTGGACGGTCCCACTGGAAGCGGCGCCAAAAGCACAGCCTTTGCGTAGGCTGCATCATCTCCAAACAGCTCCTCACCTTAAGAACATAAGAACATAAGAGCTAGCCTGCTGGATCAGACCAGAGTCCATCTAGTCCAGCATTCTGCTACTTGCAGTGGCCCACCAGGTGCCTTTGGGAGCTCACATGCAGGAGGTGAAAGCAATGGCCTTCTGCTGCTGCTGCTGCTCCTGAGCACCTGGTCTGCTAAGGCATTTGCAATCTGAGATCAAGGAGGATCAAGATTGATAGCCATAGATTGGCTTCTCCTCCATAAATCTATCCAAGCCTTTTTTAAACCTTCTTCTGTCCTCTGGAGCTCTGTGGAGGCCGGGGACATGCCCCCATGGCCAGAGCGACGGCTGCAGCGATGGAGGCCAGGAGGTGTGTCCCATTGCCTCCACAGAACGCTGGAAGACAGCAGATGGTAAGGAGCTGTTCGGGGTAAATGGCGGCTTCCACCCGCTGCTGTTCACATGGCAGCAGGTGGAAGACGGCGCTTCCGAAAAACCTTGCTCTGGGCGCGAGGTTCAGAAGACGCGTCTTCGGCCCACTTGGGGGGGGGTATTCTTTGTATTCTTTTGACAGTGACAGTGAACCATATGAGGGTGAAAATCTGGAAGACTGTTGAACCCCTTCTTGATTCTTGGATATGATTGTTTTGTTTTGCTGTCACCCCATAGGGATTTCATGGCAAGAGACATTCAGAGGTTGTTTGCCATTGCCTGCCTCTGTGTCACATCCCTTAGAGGTCTCCCATCTAAATACTTGCAAGGATCAAGGCTGAGAGTGTGTGACTGACCCAAGATCATCCAGCAAGTTTCCTTGGCCGAGTGTAGATTTGCATCTGGGTTTCCCAGATGTTGAAAATACAAGAACACATTTTTTTAAAGGACAGTTATTGGCTGAGAAACTGTGACACAACTAAAATAAATTCATGAGAACCTAAAAGTTAGGAAGTTAAGGAATAGAATTTTGAGATACAACATGTATAATCAGACTTCTCTCCTTAATCTCTGCCTTTAGTCTCTCTCTCTCTCTCTCTCATTTTTATTTATATTCGCCATACCATTAAACTTGCTTGTTTAATGTATTGTCGAAGGCTTTCACGGCCAGATTCAACTGGTTGTGGTGGGTTTCCCAGGCTGTGTCGCCGTGGTCTGGTGGATCTTGTTCCTAACGTTTCACCTGCATCTGTGGCTGGCATATTCAGAGGTGTATCACAGAGGAAAGTCTGTTACACACTGTTATACACTGGACACAGTGTGTAACGGACTTCCCTCTGTGATAAACCTCTGAAGATGCCAGCCACAGATGCCGTTCCAATCCTGCTTTGGAATCAAGGCTTAGAATCCTGAACTGACTTCCCGGAAAAGGCTCCACCACAACCAGTTGCTTGTTTTAGTTTCCCCCAGAATGCATTTGTCTATGTACTTATGTCTTTCAGGACCTCAGTGACTAAGGCTACTAAATGAGATCCTTTGGACTGATAGAACCATAAAAGTATATCTTATACATTCTCATCTTGTGAGCCAACAAGAATATTTTTAAGAACACATTCATGAGATCCTTCGATATGAGAGGGGGGATTGAATGACAAATTCAGCATGATCTCATTAAGTGCTTTTCAGTCCTTCATTTCCTCTTTGGTTTGAGTGATTTTTTTGTCCTCCTTCCTTAACAGGTCTGTTTTGGCTTGCCTCTACATTGAAGAATGCTTGAACAACATAGTTAATGAGATGTTTTCTTTTATTCAGGTTTGAGCACATGAACAGGTATTTCAATTCAATGCTTGTTAACTCTTCTATTGTTTGTTCGCCCCAAAAGTAGATACAGATGACAGTTTTACTGAACATTTGCTTTGCGGTTGTGACAGATGGTTTCACGTTCTGCCCTCTAGGAGCCTCAGACTATCGCTTTCAAACAGTGAACTGGAACGTTGAAAAGAAAAAAAGAGGAATATTTTGGCAGTTTAACAGCTGGCCAAGTGGCAGAGTTGAAGATAGTTGGGTTTTGGTGAGAGAATGGTCAGGAGGAGGGACTTTAGGTATTTTGAAGATAGGGTTTGCCTGCTGTTTCAGTTAAAAACTATTAAAAGTTTAAAGGAAACCTGCTTAGGATCTGTTGTTGTTTTTCTGAAGCTCAATTCTCAAGTATCCGTGTTACTATAATACTGAGAGGGTTGGAGAGAAGGAAAATAAAGAAACAACCAAGCCACATATTCCACTAAAACAAACCGGTTTTTAGATGCTTAAATCAAGCCTACTGTGAGGTTACTTCAAGTCTATGCTTCCTTCATAGTAGGCAAGGTGGCACCATGAGTCCAGGCATTGCCCTAACTGTGAAATTTAAGTTTCAAATTTTAAAGTCTGGAGACAGGGAGTTATTGAAAAAGTACAATAATCTTCCCAACCTGGCAAAAGAAAATGGAGGATAGATAAAGACATTTTGTAAGTATGTTACCTCATGACAAGAGAGTCAGCCTCACTGCCTTGTCTTTTGATTGTCTTTTACACAGTGGCTTTTAATTGTAAGCTGCCTATAGTCAGTGGCATACCGGGCCTAAATGGCATCTGGGGGCATGATTGGTTTCCTGCGCCCCCCTCCCCCAGCCAGGAACCCTGCACCCCACTTACAGGAGCCAGCAGGGATGCTGGGAGAGGGCAGGGCTTGAGGTGAAGCTCAGATTGGTGACACGACGGCAGGCTGGTTCCTAGGTTTCTGGGCCAGCCTACCGCCGAACCCCGCCCCTAGCCTCCCTGCAGACCAACTCCTGCCTGGAGAGGGCAGAAGCCTGCCTGCAGGGAGGCAGAAGGTAGGGCTCGGATGGGTGCCAAGACAGCAGGCCAGCTCCTGGGTTCCTGGGCCTGCCTGCCACTGATCCTCCACCTCCCTGCAGGCCAGCTTCTGCCCTCCCCCACCCCAGCCTACCTGTAGGTTGGCTTCTGCCCTCTGCTGAGTCCCACCCCTCCCCGGCCTCCCTGGGGGGGGCGGAACTGGCTTGTGGCAAATCATGTGGCAAACAGCTCAGCCGGTGCCCAGTGGCCCCCCCACAACAAAACAGCATGCACCCAGGGACATGGAATACCCCATGTCTGCATTAGTAGTATGCCACTGCCTATAGCAGAAATAGAAATTTTGACACACAATCCAAACTTTCCACTGTCATAGTTTTCAACCAGTGAGCTTCTGTGGCATAGTTCAGATTTCAGCTTGGGTCTCCCATATCCTAGTCCTACACTCTATTCCTAAATGGCACTGGCTCCCCAGTTTAGCAGAATAACTTGATTACCTTACAAAGTGGCTAGGGTAAATTTCCGCATGGTAATGATCACCTATATCTATAAGAGAGAGAAAAGGCATGTGAACATTTTAAAAGTACCTCTATTTTCATGTTAATATTACAAGATGAGCCGCTGACCTTCAACAGATATCTTTACTTACCTCAGGTGATGTTACTCCTTCACACTGTAAGAAGTGGCAGCAAGAAGAATTTGAACCATGCTCCACATGGTCTCTCCAGAGCCAGATTAAAAGTATGACATCAAGGGGCAAAAAGAATATATTTGTGTGACTTTGCATGCAGCCAGGATCTTATTTAATTTGAACCACTGCATGTCCAGTCCTGCCACAAATACTATGTTAGCACCAGGGCAACAACCAGCTGTGCTGTTTCTGGAATGCTTAACTGCACTCTCATGGGTCGAATACCCACTTGAAATTTGCACACAGATCCAAACCTGTTTGTTGTGAAACCATGTCCTCTTCCCTCCCCGTGTCCTTCTCCCTCCCCACCGCAGCAAGCACACAGCAGACACACCCAGTTGCAGAACTCTTAGCAATCCCCACTACCAGGCGACCTTGCTTCACTGGTCTCCCCTGATTGGCTGGTGTGCCTTAATTGGGCGGGACCTTTTCCCACTGCAGAAACTTACATTGTAGGGGCATGATTAAAAAAACCAGCATGTAAAAGTTTAATGTTTAACTGTTTAACTGTGCAAACAGTTCATTGTTACCTGTATAAACCATTAATGATTCAAAGTTACGCATTTTACTGTTTAACGTTTGCGTCCCCTTCTGCTGGCCGATCGCAAAAGTGGAAACGAAACCAAGGAAAGGCTGCACGCACATCGCAGTGCTGATTGGTTGCCCAAATTCGGCGTCACACTCCAGGGCGGGAAACGAGTCAGGGTTTCAACCCTCATCCCTCCCCTCGGATCAGCTCTGAACCGTGTTAATGGGGTCTGTGCCACTTGCAACCAGGTCCTGCCAGAATGCAGATTAACGGGGAGAATGAGCGCCAGAAACAGAATCTGCCACGCAAGCAATGGGGAGGTCGTCCCTCAAACCTGGTTAGTTTGTGTTCTGAAACCTGGCTAAGACAGTAGTGGGGATTCGACCATGGAGGGTAAGGTCCAGTTTAAGAGATGGGGAATAAGCAACATCACTCAGCTAAGTTCTTCTGTCCCAATTGCATCAAATTTAAACCAGGCTACAAAGTGATTTTCTGAAGATACAGATTTACCTTGTCCCACAGCTTGCAAGTGTATGCTGAATCTTAACCAACATAGAGTAAACAATATTCCCTCTCATAATCATCTTTGTCCTTGGTAGCACTGTTTCACTTTCACCATGAATAGCAACTACCACAGCAGCCGCAGAACACAAAAATGCTTCTTAAACACAGCTAGAATCTTACACTGAACATTCTTTAGTCACCCTTCTTAACTGTGAAAGGTCCTTACTTCTATATTCTTATAATGATTTACTTTGCTGTCATTTTATCAATGAAAGCTTTATGGCTGCTCTAACAGACCCCTGTGTGGAATTCATCAAGGAAAGATGAAATTCATTCAAAGTTTCCATGCCATCCAAATTAATATACACCACTATAAAAAATTTTATTAGCTTGTATTTCTGTTCATGTTAGAAATGATGGGTGAGATTTCAATAGTGTCAGAATGACATGGTGTCCTGCAAATATTAGTAACTTGCCAGTGAGGGCAAAAATGAGATAAGTGGAGTAGGCTTCATTAAGTGTTATACATTTGAAATTAGTCAGTCATTTTTCTCCTCAGATAAGCATAGAAATCTATTTGCAGCTGGGGTGGATCTACACCTGCGTGGACACCAAGGCCTGATTCAGCCCTGATATTTGAATCCAGTTTTCTTTTGGCTTCATAGAGGACCTCTACTTGATTTCAGTATGGCCAGGATAAACTGGTCCTGAACAGATAGTAAGTAGGTGCCATCCATCAAAAATGTACAGCACAAGCAGCATTTCATTCCATAATTGCTTTGTCAAAGCCAGTGACTGTTTAACACTGTCTGTGGGCCATACACTGGACTCCCTAGCCAGCTACAGAATCAAGGAAAAGTTTATAAGGAAGCACAGTTCTCTTATTTTAAATAGTACATTGGCTGTAAGCCTTTCACTACTTGATTTGTGCAAAATTCCATCAGAAATGAAGGGGGTACGATTTGGTGAACTTTTATTGCCTTGGATATCTTTTGCAAAGGAAGATTGCTCCTTCACTTCCCTCAGTTTTTGTGAAGTTCACACATGCTTGTGCTTTTCAGCCCCCATCGTGCTGTAGACTGTCAATCAGTCTTCCAGCATGGAGACTTCATTCAGCTTTCCAGTATTTTAATCATGTGCAGTTTTTAACTTCCACCCCACAATAGATTTGTCCACATTACAAAAGTAGACCAAGTAGAATGGTAACCAAATATAATGAATCTGGTAAAAGACATTTTACAAAAAATACAAAGATTGCACAGACCAAAGATAAACAAACTAAAACACTTCAAATTTCACTTTCCTTCATCAGATACATTCCAGTGCTCAGTCATATCTTTTAGGAGTATCCTCTATCCTTCAACTATGGTGTCTTTCAAGTTAGGCCACTTACATCTCTCACTATTTATGGCCAATTCTTTGCCTGTGCCTATACCTCTGCTGTGAAATCTTAAATAAAGCCTATAATTATTGAGTAACAAAGACCTCAGGGTCACAAAGTCCCCTAACACTACCATTAAAGAGAAACTAATTTCTCTTTAAAAGGCAAAATTGCCTTTCAACACAAGCATAAAAGGCATGAGCTACCTTCATTGTGTCTCCCTAATGCTCTCCAGCTCCCTGACACCTGTCTAGTTGAACACAAAGAGCCTTTCAGAGCAGCCAAAGAAAGGGCTCTACCTATTGGTGTTCTTGCTTTCAGGGTAACTGTGGGATAGATGATCCAGTTTAAAATGTTAAAAGGCTTCCAGGTGAGAGCTTGATTCATTAACTACTTACCCAGGCGTAGTATCACTGCGTGCAAAAGAACAAAAATGCCCAACAAGGTTGTGACTCTTATTTGAGTTGCCCCCTTTTCTGGCAGAGCTTCTGTGCTTCTGCAGAAGCTCTTGTCAGACCATGGAAACTAAGCACAGTTGGTACTTGGGATGGGAGACCACAGAGGAAGGCTGGGGTGGCTACTCAGAGGAAGACAAAGGCAAACCACCTCTATTCATCCCTTGCCTTGAAAACCCCATGAGGAAGAACTTCGCGGGGGTGGGTGGGGGGGCCATGAGTCAGTTGTCAATGGCCCATTTTATCACCACACACACACATTTTAGAGCAGACAACACTCTTCTGCAAAGCTCCATGGCCTTCAGCAGGCATGTGATGAGAAGTTCATCAGGTAACCTCCATGTGGGTCCATGCAAGGAAAAGTGGTCATTCAGATGACACACAATTCCCAGATAACAAAAGGGATATTTTAAAAAATCCAGCACCTTAAATTGAACTCAGTGTGGATTTCTGTAGGCCTATTCAGTGGTGTTTTCTGCACCTAGCTCCCATGCATACCATCCTGTCCAGACTAGAGTTCCCAAAACAATCCTATCCGTTCCTTGTCCTGCATTAGCAGAATACTAATTGATGTGATGTAGCACTTTGTATTGAACTGATATCTGGACTTGGAATTCAAGCATGTCATTTTCCTATGCTTGCTTTCTTCTGAGATTGAACCTAAGGCAGCTGTGAACGCTTCAGTTGTTTCACAGAAGGAAGTCCAATTCTGTGTCAGACCAACATCTTTGTTCCCATGACCATCCTTTTGTATGCACGACATGTGCCCAGTCCTGGGCTATAACTACCCTAACCCTTCAGAAAAGCTCCATGTGGTTTATTTATTAGCAACAATGGATTCCTTTCAGAATTCAGGCATGTGCTGAATTTTTTACTGTAACATGCATACTACTGAGAATAAGTGATTATTGTAACAACATAGGCAGACAGTCTGCCTTCTTTCTCTGCTCGTTCTCTGTTCCATGGTACCAAGCAACATCCTGCTGATGAAACATTAAAAATAATGAGGCCAACCCCATTTTGCCATTTAATACAGTGGAATATAATCTGGTTACAGTGACCTGCTTCTCAGCAGGAAATCATAACTGTATCCAATTTGCTAAAGCTAGAATATAGAATAATCAATACAAGTAAACTGCAGTAACAGCCAAATCAGATGCACTTCTAAAGGATTTGGTCCCTGAGGATAATGAAAACATATTAAGACTCCACTCCTTTGTTTCAGCAGATAGGTTCATGAATTTTGAATACGCATATTTGCTTAGTGTTTTTTGAGCTCCTAATAAACTAGCTCAGAGAAAGAACACATGACCAGCTTTGAAGTAGATCCCATATCTGCTGGATTGTACTGATTTACACTGTTTGCTATATGCATTACTCTGCTCTCGCTGTATTATTTTATGTTTACGTAACACTGTTTACTGCACTGGGTGTCTAATTTCATGCTTTGTTTCAGATTTCTCTTATACTAGCACTCTCATGTTACACGTGAGATGTCAGGTTGTTGATTTCACTGTGTAAGGTGCTCTGAGGATCAGTGAGAAAGGTGGACAAGAAAAACCAACACTGGGTTTGTCTAGTGTCAGCAGAAGGTGCCAACACTCAACAGAACTTTCCTACTTTTACCTCTCCCCAGCAGTCCATTCTGACTGTTTACTCTCAGGGTTGCAGGTCCCTGTGGACAGAGCCCCATGAGCTGTGAGGCAGGAATGCGAAGAGAAAAGGGGCAAGATTGCATGACTACGACAAGTGGAAGAGGCAAAAGGGAGGGTGAAGAGGAGTGAAACTGCCATTTCTTCCTCTTTATTTCATAGGTTTGTGATTTGGCCATCATACCACCACAGCCTCCCAATCTGCATGACTATTAACTAGCGATATCCAGGTGGGACTTGGGGATCCCCCAAGATGACACTTCATCGACAAACTAGACAGCAGTTCTACTGGAGAAAATGGATGATTTGGAGAGTGAACTCTAAGGCATTAAACCCCACTGAGGTCACTGTCCTCCCCAAATCTCCAAGAGTTTCCCAACCTGGAATTGGCAACCCTATCCCTAATGGTGGCTAGAGGGGACCTGGCAACCTAATTATTAACTGACTTGGTCATGCAACCCTAGGAATAAATATTCCCAGAGTTGAAAAAGAATGCCTACTAGGGGGAAGAGAATGCAGGAAGGATCTATGATCTTTGTAACTGTGGAGATCTGACTAAACATTAGTTAGACCAATATTCAGACTGTATAAAATCGATTCTTTTGTCAAATAAATATGCCAAATTCATTGTGATTCTTAGAATGGAAGCAGCAAGTTGCAGCCAACTTTTGTCCACAATTATTTTACTTGTTTAAAAAAAATCTAAACTTTTTTAAAATGAAGGATTTGTATTAAATTCAGACCTTAGCCAAACATTGCATTCAAATGAAGAATTTAACATGTTAGTTTTAAAATGACATTTTTCAAGATGTATTGCAGAGTTACTATATACATCCTAAGCTTATTTGGTACAATAGGCTATTACATTGCAGTAAATTATGACCATTAGTCAAAACGGGGGTTTCCAGGTACCCCCTGGCAGGTACCCTTGGACAACTGGCAGGGGAGGGGCAGGTGGGGGTTGTCTTAGCAGTCTCACCAATGACATAGTTGGGCAATAACTCTATAATACAACTGTTTTTACCATAGAGTTTTGCCCAAATACCAGAGCTTCACTCCTGTCGTCAGTGATGTGATAGCACCACTTCTGGTAATGACATCAATGCACTGACAGCATTCAGGCCTAGGTCTCAATTTATGCCTGTAAGATCCCTGCTGACTGACTACCCAGTGCTGGGGGAGGCGTCCCAAAGTGGGGAGCTCCTGCCCCCAGACAGAAGAGAATATTTTTGCTCAGTAATTATTCTTTCCCTTGTTTCAAGGATGTTGTAGGCACTTGAGCCACAATCTAGCACAAACTCTTCTTTACTGTGTTATTGCCCTTAACATGATTTTGCTTTATATCTTTGCACTTGAAGAGAAAGTCAGAGAAGTCAGTTTATTTTACAGTTGCTCCTTCCTATGGTCACTAGAGACCATCATGCAAGGCTGCTTAGTCTGTGCTCTTCAATCTTACTTTAATTGCAAACTAGATAGGTTTTAACCATTACAAATTAATATGTACTCTTGTTCAGCAAAGACATGAAATATATTAAAAACTTGCTTTAAAGTTGCTGATTTATTTCAATATAATCACTCTAATGCTGCTTCAAATTACAAGTTAATATTCTGTAACACCCTGGAAAAATATATGATTGACAGAAAACTGAAGCCCATTTTCTGGAAAGACACCTTGTCTATCAAAGTTCAAATCAACCACACTTATGTTTGGAGCCACTGCAAACATCCAAAGCTAAGATCAGTATGAAGATGGACCATAAGTGTTTGGATATTAAAGTTTATTCCCTCCCAAAAAACACACACATAGTTTCCACAGTTAGCAGACCTCCTTTAAATATCATTAAAGAAGAACAACAGTGTGGTAAGGGTCCACTGAAATAAGTGGGCTTAAACTGTAAGTGCATAGGGCTGAACTGTAAACAACACAAACTGGAAGTCTGGTCTTCCCAGTTCTTGGGACGACTAAAAGGACTTCACACATGCATGAAATTGGCTCCCATTACATTAAGCAACATTAACTGCAGAAAAGATTGCATTTTCCATTCTACCAGCAATACATCTTGGAAAGATTTACACAAATAAAATGTGGTTTTAAATCATTGGAATTTTTAGTCAGCAACATGATATTTGAACAGAGAGGGAAGTCTTCTTCCTGTTCTTCCTCCAGAGCACATGCTTTTATAGATTGCCAAAAGAATAAATAGAACAGCTGCTCACTAATGTGGCTTAAAAGTTCCTCCAGAACTTGCAAACCTAAGGCATCAATGTATTCTCATGAAATGACAAACCTCAGTGGATCATGTACAGCCTCAGCCATATAAAGCCAGCTCAGTCAAGTCAAAGTCCCTTTGGGCCTGCTGTGGATGCTTGACTTCCCCAAATACGTTGAACATACAAGCCCAAGGCTGAATGCAAGATTGCTGAGATCAGGGCTATTCTAGGGCAGACAAGTTATGTACTGCTGATAGGGGAGGATTAATGAGCTGGTCTGCTCATCTGTTGCAATTAGAAACAACATTTGAGCTACTCTGGTGCTATTTCTACGCTGAGAATCTGAACTGTAGCTTATCAGAGCCCTGGCCACTTGTAGAAGTCTTCTGGATAAATGAGGACTGGTTATATAGGATAATAAAACCTGGGGCAGTATCACACAGACTGCTCTTCTTTTAGGAGATGGCAAAGGAATATTTGCTCACAGGCAGCAGTTTTCATAAAGGGTGGAATCCGTATTAGTGAAATGTCAACCTAGTTTTAATGAAGCTGAGCTGGTTCAAGTTTTACATTCATAAAGTAAGATCCTAGTCCAGCTTCTATTACTATTAGTGATAGAAAGTGCCATCAAGTTGCAGACAACTTGCAGCTACTGCATACGATTTTCAAGAAAATAGATGAACAGATGTGGGCCGAATCCCCGCTGAAAATTAAATACAGATACAACCAGGTTTCAAAAGAAACAGCACCTTTTCATTGAGGTTTCACCCTCCTCACCGCGGCGTGTGTGTGATGAGGACAGCCATCTCAATCACACTTTCAAACAGTGCAGCAATCCCCACTACCGCACGATCAAACGCACGATCTGCTCAGTGGCTCTTCCTTCCTCGTCCTGATTGGCTGTCATGCCGTGTTGGGGCAGGAACTTTTTTTTGTATGAAAAAAAATATGCTAACATTGAAGTGAGTACTGTTCTTTTGTGCACACATTTAAGCGAGTAATGTTCTCTCGTGCACACATTTCAGCGGAAAAATGGGTCACAAAAGAACATACAAACAGGGATGGAAAAGGAGGGGGAAGAAGCAAATTGTTCTTTCCATTCTCTTTAGTTTGGAGAGAAGATGTCTGAGGCGGGATATGATTGAAGTCTATAAAATTATGTATGGGATAGAAAATGTTAACAGAGAGAATTTTTTCTCTCTCACAATATTAAAACCAGGGTGGCATACATTGAAAATGCTGGGGGGAAGAATTAGGACTAATAAAAGGAAACATTTCTTCACGCAATGTGTGATTGGTGTTTGGAATATGCCCCAAGTTTGCTTGGGAGGGGCAAATGCTGTGGGAACCCAGTTGAAGGTGAACCTGATGCCCACAGAATGAGTGCCCAGCCATCCAAACTTTAGCAAAGTTGGCTGGTTCCTTTCAGGAGACTCACACCGGCAGCCCTGCAGGAAATTAGATGCCCATACTCAGAACACCACCACCCCCAAATCTCCAGCACAGAGCCAGCTGGGTATAATATCAGGCTGCACATATTTTTGAAGATAGAGGCACCAGACTTTCAAGGTGGCTCCAGGAGGCCCTCCTGGTAATAGCACCCAGGCTTGGTGAACTTTGCTTCTGGGGGCCGTGGGGGAGTGTTAGGGTAAATTGATTACATGAAAATGTATTAATGTATGGACTGCTATCTTGTGCAGATTTCTGTGATGGAAGCTCAACAAATGACCTCATGCTACCTAACAGGACTGTTGTAATAGCCCTGGCCCTTGTGGAGGCCAGCCTGATTGCTTTAGGGCCAGGGATCACCAGACAGACATGACTGTGGTGTCAACCCCTTATAGTATGATCCTATGCAGAATTATTCCAAACTAAGCCCACTGACATCAGTAGGGTTAATCTGAAGTAGCGCAGGGTTGCAGTGTTAACTGGATAAATTCTTCATCTGTGGTTTACATGAGGCTACCAGAACAGTTCACTACATACCACCAATCCATTTTGAGTAATAGCTGAAGAAATCAAAAGCACACACACACAGGGCAATTTCCAAAACAGTTTTCATTTTTATAATCAAACTTTTTTTTTACATGAACAGAAACACACCGGTATTTTGTGCGAAAAAATATTTTAAATAAATTTTGCTTATTTTTGATCTTTGTACATTCTGATATACATATGTAACAAGGTTTATGGCACTATAACCAGAATCAGAAAAGGGGGAAAAATAATTGCTTTTGTTGCATTCCTTCTTTGAAATCAAGCCAGCCCACTTTTGCACTTGAAAAAAATATTACTGGGCAGCCAGCTATCACTGGTTTATTCTCTCTCTTCCCCTTAACTGTTATTGCACAAGAAGCCAGTAAAGGCATATGGCATAAAATGGTCAAGTCCCTTGGTGTTAAAACTGCCTTACACACCCACCCTCCCGTAAATAGAAAAATAGTACCAGAAGATGAAACAACAAATAAAAAGATTCTGTAGTCAGGAGGGTGAGAAGTGCTTTTGCAGATAGTTTAAGCTGCTCTGATCTTCTTTGCACTGGCAAGCATTTTGCTTAGGTTTTCTTTAGCAAAGCCTTTGCAAACTCAAGGCCCATGGATTTAGTTGTCTTTTTGCTTTTGTTTTGGCTGGTTGTATTCTGTTTTCTCCAAACATAGTTGTCTTCGGTCTATGAACCTGCACAGACTACTTAGTCATAATCTCTACAAGTAACTAAATCACCAAAAAGGGAAGGGGGGGGGGGGAGGAAACTACAGTCCAGTTTGTCTCTCTCACACATAGACTTCTTTTAAAAACTGGTTTCTGTTCTCTAAGTATCCCTCCTTCAGTCATTTTTGGAGAAGGAATTTGCTATGGCATTCTGCTCAACATTGTGAAGTTCTTGTATTTTTAAAAACCTTTTCCCCCCAAAAAAAGGTTTGTTCAGAGTTTATCATAGAATAGCCCCCCTCCCCAAGTAAAGCTAAAAAGGAAAACCCAGGCCTCCCAATCTGTGTCAAGTGAAGAATATAATAGTCTGTCATGCGATTCCTTGTTGTCACACAACTGTCTCCACCCCGATTAGCTTTGGCGTAAGAATTCGTGGTGTGACTCCATTGTTTAGATCTTCTTCAAACTCCAATAATTGCCCCATAAAATTAAGATTAGGAGAAATGATTGGTCGCTTGCCTTTGACAAATTTATAGGCATCAGTCATGGTCATTCGCGTGTGCTTCATTAGGTAAGCAATGACGATGGTGGCAGAGCGGGACACGCCAGCCTGGCAGTGAATAAGAAGACCTTTCCCACACTGGTGAGCTTCCTCTGAAAAGGACGGAAATAAGTGTCATCATTCCCTTCACATGAATGGAGGTTTTCAAAAGAATTCAAGATATGCAATATTACAGTGCTTCCCATAACACAAGCAGCCAACTTCTATTCATTTGTTTCATTTACAGCAAACACAATACCAAAAAAAGTGTCTACATATCATCTGAACACAAATTTGTTTCACTCCTACTTCCTAGAAAGTTAAGATTCACAACTGCATAAATTCATATACTGTGCTGAGATATTAATTTATTGTTACTGTTTGGTTAATGTATTGATATATTGCTAATGTATTGAATTATTAATGTATTGATATAGTGCTGCTGTTGTTGTAACTGACTAACGCTAGGTTTGATGTGTTAAGTCGCCATCTGAAACTTTTTTATTTTACAGTTTTATGTATGTTATTTTATAAGTTTGTATTCTATTTAATGTATACTGTTATATTATGTTGTTTGCTGCCCTGAGCTTTACGGGGATAAGCAGGGTATACATCTAAAAATGAATTAATTAATGAATTAATTAATGGTTTTCATAGTTTCAATGACAAAACTGCCAAGAGTCTGTTCAGAAGTCTCCTTTTCCATGCCTTCAGATTATTCTTGCTACATTTCCACAGAAATACATTAGGAAAGTGGTGTTGACAAGCAAATGGAACATCCAAAAATGATTCTGGGTTCCTACACTTTCCATTGATAGGAGGAAAAGATATTGAGACTTGAGCTAGATTATGTATTCTTCAGCATTCATTCAGATGACCCAAAGTAAATTTAGGCCACCATCTTGAACACTGAATAAGCCAAGGGAGCAAAGCTATGTACTGTAACCAATCTCAAGATCAAATTTCAAAAACAACATAGTAGGCCTATAGAAAGATCCATTATATTCTACATAATGCACAGTGGGGTATAGCTTGGAATTCTACTGAATTTTCAAGTCTGATGTATTTAAATAGAGCGTTTCAAGAAGTCTCAATCTAGATTTTAAATATGACTAAGACTCTCTCATCATCTACTGGATTTGGCCGTGCAGTCGCAGAGGACACTGATAGGCACAACTTAACAGAACTATATATTTTGAAGTTCATTCTAGCAACAGTAGACCTTACCTTGAGCACATTTTGGCATAGCTGGACTACAAAAATCACAGAGGATGCACCTAGACATCATGCCCAAATTAACAGCACAAACAGAATTTTGTACATTGCCTGGTAAATGTGCAGTGTTTCCAAGATACAACTGTCACAGTTTTCAGTGAATGTAGATAAATGCACAAATGAGAACTATGCAAAACATTTGGGGGATAAGGGATGCAGTGCTTCATTTATACTGCCAAAAGTGGCCTGCCTTTCTTGCATGCATTTCATTGAACTCACATTGCACTATGCTGTAAAAAAAAGCCATTCAAATTTGTTCACGAAGAACAGGTATATCGTATAAGCTGGCAGAAAGAACAAAAATGAGAGCTGCATTACAGATTCAAGATTAGTTATATAAGATGACTTGAGATGTGGGCTGTTCTGCATATTAGAGGAGCAACTGACCCAACTCTCCTCCCCAACCTTTCTGAGGTGGGAAAGGAAGAGCTCCTTCTCATTATTTGAACCTGCTGACATGGCTCATGGCCCTTATCTCTAGGCTAGCTACAAATTCCATGACATCACTGCAGCCAGATTTGTGACCTTTTATGCTTATGGCAGTCTAACCCGCAGTTTGAAATTTTGTCTGAAGATGTTGGCCATTCTATCGCCTGCGGTTTAGAGGGTGCTTCGGCTGGCAGTTGCTGGGCTCCGACCAATGACACACCTAACAGAAAGCACACCTGGGTTTGCCACAAAATGTGAATTCAACAGCAAGTGGTAGCCAAGCCATGGTTGCCTGATGTATGTACCTTAAAAAGTGATGTAAAAAAATTGTGACCTGGCATAGCTATCATCACCTTTTGCGTGTGTGTATGCTTTCTCAGCGAAGATTTCTGAGGACTTAGAATAGTCAGCATTTACTTTTGCAAAGGCTGTGACTATACACATTGTTTCTGCATACAGACATTCTATCTTTGTTTTAACCTTCATAAAACCCAGCAGTGGAAGAAATAATCTATTTAAGACAGTCCAGATCTTTTCAGATCCAATTTAAACTGTCCCCAGGGCAAAGCTAAGTCCTGATTAGTTACTTAACAGAATATTTATCCTACTAAGAAGTCAAGATGAAGACATATTTGTTTATCCAACCAACTCTCAGGCATAGCTCTAGACTGAAGTTATCAAAATAAAGGGAAAAAAGCATTTAGCAATAGGATCACTTCCAGTACACAGCCCTAAGTGGTCTCTGCAGTGGGAAGACACAGTGTACAAAGAAGTGGTCAACCTGGCACTAGACAATTATTTAAATTCTGACCTCCATTTCACCGTCCTCCCATAGTAGGAAGAAAAGTGAGGTTCCATTAATCCCTGTGCATGTCTCAAACTGTATTTCTGCATGTATACTAGAAAGGTACAGATGCAAACTGAATTTGAAAAGGGTACTGTCACTGAATAGCATGAACAGTTGTCCTAGATGGGAGTTTGTATTGATTGTACAAAAACTATTTCTGGTTTTGGTGGGTTTTCCGGGCTGTGTGGCTGTGGTCTGGTGGATTTTGTTCCTAACGTTTTGCCTGCATCTGTGGCTGGCATCTTCAGAGGTGTATCACAGAGGGAAGTCTGTTTCACACTTTGTCTAAGTGAGAAGGGGAGGTTTAGTGGGGTATATTGTCTATGTCCCAGGGTGGGGAACCATCACCGCCCAGAGCCCTACGGGGGTGGAGCGGTCAATAAATCCAATAAATCCAATAAATCCAATAGATAGATAGATAGATAGATAGATAGATAGATAGATAGATAGATAGATAGATAGATAGATAGATAGATAGATAGATAGATAGATAGATAGATAGATAGATAGATAGATAGATAGATAGATTATTTCATTCCACAAGAATTAGAATGCCCCAGTGTCAGTCATGCTGGCTTCTTGTTGGCACAACTCAGCTGATTATGAATCCCTATCACCAAGTTCAGGTGCGCTCACCATTAACTAACTATTCAAATGGTCCTTTCATTTACAACTCCAATGTCAACCCACCACTATAACTCTCATTCTAATACATCAAACTTTAATGGCACATAGAAGCATACTATCACTTGCTTTATTAATCCCTGACTGCTTTCATATTACTCAAGCTGAATCGAGATACATTTAGCTAGTGTTCCTTGGGTGGACAGCTCATGAATTGAGCAAAATCCTTCAAATTCATTTCTGGTGGGGTAAAGTTACAAAAGTGTGCCACTCTGACAACTATATTCAACATGGACACAACTGGGGATTATTTCTTTCGTGCATTTTTATCCTTCTTTTTGTCCAAGGAGCTCAAGCAGTGCTGGATTTAGACAAAGAAATGTCCCAGGCTATTCCACTTGAGGGACCCTTTCCAATCTCCCACCCTCGTGACTAAAGACAGAAGAGTGTTTTAAACAAAATTGAGTAAAACTGAAGATGATGCCAGGGGTTTAAAATTCCACAATTCACAATTCCTCCTCTAAAGGACGTAAGATATTCTTGTTATATACCATAGTTATTGGGGGGGAGTGTTAAAATTATTATTATTATTATTATTATTATTATTATTATTATTATTATTATTATTATTATTATATTGATACAAAAACAGTTATACACAGCAAACAAGATCAAAATGCTGGATTTTGTATTACATCACACGTTGGACACTTCCCAAGCATCTAGGACTGTGTGATGTATCGACGAATGATGCATGCAGATTGAGGTAGGGTGTTTTCCTCTTTGTAGCTGACATGCAGTGATTTTGTCAGTTTGGATTGTTTTTAAGTGCAATCCAAGGTTATCTTTAGGCACTGCATCACTACTACTACTACTACTACTTCACTACTACTACCACTACTACTACTACCACTACTATCAATGCATCTAACACTATGAAAAACTTTTACCATAAGCAAATTTTGTAAACATATATTATACACCTTGGCTGGAGGCTGCCTATCTTTTGAGGTCCTAGGCTTCAGCCTGCCATTAAGCCTAGGAAAGTCAGGAATCCCATGCCTTCAGATAATGAGACCATATTCTATCAGTTCTACGGCCAATCAATACGCTGACAGAGGCTGATGGGAATTGTAGTTCCTGAACATCTGGAGAGCCGCAGGTTCCCTACCCCTGCTATAGGTAAATTCAGCACTGAGCACAGGGTAACATACATCGGTCTCCCCACCTCCATTCATCCTCACAACAGCACAGTGAGGTATGGTAGGCTGAAAGAAAGTGACTGGCTCAAGATCACCCAGTTACATTTCATGGCAAGTGGGTATTTGAAGCCAAGAGACCCTGGTCCTAACACAACATTCTAATAACTACACCACGCTGGGGCTGTATATTCTAAGAGGTTTCTTTGTTTCTTCTCTGAAACAAATACTACCAATAACTGGTATTCATTAGAATACCAGAATGTGAAGGCTGGAGAGCTACATACATCCAACTTCAGAATCTCTAGAAAATGCTACAAAATCGATTTCCAAAAATAAAGTAGAGTGTACCATGGACTTAAGTTGCTCTTGGCATTGCACTTCATAGATTGTCCCTGCCTGAGAATGACACTCATGACTCAGAAGTATACAATATTCCTGCATAATATAGGGATGGAAAAGACTTTCAGAAATAGAGGAATTAACTGATTCCAAATCCCTAACTATTTATAAACCATCCAGCTTCCCCAGAATTCACCTCCACCTAGAGTGGCTTGAGATCTGCCAGTTCTCTCTGTTCCCCCTTTCCTATTAACAGTTTTAGTGAAAAATGGTATGAGGAAAGCTAGTGTGTGTATAAAGTGATGTTAAGTCACAGCTGATGTATGACAACACTGTATAAGATTTTCAAGACAAGAGACTATTAAAGGTGATGTGCAATCACCTTCCCACAACTGAAGTTCAAGGGGACAGCTTTGGCCAAGCCACATCGAAGTTTGCTGATAAAAACTTGTAGAAGTGTCAGTTTTCAAAAATTCTTCCTGACACATTATCCAAAAGAAAAAAAGCAATATTACAGTCCTCAGAGTTCCATCTGTAGAAGAGCAGCTAGGCATGCTCAGAATTAATCTTGATTGCTTACTGTGAAGGTTCCTTCTGCTCTAAAGAAGGGAGGGAATCTTCAAATGTGGGTTATTTCCATTGGTCACTCGGGGAGGCAGGACTAAGCTTCTGCTTCTTATCCCCATTAGGCTATTGCTAGCCAGTTTAAAACTTTCCAAGCTATAGAGGTTAATGAGAACATAACTCTTGTCACTTAGAATCCAATTATATAACTATTAGAAACTATATAGATCTCTCTGTTTATAGAAGCAGAGGACTGTTTGGGATAATATAGCAGGAGAGAAATTGTCTGTGATTTTGCTAGCGTGCAGTGGCTGCTTTCACTTCTCTCCTGCTGTTTTCTCTGATGTGAAGTTTGTCCAGCAGTGGCGTAGCAGCTAAGAGCAGGTGCACGCTGATCTGAAGGAACCAGGTTTGATTCCCAGCTCTGCCGCTTGAATTGTGGAGGCTTATCTGGGGAATTCAGATTAGCCTGCATACTCCCACACATTTCAGCTGGGCAACCTTGGGCTAGTCACAGCTTTCTGGAGCTCTCTCAGCCCCACCCACCTCACAGGGTGTTTGTTGTGAGGGGGGAAGGGAAATGAGATTGTCAGCCCCTCTCTCCTACAGGAGAGGAAGGGGGGATATAAATTCAAACTCTTCTTCTTCTTCTTTGGTCCTTGTTGCTGTTTATTCATTAGTCTTTTCACAGTATACATAAGCCAGATGCCCTCCCTTCCTCAGAACAGGAGGAACCTTCATGGTAAGTAATCAAGGTTCATTCTGCTCTTGACTGAATAATTGAGGTTCCATAACTTGTCTCTTTTCAGGATGATGTCATGTTGGAAAGGGCAGAGGAACCCCTGTAAGTAGTGGCCTGGCATAGAGGCATGCCCACTGATCGGAATCTATGCAAGTGATCATCAGGTCCTGAAGGCATTTCATGCTGGTAGGGGCTGATGGGAATTGTAGTTCCTGAACATCTGGAGAGCCGCAGGTTCCCTACCCCTGCTTTAGATAAAAAAAATCCCCTTAGGCTTAGACCCTTCGCCTTTGTTCCCTTCTGAGCTGCCTGACTGTCAGTTTGAGGGCAGTTACAGCTTTTGTTCTCCCCTTTGAAAAGTCTGGTGGGCTGTTCTGCTGATGGTTCTTCCTCCTCCAATGAGGAAAATTCTGTCTCCTCCTTTTCATCCTCTGAGAAGGAAGAGATACAGTGAGCTGTTTCTTCGGGCCCCTGGTAGGATCCTGATGAGGCAGCCTTTCTGGCTGCCTTGGTGGGCCAGCATTGTAAATGTCTTCTATGGGTGGCAAAATCCTCTTCTGAGTCTAATATTTCTGATGTTATAGGCAAGAGAGACCTATGGCCGCCTATGACAGGATTGGATGGTGCATAGCTGGCCTGGGTGGGGGTGTAGCATTTCCTCCGCTGCCCTCGGTATTAACTGGGAGAGATCTCAAGGACAAGATGGCAGCCTGACTCCAAATTGGGAAGGGAGTGCTGGTACTCTACCCCTAGGAGGTGATCTGGTGCTCCCCATTAAGGATGAGGCTTTCTAGGGCTCTGACAAGCCATTGTTGCCTCTCAGGGCTGAATTGGAGGGGCGCCCTTACCACAACAGCTTTTTTTGCAGCTGTTTTAGCCTGCGCTACTTCCTGCTTTCATTTTCATGATTCATCTTGCCACATTTCCTTGAGCTGCACATGGTCGCCTCTTGGCTAACAAGTTGTGCTCCAGCTGCTGTGCCTGCAGCAGACCCAGATTTGTATCCTCCTCTGAAAAGAATCCCTCTTCAGGGCTTTCAGCCTTCCCGTGTTCCTGTGCCATGTTGCCTGGCTCCACGGGAGAAACGGTGGAAACAAGAAGGGGATTTGAGGAATGAAAAAGTACTAAGATTAGGATAGGTTTTTTTTTTTAATAGGCAAGCTTAGGTGTCAAAGTAAGTTTGAGAAGGGAAAAAAGCAGAACAGCAATGGAAAGAGAATGATTATCTAGAGGCTGAAGGAAGTGCTCACTAAGCTGCTCTTCCTATGTGAGGCAAGAAACTAAAGTGGCTAGCAACAGCCCAACAAGGAGAACATAAGAACTAGCCTGCTGGATCAGACCAGAGTCCATCTAGTCCAGCATTCTGCTACTTGCAGTGGCCCACCAGGTGCCTTTGGGAGCTCATGTGCAGGATGTGAAAGCAGTGGCCTTCTGCTGCTGCTCCTGCTCCTGAGCACCTGGTCTGCTAAGGCATTTGCAATCTGAGATCAAGGAGGATCAAGATTGGTAGCCATAGATCGACTTCTCCTCCATAAATCTATCCAAGCCCTTTTTAAAGCTATCCAGGTTAGTGGCCATCACCACCTCCTGTGGCAGCATATTCCAAACACCAATCACACATTGTGTGAAGAAGTGTTTCCTTTTATTAGTCCTAATTCTTCCCCCCAGCATTTTCAATGTATGCCCCCTGGTTCTAGTATTGTGAGAAAGAGAGAAAAATTTCTCTCTGTCAACATTTTCTCCCCCATGCATAATTTTATAGACTTCAATCATATCCCCCCTCAGATGTCTCCTCTCCAAACTAAAGAGTCCCAAACGCTGCAGCCTCTCCTCATAAGGAAGGTGCTCCAACCCTTCAATCATCCTCGTTGCCCTTCTCTGCACTTTTTCTATCTCTTCGATATCCTTTTTGAGATGTGGCGACCAGAACTGAACACAGTACTCCAAGTGCGGTTGCACCATGGCTTTATATAAGGGCATGACAATCCTTGCAGTTTTATTATCAACTCCTTTCCTAATTATCCCCAGCATAGAGTTTGCCTTTTTCACAGCTGCCATGCATTGAGTTGACATTCCCATGGAACTATCAACTAAGACGCCCAAATCCCTTTCCTGGTCTGTGACTGATAGCACTGAACCTTGTAGTCTGTATGTGAAGTTTGGATTTTTTGCTCCTATGTGCATCACTTTGCATTTTGCTACATTGAACTGCATTTGCCATTTCTTAGCCCACTCACCTAATTTATCAAGGTCCGCTTGGAGCTCTTCGCAATCCTTTATGGTTCTCACCACCCTACATAATTTGGTATCATCTACAAACTTGGCCACCACGCTACCCACCCCTACTTCCAGGTCATTTATGAATAGGTTAAAGAGCACTGGTCCCAATACGGATCCTTGGGGGACACCACTCCTTACATCTCTCCATTGTGAGAACTTCCCATTTATACCCACCCTTTGTTTCCTGTTCCTCAACCAGTTTTTAATCCATAGGAGGACTTCCCCTCTTATTCCTTCATTGCTGAGTTTTCTCAACAGTCTCTGGTGAGAAACTTTGTCAAAAGCCTTTTGGAAATCCAAGTAGACAATGTCCACTGGTTCCCCCTTATCCACATGCCTGTTTACATCCTCAAAGAACTCTAGTAAGTTTGTAAGACAGGACTTGCCTCTGCAAAAGCCATGCTGACTCTTCCTCAGCAGGTCTTGCTTTTCTACATGTTTAACAATTTTATCTTTAATGATAGATTCGACTAATTTACCAGGAACAGATGTCAAACTGACTAGCCTGTAATTTCCTGTGTCCCCCCTAGATCCTTTCTTAAAGATTGGTGTGACATTGGCCATCTTCCAGTCTTCAGGGATGGAGGCAGATTTCAGGGATAAGTTGCATATTAATGTGAGAAGATCAGCAATTTCATGCTTGAACTCTTTAAGAACTCTTGGATGAATGCAATCAGGGCCAAGGAATTGGTAGCATTTAGTTTATCAATGGCTGCCAGAACGTCTTCTTTGTCTACTACTATCTTCACTAATTCCTCGGATTCACCTCCTAAGAAGGTGAAGGAGGATAAAAAGGAGCTTAGTCCTGCTTCCCTGAGCAGCCCATGGGAATAACCCATGCCTGAAGATGGCCTCCCTCTCAGAGCAAGAATACATCGTTACGAAGATCTGAAAAACTATGAGCATCAGATGTTTGCCACTGCCAATCAACAATGTGTTCAGTTTGGGAAAGTAAAAAGTAGAAGTTGACAGATGAGTTAGGTGGCAACCGTAGAGAATTGCCTCACATTTGGTCTTTCTGAACTTCAAGGACTACTTATAGACAGCCAGGGCTTCAAAAAAACTTGAAAAGACCCAACATATTCCTAATGGAGATGGGCCAGTTTTCTTCATTACTGCTCACTATGAGATTCATAACTATCAAATGGCAGGATTACAGGAAGAATGGATAATTAATTCAGCAATCAAAGCCACACAGAATCGCAAGCAATAGAACAAGTTTAAAGAAAGTTAGATTTGTGTATACTGATTGCATTTACTTAACATAGAGATTTTTATAATGAACTTGGCTGGTGTACAACTGCAGCTGGAGAACACACTGTACCTGTACCAAAGTGCTTTTATTCTAAAATTGTTTATCCTCAAGTACTTTTTATTCTAAAACTGTTTATCCTCAAGTTGCGTAAAACAGAGTCACATTGCTAGTGTGCTTTAATTAATCTTAACAACAAAAAGGGAAAAGTAATTCGGGTAAAGTCTATCTACTTATCTCCTTTTAGTTGTAGAGTTGCTACTCTATTTTCAAAATGTCTCTTCATAAATTAAACTAGAAATGTAGGAGACAAATGTCATGGTATCTTCACAAAGTCTTTGGGACAGAGTGGGCTACAAATTTTGAACAGTCATGGGGGTCAAGAGCTAGCTCCTTGGGCTCAGATAATCAGCTCTACCCTCTGAAGACGCCAGCCACAGATGCAGGCGAAACGTCAGGAGAGAATGCTGCTAGAACACGGCCATACAGCCCGGAAACCACACAGCACCCCAATCAGCTCTATACCTGTCAACTTTGCATTAAATGCAGTTAAGCCATGAAATCAGAAATTATAGCAGTTTATTAGGAAAGAGAATCTCCAGCAGAGATAATTACCAATGAACTCAAAAGCCTCTTCGAAGTACTGCCTGAGATTCTGCTTGTTGCTGTCTGTGGCAGGGAGTCGTTTGTAGTTGAACAAACCTTTCTCATAATGATAGAGGGGCAGGTGAGTGGTTACATTGATTATATAGCCTATGTTCAACCTCTGCATCTTCTCCAAGTCCTGAGCATCATGCTCATTTCCAAGGAACAGGAAAGGCAAGATGGGAGTGAGCTCAGCATTTTCGATGTCTGGAGTGGTGGGGATTGACTGAGGTAGCGTAGATGTCACTGCCATGGCACCACCTCCTCCTCCTCCTCCTTCAGAGCACTCTTGGAGTTGGAGGGAGTTGTCACAGAGGTTTTCATGGTTCTGTTTAAAACTGCTGAGTCCACCTGCATTGGAAGGAAATTAGAGACTTTTTCAGAAATATGACCAAGATCTAAACTGTGGAACATTCACAATGCAATGAGCACCTAAGCTTACAGAAGCTGCAGTTCTCAATATACTTCCTCCAGAGCAATCCAGCTAAAACTTGCAGGGTCGCACATACTACACTTAGAACTATTTACTCACCACTTACTCTCACTTTTGTTGGCAATAACAAACAGGAGACAGAGTTCAAATGGACTATTTTGTGCAGCTGCTGTGAAGCAGATACAAAGTTAGCATGGACAAATGCATATATTATTTGTTACATAATTAAGAACATAATTACTACCATCTCCTAAACCATACCACACAATTTTCCAAGGACAATTTCCCAGGGAATAATTAATTACTTTGATTATCTAAAACAGATTGCTTCAATGTGTATGGCAACATATCCTTTATCTATAAACTTTGCTAAATATTTTCAGTATTTGTCTCTACAAACTAAAAAAAAAACTTATTCCACGAATACATATATAGTTATTTTACACAAGTAATTTAAGTCCTCTCGCTTCCTGGATAAGATTTCTGGTTTCAGATGGGGACAGGGGAGAACACCCAGCTTATAAGGTTGAGAGGACCATACAGCATTTTGCTTTCATCTTGAGGAAACAATTATATTTTCCTTTACTTATTTAAATGAAATCTTGTATAACAAATTGTTCACAATGCTTCGAAGAGCCTAAAAAATATTCCAGGACAGAATAATTTGAAGAAGGAAGGCGCAATGAAACAAAGAAGATACATGATCTCACATGCTATTTTGTTTTCCAAAGACACTTCAGGATTTTTCAGATTATTTTCTAAACTGATAGTCCAACAACAATAACAACCAAAAACTGGAGAGATGCTTAGAAAACTTTTCTACACCTCGCTCCCAAGATGACATCAGCTCAGACTCCCCCACCTGCCTGGTTTCCATGGCAATTACACAAAGACATACAATGACATCAGCTTGGCATGACATCAGCTTTTTGAGTGCAAACAATGCAAGAAGAGCTACTTTGTTTGAGGCCTTTTGGTACAACTATATTCCTAGGAGCCAGTGATGTAATGCTAACAGGTGGTTGGGCCTGCTTCTGCTCTGTATACATATAAGATTACAACTTAAGCTTTTACTAAATGCATATGGAATAGTGCATTCAATCAGAGAAGAGTATCTAATGTGAACTGCGCAAAAAAGAGTCAAGAATGAGATATTTTATAGAAAGTGGCATGATCTGGCTATTGAGAAAGAAAGTTGTCATACTATAAACACTATTTATTCTGCTGAAAGGCAGAGGTTAAAATGGCAACACAGAAATAGTTATGATTACAGACCAAGTTCTTCATATTGGTAGACATTTATTTAGTCTATGAAAAAAGGAAGATAGATAGATTCAGACTGTCTCAATAATATGATATCAATTTTACCTTTTAATCAGATATTATTATTATTATTATTAACAATAATAACAATAATAACAATAATAACAATAATAACAATAATAATAATAATAATAATAATAATAATAATAATAATAATAATAATATTTATAAACCGCCCTCCCCCGGAGGGCTCAGGGCGGTGAACAAAACAGATAGATAGAGCACAAATATGTGTTGCCCCACTGAAAACACCCAGTGTTCTATAATTTAAAAGGGGGGATTGGGTATTATAAGTAAAAAAGAGACTGAATTAACCATTTTGAATACCATGAATGCGTGGTTTTGATAAGAGAAAAGTTTTCATGAGTCTATTATATGACCAGCAAAAACATCCCAAAAAATCAAACTCTAGAAATAACACAAAAAAGCTTTTTTGACCTCGTTATATAAATAATTTCAAAAAAATTAAAAGGAACAGGCATAACCTAATTCCTTAAACCCCCACCCCCACTCAAAATTATTGTTACTGTCTCCAAGGTGGAGAAAGTCATTATTCATTACATAAGAGACACAGGCATCAATAGGTTTCAAGGTTGGCCATAGTCAAAGCAGAAAGCAAGCTTCTTTTTCATAACTCCCCAATGCCCTTTCTATATACTTGGTCATTAATTTAAGGTCTCCTATTTTTTTCCTTTTTTTAATAGTAGTGATATTCTTTCCTCTCAAACACTCACAGCTGAGACTGTGCCTTTACTAGCTGGATTACAGACAAAATTCAATCAATGCACACTCTCATGCACAAGACAGAAACATACATGTGGAATTTCTGCATGCTGCCCAAATGCTATAGACACAATCAATTTGTCGGGGGGGGGGGGGGGGGGGGGAAGAGAGAGAAATAGTGAAGCTGGAATTGCACTTAAACATATAAATGGGGTAATCATGAATTTAGATCATTCAAGCAGTCACTGGGAGAGTTGAAGACACATCCATGATTTCATTGTGTGAGTAGCTCCCGTTATCCAGAGTCAGCTTTTAGGTTCATCAACACATGCTTTTATGCCATTTTGTTTCATTTGCTTGATCACTAACTACCCCCACCCCACCCCCATCGCAACATTAAACAGGCCTATATTATGATCATCACTATTTTGGTGTGGAGGTGGTGACAGGGAAGAGAACATGACTGAACCTGCAGCTGAATTGGTTTTCTTTCATATGTTACATAAGTTTCTAGGGTATTTGGAATCTCACAGACTTTTACTGAGTGGTATTGAACATCATCTAAACTTACATAGGATGGTCACAAAAACATTTCTTTAGATTTGGAAGTGGGGAGAGAAAGATGATAACTCTAGTTTTTGAAACATGCAAGATTTTTTTCCACGATTTATATTCACTAACATTATTTCTTGGCAAAATGTGATAAAAATGGACAGAATTAAGCAGTACAGTGTTTTAGACGTTTAATAATAAGAAAATCATGCAATTATGCCCAGTGTTACTTTTCTAGTTTGTCTGGGAGATATATACAATTTAGATCATCATTCTGCATAAACAAAACTAACTATATATAATGAAATATAAACAGAGGTAAACACAGAAATCACAATCCAGAACTTATGGGCCAAAGTACACATTTTTGTCCAATAATTCCAACATTAATAAAAATATTTGCTATTTTTTCCATGTTCACTGCATCCCAGATCTAAGCCTGTATTTTATGTATGCTCAATACAAAATACAAAATTTATCTTGAATCAGAACTAAAAAATATATTCATGAATGTCAGTTGTGACACACTATGTATAAACTTGTTTGATAAGCGATACAGCTTCTAAATTTAAAATTCTGCCATTTGAAGTAATCATCTGGCTGAAGCAGATAGATTCTCCATTCCAGGAAGGTCCTATCAGATAATGAAAAATTTTTTTGAATCCAGTAGATGTGTATATAATGGAATTAGGCAAACAGGAACACGTGAACAAGAAATCTGAACTAGCAAAAGTAGATACTTAAATTCAGCACTGAAATAGAACTATTAAGCTTTGCCATGTTTGATTTTGCTTTATGGTTTTCTAACTAGTTATGTTCTTAGCTAGAGAACTGACCAAATGTATGGCCTGTTTGACATTTTAAAAATATGACTGATCCTTTCAGCAAGTTCTAGCTCTAGCACTACTTAAGTAAATGTCTGGATGAGTACATGCAAAGAGCAGCAAATGTCCCCAGTTCCTAATCGATAGTAATGCCTACCGGTCCAATCTATCATAGGAGCAAAGACCACTGAGAGGGGGCTGCTGTGCAAATGTTATTTCTCAAACATGATTTTGGCATCCAGACTGCAAAACATACCTTTATGAATGACACTTTGTGAAATTTATATTTGAATCCTTCCCTATTTATGAAGATCTTGGGGCTTGTATCTAGAATTGCCAAAGCCACTTTGAACCAAGAAGAAAGGCAGGATATAAATGTTCTAATAAAAATAAATAAAGAAGTCCTGAAAAATCTTCATAACCTCTCATTTCTACCATTCATGCCCCCATCATCAGCCAGCCATATCTGGAGATTATGAAAGATACTCGTCTATATCTATACTGGCAAATAACCAGAGTCAGTTTCATAATGTTAGGGGGCTGAGAAAAGGCTACCTTCAGTAATGGAATGTATCAACTGAACATTCTTTCATGCATGCTTCCAAAGTTAAAATGATGACATTATCAGGCAATTATCTTTTTGCCAATTTCTTAGCCATATCTGACCACCCTCAGGCACTGGCATGCATAATTACAGAAACCCATTTTTAAAGTAACTTGCTATACAAAATTTTGATGTGACCCAGACATGGGTTGTCTCTGCACAGTCCAAATATCCCAGGTTGAGCAAAGGAAATATCCCAGTTTGACCAAGAGGTTCACATGGTTCCCAAACCTAAAGTGGGCTTGCCCCACGATATTTTCCTCATCCTAGGATTTTCAAAAATTGCCACTTTGGTGATTCTTTAAAAAATAATCCTGTGGTGAACCCGCTACTGTGCAAACATCACAGGAGCTGAACCAGTTTATTTTTCCTGCCCAGTTGCCTGATCTCCCCACCCCTCCACCCTGATCTCCCCACCTGGTGTCATGTCAGTTTTCAACTGTGATGAGCCCCTGACCATTGCAGCTTCCTGGTCTTCACTTGATTCCTTCACAGAAATGGGCAGCAATGCGAAGGGATAAAATAGACCCAGATTGTAAGATACCGATTGTAACCCGGTATAATTGTGCCGTGCAGAACCTGAAAAATACTTCTGATTTATCCATTTTCTATTCATGAATTATTACAGAAGGCTATATGGATTACTGTATAATACACTTTTCCCTTTCTAATAATTTTTAAATCCTTCTGAAGGCTAGGCTCTCTACCCAAAGGATTAAGATATTTCAAAGGCTCTCAAGTTTTCCCAGACTTATAGAAGTCTTTAACATATACACAGAGAGTACATCAAATGTACTGTCTGGACACTGAGCGGCACACTTCAATCTGCCAAGAGAGTTATTCAGAATGAAGAGATCTCCAACTGCAGTTCTTGTGGTTAAAACAAACAAAACCAAAACTACTGTGTATAATTTGTACTGATAGCCTCCAAAATACATCTGTTTCCTCCAGCTACAAAGCTTTTTAACATGACAATTTGTTCATGAAAGCCATGCTTATTTTATTTTTAGAAGTACCCCTAGAATATGACATTTCTATGCATCTGTAAGTCAGGATAATATCACAGAGTACTGGACTTGGGGAAAGATGGGACCTAGTATACATTCGGCCCTGAAGATTAGCTCAAAGCCACCTTCTCTTACACAGCCCAACTATCATGATAATAGCAGGGATAAAACTGAGAATAAGTGACTATGTTAGCTATCCTGAACTCTTGGGAAGAAAGTCAGGATGAAAAGGCCCTGAATAAAACATAACACCTATTGAAAACACATCACCAAAACAAAACTAATCAGATGCAACAAAATTAAGACCACAAATCTGAGTGCCATGCTTTCAGATCTCACACAGTTTTGGTGGAAGAGGATCAGAGAGAGTCAATGGTGTATCTGGGAGGGGGGACAGATGACCCAGGCACCACTTTTAATTGTGATGTGAGGGGCACATTCAGCCAGGTCCCTCCCTCCAGGAGCAAGCAGAGCCCCATGGGCAGGGGTCTGCAACCCGCGGCTCCGGAGCCGTATGCGGCTCTTTTAACCTTATACTTTGGCTCCACGTGGCCTGGAGGTTGGAGGGTAGCGTGGGCGTATCCCTCCAGAGCAGCCACCATCCCCCTTTTGCCATTCCTGCAGCCGCCATCCCCCCTCTGCCTGGCGCCACTGCCTCCTGCAGTGCGAGAGGTGGGGGCACTGGGCAGGCCATGGCCACCATCACCCCTATGCCCCATGGAGTAGGCGGCTGCCTGCTCCGTCGGGCAGAGGGGTTTCTCTGCCTGGCGCTGTTGCCTCCCGCAGTGCGAGAGGTGGCAGCACCGGGCAAGCCACAGCCGCCACCCCCCTTCTGCCCCACGAAGCAGGTGGCTGACTGCTCCATCGAGCAGAGGGGGTTTCCCTTCCCGGCGCCTCCGCCTCCCAGCGCTGGAAGGAAAGGTGAGTGGAGGGGCCGAACCGGAGGTGGCTCTGTGCAGAGCCACCTTTCCAGCTCAGTAGATCTTCGCGGCCATGGAAAATGGGTCCAAATGGCTCTTTGGGCGGTAAAGGTTGCTGACCCCTGCCCATGGGGCAGTGACAGGAGCAAGGCACCCACCCGCTTGGCCCGGCAGCAGCCCACTCCCCCATGAGCAAGCAGGGCCCCACGGGCAGCAAGGCACCCTCCAGCTCAGCTTGGCAAGTGCAGCAGCACAGCCCTTAATTCTAAGAGCAAGCACAGGGCCACTGTGTTGCTCCATGTCCCATGTGCCAAACCATCCAAGCTCACCCAGTCCACTTGCTGCTCATCAGAGGTTGCAAAGAGGGGGCACAGTTTTGGGGGAGGGCACAATTTGGGGGGCACAGTTTCACTACTTGCCCCAGGCACCAATTACTGATGGTACACCACTAGAGACAGTGAAATTTGAACACTTCCCCTCCCTCCCAATCCCTACAGCTTGTAGATCAGGTCAAAATCATTGAGGGGTATGTATGTGTGAGTAAAGGGCAATTAAAGTTGCAGCGAACTTATGGTGACCTCCTAGAGTTTTCAAGGTAATTAAAGAGAGGTATTTTGCCATTTTGCCATTGCCTTTCTCTGCAAAGGCCTCTCAGGCAATCTCACATTCAAGTATCAAACCTGCTCAGCTTCTGCTCCTCCCTGACAAGATCAGGTTACTGTTGGGCTCACTTACACTATAAATATACTGACTTTTATAATGACTGGACTATTGTTATACTGACTGGGGATTGTTTGGCTAACGTTCTGCCAGAGCCTTGCCTTCCCTCCAAGGACATAGGCAGGGAGGGGGTTCTCAGGTTCAACACCCCCATTGCATGTCTGAAGCTCTGCCCCTCGTTTGTGGGTTTTTTGTATTTTTAGTGTTTTTTCTGTTTTTGGCCTGCAGGGGGCGCAATTTTTAAGCTGGCAGCACCAACATTTCAGGGATGTTTTGGGAGACTCTTCTGATGATTCTACCCAGGTTTGGTGAAGTTTGGTTCAGGGGGTCCAAAGTTATGGACTCCCAAAGGGGGTGCCCCCATCCCTCATTGTTTCCAATGGGAGCTAATAGAAGATGGGGGCTACACATTTGAGGGTCCATAACTTTGGCCCCCATAAACCAAACTTCACCAAACCTGGGAGGGATCATCAGGAGAGTCTCTTACTAATACCACCCAGGTTTTGTGAAGTTTGGTCCAGGAGGTAAAAAGCTATGGACTCCCAAAGGGGGTGCCTCCATCCAATGGGAGCTAATAGACGATGGGGGCTACACCTTTAAAAGAAGAAGTTGGGCTCCCTAGCTGAAACACCATTGAAAGTGATGCTGTTTGGGGGTGAATTCCAGCATCACAGTGGCTACCCATGGCGGTGGGGAGAGCACGCAAAACTCAGATTTTGCACCGGGCTCCATTTTCCCTAGCTATGCCTCTATCCATAGGGAGGGCAGAAGGGGCTGCCGGCTGCTGGTTGGGAGCCCAGCTGGTGGGGGGCGGGGGGGCGGGGCAGGGGAGTCTGCTGTCTCAGGAGACAGCACTGGGGGCAGGGCTTGGGAAGGCATGGCCATGCCCCAGGGGCGGGTGGGGGCGGACCCTGCCCCCAACCCCCCCCATAAAAAATCTATACCTACATTCCTGCTTCCCTCTATACTCACAGAACTCTAGTGGCTTCAAGTCTGTTTAAGTCTCTGATGCAGAATTTGCTTGCAGGCATAAATAAGTAAGATCATTTAACAAAGATTGAAGAAGGGAGGGAATCCTGTCCGAATGTATATTTTCCCTTGAAAGGGAATTTTAGATTCAACTCACTGTGAAGTTAAGCTTTAATATATAGTTTCAGTAGCTGAGAAATATGGATGATAGACACAGGATGGTATAGATTGGTTTAATGAAGACATTAAGGATTTACAAGCCTTTGAATGACAGAAAATTATATGTCCCAACTGAAGATATAAGCCCATAGTGTTTTATTTCTAAGTTAATAGCAAACAAGAGATATTTGCACCTGTAATCCAACTTCTACGTACATGTATAGTATTTGAAAGCATACTGTGCAATTTTGCAAGTACAGCCTGTTGGTTTAAAAACTGTGACCTCATTTATTTATATTGCTGCAGATAGCCTGGCCAAAGCAACAGCTGATGACAGCCTTATGTATTTTTCCACTAAGACAACAATTAAAGGGCTTTTGTGTTTTTAATGAACAGAGGACATTATGTCAAACCAATTCAAAGCACGAGATGGTTGAAGGATAAAGCAATGTCATTTAAACTACACAACACAGAGAAAGAGCAGGGATATAACTGTACTGTGGAAGCAGCAGCAGCAAGCCTTTATTGGCATAGACAACAGTACAACAATAGTAAAAATTATAACTGTACTGGCTGATCTTGGGACCTTATTTAGCTAAAGTTGAGATGCTTCTCTACTTCTCTTTAATAACAAATATGAAATTTAACAAGAGGGGGAAAGAGGTCAGTGTTTATTTTCCAATAGATTTTTTTTTAAAAAAATATTATTTATTAAGTTTATAATACTGCCTACCCCCGAAGGGCTCTGGTGAACAGAATAATCAAACATTAAAATCACAACAACCATAAAACTGTAATTAAACATAAAAACAGAACAAGATTAGAGATGGCGATAAAAATCCCATCAGAAACAATTGAATTCAGCTCCTTATCATGGAGGTGGTCCAATGATGGGAAAATATGGGTGGCAATCAACGGTTACTCTCCCCCAAATGCTCGGCGGAACAGCTCAGTATTTAGAGCCCCACGAAACTGGCCAAGTTCCTGCAGGGCCCTAATGGTTGGTGGAAGAGTGTTCCACCACATTGGGGCCAAGTCACTGAAAGCTCTGCCCCGGTGGAGGCTAACCGAATCATGGAGGATGTAGGGACTACCAGCAAATTGGCCTCTGCAGAACACAGAGGCCAGGTGGGGACATAGGGGGAAAGATGGTTCTTGAGGTATGAGGGCTAGCCTAAGTGTTAATAACAACTAAAACAAGCCATACAATAAAAGAATCATAACCCATCAGAACTAAAACAGAACAGCTCAATACCAGAGGAAAAAGAAAGGGAACGGGAACGGCAGAGGAGGTAAGGAGCCTCGAAGAATCAGGGCCACATTGGGCTACCATCCTGAATCAAGGCTTTTAGTCTCACCTCAACATCTCAGAACCAGGGATCTACTGGTTCTCTCTCTGCCAGCAGATACTTGCAAGGGTGTCAGTATTGGTGTTGCCTACAGAAAAATAAGTCAATTTAGAGACCCCATGACCTGACAAAATAGACAATACTGTGTTATTTTGTTACAAAGCTCTAACACAGCTACCTGTGGAAATTACTAGGCAAGATATATTTGGAGGTAGTTTGCAATCTCCTGACTGTGTGAGCTGAGAGAGTTCTGAGAGAACTGTGACTGACCCAAGGTCACCTGGCAGGCTTCATGTGGAGGAGTGGGGAATCAAACCCAGTTCTCCAGATTAGACCCATTGCTATTAACCACTATACCATGCTGGCTCCCAAGCTATGGCAAGTTTTTTTTTTAAATACTCCTTTCTCCAGAGCAGTGGTTCTCAACCTTCCTAATGCTGGGACCCTTTAATACAGTTCCGCATGTTGTGGTGACCCCCAACCCTAACATTTATCCATTTTACATATGGAGAACAGTGATGCAGAGAGTCTTAGGCGACCTCTGTGAAAGGGTCGTTTGACCCCCAAAGGGGTCATGACCCACAGGTTGAGAACCACTCCTCCAGAGGGACAGTCTCCTCCAACCTTGACAGCAAACATTCTTGTTGAATGTCATGGACAGTTAAAATTGTCCATCAGTCTTAGTATTTTTGTATCATAAAGGTGAAACTAGAAGAGGCTTTTCTTGTCTGCCTCCATATCATAAGCATAAGCATAAGCATAAGCATTTTATTGTCATTGTGCACGCACAACGAAATTTACAGCAGCATTCCTCGATGCACACAATTTCAGACTCATACATCATCCTCACTATCCCCTTCCTCCCCATATCATATCATATCATATCATCCTCAGAAACAAGGTACAATGGAGAGACTATTGGTATACAGTGAACGCACCAGCAAGATTATCAAGGACGGGACATTTGTCTTGCAAGTGCAAGAAAAGGAGAAAACAACAGAGGCACTATTTAAAAGCAAATCCACCCAATGCAAATCAGCTTTATTATGCCTTCAGAGCTCTTCCACACAATAGGGCTTAATCCATTAATGTTAAGGAGAAGTTATCCCAGAGGCAATTAAAATTGTAGCCCTTAACTAAAGCAAACAAATTGTGTCAGTATAGGTTACAGTTTTATTGTTTTAAACAATATCATCACCAAGTGGAAAAAATAGATAGATCTTCAGGACCACAGCTAATTACAATTCTTCTTTGTCCTTGTTCTAATCCAGGTAGTGGACATCCTGCTCCTCAGGAGGCAGGAATTGTTTGAGAACTGGGCATTTTCTGCTCTGTTCACAGGTAAAAGGAGTTTTTTTTCAGTTGAAGTATGACTTGCTTCTAGATGTACAATTTGTCTTCAAGATTAGAAGTTCCAAGGAACATAGGAGCACCTCTCTACTTCATGTGCAATTCTGAGGTGAATTGGAGAAAAATAATGTCATCTACTTTTAAGATAAGTGTTGGCAGGGACAATCCAAATCTGGCTTTCATAAGGCTCTCACAATCATCAGTGACAGAATTCATCCCTGAATTTTGGATCCTGAAAAAATGTTACATCTTTGCTTTCATTGAGCAATGCTTTTGACTAATTCTTTAAAGAGACAAAAAAAAAGCTGGCAGTCCTGTTGTCCATAGCAAAAATCAAAAAACAAACTGCATATTTTTACATCATTTTTATCAATTACATTGCGCAAGCTTCCGAGTTCTCTAGAATTCTTCCTCAAGCTGGATTTTAAGGGTATGGGAAATCATTTCGGCAATGATGTTAAATTCTCTTTCAGTGCAATCCTATGCAGATTTATGTCAGTTTATTTCAGTGAGTTTAGACTGGTGTAAGTCTACATAGGGTTGCATTGTTAGCCTACTTACTGTGAGTTTAGTGGGCCACATAGGACATAACATGTTTATGCATACCCTGCTTTTCTCCCCAGTGAGAACCCTAAACAGATCACTATTCACCTCTTTGTTCTCACAACATCCCTAACATGTAAGTTAGGCTGTGCTGTGTAGCTGGTATGAGATTGCATCCATAGTACGCTAGGAAGAAACCAGTCAGTTGAAAATATTTTTCTCTCCATATCCACCCCCACCCCCCTTTTAAACACCAAACCTGATGACAAGTTTTGGATAACTCTAAAGGTTTCACACTTTGGTGTTGTAAAATGGATTACGAAATTTTGTTTTTGGATAATGTCCTCATTTTGAAACATTTACAAGTAATAGTTCAGAAAACAAGAGCATCTGATTAGTAAAACTAGTCATTCTGAAAGCAGTGATATTTCTCCAATGTTCTGATGGAACTCCATCAGTCCATTTCCTTCCTACTGATTATAAATTGTTCCACAATATCCCCTCTATAGGCATGTCTCACCAACTGGTCAGTGGGAGACATGAGGATGGGGACAAGGAGAGTGCCTGTCAGTAACAGCTTTACCAGAGACTTTCCAGCAATTCAAAGAAAGGTGCAACATCATTTGTGAATTCCTTCAGAAGTGACATCAAGCTGTTACTAACAGTGTTTTAAAATTTTCTTCTGTTTTAGCCTAGATAGCTGGCATTTAAGGTCCATTGGGGTCGGGCTTCTCCTGTCCTGAACAGGGGTATGTCAACCCTAAACTGATCCCCAGGTAAGCATGCTTAGGAATGCAGCCTTACATATATTGTTGCTGTCTCCTATCAGATGAGAAATCACACAGAAACTGTTGTGTTATGTTTCTTTCTCAGTATTTATGATGGAGGGTGGTCTAAGTAACAGCATTCTAGTCACTGCTGTTTATTAAAATTGGGGAAACCACATGCTCCAACACTCAAAAGTTTGAATATGCACCTTGAAAAGAACTCCAGTGACAGGAAATCATAGTTTCTACTGCTGGAGGAAGTGGGTGCTGCTGCAGGTTTTCACACCAAAGAACATCCATATTTGTGTACATGCCTCACAACACACAGAGCTCAACATCTGCAGTGGGGAAGCATTTGCCTCTTAAATACAAAAAAACACCCTCAGGATGTTATGTAGTGATCTGCAGTAGTTATACCTCACATCATTGGCATCACAGTTGCAATCCAATTAGGGGGAGGAAAGGCGCTGTAGTATAGAGTGATCTCATCAGACCTCAGACACTAAACAGGGTCAGTCCTTGGAAGGGAAACCACCAAGGCAGACTCTGCAGAGAAAGGCAATGGCAAACCATCTCTGTTTCTCAAGTGCCTTGAAAGCCCCTCCCTGGGGTTACCAAAAAGTCAGTTGCAACTTGATGGCACTTCATACTAGCACACACGCAATTATGTTCCCAACTTACTGAACTACAATTCATAACCTTATACTGATGACCACAAACCATCACCAAGTAAAATCTTCCCTTTGCCCCAGAACTATCTGAATTCTTCAAATATGCAATTCCCCCACTAGGAGAAGCATCACCTTGAGAACAGGTATCTGGATCCTTCTCATGGAGAAAAAAATTGTGCACTTAGTGCTTGAAATAAAATAGAAGTTGAGAGATTCCTGGAGTCCCTACTGATGCTCTAGCAACAAGAAATCTCATAAAGCTGCCATGAGCATCTCTTGAGCCTCTAAACAAGCAAAAAAATGGCCAGCAACTAAAAGAACAGTTCACAAAAGATACATGAATATCAGAGCTGTGCAAGGGGTGGACTTGTGCCAGGCTATTTTCCTTTTATCTGTCAGAAAAGTTTCCTCATCAGAACTCTTTCTTTTATTTTCAGATACATACACACAAATACAAACTACATGCATTGTCAAGTGTGTGGGACACGCATGCACAGGATTTTATTTCCCTTATTTCTGCATTAAAGAGGCTCTATACACATGGATACACATTTGTCACATTTCAAACAAGGTGGGGGGGGGACATGCTTTGGAATCCCAATGAAATAATTCAGACACACAAATGGTTAGGCAACATGCAAGAACTTCTGCACCAAAAGTTTTCATGAATGAACTTCCCTTTTCATTGCATATAATCAAATATACAATACCTGGTCCCTTTCAGCATTTCTGTAAGAGACTCAGTGTTCAACCTTTTCAGGCAATGCCTTACTTTCAGCACATATAGATAATGTTCCTGGTTATCAGTGAAAACCCTGTTTCCTTCACTGCCTAACTGAACAATGGCTAAACGGTATGAAGCAGAAAATCCCACCAACACTTTGGCTTGCTATGTTTCTGGAATGCTGATGGTTATTAGGCAAATTTCATGTCCCACATAGATCAGGAAGAGGGGGAAGTCTTGTTTTCTGCTATTTCTAAGACCGGTGTATTGAATAATAGGGGGAAATGGTAGGCTTAAGAGGAATGCTTAACCTTTCCTCCCCAGCCACTTTCCCCCTCAGATTGGGACATATTTAAGCACAATGCTGCCTCCTGGTTCTGCTTTGCATAGAAGTAGCAGGGGCTTGAAGAGAAGGTGGTAGCAAAACATAGTTCCACAAAGGGGAAATCCTGATTTTTTTAAATACTCACCTTTCCTAATATTCTTTATCTTTCTTATTTTGAGAACAACTGAGAGAATGAATGCCAGAGGTAAGTTTACTTCTGGATCACAAAACCAGTCTTGTGCTAGCCTTTAGTTCACCGAGCACCTCATATGAGTCATGCTTTCTCTAGGAATTTTGCTGTTTTGTGGAGGGCAAATGTAATCCTAGCTTAGGAAAGAGATTTGAAAAAAAAGTCTACAACATTGTTTCTATAACATCAACTGTTATATCCTCTCACAATTGTCCCTGTATTGGCTGTCAAGATATACAAATTCTGCTCTTGTGCTCGATCCGAAAATGGCCATTTCATACATTCAGTTGATCACAAGATGTGGCAGTCACAGCAGTGCACTGATGCATGAACTCATTGACACACTTACTTAGACCTCAGTATGTGGCAAGAAACACACAAACAAATAGAATGGAATGTTTCCATAAACGCAGGACAGTTTAAAATGTTTATTTCCCTTCCCCTTTGCCACCTATCAGTGTATTCCCAGCATGTAATGCAGAGTGGCCAACAAAGCTGGCAAGGTTGCCAACTCCAGCTTTGGAATTTCTTAGAGATTTGAAAGTTCTCCTTATGGAGGTGGGGGAGCTCAGTACACCATCCAGAACAGATATTTTCTCTGAGGGAACCATCTCTGTAGTCTGGAGATCAGTTATAGGTCGTGCTTTTTTCAAAGGAAGGAAGGTAAAGGGAAGGTAAACGAAAGGAAAAGAAGGTGCCCTTATTTTTAAATGAAGGAGTGAAAATTGGTGGAAGACATCAACAATTTGAGATACGCAGATGACACCATATTACTGGCAGAAAACACTAGTGACTTGAAATGACTGAGGAAGGTTAAAGCAGAAAGTGTCACAGCACAAAGCTGAATATCAAGGAGACAAAAGTAACAACTACGAGGAATTACACAACTTAAAGGTTGATAATGAAGAAGCTGAAATGGTTCAAGATTTTTCTATTCACTGGCTCCATTATCAACTAAAAGAGAGACTGCAACCAAGTACTCCAATGGAGACTGAGACTGGGAAGGGCAGCCATGAAAGAGCTACAAAAGATCCTTAAGTTAAACCAAGATCAAAATAATTTATACTATAGTATTCCCCATTATTATGTATGGATGTGAAAACTGGACAGTGAAGAAGGCTGACAGGAAGAAGGTTGATTCATTTGAAATGTGGTGTTAGAGAAGAGGGGTTTTTTTATATACTATAGATCACCAAAAAGACAAATCGGTGGGTTCTAGATCAGATCAAGCCATAAATCACAAAGAAGCTAAAATGATCAAACTGGAGCTATCATATTTTAATTATATGATGAGAAGACAAGAATCCCTGCAAAATACAATAATGCTAAGAAAAGTGGAAGACAAAGAGGAAGACCCAACACAAGATGGACTGACTCTATAAAAGAAGCTAAAGCCCTCAGTTTGCAAGACCTGAGAAGGGCTGCAAAAAATAGGATACTTTGGAGGTCTTGGATTGATAGGGTCACCATAAGTCCAAAGTGATGGCATTAACATCCACACTCATATACAAGGTTGCACCAATTTCTGCCAGTTCCCTCTGTATATCCCAATTATTCTATTCCTGAGGGTCCAACTCTCTCTATTTCTGTGGCTGAGTGGGTCAGACCTGTGCTGGGGAATAAAAACTTGGCAGTCTCCCCCAAAAACATAGATATCAGTATTCACTACCTGTGAATAGTATCACACACAACAACAACAACCACCTGGTTAAAACTTCTCCAGGGAGAACTCCAGGACCCACCTTGAGGTTGGTTCCCTCTATATGACACAGTATTGAGAACTCAAAGGGGCACAGTTTCCCCGCCCCCCAGGCTTTGGAAAAGGGAAGCAAAAAAAGACAGCCACAGACAGCTGTACTGTTTAGAGATGTTATTTCTGAAGTACAGAAAATCCTGAGCTCAAAAATGTAAGTTAAACCTAGCTGCAAGCCTTGTGCTGCAAAGTTCTTAAAGGCAAAGCACAGCAAAAATTCCTTTTCCTTCAAAACCACTAAACTTCTAAAAAACATGAGCCTCTCTGCTATTCTCCCATTATATGAAAAAGCCTTATCTGGCAAACAGACAGAAAGGGGGAAAGGCGGGGAAACAGCCATGAAGTGGGAAACTGGTCAGTTGACAACCCAAATGCAAACTTAACTATCCAAAGCCTGGATAGAAACCTTTTCTCTTTGGCTAAACATTTATCACTCATCAGAGAGCTGTTATCTGTACTATCTGGCCAAAGAAGGCTTTCAATTCTCATGGCTGAAACTGGTGGATAAAAAATTACATAAACTGAGCTCTTCCCTTGAAATTCTCAAACAAATGGATCTGTATTCCACATGCAAACAAATCCACCTTAGTATCTTGCAGTTTGATAAATGGAGCGTGAAAAGTATGCTCCCTACATTATATGGCCCTCTCAACCTTGAAGATTCGACCTGCGTACTGTACATTTCTAACGTTTCCCAAATATAGAATACTACTGTGTAAGGCAGGACTAAATGCCCTGCCATTAGGGGAACTTACAAGCAAACTCCAAGGGATCCCCTTTTCTAAACAGATTTGTGACTGCAAATCAGGGGATTTAGATACCATCTGGCATTTCTTTATAAACTGCAAGAAATATAATGTGAAAAATGGATTAATACGATATATTCAGAAATGGAACCATGTTGCAAAACAGGATATTGATCCTAATGTGATCTTATCAGTTGCTCCTGTCTATGGCACTGGTACTGGGGGGGGGGGGCACAGAACATGGGGGAGAGACCCTACACATTTTTTGCTTTCTTGAATGGAACTGGAAGGAGCAACACCTAGAAAAGCCTATATCATTTTCTTTGTCCATAGCATATCCAATGCCACAAGGAGAATTGTCCCTTAAAATACACAAAAAAACAGAACATTCCATAAAGTTGTAAAATCGGTTTTCTGCTCTCCCCCCATATTCAAGTTACTTAGCCAAACTCATCCCAGTGTACCTCACGAGTGGCTTGGAATGCAATGAAGTCTCCTACTTCCCTAGAATCTCTACCATGAGCAGGTAATGTAAACAGAAAGGTTGTAATTGCCCCTTACTCAGACTCACTGTTCATGGAGGCAGTCTTCTGTAAAGGTACAACACTTGTTGCTCCATTAATAGAAGACAATTTGTAATTATCACTTGAATAATCCTAGAGCATTGACACATTTTACATTTTTACCATTTATACATTTCTTATTTAAAACATTTGTATGCCATGTTTCCACTCTTCAAAGTGGTGAATATAAATCCTTCTGTTGAATCCCATCAGCATTTCTGCTCCTATTTGCCTCCTTAGTATAGGCAAATACCCATGTAACTTTTGCCTGCACAGGGCTTGCATAGCTTTTCCAATGGTCAAAAAATGTCCCTACATCCTTCATCGCTGAGAAAACATCCCCATACAATTGTTATGTAAGTTCTAACTAAACACAATTCATATTTTAAGAACTCTGGAGTTTGAAAGTATTGCATATATTTAGAAGAAGAAGAGTTGGCTTTTTTACGTCACTGTTTTCTACTTAAAGGAGTCTCAAGTTGCTTATAATCACCCTACACACACACAACAGACACCTTGTAAGGCAAATGGGGCTGAGAGAGTTCTGAGAGAACTGTGGTCCATTATGCATGGAGAGCTTACCATGGTCAGAAGGAGCAATCACCACACAGTCTTTCTTTTGGGGCATGTTTGCTGTTATTACCAATTCACTTCTTGTCCTGTCTGACATTACCTTTCACCCAACCCTGGGGTTTGGTGGCATTTCTTGTTGGTGGGCTGAATGGTATCATGTTCATTGGATTGACAGCTCTGCCCTGTTCAGTCCAGCTGGCTTTTTAGAGGCATGCATGGTTCCCTCCCTTCCCAGGAACACCTCCCCCCCACCCCATCTAAGTAGTTCAATAGCTATAATAATTAAAATATGTTATGTCAAACTGGGTGTATTACAATTTATATTGCAATTTTGCTACTGATTTTTTGGAGGGGAGTGCTCTTTTCACCAATGGGGTGGGGAGGACTCCAACACAAGTGCTTATCTGACCATAGCAGGAGACATCCTTGTGCAATAATGTTGGTGCTTTTTTGATGGGGGGGGGAAAGCCTCTGGGGGGACACCACCACAATTTGCTGGTACTACTGTAGCCCAGCATTCATGATTCATTTTGATGATTTTAGGATTTTCCCCTTGGCCAGTAACTGTTTTTTTGGGGGGAACCCTTTTCTTTTTTATGGCAATGATCTGTCCAGGTGATGGTGATCTCCTCATTTTCACAGGTCTTCAACTGCACACACATGCTTTTGTAACTCCCTTTGGATCCTACAGATAGACATTCCCTCTCTGCTTGTTGATAAATGTAAGGGCTGACTGAGGAGTCCCCACAAGGATTTTCCATTGTACTGTTGCCCCCCCTCCCCACTGGTTAGGAGTGTAGGATGAAGGTGGGAAATTCCCTCTGAGGGGGACATTCAGTTCAGTCAATAAGGAAACCTTGCAAGGGCACACTGACACCCCCTCCTGGCCAAGTTTGCCCTATCCATAGTGATGCCATGCTTGGTTTATCCATGGTGAAGACAAGTTGTTCAAATTCAAAAGAAAATGATGCAACCCCAGAATCCCCTCATTACAGAGCCCCCCTCCGAGCCCAATCTAGGCTGCGAGGGAAGGGATTCCCACCCCCCTTGCACAAATGGGGAAACAAGGGTGTACTTATATGGAGGGGGTGTGTGGAAGGCAAATCAGACCTGGGGGAGCAAGCATAAATGCAAACCCAAAGCAATAAACATTTCTCTGTTCTGCATGCTAATATTGCATATGTGAATGGGGATGGGGCGGTCTAGAAGCCCAAAGTATAAATAAATAAATAAATAAATAAGGATTGCTGTGGTGTGGTTCAGCTCGTGTGGTTCAGCCTCTTTTCTGCCTACCACTGACTGGCTAGCTGCATAAAGATGCCTTGCTATAGGGGTAGTCAAAAAATATGGTGGTCCTCCTGGGGACTGCTAAGTAGGCTGGCAGATGTCCAGGGCAAATCTGTGCTCACTGGCAAATCACCACTGCCCTACCAGCGAAGAAAATTGGAGTGGTGATTAAAGTGGTGTTGCTTGGTGTGGGGAGACTGGAAAGTGAAAGTAGGGCACAGGGAAATATACCTGTACAAGAAATCTTTGCCCCAATGGACATAAGGCAAAGACCTTGTGCATCATGTGCCTGTGACTAGCCCAAGATCATCAAACATGTGGAGGAGAGGGGATTGGATCCTGCTGCTCATATGGTTGAGCAGGAAATCAAACCCAGTTCACCAGATTCGAGTCTGCTGCTCTTAATCACTATGCCACTCTGGCTCTCATATATTTAATTAATATTTTGGGGAAAATATTTAATTAAATTGGAAATACCCGTTTTTCCTCCTGACTTCCATGTTTCAAGAAATCATTTAGAAGAATGGGTTACAATAGTCATCTTTCTTAAAACTGTTGCTCAATGTTATAAATAATAATGGCATTTCTATCTACCACCACACACACAGTTAGACCTTCACAGACAACAATAACATACAGCTAGCATACCAGGCACTTCTATAACAATACCAATTAACTGTACCTCAGTTATACATTGTTTTTCAGCTTACCACACATTGTTCTAAAGATTTTTGATAGCTCCCACATCCTAGCCTTCCTCCACTGAATTCCTTCCAACACTGCTCTTAAACATCAACCCTGACTGGCATTCAACCTTCTACACCCCCAAGGGCAGATGACATTAGCACCTTGCAGCAAAACAAAGTGAAATCAAATTCTTGATATAGACCAAGATTACCTGCACAGGTTTAGCCCAAGTTCCTAACTTTCAAACCAAGTGAAAGTTTACGGAAACTCCCCATAGCTTTAAAAAAATGCTCAAGCAATTTCACTCCTTGAAATAGTGATGCAGTTCTTTTTACTAAAGAAATCTACATAATGAGATTCTGTGCCTTGAACCCAGGTATGCTATGCCTCTATTCTTCCTTCTCATTTTTCCAGGGAAAAGAGTATGTTTTCCTTGAAGCCCCATCCCTACCAGCAGTGGTGAATGAGCAAGTGTGCATCCCACTCCTTACCTACAGAGACTGGAGACTCTATTGAAGATGCATCTAGGGCAGCCTTTGATTCCCAATAAGCATGTGCTCATCCATTCACCACAGCTGGTAGGAAGGGGGGGGGGGTGAAAACATACTCTTTCCCCTCCTTCACACAAATGCATGCATGTGTAAGTGGCTGAAGGCCAATGGAGGCAGAGCCACTTAAATAGAAGGAAAGCTCCTGAGAAAGGAGGAAGGCTGGATGCCTGGTTGTTCAAAGCAAAAAACTGAAGTAACCACAAAATTTCACCTAAAGTGTAACTGAAAGTGAATTTGGAGCACTTCAAATAAGGTTTAAGAAATTTAAAATAACTTTGAGAAGTTAGGAAGAATTTTGATAAAAGAAGAACATTTCCCAGTGAAGGTTATCCTCCCTGCAAACTGAGTAATCTTCAAAACTTAAATTCCAACCAGTAGGTGCATCTCTCCAAGAAGTGGAAAGTAGTAATGGGTCTGATCAACTGAACTATATTCAAAGGATAGCGAGGGCTTAAATTATTTGAAGGTTTCCATTCAGAGAAGTGAAGCTTGAGAATGTACATGATAAAAGCCTTCCATTTGCCTTGAGAAAATTTTCATAAATTTTCATAAAAGGCCTTACGCGGTCTGGGACCTTCGTACCTTCGGGACCGTCTCACCCCATATGTCCCTTCGCGGCCTCTGCTTTCGGCAGAGGCCAACTTGCTGGTTGTCCCTAGCCCCTCGATGATGCGGTTGGCCTCTACCCGGGCCAGGGCCTTCACAGCCCTGGCCCCTGCCTGGTGGAACACTTTACCACCAGCTATTCGGGCCCTGCGGGACCTTGGAGAGTTCCGCAGGGCCTGTAAGACCGAATTGTTCCACCGGGCGTTTGGGGGGGCCGACCGCTGATGTGCGCCCTCCCGCTCCTCCTTCTCCCCTCCTTCTTACGCTCTGGGCCTTTAATTCTTACGGGGCCCTCAGCCTTTTGGGTTTGCTTTCCAGGGTGGGTGAAGTTTTATGAAGTTGTCGGATGCCGCTGTAATTTTATTTAATCTGCTGTTTTAATCGGGGTTTTAATATTATTGCTGTTATTACTCTGTTGTTCACCGCCCAGAGCCCTTCGGGGGAGGGGCGGTATATAAAATTAATTATAAATAAAATAAATAAAATAAATAAGAGAGATGTGCAGTAGTGAGACAAAGGCCAATCGTAAACACCAGAGAAATGTATCAATACTTGGAGGATACAAAATGCCCTCCATGGCCTCCATTATCAAAAATCTAACTGCAGGAAAGGGTCTCGTTTAGGAATGCATTATCAAATCAAACTTTGGAATAACCTATTCTGATGCATTTTGGACAGAAGGGTTTCCCAGAAGACTCTTCTTTCCTTCTCCATCCTTCTTTCCACCCCAACTGTAGCACAGATCAATCTCTCCCCCCTCCCACCCAGCTTCTCCTTCCTACCATGTGGGCTGCAAGAAAATTGTTGAGGAGTTGGATATGGTGACAAAATCAATGAGCAACCCAAGGAAATGTTTGCATGAACTACAGGCAAGTTATTATTATTTATTGTATTTCATAGACCGCCCAATCCCCAAGGGATTCTACTATGTGAAATGTGTGTTGTGTTAAGTGTTGTCAAGTCTCTTTCAAATCATGGTGACCTATTGTTATAGCTTTGCTCAGGCCTTGAAAACTGAGGGCCATGCCTTCCTTTACATGAAATGTAAAATAAAGAGGACTAATTTTAAAATCACCTAGAAATAATGTTGGGGTGGGGGTAGAGTACAGATTCAAAGAACAAACAACACACATGAACAAATTGGTGCTATCTTAGCCCATACTTTGTCAGCACATGTCTGCACTGAGACTTATATGAAGGAGACTTATATGAAATATCAATCTGCCCATTTGGGGATTTGATTGCTGATGCCTTTCATCTATAGCAAGCACAATACTGGGTTCTAATGCAACACTGACTGCCCTTCACTTCAGCCTTCAAACTGAAACCAAACTAGCAGCTGCTGCATGCATATGGAGAATTCGATGAGTGATACACCCCATGATGAAGAGTAGTAAGCTGCAGTATTGCAGTGAAAAGCTCTGAGTTCGAGTTCAATAGGTGAGTTTTAGGTAGCCAGCTCAAAAATTACTTAGCCTTCCATCTTTTGGAAGACTACCCAGCTTCCTGAGGATAAAATATAGATGACTGGGGAAAGCAATGGCAAATCACCCCATAAACAATGTGACACCACTCCATGGGTCAATCACAACCCAGTGCTGGCAGGGGGGACTATCTTTACCTTTAGGAAAAAGGGCAACATCCAGAAGTTTGGAAAGAAAGCAAAATAATACCTGTGGATGGATTCAGAGGTCTGGAGGTCTTGAAAGATAGAGATTACAAGTTTTTGCTTAAATGGCTGGCTAAGGAAAGGGAGTAACTTTCCCTCAGCTCATTTAAATCCTTGACAATGTTCTTTACCCCAGAAGGAACATTCAGCTGGGACACCATTGTATACTGACAGCGGCATACTGCATATGCTATTTGATCTTGGGGAGGGGGGTGCCTGGCACCAGCCTAGTCCTTGCAGGACCCAGCCAATGCCTGGCAGCTCCCTCCATGCTGCTCAGGTGAGTGCCACGGCTGCAGGCCGGCTCCTGCCTCCCTACTGACCGGCTCCTGCCTCCCTACCCAGCCTCCCTACTGACAGGGATGCCAGTTGCACCCATGGTGCCTGTTTGAGCTGCCTGCTGTTGAGCCACAACTGCAGGCTGGCTCCTGCCTGTGAGCCAGTATCTCTGTTAGCAGGGAGGCCGGGGAGACAGGAGCCGGCCTCAAGTGCCTGCCTGAGCTATGAGCCGCGGCTGCAGGATGGCTCTCAGGCAGGAGCCGGCCTGAGGCCCCGGCTCAATAGCAAGGGGGCTCAGGGGGGTAGGGGGCTCTGCCAGCTGAAGGAGCAGCCTGGCAGGGGCTGGGCCGAGGGGCAGCCCAAGGAAGGTCCCAGCCCAGCTGCTCCGGCCCACCAGGCACTCCTTGGCCCGGCTTCACCAGGCTGCTCTTTCAGCTGGCAGAGCCTCCGCTGGCTGAAAGAGAAACCTGGTAAGGCCAGGCCAAGCGGCGCCCAGTGATGGTCCAGCCAGACCCAGCCCTGCCACGCTGCCCAGGACCACCACTGCCAGAGCAGCCGCCAGGACCCCCACCGCTGGAGCAGCCACTGGGACTATCACCTCTGGAGTAAGCACCATCTAGGGTAAATTGGGCGTGGTGGTGGGGACCCAGAGCAGGTGTTGCCCGTGGGCACTATTTCACCCCCTTACTCCTCTGTATACTGAACTGCTGGAAAAGAGATCCTTCTGCACAGCTACAAAACATACCAGGTTACTGCACACAAAGTGAATACGTTGGCTTGTAGACAGGGGAAATGTTGCTCACTAGCTATCTGGGCGATTTTTTATTTTGCGGAGTTACAGACACACTCCCCAATTCTCATTCCAGTACTGGGGCAGAACATCCTACCCTACCCCTCTGCGGCAGAATCACTATCAAAGCTACCTGGAGTTGCTAGCTGAGCACTTATGATGTGGCCCAACTTGCTGGGGCAGTCTTAGCAACAGCTCTATAACCTAACATAATAATGTTTTGTTAAATATTGTATAGCTTAGCAAATCATCAAGTGAAGCTTTAATGACGCTAGAGGTGAGCATTGTCTGATATCTGCTGATCCACAGAAGCAGGTACTACTCAGAGGCTGGTAACCCAACTGGTAAAGCAGCCCCACCCAGACCCCTGGGCAGCCAGGGATGGCACCACCCTGCTGTCTCCAGAGGGCTTTTGGGCAGCGTGGGGAGGGAGAAATTTTTTTGGAAAAAAAAACCCTATCGCCTGAAAGCCATTTATTGGGCTCAATGGCATATGGCACCAAAAGGGTGGCATAATTACAAGGGTCAGGTCCCTGCACTCCAGGTTCCAAATCCTGGGCACAAGCCAACCAAGGTTGGCTCCATCCTGGGGATGCCCCCAGAATGCCCCGTTATGCTGTGTCAGTGTCCTGCACTGCCAGGGCTGGAACATGGTGACAACTTCCGGGGGCAGAGGCTGTGGAGCCATAAGCTACCAGGTGTCCATGTCTCTGCCTTCTCTGCTGGTGCATTTTTCACTTGTGCTGCTGTGGTGGACACCTGTGTCAGTGCAAGGCTGCACTGGCTCCAGAGGTAGGTTTAGTTCCCCCCCCCCCCCGCCCGGATTGGGCTCTCAAAATTGTAAAGTATGACATTCAAAATATCTACCTATTTCCGTACCTGCCCACCGGCAGAAAAGCACAAATGTTGCTATTTTGATGTTTTTCAGTACATTTATTGTAGCCAAATGTTTAATTCTAGAGATCCTTCTCATGGTTGAGGCTTAGTGTATGACCTAACAATGCCCACAAATGTTTCTGCTTGAAAACATGAGCAAAGGGAAACAATGCCAGGAGCAGATAAATCACAGGTTTATGTATCTGGGTCAGGTTTTGAATGTGGAATTGAAGAACAGTGTTACGTATTCTTTAAAGCCTTAACAAAACTTCTGTTCAACCACTTACATGCCTAATAATTATTGTAATTTTAATATACCATATATAGAAGAAACTTCAATCAACCAATATTTTTCCAAATCCTAAATTACACAAAATACATCCTTAAAATGCACTCATGTCACATGTAGGATTTCAGTTTTTACTAAGGTGGTGGCCATCCAAAGCTAAAAACAAAATTATGGGTCATTTTCCATATGTAACATATAGCTCAACCAGTGCTTGTAAAGGCATATGAACTATTATCAAAAATTGTCTTTACCAAAATGGATATTTTAATGCAAAATATTTAGTAGTAGATGTAGAATATTTGCATCATAGAGTTGGAAGAGATCATCAGAAATATACAATCAAATTACCCCTGGCAGATGGCCATCCAGCCTCTTTTTAAAAACCTCCAAAGAAGGAGATTCCACTACACTCTGTGTATTCCACTACTGAACAGCTCTTACTGTCAGGATGTTCTTCCTAATTTTTAGGTGGAATCTCTTTTCCTGTACTTTGAATCCATTACTCTTTGTCCTACTCTCTGGAGCAGCAAAAAAACAAGCTTGCTCCATGGCATCCCTTCAAATGTTTAAACATGGCTATCGTGTCACCCCTTAACCTTCTGTTCTCCAGACTAAACACAGCTCCCTAAGCTGTTCCTCATATGGCACCCAATCCAGACCTTTCACCATTTTGGTTGCCCTCCTCTGGACTTGCTCCAGCTTATCAATATCCTTCTTGAGTTGTGATGTCCAGAACTGGATTCCTGCTGGCTTCTCAGAGAACTTAACCAGAAAATCCACACGGATGATAGATCACAGCGTAGGTCTCATTCTTAGGTTAAAGGAGTCCCATTAGAATTAATATAGCACCATCTTAGGAAAAGAGGTATGCAGTCCAGTTACTTCCCCTGCTGATGTCAAACCTATGCCTATCATTCATTGCCTCCCCCTCCTCTACTTGGTGCAACCTCCCAGATCCTTCTCTTGCTTTTTAACTATCACTCAGCATCATTAAGGCTAACCAAGTTTCTTTTAAAATCAAAATGTACAAAATCGGGTTAAGGATATAAAAAACATGTTGTTCTGGCCTTCTCCCACCCCTTCCTCAGGCTAGAATGCTTGGGTCTTCCCTCCATTTTATTCCTGCAACTTTATGAGATAGGTCAGGCAGGGAAAGAAAGTTGGACTGGCCCAGATCGTTGCGTCTCATGACTGTCTGAGGTCTCCCCAATTCTAGACCACCACTTTGACAGCCAATGTGGCATCATGGTTATGGTTAACATTAAGCATGATGACATCAACAAGCATGCAATGTTAAACTGAAGGCTGAACAAAATATGAGGATGCAGTTTGTATCACAGAGACAAAAAGATGGAAGGAGAATACACCCCAGTCCTCACTCCATAACCATAGGTAAGAGACTGACAGTATTACTGATGGATTTAGACTGGAACAACCCTATGTAAGGTTCACAAGTCACATTCTTAACCTTGCTTGAAGTTCCTGATCATATTTGAGAAGACAACTCCCTACTAGAAAACATGTTTAGAAAGCATACCTGGGTAGAACACATTATCATTTTACAAGCACTCTCTCAGAGAATGTTCTGTATCTAGACTATGGCAAAGCCTATAATGTTCAAAGAAAGGAATCCACTAGAAAAACTTGTTCTTTCTTTTTGGTTTTCAGAACCACATTTGTCTACTTATAGTATGAGGGTTTCAGCTAGTGGATCCACTCTCCCACCAGTCCAGGAGCAGAAATGACATGGCACTCTGCAGGCTTTGATCCTTCTCAAGGGTGGTAGACCTATCCTCCATGGTCCCAATGCTTTTCAATGGCAGTTCTCCAAGTGGCTAAGATTCTCTTGTGAATGTCTGTGCATCTTCAAAGATAGTGTCTAGAATTTTTTTTAAGTAGGAAAATTATATTGCCAGAATCAGAAGGACCAGCTAGGTACAACTATGTACTGTTCGGGCTGAAATGGTGCCTAGGATCAGAGACTTCAGAGCAAATGCCCTGGAGCAACCTTCAGCAAATTGAGGCAAAGAGAATCCCTTCACTTGCACACAAAATGTCCAACGCAAGTGGAGGATGACCAGAGAGCAAAATAGCTGCTTGTAAAACAGCTGGGTGTGAAACAGCCTCTTTTCCCCTCTGACACCTTTGCTGTCTGGAAAGCACACCAGGAGCGGTCTCTTTTTAAGATGTGATCTGGACATCTTATTTTGGGTGTGCTGAGTGAAAAGAGGCACTTGCCTCTTTTTAAGACCTCTCACAGACATCTTTTTTGTGTTGTGCAGAATGGACCAGTGACAGCCTTTCAAATACTTAGCAATCATATCCCGTCTCAACCACCTCTTCTCCAGATTAAACATTCCCAAGTTCCTCAGCCTTTCCTTATAGGGCTTAGTCTCCAGCCCCCTGATTATCCTCATCACTCTCCTCTGCACCCACTCCATTCTGTGCATATTCTTTTCAAAAGGAGGTCTCCAGAACTGTGCCGAACACTCCAGATGCAGCCTGACCAATGCAGTGCACAGTGGGACTATAACATCTTGTAATTTGAATGTTATGCCTCTGATTCACCCCAAGATCGTATTAGCCTTCTTTGTGGCTGCATCACACAGGCTAGCTTACATTTAACTTATGATCCACCTGCACCTCAAGATCTTGTTCACACACTGCTACCCAGAAATGTATCCCCCATCCAGAATGTGTGCGCCTCATTTTTGTTCACTAGAAGTAGAACTCAGCACTTATCCTTGCTGAATTGCATCTGGTTCACATGAACCCACTTTTCAAGTGAGTTCAGATCTTGTTGAATTTTCTGATGGGTTCACTGCTCTTCCCAATCGGCAAATTCAGTGAGTAGTCCCTCCACACACTCATCCAGATTATTTATAAAAATAATGAAAAGTACAGGACCCAGAACTGAGTCCTGTGGCTCCTCCCTGGACATCTTTCTCAATTCAGATGAAATGGCATTGACAACTACTCTTTGAGGGTGGCTCTCCAACCAGCTCCCTATCCACCAAACTATCTTAGAGACAGTCCTCTAGTTTATATATCAGATCATCATTGGGACCCCTATCAAAAGCTTTACTGAGACAACCTTGATGGCTTTCCCTCAATCCAGTAAACTCATAGATCAAAGAAGAAAACAAGGTTAGTCTGACAGGATCACCAAGTTCAGATGCTCAGACTGATCCCTTTAAAATCTGTTCCAGTATCCTTTCTGAAACAGAGGCCAAACTAACTGATCTGTAGCTCCCTGGGTAATCCCTCCTCCCCTTTTTAAACATTGGGATAACCTTTGGCCTCATCCAGTCTTATGACATGTTTCTCATCTCCAAAAAGTCTGGAGGGTGATGGTCAATTTAGCAGGCATTCTCTTTGTAGTTTTCAATGGTCCTATCACACAGTTGCTATGGAAGGCTGGTTTTATTTGTTTGAAACATTTGTAACACCTTCTCCTTTTCTATTATCATACCTTCAATGCAGCTTACAAAACCAGTAAAGCATGTTACAGTACATTTCAGATACAGACAGTCCAAAACAAACTATGTTGTTAAACAGTAGCAACAAAGTAACAAAAGTGTTATCTCACTTACCAAATGCACTGAAAAGAAAGAATTTAAATGTGATACAAGAAGGGCAGGTATTAAGTGAACATTTTCACAGAATTCAAGAAAAGGCTCTGACCTTGATCTCTACAGGAGGAAGGAAGAAACACCTCAAACTTATACTTGAGTTATGTCTGAATGAACTGGAAAATTCAGGTAGATAGTTTCAGAACCAGGGAGGGGGATATTTCATCAGCACTTGAAAAATTATCACATTTTAACCACTTCTTGCTGGTTCAAGAAACCAAGGGCTACATACCATGTGTCTTCCTCATCCTTCACTTTATGCTTATGTGATGAATAAAAACACTTAAACACATTCAGGCAAGTCAAATGTTGAGAGCCCAAGGGGTACAAGAGGAACTCCATGGGATTGGGTGGGGAGAACTAGAGAGAGTCCTCTAGCCAGCACACAGGGAGTCCTTGAGTAAAGTTCATGTGAGTCAGAGATCTGAGTGCAGAACTTGGTATTTGAGTTCTGTTTTCTATCAGAGCAGGTTGAACAGTGGAAAAGGTGAAGTTCTTTGTTCTTTGGCTAAGTCCAGGAAGCTCTGGGAAGGAGGGGTTAGAACAGTCAGACAAAGCCTTTTGTACTCTATCCCTGGTTTAACATCAACACAAAAGCTGACACGGAGTTTAGAGTTTGAGGTTCTCAGGGAAAGACCCACTCTGGGGACATAAGTGAAGATTACTTATGAAAACGGTGTTCCAAATAGAAGAGATTTTAGTTTCTGTCAGGGAGAGAGAATTTGAAAGCAAATCCATCTCAATCTGAGGTCAGGACAGGATTGTCCTTATGAGTGGGGAAGAAAAGCAGTCTAGTGAAAGTCTTATAAGAAAAAGAAGCACAAGTGTTTACATTATTTTGAAACATCTTTATTTCTTGAACCATCTTTACTAGGAAGCCTGTGAATGTATCTTTTGAAAGACGCTAAATTCCAGCAAAGAAACTAATCTGTATCTAGCACATCCTTAAGCAGCAGCCTGTACTGAAGTTGAAAATATCTGATAACTTGTGTGTGTGGTTACCTTGTTAACTTCTTGTTTAGTTTCTGTAAATAAAACTGTTGCTTGTTTATATATTTTTAACAGTACAATGCCTCTTGTGCCTTAATTTCAGGAAAGAAAAGGGATATTGGTCTTTGATGTACAGAACGCACTCCTCTATCATTATAGCAGGGAATAGGGAATCCTTGATCCAGATGTTCAGGAACACCCTATCAAAGCTCTCTGTCAGCATGACCAATTGGCCATGCTGGTAGGGGCTGATGGGAATTGTAGTTCCTGAACATCTGGAGAGCCGCAGGTTCCCTACCCCTGTTATAGAGCAATTTATTATTCTTTTAGTTATTATTAGTTTTTAATTTAAACAAAAGTGGGTAAATAAACTACACTACCTCAGTGTTAACAACAGTGGGGAACTGCTCAGTGAGCCCTCACAGTGACAGCTGTAATTCTGGCAGGGAAACTCCTGGGAGCACCTCAGCAGGGCTGAGGAACAGAGGAAGTCATTGTCATACCTTACAGCCTTATGTTGTCAATTAGGTTTGAAGCATGCTATTAGCCTTAAGCCATACAGCGGGCTACAAGGCTGAAGGACAAGTCAACACTACAAAGGCATGTTTAGTTGCTGATCCAATTTGCATCAGAATGGCACCATTCAAAGAAATGGTCCTTCAGCACCCATCCAACACTCCCATATGGTTTTCCCAACCTGAGATGGTCAGAAAAGGCAGTGTTTGTTATAAGGCCACACAAATTTCTCCAGAAGGCAAATAGTAGTTCTTTGTGACTGATCTTTTTTGAGGGGGGGGGGAACAGGGGAGGGAAGCATTGAGAGCATTCCAAGCAGATCTACTGTGAACGCTACTCAGGTCTATACAAGGCCTAGATAAGGTAGCAATTGTCAAATGCTAGGGGATTCTGATGGCACTGCCTAAGGAGGACATAACCAGTTCCAGATGATGATCTGGGAATTTTCCGTAATTTCTATATACTATAGAGCTATGAGGAAATCACTATGGAGGTCACTTTCCAGAATTTTTTCTCATGCTCCTCAATTTCTAGAGAGCAAAGAATGAGACTGAGGGCAAGGATTTAGACACTGTGGGGAGGCCAATGGTGAACCTATCAGTGGGGCTTACTCACAGGAAAGCTTTCATAGGATTGTACAGTTAAGCCATGCTTTCTCTGTAGCCCTAATGCAAACTGGGCCCACATGTGGCTGAACCTCTGCAACGTGCAAATGGAGATCTGAGCCCCTCTCTTCCCAATTCCATTTTATTTAGGATCTTCATGGCATCCTCTCCATTTTAAAACATCCTCAAAGGTCCTATAGCCACTACACTGTCATGACCTCTTAGCTGTACACCAGCTTGCTAATATGCAACTCCTTTGGACTGAGAACATTTTCTATGCACTCATCTCCACTCAGGTAACACTCTGTACATTATAAATGGTTTACAAGTTTTCATGTATTCTGTTTGTACAATTATCTATCAGAAGTCCCCATTTTAGCTGAAACTTAGATGGGCAAGATCCAGGTTCCAATCCCTGCTCTATTGTGAATGACGTGGGACCAACAACTTTCTCTAAGTCTAGCCTACCTAATAGGGCTGTCAGTTTCTTAGAGGAAGCACAGAATTTAATTGTATTGTATCTGTCAACCAGCAACTTCAAGTCTCTACTTGAGAATAAAATGCATTTTATCAACAGGGAAGTCTGGCCATCTATTAGGGATTGCTATATTTCTGTTCACTTTCTAAAGATTAAAAAAGCACCAGACGTCTAGCACAGGAATATATATTTTGATTGAGGTCACCAGCCAGAACTGTAAATTAAGCTAGTAATTCAATCCCTGGAGGCAAAGGCTCTCTGATCAGTTTCTCCTCTGTATGACACTGTAGCACTGAAATGGCAACAGAGCTGCCAGTCTGACAGGCCGCACCAAACATGGAAAACATGGCACCGGATCAGGGGGGAGGGGGAGGAGGCAAACTTGGATGGGGCAGTTAGCAACCAGTGTTTACAAACATAAACCAGGAGGATCAGATGGGCCAGCAATAAATTATGACCGGATCGCAGTCAGACAAGAGCCTCCACTCCACATAAAAAGCAAAGAGGCTTTGTAGCCTGGCTTCAGTTTTAGTTAAATCCCTAAAAACAAAAATTGCATCACATGCACGGTATTAGAAGCTACTAAGGCATGATGGAAAAAATCCCATCTGACAAGTGAAATTGAATAACAGACACTTCTCCTTTCATGTTGCAAGCACAGATGCTGAAGCAGAGTCTTATTAAAGTTACATTTATATATATACGTGTGTGTGTGTGTGTGTGCGTGTGTGTGTGTATTCCTCTCTCTCTTCTGAACTTCCAGAATAAGAAAGGAGAAAGTTGTTTGTTTCTGTGAGTATTGGTATTTTCTACTGAACATATGGTGCTGTTTCATTCCCTTTTCTGCTTCTGTTCATTCTCTTACTCTTGTTGGGTTTTTCTGGGCCACCATTTAGTAAAAAGCTGCAATATTAATTCCTTGATCTTTACTTGCAATTCTTCCTGGCTGACAGACAGGGGAAAGGAACAAAATAATCTTTTCTTGTAAAGCTTCTTTAGATAAAGCTGTTAAGTGCTTTCAGCTAAATTTAAAACTCCTGACTTCAGAGCAGAACCAGAACCCCATTTCCCAAATGACACCGTGAGGATTCCATTGCCACTAAATGACAGTCAGCTGAGAGCCTAAAGATGAAGGCATATCTACATAGTTTCAGCAGTGAGCCTGGCTACTTTGGAAGCCATTAACTGCCACTGAGACACAGGTATTGACTTCTCACATGGACCAGACGAGGTGTGTGTGTGTGTGGGGAGGGGGGACCTGTTCTTCTGGTTTGCAGCAGAAACCAGATTTGCAGAGTGACTACAGGGGCCAGGCAATCATGTCCCAATCCTTATTGGGTAGCTATTCTGGCTTCCTCCCCCCTCCAAATAGATTTTGTAACATTTAAAAAGCACAATTGAAGGTACTAAATTTGAGATCAGGTAAATGTGCTGGCACTGAATTCAAATACAGAATACAATGCAGGCAGCCAACCTGAAGCACCCATGCAGGGAGGGGTGGTGGTGGTAAACAGGCATGTAAACAGAGCTCTCTCATAGCAGGAAAACCTGAACCTGTTCCGAAGTATGCCTGCCATCATCCTGAAAAGCAAATCAGATCTGAAGTTTCTGGCATTTGTCAAACTCCAAATTTGTAAGGGCATGGAACACTAGCTGCCTTCCAATTATCATGGATGAACTTCTTCTAAGATGTACATATAGATGACTGCTGAACCAGGGCTGAATTTCACAATGCAAACAGTTATGAGTTTTAAAGAAGCTTCCCCCCTCCCCCTCCCATTTCCAGACGGTCATAAAGTCTACATAATTCAACTGTCCCAATTTAACAGATACAGTCCCTCTTTTCTGTTGTTTTTGATTTTTAAAACCCTGCCCCTAATTTGACATTCTGGCAAATGCTGGGACATCCTTTACGAGTGATGTGCACACCAGGGTAGAGTTCCTCAGCTTTTAGGTCTCTAGAAGATAAAAGCTCTGATGGAGGGATGGCCCATCATTAGGCCTGCCAATCTCCAACCAGGGCTGGGAGTTCTCCCAGAATTACAACTGTTCTCCAGACAACAAAGATCGGACCCTCTGGAGAAAATGGCTGCTTTGGAGGGTAGCATTATACCCTACATATGTCTCTCTCCTATCCCTGGTCCCCTCAGGCGCCATCCCGAAAGGCCTAGGAATTTGCATCCTGGAAATGGCAACCCTACTAATCTGGACTCTGGAGGACGTGTCTGCAAATACATATCCAATCAACATCAGGGTCCTATTTGCTTTCCAGTCTCATAACCAGTCAATGCCATTGTCCATGCCTAGATTACAACTGATCTATAATAAATACCACTGTTTCTTTTGGTGGTAGGTTTGTTTCTAATATATTAGAAACATATATATATATATTAGAAACATATATATATTATAACATAATATATTAGAAACATATATATATTATAACATATTAAATAATATATTAGAAACAAACCTACCACTCTGGTATACTCACTTTACTGACACATCCTGCTCCAAAAGCCAATACAAAGATTTCAGGTTATTGAGGAATTGAAAACAATGTACAGCAAGCAAAGAAGACATTTCAGCAGTAGGTAGTAGGAAGGGAAAGCACAAACATGTGTCAGAATAAGATGTTAAAGACATTTCACCTCTGAAATGTTGGGAGGAAATGAAATTCCACAGACAGCTGTGGGACTCAGGAACAGGTCACTGTATTTAGGATAACAGTCAGAAAAAGTGGTTCCACAATGGATTTTTAAACAACTGTTTCATCCAAAATAGTGCATTACTAAAGGCAACACTGAATACAACAATATGCACTGATAAAACCCTACTATGAACCTTGGGGAATGGCCTCCTGTGCGGCAGAGAGTGTCAAGTCCATACTCCTTTGCGCCTTTTAAGGGCTATACTCATTCCTGTTCCCTGGTTCAATAGATTAAAGGGAAAAGTCAGAGGAAGGGAGAAGTGTGTTGATAAGTAGCACTCTGTTACACTTTGGACTTAATTTGTGGCACCTTTATTAAAATGGCTGACCACCACTCAATTAAGGAAATTGCTCTGGTAAATAATAGTTTGGAGATGATTAAAGAAAAACAGGATCTCAAGAAAATCACATCTGATATTTACAGCCCCAGGTTAGAGTACAAGACAGAATCAGTGCCCAAGTTACAGGAAAATGAGCACAACTTAAAACCATATAGTTTCACAGTGATTAAAATCACATTTGTTCAGAATCTCATAACAAGCTTTGAGAACCATTCTGGCTTGACTGCTTGTGCACTGTCTGCGGAAGAGTCAAATTCAGAACTTTCACACATCAATAGCTTTGTCCTTCTAAATGCCCTGGGGCTATCGTTCTTTTCAGGGTAAAACATAGAATACAAGAAATGTTCTGGTCAGCTCCAGATTTGGAAAAATCTTCCAAACATGTTCTAGAAGGCCATTCACATGCCATGTTCTATGGTACACACCTCTAAATCTCCAGTTTCTTACAGCAACACAGTTTGTGTGATGCATAATGAATTATAAGCAAAGCAGTGTATACTCAAATCCTTCTTAGCTTATAAAAATTGCTTTATGAAACAGAATTCATTCCACTCTGACCATTTTATAAACCTCTTCTTTCTTTAGGATATGTTTAAAAGCCAGTAACAGGTTTTGCACAAAAACTGCATAATCCCTTATGTCTTATTAACACTGTAATTAAAAATTTAAAAATGAAGATTAATAATTATTATAAGAAGTATCTCAGACCAATGGCACATTTCATCCAACACAGAATATCTCTGGAGTCTGGCAACAATTCTCCAAAGATTCAATCAGAAGTCTTTTCTATTCTTGCCACCAGAAACCATTTTTGCTAGAGGTGCCAAGGATGGAACATGGACCTAAAGATATGCAAATGTATGTGAGCTATCACTGAGCCATAACTTCTACCTAAAGAACACTGAAACCTCAGTAATTATACAACTCTATGATCCCAGTGTTTCAACCACTAAGAGGTAGAGCTACCCATCCTTATGCATGAGATTTGATTTGTTACCTACTCAGATATTTTGCTTTCTTGCATGGTCTTTTTACCTTTCTCCAACAGGTTTTCTAAAAGATCAACACCCAAGGACTCTATTACTTACATTTTAAAACTTTGATAAACCTCTAGCTCTCACAGCTCCCTAAAACAACTTACAGAGACAATCTATATTCTAAAGCTAGTAATGGATCAATAGAAGATACAGCAATTTGATTTACAGGTTAACCAATCTTAGTTAACTAAGTTTGTTGATCATCTTAGTTAACCAGTTTGTCTCACATTACCACCACAGAGAGAGCAACTAGTAAAAATAAACTGATAGAGCTGACAACCAAATTAACATATTAATAATTGCACCCCCACAAGGAACAATATTTATTTAAGTACAAAATATGCCCATGGTAGGTTATTTGTTATTAGGTGCATTCTATCACTTTTTGTTGAAGCATGTAATTAAGCACAAAGCATATGCCAATTAAAAAATGAAGTGGGGATCCTTCCATTTTTTATTCTACTATGGTGTGGGGGAGTGGAATTTGAGTGGAACTGAACATTTGAGTGGAAACCTGCACCTACTATGAGTCCATCTCGTGCATTCTGCTTTCACATTAAAAGGGAAGCAGAGGTACAGGAAACACAAGCCATTCACGTTTCCTCTTTCACCTCTCTTTATAACATGAGAAGCAGTTCCTAGATGTCATCTATGTTCAGATGCTATACCTAATGTACACTATTAAATTAATCTCCAGTAATGAGTATATGAGAACTACCATGTTTTTCCTTATCTTGTTTTCTGCTTACAAGAGATCCCAGTGAAGCAATCAAAGCTCAGGATAATCTTGAATAAATATTGATTTTCCAAAAAGACATCCTTCATTTGCTCCATTATTCAAGCATGCCTTCGATAGTTCAAAACCTTTTGAACAAGGTATGACTGTTACAGATCACGAGAGCTTTCTTCATGACAATCATAAAGCTGAAGAAATACAGGCAAGGATTATCATCGTACTCTCAACCTAAGACATCTTTTCCTGCTTTTCAACTACACTTCTTAAAACATGAACCCTTAATTTCAAAATAGCCCTATGAGACACAGAGTGCAAAACATGATCTGTACTAGTATTGCTTTACTCCCCTTGAATCCTAATTTCAATTGTTTGAAATAATGAATGGTATGCATTCAGCTGTGAATTTCCCTTGCACTGCTGTACCAAGCAACCCTCCATTTAAAAAAGGAAGAAAAAAGGAAAGGTTTTTAGGAAGCCTAGCATGAGAACTGCAACTTCACAACCACAAAGAAAAAGCAGCAGAACAGAGGTGAATACCTTTTAGAACCAGTGGCTCCTTGCCTTCTCGTTTGAGAGACTCCAGCACTATGTGCAATGGCTGGGAAGGTATTACTCTACTCGGTTCATTGGTATTCTCATCATAAACAACAATTTCTTTGGAAAAGATCCTCTTGAAGGAGTCCTTGCCTTCCCGGCAAGAGATCAGGTCCAAGACAGTAATCTTGCCCTGCTGCAACCTTCTCCTGCTAATCTTGTCAGAGCAATTAATGTGAACTGCCCCTTGGATGTGGCTTTTGTTGTACTCCATGAAAGGCCTGCAGTCAATGATGACCGGCCCTTGGTGGCTCTTGCTGCATTTGGTCATCTTCTTTGCCAGGTCATTGGGATAGATGATCTTGATGCTAGCCAACTGTTTTGTTGTGCCTGAGACTGGGCTCCCCACACTACTCGAGGGACTCAAAGGGCCAGAGTTCTCATTACTGTTGACCATTTGGTTAGCAGGACAAGGGCTGGAGGTTCCTACGTTGGCTGAGGTGCTGCTGGTGCTGGCTTGAGTTTGGGCCTGATTGTCCTTGTCGTATGTTGCCACACTGCAGCAACTGGCACTGCTGCATCCACAACTCAAGGAGCGAGCAGAGCTGTTGGATGAGGGCATATACGTCAGATTTGCAGCCTTGAGGGACACAACAGCTGAGCTGAGGAGACTCACGTGGCTCTCGCTGGTGGAAGAGGCAGATTCAAGGTAGCTGGCGTCTAAGCAAAGGTTGAGATCCTGAGGTCTGACAGGCCTGGAGAGTGCCACTACTACCCTGTCGTCTAGTGGAGATGGAGGCATGAGGAGGCTGAGAATGGCAAGTCAAAAGGAACTCAAGCTCTCTCTGTTGAAAGAAAAATAAGAAGAGATTATCAAGTATCCCATCATGCACTGGATTTCATTCCAACATCTGAAGTTGTACAAAGTTTTTACAGACCAATGAAACTGAGAATTTATGAGTAGCTGCAACAATTTACATATAAACTCAGACCCGTTCTGAATATTCTTCAGAAATGCGATGTAGATGCACAGGGCTGCAAGGGAGTTAAAACTTCATTTGTTCCAACACTTCTCCCAAGACAGGAAATAAACAGACATCAGACAGCTGGAGAGTAGGGCTTTAAGTACCCTGCAGTTTCATGGGTACATGAGAAAAGTGCAGAGAAGCTACAGAATTCGTTAGCGCGAGCATCTGAGCTCTTCATTTAAAGGGGGGAAGCAACTTTCTAATCCCTTATGATTTTTTTAAAAAGTTTAAGTAGGCAATACTTGGTGAAATCAGAAACCAAGGAGCTGCTTAACAAGACTTCCACTGAGCAGAGATGCAAAGCCCTGCTGAGTACTTTGCCTGCTTCCTTCAACCAGCAGAATGTAAATATTGTACCATAAATCATGATGAATAGACATGCAGATTTCAGCCAGCATAATTTACACAAGTCACATAATTTATTAGTATAATTTAGAGTCCCTTCATGCAGAACTTCAGCGTGTGTGTGTCATGGCAGAGTACACAAAGCCATGTTAACTTAAATAATCCAGATCATAGCAGGCACCACATACCTGCAAAGCAGATGCAAGTGAGCCAAGTCATATGCTCCAAAGCAAGTCAGCTCCAGCTGCACTCCCTCATTTTCCTACCAATTAAGCTGACAAAGGCCTGATAGATGAAAATGATGCAGGACAGTCAATCTGCCTTGGGAGCATGTTAACCCAAGCAGTTTGCTCGGGAAAGAACTACCTTTTGTGTGTATGCATGTGCCTAAAATACTTCAAGAAACTTGCCAGAAATCCAAATATATACTTGAAGAAAGAAACTATTGGAGTGACACTTTAGACAATGGCTAATATAACACTCATATCATGATAGCTCTGGAATTATCAAACATTGTGTATTAATCCGCCATGAGGGGGGGAAGGGGGAGAGAAAGACTTTTCATCCCCATCCGACTCCTTCCTAAATTCGGAGTCCTTCAACCACTTAAAAAATAATCAGCATTATGATACTATATAGGGACCAAATGCACTGGCATAATTCATTGTGTTCAGCTACAGGCATATCAGAATGGTTATTTTCTTATTCTAATTTTTTTGAGGGGGAGTGAAGAATTCAGAACTTTAATGAAAATCCTACATTTAAAAAGCTGAAAATCTAAGTATAAAAAACTGCCCCAAGGACTTACTTTCCCAGAGGCAGTTTCATGATTGCCCAGGAAATAATCCTATGTATCATCCTGTAGTGTGGACAGCTGCTTTTACTCCCCTCAGAATGGTACAGTGCCCCCATTTGGAACAGAATCATCTAAAACTAAAGAACATTGTGAAAGTGACTCAAGTGCTCTGTAATCCCCTCCCTGCTTTTCCACATTACATGTCCTATAACTGGATGAAGTCCCTGTTTTTTCCCCATTTGGATGGGACAATACACCAATGCAACAAGCAGTGAAAAAGCCATTCTATCACCTACTGAAAGAAATACTCTTTGCAGGATGAATTTAAGGAATCACCACACTGGAAGAGGAAAAGAGACAATTTATTAGTTCTAAGGGTTCCCTGCATGGAGGCAAGAGATCTGAAATACAGAAGGATAAACCTTAACAAAATGAGTCTTCTGCAGTTCCCTTTGCCAGTTCTCTTATTTTTTGAGCAATCGCAACTACAAATGACATGTAGCATCCTGAATGCCAAGGAATGGGGAAGGAAGAAGGAAAGCTTTTTGGGTTAGTTACCAAAAAGGGGCAAGGAAAAACAAATAGTGCTCTCTTTTGATACAAAAGGCAGAAATAAGCTGTTAAGAGTGTACATAGATCACCTGTGGGTTCAGCAAGGTGATATTTTTCTATTCCTAATAAAAATAGCAGACAGTTCTGTTTCCTTCAGATTGCAAGGATATTGAGTAAGATCTGCATCTCTGCAGCAGAGGTAAGACATTTCCAGCCAAAGCATGAAGTCAGACTGGAGTTAAAAGATCCCAGCCAAAGGAGGCAGCTTCCCACCCTCACGAATTCACCGATCCCGAGTCCATCAGGACCAGACGAATAAGGAAAGAGGATTTTGCACAAGAGGGGGATGCCGATGCTGAGAACGTCTCGTGCACTCCGATCTCCCCTGCCCCCCTAAATACTGCAGCAATACCAGACGAGAAAAGCTTTCGTTTCTTCCGATCCAGGCGGCGATCGCTCGCAAAATACGCACCCGGGTCAGTAGAAGGGAACTCAGACCAGTAGGGGGAAAACGAAGAGTCTACCCTTATTTCCTATATCCTTTCCCATGTTAATCATACTACCCAAGATTTTTTTTTACACATCCCTCTTCTAACACAATATATATTTAAGAAAAAAATTCCATAACTCACGCAGAACTAAAGTCCTCCGCTTACTTCGTACACGAATATTTCCCTCCACCATCTGGCGCTTTCTTTTAGCTATCGATTTATGCATTAAGCCCCCATGCACATTGCTTCATTGATCTCCAGACGCAACATAGTTACTTTCTCTTTTGCTACACAGTAAATGTAAGGTTCGAAAGGGGCGTGGTAGGAGGCGGGATAGACGGCATGTTGACCCAATAGGGGTCCTCTTCAGTAGACAGCCTTATCCCCTTTACGGGGAAGCCAGTGATTGGCGGTGGGCGGGTAAATGGGTGGAGTCAAAGGCCGGACTCTAGTCTCTTAAGGGATGGTTTATTCACCGTTGCTTCGGGTCTTCTGTGTTATAACAACCGGGGGGAGGGGAGTGATGTCATTGGCAACCAATCAAAAGCTCCACTGGGCCAGCCTGACCGGAGAGGAGCAGCTGCTCTCTATTTACATGTAAACTTAACCAGGAGAACGAAGTTAACCCATCACTGCGCAGATTTGTCAATGACGCTATAATTGCCTTTCTCAGCATCTCTTGTATTTGATCTCCGTTTCCTTCCTGCTTAATTTCTTCATTCACAATCTCAATTTCTATGGCTTCTCTTTAAGCCCATTTTTTTTCAATGAATGAACGAGGGAATGAATGAATCCCACGTTCACTACATTCTTCTTACGAGTCGACAACACACGGAAGGCAGAAGCTGAATTACTACTCGCATTTGATTTGGCTAGCATTGCCAGCCTGTGGGCTGGAAGCACCACAGAACAAAATCTGCCAGAACTCTCAAATAGAGGTAGGGGCAGCTGCCCCCGTATGTTTTATTTGTAAGGGAAAGGGGGGGGGGATCACAGAACAGTTTATACTTAATAGTAAGATATACTCCCAGTCAAATATAAATGATCAAGGAACCAAGCATGTGGAGCTAGAGTCGAATTCATTAATACCACTTAATTCCTAATTGTGGATGTACCAGAAGGAATGGCAAGAAAGGATGGGGGGAAAGGATAGGCTTATAAGATATACTGGGAGTTGGGAATGCCAATAGACTTGCATGAGCTCCACTGAAAAACATTACAAGACAGAAACAATGCTGTGAAAATGCAAAACAGATTTTGAGAAACTTACACTGATCACGGAAAGACTCAAAGTGGAATGACAAACCCTGGGCCAAGATAAACTGCTTTGGGACTGGAACAACAGTCTCAAAATGAGACAGTAGTCCCTGGGATGAGAATCAGGGCTCTGGGATGGAATGACAGCCCCACAATGCCACTTCAATTAGCATAAGTATCTGGGATAGGACTGACAGTTTCCAGAATAGAATGACATTCCCTGGAATCATATACACTGCTGTGGTACTAAAATGAAGGAGGCATAATGCCCCCTGAGCCCAGATAAACTACCCTGGGACTGGAATGACCGCCTCAAATGTGGAACAGTGGTCCTTGGGATTGGTATAAGCATTATAGGACTGGAAGTTCAGCCCCAGAGTGTAATGACAACCCCAGGCGTAGCATAACTTTACTGGGACTAGAATGACAGGCCTCAGAGTGATTTGGTGGTCCCTGAAGCCAGAAAAAAAAATGTTCTGGGACTGAAATGATAGTCCCCAGAATGAGACAAGGGTCCCTGAGGGTCCTTATTCTTGGACAGCTCCTAGAATGGAATGAAAAGTCCTTGGGAGTGGCATGAGTGTTCTGGAACTTGAATGAGAGCATCCATGGTGGAAGAATGGTCCCCGGGCCAGGACTTGAAAAAATGCTTTGGGATTGACTAAAATGACAGTCCCTTTGCCCAAATTAAGGATGCCAGTCTCTAGATTTGACCTGGAGATCCCCGTAACTATATCTTATCTCCAGACTACACCAATCAGTTCCCTGTACCGACTGAGGTCCTTGTCCTCTCGAGGTTCCATACCCAAATCTAGAATTAAGTACCTAAAAAGTCAGGAAATAGTTAAAGGGGTCACTTAATATAAAACTCCTAAATATCAAAAATACGTATGAATGAATACAAATTTAAACAGACATGTTTTGACCAAAAACAACAAAGGAGGAGGAGGAGGAATTTGGATTTATATCCCCCTTTCTCTCCTGCAAAGAGACTCAAAGAGGCTTTCAATCTCCCCTCCCCCCTCCCCAAGGAACATCCCGTGAGGTTAGTAGGGCTGAGAGAGCTCTGAAGAACTGTGGCTAGCTCAAGGTAATCCAGCTGGCATGTGTTGGAGTGCACAAGCTAATCTGGTTGTCTAGATAAGCCTCCAAATGGCAGAGCAGGAAATCAAACCGGGTTCTCCAGATGAAAGTGCACCAGTTCTTAACCACTACACCACACTGGCTCTCAAGAAGAAGAAAAATTAACCAGTTTGATATAGCACTTCTCTTTTCTTCTTTTTTTCCCATTAGCAAATTATTTTTTTCTTCTTTTCCTTTTGTGCTTGATTTTGTTTATAAACAATTGGTTGCAGTCATAAAAATGTTATAATTGTAACTTGTAGTTTTAAAGCTAAACACTGTACTATTGTATTACTTTTGACCAACTGGAAGGCCAGTTGGCTGAAATGCCTCTGTTTTTAAGGGTATTGTTATTGAGATATTGTGTGTGTAAGGCAGGCTATCATGGGCCTTTTATAAACATAGATGACTTTAATTTGTAATAAATTTTATTTTGATACTTAGCAGATTTTTATTTAGTGGCCCCTTTAACTATTTCTTGACTTTTTGGGTACTGAATTCTAGCCTTTTACGGTTAAGCTTGTTCCCCCTTTTTTGTTTGTCCATCCCCAAATCTCCAAGAATTTCCCAAGCTGGGTATGACAACTCTACCCCTCCCTATCCTAATCCTTCTCTGGTGGCAGTGGTGGGATTCAGCAGGTTCACACCACTTCGGCAGAGCCGGTTGTTAAAATGCTGCTTGTAAGCAACCAGTTGTTAAATTATTTGAATCCCACCACTGACTGGTGGCCAGGGGGAACTTGGCAACCCCAGCCCAAATAAACTGTTCCCGGACTGTAATAACAGCCAACAGGGTGGAATGAGAGTCCCTGGGAGTAGCATGAAGTATTCTGGGACTTGAAGGGATGGAGTAAGGCCACAGCCCTAGGAAGAGCAGCAGTCCAGAGGCAGAGTTGAGAAGAGAGCCAAGTGGGGGTGGCAAGGGCTAGGGAGGAGCACCCAGTGCAAGCTCCCTATGGGGCAAAGACTCTCCTGTGATTACGGCCTCTGACAGAATGGACTTGCTCAGGAGCAGAGAAATGCCTTCCTCAGGATTGAGAGCAAGGAAACAGGAACTGGGAGTGACCAGGAGAAGGGATATAAAAATCTGTAGCTGAATAAGGTAAGGAGGCAGCTGGAAGTTGGGAATGAGGCAGGCAGCCTTTGCGGACTAGGGAGTGCCAAGCCTCCTGGGTACTCAGAAGGTGTTATTCCTGACTCAGAGAGAAGCCAGAAAAAGCATTTACTACCTAGGCAGGCCTTCTTTCACGCTGGCAGATGCAAGGGTCAGGAGCTGACTCAGAAAGGAGCAAAACAATTAAAGTGCCTCTGTTAATGCCTTTGACATCTTTCGATCAAAATCCCACATTCTAAAGATGGGCAAAGAGGCTTAGGGAAGTAACTCAATGTTTTTTGAAGACAAGGAATGAAAGAAGACTGCCTCTACTTTTATTGATGATACACTTTTGTTAGGCTGTCTAAAAACTCCCAGGAGGTTCTGCTCTTTGCTGGAAATGTGAAAAATATGAAGGCTCCCTAATGTTCCTATAATGGGAGTGCAAATCAGTTAGGAAAGTGTAGGTCACAGCACACAAAAGGCAGCAGAACTGGTTAGTTATACTTTTGCCCTTTCTATTATGATCTATCCATTGGGGGAATCTGTCTAAGAAGCTAGTGATTCAACTGGGAGTCTTATTGCAGTAAGGTGGGCAATAACCCATGTTTAGAGTTCAGTCAGTTTCAGGAGAACAGAGTGAATTAAGTGGAGCAAAGAAAAAATACTGGAAAGAAAAAAATTGCCCTTCAGGTGATCTGGCTATACTAAATCCATGGTTTTGAACCCGTGTTATGTACCATATGACGAACCACTGTAATGAACTTTCAAAACAACCTGGAAATAACAGCTGGTTCAAAATGTGATGATTCTCTTGTTAGGCTAGCTCAGGGGTCTGCAACCTGCGGCTCTCCAGATGTTCATGGACTATAATTCCCATCAGCCGCTGCCAGCATGACCTCATGTTGCATTCTATTTGTATACTTGATATTTTTAAGATTGCCCCCCACAACAAAAGAACAATCAGAGAAGTGCTGCAAATAAACAGGTGATGGAGAATTGAATGAACTCAGGATATGGTGCAGAGGAGGAAGTTCATGGAAGCAGAGAAGCATGGGAAACGTAAATAGAACGCACAGCAACTCAACATTTTCAAAATGTGTCAGCCAGAGAATTACTTTAAAATGGGATTTATTTATTTATTTTAAAAATGTGGAGGCTGGGAATAAAACATTTGGGGATAAAAACAATGCAGAACTCCACGGAGTTCCTGCCTCAAAACTTTTTAAATGGTTTGTGCAGAAATCTGTTTCTGTTTCAGTGTTTCAATTAGGAAGGTGTATTCCTTTCTCTTACTAAAATTATAATAGGGATTTCTTTCAGAATTAATGTATCCCTATTGTCTATTTGTAATCTTGAGCTGAAATGTTGCTGCAAAATTTTACCTCTGATCTTCTTCCTTATGAAATGGACCAGGGTGGCCCTTGGTACCTTCTTGTTACAATACATCTAGAATTTGTTCTGTAAACCTTGTCAACATCCTTCTCCATCTCTTCCCCTGCAATCTTCCAAAAGTTTGCCAAAGTTGTTAACAAAGTTGTTAAGCAATGGCCTGGAGTGCCTATCAGCACTCTGGCTGATTCACTAGTTTCGCCCTTATCTGGACAGAAGGGACCTGGTTATAGTACTGCCCTAGTAACCTACCGCCTTGATTACTGCAATTTTTTTCCTGATTGATGCCATATTAATTTACTTTCCAAAATATTAGAGGTCTTTATAATCTCAGAACTCATCATTCTCCTGCAACTGGAAGAAACAGTTCTATAGTTTAATTATCACATTCCAATAGTCATCATAGCAATATAATCTCAACACAACCATAGCAACACAGCCTCAGGACAGAATCTTTGTTCATTGTTCACAATGTTCCTTTATAGCAGACTAAATATCCATCCACATCCATGTTGTCTTCGAACAAATTTACTTTCATCAAAAAGCAAAAGAAAAAATCCTCCTTTCTTTCTTAATTCCAGAAATAATCAATAAAAACCAAAAAAGTTCCTTCTTACATTTTCTCTTTAATCCACTTTTTGCCAAATTTTCCTTTTTAAGTTCTTTAAACTTTCATTCTATTTTAATAGTTCCACAGATAAGAGGAATATCTCACCACAAGGCTTTTTATCTTTAGCACAAGCAAATTTTCTCTTTATACATAAAATTAATTATCCATCTATACTTGACACCAGAATTAGTCATACTTAGAGTCCAAAAATGGTTCCAATGCAGGCACAAGCAATAGATCTTCCCCTTGCCTCCTGACGTCTTCTACAGCATCTTCAACAGTTCACTCAAGAGGAAAGTTTCTTTTTAATAGTAATTTTATTGAGCTTTTAACAACTGCACTCTGCAACTAAAATGATACTCTACACAACTCTACAGTGAACCTATCACCCTGACAATGAAATCTACATGAAAAGCAAAATGTAACATAAAACCATGACTTCCCATTCAAAACTCATTGCTACATTTATCTTTAATACTGTGGTGTTAACATTAATATCCAAACCAACATTTTTTAAAAAAGAAAAAATATTCAATGACTATTTCATTTCTTATAAAATAGACATAGTGTATTGTCAAAGGCTTTCACAGCCAGATTCAACTGGTTCTGGTGGGTTTTCCGGGCTGTGTGGCTGTGGTCTGGTGGATCTTGTTCCTAACGTTTTGCCTGCATCTTCAGACGTGTATCACAGAGGGAAGTCTGTTACACCTTATGTCCAGAGAGAAGGGAATATTTGGGGTATATATTGTCTATGTCCCATGGTGGGGAACCAATCAGTATGTGTTTGGGTGCAATTTGTTATGCAATTTGTTATGCAATTTGTTATGCAAATTATATACTGTATATGGAATCCATGTTGTACACCGCCCAGAGCCCTTTGGGGATTGGGCGGTATAGAAATCCCATAAATAAATAAAATAAATATGTGGTTAATAGTATTGTATTGCGGGTGGGGCTTATCAGTCCAGGGAGTGATTCACATTTTTATGCCCTGCAGCATCAGCAGTATTAGTGAATGCAAATCCTGTGTTTGGGTGATGTTCATTGTTCATAAACTTAGCATACCCTTGGGGTTTGCTTTTGGTGTTTTTAAGTACTGGTAGCCAAGCTTTGTTAGAGTCTCTTTCCTGTTGAAGTTGTCTTGGTATTTGTGAATTTCAATGGCCTCCCTGTGCAGTCTGACAAAGTAACCTTCTGAACTGTCCAGACTTCCCTCTGTGATACACCTCTGAAGATGCCAGCCACAGATGCAGGCAAAACATTATAGACATAGTATATGTCTCTCTAACTTATTTCTCATATTTAAAGGAAATTTAAGTAAAGATTCTTTGATCCTTTCTTATCCTTCTAATCCACCAGATAAATGCTTAAGACTGATAGTTGATCATCCTCTTTTTAATAATATCTAGCATTCTACTCTGTTCTACTGACTTTTAACTACATTTCAACTGTTCTACTAGATGTTTTAAAGTACTTTAATGATTTTTATTTATAGAGTTATTTGGCACTTGCTGCAGAAGTGATTCTATGTAATTGTCCTTTGTAAGTAAAGAGGAGTCTTTCCCATTTGAGCCAAGTGAATCTTATTTGTTTCTTCCCTAGACCATCCACTAGAAAGTATAGTTTTCTCACTACTGCAGGACTCTTTGAGGGAATTTCCTTCATAATGATGGTCTTTGATAACCATCTTAAACACTGATTTAATGGACTTCCATAATTTGATCTGAATGATCTTTTCCATAAAAGAAGACAACAATATCTCTACACAGTTCCTGTGATTTGGGATTTTTGGAGTTTTCTCTATGTACTTTTTCAATCTTTGCAGCTATCTCTTCATCTAGTATCATAATAAATTTGGTCAAAGCTGAGGAAAGTTTTTATTTATTTATTTATTTATTTACTTACTTACTTACTTACTTACTTACTTACTTACTTACTTACTTACTTACTTACTTACTTACTTATTGTTTTCTATACCGCCCTATCCCCTGAAGGGCTCTTTTAAAGGGACTTGTTCCTCAGCAACTTTTCTCAGTCTTAACGCCTTCTCTCTATTCCAGTAGTTCAGATGAAGTATGGTTTGTTCATATGCTTTGGAGTCTGTTTGAACTGATTCTGTTTAACTCCTTTTTTCAAATCTTTAATTTCTTCCTTTACCACCTTTAAGTTCTACTCCAGCTGAACAAAAAATTTTGAGATCATTCTTTATTTCTTTAAATTCCTTCAATAATTCAACCATTGTTGCTGGTATGTTTCTTTGAACACTATTTTACAGAGTCCATTTCCGACTGTAGACTTTGTATACTTGTAGCCACAGTTTTGACATTGTTTGACAGCTGCTGAAATTCCAAAGACACTGATCACTTCCTTGTAATAGGCATCTCAGAGAATGTTTCAAATAATTAGATGTCACTGCACAACAGGCACCCACACTAGCAACAGAGTAACTGGAACCATCCTTTCAGTCTCACCATTCTCTGTGATTCAGTAAAACTTATTTCCTTTATAACATTTCTTTTCTGGTCTTAACCTGGCATTCTGCCAGCTCCAAAGAACAATCAGCTCAATCTTATTTTTATAGCCACAAAGCAGCTATTAAGCTCCAACGCTTTTACTTCCGAGAATCTCCCTTTAAAAGAGCCCTTCGGGGATAGGGCGGTGTAAAAGTTCAAAAATAAATAAATAAATAAATAAATAAAAAGTTTTATGTTTTCTTTTGTAAACTCTTGGTTTGCTATAAGTCTGTACCTTTTAGAGAGATCTTCTGCTTTTTGCTGAGCTTATCCACAACAGGTTTTGACTTCTTTCATTCATCTCCTTCTCATCCTCATTATGAACAAATGGAGCATGACTTGAATTTAGCCTTCCTTGGGGAAGGTGAAGACTCCAGTAGGGAATGGTAGCCATGCCACAGACTTGACTTCTCTATCCCAGCAAATCACTACAGTAAGCATACCTTTTCTGTGTGATCCCGATCAGGGGAGTCAGTTTTAAGAGTCTATGTGGCTTCCTCAGGTTCTCCCCTTAATCTGGGGGGGGGGCATGTGGCTCCCTTTGAACCACTGACTGGAGTTTTGGATCCTGGAACAAACCCAAGAACAACCATCTTATGTCATGACTAGACTAGAAGTTCAAGAGGAGAGCTTCTTGAAGCAATGTGGGTTATCTCCCATACCCTCTTTAATCCAGACTTGCTTAGTTGAAAACTGCCTTCCCCCCTGGTTTCTGCTGCTACAATGGTCCTCTGCAGCTCAGAGAGCTTATAAGGCATAAGCATGTCATAAATCTCTCACTGGAAGCCCACAATTTAAATTTCTTCATTGTCAGTCTTAAAATTTTGGGAAAGGAATTTATGCTGGCAAAGGGCAGGGTGAAAATGAATAAAATAAAATAATAAATAAACCTGTGTAATTGTCCAGTAGCTATTACTTTTGCCATCTTGATGTTCAGAGGTAATCCTGCTTTTGCACTTTCTGCTTTACCCTTCATCAGGAATAATTTCAAGTCATCACTATTTTCTGCCAGCATATCTGCATAGCTCAATTTTTAAATGTTCCTTCCATGAATTTTCACTTTATCTACCTATAAATTTAATCCAGCTTTCCTTATTATAATGTTTGTATATAGATTGAAGAGCTGAGGAGATAAAATACATCCCTGTCTGACACAACCTCTCGGGAAAAATCCCAACACCCCAATACCAAGGGTGTAAATCTTTGGCTATTTGACTGTCTACACATTTCTGGCTATTTGACTGTCTACACTTCTCTGAAGGGATTTATCTTTTAAAAAGAGGGAAACATAAAAAGCTATTATCTTGAATCTGCTAACAGCAGCTAGGCTGATCTATGCTAGATACTGGAAATGTGAAAATTTTGCTAAAATACAGTATTGGATTATAAAATAAATTTGACATTTGTTTTAATTAGGCTTATTGTGCTACAGAAAAAAATATGAATATTAATAAAGCAGATACTTTGAAGTACCCAGTTATAAGACCAATGGAGGTTTCAGAGGAACAAGATGCCTTCCTTATCAGACTTGGTTCTCATTCTTGGTATACCTAGTTTGTTAAGATAGGTGACTATTACTGTCACAGTGGCAAAGAAACCGAACTTGTACATAGAAGATATTAGCAAATGTGAAACTGTTTAGATTTATACAGTGAAAGCATTGGATTTGGTGTGCCTACTAAAATTCATTGTGTGTTTTGCCTCAATGAAAGCTGTGACGAATGCATTCATCCTGCATTCAGGTTACAGGGTGGAACCGCCCCTGAAAGAGTTAAGCCCTGGCCAGTCCTGATTGGCTAGAGAAAAAAACACGCATACTATAAATACTGTCAGCCTGAGTGCTGAAGGGTTCTTCTTTTTGGAGTCTTGGACTTTTTGGCTCTGTGTGAGCTTGTGTGCCTTCGGGTGCTTTTCTGTAGCAGCATGAGGGGAATCGGCCAGATCTCTCACGGCTGTTGATTAGGAATAGCTGAGGAAGCTATTAAGCCAACTAAAACCCTGAGTTTTGGAGGAGAGTGTCCGCCCTCAGGTGTTTTGTTTTGTTTTGAGGGAAACCTCTGTAACAGTCTAAAAGTCTGTCCCACAGTGAACATCAGTCTTGGGAGGCCCAGTCCCTTTGGCAGAGAGGCCAAATTTTGGGGAGTGTGGGAGAGGGAGGCTGTTATGCCTGAATCCCACTGGGCGTAGACTGGGTGTTTTTATTTTGTGGTGAGGAACAGCGGACTGAAAACTTTATTTTTTTTTATGAGAAAGTGTGAAAGCTCCAAAGCAACATCTTTAAAGAAACATCTTTTTTCTGAAACAAAACCTTAAGTAACGTGACACCTGCGAGTGTCCATTCTAAAAACTGAAGTAAAGTGACTGAAACCGTTAAGCTTAAAAACAAATTTACTCAGCAACCGTTAAGCTTAAACAAACCTCTCTCTGAAACCAATACGCTTATTTCCTCTCCAGTTTACCTGAGAAGCCTCTGTTAAAGCCAGCAATAAAAGTTTCAGTTTTTGTTCATCTTTTAAAACCGTTCCAGTCTTCATTATTTGTTTTGTCTGTGTCTGTGTATTCCCCAAACAAACAAAAGTGGTGTCCGTTTAAAATCAGTTTGAGTGGGCTATAGAGAAAATATATATATATATTTTGGTGGCAGCGAAAAGCAGAATATATAAGCGCCTTTTGTTATAAAAGCCTCCTTAGATTTTGCCATCTAGTGAAAATCAAGAGAACTGCTTGATTCAAACACCCCCCCCCCCCACACACACACACTCTAAATTGATGTACTTGAACCCATCTTTTCATTTGCAAAACCATTTGGAAGGCTTGCAAACTTTTTGGCAGCTTTACTGAACTATCCACTGTTGCACAGGGATTCCAGTAGAATGTAATAAAAAGCAAGGCTAAATTTAGGAAGCTACACTAGCCTGGAAGAAACAGAGTTACAACGTGCAGTACATTTGTTCTGCAGATTCACACCCATCCCCCACAGTTAGATTTGAGTTTGGTAACACCTTAGCAGCCAACCAAAGTTTCAGGAGATCAGTTTTCAAGAGTCAAAGCTCCCTTCATCAGATGCAGCAGAATAGAAATGATCCAAGTTCTTTCATCTCATCTCATCTCATCTCATCTCAGCTCAGCTCAGCTCAGCTCAGCTCAGCTCAGCTCAGCTCAGCGCTCTCTCTCTCTCTCTCTCTCTCTCTCTCTCTCTCTCTCTCTCTCTCTCTCTCTATCTATCTATCTATCTATCTATCTATCTATCTATCTATCTATCTATCTATCTATCTATCTATCTATCTATCTATCTATCTATCTGACTTTTATTCCATCCACCCCCAGAGGTGGGTGGGGGTATTGTAAAGAATGCTTGAAAAAGTTGCAAAGATACAATGTATACTGTAATCAGCTTGAAAGAGTACATTGTACCTCTGTATCCTTTAAATCTTTGCAACAACCCTTCCACATTCTGATTAGAATGAAAGGACTCAGATGTCCATTCCTATTCTATTGTGTCTGACAAATAGAGTTTTGACTCTCGAAAGCTTATACCTTGAAGCTCTTTTTGCTCTCTAAGGTGCTTTTTAGTTGTTTTTTTAGGCCCACACTTGAGCAAATTGGGAGAGCCAACCAGGTCCTTAGTTTAGCCCAGAGATACTTTTGTGAACATGGATCATGCATGGGTATAGATTTAGTACCCGCCTTTTGTCCTTTGAGTGGAAAGATGTTGTTGGTTATTGCTGGTCTGCGGTTCTTTGTGTATCTCTCTCTTCCTCTCTGATGGTGACGTTTTAGATTGGGTTAGTCTAAAAATCCTGCTTTGTTGTCTGTTAGTAGGTCTATGTTTCTTTAAGTGCTGGTTCCCAATGGCAAAATACATATCCCCATGGGGAGAAAGATGGTGAAGGCAGCTTAATAGTGAGTTGTAAGCTCTTCTACTCTAGAAACTGTAAAAAGCCTGAGCGTTTTTGGTTGCTGTTAGTATGATAGCATTGGGATTTTTCTAACAACAATTACTGACAGCTGAACTCGGAGTGAACTGTCTGCTTTACTTACATTCCTAAGTTTTGATACTAGGCTTGAGGTCTATGTTGCTTAGAATCAACTAATTGCTAATTGTTGGTGAGCTGTTAAGTTGAGAAGCCTCTTCCCTGTTTTTGTGAGGCTTTTTGCCTGTCATAAACTTCTGGATTCTATCTTTAATACATAATTTAAAGCTCATAATTCACAGAGACCCAATTGTAAATAATGGGAATAAAGAGACGATGGTTCTCCCCCAAAGTCACCAAGAGACTGTATTACAAAGCTACTAACAACTGAGAATGGATTACTTTTACACAGAACAACTGATGGATGAAAATCCTGTGAAATTTCTGACAGATTTAACAACCTTGATCATGAAAGAATTTGCTCTGCAAGTGATAAACAACAACATGAAATCATGGGGTCTAATGAGCATGTGAAACTAGGCACGGAGGCTGAGGTTGAAGCGGAGACTGTGGCTGAGATTTGGACAGAGAGCTACCCCACAAGGTTAATTGAAACAGCAGATACAAATGTGATACTATCTTCAATAAAAGAAAAGAATGGTAGCTCTAACTCCTTATTAGACATTCTAGCTAATGAAGCTTTTCTGACAGCCAAAACAATGGAGATGATATTAGCTCACTTATCAGTACTCAGTTCAGAAGTAAATAATCTTAAAAGAGCTAGCAAACAAGAGAAATTGTATTGTCGAAGGCTTTCACGGCCGGATTCAACTAGTTGTGGTGGGTTTTCCGGGCTGTGTGGCCATGGTCTGGTGGATCTCGTTCCTAACGTTTCACTTGCATCTGTGGCTGGCATCTTCAGAGGTGTATCACAGAGGGAAGTATGTTATACCTCTGAAGATGCCAGCCACGGATACAGGCAAAATGTTAGGAACAAGATCTACCAGACCACGGCCACACAGCCTGGAAAACCCACCACAACCAAGAGAAAAATTGCTCAGAGAAAGAGCAAAAAGGATATATTTTCCCCCAAGAACCCTATGAGCTAATTTTCAGAAATCACAAATAACAGTGATGATTGGAGACACTATTAGCCATAATAGGTGGATTAACTGGTGGACTATAAAACAGTCATTTGGAAGACCGACTAAACAATCCCCATCGGATCTCCAACTATTTTCTTTTGAATTCCTACCAAGATATGGCCAATATGAGAGAGAGCTTTTAATATTAAAACACCAAGGACTCTGGCTTTTCTGGTAGATGACAGGGCCTTTTATCATAATAAATATTACCTCATTTTTGTTAGAGTTTTTAAAAATACAATATTATGTAATTTAACTAGACAACCAGAAGGAACTTATATAGATGAGGATGTAAAGAGTTTAACTTTACTATCTACTACACACCTGAATCAAGTGAGTGCAAATTGGCAGCAGATTGCTGAAATGCTAAAAGGCTTTAAAACACACTGCAAAATGAACTGAAATGAACTGAAAATGCAGCCCCAGAAGAACATGAGATGAATACACAGGAGAAAATTAACTGAGAGAATAATATCCCATGAGAGGTTAATTCACAGAGGTGCCCCCAAAAAACTTTGCCCCCCCCAATGGCTTCATCAACTGTACAGTAGAACCTCAAAAATCGGTGCCTTCGACAATCGTCGATTTCAGAAATCAACAATTGCCAGGCGCTGATTTCCACCATCTAAAATGGTTGACTGCCTCGATTTTCAGTGGCCGCCGAGGTACACAAACTGTATTAGCAAACAGCCCCTCCAGGAGTTCATCTCTCAGAAAACCAACAATGACAACAGAAGTAGAAATGTCCACGCTTCCCTGTGTTGAAAATAAGAGAAACAGTGATTAATCTGACTTGATTAATAAAGAATTAGATCTTGATTTTTGCTCTGTGTGTGTTACAAGCAACACAGAGTATACCATTTGCGGAGAAAACATGGGCACAAGAACTGGAAGAATTGTCTGGAAAAATTGTTCACAACTCCTATGATGAATTGGCAATTGCCGAATTCCATTCCATTGAGAGGACTAAAGACCCTGAGGTGGTGATGACTAACTCCAATGTTGAACTGGATTTATGGAAGGGTTTGCAAGACCTCCCGACAGATTAACTTTTGGAAGTCACTGACAGATTAAAAGAGACTACCAAGAGCTTAATGCTATTAATGAACAACAATTTACCAACTACTCCTTAGTCAAAGATAAAAGACTTGCCCTCAAATGTGCTAGATTTTGCCCAAACCACGAATAATATGATTCCATCTATGATGAAGAAGGTTCCTGTAGAAGTGCATCAATGCCCACAGGAGTTACAAGTAGAAAACAACCCCAATATTAAAAGGAAATCAATTGATACCCATAGCTTGGGAACTGAAAAGAGCTCCAGTGAACTTTATAATGAATGTGTGCAAAATTTTAATTTGGGGATTGATACTGTAAATAAGAACAGCTGACTAGCCAAGAGATCATATATAAAGATACTCTCTTGGAATATTGCTGGTTGGCAAAACAAGACTTGCAATGTTAGTTTTTCCACATACCTGAAATCCTTCCCACAATATTATTACTCCAAGAAACATGGTTACCCTACAGAATATTCTTAGACGGGTATAAAGCATTTCATCTACCCACAACAACAACAAAAAGAAAAATTTGGTTGCCATCAGGGAGGTTTAGTTACTCTAGTTAGGATTATCTTTAAAGCTAAAGCACTCAGAAGTTGCCCTCTGTTTGCTCAAGCTACTTGGCTTATATTGGAGATATTAAATTGATATTAGTAAACCTATACATGCCTCCAATGGTTGAACAAGGGATGCTTCATATGAAATGGAATAAGCTATTATTCTATCTTGAAAGTTTAGAAAAATAATTTCCCTTGATAAAAATGATCATTGCAGGTGACATTAATGCTAGAGTGGGATCTAATGTTATAAATTACTTGTTAAAAGAGGGCTTTGAGGAAGAATTAGTATGTACTATACTTACACCTTCTGTCCGTACCTCCCAGGATAAATTAACAAACAAGGCTGGTATCCAAAAAGGCAATTAGTTTAAGCAAAAAATGTGGTTAAATGGTCTGAATACATTTGAAACAGCTAAGAATTATACCTATGTAGCTAAACAAGGGTGTAGCATGATCGACTACATATTAATTTAATCAGTGATGAGTAAACATATTTACTTTCATAAGTGACCACCTTCCCATGATATGTGAGTTTTCTGCTGAAATTCAAATGAGGTGAGTTGTTTATCCGAAGCACACCATATAACAGTGAGATGGCATCCTGAAATTCAACATGAAATTCTAACTATTTTGCACTCACCTGATGGCCTTGACTTAAGGAATGAAATAATTAATACCCAAAACCTCAATGAAGGAATAGAAGCATTTGAAAATCTCACTTAATTAATAACTAGTCATCTAAAATGCTATAAGACAACAAAAACCAAGGGGTTGGTACAGATCAATAAGCAAATTAGAGAACTTTATACCCTCTTTCTCATCTCCAATTTGCCCAGTATACTTAAAGATGTCGAATTAAAATCTGAGTTACAGCCATTTGGTGAGACAAAAAAAATCATGAATGAACCATCAGAGAGTAGAATCACTTGCTGAGAGCAGTTGAAACAAATAATATTAAATTGTTATGGGAACAATAAAACTGCATCATATGAGGAACCTATACCAGAACTAATAAAACTAGAAACTTGGCAAGCCTATTTCCTGAAGGTATTCCCAAGAAAACTTCAGTAGTGTATCTGCAGTAGTGTAGTAGTAGTGCAGTAGTGTAGCTGACAAAAAGGAAATTGACCCAATGATAAGTAATCTGAAAAAGAGAAAGGCCCCTGAACCTGATTTAATTATCTCGGAAATCCTAATAGTGAACCTGGAATGGTGGGCTCAAATTTTGGCCCCACTATTCACACAAATAAACCAATCTGGTATTATCCCTAAAGCATGACTTATTGTTGTTTTAATACCCATATATAAGAAACGTGATCAATAAGACCCTGACTAGCTTGTTATCAGTTTTTGGTAAAGTATATGCCAAATATCTACAGGCAAGATTGGAATCTTGGGTACGGAACAACTCTTTCCTATGGACTGAACCCATAGGGTTTGGGGGGAAAGTGCTCAATACACCATCTAGTAGCTAGATACACCATCAAAGTAACAAAAACATGAGCCCTTAGCGCCTCAAATGCGTTTCCATCATAAAAATGGTAATCAATACATCCCTGCTGCCATCAAACTGTTTAATACAAAAATTACCCCTCGTATGAAGCACCAATTTGGCTAGATGCAGTTGACTCCACACTAAATGTTCCCCATTCCAAAATTTTATGTAGACTAATGGGCTTCCCTACTTGTGCTCCATATGCACCATTATGCCTTGAAACAGGCCAGGTCCCTATGGAGGCTTTAGCTTTTGGAGAATCCTTAGTTATTGGGTACATGAGCATTTTAATGCGAAACCTGGATTCTATTTATCTCTGTTTTAGCAGAATTATGTGATTCCAGTTGGAATAGACTTATCCTCAATAAAATACAAGAAATTGGATTAAATGTTGAGGATTTATTCAAGCTATCACCACGTGAACTACATGAGTTAATTAAAAACACCCTTATAAACTGGTACATTAATAAATTAATGAGGGAGGCAAACAAAACCTGCTCCCCTCTTTTTTTTACACTTTGTAATAAACCAGGTTGTATGAATTCATACCAGTTTGCTGGATCCTGATTTAAGGAGAGCTTAATTGGCCATCTGCAATGTAATGCTGTCTGCTGTTCTTCGAGGTTCTCAAAAACTGAAAAATCTATAAGGTTACGCTCATTTAATATCAAGTGTATAGAATCATTGATACATTCCCTGTTTTATTTCTCTAAACAAAAAATAAAGGGGAAAGTATTGGAAGGAGCTCTTTGGCTGGAATGTTGGACTATGCTTAGAGCCCGTATTCTGTTAGATATTGTAGATACCAATCTATGTGAAGTTTTAGCTAATTTTTTTGCAGAAATGATGAAATATTCTGAGAGGTCATAAGGAATGCTGTCATAATAACATATCATAGCTCAATAAAATTGTATCTGTAGAAGGTATGTTGATTTGGACTTGTCTTAACATGTACATTATTGTATTACTGATGAAATTTAACAGTTGTACTTCTCTGATGCTATGCCATTAAAAGCTTTTGAAATTTGAAATATCCCTATCGGTTTCTAAATGGTGCCCCAAGAGTAAATTACAGCCTTTCTGTTCATCCAAAGCAGAAAAATATGAATTTGACTCTGGGATGCCTTGTGGGTCAGGTTTGTTTGGTTTATTTTAAGAATGAAAAATTGATTTTTAAAAATTCATCATTTGCAGAGCTTCTCTTACATTAACTAGGAAATTGTGTCATTAACCAATGGAAGGAGGGGGTCCTGCTTTGCTCTCAAATTGGGGAATTTCTGTGTGTGGCCTTAGTTGCTGGTTACATTATTTCTTCCTTCCAATTTCCTAAACTAACCTTTTATTAATATTTCAAATGAGACAGATTAGAAAAAAGCAGACTGTGGGCCATTCTGACTGTGATGCCTCCAAAAACCATGAAATCCTGACTGAAATGCAATTTCCAGCAGCATGTCATGTAACAGTGTGACACAGGAAAAGGAGCCATGTCTGTGAGTATGCTTTGGTTTTCTAATGATGTGCTTGATTTTGCCTTACCTTTCAGAGGACAAATAAGTTTTAAATCACTTCTCTGGGACCATACGTCATGCAGATTAAAATGATGAGCTCCACAGCCAACAGGAAGAATGGGCCAGCCTCTACTCTCTCAGTTATCCCCATGCAACTCAATTGATTTCAAGGACATCAATGGCTCTGTGTCTCTGCGGCCGGGAAGGTCTCCTTCCCACAGGCATATATCTGATTGCCCTTTCCCAGTGACTGGCACAGAGTGAATAACAAAGTTCTGTGTGCTGGGTGTGAATTAACCACTTCTGCAGCTGTCACGCTTGTCAAAGTTTAAAATAGAACTGAGGTTTTCAAAGCATTTACAGTCTTCTCCAGAACAGGATGTCATGATGACACAGACAGCTTCTTATGCTGCAGCAGGTCCTGAGCAGCTTTACTAGACTGGTCTGACTTAGGGGGTGGGCATCAGCAGATTGTTACATAGTCCAGTCAGGAGGGCTCATTACCAATGGATGTGGAGAGGGAAAGCTAAGAAATCTGCCCTATGTCCAGCATACTGAGGCTACCCAACATGGCTGTTTATGAATTGGTGTTTGAACTTTCCAAAGGAAAGCATTGTAAAGAATGAACATATCAAGCTGCCTTATGCTGAATAAGACTATTATGTGTATCTAGCTCAATGTTGCCTACTCTGATCTGAGACTTCCCAGTGTCTCAGGCAAAGAAATATCCTTGGAGATCCTTGAACTGGAATGTTTAAAATATTCATATCCTATCTTATTGCCTTAGACTGAAATCAGAGATGCCCACTGGACCTTCCTCATGGAAAGCAGTTGCCTTCCACTGAGCTACGGTTCCTCATCTCAACCTGGTAGGACTGTGGAGTGGGTAAAACCTGACAGTGGATAGCCCACCCTCTTGTGATATGGACTTATGGCGGGAAAATACAATATGGTGGTATTTAAAGTGTCAGTACCTGTTTTACAACCCCATTAGAGTCCATGCAATATATAAACCTTCAGCCCCTCGTCACATAGTGGCAGACTTTTTGTTCGTGATCAAAATTATATATGTGACAAAGGCTGGAGAAGAATTGGCTGTTGATTCCATCAAACTATTAAAGAAACCAGAAGAAAATGGGAAACGTGCTATATGGGCCAAGAAAGGAATGTCTTTACTGTTGGGAAGGTCTTCTTCCCACAGGCGTATACCTGATTGCCCTTTCCCAGTGACTGGCACAGAGTGAATAACAAAGGCCATTTCTGCACGGGCATTTAATGGCGGCCTGGAGATGGCAAAAATGCCGTCTCCAGGCCGCCATTCGCACAGGGGGCGCAGCTGCATCGCAGCTGCGCCGCCCTCGCGCCGCCCTCCCGGCCCGAAGCTGGCGTTTCCCCAGAGCCCTTGGAAGCGCTCTTGTTGGGGAAACGCCACCCCGAAGCCGCTGCCAAGCGAACGGCAGAGGCTTCAGGACGCCTCCCCCACCCAGCACTTACCTTGTCCCTGGGCCTCCGGCGTGTCGCCGAGGCCTGGGGACACGCCTCCCTGCCCTGAGCCACTGGAGCAGGCGTGCAGGGCCAGGGGGCGTGTCCCCAGGCCTCGGCGACGCGCCAGAGGCCCAGGGACATGCCGGGTCGGCTGGCGCCGGCGCTCTGCGGCGCCGGCTGCCCAGCTGTTGCCAGGACCGTCCGTGCGAAATGCACCGACCTAGCTGTTTCCGCCTCCGTGCAGAAACGGCCCATGTTCTGTGTGCTGGGTGTGAATTAACCACTTGCCTGTGCAAGTGGTGCAGCAGCCTTGATTGAAAGGAGGAGGAGGTGGAGGAGGAGGAGAAGAATTGGTTTTTATACTGTGAAATTAGACAGTTGACTTCTCAGGACAAAGGCATTTTCAATTTACAATTTGGTGATACTTTTTTTCTATGAATCAACGTGGACTTTGTTCTTCAAGAGGCTGGTAGTGGCTGGAGAGGCTGCCTTTGTGCAATAGGCTGCCTTGTGCCTATTGCACAAATGGTTCAAACAGCTTTCTGCCTGCATTGCAGCCTTAAAATATTGCCTCTCAGAATGTCACAGAATGTGTATGTATATATTGCTACAGGGAAGTCAAATAGAAAAATCTGCTGTGAATCATGACAGAAGACAGTACTAGGTGGTCTGAATCATTCATGCTGCATAAGAAGTAAATCAGGTATATCTAAATTGAATGTTGTGTATTCACCCAAACCCCCTTTACAAGGCAAAGATGTCTGTTAATATGATTAAAGCATTGGTTTACTATCAGATTAATCCATTTAGCCACTTAGGAAAATGAATGACAGCAGTCTCCATGTCACCCACACTTTGAAGGATGAAAGCTGCGATACCAGAGTCATTGGAAAGGTTCATTGCGGGTTTTTTTTTCCAATTGCCCCTTGCCCAAGATTGAACATAGGGTTCTTCTGTTTCTTTTCAAAACACTGATTACGTGATCCACTAAGGATGAAATGACTGAGCTAGAGACAAGGCTCATGTTTTTAATAAACTTTAATTAACTAATCTACTAAGGGTCAGCATGGAATTCTAGTTATAAACATATGGGGGGGGACAGGAGAAATGTAAAATGAATGACAGAACATATTTAATCAGAGTAAAAAATCAGTTATCAAAAATTGGGGCACCAGTCAATCATGTTTACTAGCTAATATGGCTTTACATGCACTTGAAGTATTAATTTGGATCTTGTTGAATGACATTTTGAATGACAACTATGATTTGTGAATAAAATCACTAAAAGATATGGGCTACATGGAAAAATTAGAAGCTTGTGTTAAGTATGGAGTATGCTGAATGGAATCCTTGGCTGCTGGGTGGAATCTTTTTAAATGATGTGAAGGCTCCCCTATAGGTTGCCAGCTAGACAGGGGGGAAAGTCCTGTACTTTTACAGTTGGAAACTTGAGAGTATGGGAACAGAGGGGGTGCTGGTTCCAGGGGTGGGGGGGAAGGATGTGAAATTATGTACTATAGGAATTGCTGGTAGCCTCATGATATGACCACAGAGTTGCTGGTGATTCCTAAAGTGCCATGACATTACCTCTGGGGTTTTCTCGAAAGTGATGTTACACCATGCACAATGTTGGATAGCATGGGTTGCCAGCAGGAGATCTCCTTTGCAGGAGACTTGGCAACTTATGCCGTTCTAATACAAGTGTGTATAAGTATTAATGGATAGTTGAATTTTTTTGTGGAATGAAATTATTACCTGACAATTATTTGCAAATCTAACTAATATTAAAGGCACAGCTACAAGGGCCCTTTTAAATGTTTGTAATCTCACTCACTAATAATCCTTCAAGTGAAGAACGCATTATGCTTGTAATGTAAAAAGTGACCACATGGATACTTTTTCAACCAGTCTCTTAATAGTTAATATGATGTATAAGCAAGTTAAGTGACCCTATGGACAGGCAGTGTGATGAAGCCACCAAGAGGTGGGCCTCAACATTCTGTATTTAGTATTATTGGCATTTCATTATTTCCTAGATCATTGAAATAGTATTTAATAGCTCTCGTAGTATTTATTAATACCTGCAACAATCCCTGTCTATTACATTTGCATCCTTGTCTCTCCAAGGATGTCAGGACTATGTTCCTAGTTCTTCTGCCCTCATGTTTTATCTTCACATTGAGGCACATTGAGTTGACAGGGTCACAACCAGCAGGTTTCATGTTTGCATGGAAATTTGAATGCAGGCACCCCTGAGGTCTAGTTCAACAGCTAACCACCACACTGCATGCTGGATCTCAGAGCAGAGGAAATAGCACTTATAAAACAACCATATGAAAATTACTACGACAAAAATATCCCAATAGATCATCTTCATTATGTGCACATCCTTGGCTAGAGCCATTTCAATGCCTAGTAAAAAAAGTCGTTTGTGGAAAACTGTTTCTGTACACAGATCCCCCTGGCCTGATTGGGATGCATGAGTACTATTTATGTCTCAACCCCATCCATACTCAATAATGACCCAGATGCTAGTTTGCTGCTTGAGATTCTGTGATGTCTGAAAAATAAAATTCTCAAACAGCTGGATAATTGAAATGCTCACAAGGTTTTTATATCTAGCTGTGCTGTCAGCTGTTCTTGCTGCTATCTATAAAGACTTTAGCGGGGGGAGGATATCTCCATCCTATTTACCCTTAAAATGAAGGATTGTGAAACTTGAAGCAAAATAGTTCCAAATCTTAGGGATGAATCATCAAAATGTTTTTTTAAAGAGTGGAAATATTCCCATAACATATCCAAAGCAACGGTTTCATCCATTCTCAATAGGCTAATACATGGGGATAGACTCCAAATGGGTTGTGTAGCTTTATATGCTACTTTTCTTAAATCTCTTGGGCTTGATCTAGGCTAAAACAAATGACATGTTGTGGTGGGATTCAAATAATTTAACAACTGTTTGTTAACAAGCACCATTTTAACAACTGGTTCTGCCAAAGTGGTGCAAACCTGCTGAATCCCAACACTGTCTGTAGTGTATGGATTTATTACTATTTGGTTTCCATGTTATATTGTAGAGGTTCTAAATTGGGTTAATTAGATGCTGGATTAATCTGTCCAGCTCTAGCAACTCCTTCAGGACTGATACAATAATTGGGAATGAATGAATTAATGCAAGTCAAAGTCTGGGATAGAATCGGAACACCATTTCACATACATTCAGAGTCTGAAATGCTACAGATGTAGAGTTTGCATTTCCAGCATTTTCAAATTGTTTTGGAAATTTTTAAGCAATACTTTGAATACCCTGAAGTATTTATTCTTAAATGATAGCTTATGAAGCAATAACGTTAAGTGTAAATTAGATAAATTAAATGTATGCATTGATTCCCTCATCTCAGATTTCTGAAACCATCCATACCTGGGAATATGGAGGCAGAAGAGTGAGTTCAGAAGATCTATCATTTGTATTTTTGCTCACCAACTGAAGCTATCTAACACATAATTATATCACTTTTTGCCTGAGAAGCACATGAATCTCCTTTTCCTATTTTATGCTGACAACCACTGTGTGGTAAGTTAGGCTGGGAGAGAATAACTACCCCAAAGTCACCCAACAGGTTTCATGGTAGAGGGGCATTTGATTTATAATCTCTCAGTTCTTAGTCTGATACTGAAACTAATACATCACACTGGCTTTTATGCTGGCTAAGAACCCCCCTTGAAATGCCATAATTTTAGTTCAGACCTAGTCTCCATGGCCCTTTCCGCATGGAGGCGGAAGGGCTTGGGTCGGCGTTTCTGACGCTGGACCTCGATGACGCTGGGGACCGTCCCAGCACATGGGCCCGGGTCCCCAGAAAGAACCTGGAAGACGGTAAAAGTCCGATTCAGCCGACTTATTCCTGCTCTCCGGCCCATCCGGCTGAAGGCTCTGGGGACATGCCTCCCCCTGCCCTGCTTGCGTACCTGCTTCCCAGTAATAGTCGCAGAGCAGGGGGGCGTATCCCCAGGCTCCCCGGCGACGCACTCCGGAGGGGTCCGAGAGCAGGTAAGCTGAAATGGAGGGAGGGAGGGGAAGCACTGTGGGAAGTCGCTGCCGCTTCGGGCTTCAGTAGCGGCTTCCAGCCGGTAAGTGTTTCCAGAAAAGTCGCGCTTCCCAGGCGCGATACTTCTGGGAAACGCCTTGGCTCGGGCAATTCCAGGTGGACAACACGTAGGGGCGGCGCGAGCGTAGCAAAGTGCGAACGGCGGCCTGGGACAGCGTTTTTGCCATCCCCAGGCCGCCATATTCCGCCCGTGCGGAAACGGCCCATACTAGGATAAAATCTATTGATACACCAGTTTCCCCAAATTCCTATTGCTTTCATATGCACATTTTCCTTCCACCATATCTCCTCGCCCAAAAGCTTCCTTTGTACACAAAGGGCATGGTCATTATGGCCAAAATATTCTTGTGGCTGTTGGGACTGGAGGTATGGATTCCCCCCTCTGGGTGGGTGGAACCTGGGCATTCTCTGAATTACAGCTCATCTCAAAACTACAGAGATTAGTTACCCTGGATAAAATGGATGCTTGGGAAGGAGAACCTTCAGCATTGTATCCCACTGAGATCCCTGTCCTTCCCAGGCTCCATCCCAAAATCTCCAGGAGTTTCCTAACCAGGACCTGGTAACCATCCCCCTCTCACATCCCTGCTGGTGACAAGGGGGGACCCGCTAACCCTAACTGCAGGCCAGTAGACTGGTCAGCAGCTAAAAGGTATGACAGCGTACAGCCAGTCAATGTACAGCCAGTCAGACAAGGCTGCTAGTATGACAATAATTTTATTTACTTTATTTGTATACCACCTTTCTCCAAAGTTCTCATTTTTTAATTTTTATAGAGAGAAAATAACAGAACAGAAATAAGAAAATAGAATCACATCATAGTTAGTACTAAATTCTAAGAGAGGAAATAAAATTATGCATATATATTAAAAATGATTATTCTTGATGGAAATTCTAATGATTATTCTTGATGGAAATTCTAATGATTATTCTTGATGGAAATTCTAATAATTCAAAATAAGTTTTTTTAAAAAATAAGATGAATGATTATTATTATAAATTTCTAGAATTATTCTCACAAAATAAAATTTATATTGGCACATTATTGTCATCATTCATTCTATAATTAATTTTTGTGATATATAGAATGAAGGTTATTGATATATACATTATTTCAGCAATATCCTTCACATTTCACCTTTTGGGGTGAATAATATAAATAATAGGCTTTCCAATTATTTTGAAATTATTTGATTGGTTGCTTATTCATGAAGCTTATTGAGTTTGCCACTCGTTTTAATTTCCCAGATTTCTTGACATACATTTTTCTGCCTTTCATTTTGTTGAAAGTACTACTCTAGCCACTGTTATCAAATATCAAAACAGTTCTAAAATTTCTGGATTTTTTTAGCAATAAGCCTAATAACATAATCTTGGCATCCATTGCAAATTTAATTTTTGAAATGTTCTGAATTTCCTCATGAATTTCTTTTCAAAACTTTTTAACTTTTCTGCACATCTACCACATATGGTATAATGAACCATCCACTTTTCTACATTTTCAAAATTTCACTTTGTAATTCTTTTCCACTTTCTCAATATCATTTGGATACCACCAATTAAAAATTGTGTACCAGTTTTCTCTTACTTTTTGTTTGATTATGAATTTTATACCTTTTATTTATTTATAAGTATTTATACCCCACCTCATACCAGTGACTCTAGGTGGCTTACTCAGGAAAAAACAATTCAAAAACACATAAATAAATACAATATAAATATAACAAAATAAATAAATATATAAAATAAAATAAAATTGAAATAACAATTGAAATAACAATTGAAATAGCATTAAAATACTCAAAGTCCCACTCCCCAAACCAATAGCTGTAGAAGGGGTTACCTGGGAGGCTAGCCAAATGCCTAGATGAGGAGGAATGCCTTTGTTATATGCTTAAACCCATAAAGGGTAGGCACATGGCGAATCTCTGAGGAAGACTATTACAGAGCCTTGGAGCAATCACAGAGAAAGCCCAATTGTGTGTTCCCACCCCTTGGACCTCTGGAGGAAGGTACCCTGTGAGCTCAGTGCCTGGGCAGATACGTAAAGGTTCAGGCAATCCTTCAGGTAGACAGGGCCAAAATTGTTTTGGGATTTGAACATCAACATCCATTTTTTACTTGGGCCGGAGAGCCCATTGGGAGCCAGTGCAGTTTTTGAAAGAGCTGTGTGATGTGCATCTGTCTAAGTGTACTGGCTAACAACCTAGCTGCCACATGTTATATCAGCTCCAGCTTTCAGACAGTCTTCAAGGGCAGCCCCCCATAGAGCACATTACAGTACTGAAATCGAGAGGCCAACCAGAGCAAAGTCCCCTTTGTCCAAAAATGGGTGGAACTGGCAAACCAGATGGAGTTGCTGAAAGGCACCCATGGCCACCTGAACCTCAAAGGACCAGTGGCGTTCCTGCCTAGGGACAGGGGGTACCCTATGTCCACGGGCGCCCCCCATTTGGTCACATGGGGGGCGCCAACATTTCAGGGTCGTTTGGGTGTTTTTTAATGTTTTAAGTGTTTTTTCACGTTCAGGCCTGCAGGGGGCGCATTTTTAAGGCTAGCGGCACCAAAATTTCAGGGTACCATTCAGAGACTGCCCTGATAATACCACCCATATTTGGTGAAGTTTGGTTCAGGGGTAGCAAAGTTATGGACCCCCAAAGGGGGTGCCCCCCATCCCCATTGTTTTTTTCAATGGGAGCTAACCTGAGATGGGGCGGCTTCTACCCATTTGAAGGGACCGCAACTTTGGAGTCCCCTGAACATAACGTCACCAAACTTGGCTGGCATCATAAGAATAATTAACCAGATGATACCCCTGAAAATTTGAATTGTCACTTCAAGCTTTAAAAAATACACCGCCGGTTCCAGGCACCCCAAGAGAATTTGCCCAAGATTCGATTTGTTTTGCAGTGACTTTGCTCCATTGTAGCCAATGGGGAATTTCTGAGTGTGGCCAAGGCAGGCTGCACATTTTTTTGAAGATAGAGGCAACTGCCAGACTTTCAGGAATTGGTTCCAGGAGGAACCCTCCTATTATGCGCATCCAGGTTTGGAAACCTTTGGCTTCTGGGGGTTCAATTTTATGGGCCCCCAAAAGGCTTATTTTGTTTCCCCAGGCCTCCTGCATGCCAGAAGCCTGTGGGCTGAGATTCTCTCAGAACTCTCCCAACTCCCCACTCCAGAAGAAAAGCTCTACCAAGCTTGGATGCTATTGTGCACTGAAGGCCTCTTTGAGGCCAATTCCTTGAAAGTCTGGCATCCTCTATCTTCAAAAATGTGTAGCCTCAGGAAATTCCTCAATAGCTACAATGGAGCAAAGTCACTGCAAAAATTCTAGAAACAAAGAATCTTTAGGGCAAATTTCTTAGAGGTGCCTGGAAGGGATGCATTTTTAAAGCTAGTGACTTTCAATTTTATTTTAACCAGGGACCCCAAGATTCTCCCTTTAAGGATTAGATTTAAAAGAAGAATCTGAGCTTCCTAGTTTAAACAATTCATGTGAAAGTTATGCTACTGTTTACAGGGGTGGATTCCACTGGAGGTGTTTTGTGAGAGATGATGCTGACATTTGTTTAGTAAATGTTTTGCTGGGGGGTGATTTAGCAGAGGAGATTTACATGCTTAATACCCACTTGCACTGGCTTGGAGTTGTTTCTCAGGCTAACAACCTACCTCATAGGGTTGTTGTGATTAGGAAATTAGGAAAAGAGTTGGTGGGGAGAGAGCCATGTATGTTTTGATGGGAGTGGGAGGTGTTTTGTGAGCTGGTACAAAAAATCATTGTTTGGTCATGGTGGGGGAGGGTGGCCGTCCATACGCCGGGCAGGGGGGGGGGGCACCAAACTCAGGTTTTGTCCCCGGGCGCCAGTTTGCCTAGGTACGCCCCTGCAAAGGACAACGATGAATCTCGCACCCAATTCTTCTGGGGCAATACAACCCCATCCAGAACCAGATATTGCATGATCTCACAGATTTAGAAGCCCAGAACACAAAGAGCTTCTGCCTTGTTTGGATTCAGTTTTAGTTTGTTGGCCCTCATCCAGCCCACAACTGCTTCCAGTCAGTAGTCCAGAAAATAGAGCATCTCTCCTGACTTTGATGAAATGGAGAGATAGAGGTGGGTGTCATCTACATATTGATGACACTTGACTCCAAATCCCCCAATGACCTCACCCAGCAACTTCATGTAGATGTTGAATAGTGTCAAGAACAGGACTGAGCCCTGTAAAAACCCCACAGAACTGCAAGCATGAGTCCTCCAATGCTATCTTTTGGAACCAAAAGGCAGTGCCCCCCAGCCTCATTTCCAGGATTCCTCATTCCCAGGAGCAAAATAAATGGCCTGTGTAGTATCAAAAAATCACTGAGAGATCAAGGAGAATCAACAGGGTAGTATCCCCCCTGTCTCTTTCCCAGTAAAGATCATCCATCAGGATGTCCAAGGACATTTCCATGCTGTAACCACACCTGAAAACAGATTGGCACGGGTCCACAAAATCAATTTCTTCCAAGTAAACCTGTAGTTAAACTGCCACCGCTGTCTCCAGGACCTTGCCCAATTGTTGCGTTCTGACATGTGACCAGGGGCTTCAGCTGTGATCTGCTGGTGATTTTGGGGTGAAAATGAAAAAATCATGAGGATCCTTGTTTCCCAAACAGGTTTTTGCCATCCCTGCGGCTCCATGGAACATGGGATGCGTAATTGTTGTGTTTAGACATGTTGTCAGGGGCATGAGCTATGATGTGCTGGTGACCACGTGCAAAAATCATGAGGATCCGTGTTTTCCAAGCAGGTTTTTGTGTCACTACAGTGCCATGGAGCATGGAATGTGTGATCATTGTGTTCAGACATGTGCTTAGGGGTATGAGCTGTGATGTGCTGGTGATTTTGAGCTCACAGTGCAAAAACCATGAAGATCCATGTCTTTCAAGCAGGTTTTTGCGCCACTGTGGCACCACAGAGCATGGGATGCATGATTGTTTTGGTGCTGCCTGTAGACTAAGACATATAGTTTCATGGTGGTTTCATTTCATTCCAATGCAAAAATCATATGAATTAATGAGAATCTGTTTAAAATCAACTGGATCTGGCTTTTACCCAGATTTGTGAATTGGGACATGTTCTATAATGTGATGGTGGCTTTGAGATGATCTGGTGCAAAAAAACTTTGTTTGGTCATGGTGGGGGAGGCCAGCCGCCCATACGGGGGTGGGGGTGGGGCGGAAAACTCAGATTTTGCCCTGGGCTCCATTTTTCCGAGCTATGTTTCTGCAGCCATGTCACTTGGAAAATCCCCCAGAACTCTCAGGAGTTCTTGGGATTCCATCCTCTTCCAGGGGTGGACTGTCTTAACTGGACCTCCACCCCTGCAATGGGGGAGTCCAGAGGCGGACCTCCCATAGGGCAGAAGAGGCAGCTGCCTTGGGCGTAACAATTGTAGGTCACGTGGGGGGCGACAAAACGTCCGAGCGGCCCCGCCCACTCTGGACCCGGCCGCCCGGCCCACAAGCCAGCCGGCTAACCGGAAGTCAAACTCAGGACGGGAGAGAGCTCCGCCTCCGCAGTTCGGCGCGGCTGCCCTGACCCCGCCCACCATCTTCCCCTGCCTGGGCGGCCGGCCCCTTCACCCAGATGGCAGCGCAAGGATCACTCCAGTCCCCTGAGTCCTGGCCAACAACCATTCACGGTCCCTGCCCCGGAGCAGCCGTTGCTGCCACCCCCCGGGGTCCTCCACATCATGCCGCCGCGGCACCGCCTCTGCCGTCCGGGCTGGCCCACCTCCCGCCTGCTTCCTCAAGGCCTGCACTCAGGCCTCCCGCCCCGGAGCAGCAGCAGCAGCCGCCGCCGCCGCCGCCGCCAACCTCCGCCTGGGAATCCCGGCGCCGCCTCTGCCGGCCGGCCCGGCCCAGCCGCTTCCTCGAGGTTGCCCTCCTGCTGCGCGGCCCTCGGGCAGCAGCGGTCCGAGAACCGCGAGGCCCAGCCGCCGCTCGCTTCCACTGCCTCCGGCTCCTGCTCGCCTTCTGTGCAGCTCTCAAGAAGGCGAGCAGGAGCCGGAGGCAGTGGAAGCGAGCGGCGGCCGCCGGCTGGTTCTCGCGGTTCTCGGACCGCGTCTGTGGCCGCGCAGCAGGAGGGCAACCTCGAGGAAGCGGCTCCCCCCCCCCCCCACCCCCCCCCCCCCCCACCCCCCCCCCCCCCCACCCCCCCCCCCCCCCACCCCCCCCCCCCCCCACCCCCCCCCCCCCCCACCCCCCCCCCCCCCCACCCCCCCCCCCCCCCACCCCCCCCCCCCCCCACCCCCCCCCCCCCCCACCCCCCCCCCCCCCCACCCCCCCCCCCCCCCACCCCCCCCCCCCCCCACCCCCCCCCCCCCCCACCCCCCCCCCCCCCCACCCCCCCCCCCCCCCACCCCCCCCCCCCCCCACCCCCCCCCCCCCCCACCCCCCCCCCCCCCCACCCCCCCCCCCCCCCACCCCCCCCCCCCCCCACCCCCCCCCCCCCCCACCCCCCCCCCCCCCCACCCCCCCCCCCCCCCACCCCCCCCCCCCCCCACCCCCCCCCCCCCCCACCCCCCCCCCCCCCCACCCCCCCCCCCCCCCACCCCCCCCCCCCCCCACCCCCCCCCCCCCCCACCCCCCCCCCCCCCCACCCCCCCCCCCCCCCACCCCCCCCCCCCCCCACCCCCCCCCCCCCCCACCCCCCCCCCCCCCCACCCCCCCCCCCCCCCACCCCCCCCCCCCCCCACCCCCCCCCCCCCCCACCCCCCCCCCCCCCCACCCCCCCCCCCCCCCACCCCCCCCCCCCCCCACCCCCCCCCCCCCCCACCCCCCCCCCCCCCCACCCCCCCCCCCCCCCACCCCCCCCCCCCCCCACCCCCCCCCCCCCCCACCCCCCCCCCCCCCCACCCCCCCCCCCCCCCACCCCCCCCCCCCCCCACCCCCCCCCCCCCCCACCCCCCCCCCCCCCCACCCCCCCCCCCCCCCACCCCCCCCCCCCCCCACCCCCCCCCCCCCCCACCCCCCCCCCCCCCCACCCCCCCCCCCCCCCACCCCCCCCCCCCCCCACCCCCCCCCCCCCCCACCCCCCCCCCCCCCCACCCCCCCCCCCCCCCACCCCCCCCCCCCCCCACCCCCCCCCCCCCCCACCCCCCCCCCCCCCCACCCCCCCCCCCCCCCACCCCCCCCCCCCCCCACCCCCCCCCCCCCCCACCCCCCCCCCCCCCCACCCCCCCCCCCCCCCACCCCCCCCCCCCCCCACCCCCCCCCCCCCCCACCCCCCCCCCCCCCCACCCCCCCCCCCCCCCACCCCCCCCCCCCCCCACCCCCCCCCCCCCCCACCCCCCCCCCCCCCCACCCCCCCCCCCCCCCACCCCCCCCCCCCCCCACCCCCCCCCCCCCCCACCCCCCCCCCCCCCCACCCCCCCCCCCCCCCACCCCCCCCCCCCCCCACCCCCCCCCCCCCCCACCCCCCCCCCCCCCCACCCCCCCCCCCCCCCACCCCCCCCCCCCCCCACCCCCCCCCCCCCCCACCCCCCCCCCCCCCCACCCCCCCCCCCCCCCACCCCCCCCCCCCCCCACCCCCCCCCCCCCCCACCCCCCCCCCCCCCCACCCCCCCCCCCCCCCACCCCCCCCCCCCCCCACCCCCCCCCCCCCCCACCCCCCCCCCCCCCCACCCCCCCCCCCCCCCACCCCCCCCCCCCCCCACCCCCCCCCCCCCCCACCCCCCCCCCCCCCCACCCCCCCCCCCCCCCACCCCCCCCCCCCCCCACCCCCCCCCCCCCCCACCCCCCCCCCCCCCCACCCCCCCCCCCCCCCACCCCCCCCCCCCCCCACCCCCCCCCCCCCCCACCCCCCCCCCCCCCCACCCCCCCCCCCCCCCACCCCCCCCCCCCCCCACCCCCCCCCCCCCCCACCCCCCCCCCCCCCCACCCCCCCCCCCCCCCACCCCCCCCCCCCCCCACCCCCCCCCCCCCCCACCCCCCCCCCCCCCCACCCCCCCCCCCCCCCACCCCCCCCCCCCCCCACCCCCCCCCCCCCCCACCCCCCCCCCCCCCCACCCCCCCCCCCCCCCACCCCCCCCCCCCCCCACCCCCCCCCCCCCCCACCCCCCCCCCCCCCCACCCCCCCCCCCCCCCACCCCCCCCCCCCCCCACCCCCCCCCCCCCCCACCCCCCCCCCCCCCCACCCCCCCCCCCCCCCACCCCCCCCCCCCCCCACCCCCCCCCCCCCCCACCCCCCCCCCCCCCCACCCCCCCCCCCCCCCACCCCCCCCCCCCCCCACCCCCCCCCCCCCCCACCCCCCCCCCCCCCCACCCCCCCCCCCCCCCACCCCCCCCCCCCCCCACCCCCCCCCCCCCCCACCCCCCCCCCCCCCCACCCCCCCCCCCCCCCACCCCCCCCCCCCCCCACCCCCCCCCCCCCCCACCCCCCCCCCCCCCCACCCCCCCCCCCCCCCACCCCCCCCCCCCCCCACCCCCCCCCCCCCCCACCCCCCCCCCCCCCCACCCCCCCCCCCCCCCACCCCCCCCCCCCCCCACCCCCCCCCCCCCCCACCCCCCCCCCCCCCCACCCCCCCCCCCCCCCACCCCCCCCCCCCCCCACCCCCCCCCCCCCCCACCCCCCCCCCCCCCCACCCCCCCCCCCCCCCACCCCCCCCCCCCCCCACCCCCCCCCCCCCCCACCCCCCCCCCCCCCCACCCCCCCCCCCCCCCACCCCCCCCCCCCCCCACCCCCCCCCCCCCCCACCCCCCCCCCCCCCCACCCCCCCCCCCCCCCACCCCCCCCCCCCCCCACCCCCCCCCCCCCCCACCCCCCCCCCCCCCCACCCCCCCCCCCCCCCACCCCCCCCCCCCCCCACCCCCCCCCCCCCCCACCCCCCCCCCCCCCCACCCCCCCCCCCCCCCACCCCCCCCCCCCCCCACCCCCCCCCCCCCCCACCCCCCCCCCCCCCCACCCCCCCCCCCCCCCACCCCCCCCCCCCCCCACCCCCCCCCCCCCCCACCCCCCCCCCCCCCCACCCCCCCCCCCCCCCACCCCCCCCCCCCCCCACCCCCCCCCCCCCCCACCCCCCCCCCCCCCCACCCCCCCCCCCCCCCACCCCCCCCCCCCCCCACCCCCCCCCCCCCCCACCCCCCCCCCCCCCCACCCCCCCCCCCCCCCACCCCCCCCCCCCCCCACCCCCCCCCCCCCCCACCCCCCCCCCCCCCCACCCCCCCCCCCCCCCACCCCCCCCCCCCCCCACCCCCCCCCCCCCCCACCCCCCCCCCCCCCCACCCCCCCCCCCCCCCACCCCCCCCCCCCCCCACCCCCCCCCCCCCCCACCCCCCCCCCCCCCCACCCCCCCCCCCCCCCACCCCCCCCCCCCCCCACCCCCCCCCCCCCCCACCCCCCCCCCCCCCCACCCCCCCCCCCCCCCACCCCCCCCCCCCCCCACCCCCCCCCCCCCCCACCCCCCCCCCCCCCCACCCCCCCCCCCCCCCACCCCCCCCCCCCCCCACCCCCCCCCCCCCCCACCCCCCCCCCCCCCCACCCCCCCCCCCCCCCACCCCCCCCCCCCCCCACCCCCCCCCCCCCCCACCCCCCCCCCCCCCCACCCCCCCCCCCCCCCACCCCCCCCCCCCCCCACCCCCCCCCCCCCCCACCCCCCCCCCCCCCCACCCCCCCCCCCCCCCACCCCCCCCCCCCCCCACCCCCCCCCCCCCCCACCCCCCCCCCCCCCCACCCCCCCCCCCCCCCACCCCCCCCCCCCCCCACCCCCCCCCCCCCCCACCCCCCCCCCCCCCCACCCCCCCCCCCCCCCACCCCCCCCCCCCCCCACCCCCCCCCCCCCCCACCCCCCCCCCCCCCCACCCCCCCCCCCCCCCACCCCCCCCCCCCCCCACCCCCCCCCCCCCCCACCCCCCCCCCCCCCCACCCCCCCCCCCCCCCACCCCCCCCCCCCCCCACCCCCCCCCCCCCCCACCCCCCCCCCCCCCCACCCCCCCCCCCCCCCACCCCCCCCCCCCCCCACCCCCCCCCCCCCCCACCCCCCCCCCCCCCCACCCCCCCCCCCCCCCACCCCCCCCCCCCCCCACCCCCCCCCCCCCCCACCCCCCCCCCCCCCCACCCCCCCCCCCCCCCACCCCCCCCCCCCCCCACCCCCCCCCCCCCCCACCCCCCCCCCCCCCCACCCCCCCCCCCCCCCACCCCCCCCCCCCCCCACCCCCCCCCCCCCCCACCCCCCCCCCCCCCCACCCCCCCCCCCCCCCACCCCCCCCCCCCCCCACCCCCCCCCCCCCCCACCCCCCCCCCCCCCCACCCCCCCCCCCCCCCACCCCCCCCCCCCCCCACCCCCCCCCCCCCCCACCCCCCCCCCCCCCCACCCCCCCCCCCCCCCACCCCCCCCCCCCCCCACCCCCCCCCCCCCCCACCCCCCCCCCCCCCCACCCCCCCCCCCCCCCACCCCCCCCCCCCCCCACCCCCCCCCCCCCCCACCCCCCCCCCCCCCCACCCCCCCCCCCCCCCACCCCCCCCCCCCCCCACCCCCCCCCCCCCCCACCCCCCCCCCCCCCCACCCCCCCCCCCCCCCACCCCCCCCCCCCCCCACCCCCCCCCCCCCCCACCCCCCCCCCCCCCCACCCCCCCCCCCCCCCACCCCCCCCCCCCCCCACCCCCCCCCCCCCCCACCCCCCCCCCCCCCCACCCCCCCCCCCCCCCACCCCCCCCCCCCCCCACCCCCCCCCCCCCCCACCCCCCCCCCCCCCCACCCCCCCCCCCCCCCACCCCCCCCCCCCCCCACCCCCCCCCCCCCCCACCCCCCCCCCCCCCCACCCCCCCCCCCCCCCACCCCCCCCCCCCCCCACCCCCCCCCCCCCCCACCCCCCCCCCCCCCCACCCCCCCCCCCCCCCACCCCCCCCCCCCCCCACCCCCCCCCCCCCCCACCCCCCCCCCCCCCCACCCCCCCCCCCCCCCACCCCCCCCCCCCCCCACCCCCCCCCCCCCCCACCCCCCCCCCCCCCCACCCCCCCCCCCCCCCACCCCCCCCCCCCCCCACCCCCCCCCCCCCCCACCCCCCCCCCCCCCCACCCCCCCCCCCCCCCACCCCCCCCCCCCCCCACCCCCCCCCCCCCCCACCCCCCCCCCCCCCCACCCCCCCCCCCCCCCACCCCCCCCCCCCCCCACCCCCCCCCCCCCCCACCCCCCCCCCCCCCCACCCCCCCCCCCCCCCACCCCCCCCCCCCCCCACCCCCCCCCCCCCCCACCCCCCCCCCCCCCCACCCCCCCCCCCCCCCACCCCCCCCCCCCCCCACCCCCCCCCCCCCCCACCCCCCCCCCCCCCCACCCCCCCCCCCCCCCACCCCCCCCCCCCCCCACCCCCCCCCCCCCCCACCCCCCCCCCCCCCCACCCCCCCCCCCCCCCACCCCCCCCCCCCCCCACCCCCCCCCCCCCCCACCCCCCCCCCCCCCCACCCCCCCCCCCCCCCACCCCCCCCCCCCCCCACCCCCCCCCCCCCCCACCCCCCCCCCCCCCCACCCCCCCCCCCCCCCACCCCCCCCCCCCCCCACCCCCCCCCCCCCCCACCCCCCCCCCCCCCCACCCCCCCCCCCCCCCACCCCCCCCCCCCCCCACCCCCCCCCCCCCCCACCCCCCCCCCCCCCCACCCCCCCCCCCCCCCACCCCCCCCCCCCCCCACCCCCCCCCCCCCCCACCCCCCCCCCCCCCCACCCCCCCCCCCCCCCACCCCCCCCCCCCCCCACCCCCCCCCCCCCCCACCCCCCCCCCCCCCCACCCCCCCCCCCCCCCACCCCCCCCCCCCCCCACCCCCCCCCCCCCCCACCCCCCCCCCCCCCCACCCCCCCCCCCCCCCACCCCCCCCCCCCCCCACCCCCCCCCCCCCCCACCCCCCCCCCCCCCCACCCCCCCCCCCCCCCACCCCCCCCCCCCCCCACCCCCCCCCCCCCCCACCCCCCCCCCCCCCCACCCCCCCCCCCCCCCACCCCCCCCCCCCCCCACCCCCCCCCCCCCCCACCCCCCCCCCCCCCCACCCCCCCCCCCCCCCACCCCCCCCCCCCCCCACCCCCCCCCCCCCCCACCCCCCCCCCCCCCCACCCCCCCCCCCCCCCACCCCCCCCCCCCCCCACCCCCCCCCCCCCCCACCCCCCCCCCCCCCCACCCCCCCCCCCCCCCACCCCCCCCCCCCCCCACCCCCCCCCCCCCCCACCCCCCCCCCCCCCCACCCCCCCCCCCCCCCACCCCCCCCCCCCCCCACCCCCCCCCCCCCCCACCCCCCCCCCCCCCCACCCCCCCCCCCCCCCACCCCCCCCCCCCCCCACCCCCCCCCCCCCCCACCCCCCCCCCCCCCCACCCCCCCCCCCCCCCACCCCCCCCCCCCCCCACCCCCCCCCCCCCCCACCCCCCCCCCCCCCCACCCCCCCCCCCCCCCACCCCCCCCCCCCCCCACCCCCCCCCCCCCCCACCCCCCCCCCCCCCCACCCCCCCCCCCCCCCACCCCCCCCCCCCCCCACCCCCCCCCCCCCCCACCCCCCCCCCCCCCCACCCCCCCCCCCCCCCACCCCCCCCCCCCCCCACCCCCCCCCCCCCCCACCCCCCCCCCCCCCCACCCCCCCCCCCCCCCACCCCCCCCCCCCCCCACCCCCCCCCCCCCCCACCCCCCCCCCCCCCCACCCCCCCCCCCCCCCACCCCCCCCCCCCCCCACCCCCCCCCCCCCCCACCCCCCCCCCCCCCCACCCCCCCCCCCCCCCACCCCCCCCCCCCCCCACCCCCCCCCCCCCCCACCCCCCCCCCCCCCCACCCCCCCCCCCCCCCACCCCCCCCCCCCCCCACCCCCCCCCCCCCCCACCCCCCCCCCCCCCCACCCCCCCCCCCCCCCACCCCCCCCCCCCCCCACCCCCCCCCCCCCCCACCCCCCCCCCCCCCCACCCCCCCCCCCCCCCACCCCCCCCCCCCCCCACCCCCCCCCCCCCCCACCCCCCCCCCCCCCCACCCCCCCCCCCCCCCACCCCCCCCCCCCCCCACCCCCCCCCCCCCCCACCCCCCCCCCCCCCCACCCCCCCCCCCCCCCACCCCCCCCCCCCCCCACCCCCCCCCCCCCCCACCCCCCCCCCCCCCCACCCCCCCCCCCCCCCACCCCCCCCCCCCCCCACCCCCCCCCCCCCCCACCCCCCCCCCCCCCCACCCCCCCCCCCCCCCACCCCCCCCCCCCCCCACCCCCCCCCCCCCCCACCCCCCCCCCCCCCCACCCCCCCCCCCCCCCACCCCCCCCCCCCCCCACCCCCCCCCCCCCCCACCCCCCCCCCCCCCCACCCCCCCCCCCCCCCACCCCCCCCCCCCCCCACCCCCCCCCCCCCCCACCCCCCCCCCCCCCCACCCCCCCCCCCCCCCACCCCCCCCCCCCCCCACCCCCCCCCCCCCCCACCCCCCCCCCCCCCCACCCCCCCCCCCCCCCACCCCCCCCCCCCCCCACCCCCCCCCCCCCCCACCCCCCCCCCCCCCCACCCCCCCCCCCCCCCACCCCCCCCCCCCCCCACCCCCCCCCCCCCCCACCCCCCCCCCCCCCCACCCCCCCCCCCCCCCACCCCCCCCCCCCCCCACCCCCCCCCCCCCCCACCCCCCCCCCCCCCCACCCCCCCCCCCCCCCACCCCCCCCCCCCCCCACCCCCCCCCCCCCCCACCCCCCCCCCCCCCCACCCCCCCCCCCCCCCACCCCCCCCCCCCCCCACCCCCCCCCCCCCCCACCCCCCCCCCCCCCCACCCCCCCCCCCCCCCACCCCCCCCCCCCCCCACCCCCCCCCCCCCCCACCCCCCCCCCCCCCCACCCCCCCCCCCCCCCACCCCCCCCCCCCCCCACCCCCCCCCCCCCCCACCCCCCCCCCCCCCCACCCCCCCCCCCCCCCACCCCCCCCCCCCCCCACCCCCCCCCCCCCCCACCCCCCCCCCCCCCCACCCCCCCCCCCCCCCACCCCCCCCCCCCCCCACCCCCCCCCCCCCCCACCCCCCCCCCCCCCCACCCCCCCCCCCCCCCACCCCCCCCCCCCCCCACCCCCCCCCCCCCCCACCCCCCCCCCCCCCCACCCCCCCCCCCCCCCACCCCCCCCCCCCCCCACCCCCCCCCCCCCCCACCCCCCCCCCCCCCCACCCCCCCCCCCCCCCACCCCCCCCCCCCCCCACCCCCCCCCCCCCCCACCCCCCCCCCCCCCCACCCCCCCCCCCCCCCACCCCCCCCCCCCCCCACCCCCCCCCCCCCCCACCCCCCCCCCCCCCCACCCCCCCCCCCCCCCACCCCCCCCCCCCCCCACCCCCCCCCCCCCCCACCCCCCCCCCCCCCCACCCCCCCCCCCCCCCACCCCCCCCCCCCCCCACCCCCCCCCCCCCCCACCCCCCCCCCCCCCCACCCCCCCCCCCCCCCACCCCCCCCCCCCCCCACCCCCCCCCCCCCCCACCCCCCCCCCCCCCCACCCCCCCCCCCCCCCACCCCCCCCCCCCCCCACCCCCCCCCCCCCCCACCCCCCCCCCCCCCCACCCCCCCCCCCCCCCACCCCCCCCCCCCCCCACCCCCCCCCCCCCCCACCCCCCCCCCCCCCCACCCCCCCCCCCCCCCACCCCCCCCCCCCCCCACCCCCCCCCCCCCCCACCCCCCCCCCCCCCCACCCCCCCCCCCCCCCACCCCCCCCCCCCCCCACCCCCCCCCCCCCCCACCCCCCCCCCCCCCCACCCCCCCCCCCCCCCACCCCCCCCCCCCCCCACCCCCCCCCCCCCCCACCCCCCCCCCCCCCCACCCCCCCCCCCCCCCACCCCCCCCCCCCCCCACCCCCCCCCCCCCCCACCCCCCCCCCCCCCCACCCCCCCCCCCCCCCACCCCCCCCCCCCCCCACCCCCCCCCCCCCCCACCCCCCCCCCCCCCCACCCCCCCCCCCCCCCACCCCCCCCCCCCCCCACCCCCCCCCCCCCCCACCCCCCCCCCCCCCCACCCCCCCCCCCCCCCACCCCCCCCCCCCCCCACCCCCCCCCCCCCCCACCCCCCCCCCCCCCCACCCCCCCCCCCCCCCACCCCCCCCCCCCCCCACCCCCCCCCCCCCCCACCCCCCCCCCCCCCCACCCCCCCCCCCCCCCACCCCCCCCCCCCCCCACCCCCCCCCCCCCCCACCCCCCCCCCCCCCCACCCCCCCCCCCCCCCACCCCCCCCCCCCCCCACCCCCCCCCCCCCCCACCCCCCCCCCCCCCCACCCCCCCCCCCCCCCACCCCCCCCCCCCCCCACCCCCCCCCCCCCCCACCCCCCCCCCCCCCCACCCCCCCCCCCCCCCACCCCCCCCCCCCCCCACCCCCCCCCCCCCCCACCCCCCCCCCCCCCCACCCCCCCCCCCCCCCACCCCCCCCCCCCCCCACCCCCCCCCCCCCCCACCCCCCCCCCCCCCCACCCCCCCCCCCCCCCACCCCCCCCCCCCCCCACCCCCCCCCCCCCCCACCCCCCCCCCCCCCCACCCCCCCCCCCCCCCACCCCCCCCCCCCCCCACCCCCCCCCCCCCCCACCCCCCCCCCCCCCCACCCCCCCCCCCCCCCACCCCCCCCCCCCCCCACCCCCCCCCCCCCCCACCCCCCCCCCCCCCCACCCCCCCCCCCCCCCACCCCCCCCCCCCCCCACCCCCCCCCCCCCCCACCCCCCCCCCCCCCCACCCCCCCCCCCCCCCACCCCCCCCCCCCCCCACCCCCCCCCCCCCCCACCCCCCCCCCCCCCCACCCCCCCCCCCCCCCACCCCCCCCCCCCCCCACCCCCCCCCCCCCCCACCCCCCCCCCCCCCCACCCCCCCCCCCCCCCACCCCCCCCCCCCCCCACCCCCCCCCCCCCCCACCCCCCCCCCCCCCCACCCCCCCCCCCCCCCACCCCCCCCCCCCCCCACCCCCCCCCCCCCCCACCCCCCCCCCCCCCCACCCCCCCCCCCCCCCACCCCCCCCCCCCCCCACCCCCCCCCCCCCCCACCCCCCCCCCCCCCCACCCCCCCCCCCCCCCACCCCCCCCCCCCCCCACCCCCCCCCCCCCCCACCCCCCCCCCCCCCCACCCCCCCCCCCCCCCACCCCCCCCCCCCCCCACCCCCCCCCCCCCCCACCCCCCCCCCCCCCCACCCCCCCCCCCCCCCACCCCCCCCCCCCCCCACCCCCCCCCCCCCCCACCCCCCCCCCCCCCCACCCCCCCCCCCCCCCACCCCCCCCCCCCCCCACCCCCCCCCCCCCCCACCCCCCCCCCCCCCCACCCCCCCCCCCCCCCACCCCCCCCCCCCCCCACCCCCCCCCCCCCCCACCCCCCCCCCCCCCCACCCCCCCCCCCCCCCACCCCCCCCCCCCCCCACCCCCCCCCCCCCCCACCCCCCCCCCCCCCCACCCCCCCCCCCCCCCACCCCCCCCCCCCCCCACCCCCCCCCCCCCCCACCCCCCCCCCCCCCCACCCCCCCCCCCCCCCACCCCCCCCCCCCCCCACCCCCCCCCCCCCCCACCCCCCCCCCCCCCCACCCCCCCCCCCCCCCACCCCCCCCCCCCCCCACCCCCCCCCCCCCCCACCCCCCCCCCCCCCCACCCCCCCCCCCCCCCACCCCCCCCCCCCCCCACCCCCCCCCCCCCCCACCCCCCCCCCCCCCCACCCCCCCCCCCCCCCACCCCCCCCCCCCCCCACCCCCCCCCCCCCCCACCCCCCCCCCCCCCCACCCCCCCCCCCCCCCACCCCCCCCCCCCCCCACCCCCCCCCCCCCCCACCCCCCCCCCCCCCCACCCCCCCCCCCCCCCACCCCCCCCCCCCCCCACCCCCCCCCCCCCCCACCCCCCCCCCCCCCCACCCCCCCCCCCCCCCACCCCCCCCCCCCCCCACCCCCCCCCCCCCCCACCCCCCCCCCCCCCCACCCCCCCCCCCCCCCACCCCCCCCCCCCCCCACCCCCCCCCCCCCCCACCCCCCCCCCCCCCCACCCCCCCCCCCCCCCACCCCCCCCCCCCCCCACCCCCCCCCCCCCCCACCCCCCCCCCCCCCCACCCCCCCCCCCCCCCACCCCCCCCCCCCCCCACCCCCCCCCCCCCCCACCCCCCCCCCCCCCCACCCCCCCCCCCCCCCACCCCCCCCCCCCCCCACCCCCCCCCCCCCCCACCCCCCCCCCCCCCCACCCCCCCCCCCCCCCACCCCCCCCCCCCCCCACCCCCCCCCCCCCCCACCCCCCCCCCCCCCCACCCCCCCCCCCCCCCACCCCCCCCCCCCCCCACCCCCCCCCCCCCCCACCCCCCCCCCCCCCCACCCCCCCCCCCCCCCACCCCCCCCCCCCCCCACCCCCCCCCCCCCCCACCCCCCCCCCCCCCCACCCCCCCCCCCCCCCACCCCCCCCCCCCCCCACCCCCCCCCCCCCCCACCCCCCCCCCCCCCCACCCCCCCCCCCCCCCACCCCCCCCCCCCCCCACCCCCCCCCCCCCCCACCCCCCCCCCCCCCCACCCCCCCCCCCCCCCACCCCCCCCCCCCCCCACCCCCCCCCCCCCCCACCCCCCCCCCCCCCCACCCCCCCCCCCCCCCACCCCCCCCCCCCCCCACCCCCCCCCCCCCCCACCCCCCCCCCCCCCCACCCCCCCCCCCCCCCACCCCCCCCCCCCCCCACCCCCCCCCCCCCCCACCCCCCCCCCCCCCCACCCCCCCCCCCCCCCACCCCCCCCCCCCCCCACCCCCCCCCCCCCCCACCCCCCCCCCCCCCCACCCCCCCCCCCCCCCACCCCCCCCCCCCCCCACCCCCCCCCCCCCCCACCCCCCCCCCCCCCCACCCCCCCCCCCCCCCACCCCCCCCCCCCCCCACCCCCCCCCCCCCCCACCCCCCCCCCCCCCCACCCCCCCCCCCCCCCACCCCCCCCCCCCCCCACCCCCCCCCCCCCCCACCCCCCCCCCCCCCCACCCCCCCCCCCCCCCACCCCCCCCCCCCCCCACCCCCCCCCCCCCCCACCCCCCCCCCCCCCCACCCCCCCCCCCCCCCACCCCCCCCCCCCCCCACCCCCCCCCCCCCCCACCCCCCCCCCCCCCCACCCCCCCCCCCCCCCACCCCCCCCCCCCCCCACCCCCCCCCCCCCCCACCCCCCCCCCCCCCCACCCCCCCCCCCCCCCACCCCCCCCCCCCCCCACCCCCCCCCCCCCCCACCCCCCCCCCCCCCCACCCCCCCCCCCCCCCACCCCCCCCCCCCCCCACCCCCCCCCCCCCCCACCCCCCCCCCCCCCCACCCCCCCCCCCCCCCACCCCCCCCCCCCCCCACCCCCCCCCCCCCCCACCCCCCCCCCCCCCCACCCCCCCCCCCCCCCACCCCCCCCCCCCCCCACCCCCCCCCCCCCCCACCCCCCCCCCCCCCCACCCCCCCCCCCCCCCACCCCCCCCCCCCCCCACCCCCCCCCCCCCCCACCCCCCCCCCCCCCCACCCCCCCCCCCCCCCACCCCCCCCCCCCCCCACCCCCCCCCCCCCCCACCCCCCCCCCCCCCCACCCCCCCCCCCCCCCACCCCCCCCCCCCCCCACCCCCCCCCCCCCCCACCCCCCCCCCCCCCCACCCCCCCCCCCCCCCACCCCCCCCCCCCCCCACCCCCCCCCCCCCCCACCCCCCCCCCCCCCCACCCCCCCCCCCCCCCACCCCCCCCCCCCCCCACCCCCCCCCCCCCCCACCCCCCCCCCCCCCCACCCCCCCCCCCCCCCACCCCCCCCCCCCCCCACCCCCCCCCCCCCCCACCCCCCCCCCCCCCCACCCCCCCCCCCCCCCACCCCCCCCCCCCCCCACCCCCCCCCCCCCCCACCCCCCCCCCCCCCCACCCCCCCCCCCCCCCACCCCCCCCCCCCCCCACCCCCCCCCCCCCCCACCCCCCCCCCCCCCCACCCCCCCCCCCCCCCACCCCCCCCCCCCCCCACCCCCCCCCCCCCCCACCCCCCCCCCCCCCCACCCCCCCCCCCCCCCACCCCCCCCCCCCCCCACCCCCCCCCCCCCCCACCCCCCCCCCCCCCCACCCCCCCCCCCCCCCACCCCCCCCCCCCCCCACCCCCCCCCCCCCCCACCCCCCCCCCCCCCCACCCCCCCCCCCCCCCACCCCCCCCCCCCCCCACCCCCCCCCCCCCCCACCCCCCCCCCCCCCCACCCCCCCCCCCCCCCACCCCCCCCCCCCCCCACCCCCCCCCCCCCCCACCCCCCCCCCCCCCCACCCCCCCCCCCCCCCACCCCCCCCCCCCCCCACCCCCCCCCCCCCCCACCCCCCCCCCCCCCCACCCCCCCCCCCCCCCACCCCCCCCCCCCCCCACCCCCCCCCCCCCCCACCCCCCCCCCCCCCCACCCCCCCCCCCCCCCACCCCCCCCCCCCCCCACCCCCCCCCCCCCCCACCCCCCCCCCCCCCCACCCCCCCCCCCCCCCACCCCCCCCCCCCCCCACCCCCCCCCCCCCCCACCCCCCCCCCCCCCCACCCCCCCCCCCCCCCACCCCCCCCCCCCCCCACCCCCCCCCCCCCCCACCCCCCCCCCCCCCCACCCCCCCCCCCCCCCACCCCCCCCCCCCCCCACCCCCCCCCCCCCCCACCCCCCCCCCCCCCCACCCCCCCCCCCCCCCACCCCCCCCCCCCCCCACCCCCCCCCCCCCCCACCCCCCCCCCCCCCCACCCCCCCCCCCCCCCACCCCCCCCCCCCCCCACCCCCCCCCCCCCCCACCCCCCCCCCCCCCCACCCCCCCCCCCCCCCACCCCCCCCCCCCCCCACCCCCCCCCCCCCCCACCCCCCCCCCCCCCCACCCCCCCCCCCCCCCACCCCCCCCCCCCCCCACCCCCCCCCCCCCCCACCCCCCCCCCCCCCCACCCCCCCCCCCCCCCACCCCCCCCCCCCCCCACCCCCCCCCCCCCCCACCCCCCCCCCCCCCCACCCCCCCCCCCCCCCACCCCCCCCCCCCCCCACCCCCCCCCCCCCCCACCCCCCCCCCCCCCCACCCCCCCCCCCCCCCACCCCCCCCCCCCCCCACCCCCCCCCCCCCCCACCCCCCCCCCCCCCCACCCCCCCCCCCCCCCACCCCCCCCCCCCCCCACCCCCCCCCCCCCCCACCCCCCCCCCCCCCCACCCCCCCCCCCCCCCACCCCCCCCCCCCCCCACCCCCCCCCCCCCCCACCCCCCCCCCCCCCCACCCCCCCCCCCCCCCACCCCCCCCCCCCCCCACCCCCCCCCCCCCCCACCCCCCCCCCCCCCCACCCCCCCCCCCCCCCACCCCCCCCCCCCCCCACCCCCCCCCCCCCCCACCCCCCCCCCCCCCCACCCCCCCCCCCCCCCACCCCCCCCCCCCCCCACCCCCCCCCCCCCCCACCCCCCCCCCCCCCCACCCCCCCCCCCCCCCACCCCCCCCCCCCCCCACCCCCCCCCCCCCCCACCCCCCCCCCCCCCCACCCCCCCCCCCCCCCACCCCCCCCCCCCCCCACCCCCCCCCCCCCCCACCCCCCCCCCCCCCCACCCCCCCCCCCCCCCACCCCCCCCCCCCCCCACCCCCCCCCCCCCCCACCCCCCCCCCCCCCCACCCCCCCCCCCCCCCACCCCCCCCCCCCCCCACCCCCCCCCCCCCCCACCCCCCCCCCCCCCCACCCCCCCCCCCCCCCACCCCCCCCCCCCCCCACCCCCCCCCCCCCCCACCCCCCCCCCCCCCCACCCCCCCCCCCCCCCACCCCCCCCCCCCCCCACCCCCCCCCCCCCCCACCCCCCCCCCCCCCCACCCCCCCCCCCCCCCACCCCCCCCCCCCCCCACCCCCCCCCCCCCCCACCCCCCCCCCCCCCCACCCCCCCCCCCCCCCACCCCCCCCCCCCCCCACCCCCCCCCCCCCCCACCCCCCCCCCCCCCCACCCCCCCCCCCCCCCACCCCCCCCCCCCCCCACCCCCCCCCCCCCCCACCCCCCCCCCCCCCCACCCCCCCCCCCCCCCACCCCCCCCCCCCCCCACCCCCCCCCCCCCCCACCCCCCCCCCCCCCCACCCCCCCCCCCCCCCACCCCCCCCCCCCCCCACCCCCCCCCCCCCCCACCCCCCCCCCCCCCCACCCCCCCCCCCCCCCACCCCCCCCCCCCCCCACCCCCCCCCCCCCCCACCCCCCCCCCCCCCCACCCCCCCCCCCCCCCACCCCCCCCCCCCCCCACCCCCCCCCCCCCCCACCCCCCCCCCCCCCCACCCCCCCCCCCCCCCACCCCCCCCCCCCCCCACCCCCCCCCCCCCCCACCCCCCCCCCCCCCCACCCCCCCCCCCCCCCACCCCCCCCCCCCCCCACCCCCCCCCCCCCCCACCCCCCCCCCCCCCCACCCCCCCCCCCCCCCACCCCCCCCCCCCCCCACCCCCCCCCCCCCCCACCCCCCCCCCCCCCCACCCCCCCCCCCCCCCACCCCCCCCCCCCCCCACCCCCCCCCCCCCCCACCCCCCCCCCCCCCCACCCCCCCCCCCCCCCACCCCCCCCCCCCCCCACCCCCCCCCCCCCCCACCCCCCCCCCCCCCCACCCCCCCCCCCCCCCACCCCCCCCCCCCCCCACCCCCCCCCCCCCCCACCCCCCCCCCCCCCCACCCCCCCCCCCCCCCACCCCCCCCCCCCCCCACCCCCCCCCCCCCCCACCCCCCCCCCCCCCCACCCCCCCCCCCCCCCACCCCCCCCCCCCCCCACCCCCCCCCCCCCCCACCCCCCCCCCCCCCCACCCCCCCCCCCCCCCACCCCCCCCCCCCCCCACCCCCCCCCCCCCCCACCCCCCCCCCCCCCCACCCCCCCCCCCCCCCACCCCCCCCCCCCCCCACCCCCCCCCCCCCCCACCCCCCCCCCCCCCCACCCCCCCCCCCCCCCACCCCCCCCCCCCCCCACCCCCCCCCCCCCCCACCCCCCCCCCCCCCCACCCCCCCCCCCCCCCACCCCCCCCCCCCCCCACCCCCCCCCCCCCCCACCCCCCCCCCCCCCCACCCCCCCCCCCCCCCACCCCCCCCCCCCCCCACCCCCCCCCCCCCCCACCCCCCCCCCCCCCCACCCCCCCCCCCCCCCACCCCCCCCCCCCCCCACCCCCCCCCCCCCCCACCCCCCCCCCCCCCCACCCCCCCCCCCCCCCACCCCCCCCCCCCCCCACCCCCCCCCCCCCCCACCCCCCCCCCCCCCCACCCCCCCCCCCCCCCACCCCCCCCCCCCCCCACCCCCCCCCCCCCCCACCCCCCCCCCCCCCCACCCCCCCCCCCCCCCACCCCCCCCCCCCCCCACCCCCCCCCCCCCCCACCCCCCCCCCCCCCCACCCCCCCCCCCCCCCACCCCCCCCCCCCCCCACCCCCCCCCCCCCCCACCCCCCCCCCCCCCCACCCCCCCCCCCCCCCACCCCCCCCCCCCCCCACCCCCCCCCCCCCCCACCCCCCCCCCCCCCCACCCCCCCCCCCCCCCACCCCCCCCCCCCCCCACCCCCCCCCCCCCCCACCCCCCCCCCCCCCCACCCCCCCCCCCCCCCACCCCCCCCCCCCCCCACCCCCCCCCCCCCCCACCCCCCCCCCCCCCCACCCCCCCCCCCCCCCACCCCCCCCCCCCCCCACCCCCCCCCCCCCCCACCCCCCCCCCCCCCCACCCCCCCCCCCCCCCACCCCCCCCCCCCCCCACCCCCCCCCCCCCCCACCCCCCCCCCCCCCCACCCCCCCCCCCCCCCACCCCCCCCCCCCCCCACCCCCCCCCCCCCCCACCCCCCCCCCCCCCCACCCCCCCCCCCCCCCACCCCCCCCCCCCCCCACCCCCCCCCCCCCCCACCCCCCCCCCCCCCCACCCCCCCCCCCCCCCACCCCCCCCCCCCCCCACCCCCCCCCCCCCCCACCCCCCCCCCCCCCCACCCCCCCCCCCCCCCACCCCCCCCCCCCCCCACCCCCCCCCCCCCCCACCCCCCCCCCCCCCCACCCCCCCCCCCCCCCACCCCCCCCCCCCCCCACCCCCCCCCCCCCCCACCCCCCCCCCCCCCCACCCCCCCCCCCCCCCACCCCCCCCCCCCCCCACCCCCCCCCCCCCCCACCCCCCCCCCCCCCCACCCCCCCCCCCCCCCACCCCCCCCCCCCCCCACCCCCCCCCCCCCCCACCCCCCCCCCCCCCCACCCCCCCCCCCCCCCACCCCCCCCCCCCCCCACCCCCCCCCCCCCCCACCCCCCCCCCCCCCCACCCCCCCCCCCCCCCACCCCCCCCCCCCCCCACCCCCCCCCCCCCCCACCCCCCCCCCCCCCCACCCCCCCCCCCCCCCACCCCCCCCCCCCCCCACCCCCCCCCCCCCCCACCCCCCCCCCCCCCCACCCCCCCCCCCCCCCACCCCCCCCCCCCCCCACCCCCCCCCCCCCCCACCCCCCCCCCCCCCCACCCCCCCCCCCCCCCACCCCCCCCCCCCCCCACCCCCCCCCCCCCCCACCCCCCCCCCCCCCCACCCCCCCCCCCCCCCACCCCCCCCCCCCCCCACCCCCCCCCCCCCCCACCCCCCCCCCCCCCCACCCCCCCCCCCCCCCACCCCCCCCCCCCCCCACCCCCCCCCCCCCCCACCCCCCCCCCCCCCCACCCCCCCCCCCCCCCACCCCCCCCCCCCCCCACCCCCCCCCCCCCCCACCCCCCCCCCCCCCCACCCCCCCCCCCCCCCACCCCCCCCCCCCCCCACCCCCCCCCCCCCCCACCCCCCCCCCCCCCCACCCCCCCCCCCCCCCACCCCCCCCCCCCCCCACCCCCCCCCCCCCCCACCCCCCCCCCCCCCCACCCCCCCCCCCCCCCACCCCCCCCCCCCCCCACCCCCCCCCCCCCCCACCCCCCCCCCCCCCCACCCCCCCCCCCCCCCACCCCCCCCCCCCCCCACCCCCCCCCCCCCCCACCCCCCCCCCCCCCCACCCCCCCCCCCCCCCACCCCCCCCCCCCCCCACCCCCCCCCCCCCCCACCCCCCCCCCCCCCCACCCCCCCCCCCCCCCACCCCCCCCCCCCCCCACCCCCCCCCCCCCCCACCCCCCCCCCCCCCCACCCCCCCCCCCCCCCACCCCCCCCCCCCCCCACCCCCCCCCCCCCCCACCCCCCCCCCCCCCCACCCCCCCCCCCCCCCACCCCCCCCCCCCCCCACCCCCCCCCCCCCCCACCCCCCCCCCCCCCCACCCCCCCCCCCCCCCACCCCCCCCCCCCCCCACCCCCCCCCCCCCCCACCCCCCCCCCCCCCCACCCCCCCCCCCCCCCACCCCCCCCCCCCCCCACCCCCCCCCCCCCCCACCCCCCCCCCCCCCCACCCCCCCCCCCCCCCACCCCCCCCCCCCCCCACCCCCCCCCCCCCCCACCCCCCCCCCCCCCCACCCCCCCCCCCCCCCACCCCCCCCCCCCCCCACCCCCCCCCCCCCCCACCCCCCCCCCCCCCCACCCCCCCCCCCCCCCACCCCCCCCCCCCCCCACCCCCCCCCCCCCCCACCCCCCCCCCCCCCCACCCCCCCCCCCCCCCACCCCCCCCCCCCCCCACCCCCCCCCCCCCCCACCCCCCCCCCCCCCCACCCCCCCCCCCCCCCACCCCCCCCCCCCCCCACCCCCCCCCCCCCCCACCCCCCCCCCCCCCCACCCCCCCCCCCCCCCACCCCCCCCCCCCCCCACCCCCCCCCCCCCCCACCCCCCCCCCCCCCCACCCCCCCCCCCCCCCACCCCCCCCCCCCCCCACCCCCCCCCCCCCCCACCCCCCCCCCCCCCCACCCCCCCCCCCCCCCACCCCCCCCCCCCCCCACCCCCCCCCCCCCCCACCCCCCCCCCCCCCCACCCCCCCCCCCCCCCACCCCCCCCCCCCCCCACCCCCCCCCCCCCCCACCCCCCCCCCCCCCCACCCCCCCCCCCCCCCACCCCCCCCCCCCCCCACCCCCCCCCCCCCCCACCCCCCCCCCCCCCCACCCCCCCCCCCCCCCACCCCCCCCCCCCCCCACCCCCCCCCCCCCCCACCCCCCCCCCCCCCCACCCCCCCCCCCCCCCACCCCCCCCCCCCCCCACCCCCCCCCCCCCCCACCCCCCCCCCCCCCCACCCCCCCCCCCCCCCACCCCCCCCCCCCCCCACCCCCCCCCCCCCCCACCCCCCCCCCCCCCCACCCCCCCCCCCCCCCACCCCCCCCCCCCCCCACCCCCCCCCCCCCCCACCCCCCCCCCCCCCCACCCCCCCCCCCCCCCACCCCCCCCCCCCCCCACCCCCCCCCCCCCCCACCCCCCCCCCCCCCCACCCCCCCCCCCCCCCACCCCCCCCCCCCCCCACCCCCCCCCCCCCCCACCCCCCCCCCCCCCCACCCCCCCCCCCCCCCACCCCCCCCCCCCCCCACCCCCCCCCCCCCCCACCCCCCCCCCCCCCCACCCCCCCCCCCCCCCACCCCCCCCCCCCCCCACCCCCCCCCCCCCCCACCCCCCCCCCCCCCCACCCCCCCCCCCCCCCACCCCCCCCCCCCCCCACCCCCCCCCCCCCCCACCCCCCCCCCCCCCCACCCCCCCCCCCCCCCACCCCCCCCCCCCCCCACCCCCCCCCCCCCCCACCCCCCCCCCCCCCCACCCCCCCCCCCCCCCACCCCCCCCCCCCCCCACCCCCCCCCCCCCCCACCCCCCCCCCCCCCCACCCCCCCCCCCCCCCACCCCCCCCCCCCCCCACCCCCCCCCCCCCCCACCCCCCCCCCCCCCCACCCCCCCCCCCCCCCACCCCCCCCCCCCCCCACCCCCCCCCCCCCCCACCCCCCCCCCCCCCCACCCCCCCCCCCCCCCACCCCCCCCCCCCCCCACCCCCCCCCCCCCCCACCCCCCCCCCCCCCCACCCCCCCCCCCCCCCACCCCCCCCCCCCCCCACCCCCCCCCCCCCCCACCCCCCCCCCCCCCCACCCCCCCCCCCCCCCACCCCCCCCCCCCCCCACCCCCCCCCCCCCCCACCCCCCCCCCCCCCCACCCCCCCCCCCCCCCACCCCCCCCCCCCCCCACCCCCCCCCCCCCCCACCCCCCCCCCCCCCCACCCCCCCCCCCCCCCACCCCCCCCCCCCCCCACCCCCCCCCCCCCCCACCCCCCCCCCCCCCCACCCCCCCCCCCCCCCACCCCCCCCCCCCCCCACCCCCCCCCCCCCCCACCCCCCCCCCCCCCCACCCCCCCCCCCCCCCACCCCCCCCCCCCCCCACCCCCCCCCCCCCCCACACAGGAACTACAATTCCCATCAGCCCCTACCAGCATGGCCAATTGGCCATGCTGACAGAGGCTGATGGGAATTGTAGTTCCTGAACATCTGGAGAGCCGCAGGTTCCCTACCCCTGAACTAGAGGTATTTTTTGTTAGGACCAAACAACCTCTCTACTTATGCTAGGGTTGCCAACTTCCAGGTGAAGCCAGAAAATTTCCAGGAATTATAACTGATTTCTGGAATATGGAGATTAGTTGTCTTGGAGAAAAGAGCTGCTTTAGAGGGTGAGCATTGTAGCCCAGTGCCATCCATTCCCTCCCAAACTCTTCTCTCTGTAAGCTCCACCCCTAAATCTCCAGGAATTTCCAAATCTCAGAGTTGGCGATTCTGGCTCTAGCCCAATGGCACCAATCCAAAGCATGCCTCTCTCAGCCATTGTTTTTTGAGAAAACAAAATATTGGAAGGACTTAATCAAAGATCTCATGTGTTTCATCTAGCTATGCCCCCAGAGATTCCTTCAGGAGCCAGATATTGACTAGGGGTGGATAGTTGGCTAAAGCCAAACAGGAAAAAAAATTAAAACTATTTTGTTGATATTTGGGGGTGGGAAGTTTCTCTCCCCAAAAAGTGGCAATGAAAGCAGATCCTGAAAAATTACAATTTTCTTAGCATTTCCCAGAGCCTATTCGGCCTGTCATCTTAAAAAAAAAGGAAACCCCTCTCACCCTTCCTCCCTTCTTCTCTCACTTACCAGCAGCCTGGCCAGGTCCAATGTTGAATTGTGTGCACTGTCTGAGACAGTCTGTCTCTGACCTCCACATGCAGTTCAGAAGCGGCACCTGCAGTTGAATGGTGGGCTTGGCCTGGATGCCTCCTAGACCCACGTGCAGTTCAGAGCCAGGCGAAAAAGCCAATATGGAGTATCAGCTTTCTTTGGGAGTGGGGGTTCAAAATGTCTGGATCTGTTAAACCTAATCCCAAAAAATAGTGATATTTTTTGTCCCATCTCCAGTATTGACTGGATCTCTGCAATATCCATGAAGACATAGGCTGGCAGGTTCAAGAAAATACTAACACTGATTAGGGTTGCCAGCTAGGGCTGGAAAATTCCTGGAGATTTGGGTGTGGAGCTTGGAGAGTAGGCTTGAGAACCAATGCTTGGAACCCAGTGCGGGCAGTGATAGCATTGGGGAAGAGAGTGTCATCACAGTGCCCTTTGGTATGTGAAGCCCTTTAGGGGGTGATCTTCTCTCTAATGCTATTTAACATGTACATGCAACCCCTCGCCCAACTGGTACAGAGTTTTGGTCCGGGTTGTGATCAATATGCAGATAACACCCAGCTGTATTGGCTGATGGAGCACTGATGCAATAAATTTATGAGTGCTGGCAATGCAAAGACTTTTGTATTTAATCTTTATGAAATGAATTCAGAAGCTCTCAGAGATACTTTACACACTTTTGATTGATTTGATTAGGGTATTATCAATTTCTCCTGATGTTTTTGTGATGGTTTCATTGTTTTAATTTTTAATTGTATTGCATTGGTTAATTTTGCATAATATTATGCTGTCTTGTATGCCTAGCCTGTGTATGCAGCTACTTGGGACCTTGAAGGATGAAAAATGTAAGAAGCAAATAAACCAAATATCTTAGATGTTTTGTGTGAGCACTTCCTAAATTCTCTGATCAAGAGGGCAGGCATGGGTTATGTACAGGCTGCCCTTGCTGATTTGGTGCCCAAAGTGGCCACCTATGTTCTTGGGCATGGAATCAACCTATATGGAATCACTACCAGCTCTGGTATATATAACGTCAGCAGAAAAGACCCATGCAGTTGACTCCCACCTATGTTGTTGGTTCATTTAAGTGTTGTTGCAGCTATTCCAAAGCCACTCATGGTAATCAGCTACTACCTTACATTTTTGCATTTAATCTTTCTGACAAACTTGTTTTTTAACTGTTCCTACTGGGTGTCTATATTTTTAGCAAGTGCCTAGAAGCGTTTCATGTAAAGGGCATCCCACAAATATACAGGTTGATTGATTGACCTTTTTGTAGAAGCTGATGTTAATAGTGCTCATTGGCAAACCACCAAGAGACACAGAGCAAATACCATCTATGTCCTTCCCCCAGAGACTGAACCACCTTTGTCATGCTCTTAGCCTTAGCATGATTACAAATGCCAAGGACATAGCCTAATTTGTGTCTCAGTACTGGTTAACTTTTTCCAGTACTGGTTAGTGTGGAGGAAAAGTGGTAGACCAAGGTGGTAGACTGTGGAAAAACAGCAGACTGTTTTCATACATAGATAGTAAACAGGTTCCAAATACTCCAGAGGGGACATTTTCCATTGTAACTGATGTCACCTTTGTCAGCTCAAATGACAACCAAGCTAGCACCCTAAACAAAGTATCCCATGTTAAGATATTGTCACTTATAGGAGGGTTGTGATATTAAGCACATTTACAGGGAAGTAAGCCCTATTAAAATGAATGAGATAAATGCATAAACTTAGGGTCAGGCTACAATATTGGCTTCCTGATTAACAACCAGCTTAGGTAAGAACAGTTCATCCTAGCTATGTAATTTGGGTGAAGATTTTAAGATTATAATTACTAGCATTTTAAAGGTATAATTTCACTTGTTCTGTTTTTCTCATTCCCTAGAGCATGGACAGCTATTAAGACAGTACACACCACACTGGGAGCTTAGTGTGGCCACAATCCAACCCCCACCAGATGACAGCCAGCCTCCTTGCCACCCACAACACACTTACCATGGAAGGAAGTGACCACAGAGGTGGTAAGGTCCAGCAAGGTGGATGCAGCCACTGCCATGGTGAAGGTGAAGGATGAGGTGACTGCTGGGAGCAAGCCACAGGACATCCCAGCAAGGCTGTTGGTTGATGATATCGTCATTTGGTGACATCTCAATGGGGACTGTGCTGGCCAGGAAGAGGCCTGGCTAAGGCCAGGAGAGGAAAGAGGTAGCAGCAGCTTCAAAGCAGCAGGCAAGGAAACCAGGCAACCTGGGAGCAAATGCTGGGAGGTGGGGCAGGACAGGCCAGTCATTACCAGGTGCTTGATGGGGATGGGACTATACTATAGCTTTGATTAGTACAGGAAGCCTCTGACATCAGAGTCAGGGATTTGGTTGGCACTGGAGAAATCAGCTTGCCATTCTTATAAAGGAGGTTGGCTTAGTTTCAACTCCATTTAGCATTAATATCTGGACATTTGGGATTTTTACTTGTCTTCAGTTCTCAGTCTTAAGTGGAAACTGGGTCCACAGGAAGTTGGGTAGCAGTTAACAACACCTTCAACTTCTTGTTTCCAGGATAAACTCTGCATGTGCTCTGATGAACCTGCTACAGTGTACATGTGTGTTTCACTCATTTTAACTCTATTGTTTTTCATTTGAATATCTCTGTACTGTTGTTGCTGTGTGCTTTTACCTGTGTTTTCTTTTTTGACCTTTTCCCCACTCCTCTTTCAGTCCAACCACCCTTTTCCTTTTTTTCTCCCTTTTATAATAAACCTTTTAATAAAGACATTTTGGGGCTTCACTTTGTACAATCTATTTCTTTGGGATATTTATTTAATTTCTTTCCCATGTGCTAGACCGCACAAGTACTACAGGGTTGGTTATAAGGTATTTTGTTATTGCTCTAGTACTGTGCTGGAAGATTGCCATCTCAGCAGGCCAGACTAGATGTTCTCAGGGGGTGCTCAGAGGTAGATGCTGGTTGCCAGGATACTTTCCAGGGGACCCTTGCTCTAAGGGTCTTTCCAAGAAAGGAAAAGCACCATTTCCCCCTTCCTACTGTAACTTACACAAGTAATAATATTAGAGAATCTTTGCCTCCATTTCAAGCTTTTATTAAAACATAACTAAATCAACAGATTATATCATCCATCTTTATTACATAGATAATTAAAGGAGAGCAATTACATGATTCCCTCACTCCAAAGATACTCACAAGCTCTGAGAAGTTCTTGATAAATTCCACTTCCCATTACTGTCGAAAGGTTTTACGGCTGGAATTAACTGGCTGTTGTGGATTTCTGGGCTGTGTGACTGTGATCTGGTAGTTTTAGCTCCTAATGTTTCACCCACCTCTAGGGCCTGCATCTTCAGAGGCATGCCACAGTAAGATGCATTTCTCTCCATGGCACAGTGTGCCATAGTGTGCACTGTGAGAGAAACACATCTTACTATGACATGCCTCTGAAAATGCCAGCCCTAGATGTGGGCAAAACATTAGGAGCTAAAACTATCAGACCATAGCCATACAGTTTGGGAAACCTACAGCATTCGCTTCCCATATTTATAAGATTAGCTGACTGTGACAATCATCATGAGGGCACAAATTCTTGGCTAATTAATTATCTTATAACTGTAAATACCATATAAGGTTCTCTGTACTTGAAATGTCTTCTTAAAAATATGTTAAAATTTTAGTTCATTCTTGCTACTTTTTATCCTAATAAAGTCTATTTAAAAATAATCTTTACAAGTTTCTCATACATATGAATATCTTTTGGCCCCCAAACATAATTTTTGAACCATATCTACATTTCTTTGAAGTTGGGCATTCTGCTTTCTTGCACCTGGGTCTTAACAAATAATATTTGACAATGGGATAGACAGCTTCTAACCTACACAAGTCTGTATGATTGTATTACTTCTTTCTGTTTTTTCTGTGAGTAATGTCTTTTCCATTGGCTTGCCTGTCCCAAGTCTCCTAGCCATTCTCCCTTAGACTCCCATCACCATCTAGCCATCCTGCACATGAATCAGTATAATGAAGTGGGTACAGTGTTGGAGTACCAGGTTCAAATTCCTACACTTGCTGAGTGGGGACAATCACCATTTCTCGTACTAACCTACCTCACAAGGATGTTGTGTAAATAAAAAGGAGACAGGAGAGCAATGTATGTCATCCTAACAATGTTGAAGGAAGGATGAGATTAAAATGTACTAGGTGGAGAACAAAAATGCGGAGACAGAGAGGCACTGAATGTGCCCCACTCCAAAGATGGTAACACACCAAAAGGTTTCTAAACCAAATGGGGACCTTGAAATATACTAGTGCTGATCAGACCCTTTGGTTGTTGCCTTTTAATTCTTATTCCATTTTTACCCAGTGGTTCACCCAGAATAAGAAAATAAGTAATTGGAGCTGCCTTCAGATGAGACATCAATATAAGAATGAATTTGGAAGCAGCACATTTCAAATGTATTTCAAGAATGATACAATGCTGGAGACACTTCCCTTAATTTCAAGTGTGTTAACTAAGACCAGCAAAATGAACAAGGATGAGAATATTCACACAGCATGCAGATTCTTCTGTTCTACAAAGGCATAGCTTCTGGGAGAATAGATATTTTGATGGGTGCAGAGAAGGTAGGACAGGGTTATGAAAAACAAGTCCATCTGCATTGCATCCACTGAAGAGGTATTCTGCCATGGACATGTTTCCAAAACCAGACTAGATTACTTCATAGTTTTCTGCCCTTTGGTGTTAGTTTGGCTCTTTTTGTGCCCCTTGTCTTTTCCTTACAATTGGCAAAGGTCACAGCTTAGTTCAGAAATAGACCTGTCAAAATCATTCAGGGTTTATTCTGAAGAACGTTTTCTTTGTTCAGTTTTGTTCATGTAAGATGGAAGAACTGAAGGACAGTCTAATATGAATAGACTTCATGAGAAAGTATCACAGAGGTGATAAGCAGATCACTTTTATACATTTTATTGAACACAGGAAGATGACACCGAGATGAAGACTCCCAGACTTCAGAAGCATGAGGCTTCTTGACAGGCACTACAATCCTAAACAAAGTAACACCCTTCTTAGTCCATTGATGTTGATGGGCTTAAAAAGGTATAGTGCGCAGTGGGATACCAGCTTCTGCAGCAATACTGGATATGTTTATGAAGCTCTAAGAAAGTCTTGCTGCTACACCGTGAATCGTGTTGGCTGCGTCATGTTCTTGTGACGTGGAGTATTTTGTCTTTTATTTTATCCTTTGCTAGACAGAGTTTCACCTTTTCTGTATGGTTCTGGGTGAAACCAATAACTCTTTACTATGCCAAGTACCACCTCTAACCCTGCAGGCAATATGTGTGTCAACAGGAAGCCATCAAATGATTACATTAAAGTGGTAGGGTAAGACTAACTGTTTGGTTGAAGCCAACAAGTGACCCATTTGATTAGCGCCACCTTGTGACTTCTTAATACCTGAGAATCTAAATTTCCATGATTAGATTTTGTATTCTAGGAGTTTGGGATTTTTTCTCCACAGTATCCAAGTTTCAACACCATATAGTGTAAACAAGCAAAATCCACAAATTGTATAACTATGGTTTTAAGCAAAGCCACTTAGAAGAGATGCCTTCCACATGCCTTTTACAGTTTCTGTAAATCATGTCAACTTCATTCTCCTGGTAACTGATGCAATGAAGAAGATATATTTTTTCTCGCCCTCCTGTAGACTGTAAGATCCTCAGAATTGGATTTTTTTCATATTGGTGTTTTTCTGTACAGCATTAGATTTTAGATATTAATAGAGTCACAGAAAATGACAACAAAAATGATCAATTTAAAGTTATATATGGGAAAAGATAACAGAAACCCCTTAGCTTTGGAGGGGGGGTGGAATCTGATGGGCTATATACTTGATGAAGCAGTATACTGCTTCAAGCAGTATAAAATCACTAATTCTGTGAAGAGAGTGAATTCATATTCATGCTGTCCCAAAATAGCCTCATGCAATTAAACTGAAGGTTGTTGGGGTGTGTTTTTTTTAAACAAACTGCAATAGTTCTCTATGGCTCCTTTCGCACATGCAGAATAATGCATTTTCAAACTGCTTTCAATGCTCTTTGAAGCGGTGCGAAATAGCAAAATCCACTTGCAAACAGTTGTGAAAGTGGTTTGAAAATGCATTATTCTGCGTGTGCAGAAGGGGCCTATGGGATTTATTACCACAGCATATGGTGGCCATCCTCATAACCTAGATAAAGAATTCAGTATAGTTATATTGTAGCTATAGCAGCAAAAAATACAATCTCCATGTTACAAGAAAGACAGGATACATGTGACCACCAGAGTCTGGGAACAAAAAGAGAGAGATTAATTTCATCCTCTTGCCTGGCTTCTGAACTTCTTTGGAACATTTGGCTAGCCAGTAGTGAAAACACAACTCTGCTAGTGAAGTGTCACCCAACATCGTATGCCAAATGGCAAGCATGTCTAGATTTTTGCAAATAATTCTATCAGACATATAAAGGAAATTCAGCCCTTTCATGACTTTGTCATGTTTCAGCAGGACACCAGCAATGTCTTTTTAACTGTGAAACCCAATATTTACAATACCTTTTTAAGCAGAGTTACAGCCTTCTAAGCTCACTGAAGTTAGAAAGGTGTTATTCTGATTAGGATGGCATGGTTAATGTTGGATGGAGGTTTCTTCCCTCTTGCTAACAGCCCCTCTCTACAGTACCCATATTGTGTACTGTATGCTGTCACCAACTGATGATCGCCTTTTGCTACAGTTACTCTGGAATTCCACATTGGGTTCTGGGATAATTACAGATTATAACTATATTCAAATTAGGATCTAATCTTCCTGGTTAGATGCCACCATCCCCATTTCAGCTGCAGAAAAGTTTAAACCTACATCACCTTCATCTAGCCAGGCTTCATTCCCATCCTGGAAAGATCTTCAGAGCTATCCAGTCTGAAGGAGAACTACAACAGACGCTAGAACATGCATGTAGCAACCGTTTGTGCACATACAGTTCCGCATCCATCTGTGGATATGTAAACCCAGAATCCCACCTCAGAATGGGAATGAAGCCTAGCTTGTTATTATTTATTTAGTTAGTTAGTTGAGGGCAATAATTCTTCACATTTTAAAGCTGTCATCAACTTTCTCTTGGGAAGATATTGAATAAAGTTGGGGTGAAATGAGGAGATTTCTGAATTGATTTTTGCCATCATGGCATTGGACTCTGGGAAGCAGAAATAAAGGGTTTCGGAGAGTTATAACATGCCATTTATCTCCTAAACACCGTATTGATTTATGCTTGCAGATCCTACCTTTGGCTCTGTGCTGCTGAAGTTTATTTGTATTGATTCTACAGCAACTGATGAGGTAGTAACATGTATTAGATGGCAGCTTCTGAGCCTTCAGTGTGAAATCACACAAGAAGGCATCTAAAATAGACACGAAAGCTACTAGACTCGAAAAGGACAATGCAATGAATACTGCTGTAGGGTGGTCATTGCAAAGGTGGGTCTATGCAAAGAAGAAAACTGCCAAGACCAAAGCTCTACCTGCCAAGGGCAGAACATGAAAAGAAGCCCTTCAAGCTTAATTTTGATCAGCTGACTTTACAAACTATCAATTCAAAGTGACAACCTTGGGAAACTGTAAAAGAAATAGTCAAACATTTTTTCTCTCATAAAAGTGCATTTTAAAAGCAAAAGGCCTTCACTGAAATTTAAGGGAAATTGAACTCCCCCCCCCCATGACAAAACTGGACACTTGAAATCAGCATGTTCTGTTTCTTTTGTATTCTGTTTCTTTTGTATATTTGAGTACAATAGGAGCAGCAGTGTCATAGTGGTTAAGAGCAGGTGCATTCTAATCTGGAGGAACCGGGTTTGATTCCCCGCTCTGCTGCTTGTGTTGTGGAGGCTTATCTGGGGAATTCAGATTAGCCTGTGCACTCCCACACATGCCAGCTGGGTGACCTTGGGCTAGTCACAGCTTTTCAGAGCTCTCTCAGCCCCACCCACCTCACAGGGTGTTTGTTGTGAGGGGGGAAGGGAAAGGAGATTGTAAGCCCCTTTGAGTCTCCTACAGGAGAGAAAGGCAGGATATAAATCCAAACTCTTCTTCTACAGTTTTGTCAATGGTTTCATGACTGTTTTTGAAGATTTGTTTGTATTGTATATGCATATTGCACTATTTATACATACAATGAACATAATTTATATATTATGTGTGATGTTGATTCACTGATGAGCAAATAACATGAACAAGTATGTATTTTGCAGGGAAATTAGTGCAAGGAGAAAGATAGAGTTCAAAATTAATCACAGATTTAATTTCCCACCTAAGGCTCTGACCTGCCCTTCCAGGGCCATTACCTGCTGGCATCCCATAGTGCTGCTGCAGTGATGGCACCATATTCTTCGCTCCTTCCCTCCCTACCATTACTGTGGTTCAAGCAAAGCGACCACCATCTGGGCCCCACCTCATGTCCACCCACCAACAACAGAACTGTGCCAACCCCATACCCCACACATTGGTCTTGCTCAGGTGGTGCTTGTCCTATTGGCTGCCAGCTGACTCAACATGTGACAATGTGACCTCTGGTCATCACAGCAACCTCTGATCATCACAGGTCAAGTTTGGCCATTTACATGCAGACAACCCCCAAAGAAAAAGAAGAAGAGTTTGGATTTATATCTTGCCTTTCTCTCCTGTAGGAGACTCAAAGGGGCTCACAATCTCCTTGCCCTTCCCCCCTCACAACAAACACCCTGTGAGGTGGGTGGGGCTGAGAGAGCTCTGAAAAGCTGTGACTAGCCCAAGGTCACCCAGCTGGCATGTGTGGGAGTGTACAGGCTAATCTGAATTTTTCAGATAAGCCTCCACAACTCAAGCAGCAGAGCTGGGAATCAAACCCGGTTCCTCCAGATCAGAGTGCACCTGCTCTTAGCCACTGCTCTTAGCCACTACGCCACTGTCTGGCTGTAGGAGAGGGGGCTCCGCAAAGCCTCAACAGACCAGAAAGCCCCAGTAAAGGAGGCAGAGGTGGTACCCCCTTTCAAGTGGTGCCTACTGCAAGTGCTACACCTGCTCGACCTTAGATACACCAAAGGTTTCACCAGACACTGAAAGAATATGAATGTTTATTTCATTCTTTTTACAGGCTTGCCTGTGCTAAACGTATGCATTCACAAAGCTACTACTTAGAAAGTGCATCTTTAACAGAGAAGCCAATTATACGTTCAATTCTTGTTCTTTCTCTCCCTCCCTGCCACAAACCAATGCAACAGGGCAAGCTGCCAAAGTTCATGGGCAAGACTGCTTAAACTCATTTAGTGTCAGTGTAGTTGTATCAGCAAGGTGTATTTTGAGTCAGTAATGTGACTGACAACCTTGCTGTTTCGACAGCTTATCAGAAAATATAAGGCATGAAAAGTACCCACCCTGAAAAGTACTCTCTGTACCATCCTTGCTGTGCTGATCTTGACATGGCCTCCCTTTTAGCAACCTCAATCTTTTTTATAACAGTACAGATTCTAATAAGATCATATCACTACAACACTTACAGGGCTGTCAGGTCCAGCCAGACTTCCTGAGTGTCAGCCATCAGATTTTGCTGTGATGGGCAGGAGGGAGATTGTACCTGTGCTTTCTTGTGTGATTTTCTCCTATAATTGAGGCCAAGTTATTGACGGTTCATGGAGGGCTGAACAGGTTTGGAATATGCCTAAAGCCTTTCCAACTGTCAAGCCTTTAGTGCTCCTACCTCATGTCCTAGGAGAGCATGCTAGGCATGATTGTTCTGAAACATATGGTCACCATGTGTGTGAAAGGGGCAACATACATATTTTCCATTTTCACTGGGACTGGAAACCCAGGTTTTTTGCAGATATATTTATGTGTAGCAAAGTTGCAAAACCAAAACCATACATATAAGCTTTTCACACAAAATGGCAATTGCTTGTATTGAGAAGAATGTGCATAACATGCTCTCCTGGCACGCAAGATAGAGCACCAAAGAGATAATGACAGAAAAGCAATCACGCTTACCATGTTATAGAGGAGTCTTCAGCAAAACTCTTCGGTGTATTATATTATGAGATACTTGGCAGGCAGGAACTGTGAAGAGGAGCCAAATATCGAAGGCATTTTTATGGCAGTTGCATCCCTTGTGCTTGATAGGATTCATATCAATAGAGACTGGGCCACGTGGTGTCCAAGGTGAGCTTTGCTTCCACTGCCACAGAGTTTCCAATTGTAAGTTGATATTCACCCCCACAGGAATGAATGGCAGCCATTTATTTTAGAGGGGCTCTGCTATCCCCCCTCCACATATCTTCATGCTCTTTAACCACTGACTGCCTTAACAAAAAACCTGCCCCAAGACTGCTAAGCTTATTTACAATCCGTTGGTTAGGGTTTTTATCAAAAGCCTCTTTAAAGCTCATGTATATAATTTCAGCTGATTGTCCAAGTCCCCAGGCACTGTTGAACTGTTTTCAGTTTTTTGCCTTTGCCTGATAGAATTCAGGAGCGGGTAATGAGAAATGAGTGTACCTCTATCTGTAGAGGCCAACACAAGCATCTGACACAGAGACAGAAGCTTGCTAATGCCATGTTAATCCCTCAGACCTCAACAACAGGGAAACAAATCAACCAGTTTTAGTTCTCAAGCATTCCAGCCTGGGCCCCAGTCATGGAGGATGAGGTTGCATCACTTATCACCTCTTTAGCCTCAGGAAATCACCAGGGGAAGATTTAATCGCCCCTGAATTATTTAAAAGTTTCCCATAATTTTCCTATACCAGCCAGAGTATTCACCCAAATTAAGGAACAGGGTGCATTCCCAGAGAGCTGGAAGGCAAATACAATAGTTCCAATACACAAGAAAGAGGACAAGACCGACCTGCATAATTACCATTAATCTATTAAATATAGTTTCAAAACAATATGGTATATTTTTACAACACAAACTTGAGGTATGGGCTGCTAACTGTATAATACACCCACACCAAACAGCATTTAAAAAATATTTTTCTACAACTGATCATTGTCTTATGTTTTTCTCCCTAACCTCCTCAGGTATGAATGGACCTACCAAAGCTTTGTACTTTGCATTTGTCGATTAAGCCACAGCATTCAGCTTCATCAACAGAACCAGACTTTGGCAGAAACTAGTGAACACAAATATCAGCAAACCTTTGCTATACCTTTTGAGTTAATTTCATAGAGACGTATGCCAAAGTTAAAGTAGGTATCTCAGGGGCCCTTTCCGCACGGGGCCAAAACCAGCAGCCCAGGGACAGAAAAACACTAATTCCTGGGGAGCTGTTCGTACAGGCAGCCCTGCTGCAGCGCAACAGCGCCATCCTGTGCAGCCCCAAGCGGCGCAAAGGCGCCACTTTCCACCTCCCTTCCCGAGGAAGGTTTTTGGAAAGTGCTGCCTTCCCATCAGTGCGGTGCAAACAGCACCGTGCCGAAGATGCTGCTTTCCCATCCCCCCCACTCACCTCATCTTCCGGCGTCGGTCTGGAGGGCTGCTGAGACCCGCCCACGCTGCCCTCTGACCCCTGGAGGTCAGAGGGCAGCATGGGTGGGTCCCTGCAGCCCTCCAGACCGACGCTAGAGGACGAGGTGAGTGGGGGGGGATGCAGAAGAGGCGGCTCCTCTTCTGCGCCGGCCTCTGTGGGGGCCTCTTGCATGCTCCCGTGTGAACGGCTCCCTCCCCTCCACTGGTATAATTTCTGCCAGTGGAGAGGAGCCCTTTCCACCATGCGGAAAGGGCCAGGCTTTCTGATCAAAGAAATCCCAGCCCAAAAGGGGAATTAAGAAGGGGTATATTCTGGCCCCTTTCCACTTCAATCTATATATAAACAATGTAGTGCAGGGACTACCTGGGTCAGAATATATAGGGCCTTATGTTGGCCAGCAGAAAATATTTATCCTACTTTATGCAGATGGCATGGTGCTGATCTCCCTCATCAGAACTGGTTTTAAAAGACTACTATATTCTTTAGGTAAATACTGTTTAGAAGTTCTAACCATCAACTATGTAGAACAAAAGTAATGGTTTTCGGGAAAAGGCTCCCAAAAAAACTGTTGTGGAGTATTCATGACAACCCCATCAAAGACTGTAGCAAATTTAAATACCTGGGAATCACTTTTAGTGAGACCCTGAACTGGAACGCTTACTTAGCAGTGGCAAGAGCCACAGCTTTAAAGACAACTGGAAGTGTTTTGAGGTTCTACTACACCAGAGGAGGGATTCTGACAGATCCAATTTTAAAACGTTTCATCCTTTCATGGTATCAAAGCATGGGGATGGAAAGAATTAGTCCTTAATAGTCTTGAAGAATTCAAAATCTTTTTTATGACAAGTCTTGGCACTCCCAAAAGAAGCACCAGTGACCTTACTGAGGGCAGGGCTTGGTTTGCCCTCGCTCAAAGCCTGATTCCATTTAGCTATTTTTAGATACTGGGTTAAAAATACTACATCCAAGATGGACTCTTTTGGTCATCAGTGTTTCAACCCTCTTTTTGAGTACTTTTGACAAGACCCTTTCAAATTATTTAGGATCAGTTTCTGAGTGTTACACCATACCAAATTTCTTGCTCCAAAATATGGGAAACAATACAGGGTTTCAAGAGTGGATCTACAAAGAGGATGCCATATTTGACAGCGTGACAATCTCACAGTGATGGTTTGCACAGTGGTAGAAAATTATAAAAAGGAATCATGAGACCATCCTACCTGGTAAATATCTCAGTATATAAACTTAGGATGGCCTTAACATCCCTAAGGTTCCAGCAATGCTTTCCACTGTTTTTACAGGATGATATAATCAAATCCCAATAAACCAACGCCTCTGTATTTGCAGAGGATTTCCCACATTGTGTTCTAAACTGCCCCTTATATGCAGAACCCAGAATTAAATTTATTGAAACAAGAATCTCGAGGATCCCTAGTGTCTCATGCTAAGAAACTAATTTATTTGCCAGCTGATGTAGATTCCTATGTATCATAACAAGTGGCTCTTTTTGTTCTTGCTGCCAGAAAGATCAGAGCCAAAGTGCTTGCAAGGAAATTTTGAGTGGCTGACCAATTTTATCTTTGTAATAGATTATGCTCTACTGTGAGTGTTTTATCTTTAGCTTTTGTTTATAGGAGGTTGGAGTGGGAATTTTAGAACATGGAATATTATACGGTTTTAGGATTATTTTTATGGTGATACTGAATGGGATATAGTGATACTGATGGGATTTTATCATGCTTTTTATTGTAACCTGCCCTGAGATTATTGTAAAAGGCATGGAATAAATCAAAATTATTATTATTATTATTATTATTATTATTATTATTATTATTATTGTTGTTGTTGTTGTTGTTGTTGTTGTTGTTGTTGTTGTTGTTGTTGTTGTTGTTGTTGTTGTTGATATCACAGCTGCCAGTTCCTTAGCTGGTTGTTTGCCTTTCATTACAATTCAAGCCTCACCCAGAGGCCTAGGAAGTTGCAATGTATTGGCGTAGTATTCATGCAGATCACTGTAGGGCTGCCTTCTGAATCTGACAGATGCTAATTTTGTCGATTTGAAGGTGTTTGAAGAGCTGCCCTAGCATTTTTGGAATGTCTCCCAGGGGTGCCTATTACCACTGGGATAACCTCAGTTGGTTTGTGACTTAGATGTTGAAACTCGATTTTCAAATTGTGGTATGCTTAAGGTCTGTCTCCCCCAGGACCGAGTGACTGGAAGGCTTACCCAGAAGGCTTCTTGTGTAGTGGGGAATCAAAACCAGTTCTCCAGATCAGAGTCTGCCACTCTTAACCACTACACCAACTGGCTGTTATGCCTATTTGGCTGTTATGCCAATGTCAGGTCACCAAAGACTGCAGAGACGCCGCAGCAGCTATAAATACCAGCATACCACATTTACCATGTCTGCACACATAATCTAAGAGTAATCCAAAAGAGTGAGAATTTCTAATTTTATAAATATCGTGGCATGCCAGACCTTTAAAAAAATGTGGGGGTTTGCCAGTTTTCCCACAGTGATGCATTTTTATGTCTGACTTTTCTTCTTCTCTCCAGAATCAGCACTTCTGTGAGGGTTTACAAAATAGAGTCTGAACACAGTCACATCAAACAAATCCTGACCCCACCTAACTTTTGTTAAATCTGTTCTTAACATTTCATATCAGTTCTTATGGAAAGTTTGTAGAGCACTTTATCTCTGCTCATCATTGTTTGTTCTTCTGTACTGATTGTCTGATGGCCATGAATGCTGAGCTGTGCCTCAATAGGATGTTGTAACAGGATGTGAAATGAGCCACTGAATGAGTGGGTTTTTGTTCTGTCTTTTAAAAATCCTAATTACAATTTCAGATAAGCAATTTCAGATAAGGTCATCTCATCACTGAATCGGTTAATAGCCAGGAATTAATGGGAATTGAATATGAATCAACTCAATGATTCCCATCCAAACTCTGAAGATGTGAATTAAACAGAACATTACAATATGCATTATCAAGGAGAAGTGTGCAACAAATTAAACACTAGTCATTTATGTTAGTCCACCTGTGGCATACAGGATGGGTTCCAGGTTCCTGGGCAATAGAGTATAACTTGACCCCCCCTTTTCTATTTGGTATAGCTCCTTTCTCCTCTAACCACACCCCTTCCATTTGGCTCCTCCTCTTTGGCTGTACTTTTTCTGTTACTCCCTTTTCCATTTCAATTTGCTAACTCTGGTAAAGAGACCATCCAAAATTTTGATTTCTTCGGTGTTTTTCTTTTATATAAAAAGAAGAAAATATGCTTTTCATTATTTTCCTTGGAGCACTATTCAGTAAAATAAGCATGATCTGTATAAAAGCAATATAAATATTGTTTTGGAGTGCCTTGGTCTAAGGTCTGCCAAAAGTTTCTCCATTCTCATAACTGAAAATCTACATCCATCCCAAAAAATTTCGCAATAAAACAACCACAACATATACAAGATTTTCATTTAGCTCCATCCAGTAAAGACAAGGGAATTTAAATTTGCAACTCAGCATGGGATCATTGCAGCCATAGCTAATACAAAGGAAAACTTATTTTAATACTGAGAAATTCACCAATCTTTTTTGTTGTTGTTGTTGTTGTTTTAAAACTGTGTTGCCTTGAGTGTCCTAATTGGGTCAAATGTGTTTTGCCTACATGTACCCATAATAATTAATATATAGACCATGATAAAGCACTCTTAAAGCATCAACTAGTTGTGGCAACTGCAGCAAAACCAGTTTAACACATCTGCTCGAACATGCAGTTCACCAGTGTCTGACAGATCTTTTAAGGTCAGTTTTGGCAAATGCAGTAAGGCTATTTTCTGGCATTTTGTTGCTCCAAGGAAATAAATGAATAAATGTGATGCAATATTACAAAAGAAATCCTTCACTTCACCAGAACTGTGTGTAGCATGCCCCAATACCAGATGCCAAATGTGGGAAGATCAAGGTACAAAGGAATCCTGAGGATCCTGCCCCCCACCCCCCAATAACAACAGCTTGAACTCCTTTGGAATCATTATCATAGCATGGACCAGAAATATTAGACACCAACAATCTGTACTTTTCTGTCATCCTGTCCTATACAATGCTTGAAAAACCTTTTCCTTTTGTATCTTGAAAATGCAGAATTTGTCCTTGATATCCAATGATTTGCTATTATCAAAGAGAGGAGCAATGTGTGTGAACTGAGTGTGGAAACTGTCTCCTAACTCTGGTGAGAGCTTCGCATCCCTTTGCCTAAAGTAATAAAGTTGCCATTCTCTACTGTGATGTAAAGTTTGCAGTGTGAGGCGGAAAAACACAATTATTTCACAGCAGGGGTGACCTCAGCAATTGTCCCACTGCTTCCACTGCTGACACCAGCACTGGGGACAAATGATAAACTTCTGCTTGCACTGCCTAATTGGGGCTACAAACACAATGATAGAAACATCAAGCGTCTGTCATGCCACAATGCCAGTATGATGGCCAGGATTCAACTTCCTGTGTCCATAGTTCTACGGAGGCCCTTAGAGACAGTTTTCTAATAATAGAGCAATAAATATTATCTATAAATTGAAACAAATATAATTTTTAAATTTAGGGCCAGTTAAGACATGAGGCTAGCCTTCCATATGATTATTCTGGCTGCACACTGAGCTGCTACCAGGCTCACAGCCAGATTGGACACAGTTCACATGATTGCATCAACTGTTGTCTTATTCCAACTTGGCTGTGAGCCTTCCAGTCACTCAGTCCTGGGGGAGACAGACCTTAAGCATAAGTCATCCAGAAACAAGGTCTGCAGAACCAGGGATCACAACTCAGTCTCCTAGCAGTCCCAGCAAACAAAGAGTTTATATTTCCAAGAAAGCATGCGGCTGCCAAAGCTCCACTGCTCAGAAGATGATGGAAGGAATTTATAGGCCAAGAAGCACTCCAGTTTGGAGCTGTGTACTTTGGTACTATTGAATGGCCTCAGATTGTGTCCCCTGCCTTCTCTGAAAGGGATCTGTAATAGAGTCAATAGTTTTTTTGTGGGTAGGCCATTTCTGATTCCAGGCCTGAAAGGTGTATTGCCACTCCTGGGTTTGAATTCTGGTACTTCTGCTCCTCAGAGAGTTTGGACATGATACTTCCTGGAAACACAGATTATTCATACCGAGCCAGAGATGATGTAAGGATTGTAATATACATGATGTTTATGGAACACTTGGGGAAGGCATTTCCAATTTTTCTGAATAAATACTCTGAACTTCTTCTTGCCCTTTCTGTTCCTTGGGGACTTAGCAGAATAGTTCAGAGAAGTGGTTACTTTAATTTAAACTTAATTTAAAACGTGTGCAGAACATATTCTACAAGACCATGGTAGCAGGTTTTGATAAAAGGCCTTGAAGATCCCCCCCCTCCACAAACCTTTTTTTGCTGTCACAAATGACAGGGGTTGTCTAGCAGTTAATGTTGGAGTGAGCGACTTCTGCATGCCTGGACAATTGGTGTGTGTGTGTATGTGTGTGTGTGTGTGGGTGGGTGGGTGGGTGGGTGTGGGTGTGGGTGTGCTGTGTCTCTCTAAGCATATTGTCATCTCTCTTCCTGCCCTCTTTGTCTGGACCAGGAGATCATACACTGACTTCCTTTCTTCTTCTTGCTGCAGCCACTTTTGTCCTGTCCTTTGTCCTGAGCTCATGAACAATGGTTCCCTGTGTCTGTGGGCTATTCTTTAGACTAGGGTTTCTTTCTATCAACCTTTTACTTGAAACAAAGCTGTGAAATGAAGCTACCTCTATAAATGTAAGTTTTCCTTTTACATTTATCTCTTTGGGAGAGTTTTTTTTTACTGCACTCACAGACAGGGCTGGGTTGGGTTGATCCACAATTAACCAAACTCCAACATGGTAGCAGAGCTTGATGGTTTTGGAACCCAGATATTTTTAAGTTGGAACGGATTTTTTTCTTTTCTTGCATAGTTTAACAGCCATTGCTTTCTGTGTTTTCTTTCTTGCCTGGTTAACAGCCAGTGAAGAACAAAGGGAGCAGAGTCTCACAGCTTGCTTCCCTTGTGTGTGTGTGTTTTGGAGTGCACAGACAAGCCTCTTCAATTTCTTTCGTAATCGAAACGAAAGAGAAACACAACATGGCACCAAGAAAGACCATTCTTGAAAGACTTACTAGCTTGAATTTACCAAAGAGATACACCAAATGGCACAAAGAAAGGCCATTCTTGAAAGACCTACTAGCTTGAATTTTACGCCATGGCTCTACAGAGTTCAATCCCGGTTAAGGGAAAAGGGCATTGTCTTAGAGTTTATTTGTATTAATCACACCAAAACCAAATTATGGAAATTAGAAAACTAGATGGGAACATTCTGATGAAAAAGCCATGAATCTGATTGTTAGCACACTGACTTATTCCCAGCTAGTATATGTGAAATGACAAAATTCTGCCAAGGACATGTTGTCAGCATTGAAAAGGGTCTTTGGAGAACAAGATCGTAACAGCAAAGTAAGTTTGTTCAAACACTTATTCTCCATCAAACTACAAGAAAATGGGGATGCAGATTGCCATATAGAAAGATTGCTGAATCTAATTGATAAGTTAGCAACCTCTGACACAGTCCTGGAGGAAGAAAAAGGGCCATTCTGAAACTACAAAGCAAGGACTTGGTAACAGGTATTTCTATAAAAGACTGTCCCAGTGATAGCCAATTGTGTGATTGTTGTTTAAAAGGAAAGGCAACTCAGCCTTCATTCCCAAAGCAAAGCCAAAGGAGCTCTAAGCAACCTCTTGATTTAATTCACTCTGATCTACGTGGACCTATCCAGCCAGTATCAACTGACAATAACACCTATCTTTTGTCTTTCATTGATGACTACTCAAGATACACTGTGTGCTATTTGCTAAGAGAAAAGATGCATACTGAGCAGAAACTAAGAGACTATGTTGCCGTGGTGTCTAACAAGTTCAACAGAAACCCCAAGTGTATCCAGACTGATCGGGGTGGTGAATACAATTCCATATCCATGAAAACTTTCTTAAGAGAACATGGGATCCAACACAAACTTATTGTGGCCCATACCCCTGAACAAAATGGAATTGCTGAAAGTTGAAATTGTTATATAACCATGGTTATATAATGCATGGTTAGGTGCATGCTGATTGATTCAGGCCTTCCCCACAAGCACTGGGGAAAGGCAGCAATTACTGCAGTTTACCTACAAAATAGATTGCCAACCAAAGCCACAGAGGCAACTCCATATGAGTTATGGCATAACAGGAAACCGAATGTAGAACACATCAGAGTTTTTAGATGTAAAGCTTATGCTCATATACCAATAGAAAGGAGATCCAAACTAGACCCCATTACCCAAGAAGGCATATTTGTGGGCTATTCTCCAGAAAGTAAGGGATACAGAATTTTTAATCCAAGCACTAACCAAATTACTGTAAGCAGGATTGTGCACTTTGATGAGTGACCCAGAAATGGCGAGACTACTGTGACAGATAACCATTTAGAGGGAGGTGGTCATGCTGCATCACCCAAAGTTCAAGGATGAAGTCACTGTGCAGATGCAAGCAAGCACTCAACCTGAAGAGGGAGCAATGATAGAAACCCAAAACCTGGCAGGGGAGGCAGAGGAGTCACAGACTGCTGCAGAGGCAGACAGAACTTTGGCCCTCAGGCGCTCATCGCGGCCTAACAAGGGAATTCCAGCCAAGAAACTTACCTACCTCGCAACGGCATCATTACTGCACAAACCAGCGTCATAGGCTGAGTTACAGCGCATGCCTGAACCGGAAGCAAAGAAGTTGAAAGAGGCCGCAAAAGAAGAAATTGCTGCACTGCATAAGAACCAAACATGAACTCTCATTGAACTACCTGAGGGTAAGAATGTTATTGGTTGTAAATGGGTTTTTAAGGCTAAACAAGATGCAGAAGGTCAGATTGAGAGATACAAAGCCAGACTACTGGTGAAGGGTTCTCTCAAATTTATGGATTGGACTATGATTAGACTTTTGCTCCTGTGGTAAAATATTCTACAATTAGAATGCTCTTAAGCACTGCTGCATCTAGAAACATGAAAACCAAGCATTTAGATGTTAAGACTCCCTTTTTGTATGGTGAAATTGAAGAAGAACTTTATATGAAGCAACCACCAGGGTTCACAGATGAAAAGAACAACCATTTAGTATGCAAACTTCAAAAAGGACTATATGACCTTAAGCAAGCAGCAAAAGTTTGGTCAGACAAACTTGCCAAGATGCTACTAAGTCAGGGCTTCAAACAAGGCAATGCCGACCCCTGTCTTTATAGTAGACTCAGAAATGGGAGATGGATATTTATTCTGACACCGCTCAGACCCCTTGGGGTGAGAGTGGTATGAAAGTTTAATACATACATACATACATACATACATACATACATACATACATACATACATACATACATACATACATACATACATACATACATACATACATACATACATACATACATACATACATACATACATAACAACAACAACAACAACATATGTTGATGATCTGATTATTTGCCATGAAAATGGAAGTGACTATGTTGAGATTATATCACAATTGAACAAGAACGTATAAGTCAAGCACCTGGGAGATGCCAACTTTTACCTGGGGATCCAAATTGAACGTGAACCAGATAGAAGCTATCTTCTTAGCCAAAAGCAGAAGAGACTAGAATTGCTACAGAGTTTGAACCTAGAAGGTGTCAATTCAATGCCTACCCCAATGAGTTTCCAAATTCTACAGACAAGAACTACCTGATGACTTGTTACTTGACAACAACAATTACAGAGCTGCAATAGGCAAGCTTTTGTACTTAGCAAAGAAAACCAGAGCTGACATTGCTACAGCTGTGAGTATAATGTCCAGAAGGGTTAGTACTCCCACCACAAAAGGCTGGACTGCCATTACAAGAGTGGTGAGGTACCTGAAAGGTAAACTGAGACTGCCAGCAACTAAAGATTCCACACTATTGGGATAATATGCTGATGCAGATTGGACTGGAGAAAGAACAGATCTAAAATCTACCAGTGGGTATGTGTTTTTCTATCAGGGAGGTGCTGTGAGCTGGGCAAGCTTTAAACAAAATATTGTTGCCCACTCATCTACTGAAGCAGAATTTGTGTCAGTTTCTAAAGCATGTAGAGTTGCAATGGCTTATAATGTTGTTAGAAGATTTTGGTATTAATGAACCTTCACCTGTACAAATGCTAGAAGATAACCAGAGTTATATAGCTTTTTCTCTTTCAGAAAAGAACAGTGCACGTACTAAGCACATTGGAATTAAGAACCAGTATGTAAGAGCCTTGCAGGCAGAAGGAACTGTAAAACTTCGCTACTGTCCTACTGACATGACAGTAGACATATTGACCAAACCACTGCCAATAGACAACTTCCAAGGCCTGCATGACAAACTGAACATTGTCTACTTCGAAAGCATGCAGCGTCTAGAGGGAGTTTTGGAATGAGTGACTTCTGCATGCCTGGACAATGGGGGGCACTGTCTCTCTCTAAGTATATTGTTGTCTCTCTTGCCTGCCCTCCTTATCTGGACCAGGAGACCACCAACTGACTTCCTTTCTTCTCCATGCTGCAGTCACTTTTGTCCTGTACTTTGTCCTGAGAGCATGGACAGTGGCTCCCTGCATCTGTGGGCCTTCCCACAGACCAGATCACACCCACACATACATGGTAGTGCTTTAACGTGCCCACTTGTCATAGGGAAAGTATATTCTTTAGACTAGGGTTTCTTTCTATCTACCTTTTACCTGAAACAAAGCTGTGAACTGAAGCTACTTCAATAAATGTAAGTTTTCCTTTTACATTTATCTCTTTGGGAGAGTTTCTTTTACTGCACTCACACACAGGGCTGGGCTGGGCTGATCCACAATTCGTTGGAATTTCCAGCCTTGTTTGCATGCGGCAACAGCAAAAGAAGTGGAATTCTGGGAAGCTGCATAAACATTCTAAAGGTGACAGTTAAAAAACGTTGGTAGTGTTCTGTTCCCTCACTAGCTCACTCACTCGCTTACTAAATTGCCTGACTGTCTGACTAAGTGAAAAGATGTTCTCTGTGCCTTGTAAACCAAATGCTATGTAAAGGTGCTGTGACAAAGACATTGTATCGCAACCAAACTGTAACAAACTATGAGCCATGCATGAAACTATATATGTGATACTTTGTTAATGTATATATACTGTATATGTTTTCTCTCTTAGTTAAGTAAAGTTCTCCTTGTGTTAATGAACTTCTGAGGCTGGTCTTTTGAGAGAAAACTATTATAATTTGATGTGCCCACAATCCACATTTCTGCTTGTTACCCTGCTTGACAGGATTATATATACTAAACTAGCAGGGCACCCATGCTTCGTTATGCATACTTCATCACAGGCTCTCTATGAATTTCGGGGTGACATTCAACATACTTCTTTATAGCCTGTTTGTGAACTTTGGGGTGACATGCAGTATATTTCCTCACAGCCTGTATGGACTGATGGGTTTGTTTTTGCATATTTTGCAGCAGCTTCCTGTAGTTGTCTTTTTATAATTCAATGTGTTATTGCTCTCTTTCACCTGGTGGGCTCCAAAAGATGTCATGTGGAAGCAGCCGTTGTATTTTCGGGATGCAGAAAGGAAGTGTTCTGTCATTGGATGCTGATGAGTGAGAAGGCTGTGAAGAGGTTCAGGGTAGGGTTGAAGGGCAGGGAGTAGACTGTACCGCAACTGCAGCACATTGCTGGGGACTCATCCCGCCACTTCAGAGCATGACACCAAGCACAGGGTGATCGGAGGCCGAGAGCAGTAAACTTGTCTCCACAGTAATAAATCTGATGTCCATATGCAAAACCCGACAAATGTTTAGTAGTCCAAGGTGATAGTGTGGTTTGTAATGTATGTTGTTAGTATTTGGCTGTAGCGGTGTTGTTAACATGAGGGTGGATGGAGGAGTACTTTTTCACACCCTGTCTGTTAACGTTGGGGTGACATTCAGCATATTTCCTCAAAGCCTGTCTGTGGACTGATGGGTTTGTTTTCTCATATTTTGCAGCAGCTTCCTGTAGTTGTCTTTTTATAATGCAGTGTGCAAAGCGCTTTCTGTGTTTAATTCCTCTTCTCCCTGTAGCGGTTTCAGCAGAAGGGATAGGTTTGCATGCGTTGTGGAGGGCAGTGTTGGAATGCATTTGGCACACCTTGGTGAAAGACATGAAGCTGATAGTGTTTAACTGTCACCCTTAGAATGTTCGTGGAGCATGTCTGTGGACTGAGCGGTTGGTTTGCCCTTAGAATGTTCATGCAGATGGCCAGAGATGAGCAGTGAAAACAGTAAATGTGTAATAACTCAAGTAAAACTGAATATTTTGAAAAATCCTTTCTTGGTGAGCACCTGGAGTATGTAACTGCCAAATTTCATGTGTGTGGCTTCAGTGGTTTTTGAGTTCTATGCATGAGTCAGTGAGTGGTATTTCGCATTCATATATATAGATATACCTGTTGCCCTTCACAATTAACGAAACTCCAACACTTGGGAGATGGGAGAGTATGAAGGTTTACCTGCAGACATGATTATTGGTGATAATGTGGGAATAGAGATTGCTTAGGTAGAGGGTGTATATTTGGGACATATTTGGGACATGCAAAGATGCTAACATACCCACCAAACTTATTATCATAGTAACCCACAGGTCAGTCACAAGTATGTTTATAAGACTGCTTTATGGTTATCAGACTCATATAAAGAAATCAGAATCATGCAAAGTAATGTGAGGCACCCTTATAATAGCTTGAGCTGAAACGTGTGCAGGCAAATGGTTTTCAATGTTATACAAACTTATGATGGCAAACCATATGATCACTGCATGTTATTTTAGCTTTCTCTTTTCCCAATGCTGATCTAAAAATGAAGAGCAAAGTATAACTTGGGGAAAGGAGTATAAATATGATTTATTTGTATAGTGAGATAATTTAGTTCCTCCTTGGTTTGATTTAGTAATGAAGATGGTCCCAGTTTTCACAGTGCAATAGCTTATTCCTAGCTAGAAAAATTCTTTAAAAGCTAACTTTTACTCTTTGTTTGCTTTGCTTGCTTGCATGCCAAAAATGGCAGCTATTTTATATATGATGTCATTTTCAAACCATTCCACAGTTTCCTTCAGTATTTAGACTATCTGGCTGCAAGTCAGTATTTGCAGCCCCATTGACCCGCATGAGATAGCATCTCATTTAGCTAGGCCTATTGGCATAACAAGAAAGGCAAGACGTTCTCTTCGGAGGAAAATTTGTGCCTGGGAACCCATCCCAGGGCTACCTCTTTACTGGCCTTAATTAAGGTTGGAAGGACTTCAAGTCCCCAGAGGAGAAAAATTAGGTATTGGTATTCAGTTGCCATTCACCTGCTTTGCTGGAGAAGATTAAAAAAAAAGAAAAGAAACAAAGCTCTCAGTGTTTTGATGTAATGCCAGAAATAGTGCCCTGTTATAATCCTTTGTGACGCTCTTCTTATTTTGACCAAAGGTACGACCTGAACCTGTGGCAGAAAAAGCAAAGCAAAATAAGTCAGCTAAGGCAGTGTGGCATCATATATGACATGCTTCCCAAAGTTTTAAAAAAATGTAGGAAAAAGGGAGTGTACTGCAATTATAGTTATGATCAAATAGATGTTTCTTCTCATCAAGTAACCCCACTACAGATAAAAATCACTTCACCAGTGGCCCAGACCAGCCTGACCTTGACTGATCTCAGAAGCTAAGCAGAATCAGGCCTATTTAGTACTTGGATGTGAGGCAACCCAGGAAGCCAAGGGTTGCTACTTAAAGACAGGCAATGACAAACCATCTCTGTTTGTCTCTTGTCATGAAAACCCTGTGGGGTTGCTATAAGTTGGCTACAGCTTGACAGCATGTTACACACACACACACATACAAAGGTGTTATTTTTCACCAGGTATCTCTATTATAGAGAAAAAATCTCTTTCCTGGTGAGATACTACCATTCCTTTAAATGGAAAGACAGAAACTAGCAATGCAGTTAATGTTGCCAACCTTCAGGCGGTGAATAGAGATCTCACTCTACTACAACTGATCTCTAGATGACAGAATTCAGTTCACCTGGCAAAAAATGGCCACTTTGGGAGGTGGAATCTATGGCATAATATCCCATTGAAATCCCTCCCCTCTTCAGCCACTGCCTTCCTCAGGGTCCACCTCCAAAATCTCCAGGAATATCCAAACCTGGAGCTGGCAAGCCTACATGCAATACTAACAGAGTTATGCCCTCTGACTTAAATGGACATAAGGGGGATGCTCTTTATGCCACCATTCCATAAGCATGAGCACACACTGGAGAATCTGGTTTCTGATTAGAAATAGGATAATTGGGAATTGCCCCAATAAGTGTTCTGAAGATCCAGGACTTTAGAATGCCTAAGATGGATGCCATATAATTTGTCCAGAAAGTTCCGAGTGGGCTGCTGAATTGGCCACAGAAACTATATCTGACCCATTTGGCAAATGTGCAAGAGGCTGCTGAACTTGAATCAGAAAGCTGTGCTATAGAAGGGCTTGTATGAAACTTCCCACAGTGCCCTACCTTGGTCTAAGGTCGAATCCCCACTTGAAATTTGCATGCAGATCCAAACCTGTTCATTGTGAAACCGTGTCCTCTTCATCGGAGTTTCTCCCTCCCCACTGCAGCGAGCACACAGCAGACACACCCGGTTGCAGAACTCTTAGCAATCCCCACCACCAGGCGAGCTCACTTCGCCAGTCTCCCCTGATTGGCTGGCGTGCCTTGATGGGGTGGGAGCTTTTCCCACTGCGGAAACATACATTGTAGGGGTGTGATCAAAAAAACCAGCGTGTAAAAGTTTAACTTTTAACTGTTTAACTGTGCAAACAGTTAATCATTACCTGTGTAAACCATTAATGATTCAAAGTTACACATTTGACTGTTTAATGTTTGCATCCCCTTCTGCTGGCCGATCGCAAAAGCGGAAACGAAACAAAGGAAAGGCTGCGTGCGCATCGCAGTGCTGATTGGCTGCCCGAGGATGCCTCGTGAAAAGGAGCAAATAGCATCTTGTTTAGACAACCTATTTAAGACTAATGAAGCATGTAGGAGCTCAGGGCCAAATAACAACCATTAGTTCTGTTTCCAATCTATGTACATTCAATATCCCTGCACCTACACAGGTAGGCATAGTAGTAATCAGACTAATGAAACTTTTATGATGGTGCTGTACCACAAGACAAGCAGGTTGAAAGAACATGCTGGAAAAGTTTGCTAAATCTAAAGGAGGTACTCACCAGTGAGATATGTAAGAGGGTGCCATATGTCCATGCAATTACTTTAGGCACTATGCATAGCCAGCAACTTTACCCACCATAACCTAAGGAAAAGGTCAGCATATGTTGCATGTGGTTGGGCAGTTACATACAGAAAAGCAGCTGTGATTATCATTCTGAATTTTCTCTTGGGCAACCAAAATGCTAACCCTAATAGATTCTAGAGGGAAAATTACATAATCAGCTAATGCTTGTCTATGAAACAGTAAAAGAGGCAGATTGTATTCTGTTATACAGAGGTCAGTACCCAAAGCATAGATGTCAGCACAAAATGTAATGCCACTAGGTAGCACAACTAGAAGGGATAAGAGGGAATGAAAAGATTTTTTTTTAAAAAAGAGAGAGAAATGCCTGGACTAAAAAGATTTCCAGTTAGTGGGTGATTGTGGACATAGGAAAAGTATAAACAGAATGCCTCCCTCTGCCCCCCCCCCTCCAAATCCAAGCTCAGTTTTCTACATACCTCTAAAGTTCTCATGTGGAATATTGCTTACATTTACTCAAACCTGAATATCTATTTTGCAACATCTTATTCTGGGTAATAGTAAAATGAATAAATGTAGGGAACCAGTAGACACAAAAGTGTTTCTCTAGATGCACCATTATATATTTTAAAAAAATAAATCAATGGCTCTTGGATGAAACCAAAGATCTGACCAATCTAGCAATTTGCAAGATGCTTCCGGGAGGCTCACAAGCAGAACATGGAGGCAGCAACATTGCTATTACTGATATGCAGAGGCATGGCAGTCTCTCAAAATTATACTAAGCTGTCAGCCATCTTGTGGCATCAAGTCTCATATCTTTAAGTAAAGGGGCTATAGAAATCATAACCATGACTGCACACAGACCAAAAGGGAGATTGCAAAGGAGCAATATCTGTATTGCGCCCAGATGTGCAGAGGTTCTGTCTGGTGAATAACCACAGGACACATCTTGGAATTAAATTGGGCCGCAGCCCTTTATTGAGGCAGAAGCTGGGCAAGCAAAAGGAGTGCATCTGTTTTGTGGCCAGTCAGCACCCCTGGTTGACCCCAGCACCACACTGTGGCTCCCTTCCTGCTGGGGCGTCAGGCTCGAATTGCAGAGGTTTCCGCAGCATGCACCATGAGCCTGCTCCACCCCAAGCCTCTCATGGAGGCCCCCAGCGACAGGGAGGACTGATGCGCAAGTTCGGCCTCCCCCTAAATATGTGCTCCTCTGCCCAAACTACCACTGAGCTGAGCATTCAGCTCCTGCCACAGTTTTGCAAGCCCTCCATCCAGTCCAAGAGTGCCTGCCGCATGGCATGTAGCCAGATGTCCAGTCCAAGTTCAGAGAGGTGCACACCATCCGAACTGAAGAGCGCAGCTCCCAGGTGGTTATGTCAGGATGCAGGATGGTGCTACCACAAAGCTTCCAGGCCACCCGCGCTGCCACCTTACACATCTTGCGGTGTGCCACATCCACTTTCTTCGGTTCCCAAGCATACCTCCAGCGAAGACATGGGAGCAGTTGAGACCAAAACAATTTAACATCTGAAAGCAATTCCAGGACATCACGGAGGCCGGCCACCATCCGTAAGGACAGTTCCAAGCCCTTTAAAGCCAGGAGGTCATTCTCGCCCAGGTGAATGACAAGCCCTTGAGGTGCACCAAACCTCCAAAGTGCCTCCCATATGGCTGGCAAGAAGGCCTCCCAGCACATACCCCGCTGGCTGAGCCAAAGAATATCCATGCCCTTGACATTGGCCAGATCTGCACCCCAAGGAGTTGAGTGTGCATAAACACCAGCCCAGTGGACATTACTATGCCTGATGATCCATATCTGGGTCTGGCTTTCCTGCAGCTCTGTGTAAACAGTAAAACAACAGGTGATATCCCACATCCAGTTTGTCACCAACCAGCACCAACGATCCCACCACCAGGCTCCTTGCTCAGGGACAGCCAATCCCTGTCCTCATAGGAGGCCACTCCCATCCTGGTGAATGAATCTGGACTCCCACATGGAAGACCCTGTCCGCTGATGCCCCTAGCACACTGAAGTCACCCAGTCGTGCAATAGGCTACAGCCGAGCTGCATCAGATGGATTTTGTGCTAATGGAGCTTTGGATCCATAGGCTGGAAGCATAGCCACCAGGTGCCCAACATGAGCCCAAAAAGGGAGGAAACCCAGGTGACCCCCAGTAAACCGCCTTGCCTCCAAAAAGCCAGCCAACAGGAAACCACCATCTTGGCTGTGGCAGCAAAGGCCATAAGCCCAGGAAGCCCTGCCGATGCCCATAAAGGGTGGAGAGAAGAGGGGGGCAACCCATCCCCTAGCTCCACATGCCCCCTTAACAAACACAGCATACAGCAAATGCCAGGGTGGAAAATTGGGAGGGATATTGAAGAAAGTTGGAAGGGTAGCCCAAACAAGTCCCCTGTTCCCCCAGGGTCAATCGAGCTCCTTGACTTGGGGATACCTGCATCCCCTGTCATCCCAAGCTGGAACATCACCTGCCTGCCGGTGTTCCACGTGCCCAGAAGGCCATCATGGGATTGGAATAAAAACCCAGACACTCCCGCTAACTGATACTCCTGCGGGCAAAGCCCAATATAAAGGTAAGTGTCCCCAAACAGCAAATCAGGAGACCTGCGATATGCATACATCCTGGGGTCAGGACCACTCGAGAGTCAAAGCCCTGACTGGAAAAAGTCGCCCCTGCATACGATCCATCTGTGACTAGGCTGAGGGACCGCCAAAATCCCTCAACTATGGACCATTCACAAGGTTCTGCATGCCCACTGGGACCCGGACACAGAAGCAATCCACCTGGGCAAAACAAAGCATCTGGAGTGCTAATCTGTGCCCTGGAGGTAAACGGCAAAATGACAATGTCTCCCTTAACAAGGCAACCAATGCCCAATCCAACCATCCAACCTCGCCCCAGAACTGGGTTGCCAGCTAACATTTCGGTGCCAGGATCCATACTGGCAGAGCTGGGGGGGGGGGAATGGAACTGCTCCCCATGGAGACAGGCAACACAATGCCAACAAGTAAACTTATCCTGAGGGCCACAGCTCCCCAGCTGGCAGGCAAAAGTCTAGCATCCAGTGTTGTGAACCAAAACCCCCAGAAAAATAAAAAAACCAAGCCTCGCCCCCAGTCACGTAAACGTGAAATGCCCACAAGAGGAAGGGGGTGTTCGACAGAAAAGTCTCCCCTGCTAACAGCCGGGCAAAGCCATGCTCCCAGTCCTGCCAACAGCCTGCTTGACTGTCAAGTCACAAGGCATGAAGGAGAAAACAGAGGGAGGGGGTGTGGGCAAAAGCTAAACAAATGCATGAGTGAAATGCCCTGTCCGGGAAAACAAACTGTGCAAGCGAGCACCAGAGACCCTGACCTTGCTGAATATCAACCGAAAGATTACCCCCCTTTTTACATAAAAAAGGGGGTAACCCACACAACCCCCGGGGCTGGGAGACCACTCCTTCCAGAAAAATTGGGGAGGGGGAGGGGCCCCTCTGGACCCCATGTGCAACTCAGTGCCATATGCAGGCACTGCAATCCTCTGGTCACCAAGTGATGCCACAAACTACCAGACTTGGCCTCTGAATCAGGGACACAAACCTCCAGCCACCCTGCAAACAAGGGTGGTGGACCCCAATAAAACTCCCCACAGAACTGACCTGGTAAGTGCAAGCTTAACTGAAGCCCCCCACCACCACCAGCAAATCCACCGTAAAAGTGTGCTGAACCCGCAGTTCACCTAAATCCTCCATATAGTGGAACCAGCAGGAAGTTTGGGGAATTTAAAAGAGAAGACCCCCATCCAAAAATTCCCACTTTGAGGCCTTTATGTGACCATGCCAATTGCCAATAGCCCGATTGGCACACCAACCAAACGACCGGCCATTCAAGGGTACAAGAATACGATTGAGAACTTCTGCCTGTGAAAAAAAACCACTCCACCAGGACGGGGTAGCCACCAACAACCCCGCCTCCTATAACATTAAAAAGAGAGGGGGAACTGGCATAGCCGCCAAGGTCGAATGAGTCACGCCACCGAAACAAGAGCTGAACCAATCCATGCAAAAACAAAAAACACCAGCTGATCCAGCTACAACCAAGGCTACTTCTACTTCCAATGGAACTCAACCTGCCAGTACATTAGGGCCGAGGGCCCCACACACTATGTCAGCCAAAAAGCCGTGAAGCCTACCGCATAGTACCGCCGCATGATCAGCGACACCACCTGCAATGCCCCGTACAATAATGAAAGAAGGGGAAGGGGAGGGGGAAGCTGTGAGCCAGGTGGTGTACCCCCTGGCCTGAAATGCCGCCAATGGGAGGGGGCACCCCCCACTATGCAAACCCCTGTGGAGAAGCAGCACACAAACACATAACCATGCCCAGTCCAACTGTGAAAAGCCGATAACCCGAGTGGCTTCTCCATAGGAACCCAAGTTACTTGTGCGGGCCAACTTCCAGCCAGTCCAGAAACTACTATCCCATTATGACTCCATAAACCCCTAGTGGGACAGGTGGCTGACCCAGCCAATAACCTGCACAACCCTCTAGGAGGCACTCTGCCAAAGAGCCCTTCCTTTTCTTGAGCAGGAGCCCCAACCTGGATCAGGGGTGCCTGACACAAGCACAGATCATTGGCCCACAAACTCACTGGGAGGAGACGAACTGGGAGACCGGCAACTCACGCCAACCTGACTAGGTGAACGGCATCCGCCAGGGTCCTGCTCCTTTGGCTGACAAGATAACTCTGTTGACAGGGCCAACGCCTTAATCTCCTGCCCGGGAGCTGGCATTCCCATTTGGGGTGTTGCCCCAGGAAGGTTGATAGCGACCACAATCTGGCCAAGCCGTGTTGTTACCAATACAGGACTAGCAAGGCCTTGAGGTCTGGGTTCTGAAGACAGGACCTCTGAAACCCCAGGTGTTGCCACATCTACCTCTGAAGCCCCGGTCCAGGGTATAAAATAGGAGAAAACGCCACTCAACCAAACAGGTTGGCCTGCAGAGGCTGAGTCCAAATTAACTGCAGACTGCACCATGTCCACAGATGTACCAAAGCCCGGCCACAACGACACCAATGGCGAGGACGCTAAGCTAGGAGGCAGTGGCGCCATGACTGGAGAATCTCTCAACCCGGCTCTCCGAATCCAGAGCTTCTTCCCCGTAAAAGGCAGAGGAGGGGTCTGGGGCTGGAAGAACCCCGAGCCCTGAAAACCGCCACCCAAGCCAGGACCGGGACCTCCCCCCAGGCCGCGTGGCCAAGGCTTCTCTCTCTATTCCCGCTGAAGCTAACTCACATGCAACCTGGTGTGCCAAGCGGCCCCCATTATGATTTCTCGCCATCATAATTGAGCAAACTGTTCCCGCCGAATAAATTAAAGCGGGGCAGGGGGGATGCCGTCGCAACACCCAACGCTTCTTCCAAATCAAGACAAACGAAGGGGGAGGGAGGGGTGAGGGGTTAACCCAAGCCCTAAGTAGCAACCACTACCAACTCCGAAACCTCAACCCCTTCTTAGCCTAGTTCCCCGCCTAGCAACCAGCACATGATCAGTTTGCTCCAGGCGTCGAAGAAGGATGGAGCAACCGTGTGCTGCCTAATATATAGGGAGCGTGCTCCACCCCTAACACTCGTGCGCCTCACACGATCAGGCCGGATGTGGCTCAGCTGCACTGCTGGCTTAGGGCACACATGCTCACTGCTCCGGAGCTCACCATGTGCCCTGTCCCCTGTCGCAATTATGGCCCAGTTGATTCTGGGGCCGTTATTTACATAACAAAACTGAGAAAAGTAGTTACTAGTGCGAACGTATATGCTTTAAAAATGTGGGGAAATTTATGTCCAGAAAGCAAATCCCACTGAGAGAGGGAAATGTGCTGCTGAATTATCAACAAAACTGTTGCAGTCATTTGTATACACTATGGTTAAACTGGAACATACATGTTTCCAGGGCATATGTATAGATCATGTCTCCCAAATCTAAACTTTCCTTCTGGGTGAAAAGATATTATAGGATGTAATATTCCCAATGAACCCAGAGCACTGTTGGTAAATTGGGCAGAGACCATAGGGAGCCATGCGAATTGCACCATATTTCACTAGGCATATTTGGCTGCTCCATAAAGTGTACCAGTTAGCAACATGGGAGTGGTTGAAGAGAAGTTCATTTTGCTGAGAATAATGCAAAATCAGAATACAAGAAAAGATGGTTATACTATGCCATGCCAAACACAAGACAAAATGTTTCCACAGCTTAAAGATGCTTTTTCCATCAGGCAGTTTCTGGGTATTATTTTGGAATATGTTGCATGGATTTATTGTCAGGTTATTATTATTCCCCTGAAAAGGAACATTGTTGCTGGAGTGGGAACATGTGAGAAGAACTGCATTTGGAGCAACGAGATACAAGGACTCGTTGAAGGCTAAGTGTGGGATAATGCACTTTTGATGTAAAAGTCTGCATTTTTCAATGCTGTCATCACTGGTTTATTTACATAGCTCAATTCAGGCAGAAACATCCCTGTAGCACTATGCAATCTGGGACAAGGCAAACTGAAAGTCACAGATGATAAATGCACAGTTCACTTTGGCAAAGAATAAGGCTCTGACCCAAAGGCTTTCATGGATTTTACCTCCCTACAGGACACTTTTGGGGAGCACATGATGCTCCTTAAACTTTGGTGTTCAGATTGAACATCAAAGGGTCTCTGCCCAAGGAGTGTAAGACCATAATTGCAGCTATCACTTTAACCTCCGCATGATTCAACATCGTTATGTGCTTGACAGCAAAACAGCAAAATTGAATTGATTGATTAATCTTCCCCCTTTGAATGTTAACAGCTCTTTCAGGTGTGAATTAGACAAGTGTGGGAATAGAATCCTTCTCATGCAATAGACTGGGAACACACCATTTATATTCTTTGTTCTCCTTGTATCATGGAACCTAGACAGGGTTGCCAACCTTCAGGTAGGGTATGAATATCTCCTAGCATTACAGTTGTTTTCCAGATTACAGATATTAGTTCCCTAAGAAAAAATGGCTGAAATCTATGACATTATATTCCACTGAGGTTTCTTCCCAGGCTCTCCTCCCAGATTTCTAGGAATTTCCCAACAAGTAGTTGACAACACTAAACCTGGAGATACTCATCACAGAGTTGACTCAGCCAACAAATAAGTTGATCCTGGAGCCAAACTATGAAGGGTGCCAGAGGTCTAACTGCAAGACACAGATGGGCAGGAATTAAGGAATTTCTATATTGGAATTGCCTTGTTGCAGAGGTGGCAGTTTGATGAATACATGCAGCATATTAATACAGAACATGAGCAGTCCATTATAACCCTGGCAGTGAGTGTGGAACTGTAACTTATGTTCAGAGCTTGTTAGAACCCTTTTCTGGTTTTTCTGTGCCTCTTGTATTTCACATTTGCCTGTAAATGAGATATATTCTGCAGAACACTGCTACTGCAAGCTTCTTGAAATTCAGTTGTTGCAATAAATCATACAGAGGGTAACTTTGCATGTGCATGGCTGATGTATTTGCCCATCTCTGCTAACACGTATATTCTAGGAAAGGGAGAATGAGAGGGCAGCTTTGCTCTTGCCACAAGTTTAAGTTATCTAGGTGTTTTTCATGTGGGGACAGTAGCAGGGCTTCCACAAAGAGCCAGTTGCCTGCCCATCGTGGACAATCTCCAACTGCTGCCCAATAATGTTTGCTCTTGGTCAACCTAGCAGCTAGATAATATGGGGTGGGCTGGCATTGCAGACACACTGACATCACTTCCAGTTGCCATGTCCTTGATGCTCTGAAAATGTCTCCAACCTCTGTGATCTTTAATGTGTGATGTTGCCACACTGGTGACACTTCTCCATGCTCCATCCCCCACAAAGGCTCCTGGCAGTTGCTAGTACCAGGCTGGCAACTCTAGTTCTCATGACAGGTTCCCGCAATTTCCCTACCCCAGTCCCCTGGCAGCAATCATCCTCCCTCCCCAGGGCTATATGTGTTTTGTTAAAGATGTAGAAGTAAAAAGCTAAAAAGCTTTTAAAATGTCTAAAATTGCATGGGCACTGAAGAGAGCATGTGTTATTTATCACCCCTGTTGTCACAGTCACTTACCATCCAAAGTATGCTCATAACACCTGTACAGTACAATCAAAATCAACAAAACACTTGCCAAGGCAATGGAAAGCCTTGTGGGAGGTCATGTGTGTTCCCAGCAACAGTAAGGTACCAGGAAAACTTGCCTGCAACACAGCAGTTCTTTAATGGATCTCACTGTGCTTTCAGTGATTGTCCAAAAAAAACCCTTTTACACAGAATAAGAATAAGGCTATGAAGAGCCGAATCCCACATAGAGATTCCTATTGCCCTTCCATATTACCCTGAGCCAAACCCAACTATCATAAGGAAGCAAATCATTTGACTCACTGTCAGCATGAATATGCTAATGATTGACTATCTATGCATGCTTCCCCTTTGGTCCTCATAAGGTAGGTAAGGTTAAGAGACAATGACTAATCCAAGGTCCTGTGGTTAAAGGGCTATGGAAATATATTCCTAGGCACCTGGAATTTTGACTCTCAGCATGCAAAGCTGAGCATGACAGTCTTCATTCGTACTTTCTTTGTATCTTCTGCATTTGGTACCTCATCTCTCTCTCAATTTTATGGCTGTGTGAGAGAGTCATTCACATTTGTCCAGAGACAGAAGCAGCTGCCTGGCATTCAAAGATTTATTAAGCTCAATCATCCAATCAACTAATGTACCCACATGGCTCCAAAAGAAGATTGCTTAAAAACAAAATGAACTGTGAATATTGACAACAGAACAACCATTCATAAGCACAATATAGGTGAGCCTCAAATAAAAAAATCCACTATTTTAAAGAAATAAGCCAAATTTTACTTTTAATCCAAGTGTTCAAATGTTGAAAAACTAATCAATTAGATTTTAATTGCAGCTTTCTTTTCACAGAGGGCCTAGCTGATTCTTACACATGTGTACGTTCACTTGAATACTATACACGGGAGTTTTCTGTACAAGATTTATTCACCAATTCAGTCAATTTGCATAGAAGGGGAACAGACAAGAGCTCGATGACCCTGCTCTTGCCTATGCATGACCGCCAACTCCATAAGTGCAGAGCTTATGTGCTTAGGAAGCATACCTACGTTGCCTCTCAGTGACTGGGGATGCTGCTTTCTTAATGTTCCTGATAAGGGGGATGGAGATTGCGTCCATATACATGCTGTTGTAAGTTTTCCAGGCTATTTAGCCATGGTCTGGTAGTTTTTGCCCCCAACATTTTGCCTGCACCTATGACTGGCAACTTCAGAGGTATAAACAGCAAGAAAACTATACAATAGGCTACAAAAATGCTCCAAATAGTCACATGAACTATGCAAGGTGCCACACACATTTAATATACTAAATGTGAAACATGCAAGTAAACATATAAATAAATCCCCAGTACTGGGAGAATAATAATCCCTTCAAAACACATAATCCAATATGAGCCCCAAGATGTTGAATGTCCAAGTAGACAAGCCTCCCTGGTTCTCATTATGCCAATTTCATGGAAACACTAAATCCGCTTCCTCAGTGTTGCTTACTGGATCTTGCCCTCAATTTGACAGAGATCACTTGTATTTTTGGTTATAAACCATAATCATAATAGATTAATTCTAGATTCATTCAATTGCATACTTGCACCGTTGGGACATACTCTATAGCTGGTTTGGCAGTAAGCTCAGGTCATTTTTAATCCATTCTCTGATCACATCCAAGTTAGATTATTGTAATGCATTCTACTTGAGGATATGTTTGGTGATAGTCCAGACAGTTCAAATTGTACAGAACACAGAAGCAAGATTGTTATTTACTGTCAGATAAAGAGATCATATTTTTCCAGCCCCCCCCCCCCCCCCCATGACATTGGCTGCCAATTCATGTTGCAACACAATTCCAAGTGTTGTTCTATCTTTAAAGCTCTGGACAATCTGGGATCTGAAGGACCATCTAGTCCCATAAACCCTACTTGGCAGATGGGATCAGCAACTGGGGCTATGCTTTGTGTGCCCCACTTCCAGCCATCCAAGTAGCCATCCAAGATAGCATTTTCTTTATGATGCCGCTTAGGTTACAGAAAATGTTCTTGCTTCAGTGGTCTGCCTGGCCCTCCCCACACCTTATTTAGCTTTTGATGCCAGGGTCTGCAGTCCTTCCCCACATCCTCTTTGGTCTTTTCAAACTGGACTCCACCACTCCATGCACATTTTATATGTAATAGGAAGTAGAACCAGTTTCAAACTATGAGTCTGTCATGGTACTCACTGGGTTGTGACTTACAGTGTGTTGGTATTCAATTTAGGATTAAAACTTGAAATGAACAAAGCAGTTCAGAACTGTTCCTCCTCATCTGAACAGCACACTAACTCCTAATCTGTTTTTTAATTAGCTGAAATCTCTATGTCAATCAGCACCATTTCCCTTCAGTTGGTGGGCCCAGTCCTAAAATCATTGTGCAACTGTTTAGGATGACAGCTAAACTGCTATGATGACAAAACTCAGAGACACGAGGGCATTTTGCTACTTGGATTGCGCAGCCCAGGATTGCATCAGTGTGACAGATACCTGGAAAATCTTCTTTCAATCTTTCCCATTAACATCCTGCTACACTGCCCACTATCCAAGGAGGAAGGTGAGATATAGAATCAAATAAAAATCAAATGCAGTCTCTTTAGCTCAGTGGTTCTCAACCTTCCTAATGCCACGACCCTTTAATACAGTTCCTCATGTTGTGGTGACCCCCAACCCTAACATTTATCCATTTTACAGATGGAGAACACTGATGCAGAGAGTCTTAGGCGACCCCTGTGAAAGAATTGTTTGACCCCCAAAGGGGTCCCAACCCACAGGTTGAGAACCATAGCTGGTACCAAAGTGGCAGCACCATCATACTGATCATGATCATGTCTTGGATTCTGCCTGGAATAGGTGGGCATGAGGGGGTGATTTTCACTTATTCCCCTCTGCTATGGGAGACCTCTGACTCCTCTCAGACTAGTCCTTGGGGTCCCTTATCCAGCAGCAGCTTCTAGGGATGTTCAGGGCTGCCATGGGAGAAAAGAAGCAGCACATACAACCATAGAAACTCTTGGGAAGATCTATGAGCAGCAGCAGCAGCAGCAGCAAAGAAGAAGAAGAAGAAGAAGAAGCTAGCAAGGGAAGAAACTTCATGACTGGAATCAAGAATAAATGGTCCATATGACAGGGAAGAACATGCCTGTGATGAAGGTGACTGATATTTTTTGTTAAACCAGATATTTTAATTGGCTGATAAAAATTCATTTGGGTGGGGAGAATTCATCCAATGAGCACAGCATGCCAATAATTGTAGGAGAAACTTGTTCTCTACAAACCCAAGTACAAAGCAGCTAAACAAATAACACGTAATATCCTCAGCCTCTCAATTACTACAGACACAGTCATAAATCACAAGGAATATTCCATTCATGCATGTAGTTAAATATCAAAAAGGTGAATATATTTCTCAGTGTGAAATTAATTATTAAATCCAATAAGATAATTTTCCAGTCTATGCTGGTATTGAAATATGACATACCAAGCAGCAATGCTGACATTAGTTAAGGAGAAATAAATCACTCTGGTTATGTATACCTCTCACTCTTTTTAAACAAAATGTGCAATATCAGGCTTAGATATATATTTTTTTAATCAGGTGAAAATATACAGGCTGGGTCTGGGGGCTCCATCCTGTGTCAGATGTAACACAATCACATGTGAGTTATGGGCTCTTGGTTCTTGCATGAACAGACCTCAATTAGAATCAGACCATCCTCCTTGCTTGATTTGATGAACTTGAAGTGGTCCTGGGATGATGCTACTGGGCCTGTAGGAGAAATGCATGTGTATTCCAGAGAACAGGGAGCTTTTTCCAAATATTATCCCCTGCGATTGTGTCATAGTTGGAAAAATGACTTGGAGAGGGATACTGAAGTCCTTTCTCCATGTGTCCCATAGTTCTGATCCCAATCCAGCACTGCACACAAGTGTGACTGTTATGTCTAACTCCGGCTGGGAACCCCAGACACAACCTGTATACTCTGTCTTATGTGAAGACAGTTTGGCATAGGGCTGCATAAAGCCATATAGTCTGGACAGCCATTGCAATACAAGCAATCCATCTGACAACATTTTAGTATATCCTAAGACCACCATATCAAGAACAAGCATATGGAAGCAATGGGATGTGTACTTATATCATGTATTCCAGATTGCCACTGCCTATATAGACTAATGTGGGCAGACAGTACATTAGATAACAATCTTAATGAAGCTAAGTTGGTATTGGATTGATTCCTGATAAGGAATCAGTGTGGTTAGAATGTTGGGCTAGCTAGAACCTGGAAGACCTGTGATCATGTCCCCATTCATGTTCCCTGTGATCATGTCCCCATTCAGTTGAGAAGCTCACAAGATTTCCTTGCATCAGTCATTCTTTTTCTTGCTAACACACCTTACAGCAATGTTGTAAGGAAAAAAGAAGTGGAGAACCATGTGAACTGCCCTCCCTGAGCTCCTCAGGAGAAGGTTGAGATCACAGTGTGATGGCTGGATGGGAGACCTCCTGGAAATTCTATATATACCACCTACATTCTAGGGCAGAACAAAACTGAGAAGTTGATGTACTAAGTAATAGGGGCTGGTTCATGTCAGTGCTGCAAAACTCTCCAGCATGATCATCCCTGGTATCTTTCAGGACTGTATTGAGTTACACAGTCATGACAAGGCACAGTCATGACCAGGGGTGTCCTACCCACAGGGACAGGAGGGATCAAATTACCCCGGGCGCAACAGCAGTGAGGGTGAAAGAGCTGGGTCGGCACAGGGGAGGCACCTAAAGACTGAGCCAGCCTGCTTCCAGGAGCTGGCCTGCTGCTGCGGCACCCATCCAAGCTGCCTCCTTTCCTCCCCAGGACCTCAGACGCCAGAAAATCCTAAACTGTGATAGATTGATAGATAGTGCTGGGGAGGAGTCAGTGATCATGATGCCCCAATACAAGCATGAAAAAGCCGCAATACAAGCTGTGACAAAAACCCCAAACCAATTAGTTAGAAAACCCAATAAGCTGAATCCACAGTAAGTGCACAGTCATTTATGATAACTAGGACTCTTATCAGTACAGTGTGACCTAAACACATGTTTACCCAATCAATGTGACAATAGTTGAAGTCACCCAGTATTACAACTCTCTGCTTTAGATCACCTCTCTTATTTCTTCCTCCATCTTGACATAACCTTAAGGATTTGATCAGGTGGGGGAAGATATAAACCCACTTTTAAGTAACATTTAGAGTCCAGTATTTCCACTCATATCACTTCCATTGGGGATTTCATTCCCCTAAAGTTGTAATTTAATTCTGTGCCCTCATTAAAATACAATGAGTACACCTCTTAACATGTTCCTCTCTACCATGCCTTCCAGGGATGACCATATCCCACTGATTTCCCTCACTTCACCATGTTCCTGAGACTCATTATATCTAAATTGTCATTGAGCACCAAGCTTTCCAGCTCTCCCATCTTGGCTCAGAGGCTTTTTGCATTGTCATATAGACACTTATAACACACTTTCCTCATCAACAACCCTAGCATCCCTAGGCCCTTTTGTTTTTGCATATGACCCACCTTTGCCATCATGCTCTCACTCCCATGTTCTGTTGTGCTCCTATCAATATTACCCAGAATATTTACCCTATTGTCACTGTGGACTGAGTTGTCCCGAAGTAGAGACTCTCCAGTTCCTGTCACCTTCTCCCCAGGACAAGTTTAAAAGCTGTTCTGCCACTGTTTTGGAATTAAATTCCAGCAGTGTGGCTCCCTTTTGCTTCAAGTGAAGCCCATGGCTTTTGTTCAGGCTGGACTTGTCTCAAAAAGTTCCCCAATGCCTAACAAATCTAAATTCCTCCCATCACCATTTTCTCTTCTGCACATTGAGACACCTAATTGGTGCCTGTCTAACCAGCTCTGTGTGATGAATCTGTAGCAATTCTAAGAATGCTACCTAGCATTTAACTTGCTGCCTAGTAACCTAAATATTTCCTCCATGACCATACAACTACATTTTCCAAGGTAATTAGTGCCAACATGCATCATGATCACTGACTCCTCCCCAGCACTATCTATCAACCTAGCTAGACAGTATAGGATTTCTGAAATCTTTGCAGCAGGAAGGCAAGTCACCATGTGGTCAAAATACCTGTCACAGAACTCATTCTCTAATTTCCTAATAATGAATTACTCTACCCTAAGGCCATTTTATCCTAACCGGAAGGTGTCCTTGATACGAGAGAACTTTGGTACATCATCCAAGAAATGGATTTCATCTAGGGAATTATGTCCCTCCTCCTCAACCTGATACTCTCCAACTTCAAGACTCTCAATGGTGGATTCCGCATGGGCCAAAAACAGTGGTGTGAAAACGGTGTGAAAATGGTATAAAATGATTTAAAAGGGTGTAAAAGGGTTTACACTGTTTTGACACCTTTTTCACACCACTGTTTTTGGCCCATGCAGAATCTGCCAATCTCTATGAAAGCAAAAGAGCTGTCAGAACAGGAGTGAGACTGTGTTAGTAGGTCACCATAGTTCTTATTCACATACCTCCCCCCACAACAGCTTCTCCAGGTCAGCAATATTCACCTCAAGAATACACATTTATTCTCTGAAATCCAAGTGCTCCATTCATCAAGAGAATACCTAAAATTTGAGCCAGGTGGGCAGATAACCATAAATGTGGCACTCTCTGTAAAATAGTGGATAGCCTCCAATCCCTTCCTGGCTTTCTGGTTTATTTGTTTCAAGGGGATTGGGGAGGAAATATGAAAACTGTGCAAGTTTCTGTTGTAGGAAGGATATTGCAGTACCCTGCCTTCCTTGTGGCTGCAGAACTTGTATGTCCTTTTTCAGGAAATTCTCCTGCTTCCTCTTGACCACCCTTGCTGAACTTCCAGTCAACATCCCTGTTAGAAGCCCTGGGTGAAAGCACTGGATGCAAGCTCCATGGTGCAAACCCGAAAGAAAGTTGCATGCCTTCTTACATGTAGTGCGACCATTTTATACAGCATTACTACTTCAGCATCTCTTCTACATCACTGTTTTGCCTAATAAGGTTTTTCTCTACTACACTAGAAAATGTATATCAATTTGCTCAATTTAGACATATTATGTCATTGCGCTAGAAGTAAAATATTACACAGATTTTTTATCTATCTTTGTCCTACAAATCTATGTTTAGATCTCGTTTGATGTCACTTGACTCATACCCTAAGATTCTTATGAACTTCTTTGCCTGTAAATTACAACATCCCAGTTAGTGAAATGTGATGCTCTCCAGAGGGCTATAATTTTCACTTTAAGAAAACTGATTGACATTTTAATATCTATTGAACTTGAAGCAAGAATGAGCACGCTGAAAAGATTTCTTAATTTGTTGACTTTGAACTGTAAGCCTGTCAAGGGAAAATGTGTTTAACTTTATTCTTAATAGGGAGATGTACATTACATATTGGATTATTGTTTTTACTGCAGTACAGAAAATTAATCTGCTCCAATTATCGGTGTTGAAAATGAAACAGGATTTTTTTTCATTTTGTTTTGGTTTTTAGTTTGTTTTTGTTTTGTTTCAGTTAGGGAACAACATAGTTTAAATCCGTATACATATTAGCAAGACTCCAAATGTCTTTGTCATTCTGTGAGCTATCACATCAATGATATTCCTTTGGTTTCTGAGATTCATAGCAAAAACCATTCCCTGAAAGTCCAATATCGACTGAACATGTCCTTTCAACAGCCTATTCAAAACAAGCTGCACTGTTTTTTTTTACTGTTAACATCTCAAGAGGGTTGCTGTGTAAACGGATCCTTAAAAATGCTTGCATAACGCATTCTAGACATAATAATTTCCATACTTTTGGCAAATTTGGGTATGTTTGAAGAATTTTTAGTAGGTTGTCAAAAGTTCAGAGGCTAGTCAAATGATATCACATTTCTCTGTTCAAGTCTCTGTGGTTTTTCCAGTCAGGCAGTACAGTTTCATGGGCAGAAGAACTCCTCCTTCCAGTTTTAACTAGTTAGATTCCTTTTTTCAAACTATCGATGCTTTGGAAAATCTTGTACAAATTAATTTCTTCCTGCATTTTGGAGTTCTGGTTTATCTGCCCTTCTTTCCAAAGTACAGTCAATGCTCTAGGTATCCTCCAGTGCTCTGTTTTTTAATGTCTGGATTTTGTATGGAAGGCTGCTCATGAATAATTGGTCTCATCTTGCCACTGCTTTTGTTCATTTGGATTTTACATATCCAGGGTTATTAATAAACATATGAACATTGATAAAACATTTCCCCAAAGCAAACTTACTCTGATTCACCATCACTCTTCCAGGTGGGCTGAGTAGGAACTGGGCTGGCTGGCATGGGGAGTAGCACCCAAGTGGAGGAAGATGGTATAAAAGGAAAGGGAAATAGGAAGAGTTGATAGAGAGGGAGGGAGGGAGGCAAGCAAGAAGAAGCAAAGTTGAATCAGAATGAGAAGGGGAGGAAAGTGGTGAAAGAAAAAAAATGGATAGTCATCTCTAGTCCCTAGAAATTTCAATGCCACTACTGATGGGCTCCAAAATGGGGACCAAGTCCCTGGAGTTAATTGTACACTAAACGAGCCAGAAACTGCTGGTGTCAGTGTATTGGCTCTATAAACTATAGTTGATCAGCAAAGTAAGGTCTGTGGCAACTGTGGATAAGGATCAGTTCAGTTTGTCTCTCCTGTCACAGGCAATCACATTCTCTAAGGTGCCCTAAAATCCTTTGCTGTTACCCTTCCTGTGAGTTTGGCCATTTGTGCTGTAAGCCACAAGTTGTTCAATCACTTTTTTTGAGAAGAGGATTACTGTTGACATTTTTCTAAATCACCTTAGTCTCACAGCTAAGTCGATCTCACGTTGGGTGAGATCCTGCTGCCTTCAACTTTTCCTAGCATAAGCCCTTTGGGCTAGGGTGGGGTAAAAGTGTAAATAAATGAATGAATGAATGAATGAATGAATGAATGAATGAATGAATGAATGAATAATTGTGTTTCCCAGTGACTTTTGTCTTTTCATAACGCAACCAAAGTACAATAGCCTCAGTCATTTTTCTTCTAAAGACTATTTAGGTTTGATTTGATCTAGAATCCACTGACTTTGTTTTGTTTGTCCATGGTGTCCATAACACTGTCTTCCAACACTTTCAAAGGAATCTACTTTCTTCATGTCAATTTTCTTAATTGCTCAGCTTTCACACCCATACATAGTAACAGGAAATACTATAGCATGAATTAACTTGATCTATCCTGTTTGTTGCAGCCATGCTGTGTAAACTTTTTTTAAAAAAAATCAAGCCACAGAGGATTTTCTCGGCTTCTGTGTTTGATCTGTTCATAAGTCATACAATATCCTCATAATAATACATCTTTATAACTTCTGGTTTCATGTTTTACCCATTCTGATGTTAGTAGCAGCCATTTTAAACCTTTTGTTCCACAGAACAGGTACAGAAAGACACATTGTCAGGCCAAACATAATTTCCAGTGTTGAAGGACTGGTGTAAGAAATTATTTTCACTGTTCTGTGATTACATATATAACACCAGAATCAAAAGGCCAGGAGTGTGCTACAGCAGACTTGCTCTGTCATGTGCCATGGCATTTGTGGCTCTCTATTCAGCCATCTATGAATAATTTTTAGTCTTATGCTGAAATTCATGTTATATGGGAGCCATTTAATTATCTTGACATATTTTAAATATTAATATGCAGCTAGGCCCAGTGAGGGTTCAACATCTATCCAAGTCAAAAACAAATTGGAGGATGAGTTTCACCCCTTCCTCCCTACACTGTTTTGCTGATAGGGAACTCCACAGTTGCTGTTATCCACAGTAAAAAAAAAGACCCTTACAATTTGAGTGTCTCTTTTTTTCCCCCTATAAAGACTAATAGATTGGGAAGCAATTTCTATGATGGAAACATGGTGGAGCAACAGGATGGGCAGCACAATCCTGAGGACTGCCATAGTGGAGGCTATTGTCCACCAATGAAACAGTGTTCCTGAAGGAGATAAAGCACAAGTCAGGGACCAGGCAAATATCCCCACAGCACAGCTGAACGAGCTACAACCCTGCTGGAGTCCCCAGCAACCACATCATCGTGCATACAAAATATCACAGGACTGTAATGGCACTGCCATGATGGACAGGAAGGAATGAAACAAGAAGAAGAGTTTGAATTTATACCCCACTTTTCTCTCTTGTAAGGAGACTCAAGGAGGCTTACGATTTTTTTTGCATTCCTCTCCCCACAACAGACACCTTGTGAGGTAGGTGGGGGTGAGAGAGTTCTGAAAGAATCGTGTCTAGCCCAAGGTCACCCGGCAGGCTTCATGTGTAGGAGTGGGGAAACTAATCCAGTTCACCAAATAAGAGTCTGCCACTCATGTGGACGAGTGGGGAATCCGGTTCTCCAGATTAGAGTCCATCTGCTCTTAACCACTACACCATGCTGGGTAACAGCCACAGGGAACAAGAAAGTGGGCTGAAGCAGAGCCTTGTCATGCCCATTGCCCCCACCTTACCCATTTAAAAGAACAGGCCTCCACCAAATAAACTGGAGGCCTCAATAAAGAGATGGGAAGTGGACCCACCACCCCACACACTGTCATTCAAAAAAGTATACCTACAGCCTTGGACCTCTCTAGGCCTAAATAATATTCCAGGAATATGGGACAAGCCACAGGCACCCTGCAGTCAGCTGCATGAGTACCTCCTAGCACCATGGCCACATTGGCTAGCCTGACCCCACAACTTCCACCACTAGTAAAGAAAGAGGGCAAGGGCCACCACAAGGCCATGGAGAACTGCTGTCATATTATTATTGTTATTGTTAATTCATTTTTATATCCTGTTCCTCCCCTCCTTTTGGGCTTGGAATGGTGTACAAAATTTTTTAAAATAATAAAAACGTTTAAAACAGTACATATCACATCCACATCAAAATATAATATCATAAGGCAATTGTAAAGGATTCAATGGTGTTGATGGTGAAGTAACCTTGAGTGCATTCCACAGCCCGGGCGATGGGCCAGATGCATCGGCGGAGACTTTATCTTTGCGCGGGAGATGAAGACTCCGTTCCCATGGGAAGCAGGAAGGGGGGATGGGGTGAATGGTGTTATAACCTGTGCTTCTGGCGGGAAGTGCCATTCCTGCCACTGCGTGTACTTGAGCTTTCTAAGATGTCTTAATAAATGGACTTTTCCTCCCAAAAGCCTTTTATTTCTGCTTCTATGGAATTCCTTACATTGTGGCGGTGAATCCCTGAATTCATCTATATCTCCTGTGCAGTGGACCTCTTTGTCTTCGCGATGGAGAGGCTTGAATGTTGCACTGCGAGGAAGGTGCGGTAGCCCCCAAAGAAGGGCTCCGACCTTTCCCTTCTGGATCTGGAGGAACCGCCGGCAGGAGGAAGAGCGGGCACTCGCTGGTGGCTCTTTCCCCGGTCCTCGATATCAATGCGACGCAAGCGTCTTCCTTTACTCCCACGTTGGAGCGAGGGGACGTGGCGGATTTACTGACCACTGGCGGGGACTTCCATGAGTCGTTTGGGGCGCTGTCTATGGATCCGAGCGCCTGTGGATCCGGATCTCTACCCGTTTTACGATGTGGATTACAAACCTCAGATTGCAACCTGTGCATGGAGGAGATCGGGCTTGACCACCTTTCATAAAGCGGCAACCCAGGAATCCATTGAGCGATCTCCTGGACTCGTATTTTTGTTGATGCTCCCAAGGAACCACCGTGGCACAGCATTCGGGGCCCGTCCAAAGGACTTACCGGGACTGACTAAACTCTGGAATTGGGAGGGGTATCCGTACCGCTTCCCAATCGGACCCCCTAACTCGGGCAGGCGATCCGCATTCCTGCAGGAGTGCCTCGAGGAACCACCCGGTGGCTTACTGGTGCCTCCGCCATGTCTCGCTTCCCTGACGGCCCATTTAAGAGTCCGAAGAAAGCCTGCATTCCCCAGCCGGACGGTTTCACTCTCCCCATCAGAGAGGACTGGGATGAGGAAGTGGGGCGACTCGCGAGATGCCCAAGCGACGTATGGAACCGTGAGCGCCAGCTATGGGAGGAGTGAACGGGCATTGGAAGTTGTTACGCAGCAAGAGCGAAAACCTGCAGAGGGACCGGGGAACAGCAACGCCAAAAGAAGTCCAGCGCTTCGAGAGTTGGATGGAGTGCCAAAGACGCAGCTCCAATCGACAATATGCGCCAGAATCTGTCAGTCCATTGATAAAGTCCTGGAACATTCCAGACTGGATTTACAGCAACGCCGAAAGCGTTCAAGGCTCTGCGCACGCAAAGTGAGCTCACTGGGAAAGCCGCTTTAAACGAGGGCGAACTGGCTAAATTTGGAACGAAAAGCTGCTTTGCATGCGCACCAGGATGCATTGACTTCGCATAAGGAGAGGGAGCTGAAAACAAAGCTGCGTTGGAGAGGGAACTAAGGAGGCAGCAGACCAGGAAGCCCCAAGTTGGAGCCTATGCTGTTACTGATCATGCCGGTGCCAGGGGGGCCACGTGCCTGGGTCCTGCCAACCACAAACGCCAAGCGGCACCGCCAGCGCCCGATTCCGGCCCCCCGCACAACAGCTGCCTGCCCAGCCCGGCTCAACCAGCGCATAACCACCTCCCCAACAGAAGCCAGAGCCGTCGAGCGGGGCTACTTATCGGCCCCGATACCAGCCGTTTTGATGGGACCGCTTCCAAACTTCCCTACTTCATCTTTTGGCAACTCAATGCCCACTTGAGGGAAGACTATGATGATTTATATACCCGGTCTGGTAGCGAAAAAAATCACGGGACATCGGCTCCAGTCCTGGATGGGGCAGCTTAGCCGACTGGATTCGTGACTATTTTGGATTTGCAGGATGAGGACTCTGCGCACAGTGCCCGCGATTCCTCCAAGCCTTAAGAAGCGGCTGCTTTCAAGATCCAGGCGCTGAGAATGAAGCTATCCGCACCATCAAAACCATCCGAGCAAAGGCAACGCATACGCTTTGCAGAATTTGCCTGCGTGAATTTGCGTCGCGGCGGGCGGTTGCTTTCGAACTTCCTCCTGAGTGCGGCCTGAACGGCATGGAAATGCGAATAGCTTCTCGGATGCTGTGGGCGGTAAAGCCTCGTAGAAAGCGGTGTTTTAATTCGGGTTCCTCGTGACTATTGCAGATTGGATCCAGTTAGAGGGTCCCCAGAGAGTGAAGCGCCTTCTCGATTTAGGAATACGCTTTCGTCACAAGGAGGCCGCATACGCCCCAAGAAAACCACTATCATTGTGTCCACCAAGTCAAGCCCAGCCGCCCCTACCGAAACCACCACCTTCTGAACGCCGTCGCCCGACTGGGATTGTGTCTTTACTTGGCGGAGGGCCAGGTCATCTAGCCGCCAACTGGGTCCCAAGAAACAAAACCAACCGCTCCAGCCACAAGCACTCCGTCTGCCAAACCACCACGCAGGTCAGGGTCATACTCCCACGGAAGGCTTCGCCTCCTAAAGCGGTTACCCGAAGGCGACTCCAGAGGAGGGGGAAGCAGCTGTTTGCCTTTCTTCAGCCCCCCCCCCATGGACATGGGTCCGACTCCTGATTAGCGGTGAGAGTGAAGGCGAAGCGCTCCCATTACTGTTCAAGCATTTCTGGCCAACCCCGCTTAAACACACTCGCATTATAGCTCTCGGCCCTTGTGGATTCCGGCTGCTCCCACTGCTTAATGCGGCCCCAGGTGGCAGAGGAGCTAGGTCTGGACCGAATTATTCCCCTGGCTAAGCCCATACCCATTCACCCAAATGGACGGCAAGCCCTCGAACGGTAAGGACCCGGCCCAGTACAAAACACCTTGCCGGTTCTCCTCCGTTGCGCCGACCATTGAGGAGAAAATTAGTTTTTATTTTGGCCAGTGGCCAAACACTCCATAGTTTTAGGCATGCGCTTGGTTATTGTTACATAGAACCAAAAGTTCATTTGGAAAGAGCCGGATCCTAGAATTCACTGACCCTTCCTGCGGTGAACACTATGAATTGGGGAGAAAACCCAACGTCTCCTGACACACACCCACTCCCTGGCTTCTTCAGTAATTGCTCCCGATTCTATTGGCATCCCACCTGCATATCATGATCTAGCCAGAGCTTTTTTTCAGGAGCAGGAATGCGATCAGCTAGTTGCCACCCCACAGAGACACTGACTGTAAAATTGTCATACAACCAGGGGCACAACTACCCAAAGGTAGAGATCTACCGCATGAGTCCCAATGAGGAGAAGGAACTTCGTGCCTTCTTGGACAAGAACCTTGCTCGCCGAGGTTCATACGTGGCGGGCTACCAAACACACACACGCTTGCTCCCGTTTTGTTTTGTCAAAAAAGAAAGATGGGTCTTCTGGCTTTGCACAGATTAGCTCGAGGAGTCTCAATGCGGTCTCCCTGTCCAATAAATATCCTTTTGCCTTTGATCAAAAGGACCTTTTAAGATGCACTTTCGGCAAAGGACCAGCCAGTGCTTTACTAGAATTGGACTTGAGAGAAGCTTTACTACAGGAGTCAGAATTGCTGAAGGCTATGAAGACACCTTGACTTTGCGTTTAACACAAAGTTTGGACAGTTTGAATATTTAATAATGCCATTCGGGTTAAGAGTTAGGGGCCCCCGGAGCTTTTATGGCCCTTATCAACGAAGTTCTCCATGATTTACTGTACCAAAGGGAGTTGTTGTATACTTAGATGACGTTTTAATTTACTCACAAACCATAGAAGAGCATGAAATATTGGTTCGAGAGGTATTGAAACGCTTGCTTGACAACTCTCTCTTTGCCAAACTCTCCAAATGCTGTTTTCATCAGACCTCCATTGACTATTTGGGTTACGGATCTCGTGAGGGCTTAAAATGGATCCTGCTAAAATTGACGCCAGTCCTCCAATGGGCTGCCCCCTCCAACCGCGAAGAACTACAATCTTGTCTTGGTTCTGATACTTTCTATCGTGACTTTATACCCGATTCGCTGAACTGACTCTCCCTCTCACAGACCTCTTACGCACTAAGGGTAAGATCCACTGTCCGCCAAGCCCGGGGCCCCTTTCTTGGTCTGAGGAATGTCAAACAGCCTTTCAGCTATTAAAATCTGCGTTTACCACCGAACCTATCCTAAAGCACCCTGACCCAGATCTCCCGTTTGTGGTTCACGTGGATGCCTCGGACAAAGCACTTGGGGCAGCCCTGTTGCAGAAAAATAAAGATGGTAGACTGGTTCCGTGTGCTTATTTGTCTAAACGATACTCTGGTGACGAACTCAACTGGCCTGAAGGAGGCAAAGAGACTGCGGCCATCAAAGTAGCACCCTCCACTTGGCCACTGGCTGGAGGGGCTAAGCACCCCTTTCAAGTTTGGTCGGATCATAAAACCTGGCAGCTCTTTCCACCCCCCCTCAAGATGTCCGCAAAACAACTTCGTTGGGCCGATTTCTTTTCTCGTTTCTCTTTTACAGTTCATTTTTTCCCTGGGAAAACCAACAAACTGGCTGACGCGCTCTCGCGCCTACCCGGGGAGGGGGGTGGAGCTGCCCTACGAGACATTCCACGCACTGTTCTTTCCCCCTCCCAGTTGGGGTTGGCTGTCACCGATCTCAAACGTCCACTTCTCCTCCACCCCATTCCCAGTCTCGTCTCTCCTTTCCTGCGGGAACTGGAGGAGGCGGGGCTGCACGAGCCTCCAGCGGCCGAAGGTGACTCCCAATTGCGTTTGGAGAATGGAGTTTGGCGGAGGGGATTGTTGGTACGTGCCTCCCCCCCTCCGCAAGCAGGTTCTTGAAGCTTGCCACGATGCCCGTTCGGCTGGACATTTTGGCTTTTGAAAACTCTGCATTTAGCCCGCCGGCAGTTCTGGTGGCGCGCAATGCGCAAAGACATTGAGGCATACATTAAAGGCTGCTCGGTTTGTGCAGAAGCCAAAACCATCCCGGGAAAGCCCCATGGGCTATTGAAACCTCTCCCGGTGGCCTCCCGCCCTTGGGAAGTCATCTCCATGGATTTTATCACTGATTTGCCCGAAAGTCATGGCAACACGGTTTTATGGGTGGTGGTAGACTTATTCTCTAAACAAGCCCATTTTATTCCATGTGCTTCCATCCCTCCGCCCCCTAAGTTGGCGCGGCTGTTTATTCAAGGTGTTGAACGTCTCCGTTCCGCCCCCGTTAAAGGTGGTCTCCGACCGCGGCCCCAATTCATCTCAAAGTTCTGGAAAGCGTTTTTGGGGTTGTTGGGGGGCGCCCGTCATCGCCGCCCTACCACGTTCAAAGTGACGGCGAGGCGGAGAGAACGAACAGAACCCTAGAGCAGTATTTACGTTGTTACACCAACTATCACCAAGACAATTGGTGCGAGCTTATTCCGTTTGCGGAGTACGCCTACAACAATGCGGTTCATAGTAGTACAAAGAAACCCCCTTTGAAATTGTGTCTGGTCGCTCCTTCCCGCCGTTGACACAATTACCCGCAGCAGCTTTGGGACCCCCAGAATTTCAACAATGGATTTCATCCCTAGCCGAGGGATGGAAGTCGGTCCAGACCGCCTTACAACAAGCAAAGGACTCCCAGAAACTGCAAGCGGATAAACACCGCTCGGATTTTCCTCTGCGTGTGGGCTCTTGGGTGTATTTATCTACAAAAAAATCTCAGAGACGTGCATAAATATTCCAAACTTGGCAAGAGATTTGTGGGACCTTTTCAGATTACTAAAGTGATTAATGATGTCACTGCCCGCTTAGATTTGCCTAACTCTCTTAGTAACATCCATCCTGTCTTCCATTCCAGCTTGCTCAAGGAGGCTCCCGCTTCCGATGCCTGGCACGACCCGCCGGAGAGGCCCCCACCGACTATTATTGATGGCCACAAGCACTACGAAATTGACGCTATCCTGGACTCTCGCTTTAATCGCAAACGCTTGCAATATTTAGTCTCTTGGGTGGGATATTCCTCTGGGTATAATCAATGGGTTTATTCCGAAAATATTGAAGCCCCCACCCTTATTTCTGCTTTCCACCGCGCCTTTCCGCATAAACCTGGGGGGAAGGGGTCTTCTTTAGGGGAGGCAGAGTGTAAAGGATTCAATGGTGTTGATGGTGAAGTAACCTTGAGTGCATTCCACAGCCCGGGCGATGGGCCAGATGCATCGGCGGAGACTTTATCTTTGCGCGGGAGATGAAGACTCCGTTCCCATGGGAAGCAGGAAGGGGGGATGGGGTGAATGGTGTTATAACCTGTGCTTCTGGCGGGAAGTGCCATTCCTGCCACTGCGTGTACTTGAGCTTTCTAAGATGTCTTAATAAATGGACTTTTACTCCCAAAAGCCTTTTATTTCTGCTTCTATGGAATTCCTTACAGCAATACTTCTAGCTTATCAGTGTATCCACAAGCAGCTCCTCCGTGCTCACCTGCTGCCCATCCTTGCCCTCAGAGACAGCTACCAGCCACCAAAATTTGCCAGTTTGAATGTCTGCAAGCCAGTCCAGACACTTCTGGGATGCAGGATTTCTCCACTTCTACCTGGTCTTCAGCTGCTCCCTCACATAGATGAGAAGGGGGATACACACGCTAGGCATCAGCTCCAAGTTCCCAGACCGAACAGGGATCAAACTAACTACCACATCCAGAACTAGTCCTGGATGCAGCAGCATTTTGCCAGTCTCCCCCATACTCCATAGCTCCTACTCAGGGACTTATCTATGGAAAATAGCACCTAGGGCAAGCACTTAAATTGCATCCCTGTCCAACCATTTGACACCATCTTTTAGATAACTTCACCATACTATCAGCCAAAAAATACAAATCTAGCTCATCAGCCTTTTAATTAACAACTTATGGCACTACATGAAAATTACAACTGCCCCTTCATTGCTTTCATTAGTTTATAATGCAATCAAAGTCATTTTTTTCAGTTTCTTTTCCTTCTACACTCAGCAGAGCAAGATCACAGAGCTTGATTATTCATGGAAGACTTACCTCAAGACTCTTGGGCTTGTAATGGGGTCTGTTTACATGTGAGGAAGCACTCACTCCTGAACATGCAGTTTTTCTGTAGAGAACTATCCAGGCCAGATTCTCTTAAGCCTGCCCATCAACTTATTCCTAAAGGCACAGATCTTAAAGGCATTTATTCTTATTCTTAAAGGCACAGATCTCATTACACTCAGTAATCAAAATTGCTGGCTTAATCTTTAAACTGCACTTTTATCAGTATTACTGTTCCAAAAATAACACACACACACACCCAATGAAAAAGCAAAGCAATTCCCTGGACCATACACTGCCAAAGAAGGGGATATAGTGCTATAGCCAATATTCTTCCCCCTGCCCTTCCTGCTGCTGCTGAAGGACAGAGAGGCTTGTTATTTCCAAACACTCTCTGTTGTTATTATGTTGATATCTTGAAGGTGGAGGTCAGTGTGTTTTGGCTAAACTTGAGTGAGCTTCTTTTCTGTGACTGTTCTGTGAGCCAGCAACATGGAAAGGCAGGGCAAGGGGGAAGGCATTGCCTCCACTGGGAAAGGTGGACCTAGGTAGGCTGTCGGTGTCAGAGTGAAGATGGCAAGGGCAAAGCTGTGTTTAGTGGAAATCGGCCTACTCTGGAGGAGAAGCAAAATTAAAATTGTGCTACAAATGGTCTCACTTGCATTGGAGAAAATGGAAAGTAGAAGCAGCTTGAGGAAATATGTGCATACAAGAAATTGTTTTGTGACGGACATTTGCCCCCAGCATGCAGCAGGCACCTTGTGCATTATCAGCCACTGCCTGCCTTGAATTATGATGCTCTCAAATACAAAAGTGTTAGTTGTAACTTGCTGAATGATCTCTCACAGCTGGTGATGGAAACTTTGATGGTTGGCATCATCTGAATGGCTGCTATTCATCCCCTGATCACTTCAAGATTACACATATGACTATAACATACTATACATGTGGCTGCTTTTGAAGACCTCACAGTGGGTCCAAAATGCTGTGATAAGAGTGAAATTAGTACATCCTGCAGAACTCATATCACACCTGTCCCCATTGACTTCTAATACGTTTCTGTGAACAGTTCAAGATGCTGGTTAAATCTTTGCAGCCCTAACAGGGTTGAGACTAGGGTACTTGAAAGACCACTTGTTCCTTTATAGTCCTACCTGTTTCTTAAGATGTTCATCACAGGTTTTTCTTCAGGTGCCCTTGTAAACTTGAGGTGGCAGAGCCTCCGACAGGATGGCCCTGTAAGGTTCATCAGGTGTCATTCGCTTGCTGTTTTGCCATTAGGCAAAGTTGTTTTAATTTCAATTAGCTTTCATTTAGTGCCTCATCCTTTCCCCAGGTTTTAACTGAAACAATTATTTGCAGTTGATATATGCTGGTATGATAATCTTTTTTAGGATCAACGATTATAGTGTAAATAGATGTTTTAAAATTATTGCTATATTTTATTGATCCATTTTAATAGCGCTGGTGTTGCTTTTAATATGTCTTTTAATAGCTGTATTGCTATTTTATTTAACGTATTTTGGGGATAATTCTGGTTTACTGTATTTTTGTCATATGGTTATTATCTGCATTGGATATTTTATTGGAAAGTTGGACAATAATCTTTCCAATAAATGAACAAATAACTGGGGGAACACTAAAATAATTAAAAATTGGATGCATACGTTTTTTATATGTTAGCTATAAATATACATTGTTTATAGTGATATAAACATGTGTGTCTTTTAATAGCTTGACAAGATATTAAAAGGTTATACTTTACACTGCAATCTTATGCATGCTTACTTGGAAGTACATCCTACTGGTCACAGTAGATCTTCCTTCTGAGTAAACATGCATAGGAATGGGTTGCAAATATGTAGAAGAAAGCACATCAAAATAAATGAACCTTAATTCCAAGTAAATACACATGTAAGACAGGTAACATAAAGCCAGCATATCAAGGGGAAATTGCTGATGACTTCTGACCAAAAAGCATACACATTCTACTGAAGATGTCAAGTTCACTCTTGTAACTGTAACAGTGAAACATACATAATAAAAGAGGGCAATTGGAAACAAATAAAGGTATGATCTCATCTATTCTGTGCCTCTCTCCTTACAAACAAGGGTAAGTCAGATCCATTTGAGAAGTGACAAGGATACCCTCACCCTTTTGTGGAGGTTAAACCTTCATAACTGCCACACTCTAGTACATATTTAAAACTACTTAATGCAAATTAGTGACCTAGGTCCTTAATATACTATAAACATCCCATCCAATCAACATGAACAACATGGTAAAACGCTAAAGTTTTACTCCGGTTATCTTGCTTTGGGAACTAATAATTAGGAATGACAATCTCCAGGAAGAGGAAAAAAGATGGTGGTGTTTGGAGTTTAATTAAACCACAGGGAAAACCAAAAACAAAACCCCAATCTCAAATTCGTAGAGCTTGGTTCCATTTACACAACAATTAACAGAGATTGTCATTTCAACAATAATGGTCTTTTTTTGAAGTAAAGAAACCAACAGTCATTTACCGCTTAATGATGTCCCCCTCTCCAACAGGAAAAGGACATTTACATGAACTTTGAGTCTACTACTTAAGTAACTTGCCTGAGCTCTGCTTCCTTCGGAGGCTGATTAACAAAGGGCGACAAAATCACTGTCGACAGGTCCCCTGAGAATCACAAGTGAAGCAAACTTAGGCAAGCCAGAGATTAGAGGAAAGAGGAAATCTAACTGCTCTAAAGTGACAGCTAATAGCCCTAGCCTGCTCACCTTGGGAAGCACACACAATATCCAGTCCTGGAGTCTTGTTGTATGCACACATGCAGGCTCTGGCTCTGCTTACCTTTCCTCTTGACAGCCTGCATGGTGTAGTGGTTAGGAGAGGTGGACTCTAATTCTGAGAACTGGGTTTGATTCCCCACTCCTACACATGAAGTCAGCTGGGTGACCTTGGGCTAGTCACAGTTCTAGCATTGTGTTGTGCACAGCCTTCCCTGGCTTACCCACCTAGCAGTTCCTTGGCTGCTGTTGCTCTCTCAGCTGGAAGAAGCAAAAAGATTAGCTGGCACAAGTGACTTTTCAGCTGGGGGCTCTGCCTCTGGCTCCACATACTTTTGCTGGCCCACTTGCCAGTACCCCTGGTCTACTCACCCCTTCAGCAGCAGGCAAAACACTGTAGCTGTGTTGGACTGGGCAGAAGCTGGCCAGATGCACTGGCTCCCCTAACCCATATATGCAGCAGTGGTGATGGCAGCAACAAGCGTGCCCAAAAGATTATTATGCATGCTCTGGCTCACTGCTGAGACATTGGAAGTCCAAAAACTCTACAGTAGAGTCCCCCAACATGGTACCAGTCGACACCATGGCACCCACCAAAATGTTTTCTGATGCCCATCAAGTGTTTTAAGAAAGTGGGTTAGGCCAGGTAGAATTTTGACCCAGAAAGGCTTCTGGTTGACCATTGGAGATTTTCGAAGGCTTTCACGGCCGGAATCACTGGGGTGCTGTGTGGTTTCCGGGCTGTATGGCCGTGTTCTAGCAGCATTCTCTCCTGACGTTTCACCTGCATCTGTGGCGGGCATCTTCAGAGGATCTGATAGTAGGAATGGAAAGCAAGTGGAGTATATATACTGTGGGGTCAAAAGGTGAGGCCAGGCTACTCTATTCAGATGGTCTCACCTTTTGTCCTCACAGTATATATACTCCACTTGCTTTCCATTCCTACTATCAGATCCTCTGAAGATGCCCGCCAGCAGCTGCCACCACAGCACAAATATCTATACTCTGTTGTTAATTAAGCTGTGGCAATAATTTTGTGGCTGGCTGTGCCTCCTGTGGCAGCCATTTTGTTGCTGCGCCTGCCATGAAGTGTCAGAATTCCAAAAGTGCCTGCAGGCTCAAAATAGTTGGGGACTCCTATTTTAGACAAATAAATGTTTCCATTGAATATAGCAAGGGGACAGTGACAATAGTTTTGCCACAGCAATGGAATGCTTGATAGCTTTCACATGACTTCTGTGGATGGGTGAGAACATGTATGCCTAGAACCAAGCAGGTGTTCTTAATGATATCTGAAGCAACCTTCAGAAATACTGAAAAGAGGGACCATGCAACTGGAACCCTGGGGCAAACAACCTTGGGGCCAAACAACAGAAATGAAAAATATCTGCTTTAAATGCAGCAACACTCTATTAGCATTGTCTATAATTTCATTACAACCTTTTACCCAAAGGAAAAACAGAATAGTAAGACACCTTTACATTTCTGAGATGCAGTTAACACCTCCTGCAGGGAACTGTACATCAGCCAGAATAATGAAAGAGAACCTTACACAGCCACAGTCCATAAAAGAAAGTTTCCCGTTGGGATGTCAAGGTTTGATGTCAAAGATCCAATTTACATTTGTTACAAATCACTGTACAATATTCCCAGTGACTCAGGCTTGCCCCACTTAACCCAACAACCATAAATTACACCACATCCCTTCTTATTTTTCCTTTCATAGGCAAAGACTGAAGTCTACATATCTTGGTTTACCAAAACTCTGACAAGTGAAGACAAACACCTTAGTGGGGTCACCAGTTCCTTAGTTAGAGCAAGTGCTTATACCTTGAAATAAGCCCCTGAAAACTGTACAATCTCTTATTTAACTTCCCCTTTCTTATCTCTATGCTGCAAGATAAAATTAGTTGAAAGGTGAGTGAAGGAGTTGTCAATTCAAGAGAGAAAACCAGCACTGTGTTGTGATTAGAATCTTGAACTAGAACTGGTTTGAGACCCACATTCAAAACCCCATTCTGCCATGAAACTCACTGGGTGACTTTAGGATAGTTGCCGGTACACATTTTTAGTTTCACAAGGTCATTGAGAGAATAAAATGGAGAATGGGAAAACCATTTATGCTTCCCTGATCTCCTTTGAAAATAGGTAGCATAACTATGTGATAGCCAGAAGAACTTCTTTCTCCCTCACTGTCCACCCTACCTGTTAAAATTTTATTTTAAAGCTCTCATGTCCATACTAATGCCTCTGGGCGCAACCAGACAGGCCTTTTTCTGTGGTGGCCCCTTGATTCTGGAATTCCATGCCCCTTGAAGCTCTTTTGATGTCTCCCTTGTTGTCCCTTTCCATATATTGTAACAGTCATGGGCCCATTATGCTTACCTTGAGGCTCTTCACTGCACAATGAGGTCAAAGTAGGGTCTTTTCCCGTTTTTCCATTTACATGCGAGGAGGCACTCCACTGCCTACTGTGCAGCTTGCCTGCTGAACTCTCCTGACTGCTTTGTCTAGTTTTCTTAACGAGGCCCATTAACTCACTCTTAAAGGCACACAAATCTGAAAATTGCTGTAATATTGATATTGCTGTTATTGTTATTGTAGCCCCCTTCTGTAAATAACCCCCCCCCACACACACACACACACAATGAAAGAGGCTAAGCAGTTCCATGGACCACACACTGTTGAAGAAGGGGACCATATTTCAGTTTCAAGCATTTGTACCATATAAGATCTATCGAAATAATAACAGATCTACAGGGTACAGGAATATAAAAATACCAAGGAATCTCAAAATAACAACTCTCTGTATCTTCCTGCGGCGGCGGTGGTGGCAGCAGCAGCAGAAGCATGATGTGTGTGTGTGTCTGTGTGTGTGTAGGGGTGGGGAGAAAGAATATCAGTTCTTTTTCAAATGATTCTTCATCTTCAAGGAAATTTGTCTTCATTGCTTTTATATAGTTCTTCAATATATTGTTACCACCTTTTCTTTATTTTGTTTTGCTCAATTAATTTATTTCTGTGTTGATCTTTCAGCATGCCTAACTGCGCTTTAAATTTCTCTTGGATCTCATGGAACAAATCTCTTCTCCTTTCTTTTTTGTTGTTCCCTATTTTTTTACACTGGTTATTATAATAGTTCTCTTTACTTCTGATTATATTACTATCTCCTTTTACCAATCATCCATGGAAGTTTTTAATTTCTTTTGACTACAGGATTGTTCTTTGTGCCTTGATAATATCTCTTGTTTCAACCCATAGTTCAACCCATAGTTCTTCTGGTGCACATTCACCTGAACTTAGTAATGCAATTTTTGATCCTTATATGGTCTTCAAACTCTTTAAATTTTTTCATTCATGCACACACACATATGAACATATACATAATTATATGCACAGACATGCACAGTACAGCTTTCTTTCTGCATACAATGCTTCTCCTCCCCCGTGAAGACTACTTCACACCCAGGGACAACTGGGTTTCATTGTCAGCCAGACCAGGACACTCATAGACACATTATTCTGGATTTGCAGCCTGGCAATTCAATCCAGATTACAGCTGGCTCATAGTAAATGAGTGGGTTGTGGTCTCTCCACCAGAGTCCTGGATTGCAACTGAATTTGCAACACTGTTTTTCACTTCTACTTTAGAGGTTTACCATAACCTATGACAATGCCTTCTGCTACAATTTAGGTGTGTGGGAAGGGATGTGCCAAGTACAAGGCCAGTAGCCATGTCAATTATATCATGTGAACAGATGTGTATACAACAAATCTGATTTCCATTTTGATTTTATAACCTAAAATTATCAAGCTATCACCACATTCTTTTATTCCATTATACCATCTTGTTCTCCCATCCTATAATATACAAAACATCTTCACTTCCTCCAACTATCTTAACCTTCTTAGCCAGAAAACTTTGTGATAATATTCATCCATCTCCAGACTCTGACTCAGCATTGAAGAGAGTGTTTTCCCAGCTGGCTCTGCTCTCTCAGTTGGAGCTAATTAATCAATATCTGCTTGGCTGACTCACCAAATCTTCCTAAAAGCCCTAACAGAGCCCCTACTGAGGAGCCTGACCTGAAATGACTTAGATGTTCTCCATGGCTCAACCTTGTTCATAAGATCATCACTTCCATACACTCCAAACTCATATGTCACTGAAAAGGTCATCATTTTCTTAAGAATGATGTTTGATCACATAAATGCTCACAACATATCCCATAAGGCTTATTCTAAATAGAAAAATGGCAGACCAGAGCCATTCTCACATAATATTTATTTTGCAGCTTTACAATATTGACATCAGTTTTGGCTTTTATTGCTGTATACTGTATAGTTCATTCTTTAAAATATCTTGTGTTAGCTGAAGCAAATCACTTTTTAGAATGCATACTCTATTTTTGTCCCCTCCCCTTTCATTGTGATACACATAAATAGACTAAAATCACAAGGTTTTCAATAAATACACTGAAAAACTGTCAGTAAGTCCATAGGCAAAAGTGATAACGTCATAATGTGGCAATGATACTGTCCTGTTTGTCCGTGTTGTTAATCTCAGATGGATCATTTCCAAAAGGGATCATTCCTCAATTATGAGTTTATGCCTCCTGTATTTGGGTTTACAGACAAATCCATGAACAAAAGAACCTTGGTGGAATACACCTTGGAATGTCTACACTAGAAAAAGAAGCCAGTTTCAAGCAGAACTAATTCAAATGTTTTCCCATTTCAATTTTCAGGGTGAAAATAGTGCTGGAGGGGCTCCAGCCCCTTGCTTTATTAGAATATTTACTTTTTTGAAGATCCTGTTCATTGTAATTTATTTATTCTCTACCTGCTACTGTTTCAGATACATTTATTTTTCCTAATTAGGGCTTCATTTTTTGTAATCAACTGATTCCAGCCAATCAGGGATTTTGTAACAAATGTGATGACATCATGATTCTACCTAACAAACTGGATTTTGCTATGATCTATCATCATTTGTAGATATGAAGCTGATTTTAGATTGAAGGCACTGAATCCTGGACTAATCACATATATGATCTAAGCCCATTGGGGTTCATGTGCTGAAGATGATTCTGTTACTGAGGGCAAGCAAAGTCTCTGCAGGACATTGTTTCCTGAATACTGAATGTTTTTATCCCCTTTTACTCCAACCTCCAAAAGTTCCCTATAGGTGTCACCTTTCAATATCGGTGAAAATGTCCTAAAAATCATACACTGTGCTCTATCAGTTCTGTCCAAACCTAATCCTTCTCTGTCAATCTCTCATTCTGTCACACACTCATATACAAACATGATATACTACAGTTCCCACAATTATTCTGAAAAAGCCATGACAATCATGAAATTTAAAAACTTTTTTCAAATTAGTATGAAGTTGCAGCATACTCAAAAAACAAATTGTCCCACAGCTCCTTACCTATGACCTATGACCTGTACCTATGGTTTATCCATATTCAACTGCCTGCTACCCAGCTCTCATTGTTTATATAGGTATCTCCTTTTCTCAAGACACAAGAGTTTTGTTCTTTAATAGCTTTCAATCTATTTCTTAGATAATAAAATCAAAGCCCATTATCAAAGTACATTGTTTTATTAGAAGTACTTAAGTTTAAAATGTGACGGAAACGCCTTATGATTGTTTGAAAGCAGTCCTTTGTGTAAAATTGGCCTTCTAAGTTATTTGTGCTGGGAGACTTGGCACTTGGAGGGACCCTGAATATATTATTGCCCAGATCTCCCTGTAACCTGAAGTTCATCTTGGGAGTAATGGAAAGAGACCTCAGTAATAAGTGTTTAAAGAAATACACAGACTGAAACCACTGAGAAGTCTCTGAATCAGCATTTTCCAACAGAGATGCTTCCCTTGGAAATATACTAGTCAACTCACCAGTATCGCTAGGAAACCAAAGTCAAACACAATTTCCTTGCCAGAAATAAAGCATTGATCATCATCTCAACTATCATCTTTGCAAACTTGTTATTATTATTTTGTTTAAATTTGTTTAGCTAGGTGCTAGGCACTAGCCAAAACATTCCTGCTTGCCAGTGTCCCTAGATGAAGCACTAAAATCAAGCTGAAGAAACCAGATCTTGGCTATATGAGATATTGGAACTTCTTTTATATCTCCATGCTGATTGGAACTTCTATAAATGGCACTGGATTGTGAAAAAAATCTTTCCAGTGAAAAGGAGCAATGTTTTCACCTTGTACTTCGTCACAGGTTTAGGAAACACCCGTGTCAATTACACTCTCACAGTTGTCTGCCATTGGTAGTGCAGCCCTAAGCAGAGTTATATCCAGCGGTGGGATTCAGCAGGTTCGCACCACTTTGGCAGAACTGGTTGTTAAAATGGTGCTTATAAACAACCAGTTGTTAAATTATTTGAATCTCACGACCAGAACTGGTTGTTAAATTGTTTGAATCCCACCACTGGTTACATCCTTTAATGTCCACTAGTCAATGGACTTGGAGGGATGTAACTCTCCTTGTGATTGTATTCATAGAATGGTTGTGCCAAGAAAGAGATTATGCATCTCAATGTGGGGCATAGGAAGCCATGAAATAGCATTACCAAATGCTGAAATGTGTGTCCTGGATAACATTAACCAGCCTTTCTTTCTTTCTTTCTTTCTTTCTTTCTTTCTTTCTTTCTTTCTTTCTTTCTTTCTTTCTTTCTTTCTTTCTTTCTTTCTTTTGACATCGTCACATTCAATTAATGGTGACTCCATGGGGTTTTCAAGACAAGAGATCTTCAGAGGTGGTTTACCATTGCCTGAATATTCCTTGGTGGTTTCCCATACAAATCCAACAGGGCTGATCTTGCTTAGCATCTAGATCTGACAAGATCAGGCTAGCCAGGTCAAGGTAGGAATTGTGCTTTCCATTCAAATGTAATTTTAGTCTGAAATATTACAAGTAGTGGCAAGTTATTGACTCTGATGTGAGCAAAAGTCTCCTGTGAATGGTTTTATGGACTACCAGGAATCACCTAGGAGTCTTCACCTGCTGCTGCTGCTGGTACAGTCATCATTGCTGCTGAGAAAGAATTCTTGAAAATGATTTGCTTTCTGCTGTGAATCAACAGGAGACAGCAGCTATGAAAAAGGAATTATTATCTTAGGTGATCAAGGGGAGAGAATGAAAAGGCAACTCCAGAACATAATCAATAGAATAATGGTGGATAATGCAAATGCACAGATTCATTCAGTGAAATCACCAACAAGGCTGGTTGCTAGAGGATCAGCTACACAATTTTTAAAAAGTAGCACTAAAGAAATATGCAATCTGCTGAGTTGTGCTTTATTCACCCATGATAAGAAACGAACCTAGTATTGTTCTTTCCATAAATCAGGGAGTCCCTCCTCAGTAGTTGGCCATCTGTACTAGAGCTGAATTAAAAACAGTAGGATGTGATCAAAAGCAGCCTATGCTGTGTCTGCCACCAGGAGTACTGAACTCAGCAACATTCTACCTCAGTGGTTCTCAACTTTCCTAATGCTGTTACCCTTTAATACAGTTCCTCATGTTGTGGTGACCCCCTTAGATGACCCCTGTGAAAGGATCATTCGACCCCCAAAGGGGTCACGACCCACAGGTTGAGAACCACTGTTACCTCATGAGATGGAGAGGGACATAAGGCTGCAAGTAGGACGGCCAATCTCCAGGTGGATCTGAAGATCTCCTAAGATTTCAACTGATCTCCAGATTACAGACATCAGTTCCCCCAAAGAAAATGGCAGCTTGCAGGAATTTCCCAACCTGAATCTGGCAATCTTATTGAAGTCAGTGGTTCTCATGTGTTTTGAAATAGCACATACTTCTAATGTGACCAGACATTTTGGTACACATTTTCAAAATAATGCTCCTTCCCCCCTCCCCAATATAACCAGTGGGAATCTCACCACAGCTGTGGCCACCAAGATGACCCTGCAAGGGACAAGTGGCAGTAGGACACTTTTGGCAGCCTGGTCTGAAGTGAATACAGATGGGCCAGAAGTGACACATCTCCCCACATGGAGGAGTGGGCTCACCCCAGCTGCTGGGGCCTTCAAAGGCCAGTGGTAGGCCAGCCTAAGAGGAAGCCATGGAGGAATGAGAAGGTTCCAGAAAGTTTGAAGAGAGAAATGCAGAGGTGGCCTGGCCTTGGACAGCCAGGGGAAAAGACAGAGGGGAAAAAAGAGAAAAGAGACCAGAAACAACAGGCCCATAACACTCAGCACAGCCCAGGGGGAGCACTGGGAAGCAGCAGAGTAGCAGGACTTAGGAAGAGTCCAAAGGCAGGGAAGAGGCCCAGCCTAACAACTCCTGAAAGGTCTAGAGAGACTGTTGAGTTGGCAACTGTCTGATGGCCTGTGACAGGGTAGGAGCTGGCCTGAGAGCAAAGTCTTTCCAGGGGAATAATATTTAGCAGAATGACAGATGGCACCTCCATGGTGGAAGGGACAGGTGTGTACAGGATGCATGGGAAACCAAGAGCTTTACAAGAGAGAAGAAGTAAAAGAGAAAACAATCACTCCTCGACCAAGGAGGAACCTGCAGGGACCCTCCCTAATTTGTAGTAGGGTTGCCAACCTCCAGGGGATGGCAGAGGCATATCTAGGGGAAATGGAGCCTGGGGCAAAATCTGAGTTTTCATAAAAAAAAACCGCCCCATTTTCCCTAGATTTTGCCCTGGGATCCATTTCCTTAGATACGTCTCTGCTTGCTTGTAATGCCCTTTTCTAATTCAGTGGAATCTGCAATCCGCAGGGACTGCAGGTAGCTTCAGGATGTCTGGATTAGGGAATCTCTGCGGGCAGCACTGACAAATAAACCCCACTCATACACATGCTCGCTAAACGGAAAACAGAAACACTTTGCCAAGATTGTAGCCTGCTGCTTTCTACTCCCACCCCCTAACTGTCTGGGCTTGGGCTCAAAACACACCTTTCCATCCCAGATCTGTGATGTGTAGCAAATGTACAAGCAGCACCTAAAGGCCAACTGGTGTGAGGGATATTTGCTTTATTTTAGCACTCCAAATTTGTTCCTTTTGAAAACACAACTGGGGTCTTGGGTTGCCCTGTGCCACCAGGCACAGACAGCCAGCAATGCCCTCATCCAGAGGAGGCAACCCCCTCTTGGGACTCTGCTCCGGCTCTCACTGCCCAGGGCATCTCTGGAAAGGGGCAGGCACCCCCTGGGTTCCTACCCACCCCAGCCTGGCAACGTCAGCCCCACTCCCCCAGCAGAGGTCAAGCCATCTGGGTAGGCCTGTAGGACCGGGCAGGAGAGGGGAGGGGGCCACTTGCGCCTGTGCCTCTCCCTGCCACACCTGAACAGTTTGGGAGGAGCCCTCCCGATCCCGGCACCCTTAGCCCACACCAGCATCACATCCTGCTGCTGCCTTTGGCCGGCTGCTTCCTGCCTGGACTTGGCCGAGGGGAGGGAAGTGCCCCAGGCCTGCCAGCCCAGCCAGGCAGGCTGCCGGTGGCAGGGAGAGGCACAGACCTGCCATAGGACAGTTAGGAAAGGTCTTCTTAATTTCCCAGCCGAGGGGTGGAGGCACTGGCGCAGACAGGTGTGGCCGTGCAGGGGTGATTTTCCGCCCCCTCCCCATGTGACTAAATGGCCTCCACCTGAGGACATGTGACCCTACTTGTCTCCGTGAGTGGTACGCCACTGGGGGATGACTGGATATCTCCTGGTGTTACAATTTCTCTCCAGGAAACAGAGATCTATTCACCTGGAGGAAATTACTGCTTTGGACCAGAAGTGACACATCTCCCCACATGGAGGAGTGGCCTATGGCATTGTACCCTATTATAATTCCTCTCCTTTCTGAACCCTGCCCTCTTCAGACTCCACCTTCATATGAAAGTTGTAGTCTTCAGTTGCCACCTGTTAAGTTTAAGGACTGGACACCACTGAAGTGTCAAAAGAAGTATATCTAGTGGGATTCCCCATTCTACTAAATTCTTAAAAACTGCAAGATCTGTTAATATTATTTCTGATCCATATGACTACTCCTGTTCTGCGGATTCTGTGATCATCCATAATCTAGGATGCATCTGGGCTGAGGACTAACCTGGCTTGATGTGTCTTACTCTTTCCATTGACAAATCTGTATTTTTTGACCACTGTGAAAACTCAGAAAGATAATACATCTGATTTTTTAGCGCATTCAAAGCATATGTTGTGTTCTCTCAGGGTCAAACTAGTTGAGGTGGACTTAATCTCCATCTTTAAAAATTCACTTACAGCTGTCTGCCCCAGGTACCAATTTTGATCAGGAACATGCCAGGATGGGATAGAGGTTTTAACTCCTTCACTGCTTTGTTTTAAGGTAGCATGCACAGCCTCCATTTGCAACATTATCCCTCAATTTTGACAATCCTGCACCAGCAGCCAAATGTGGCAATGACTGTTCATCCAGTTGGTTATACTGGATCATTTCATTTGCTTCTCCACCCACCCACCCACCCTCCCACCCTCAGTCAGTTGGTGATCCTACCACCTGTGCTTACTTTTAATTGATCCAACAGGATGTAACAAAAATCTTAGAATTCTTCACTCATGTAGACTAGGTTTATGTATTGTTTCTGTAAAGAATTGCATGTGAGTATATTTCAGCTTCTGAAACACATTTAATCAGCTCTTTAGTAAGGTGCACAACATGAAAATTGTGTTAGTACATCATTGGTACTAAATGCTGAAGTATGACTGCTTATGTAGATGTAAATCTGTGCTACTAGGTAAGAATGTGAAAATTTTGAACAGCAGCCAAGACTTCCTTTTGCTTGTTTAAACCTTACAACAAGCTTAAGAATTGGAGCAAAGCTTGAACAAAATGGTTTGTGTAGGGCTGACTTTCTGCTGTGCTGTGTGTAACACAGTTACCAGTGACATTTACTTGCTTAGTCAGTTACAGTGTCTTTGGGGCTTAGGAGCTTTTGCCTGGTGGTGTAGGATCTATAGTTTGCTTGCCTATGTAAGATTCCTTTCCAACACTGAGACCTCTGCCAGTGACAAAGAGCACAAAGTGACCTTGTCTAATTTAGTGTGGCTCAGAACTGAAGGGGGGGGGTGCTTATTCTTAAAGCTGTGAGGAGCTACCAAGCAAAAGACCTGGAGCTGCAATAGCTCACTGAGCCCAGTATAGAGAAGGAAAAGCTGCTGCTGTACTCTGTGACCTGTATTCTCAACTGTTCTTTTATTTATTAACAGGCTGCCGAAAATAAAGATTCCACTGGCTTGCAGCAAAATAGCAACATGGGCCTTTTAATATAAAACATGGCCCCTGGAGTCATCGCTACAGCACATGACGTTGACACAGTCCAGCTTCAGCTGCTCATCCCAAATAGGGCAAACTGTGTACCAGGAGAAGAGAGGGAAAGGAACAAGCCGGTTTATGGTGTGTGTGGTAATAGAGACTTTATCTTAATTCTTTCGGAGGGAATGCACCTTCTTATTTGAGTGAAACATTTCTTTGTTCACAAGAGGCTTTTCAAGTTGGCTCTCATTTTGAGAGTGAGGGGTGCTGTTTCATCTCTGGAACCCTGATTTCCCATAAAACTTTAGTGAAATCAGAAGAAAGCTGGACCACAGGAAAATGGTCCAGCTAAATCCCTTTTTATTGCACTTCTGTTCTCTGTTTTCTAAACCATTCCTTAATATACTTGAGGCCTGCTAAATACTGGAAAATGTTACAGAGAGAAATAGCAATAAGCTGGGTTAGTGTTAGAAGAAGAAGAAGAAGAAGAAGAAGAAGAAGAAGAAGAAGAAGAAGAAGAAGAAGAAGAAGAAGAAGAAGAAGAAGAAGAAGAAGAAGAAGAAGAAGAAGAAGAGGAGGAGGAGGAGGAGGAGGAGGAGGAGGAGGAGGAGGAGTTTGGATTTATATCCCCCCTTTCTCTCCTGCAGGAGACTCAAAGGGGCTTACAATCTCCTTGCCCTCCTCCCCTCACAAAAAAAAACACCCTGTGAGATAGGTGGGGCTGAGAGAGCTCTGAGAAGCTGTGACTAGCCCAAGGTCACCCAGCTGGCGTGTGTGGGAGTGTACAAGCTAATCTGAATTCCCCAGTTAAGCCTCCACAACTCAAGCGGCAGAGCTGGGAATCAAACTCGGTTCCTCCAGATTAGATACACGAGCTCTTAACCTCCTATGCCACTGCTGCTCCTATCGTGTTATCGTGTTAACCATGTTTAAAGGTCAGCTGGTGTGCACAGGGGTTCTTTGCAGGGTTATTCCAGTCTAAGCCCAGTGATGTAAAAGTCCTGCACAGGACTGTATAGCAGGACTGTGAAGTAGGAGCCTCCAGGTTCAACACTTGAGGGAAAATTTGCTAGACAGTCTTATTCTAGCTGCCATTCTTTCAGGCCTTCCTTCTGCAATGTGTGGAGAATAATAATGGCATTACCTCCATTCCAAGGATCATACACATAAACTGCATTGAATATTGAAGCATGCTGTGTAATTTCTAAGAACTATTCCTAACTTTTTTTTCTTAAAAGAAAGTCCTACCCTCCTACTTTCACAACATTAGCCTTTTTCAGATACTCTAAAGGGGGAGAGTGAACATGTAAGGTGGCGGGGGGGATGGGATCATAGGAAGGCTCAACCTCATATTCATTCCCAACCTCATATTCATTGCAGTATATTAAAGTTTGTTCACATGTAGGGTACTGATTGTACAGGGAGAGCTCTATTTATACACTTCCGTTAACTGGGGATAGAGCATGCTACCACGATCCTGTTCCCCCACCGTTTACTTTTTCCTCTTAGAATTCTGTTAAAGGGTATTGTTTCAGATTTCTACCTGGTCCATCACACTTTCAAATGCAGAAGAATATTTCAAAAGAAACTAATCTATATGAGCATAATCAAAATAGTAATGTTACACTGCAATCAGGTTTTCATCTACCGGTATTTCCTTGTTAGAGCTGTATTTCAATATGAGGAAACTGTTACTATTACAACATGACCTTTCTAATAGGGTTATGGGGACATGAGAGGCCATCTTAGAACAAACTGTCCTGCACTTACACAACCCATGAGACCAATTACCTCAGAATTCTTTTCTCAGTGAATGAAATGATGCAGTCATTGAAATGGACTTATCATAGTCATTCTCTTTGCTGAGTTTTCCATTTCATCAGTGATGTGAGGATATGAGGTCAGGGTTCAGCATTAATGGAAGCTGGGAGTTCACCAATGACAGACATGTACACACACTCATACGTTTGCCTACTTTGAATTTCCCTTCACTACCCAGGGGTCATATTTCTCACTGCAGCAGTACATATGCAAAAAGGCTGATTACTGGTAAAAAAATAATAATTGCTAACCTTCCAAAGAAGGTTAGCCAGGGAAGTATGAATGCCAGTGGAAAACACTTATTCATTTGTTTATGCCTGATGAACAATAAATTATTTGAATGAGTTCTTTTATTACTTGAGAATGGTTAACTGTCAATGGCCTTTTGGAAAGGTAGAGGTATAAAATGTTCATTAGGAAGCATGAAATTCACTCTGAAGCAGATTTCATTACCAAAGCTGGCAGACTGCTTCTCTAAAAGAAAGTCTGCAGCTATCTGTCGTGAATGGCTGAGCACACAGGAGTCTCTGGTTACAGTTGTTTGCTGAGAACAGACAGAGAGCATAGAAAGCTTACTTTCTCTTCTGGGGAAAGTAGTCCAGAGCAAGGGGTATCTGTTGAGCAAAAACAGATCAATCCATCCAGTCCAGATCTACAAAGCCAAATAGTCAGTCCGACAGCAGGCGCTACAGAAACTAACACGCTGTTTCACAAAGTTGCTCCTACAACACTTGCTCTTCACAGCTGCCTCTTATACACCTGCATTCTTGCTCAGTCTGAGTCCTGCGCTGACTTACAGCCATCTCTTCTGCATCTCTGGGCCTCCAACTGGGCGCTGCGTCTTTTAGCATGCAGGGCCATCAGGCACTGTCTGAGCTGCCTCACAGAACCAGGGGAACCAGGGGAACTGTCTGCCCTGCCCTCTTGCTCTTGGCTTGGGCCAGCACTGTCCTCCACCTGTGTGGCTGCTGGCTGCTCACAGGACATAACCAACTGTGGCTCTGGAGATTCAGCCAGCTGAGGCTCTGATGGAGCTGGATCATCATGCCAGTATTCCTCATCTGACAAATCCTGGCTGGCTACTGTGGAGCCCATGACACTATCCATCCAGTGCTAAACCTAAATCCATTCATGAAATGTCACCTGCCACCTATGCCTGGTATGAAACATTAATGGTCTGGTTGTTGTGGGTTTTCCAGGCTGTGTGGCTGTGATCTGGTAGATTTTGCCTGCATCTGTGGCTGGCATCTTCAGAGGTATATCACAGAGGGATGTCTGTTACACACTGTGTCCAGTGAATGTTGGAATAACAAGTCTTCAGATCTGTCATTATTTCAATAGATCAAATATGGTTCTAATCTAACACTTGAAGTTGAAATAAAGTTTTTAATAGCCCTCACAATCATCAGGGAGGGCAGAGTAGAATGGAGGAGGTGGGATGAAGCCAAAAATATGCCCTGCTTGTACTATCCATAGAAATGCCAACTTGTCTCCTGAATGTAAATGAGCACCATACAACCCCAGTTTTGCTCCTTGCTGTTCCTGTAGTGCATGGGGGAGGGATTCACACCATCCCTGGAAAGAAGTGGCTGACTGCATGGGAATATTGGGTTTATGGCAGAACCAAGCACTCTCTGCTGCTATTGTATTGAGATATCAATATATCAATGTGAGAATTTTGAGGTTGGTGTGTTTTGGCTAAGTCCATATGGTTGACCTTCTTTTCTTTGACTTCCACTTACTGGCTACTAAAAGATGCCAGCAAAAAGAACAGGAAGCAGGAAGGAACCAGCAGGGAGGAGGGGGAGGGGGGAGGGGGAAGGTGTGGATTACAGTAGAAAGGATGAAGCTAGGTAGGCTGGCCTTGGGTGGAGGGAAGCTGTGCAGGGCAAAGCTGTGCGAACTGGCAAATCTGCCCCACTCAGGCAGTGAAGCAAATTATAGTCATGCTAAAAGTAGTGTCACTTGCTGCAGAGAGAATGGAAAATGAAAGTGAGGCTCGAGGAAATATATTGGTGCAAGAAATCTTGCCATGACGGACATTTGCTGCTGAAGCAGAACAAACACCTTGTGCAAAATCAGCCCAGCAAATTACAGCAAATCTGAGAATTTGTTTGTTTACTTATTTGTTTCATTTATTACCCCAACAGATTACATACTACAAAACATTTAATAAAGTTAATATATATTAAAAATGGATTACATAATTAGACAGTAACACAAAAATGACTTATAATAATACTCAAATTGGACATTAAAACCACTACTCTATTTTCTCTATTTCTAACATGGGTGTTGATTTTTACATGCATAGTCACACATGATTTGAGAGAACAATATCAACCAATGTGAAACAGCCACCACAAATCAGACACTTCAGACAGAACTTCAAACATGATCTTCCATGATTCTCCACATCCTGTGAAACCTTGAATGACACCCGTTCCACATGCTTATTGCAATGGCCTACAATAAATACATTACTTACTATATACCATCCACATGTGAGCTGAGAGTGATCAGCACAAAAAACCTGGGTCTTAATGTTTATGGCAGCCATTTTATGAAAGTTTCCTCAGCAAAGCAAAGCTTGCATTGGATAACAGGAACATTACTTTTTTAAAAAAGGCTTTTTAATCACCTTTTACTACTATTTGTGATTGTTGTCTGTTGCTGTAGACATTTCATTTGTTCATCTGTCCTTAAGATTTTATAAACTGTCTTTCTTTTTTTAATAAGGGTTTTTTCACTGAGTTTACCCCTTGATCAAAAAAATGGGAAAACAACAAATGCATTTATACTCAAATAAAACACAAAACATGGTTCTCACTGGAGGCAGTTCACAAATTCTGCTGCCAATTATTGAATGGCAAGTTATTGAATGATGAGGTATCAAAAAGAGTCATTCATAAGTGAATCACGCTATTTTTCAATTTGAGGCTGCCATATCTGTATAACTATTACGTTCATGATCATTATTGTACAACTGTACCAATATTCCTTTGGACCAAATATGAACCAGCCACAGAATCACACTGAAAATGCAAAGGACATACATCCACACTCTCACATATAGCAGATATGAATCAATTTGTGAATGAATGCTTCAGCAGAGATTTGTAAGCGTCAAAGTGCAATCAGCTATAAGCTTTCTCTCTACCGAGCTGAATTATTAATGTTGATTATGCAAGTGTACAATTAACCTTCAGAACAGTAGAGTCATTCAGAAAGGCATAGCAAAACAGCTTGGAGAAATCTTCTGAATATTTCACATGGTAACCTATGAGCAATGAAACCCCTACCCATTTTTAAAATAAATATATCTATTTGATATATCTATTTGAGAGTATATCTATATACACACTTTCACTAACCACTGGGAAAAAATGGCTTGACAACTCCTTTGCAGCCGCAAATTTAATTAAAGGGATTGACTTTTCTGCTAACAAAGGCGGTCAGGGCCTGGCCAGGGGAGGCTTCGCAGCTGGTTGGGGCTGATGAAAAGATTCCAGGTTGGGAGGCTTTTGGCCTTTTTTGCTGACGTCGCTGTCCTGGGCAGGCAAGGCCCATCCGCCACCATGAGGAGCTGAGCCCAGGCCTGGGAGGCAACTCCTTTGCAGTCGCAAGCGCCACCACTTCCCAGCTCCTAATATTGTTATCTGGGGGGCACCCACCATGTTCAGGATGAGCATCCAGACTTTGCCAATTTTGGGCACCGGGGAATGAGTCCAAGAGTGATTCGTCTCCAGGTTCTCCATGGCTCAGGCTTTGGTTACAAGACACCTTCCATGGCTCCCCAAGTTGGGCAGGGTTGAACAATCCATGCCCTCTCCTGTTGCCCTTTCCTCCCACCTGGTTGAGCCCCAGTGGAACGGGAATGGCAGGCGCTCAGCCCTGGCCAGGCCCCTGCAGGATACACCAGGTACAGGGGTGTATCTATGGGAAACCGTGTCCTGGGCAAGTTCTCAATCCCCCCCCCCTTGTTATGCTACCTTTGTAGGGTAGACTCTATGGCAGGGGTAGGGAACCTGCGGCTCTCCAGATGTTCAGGAACTACAATTCCCATCAGCCTCTGTCAGCATGGCCAATTGGCCATGCTGGTAGGGGCTGATGGGAATTGTAGTTCCTGAACATCTGGAGAGCCGCAGGTTCCCTACCCCTGCTCTATGGTGTTATACCAGCTTAGGTTCTTCCCCTTCCTAAACCCCACCCTCATCAGACTCCACTCCCAAAATCTCCAGGTATTTCCCAATCCAGAGGTAGCATTTTTATCTCCTGGAAGAAAGCTTTCTTACCTCTGCTGTTCTTTCTTGTACGTTAAACACCTCACTTGAGTTTTGTCAGCGCACAGGTGAAAAAGGAGTTGGTGTGGTGTAGTGGCTAGAGTTGTATGGAGGAAACCCAGTTTCAGATTCCAATCTCTCCACTACACAGTTCAATAGGAAGCCTTGAGCAAGTCACCATCTTTCTGACCAGGCTGCTGAGAGGCCACTATGAGCTCCATAGGGATGGGTGGAATGTAATAATACCTTTTACAAATCCTTCTGTATGTAAGTGTGACTGGTTCCCTCCTGTCCTTCCTCTTGCCTTTGCTAGGAGCCAATCTAGCCATGACTCTGTCATCTGACATTTGCCCCCAAGTTGTTCTCTCTTACAAAAGACAACCACAAGGCTGCAATCTAAATCATATCAAAAGGGGAGGTCTTAATCCTTTCTCCTCCAGTGATTTTTCTGTTTAAAAATTACTACACCCAAGCTGCTACTTTCCCCATGAATATAAAACTGAATCATATTAGAGAGGTTCACCCTAAAGTAAATTCTTCCATACCCTGATAATGAAACAAATGCCATTCATACCTTCAAGGCAGAGGCGTATCGGGGGGAAATGGTGCCCAGGGAGAACACCTGCTCCAGGTACCCCCCATGCCCCCATGGCATCTGTCCAAGCCTCCCCCAAGCCACCTCCCTGTCGGCTCCGCCTGCCCTCCCCAGGCCCACCCCACAACTATATAGGTTTTCACTTTTGGAACTCCATATTTGCATCTTACTTTGGACCAACTTTCAGTTTGCTTCTCAAATATGCTAGATGCAGTACCAAGTAGAACCGTCAAAAAAGTCATCACGCTTCAGACGCAAACCCACAACAGGAAGGAAGGGGGCATGCTTGCTATGTCTCTGCTGTGATGATTGGTGAAGCTGCTGGCAAGCTTCTTTCCTGGTGATTTTTTTCCCGAAAGCTTTGCGCAGGTTGTGGATTCTTGTGTTCTCTCTGGTATTCTTAAGCAGTCAAGTTGGACTTAAGCAATTAGAGGGGCCAACAAAAGCAAAAATGTGGTAATGGGCGATTTTAACTATCCCCACATAAACGGGAAAAATGCATATTCAGGTCATAGTAAGGAGAGAGCATTATTGGATTTGCTAAATGATTGTGGCTTAGAGCAGATGGTTGTGGAACAAACCAGGGGAGAGGTAGTCAGTGTTGTTGAGCCGATAGGGAACAGCGACCACAATGGTGTCAGATTCAGTATCTCTGCATGCGAACAAGTGACAACTAATAATGTAGTTACATTCGCATTCAGAAAGGGAAATTTCTCAACGATGAGGGGGATAGTGCACAGGAAGCTGAAAGGGAAAATCAAGAGAGTCAAAACTGTCCAAGATGCTTGGAGGTTATTTAAAAACACAGTAATAAAAACTCAGCTGGAATGTGTTCCACTGGTTAGGAAAGGCAGCGCCCAGTCCAAAAGAAAGCCACCATGGTTAACAAGGGAGGCTGAGGAAATTATTAGGAAAAAAATATGTCTTTTAGAAAATGGAAGTCCAACTTGACTGATGAAGAATACCAGAGGGAACACAAATGGTGGCGAAAGAGAAGCAAGTTAGCTGTAAGGGAGGCAAAAAAAGATTATGAGGAACGCATGGCTGCGAACATCAAGACCAGCAACAGTTCTTCAAGTACATCAAAAGTAGGAAGCCAGCTAGGGAAGCAGTAGGCCCGTTAAATGACAAAGGAACAAAAGGTGTGCTAAAAGATGACAGGGACATTGCAGAGAAGCTAAATAAATTATTTGCATCTGTTCTTCACCCAAGAGGAGGTGAGGAAAATTCCTGCACCTGAACCAAGCTTCTTAGGAGCTGAATCCGAGGAACTAGTGAAGATAGTGGAAGACAAGGAAGAAGTTCTGGCAGCTATTGATAAACTAAATGCTACCAAATCTCCTGACCCAGGCTGAATTCATCCAAGAGTTCTTAAAGAGCTCAAGCATGAAATTGCTGATCTTCTCACTTTAATATGCAACTTCTCCCTGAAATCGGCCTCCATCCCTGAAGACTGGAAGATGGCCAATGTCACACCAATCTTTAAGAAAGGATCTAGGGGGGACCCTGGAAATTACAGGTCAGTCAGTTTGACATCTGTTCCTGGTAGATTAGAATAATCTATCATTAAAGATAAAATTATTAAACATGTAGAAAAGCAAGACTTGCTGAGGAAGAGTCAGCATGGCTTTTGCAGAGGCAAGGCCTGTCTTACAAACTTACTAGAGTTCTTTGAGGGTGTAAACAGGCACGTGGATAAGGGGGAACCAGTGGACATTGTCTACTTGGATTTCCAAAAGGCTTCCTCACCAGAAACTATTGAGAAAACTCAGCAATCAAGGAATAAGAGGGGAAGTCCTCCTATGGATTCAAAACTGGTTGAGGAACAGGAAGCAAAGGGTGGGTGTAAATGGGAAGTTCTCACAATGGAGAGATGTAGGGAGTGGTGTCCCCCAAGGATCCGTTTTGGGACCAGTGCTCTTTACCCTATTCATAAATGACTTGGAAGTAGGGGTGGGTAGTATGGTGACCAAGTTTGCAGATGATACCAAATTATGTAGGGTGGTGAGAACCACAAAGGATTGCAAAGAGCTCCAAGGGGACCTTGATAAATTAGGTGAGTGGGCTAAGAAATGGCAAATGCAGTTCAATGCAGCAAAATGTAAAGTGATGCACATAGGGGCAAAAAATCCAAACTTCACATACACGCTACAGGGGTCAGTGCTATCAGTCACAGACCAGGAAAGGGATTTGGGCGTCTTAGTTGATAGTTCCATGGGAATATTGCCTACTCAGGAGCAAGCCCTGTTTATTCCCACAAAATGTTTTCTAAGTTGCCACCTAGGATTTGTTGCCTCGTGCTTCCTACCCTGACAATAGTTGGAAGCAAATCTTTTTGCTCACCCCGCCCCCACTTCAGTTTCCTCCCATTCCTCAGGGGACTTCCAGGGGGGACTTTCTGCCTTATTCCCCCAACCATTCTTTGCTTTGGTACAACACATTCCTAGGGCCAGAGGAAGGAAGGACAGGGCTGGCCCACGTGGCTTCTCCTCTTCCCACCAGCTGAAGGTGCCCACTTACTGGTGAAGGGGCATGAGATGCAGGCCGAAGGCAGTGCCAGGGAGCCCACCCAGTGGTGGGATCCAGAAATTTTAGTAACAGGTTCTTATGGTGGTGGGATTCAAACTGTGGCGTAGTGCCAATGGGGCTGGGCGGGGCACGATGGGGGCGTAACCGAGCATTCCGGGGGTGGGGCATTCCTGGGCGGGGCTGTGGCAAGGATGCAGCCGCTGCGCCAGTCCTTGGGCGGGAAACGAATGCACTCAGGCGCAGGTTGCCACGCACACCGGTTCACCTCCTGCTAGACTGCTTCAAGTTCTGCGCGCTACTGCTGAGAGGAGGGGCGTAACTAAGACAAAAATCACGTGGCAAAATCACCAATTAGTAACCCCCTCTTGGCACACACAAATAATTAATAACCTACTCTTGGGAACCTGTGAGAACCTGCTGGATCCCACCTCTGAGCCCACCAGCCCCAGCAGCAGCAGAGGACGCTGTAGCCTCGCCTCCATCCCAGGCAGGCAGGCAGGAGGAGGACAGGCAGTGCAGGCAAGTGACTCGGTCCACAGATCCTGGGAAGGGCAGAAACCAGCCTGCAGGGAGGTGGGGGCAGGGCACTGCAGCAGGCGGACCAGTTGCCGGCCTGCAGCTGCGATGCCCATCCAAGCTGCCCCCGCCCTCAAGGGCCTGGGGAGGGAAGGCCTCAGGCACCGGGGCAATACCCCAGTGGACTGGGCCCAGCCTTGGGGGCCAGCAAATGGCACCCTGGCACAGGGGGAGTTGCTGGACACCAGCCAGGTCTCCACACCATGGGAGAGGTTGAGCGTGGTTACCCGGCCTGTGCTCAGCACCCCCTCATGTGACTGAAAGGCATTTGCCCAGGGACATGGGTGTCCCCATGTTCCTATAGGTGGTGCACCACTGCTGCAAGATTTGCTGCAGATTTTGTCAAAAGTCCATTTATAAAAAAGACCTTATGACAGTTAATGTTTATGATTTTAATTAGGCTTTGCTATGATGCAGGCTACTGTGTTTCTACACATAGAAGGCTAATCTTATCTATGAGTCATGGTCTCCCCAATGGTTGTTAATAAATTTAATTCCTAATAAGCCTCCCCAGCAATCATCTCAGAGGATCAAATTATTTTCCACATTCTCTCTCCTCTGCAGCATTTTTATCTTTTTTTAAAATGAAAATTTGCAATGCAAATAGCAATGTTGTTCATGGACATACTTAATGAGCCAGTGGCACTGTATAGTGAAGGAAATGCTGACAGATTTGTCTCTGCCATACTCCATAATCAATACTTAATTGCTTCCAACTGCTTTGCTGACAGAAATTTTAGTTAAAATAACAAGCAGAATTATGAATCATGGTAAATCATCCCATCATTAATGGAGAAGAAGGGAAGAACATTAATGCAATGAAGACAGACTGTATTACCTTTTACCCAAAGTTCTACACACTACATTTGATACATGATAAGACTTAGTATTGACTGAGGACTGTTCTGTCTGAGTATGTCCGCACTAGAGCTTCCTATGCCACAGGCACAGCATATTACCACAAGACTAGAAGTGTACCAATTGCCTATGTGACTGCTCATCTATCAAAGACCCACCCAATAGACTCACTTCAAGTTTCAAGTGCTGCCCCAGTGTTCTTGGGATGGCGCCCAGCATGCTGATTATCACTGGGACGACCTCAGCTGGTTTGTGCCATAGATGCTGAAGCTCGATTTTCAAATCGCGGTATCTAGTGACCTTCTCGTGTTCTTTTTCAATGACACTGCTGTCACCGGGGACTGCTATGTCGATGGTGCTCACTTTCTTGTCCTTGATCACAGTGATGTCTGGTGTGTTGTGTTTCAACACTTTGTCCGTTCAGATTTGAAAGTCCCACAGGGCTTGACCTTCCCATTTTCCATTACTTTCTCTGGACAATGTTCCCACCAGTTCTTAGCTGTTCTTATGGTGTAATTCTTGCATAAATTCCAGTGGATCATCTTGGCTACTGAATTGTGTCTCTGTACTCAGTCTGGGCAATTTTTTTGCAGCAGCTGAGGACATGATCTATAGTTTCATCAGCTTCTTTGCACAATCTGTATTTTGCATCATCTGAGGATTTTTCGATTTTGGCCTTGATCAAATTTGTTCTAATGGCTTGCTCTTGGGCAGCTAAAATCAGGGATTCAGTTTCCTTTTTCAGAGTTCCAGTTGTTAACCACAGCCAGGTCTTTTTGTTATTCACCTTGTCTTTGATTTTCTCCAGAAATTGGCCGTGCAGTGCTTTGCTGTGCCAGCTTTCAGTTCTCATTTTAATCACATTTTTTTCTGTATTCTTGTTTGGTTTTCTGGGTTTGCAGCAAATGTCTGTTCTTCACTTCAATCAATGTCTGTTCTTGACTTTCCTTCACATAATCGGCCAGTGCATGCTTCTCCTCTTCCACTGTTTGCTGTACTTGCAGTATTATTATTGTTGTGTTTGTTTGTTTGTTTGTTATACACATACCAACACAGCACAAGTGTCTGGAATTCATCTCTGAATATCGAGTCCTTCCCAAGGACCTAGGATATTAGGTATTTGCGTAGAATATGTGTAGTTCCTAGAAGTGCTGCTTTGTGCAGCATGTGGACTGATGTTCTGTCCAAGTTCAGGCTTTTCAGATGCTTTTCAAGGTTTCTTGGGATTCCTCCTAGAGCACCGACTACTATTGGGATTACTGTTGTTCTTTTTCGCCACCATCGTTCAACTTCAATGTATAGGTCCTTGTATTTCATGATCTTTTCCAGCTCTTTGTCCTCTACCCTGCTGTCAACTGGCACTGCAACATCTATAATCCAAACATGTTTTTTTCTCTACCACTGTTATGTCTGGGGTGTTATGTGCCAGGTGTTTGTCTGTATTCTAAAGTCCCAGAGTATTTTTGCTTCTTCATTTTCTGTGGTATTCTCTGGCTTGTGCTCGTACCAGGTCTTGCTACAGGGCAGCCCGTATTTTTTGCAAAGTACTATGATGATGTTGATGTTGTTGTTGTTGATGATGATGATGATAGATTTCACAGCTGCCAGATTTTTAGCTGGTTGTTGGCCTTCATTACAATTCGAGCCTCACCCAGAGGACTAGGAAATTGTAATGTATCAGCATAGTATTCATGCGGATCCCAGCAGGGCTGCCTTCTGAATTTGACAGATGTTAATTTTGTCAATTTGAAGATGTTTCAAGTGCTGCCCTAGTGTTTTCGGAATGGCACCCAGTACCCCTCATGGGTACCCCCTTGTCATGGAGAAGGGGCTTGCGTGCTTCAATGACGTTGAGAGCTATGCTGGAGGTAGTATATACTACCAGAAGGGGCTCCCAAGCCAGACAGGACTCAACTGAGAAACTAGACTAAGAGTGTCCACCAACCCATATAATATGGTGATACAAATGAAAAATTATTCCATACTGCATCGGTCATCGTGTGAGTTAATAAGGGCTGCATCACATGCTGGGGTCCCTGGGCATGTGTCGACAAGTGGACCAACTATCCAAAAGAAAGAAGTATAGTGCACAAGAAAATAGTGCCATCGTGGCTTTTGTTACTACAGCTCAGAGCCAGAAAAACGAGGATACTTGAAGTGGATGTACTAACTGTGGAAACAACACTACCCAGATTCAAATATCGCTGAGCAAAGACTAGCAGATCAAAGGCGATTCATCATATGGAATAAAGTTAGTTTATTGATACAAAAACAGTAATATACAGCAAACAAGATGACTATGCTGGATTTTGTATTAAATCACACGTTGGACACTTCCCAAGGGTCTAGGACTGTGTGATATATCGACGAATAATGTGTGCAGAGCCGAGTAGGGGGGACTTTTGCAGCTGACGTATAGTGATTTTGTCAGTGCTGATTGTTTTTAAGTGCCATCTCATAGGGAAACTAAAAGTGCCACCCTAAGCAGGTTTTTGCTTTGCTTTGCTTTGCTTTGCTGTCTAGTCACAGCTGACTTATGGTAATCCTGTAAATTTCGAGACAAGAGATGTTCAGAGGTAGTTTGTCATTGCCAGCCTCTGCATCATGACCCTGGTGTTCCATGGGGGTCTCCCGACCAAATACTAGCCAGAGTCAGGGACGAGTGTGTGTGCCCAGCCTAAGGTTGCTCAGCAAGCATCCATGGTGCAAGTGGGGATTTGAACTTGGTTTCCAAGGTCCTAGTTCAGCACCTTAACTACAACACCATGCTAGCAGAGTTACACCCTTCTAAACCTATTGACTATAAGGATGTGGCTCGGTTTAGGATTACACAGAAAGTGTATTTGCTTTTACCCCTTTCTTTTAGTGATGATAAGGATGGATAAGAAGAAGAGGAGAAGGGGAGGGGAGGAGGAGGAGGAAAAGGAGTTTGGTTTTATGCCCTGCCTTTCTCTCCTGTAAGGATACTCAAAGTGGCTTACAAACTCCTTTCTCTTCCTCTCCCCACAACAAATCCCTTGTGAAGTAGGTGGGACTGAGAGAGTTCTGAGAGAACTGTGACTAGTCCAAGGTCACTCAGCAGGCTTCACATGAAGGAGTGGAGAAACAAATTTGGTTCTTTAGATTAGAGGCCCCTGCTCTTAACCACCCTATCACTACAAACTGAAGAAGTGCCTATTCATTGAAACAATAAACTGAAAACCTTCTTCAGCATGTATTTGAGAACTTTTAATCTCCTAAACCTAAGGGCCTGATCTTTTCTATCCTTCTCATCCCCTCCTGTACCTTTTGAGTTGTATCCTATGAGCCATGAATGGACTTTTACATGTTTTGCCAATAATCACCTCCTGCTTTGGAAGTTGTCCTTTAAGTGTCCGTCCGTTGATTTCAATTAGACTGGGATGCTTCTGCTCATCTCAGAAGTTATGCAGGGTCAGCCCTGGTTAGTTATTGAATGGGAGATCACCAAGGAACATCAGGGAAACTATGCAGGGGAAGTAAATGGCAAACCAGGTCTGTAAATCCCTTGCCTTGAAAACTCTGCAGGCTTGCTGTAAATCAGCCACAACAGTAACACTTCACACACACACACACACACACACACACACACATATCACTATATTAAAATAATGTATCAAAGAGTATCAAAAACAACTGTTTGAAACTCTGTCCTGGTAAAAAATGTGAAATGCCAACAGAGCTCAACAAATGAAGGCAAGCACTAAATCATTGTCATGAATCATCGGAAACGTGTCAAAGAGAGTTCTGATGTAGATACAACCTCAGTTATAGCTCTCTTCTTCAATGTGCCAATCTAGCAAGGGCAATTCATGAGCAGAGCTTCTCTTAGGTGTGTATTTGTTAGTATTATGGAACTTCTTTTTTGAAATTCACTTGTGGGCATCTCCCCTCCCCACCATCTGTGCAGGGTAGGCCAGCACTCTGGTGAATTACTCACGGAGCAAAGAAGCACACAGACATCAGCCCTTTCCAGCAGGCAGACTTTAATAGCAAGCAGTTTATAGTACCCTTCTACCCTTCCCAACCCTTTCCTTCCTCTTTGGCCTCTTTCCCTGGCCATTTATGCACGGAAAATATCCCTGTGCAACCAGGAATTCTGCACGGCTCCCGAAGCTGCACAGGGTTTGCACCAGTGTTGCACTGCTATTTTTCCTTTGTCCCGCAACTTTCAAAAAGCGCCAAAGAGGTAGTACTTTTTAAAATGCCCCTGTCTGATCCCACCACTGTGCAAACACCACAGGAGCGGAACCAGGGCAGAACTAGTCTATTTTTCCCACCCCGCTGCTCTGGCCCACCCCACCTATCAACAGGCGCTGGGAGGAACAAATGTTTGCATTGACTTAGGAAGTGCTTGCTTTTCTTATCCCCCCCCCTTTTATCTGTCTTAAAATCCTTTGCTGCTTGAGGAAATTGTTGCCCTCCTCTCCTGTTTCCCTTCCTTTTTATCCATCTTAAAATCCACGGCTGCTTGAGAGAATCGTTGCCCTCCTCTCCTGTTCATCTCCCCCCCTTTTTTCCCATTACAATCAAAGCCATGTCTCTTATCAACAGGGAAGGAGTTTTGGGCTCAAAGTCATTTAAAACTAAACTAATGAAAGTGAGTGGGGGAATGGGGGAGAATCAGCCAATCAGGTTGTCCACACATGCGCAGAAGAGATTGCGGAAGAGATTGTGTTGCAAATAGAAAAAGACATGGACTTGTGCGGAAACAACTGGGTCATTACATCCTGGTCCTGCCTCAACTCCTTGGAAGAACCAGGTTGCTGTGCGGAAGGAGAAACTGGTACAAATCAGCTGTGGTTTGTAAGATCCCAGTTCTACCCTGGAATATTTTGACCTTGCAAAAACACTCTCAGTGTTCCTTGTATCCCTCCCAAAAGAGTTGCTCCCCCTTGGGGCTTTCTATTCCAGCCCACTAGTGGTTGGCAGGTTGTCTATCAAGCCCCGCCAGCTTGGGATTGGCCCATCAAGGTGCTAAGCCCCCCTCCCTGGCTGCAGCTGTCCTGTTGATTGCAGCTGGGTTGGGGCTGTGCTGGCCCCACTCTTCTCAGTGGAACAGCTGAGGCCTGTTCCTGCTGACTCGGTAATCCAGCCAGTTTCCTGCAGCTTCTCCTGGCTTTCAGGAAGTTCTAGTGTTCGTTGGTAAGTCCAGGAGTCCTGTGATCCATGGGCAACTGTCTGGGTGAGGGTGAGGGAGAGGGATGGGGAGTACTGTGGAGTGATGGGGTCATCACTATTTTAGGTAAGGTCATTAATTCTTCTTTTTCTCTTTCAACAGGAGAATTTATCTTTGATTTCTCTTTGTCATTTTCTATTGCACTTCTTTGCAGCTTTTTGTAACTTAGTTTTGTCATAGGAAGGTAAAGTTCTTTTCCTCAATTTTTAAAAAATACCACCATTGATTCCTATTATTCCCTTTTTAAAAAAGGATTTCTCTTACATTTCTCTTTTATTTGTATTGACAGAGAAATCAGGCACCCTTTTGTAAATTCAGCCCTTGCAGTTGTTTTATGTTACATACCACAGGGTGAAGCTCCAACAGGACGGGAAGGTTTGTGAAGACACTGGCCCTTTATCTGCATCTGTTTGCTAAAAGTGAGGTTTTCTGTCCTTACCAGATTACTCTGCAGTTGACTGAGCTAATCTGCCTTTTTGCCTGCCCGCTGCTTCGTTGTTTTCTCCATGTAACCTCTGTCTGGGGAGTTACCTGCCAACCTCTTTTGTCTCTCTCTCTCTCTGTGTGCCTAGCATTAATTTGCTAGACCATTCAAGTTTTATGTCAATTTCAATTTTTAAAAGAAGAAATACCTTTTTTGATACTGGAAGAGCAGGAGAAACTCTTCTTGTGTGGGCAGGGGAAGGAGCAAGAAAACTGGAAGACAGCAAAATGCATCCGAATTCACTTTGCTTTCCCTGAGCAGAGAGAGAGGAAAATCAGAGTTTAAGATGTTTCAAAAACTGTGGAAATGATCTGATCTGCAGCAGGGTGAGTTCAAGAGGGAGGGAAATGTGTGTGCAACTAAGAATCCAACCCAAAGGCAGAGTATGCTCACTGCAGGGCAGCCCACAAGGGCAGAAAGGGCCAATGTTTGCCTTTGAGCATCTAATGAGTAACATTTTTAAAATCTGCAGAATGTCTCTTCTTGTCTCTCTTTTGTTTGAATTTCTCTTTTGAGAAAATTTGATCAAAATGAAGTTGATTTGAAACCAAATTCCTATAAAGATCTGGTGTCATTCTCCTACTGGAAAGCACTGGTCAGGATCTTTTTTTCTCCTCTGTATTATCCACCTCAACCATTTTGTAGCGTCTTTCCAACTGAGATTCTCTCTCTCTCTCTCTCTCTCTCTCTCTCTCTCTCTCTCTCTCTCTCTCTCTGTGTGTGTGTGTGTGTGTGTGTGTGTGTGTGTGTGTGTGTGTGTGTGTGTGTGTGTGTGTGTGTGTGTGTGTGTGTGTGTGTGTGTGTTTAGGCTGAGTGGCATCATGACTAAGGGATGCTAATAAAATTCTTCCTATCTGAATTTCACTCCAGATTTGAGAGTTCTAAATTATTAGTTTCCATATTAGCACCAAAACATTAATGAATCACAGTTCTCTCTGGGCAGGTATTTGGGACCAGCAGAACAGTCAGATTTATTTAAAATACAAGCAGTATAGTAAAGAATTCAGTGGGTGACCTTCTCTTAAAACTCTCTCAGCCTCACCTTCCTCACAAGGTGCCTGGTTTTTTTTGGGGGGGGGGGGAGAGATAAGTTGCTTTGAAATTCCTTTCTGTGGAGAAAAAGGATATAAAAACCAGTCTTCTTCATCTTATGGGCACCAAAAGAGAGGCACCAGTCAGCTGAACTTTATATTTTAAGATGGCAATGTAGCACTCTATCCAAGTTGTGAGGCTGGCACTGATTACTCAGGGCTTCCCTTTTAAAAGACTCATTTGTGGACTTTATTTCTTTCCATTAAGGAAAAGAGGAGGAGAGGAAGTTGACCCCTTTGGAAAAACCTTTTGACTCAATATGATTTTAGAGCTTTATTTCTGTTCCACTTGACAAGGGTATCTGTGAAATATTTCTGCAGAGAGAAGTTAAGGATTTAATGACTCCTAAACTATTGCACCAATATGGATTTTACAAATGCTCATGCACACAAAGAGTGGTACTCAATTGCTGAGAGATGCAAAGGTCGGGTTATTTTCCTTTTTCTCATGAACTTCATCTCAAGAAGGAAGAAGAGTCATTTACATAAAATTGATGTTGTCCTTGACTCTTCATTCATCATGTTGATTAAAAGGACAAGAACATAAACACCATGATAAAATTTGTGCTAATCAGAAATTCCACTTCTCCCTTCAATTATTTTACTGAGGGTCTTCCTTTGTTCCAAACCCTCTCTTTCCTCCTGGTAGGATTCTTACAACTGTGGTTGAAAACGTTGTACTGTTTGGAAGATGGAGAGAAGATAGATGTAGTATCCTGGAATAGTGGAGAGAAGATTTGGAGGTAGGGAGAGAGCATAAATCAGGGAGTTCAGTAAATTGGTGATACAATTTATTTTAATAAATCTATTCATTCCCATAATATTTCAGAAAAATATTCATTTCACTTTCCTACTGTTGTTCTGAGCTTGATTGCTTCCAGATCTGCTTCTGGCTGAGAATGGCACTATGAGCAGTTGGCTATCAACTGTCTTATGACAAATCAGAGTATCGGGCCAATCCAGAGACCGGGGGTGGGGATTGTCTTATGCAGTAGCAGATTTGCCCTCCCCGGGTCCCTTATTCCAGCAGAAGGACAAAAACATCAGTTTGCGGATGCTGCAGGCCCCCAGAACACCCAGACACAGCACTAGGCACTATGTCAGCACTCCTGCACTGCACCAGCCCCATCAGTGTTCCTACTCTGCCAGAAAGCCAGAGGCTGTGGATTGGACTGCCCATGTATAACTTGCCCAGTATTCTCTAAGTGATAGATCAAAACCTGTATGTTTTTATCCCAGTGTCTCTCCAAGAAGGTTCTGCAATGAACACTTAATTCATCACATTGATTAAAAATATGTGATAGTAAAAACTACCATTAAAGTGTGCTAGTAAGATTCAGGCTCTTCATGAACCTTTTTGCACTCCATGAAGATATCTCCTTTTATCCATTTTACACACTTTTTCAGGAAAGTGTGCAGTATCATTCACAAGAAAAAATAGAGATTTATAAGAGAAAAAAGAGGCTGTCATTCAAGATAACAGGATTGCTGTTCCTTCATCCCAATCTGGCTGTACATACAGGGAGCATCAGATAAACCAGTAATATTCTCATTAGAATCATATTATTTTGTCAACAATGTTCTCATTGTGTTTTACTATTTGAAACAGGAATTAAAACATATTTGCTAGAAAATTGATAGCTTATTATCATAAACTTTATTAGACTGAAACATGCCTCTCAGTACTTTTTGTTGCAACACATTGAGTTGGTATGATTAATTGCTATTGAATTTTAGTATAAATTACTCAGATGTCACACAAAGATAAAGCATGTTTGGCTATAAGTGGAAAAACAAATTAAATGTCTTCTACTTGATACAGTTTTCAAACCATTAATAATCAGCTTGTATTTCACTGTTCACGCAGACAAATGGATGACAGCAAGCAGACTCATCAGATTCTAGATATTATTCATCTGCCTGGAGAAATTATTCTGCAAACATGGTCTATTCCCAGTGGAGTTTTAGCACTGGCTCTTAACTTGTGCTTGAATGTATCAGCTTCTGATTTTCTGTGCAGTGTAGGACTTAATCTTGGACCACATAAGAAACAGATCAAAACTAGTAGACACTAACAGTGTGACATTTTATGTCAAAATTTAAACTATTAGTACATTCTGCCTCATGGCACGTCTTGATTATTTTGTTAAATTCATTCATCTCTAAATACTATTGCACCTTATCTAACACTGTCTCATGTTAAATATCATTATATGCCTGCAATCAAATACAGCCAAATATGCTATCCAATACGGAGTCAGTGTGTGGTGCTGTGCTGATGAGGTTGGCTGAGGGAGAATGGGGAGGCTCAGATTTAAGTTCCTAATGTCTATTGAGCTCACAGAGGTCCTTGGACTCAGGTGAACCTACTTCACATGGTGATTGTGAGGATAAAGCAAAGGTCTAAAGCAGGAGACAATAAGCTCCACCCACTTCCCCACCTTCTTTCCTTATATTTCATGGTTGTTGACTGTTTTCTTTCTACTTGGCTCTGAGAATAGACGTGAGCTTGATGGGGGAGAAAAGTGTTGTTGGTGGAAGAGCATGAAGCAAAGAGAGAGGGGCAACAGGTACACATGACACAAGTTCCCCTCAATTTTTGTGTATTCAAATTGTGTTCCCCTCAATAATTTGTGTATTCAAATTACTCAATGGAATGTGTCCAACAAAACTATTATGTGCAGAACTTTTCAAAATTAAAACTGGGGGAAGACATTGCAGTCATAATTAGGCAGTATTTCAAGTGGAATAGAAACATAAAACAATGAGACAGATGTGAAAGGAAGAGGAAGAACATAACAGTTGTGCTTCCTGTTTCCCTCTTTGCCTTGCTCAATTCAGAAGCACCCAGGGATGGCACCACTGCTGCCTCCAGAAGCCTTTCCAGTGGCAAGGGAAGAGAGGAAACGCCCAAAAAACTCTCTGCTGCTAGAAAGCCCTTCATACAGCTCAATGGATTTATACCACCCAAGTCCAAGGTGTAGGCAACCATACATTTCCCCTCAGACTTGGGGTGGAAGCTGACTAATGTTGGTTCCACCCCCCAGAAAAGCTTCACTGTGCCTCTGGGTGCCAACTGGGCTTCATCCGGGTGTCCCGGCGGGTATTTAAATATAGAGAAGGTTTGCTGCTCAGTGGTAGAGTATTTGTTTTGCATGTAAAAAGTCCCAGGTGCCATTCTGAGCACCTAAAGTTAAAAGAATCCTGCAGCAGGTGATGTGAAACTCAAGTAGAAGACATCTGAGACCCTGGAGGGCCACTGTAGGTCAGAGTACACAATATTGACCTTGATAGATCAATGACCACTTCGGCTTGCTCACAAGTTACAGTGAATACATGTACAATCTAGCCCTTTTCAGTTCCTGGTGTTCTGACCCTGCATACAGAACAAATGTTCTAGGAGTGATTCTCCCAATATCAAGTGAATCTGCTGTCTGATATACATATATCAAGGTTGAGAAATCCCTTTCATAAGAATGACAGTATTAGGAGTAGGCTTGCCAGCCAATAGGAGGCCAGGCAGGCAGCAACATGTTGGGAGCACTATCAGCACAACAGTGTTACATCAATTCTGGAGGTAACATGGTAAATACAATAGAGTTTCCAGTGATTCCTAGAGAGGCATGATACCACTTCTGGTTTTTCCTGGAAGTGACATAATGTCATTGTGCTAATGACAATATTTTACTTTATTTTTCTTCTGCTAGCTTCCAAAGTGGCAGGAGGAAAGAGATGCTTCCCTAGCAGGCAACAGGCAATCCTAATTGGGATGGTTGTGTCTGCCAGACTGCATGCAGTACGTTTTTCTTGTATGTGGGGTCAATCAAACATAACAACTGAAAGAGCTTCTGTATAAAGCACACACTTCATTTTTCTTTGTGTACCTTTCATGTTCAACATTTCATGTTCAACATTTGTACAATTGAACATGTGATTTAAACCCCACATTAATCCCAGTACTGGTCCTCAATTTAATTTGACAAGAGAATATGTGTTGACTTTTCCCTACAGACATATGTATACATGTACCTAAAGAATGTATATGCAAATATGAACAGGGGCCTACTAGTGTAACACAGTTTCATGTGTACAGGCCATAGTTTAATGCCAATGCTATTATAACTGCTTCTAGTCTCTTCTTTCTCTCAGCACTACTTTGCAGTTTATAAGGATGAAGTTATGTTTATATGCCTGGAAATAAAATTGGTAGATACAGAAGGAAGATGAAGCAAAACAAATTAAAGATGAAAATCACATCAGGGAGGGGAAAAAACAGCTCTTCAACTCTTGTTTGTTTATTGGTTTCTTTTTCAGGAAAGATAATCTTCTGGTTATATCTTGCGGTTAAAACACGCAACCCCTAAAATTAAGGGACCCTTTGTAGCCTCTGCCCAAGTAGCTGATGCTTCCATCAGCAACACAGGCAGAGCTGCACAATTAATGAGCACACTCAATTTACCAATAATAAAATAAAGACAGCATCTCATAGGGTAGATATGAAAGTAAACATATCTGCTTTCCCAAGACAGCATAATGATGGATTTACAGACACATGCTGGGTGGATGATAAGAATGATCTCAATCATGGAGGGAAGGAAGAAAACACAGGAATCATCTGGCAGCATGAAAACAGTTCTTGGTTTTGTTCCATTTTGTCTCCCTCACTGCCCATTGCATTATCTTGACACCACTGGGTTTATTTTGGAACATGTCAACACATTTCTGAAAAGGTCAGACACATGAGGACCCAAACACTGCTGTCCAAGAAGCATTAGAGATGAAACCCTGTTTCCTGAAAATAGTCGTAATTAGAAGGCTTTCCCTGTCTGATGAATGGACAGGAATGAAAGGCACAAGCCCATTTCAGCACTTCAGCAATAACTCCTGGATTCTCTGCTAAACACAGAAACATAATGCATGTTTCTAAGCAGAAGTGTTGGTAGAGGGTTTTCACAGACTGCCACAAAAAGTAGCAACACCAACCACTTGCAAAGCACCCTACAATGATCAGTACAGCAATAAAAGAAGAAAAAAGGTCAAGATATTTTACATTTTCAACTTCTTTTTACACAGCAGCTGCTGTTAGATGTGTTTCTGGAAGAAAAAGTTCCCCTTCCACGTCAGCAATTTTAATGATAGGGGATATGTAATGCATTTTTATATGTAGTATGTGAATAAAGAATTTCTAAGCAGCTAATTGCTTCCACTTGATTCAAATTTGCCAGGCTTTTCCAGTGTAATTGCTGGTGAGGAAGTTCTCCATGCTTAAGAAACCAGGATAGAAAGGGTATTTGAAAATATGTTTTTGGTAATCTACAAACCGTTTTTGTTTTCAGATAATCTACAAAGTCCTGTCGCTTGGCAGATTTACATGCTTCTATTTGGTATTATTTCTCACAGTGCATTTGATCTGATCAGCTGCTTTCTGTTTGCCCACAACAAGACTGAGACCACAACAGAACCCATTGTCCTAAGTGCAGCATCACACACACTCACACTCACAAACACACAGATAAGCACATACCAAGTTACCTTATGCTGAATCAGACCATTGGCATATCAAGTTTAGATGTGCAGTGGCTCTTATGATCACAGGGAGAGGTATCATTATATGATTATTTGTTAACTATGTAGATGCTGAGGATTAAACTTGGGACCTTCAACATGTACAGTAGGTGTGTGTGATGTGGAATGTAGATTAGCAGCCTAACACTGGCTGTTAATATAACGTGCTTTATTAAATACTTCTATGTCTGCAGGGTCAAGAAAACTGCTAATTTGCAAATCTCAACAGTCTGTCTGTGTATTCAGAACTTTAGCCACTTTTGAAAAGACCACTTTAGATCCTAGTGATCTGGCCAATTACTGCCCCTTTTCGAATTTTTCGTTTCTGGGGAAGGTAATTGAGAGAGTGGTGTTGGAGCAGCTTCAGGGCTTCCTGGAGGACACATCGGCGCTCGATCCCTTCCAGTCCGGCTTCCATGCTGGGCATGGAATGGAGACCGTCCTCATTGCTGTCACAGATACACTCCGCATGCAGCTTGACCGAGGAGGATCGGCGCTGCTGGTATTATTAGACCTTACCGCAGCATTTTATGTGGTTGACCATGATCTTTTGTCCCACTGCCTGGCCACTGCCGGGGTGTGGGGTACAGTCCTTCAGTGGCTTGCCTCATTCCTCCGGGAACGGAGTCAGCAAGTGTGGTGTGGGGATCAGGCCTCTCAGCAGTGCACACTTTTTTGTGGTGTGCCTCAGGGAGCGCTGTTGTCCCCGCTGTTATTTAACATCTACATGCGACCCCTTGCTCAGCTGGTGGGGAGTTTTGGGCTGATGACACTCAGCTCATTCTGTTGATGTAGGGGGGCAGCAGCCGCCCCTGCGGCTTTACAGCATTGTTTAAAGGTGGTCGCTGGTTGGTTGAAGCATAGCATGTTAAAACTTAATCCAACAAAGACGGAGGTCCTCTGACTGAATTGCGAGGGGGGGATTAGGGATTTCCAGCTGCCGGTGTTGGAAGGGGTCTCTTTGGCACTGACCCCTTCGGTTCGCAACCTGGGTGTCCACCTGGATTTCTTCTCTTTCAGTGTAGACCCAGGTGGCACATGTAACTCGGATTGCTTTTTTCCATCTTCGTCAGGCCCGGCAGCTGGCCCCCTACCTCTCCCAGGCTGATCTGGCCACAGTGATCCATGCAACGGTCACCTCCAGGTTGGACTATTGTACCTCACTCTACGCGGGCCTTCCCTTGCAGCTGATCGGGAAATTGAAGCTGCTCCAGAATGCAGCAGCCTGACTTCTCACCGGGGGTTCAGTTAGAGATCATATTACCCCCGTGTTGTGCTGTCTGCATTGGCTCCCAGTGGAGTTCTGGATTATCTTCAATGAGTTGGTATTGACCTTTAAGGCCCTTTACGGCCGGGGGCCCCCTATACCTGCGAGACCACCTTACCCCATATGTCCCTAGTCGACCTCTCCGTTCGGCAGAGGCGAATTTATTGGTGGTCCCTTGTCCCTCTATGATGCGGCTAGCCTCCACCCGGGCCAGGGCTTTCTCGGCCCTGGCCCCTGCCTGGTGGAACACTCTTCCTCCATCTGTTAGGGCCCTGCAGGACCTTGGGGAGTTCCGCAGGGCCTGTACAACCGAACTGTTCCACCGGGCTTTTGGGGAGGCTGGCTGCTGAGTCCGCCGTCCCTGTTGCTTTATGTGTCATCAGCTTATTTGAACATCTGCCAGTCCCCTCCTGGGGTTTAGTACTGGACGTCATCCATTTAATCTAATTTATTTAATTATGGAAAGACTACTGCTGCTACTGTTTTTATTGTATTTATTGTTTTAACTGAGATTATTGATTGTTTTCTAGCTGTAATGTATTGTGTTTGGCTTGTAAACCACCCTGAGCTCTTCGGGGGTAGGGAGGTCTACTAAATTGAATAAATAATAAAAATCATCATCATCATCATCATCTCCTTCATCAGTTTCATATAGACATTAAATAGATCAAACCCTGAAGAACTTTCAGTTGAACTCTCCTGCTTAAGAAGATTGCACGCTGCACACAACTAGGTCTGGACACCCTTGGGTGAGTAAGAAGTGGTATTTGCCTAGAATGCATAAATTATTTCAACAAATATTTTTTCATTTAAATAATCTTTGCTTGGGACTCCCTGTTCATTGCAAAATATGGGCTCATGGGTTTCAGTCTGGCTGTAGGATCTGGTCAGTCCTGGGGTAAGGGAAAAAGGGAATCAGGTGCAATATTTCTTGCCTGATAGATGTACTACCATTTAGTCAAAGTTCCACCTTCATTGAGAAACCCTGCCTCCACACGAGAACCAGCCTGAAGTCTGTTCTGCCAGAAGACAGCCTTGTCAGACTTGACGTGACATCTGTTTAGCATCTGACCAGAAACTCTCCATAACTAGTAAGGAGCTGAATTCTATATCCTTTCAAATAATAAAAGATACCTAAGCACTAGCATCTTTCTTGGAGGCACTGGGCTCCAACATCTGAGGCCCATTTACCAAAGCGTTAATTTTCACATAAAACTGGGGGAATTTGGAAACTGAATTTTCCCAGTTTGGAAATCCTGGCCTCAGGATATCCTGGCTACCGGAATACTTTAATAAGATTATTATTACACTTGATGCAAGTTGTTGAAAAGGCTATATGTGAGCCTCACAAACTAGAGCTGCTCCATGTTTCTAGCTCCCTGATAGTAATTACAGGCCACCTTCTTGGCTGAATCCTTGAGAGATTTGAGACTTTTTCAATTGTTCCTTGTTGCTGAACCTTGCAACACATAGGCACCTTAGGTAGTCAGTACATATTATAACTTCCCACTAAACTATCAAACATTTGAGGAAAAAACACTGAAATGTGATACAGAAACAATAACTTGAAGGATCTGCGGAGGTTTTGTCACTGTTTGTTTTTGTGATGCCCTGAGTAATTTGTTATCCTGTGACACATTTGTACATTATTCAGTAGAAATAGTAAGACCTTCACAGCATCACATATTATTTGTTGCTCTCATGATGACCAAAATGGGAAACAGTATATGAGCCATGAGTGACAAATCACAACAAAACTGGCATTGCCTTCATAAGCAATTATCCCACTATGGGGTGATGTTGAGTTAAGTACAATGTGGATTGCTCTAACTAAGTAATTTCATTAGACATATGTCGCCATGTGTCAGTCTCAAGATAAATGCAGGAGGGATCTTTGGAGTTTTTCCCAGCACATAAGAGAATGCTAAACTAGGACCAAGGGTGATAGCTAGAAGAATCCAATCAGAAAACTGCTGAACTGCATAAGCCTGTATATTTATGCCCTTACCCCCCAACAACACACATATCCAAACACAACTGATAAGCGACAAGAAAGCATGCATATTTCAACAGCAGTTCACTGTTTTAATTACCATCCAAGATTTAGGTCATAGAAAGCTCCCATTGTGAAATGAGGGGTTGTGATGTAATACTTGCTGTGGTCTACAGTATCTGATAAGGCCTTGGGATTAAGTGTTTTAAAAAACAATTCAGCCTAGTCCAGGATGAGGGATACACCTGGGAAATATAAATTGCCCTCCTGATGATAAGGAAGGGAAAGGTAGCAACAGGAACTGCACCAGACAGTTCTGAAATTTTCTGCTAGTTTTCTGCTCAGATTTCTGTGCTGCGATTTCAGGACTTGAAAGCACCTCAGGCCAATGATGTCATTGTGATAAAAGATTCAGAGTTTAAGCCTGAATCACAGGAAATGTATTTTCCTTCAGTTCCTAAAATGCAGCTGCAAATTAAGTTCAAGGCACGCAGCACGTTTGACACACACATTTTGTGAGTTGCACACAGTGAAATCACCATCCACCCTACATATACTATACAATAATATTAGCATTAATGGTGCTGCCAGGCACAGTATTGCTGCCATTGTGACCACAATGCATGCACTGATTTCTTTCATTACAATATGGGTACCCTACTTGATTTTTTTACTGAGGGTTTCCTTAAAAAGGTGATTTCCAGCACAAAAATGATTGACAATAGACATTAATTGCATAATGATCAATAACAAAAACATAAAAAACATAACAAGAGTCAAATAAAAGCAGGAAAGGAAAAGAGGGTTTATAATAGCCCTGATAAGAGGCAGAGGATACCATTTAAACATATTTAAAAACTCACCTTTATTTTGTTTCCCCCCACCAGCTGGTAATAAATGAACAGAGACAATGCCAAATATGCCTTAAGTGGGAAGGAGTTCCACAGATTTAGGGCCACACCTTCTCAGATGGGCCTAACAACATGTTCTCAGATCAATCCCTGGGTCTGCCCCCAATGTACACTGGCAGTTCCCTGGCAACATTTAGATTCCCAGGCACATGGTACCAATTCAAATTAGGACCACAGCATGCGGGAAGAGAAAGCTTATGCCTCCCCCTCCCCCACTTTTTTTCCTGACCTGAAATACCCCGGGGAATTGCTATTTGACCTATTGGGGAAATTTATGTGTTGGTATATACATAGCCTTACTATGCACATATGCATTGGTATGCATACACATTAGTATACACATAGCTCCCAATGAGATGAGCTCCCCAGTACCTTTTCAGGCCAGGAAAATGGCACACAGAGGAACTCTTATCCTCCTTTCCCTGTGTGTCACAGTTGGGGTTGTCATATGCCAGTCATATGGGAACAAGAGGTTTCCTACTTCCAGAGGACCTTGCCTGCTCGCACTAGGGTTGCCAGCTTCAGGCTGGGAAGTACCTGGAGATTTTGGGAGTGGAGGCAGGGTTTGGGGATAGGAGGGACTTCAGTGGAATATGATGCAGCCATTTTCTCCAGGTAAATTGATCTATGTCAACTGGAGATCAGTTGTAATAGTGGGAGCTCTCCACCTGGAGATTGGCAACCCTAGCTGGTACTCCAGCACAGCCAGTGGGAGCAAAATAAAATGCAAAGTCATCAGTGACAGAGAAACATCTCTTCCAGGAAAAATCCATGTAGTTATTCAGTGAATTTTGAAGGCAGTGGAACATGAAGCAAGTTCTCTGTCTATGTGATCTTTGTGTATATCCTGGAGGAGTTGGCTTTTGTGATATGCAGATTCTAAACCATTTAGAATTTCAGAGATCAACTTAGTACCTTGAAGTGGGTCTAGAAACAAACGAGGATCCAAAGGAGATGTAACAAAATAGATATAATAAGAAATCGACTATCCCCGGTTTATCAGAAGCTAGACACATTTTGAACCACCGTAAGTATCCAAGTATTTTTCAAATAGCCTGCACTGAGCACATTAAAGCAATGGAGGCTGGAAGTCACCAATGCACATGTAACTGTAACCACCAGATCAGACTTCTCCAGGAAAGGAGTTGCTATGTCAGCCTAAACTAGTAAAGAACACTTTTGGCCACACCCAGATGCCCAAGAGCAAAGCTAGGTTTAAGAGGATCATTGTGTCCTTGAATCTTCAGAGGGACTGCAACCCCACCCAACACAACTTGTATACTATCTCCAGGAGCATGTACCTTATTAACAAACCACCTCTATTTTAATAGAATTAAGTTTCAGCTTTTCAACCTCTCTGGGATAATCTCTGCCCCCATATAGTAATTAATATATCTACAGTCAAATAAGAACTTTAAACACCATTTTCCACTGGTTAGAATCCAGCCTGTAGACTTGCCAATCAGGCGGGAGTGATGAAATGGCAAGAATAATGGCTAGAATGATGCTGATGTAAAACACAGCCTAAATACAACAGGAGATAAATAACAGCGCTAGATTCAACTAGGACGTAATTGCAACAGGGGGCAGGGCACTGGGTTAGCTCCGGAGCAGTGAGCATGCATGCCTGGGTCGGGCGGGCGGCCGAGCCACACCCAGCCTAATCGTGTGATGCGCACAAGTTGGAAGGGTAAAGCACACTCCCTATATATTAGGCAGCACGGGTTTGCTCCGGCCTTCTTCGACGCCTGGAAAAAACTGACCCATCCACCCTCCCTATTTTCAAGGGTTGGGTGGCTGCTGTAATTGTCGCAGCCCTGGCGGTTTGGGCAGAGAAGCGCATCCTGGTGGGGAGGCCGAGCTTGCACGCCGGACCTCCCTGCGGTTGGGGACCTCCTTAAGAGGCTTGGGGTGGGACCGGCTCATGGCACATGCTGCGGAGGCCTCTGCAATTCGAGCCTGACACCCCAGCAGTTAGGGGGGCACAAAGGGCGGGCACCCCGATGGCCCAGTACCTCTCTGTCCTCCCCAATAGGGATTGGGGTTGTTGCCGTGGTCAGCCGGGGTGCTGACTGGTTGCTGAACGATGTGCTCCTCTTGCTTGCCCAGCTTCTGCTATGATAATAATAAAAAGGGCTGCGGCCCATTTTAATTCCAAGACGTGTCCTGTGGTTATTCACCTCTGCACATCTGGGTGCAATGAAACTGATAAAGGACTTTCTAATCAGCAGAGTATAACAGATGTTGTAGCAAAAGCATTTTTTCCTGATTAGGTCTTTCCATAGAGAACTTTCTATATAACTAGCACTTCTCCCTCCCTAGTTACTTTGTATGTGTGTGCTAATACTTTTCTCATAGAGACAATGAATATATACATTGTCTGCAAACTGTTAAATTATTGTGTGGCTTATCTATGTGTGATTGTTTTGTTACTTTTACTAGCATATATGATACATTTTCCATTTAGCTGGTGTCAGATTTTCCCATGTTTCTTTTTAGTTTTAGGTCCTGTTCCTTCTGTACTCTTTCTGTTAAGTGTGCTCATGTTGTTGTTGCATGTTAACTGCAATTATTTGTAGTGTGCATAAATATTCAGTTCTTTTATGTTGTTCTTACAAAATGCATACATGTTCATATTACCTATTTAGAATGTATTCACAACATTTTATCTGCTCCTCCAGTGCCCTTCTTGAGGCAGTTTAATAGCCAATTAATGATCAATTTGTCTGCCCATCTGCCTGCCTATGTGTGTCATTTATCATTGAGCACAAACATTTATAGTGATTTCCTTCATGCACTGTTATTCTAATGATGGTCTTCTACCAGCCATTCACGCATTCAATGTCTTCTGCCTTTTTAGAGCATCATACAACACCCACTACCCACTTTGAAACTCTGCCTGCCTCTTGAGGTGCCAAAAGAATTCCATTGCCTGCTTTCTGGGAATCCCAAATATGTGTCTGCTTGTTCTTTAAGCCTATAAAATGGGAAGTCTTCCCCTTTGAAAGATTTCTGGGGACATAACATATAAATATTTTAAATAAATTAAATTTGATTAAGGGTAAAATCCATAAAAGTATAATCTAACTTGGATGGGAAACAAAGATGTTACAACTGGGAATGATGCAGGCAAAACATCAGGAGAAAATGCTGCTAGAACACAGCCATACAGCCCGGAAACCATACAACACCCCAACTGGGAATGAGTTTCCTAATGAAAAACATAAGGAAAACAAACTAATGAAACTGAATGAAAATGCAAATGAACAAAATCTTGAAATAAAATTAAGCAAAAAGGGAGAAAGTTGCATTCCCCTAGAACAGGGGTAGGGAACCTGCGGCTCTCCAGATGTTCAGGAACTACAATTCCCATCAGCCTCTGTCAGCATGGCCAATTGGCCATGCTGGTAAGGGCTGATGGGAATTGTAGTTCCTGAACATCTGGAGAGCCGCAGGTTCCCTACCCCTGCCCTAGAAAGTATTAATTGTATTGGAATTTGGCATGAATGTCAACACTACTGCAAGTGCTGTTTTATAGTAAAGTAACTGTCCAACTGAGATACAGAATGTCTTCTGGAATCACTAGCTGGATCCCAGTATCTCCAATGATGGACATACACCTCCCTGGTTTATTTCTATATCAGCATAAAAAGTAATTGTGTTGTTAAATGGAAGTATTGTTGTGATCATTTTTTTCCCAGCACTTTAGTGGGGAGTTTGTCTGTAATAGCATTTTAATAAAATGTTCATTTTTTTAAAAAAAGGGGGGATGCATGACCCAATTATTTTAGGATATTGAATGTGGCATGGCTCAGGTTAGGGAAGAATATGCCCCTTTGAGTAAGTTATGACCTCCAAAATGTAGAAGAGTTAAATTTCATTCTATATCCAGTAATTGTCTTTATTTATTTAAAGATGGTTGTGGTGCTATTGAACAAATAGCAAGACCATGAAAGGAGTCCTGCTGGGTCAGATCAGGGGTCTATCTAGCCCAGCAGCTGTTTCAGGGAATAAAGACCTTCCTCTGATCTTGCCCACTAGCATTGGATACTATGAGTTTCACTACCTTAGATATGGGGATTCCCTTTAGCCACCATGGCTAATAGCCACTGATGGAGCTCTCCATGAATCTGTCTAATCTCCTTTTAAAGTCATTATTACATCCATGTTCAATTACTTGTTAAGTAAATAAGTAGTTTGCTTTGTCCACCCTGACATCTATTGCCCAATGTCTACAGTTGCTCCTAAGATCTGGTATTATGGGAGAGGGAGAAATACCAAAATCTGCACTCTTTATTAGAGCCAGGTATCCTGCTCTTCCTCCAAGAAGTCTGGCATGGCATAGCTTATGTGGTTCTCCTCCCCCATTTTTATATGTACATCAAGGCTTTGAGTTAGGTAAGGCCCAGCAGTGATGCATTGTTAATGTGACTGAGTTCCAGGATTGGGGATGGAGGAAAGAGCATGGGAACCTGGAATGTAAGAGTTTCTGAAGATATTTTAAAGCATGTTTATCTCTGTTACCTCTTTGCCTCTGGATAATATATACACCAGACTAAAAAATCCTATTAGTTTATAAAACACCTAGAGCAAATCAATGCCCATTTGTAGCTTCCCTCTAAACATTGGCTGAATTAATCTTTTCCTAAATGCCTGGCTGTTCTATTGGAACAGAAATGGTTTTTGAGTAGATGCCTAACACAATCCCAGTACTGAATAAGCAAATGATTCAGTACTTTCTTCCAGGACCCTGATACTTTGACACTTTTAATGAACAGAGAACAGGCGAAGCGATACCAGCAGAGCACTTTGGTTTTTTTAAAGCTGCAATTAAGAAAAGTATATTATCATCCTGAGCTGCAGTTACCATATCTTATAACCCAGTATCTCTCTACCAAGTTAGCAGTTGTCGTTTTGGTTCTTTTTCTTTTCTTCTGCTCCTTTTAAAATGTTTTCTACAATGAAGATCTCATAATGCATAATGAAAAAGGATTCAATTCTGTTTATATATTTAATTCAGTTAACAGTGCACATGCATGGATAATCAAATTAAAAGGTCTATGAGTCATCTCAACGATAGCATTGATAACTCAAACATATATGGATGGCTCAATTCTAGAGGTATTAGAGGATCAGCAAATGAGTAAATAGTTACATGAGAACAGTAGCCCTGCATATATTTATGTGAGCATCAGTCCATTGTTAATCTGATATACACTGAAGATCATGTGCACCATATACACACAGGGAGGAACAGAATCACACCTGCTGACCTCACTTTGAGTATCCATGAATGCTGCCAAATTGTCTGCAACAAGCCTTAAGAATGTCCTTGTTTAGATTTCATATATGTGAGTGGAACCCTGGTTTTTTGCCACAATGCCAATTGCCTATAAAGTATACTCATGAACAATTATACGTGCATTAAGCTCATTCATATCTTCGCAATGGGGCTCCAAAGCAGCTTACATTGTTCTCTTTTCCTCCATTTTATCCTCACAACAACTGCACCATTTCCTAATCATCCTTGGGTTTTCTTCTACATTGGTACTATATGTGATATGGAGAATGTTTTTGCAAGGGAATGCATTCTGCCCATAAACCTGCAGCCAAGCCGTGGGCGATTTTTTTCAGGGCAATGTGTCATTGCATATCGCTGTAAACCCAGGACACTTTCTTTTCCAGGGTCATCATCACAACACTATTGAACACTGACTGCTTTAAAGCATGCATGTTGCTATTATAATTTTGCTGTCAGTGACATTCATTCAAATGTTTTGGTGAGACTCAGAACTCACTGTTATGTTACGTATGTCAGGAGAGCATTGTTCCTTTTAGTTGGAACTCTTCAGCCACTGAAGTTTTGGAGAAGTAGCTAAAGTGATGGAGTTAGTGTTCTTTGTGGCTCGGTTTTTGTTTTGAGTGAGAGAGAATAGTTATGCTGGCCTACTAAGCCCCATCCTTGCCACTACAAGACAGAGCGCTACAGTTCCTATGCAGTGGAATGAGAACAAGTAAATCCAACACAAACAAAGATGAGCATGCTCAGTTTAGAGAGTAAGGCAGGGAGGCAAAATGACCAAGGTTGGCACATGGGAGAGACAAATCATACAGCTTCTCCTACCTCAGTGTGTAGGGCTGAGACAACCAAGAAAACACAAACCACCTCTTTGGTAAACCTTTGATGACCTGTGCCTGCAGTGGAAAGGAGAAGCTAGTCATGTGTGACTCTGATTCCTTCTATGGGATGTTGAATGCCAGCACAGGGCTTTAAATCACTGATTGTTTTTATTGTGCATGTCGAATTGTTGATAGTAAAACTCAAATAATTGTTTTAACAATTGTGCCCTACCAACTTCCTGACTTATAAGCCTCTCTTGTTAGAATCAAACACTGCACCAGTCTCAAATTTTTTGAAAATTGTGTTCATACTGGTGTTTGAGGATAATAATGAACATTTTTTAAAGATTTGGAAAACTTTTAAAATGAATGTACAAAAAGATAATTTTTCCTGAAAAATCTTCTTTAGGCTTAATTCTAGATTTTTTATTAAAATCTAACCTACAAAAGTTTACTGGGGAAGTATTGTTCTGTCCTTTGGATCTTTTCCTAATGAACCAGCAGAACTAGCCACAATTTTTCTGCATTCACTACATAGAATTATTGCCATATAAGCCTAGAAAATTACATCAAGGAAAAAGCAATTATTCACTCTGAAGAATGTGGTTCATTTCTCCCAGTTTTTATTTCATCACTCAAAGCTGCATTTGTTAGAAGATATTACCTTGCATTCGTGTTTCATTCACCTGGCCCTTTCAACTGCACCCCATCCCTTTCTGTTATCATCAGTACTGAGGAGTATGTAGAAGATTTCAAATTATCCTTTTCTCTTTCTGCGGCATGAAAAGAATGAGTTTCAAAGAGGATAGTAAGAGTGTATTGTTTCATTTTTCTTTCATTTTAATAAAAGGGAAGCACGAACTTAAAGATATTCAGTCACATTATCTGAAAAATAAAGACGGTTAGTTTTATGCAAACAGAATAAGAAGCTATTGTGCTTGCCTTTATTAACATATGTCAGTTTGTTAAAATGTGTTTTCTTTAGAAATGATGCACATTTCCTGCCACCCCATGCTATTTTTCTTAAGATAGAATCAGCAGAGTGGTAAGGGATCCAAACAGTCCCCTTGCAGATCTCTGGGATGTTTAACCATTCAAGTAATGTAAATTCAAGTCTTATATTCTTGCATGAAGCTCTATGCACCCTCCTGGAAAGACCTATTTGAATGGCCTTTTCTGTGGTGGTATGACATTTCTGACACTGTCCCAAAAATGCTTGTCAAGCTCAGTCCTTATGGACCTTTAGGAATATCATGAAATATTTTGGTCCTATTTATTTTAGCTAGTTGATGAACTGATTTTATAGGTGATTTTATGGAATAGAATGTTTTAATTATATCACTCACTGATTTTTCAACAGGCTATATAGGGACCTGGAATGCACAATGTTTATGGATTCTCTTTCTAACATTTACAAACTGCCACTCGCAGTAGATGAGAACTGACTATTAGATCAATTTGTTTTTGTTACAGCTAGCACTCTGAATCCATGTTAACTTGATTCTTGTCAGGTGTTTGATATGACATATCTTTGGTTTTGTTTGGGTCTTTCACTATTCCCACTTATGCTTAATGAAGCTTTATATCTCTGATTTTGTGACCTATTCAACAATAGGTAGTTTTTTCTGGAGATAGATAGCCTTTCTGACAGGGAATCCTCTCAAAAGCCTGCTTGAGGATGCTTCTGTGTACAGCACCCAAGTAAGTAAATATTAACAAAATAGCTCTAACACTCTTCACAACTATTTTATTTATTTATTATTTAAAGCAATTTTCTGCCACTGTTCAACTCAATTTAGTTTCCCCAAGGCAGCAAACATTAAAACATGTCAAGCATTAAAACATTTCCAACAGTAAAAATAGCATTTAAAGAGAAAGATAGAGAGTCTTCACTCCCTGACCAAAGACAACGATAGAGGGAGATGGATATATCTCCCTGGGAAAGGCACCCCACAGTTTAATAGCCATGACTACCCAACTAGGCTCAGAGGGTGAGGGCACACAAGCAAGTCTACAAGGATGACTTAAGAGGTCACGTAACTGGAAGCAATTAGTCCTTAATGTATGCTGGGCCCAGACTGCATAGGATTTAAAAATTACTACCAGCATCTTGAATGGCGCCCAGAGCAAATAGGGAGCCAATGTAGATGGAACATGACTGGAATGACATGGTGGTTCCTATGGTTCATTCAAATCAACATTCAGCCCACAGCATGCTGTTCCAATTGAACCTTCCAGACAGTCTTCAAGGGTAGTCCCCATAAAGTGCACTGCAGTTATCTAAGCTAGATGTTACCAAGGCATGCACAGTGGCAAAGTCTTTTCTCACTGTATTCCACAACAGCAGGGTATTCATGAAGCCTGAATATGGGAAGCTGGAATTATCAGATAGTTTCTTCTAGATTCCTTGTTTGATTGGTCTTACTACCTATACATTATAGTAAGGCAGCCAATCTTGTAAAAGTCCTGGTTTTTCAAATGATTTAACTGGCCATTGTTGTGCATCTCCACACCAATGCTCAACAGAAATCCACCCAGGAATTCTGGACATTAATGCACACACAGCCTTTACTCTTCCACAATTACACATCCACTTCTATACATAAGTCGTTAGAATCATTATGCTATAGAGGGGACACCAGTTTCAGTGGGTCCTGCTTCCCAGCACATGTAGTTTAACAATTAATCTAGCCTTGACAGTCATAATTGTAGAAGCACAAATAGGAATCAGTTGATAAGAGTGGTATTTTCCACAATATTTCAACAGGACATTTTTTTAAAAAATGAAACACATAAACCCTCAATACTTTCAGTCTCAGAAGAGGTTTTTCATCAAGGTCTGTTTCATTTGCATATCAAGCATGCAGTGTTCTTTGAGCTGCTCTTTCATCCTGTGAGCCAATTTAGCAACCCCTTCCCAATATGACTCATGCGATAAATTATACTTTAATCTAAATCTTGTGTATTATTGCTACTACAATAGCTGGCCAATTTCCTCATTGCTTCTTCTCTCTGCAGCTCTCTTGGATCCTCTTTATCAACCATATTGTTTCAAGTTATTGGATTTAGCAGTACTGGCACTCAGCATGGAAATGAGTACTTGAGAGATAGTACTGTTTTCTCCACTAAATTGAGTCAGTTGTCTGCTGAGGGACACCACACATTATGGTGCATCCCCCTCTGAGAGGCTGACTACAAGGTCAGGCAAATAAATCTTTGAGCTACCTATTTCTGGCAAGATTCATGTTCAGGCAAAGAGCTGCTTACTTGCTTTGAGAAGCAAATTGAAAAGAATACCAGAACATTTTCTCAGGGATCAGTAGTAGACTATCTGCTAGGGATTCATAAGGTTCCAGGTTCAATCCCTGGAATCGCCAGTGAAAAGATCTGGTAGTAGGTGGTGTGGAAGTCATCTGCCTAACATGCTAGGGAGAAGCTGCCAGTCTGAACAAGCAGTACTAACTTTGAAGAACCAGTGGTCTGATTCAGTGGGAGACATCTGAATGTGTTCCAGAACGATAGCATACTTTGAGTTTGACTTCCATCTCCCTCAAATCCAGTTTGTGGGAGGGGCTGTGGCTCAGTGGTAAAGCATCTATTTGGTATACCAAAGATCCCCATTTCAATCCTCAGCATCTCCAGTTGAGGGAATCGGGTAGTACATGATGTGAATAGCTAAATCTTTAGAGAGCCATTGCCATTCTGAGTAGGAAATACTAACTTTTGATGGACCGGTGGTCTGATTGTGTATAAGCTGCACTGATAGTGCTATTGTAGCTCAGCTTAGGATGAGTTTACTGGCACATCCTCTCTGTATGGAGTGTGTAAGATATCTGTGGCTGAGTCTGCACAGGCAACATGTGTTCATGTGTTCACAGCAGCTACAGGAGCCAGCCAGGATTCTTGGGCTACCAGCCGCAGGAGACAGCATGGTTCACACAGGAAATGAGTGTTTACATGCGAATCATGTATCCAAGATTCCCCCTACTAAAGAATCCACTTCCCAAGAATCCCTCCACCTACTTGCATGGCATAGTGGCCACCTATTAGAGAATCCAGTCTAAGGCAGTTGCCATAATGGTGTATTGAGCAGGGTGGGAACTAATCAGGAAGTGTTTGAAACCCAGGTTAAAGAAAAAAGTCAGTAATTTAGCGAGTTTCATTTAACCTGGGTTCTGGCAAATAGAACAGGTTAGAAGTGTTTGGGGGTCATGTTCTGTGGGAACTTCCCCTGCAAAACGCTTTTTAAAAAGGCCTCAACTCATTGTATTTGGCTCACGCAGAATCAGCCAGTATTATGTCCTCTTAATATATTTTCTGTTGCGTATTTCTGTTGATGGCCCACCACTATGTCAGACTGCTTTTTGAATTTGGATTTCACCTGCAGCCTAATCATTTGATCTGTTGTTTTGATCCACCCCATCAGCTCAGTTTGATTTATTGTAATAAAACACCCTTATAGAATAATATGGACCAAAGCATAGGATCTTCTGCATGAGAAAGAAAGCATTAGGAACCGTTCACCCATTTTTGAAGATGGAAGTACCCTTAAATCTTCAGAACCAAGCACTAAAATACAAGGCAAAAAGTTGGCTCCTCCCTTCTGACAAGAGTGTTTTGCTACATTCTCCATTTTATTCTGCAATGTCTAAATGACACTTCTTGATATCATTCAGATCACCATTAGTCACACTTAAAGAGCGTGAGACATGAAGCATCAGCTGGAGATTGTTCCTGTTATGAAGATTTGAACATGCCATCATGGTTCTGGCAGCTATGTATCAGAGTGCCAGTTATTCACAAAGGAATAATAATTGTACTTTGGTTACATGAGAGTGCCATGAACACCTCCACATGTTTTACAGGCCTGGAATCATAAGCCACCCACAACTGACATACATGCAGGGGCATACCAGTTTAGGGACAGGGGGAGGGGGCACCCAGAGAAGAAGTTGTCTTCGGGCACCATTCTCCCCCCGCCCCATACACCTATGCATATATGGGATATATCATCCATAAAGTTGCCACCTATGGACTGGAAAATTCCTGGAATTTGGAGGGGTGGGGTCTAGAGATGGTGGGATTTGGGAAAGGAGAGGAACCTCAGCAGGGTATCATAACCTATACCCCACCCTCCAAAGCAGCCTTTTTTTCCTAGAGCAACTGATCTCTATAGTCTGGAGATCAGTTGTCATTCTGGGAAATCTTTAGACCTCAGATTGGAGTTGGCAACCTTAATCATGCCCTAAAAAGTGTTCCTCATTTTGGAATCTCTCTGTGACTAAAAGGCTAAGTAAAAACCCTCTCCTCTGATTCTTTTTCTATTTGGAGTGAAGTTCACTGATAAATGTGCTACTCCCATTTAATTAGGCATGGTTTGTGCACAAGAAGCTGAGCCAGAAGTCCCTCAAATTCTCTTGCCAGTTCTGACATTGGCAGCTTCTTATTTTAGCCTTGGGCAAGTCACTCTAATGCTTTCCTGCAGTTTCTCTTTGGGTTGTTTTTAACAACAACTAAAAGAGATTCAATAGCTGGGATCATTATTGTTGTTCCCCCAAGTCATAAAGGTTCTTTGTAGAATTAATTCAGCATTGGCAGTTAATGTATTGGGCCACCTATCCAGGTATGGAACTTTTCAGACCACTTCCCAGCTCATATTATGAGGCAGTCAAGTCCCATTTGTGTCACACTACAGTTTGTTGTGTGTGGGATAAGAATACCCCTCTAAAACATGAAGAAGGCATGCATAGTTGGTCAATGCTACCTCTTCCGCAGAAGAACATGTGTTTAGGGATGCACACTTTATATATGTATATACATCAATGGTCATCAATCTTTCTAGATCCAGGACCCACTGACCATGGGACCCACTGAACTGCAAGCACATGATGGGAAATCTTGTGACTTCAAAGTCACATGACTGGAAGAGAGGATGGGAGAGTTATGACCAGCATCAGAGTCCTGATTTTGGGCAGCCAATCAACATAACTGGATACAGGAATCATAAGCCAGGCATAAGGAAGTATATCACAATGAGGACAAGCCAAGGGTCAAAGTCATGGAGGAATCATTTTCAACACCAAGTAATCTTGCCTTGTTATCTGTGTGCATGCAAGAAAGGTAGGAGGCATAATTGGCTCTGTACATGGGCCCTCCAAACTACAGCAAAAGACAAAAAAGTGACTATAAAGCAGTGGTTCTCAACCTTCCTAATGCTGCGACCCTTTAATACAGTTCCTCATGTTGTGGTGATCCCCAACCCTAACATTTGTCCATTTTACAGATAGAGAACACTGTTGCAGAGAGTCTTAGGCGACCTCTGTGAAAGGGTCATTCGACCCCCAAAGGGGTCTCGACCCACAGGTTGAGAACCACTGCTATAAAGACATGAGGCTTTGTTACCTCAGAGATTTGGGACCACTGAGCTACACACGTAGCTTTTAACTGCCAAGTCTTCCTGCAAAAAAGTGCTGAGACAAAAGTGCTGAGAAGTCTCCATTAGAGTTTATGTCAGATATTCCACCAGGTGGGAACCACAACTGTCAAATGGTATGGAAGTTGTATCTGTGAGATCTCTGATGGCTCATTTGCATAGGGAAATAGCCATCTGATGCTTTAGTCCCTAAATGATGAATCTGCATTTGTGAATCAGCTGAACAGTAAGTTTAAGTGTCCCTGATTGAATGACCACCCACATTTATTTGCCATTATCTACCATATGATTGCCATTTCTATGCATTTGCTGTGTTTTAATAAGCATATGCTACATTAAACTGATCCTGAAACTTCTGCCTTCAGTTTTGCTGTGTAAAAGGAATTTTATGGTGTGTAAAAAGAATTTTATGAATCAGTTTAGAAGATCCATAGTACCACCACCACCCTAGACCACATGTTCCAAAAACGCAAGGGAGGCTCCACATACCTCCCGACCTTTCATGACTCCACCCAGAGGTGGGATCCAGCAGGTTCTCACAGGTTCCCGAGAGTAGGTTACTAATTATTTGTGTGTGCCGAGAGGGGGTTACTAATTGGTGATTTTGCCACGTGATTTTTGCCTTAGTTACGCCCCTCCTCTCAGCAGTAGCACGCAGAACTTGAAGCAGTCTAGCAGGAGGTGCACTGGCGTGCGTGGCAGCCTGCGCCTGCGCGCATTCGTTTCCCGCCCAAGGACCGGCGCAACGGCTGCATGCTTGCCATAGCCCCGCCTAGGAATACCCCGCCCCTGGAATGCCAGGCCACGCCCTCATCGTGCCCAGCCCAGCCCCATTGGTGCTACACCACAGTTTGAATCCCACCACCATGTGAACCTGTTACTAAAAAATTTTGGATCCCACCACTGACTCCACCCACCCCTCCTTGCTCTGCCCACTGCTCCATTTCCTAGGAACCATGTATGTGCAGCTTCTTATGCAACACACCATGGCTGAAGTTCCCAGAGCCAAGTTTCCATCTCAGCCTCCCCCATCAGTTGAGGATCCTAGAGATTAACAGCTCTGAGAGAGATCTCTAGCAGTGCCTGAGGGTCTTGTGGCAGAAGCGAAGAATGCAGGCTCCAGTGTGCAAGAGCTTTATAGACTAGAGTGAAAAGGAAAGGGGCAGGGCTTTTCCTTTCATGGTGGTTTCCCTTTCCCTTTTATTACTTACAGTGGTAACTACATCATCAGATTAGTCCTGGTACAGTAAAGTCTCGGGTTCAACATTCCCATACCATTTGATTATTTTTGGGGAGGGGGCAAAAACTTCCTTAATATATCTGGCAGTGCCTCCTTGTCCATCCCTTGAACACTTGAACTACAGGCTGAAATTCAACCTGGGAAACTTGTCATATCTTTATACTAGTAACTCTGCCCACAAAAGGCCATGCCTTCTCAGTAATTAGAAAATTACAAATTTGACAGGGGAAACTACTGTCATTTCCAGGGAAGCTCTGCTGGTTGAACTTCTGCCTGCAAGGTTGTTAAAGGCACAAGAACTGGCTGGGGGTGGTGGGGGAAGTAGAAGTATAATATAGTATGTTATCAATTCACCTGGAAGGAAAATGCCCTGTCCCTTTGATAGAGACATGGAGATAAATAACCTGGTAAATAACATCCCATTAAACCCCTATTAAAGGACAAGGAACAGATTTGTTCTTTATAGGAGTTTTTGCTACCAGTAAGCACCAGTATGAGGTACCAGTACCTCTTTCAGCATTTTTATTTCATTTATTTTTACAAAAATAAAGCACTGAGCAGCTAAATGTAAGAGAATGTGTTCCTTCAACAATACTGAGCCAAGACTGTAAAGGGATTTAAAGGTAAAAACTGGGATTCTTAAGTTAGCCATGAAAGATATAGAAAATTGGTGATACTTATGAAAAAAAATGCATTTCATACAGCTATCTTCCTGTTGAAGTCTATACTAAATAAGGCTTCCAAATAACCTTGAAAGGCAGTCTTACATATAGTATGATACTAGGGCATGCAGAATAGCAGCTGATATTCTACTAGAAAGCTATCTTGTCTGTATTGTCTATGGTGTTAGATGAGCGCATTAAGTAGAATACACATTTCAGTGAATTGTCATATATGGATCTGTATTTAATACCTATTTGTCATATATAAAGTTGAACTGTTGCCAACTTGGCATTAGTTTGAAGAAACATGTGCATGACTTCACCATGTAAATTACTTCAGGTCAATGGAAACCATCTGCTCCCTAGGAAACTAGGAATTCTGAGCTCTGACAGAAGTTTCAGTCACTGGGTCTGCACGTATGGAAAGGTCTCACAAGTAAAGTTAAATACTGTATGACTTATGGACCAAAAGGACTGCTGCTACACATTTTATGACAGATGATATAAATTACTATGTAATTTGAATAACTTAGAAATTTTATGACATGGTGGAAGATTTTATACACACAAACACATTCACAAAGACAAGACTTTGTTTTATTTTCTATTCTCTGGATGAAGTCCTTTGAATAAAGACATCCAGACTTTTTGTTTGACATCTAATGACCCTGTCCTGACATCTGTCTGCGTGTTAGTCTACCATAAGGAGGGAATCTGGTGCTGTGTCAGCAACTTTAGGTCCTAGCCCACTTTTATCATAGCACTCTCAGCAGGGCTTATCAAGTCCTTTCAGGAGACTCCCCCTCCCCCACTTCAAATAGGATTGGGGCTCCTCTTTCGATTTTATTATTTTATATTATTTAAGAAAGATAATGAACAATGTACAAGAGAATGGGGAAATATTGTGAGAAAGAGTATGTGCAAAACATTTACAACCCGCATCTGATCAGTCTTGAACTTATTAAATGTAAACAACCCTCTTTTGAGCATTCAAGGGTAATCTGCAAACAATTTTTGATCCAAATAGAAGGGTAATTGAACACCCCTGTTAAATGCTTTGCCCTATATTTGCAATTTAATTTCTTTCAGAGATATAAGGTAGTTATTTCTGGAAATAGAAAAAAAATAATACAACTAGTCTAAGGTGACCAGATTGTCACCTTTTAAAACCGGGACGGGGGGTGGGTGCGCATGGCCGCAGGAGCGCACTGCCTTTTGGGGTGCTCCCTGGATTCCCGCCCTGTGACAGGGCGGGAAACGGGAATGTCCCAGAAGGCAGTGCGGCAGCACGGGAGGCTGCCACACTGCCTTCTGGGGCGCTCCCCTGTTTCCCGCCTGGAACCGGGGAGCACTCCAAAAGGCAGTGTGCTCCTGCGGCCGCGTGCGCAGCAGTGCGGGAGGGTGCCGCACTGCCTTCTGGGGCGCTACCCTGTTTCCCGAAACCGGGAAGCGCCCCAAAAGGCAGTGCGCTCCTGCGGCCACGTGCGCGGGAGACTGCCGCATTGCCTTCTGGGGCGCTATCCTGTTTCCCGCACTGTCACAGGGCAGGAACCGGGAGCACCCCAGAAGGCAAAATCGGGACAGGTAAAAAACCCCGCGGGACGTAGGACAGATTGGTGTAAGGCGGGACTGTCCTGCCAAAAGCAGGACGTCTGGTCACCTTAAACTAGTCAACTTATGACTGCTTTGAATTTTATTCTCTTTGGCCTATTCTTTCAGTGGTTTTTCTGTTGTGTAAGTCTGTGTTCATGAAATAATTTTTAAAAAAGATGCTGCCTCTTCAGAGAGGCCACTCACATAACATTGAAAATACTATGTTTGCTATGCCACAATGTACAAAAGGGGACTTTATGTAATCTCTTTTCTGCAGTGCCTTGCTCATGTTTTAGAAGATGTAGAGCAAATACGCAGCATAGTGAGTTGTGTGTGCATCATGTATAGAGACAACCAGAAGGAAATCAGGGTCAGATACCTGAGGGAGGGAGTTGCCATCACCAATGGCATGATGTCACTTCCAGGGAAAATCTGGAAATTACATCATGCTGTCAGTTAGAGTTGTCCATTTGGGGCCATGAAATCTTCCGGAATTACAACTGATCTATAAAATGACAGAAATCATTTCCCTTGGAGAAAATGGGTCCACTCTAGTGCCTGAAGGTTTATAGTATCCACTCCAAAATTGGTCCACTCAAGTGCCTGAAGGTTTATAGTATCCTGGATGGGAAGATATCTTAAGGGCCCCATCTTGTTCTGTGTTATTTCTGAAATTATACAAATGAACAATAGCATGGCAAAAGGTTTGGAGATTGGACTGGGCCTTCTTGGATCTTATTAAAACATGCATTCCCCCCCCCCCCCATTTGGCACATCCATGGTCCTATATCTTGCTCTAAATTCTGATGTACAAATAGTAAACCTATACTAGGGCCTTTTTTAATGGCTTACAGATTTTTATCTCATGGGAACTAGGGTAACCAAACAAGCACCTGGTGGGGTCTGAAGTTCTGCATAAATTAAAGACCTCTAGACTACAGAGATCATTTCCAGCTTTGGAGGGTGGATGCTGTGACCTCACATCCCAATTCAGTACCCTCCCCTCCTCAAACTCTATCTTCCCCAAGCTCTGTCCCCAAATTTCCAGGAATATTCTAAGCGAGAGTTGATAACCTTATTGTCAATGTGATGGCCATTTTATCTTTCTCTTACTGCCACTTTGAGTAGCAGTGGGATTTCCATTCCTACCTTTGGGAGTTGGCAACCCTAGCTGGGTAGGAACAAAGTTGATATGAGGGCCCCATTATTGAAGGCCCCATTTTTCAGGGTCCCAGAATCACTAAGACTTCTCCTGTTCACTCCATTCTCCTGCTTTCCCCCAGCTAGCTCCTCCACTGCTTGGAGCCCACGCCAGCCTGTCCGCATTGGCTTTTCCCTTGATTTTTAAAGGCTAGCTTAAAGAGAAGGTGGGCTGATCTGCAGATGCAGCAGGTTCACATTTAGATATATGCAAATATATAACCAAGCCTCATACTTTTCTCATCCTCCCTCTCACTTGTCTCTTGTTTCACACTAATTTTGGGTTCAACAAAACTTATTGAGGGTTCTGGATAAAATATTGTTTTTCATTAGGAACTCATTTCACAGTTACATGAATATTTTTCTTCCACATTTCCTTCCCCTCCACACACCCCACTTTTGATTTTATTGTTTTCCACTATCACTCATTTTCAGTGGCTTCTCATACTTTCCTTCCAGCCAAGAGGGAGGTAAGCAAGTGGTTGCGTTTGTGCAACTGATGTAAAATGACATCTCTGACTTCCCTAGCTGAATAGCAATTGTCTGTTGTGCACCTACAGGGAAAACCTTTTTGAGAGATTGCAGGGCAGCTGAGGTTATACAATGAACTTGAATCTTGCTTCAAGGTATGTGTAGCTAGTGTAATTCTAGCCTAAAAAATATGATGCCCATGAAAGCCAGTCAGCTGCCTGGAAGGTAGAGTTGCCAACTCCAGGTTGGGAAATTCCTGGAGATTTGAGGATAGAGCCTGGGAGGGCAGAGTCTGGGCTGCCATTTTCTCCAGCAGAACTGATACCTACATTCTCAAGATAATTTGTAATTCTGGGAGGTCCCCTGAAGGTTGACAACTCTGCTGGAGAGTAAGGTCTACCCTCATCACTGACCGCTGACTGTTGTTACATTATAGGGTTGCAAGGTCACTCCTAGCAGCTGGAAGGAGATGTTGTGAGACAGGTGCAGGGGGCAGTAAAGGTAACATAATATGTCTCCACCTCATTTTTCAAAACTATTCTGTCAATTCCAGCTAACGTTTTAAGCCTAAATCCTTAAATATTAGTGTTTCTAGGAGCCTACTAATGGTGGGCAATCTCCTGATGATTCTTTCCTCTGCCCAACAACATTATTATTATTATGATTTATTATGATGATTTATTAAATTGAATAGTCTGCCCTACCCCCAAAGGGCTCAGGGCGGTGTACAATAAAACCAACAAAAAGTAGTGATAAAATATAATACAACAATAGAAATCAAAAGTGCATTGAAATCCATTAAAACAGTAGCAGCAGCATAACTCAGATAAACCATATTGGGGATGGCATCCGAACCCCAAACTCTTTTCCTCCTGCTCCCATGGTGCATCAGCAGGGGGCAGACAATCCGTGGCTAGCCTCCTCAAAGGCCCGGTGGAACAGCTCAGTTTTGCAGGTCCTGCGGAAGTCACCAAGGTCCCGCAGGGCCCTAACAGCTGGAGGAAGAGCGTTCCACCAGCCAGGGGCCAGGGCCGAGAAAGCCCTGGCCTGGGTAGAGGCCAGCCACATCATTGTGTGGCCAGGTACCACCAATAAATTTGCCTCTGCAGAACGCAGAGGCCGAACTGGGACATATGGGGCAAGGCGGTCTCGTAGGTATAAGGGCCCCAGTCTGTGAAGGGCCTTAAAGGTCAACACCAACACCTTGAAGACAATCCAGAATTCCACTGGGAGCCAATGCAAGGGGAAAAGTGGTCCCAAACCGAGCCACCCGTGAGAAGGCAAACCGCCACATGTTGGACCAGCTTCAATTGATTCTGGTGTTTCTAGATTGTGTCAGAAGTGATGTCATCATGCACCAATGCCATTTTCTTCTCTCCCCCCTTTGGGGAAGCCTGCTTCCACCTACTGAACAGCTGAGTGTCCTCAGATAGAGGCAAGAATTTCTGGGAGATTGCTCACAATTAGGAGGCCCCTGGGAACTCTGCTGCTTAAAGTTTTAGCTTGAATTGACAAAATTGTTTTGAGAAATTAGATGGGGACAGATTACATTACTTTCAGGGTCACAACTACAAACTGCTTCCGTGCAATGTCTGCTATACTCACTCACAATATTCTGTTGCATCGTACCCTACCATCCCTGGGCTCCACGCCCAAATCTCCAGGAATTTCCCATCCCAAAAGTTGGAAACCCCACACACATTTCAGGAAAGTGAGTAAGGCTTTGCCTGGTGGTGCTTGTGGTGGGAAGTTCATTCCAACCCTAAAACAGCTGACACCAGAGGATTGGGTAAGCTGTGACTCTCCTTGAGGTGCAACCCTCATGACGAGGATGGAAGTAAATGTGGCTCTTTTGGTAGAGCATAATTGCAGATGTGGCTTTGCACAAACTGCGGAGTGAGTACTTCAGCAATAAGTGATCACTCTCTTGAGCTATGTATAGAATTACTTACTGCATGAATTGGTGCCATCAGTTTAAGAGCTTCTGTACTCCCACCTGGAGACATCCAGAATGTACAGCTTCTGGGAAATGAAATGTCATTATATAATGGCAGTCAGTCATGTGGTAGAGAATGATATAGCCAAGAAAGGAGTTGTGTTGGGGCTGACTTCCCCTATGGCTAACACAAGTATCATATGCTTCATCTACCAAGAGGCATCCAATGAAAGAAAGGTAGAAGTAAAACAATTATTGGGCAATAACCACATCTTTCCAATGTGCAGTTTAGAGACTGGAAATTAGCAAATGTCTAGTAGTTTTGGTTGGTCAGCAAATATCTGAATGAGGAAAATGTCCGTGTAAAATACTGGAACTAGGCCCAGAATAAAATCTAACAGAAGCTTTCAGCATGGCCATTTCTGGATTCTGCAATTCCATGTTTTCCTTGATAGGTAATTCGACAATTGGAGTTGTTTAGGGAGGGGTTGTTGCTTCCCCCCCCCTAAAATCACTCCTGATCCTAACCTTATTAATGTGGAAATTGTTATAATGATGCTTCTCCACATTTTCTATAAAACTGTATGAAAGCTGGACAAGTCTGAAATGAGCCCCTTTACATGTTTACTGAATTCTATGTCATGTATTTATTTTTAGAATGTCTGGGTCATTTTTCATCACTTGATTCTACAGACAATTAAAAATACAAGACAAAAATACAATCCATAATACAGCATTCCATTCCGGTAAGACAGTAAGAAAGATTGTGAGGGAAAACCACAAATTCTGTGTAACCACAAATTCTGCAGCAACATGATTCAAAGAGGCAGTATTATATTGGAGAATACCTACAGTTGATTACAGTTAAACACCATGTGACAGAAATCATATGCATTCAATGCAAAAACAGCACAAATCAGAGCTTGCAAGATGTGTCTTTATTGCCTACAGCCCTTTTCATTACAGAGGTTCTGATTATCATGTTTCAAGACAAATTATACTTTTCCCACTCCAAAGGGGCACAATAATTGTTTGACCTCATTTGTGAAAATGTTGCGAGCTTAATGAAACATTACCTGGCCAAGCGTAATTATTTTTTTACCAAAAAGTCATGGTTAATTTATCTCTCATCGTGTTATATATATATAGGGGTTTGTATGTTGATACTCAATGTATTTTTAACATACTTAATGGGTTCAGTTAATAGATAAATGTTCTTTTATATATATTTATAATATATTGCAATGTATAATGCCAGTGAAGGCGTCTGTCTGTCTGTCTGTCTGTCTGTGTCTGTCTGTCTGTCTGTCAATAATTGTTTAATTTTAATGAGACTGTGAGAATTTATAGAGTCAAAGGACTTAGAAGGGAATGACCCAGCTCTCCTGCCTATGCCTTCTCATGCCCAAGTTCATTGCCACATTCTCTCTGTGATATTTTTTTATCCTTTCTAAATCCAATTTATTTTTGAAAAAATGCCTGTTGTTATTCTATATTGTATATCTCATATTGCAAGTTGGTATTCATTGGTGAATGGATAACAATTTAGTCTGACTAATATGACAGTCTTTCCTCTCGGTTTTCATGGCTATTTAGTCTACCCAAGTCTTCAATCAGCAAAGGACAATGGAATCAATCAAAAGGACAATGGAATCAATCAAATTTCAGGGGAAGGTTTTCCAAATCTGTTCTTCAATAGTTGATGTATCCTGAGATAACAAGATTTGCATTTCTGGTGCTGAATACCACATTGTCCCAGATAAGGATAATACTGAACTGTGTGATCAAAGATCAAAAATACTGTACAGCAGCTCTGACCTCCTCATGAGGAATGTTTGTGTAAAGAGCTGTAATATTCACTGTCATCAACCCCACATTGGATGGGATATGAATCCCCTTAATTTTAGATATGAAATGACAGGGACAAGGTGGTCAAATGACCCCAGGTGCAACAGCGGGGGAACACAACATTGCCCCCACCTCCCTCCTCCCCTGCACTGACTCAGCTCAGAAGAGCTGGGTCAGCACGTGGGAGGCACCTAAAGACAGAGCAGCCAGCTGCCAGGAGCTGGCCTGCTGCCGTGCCAACTGTCTGAGCCGCCTCCTTCCCTCCCCAGGCCCTCGGGGGTAGAGGCAGCTTGGATGGGTACTGTGGGCACCATGGTGGCAGACCAGCTCCTGGGCCACCTGCCATGGTGCCCTGCCCCACCTCCCTGCAGGCCAGCTTCTGCCCCCACCTCCCTGCAGGCCAGTTTCTGCTTGGATGGGCACCATGATGGACACCATGGCAGCAGACTGGCCCAGGAGCCAGCCTGCTGCTGCAGTGCCCATTCAAGCTGCCCCCACCCCCATTTCCCCCCGATATGCTTCTGCCACTAGGTCTTTCATTTGTTGGAGCTTGCTTCCAAAAATCCAGCTGGGGTTGTTCCCTATAGGATTGTCCTCTACATTTAACTGCCCTATCTAAGTGTCTGTGGGGTTGGAGTTCTTCTTCAGAAGAGAAGGAAGATTCTATGGTGTCAAAATCAGTAATTGTATTGGAATTGGAATTTTTCCAACCCACACATTTCCTGGGGCAAGACCTTGGGGCTTTAGATAACCAGCTATAAACATAGCCAATAGTGTAATCAGAGGAATCCCCATTAAATTTTCTCTTTTTCATTTCCCTAATTTTTTCACTTAAGTTGTTAATTTCTGTTTCAAGAGCTTTCATTCTGTTGCCAAATTCATCTTGTTGGACATCATTTTTAATTCTATCCAATGACTCCTCAAGTTTCTTCGCCAGTTTTCTCACTTCCTCCATAGATTTCTCAATTACAACTACTATCAGGTCATAAGAACAATTATTAAGTAAGGAGGTCTATTTATTAACAAACTAGTCATCCAACTTGAAAAGGACAGGACCCTTATGAATTATTAAACCTTGGGGTATTCTTTTGCTAACAACATAATTCTTAAGTGTTTGTGCCAAGTAGTGGCTGAAGATCTCCCACTATTACGAATGATCATCAGGTGACAGAAATAATTTCAGCTGGAGAAAATGGCCACTTTACAAGGTGGAATCTATGACATGATACCCTATTGAAGTCCCCCCCCCCAACCCCATCCTCCTTAGGGTCTACCCACAAATTCTCCAGGCATTTCCCAACCTGGAGCTGGCAACCTTAGCTTATTCCTTCGCTGGGCCCTTCCATGAATAAGGTGCATCATTTTGAGGAGTTGCCGAAGTCCCTTTATTCTAAGTGGCCAATGTTGCCACACAACCTTCGTACTAATTCTCTTGCAGGATCAAAGACCTGTACAGCTGCTGGTGCAGTGGATGGATTATTAGCAGTCAGTCAGCACTTCAATGTTGGAAGGTGTGCATTATTCAACTGGCACCAGCCTCTGGAATAATGCTGGTGCAGTGGATTTCCATTGTATAGGCTTGGGAGTGAAGTCTTTGGTGGGGTGTGACAAACATGACTCTGCCCAGCAGAGACCTTTTGGCTGTTTGTTGTCACTGGATCTGTTTTTGTTTTGCTTTCCTGTAGGTGACAATCCATCAGGGAGAACTCTGGTCTGGCCAATTCCCCCTCCCCAAGCTTTGCTCAGGCCACTGTTCTACCCTGCCCCCTAGAGTTGAGTATTGTTTCTTGCCTGCTACTCCATTTGGAGCTTTGCTCTATTTTGATGTATGCTGCCCCATGAGTTGACCATTTTGCTTTCCCATTACTTCACAGAGGCGGTCTCTGAAGTCTTCATCCCCTTCCCCCATTTGCTGATTAATAAAATTTTGTCTATGTACACCTGCGACTCCTCACAGGGGATGAGGAGAGCAAAGTGCGTACTGTCCATGGCATCAATTACTTTCAGAAAGTCCAACAACTGCAGAGAAGCCTACCCAGATGGGTGCCAGCTCTGTCTTCTCTTTGGGAAAGTGCACATGGTCCCAGAGGTGGACCAGCATGGCATGCAGGACGCTGTGCAGGTAGCAACTTGCCAACAACTGTGTCACATCCAGGACCTCTCCTGTGACCCCTTGGAAGGATCTGGTGGCCAGAAATCTGAGGAAAAGTTGGACCTTCTGAAGGACAGGGATGGCATTGGAAACAGGAACTTAGCCCTGGAGGACTGACCCAAACTCCTCACTCTAGGTTTGCCAGCTCCAGGTCGAGAAGAATTAGGAGATTTTGGGGGTGGAGGCTGAAGAGGGTGGGGCTTGGGGATACTCAAATACCATAGAGTTTCCAAAGCAGCCATTTTCTCCATTTTTTCACCTGGAGATTAATTGAAATAGCAGCAGATCCCAAGCAACCACCTGGAGGCTGGTAACTTTACCCCACATAGGACCTGGATGGCTGCCCTATCCAGACAGGAGCCATTCAGGCAGGCGGTGCCAGACAGCTGCAGTATCCTGATGCATGCCCATTATCATTAGATAATTCCTAAAGAATCCTTCCCTTAAGTCTAAATGCTGATCTCTCTACAAATCTCATGAATCTTCTTTTTTGGGGTAAGGAGTTCAGGTGGTAGCTGTTCAAGCATTCTTTTATGATTAACAGCAGTTTAACTAGACTTCACATCTAGGTTTGGCACAGGCCTTGGTCACACTGACAGATGGCTTAATATAGGGACAGACTTAAGAGGAATGCTAACCTATTGATTCTCTTTGAATTGCCAGCAGGTTTCAGTACCATCAACCACTCTTTCTTTGCAAATATCCTTGAAGGACTGGGAGCACTGAACTCTGAACATTTCTATTCTACATGGAGAACATATTTCAGATGGTGGTGCTTGAAGACTATAGCCCTACCTCACTTCAACTGTTATGGACCCTCAAAGGTGTAGCCCCATCTTCTATTAGCTCCCATTGGAAACAATGGGGCATGGGGGCACCCCCTTTGGGAGTCCATAGCTTTGGACCCCCTGAACCAAACCTCACCAAACCTGGGTAGTATCATCAGGAGAATCTCCCAAACAATCTCTGAAAGTTTGGTGCACCTGTGGCCTCCAAACTGCGCCCCCTTCAGGCCAAAAACCAATAAACACTAAAAATACAAAAAACCCACAAACGGAGGGCGGAGCTTCGGACATGCATTGGAGGGTTGAACTCGAGAACTCCCCCTTACCTACATCCTTGACACAAGGGGAGGGCGATCGCTTTTTGCAGTGTAGAGGTGTTGGGTCAGTCTATTTGCATCCTGCTGCAGCGTTCTAAAACAGATCAGCAGGCATGGGGCATTCCCATTTTCATGCAAGCCATGCCCTCGGGAGCCCCTGCCCAGTTGCTGACTTGGCAACCTACTTGGCTGCCTACCCTCAGCAAAACGGACTGCTACTGATTCACAGGGATGGGTCTTGCCTCTCTCGATACCAATGGGCTAGCATCTTCCACTTATGCCTGATGAAGTTGTGGCTGCCATACCAGGAGTTTGGGTTTCTGCATAGATGCGGCTATCACTGCTGCTGCTTTGGGCCTCTCCACTGAAAGGATTCAATCCCTATGGCGTTGCCAGTCACTGGCCTACAAGGCATACATCAGGCCCAAATCGCATCACTAACACTCTCTTTGTTTCAGCCCTACTTGCAGGTGGCACAATCAACGTCTGGATAACAGGTCACAGCATTGTCTACTCGGCATCACACTATGCTGCCTCCTCCGGATGGAGAAGGAACCTGTGTCTACCTGAGGAAATCCGCATTTCCTGGAAGGGCATCAGAGGGATGCAGTGGGACTCTTTATTACCACTCGTGAAGGGCATGCTGCAGCACCAGAGCCACCCACAGACCCTGATTATTAATCTAGGCGAAAATGACTTACCCATTGTGAAACATGTTGCCTTATTACAGTCCATGCAGCAGGATTTGGAAAACATTGCAATCTTGTTGCCAGATACAACAGTCTTCTGGTCCAAGATGCTGGACCATCGGGCATGGCATGGTGTCAGGGTCGCGGCCCTGCCAGTAAGTTTCCATTTCCCAGTAAGTTTCTGTTTCCCCAGTTATTCCTGTTCCCGCCACTGGGCGGGACCGCCCCTACAACCCCTATATATACTGGAACTGAGGGCAAGAACCCTCAGTTCCAGCACCCTGTACCTTAGGGCAACACAATTCAATAAAGTTCGTTTCTTTGTTGCAAAGCCGACTTTGTCTGAATGTGTCCAGCCTTACACATGGGGCCATTGAACCCAAACAAGTTGACTTTGCCAGGTTAAAGACCTGCCGGACAGTGTCACGCCGGGTATCGGGGTTGAGGGGCAGATGCATATGGCACCTGGACATTTCTCACACCTTGGAGACTTTATACAGGAGGGACGGGGTACTTCTGTCTGACTGGGGCATGGATCTTTAGCTGCAAAATCTGCGGGGTGAATTGTACTGTTGGCTGAAGGAATAGAAGTGTTTGGCGGGAGTGGGGTTTCACCCAGCTCTTTGGTGGTTTGTGCATGGGGGACTGATCCTTTGCTGAGTCTAGCTGCTTGCTAGCCCCTTTTGGGTACCTCTTACAAGGTTTGGGGTGAAGCAAGCCAGGGCTCCGGGTGCCCAGGCGTGGCCAGAGCTGGTTTGCACCCCACAGCAAATGGGGGAATCTCCAGGCAGCAACCCACCGCCCATCTGGAATTTCCCCTCATTGCTGACCATTATGCAGTCATGGTCCATTTTTCCACAAACAGGCGGGTTTGAGGAAAGTGGGTGCTGGGGGACAGCCTCCATGCCAATAAAATTATTATTATTATTATTATTATTATTATTATTATTATTATTATTATTATTATTATTATTATTATTATTATTATTATTATTATTATTATTATTATTATTATTATTATTATTATTATTATTATTATTGATACAAAACAGTTACACACAGCAAGCAAGATCAATATGCTGGATTTTGTATTACATCACACGTCGGACACTTCCCAAGCATCTAGGACTGTGTGATGTATCGACGAATAATGCGTGCAGAGCCGAGTAGGGTGGCCTTTTGCAGCTGACATATGGTGATTTTGTCAGCGCCAATTGTTTTTAAGTGCCGTTCAAGATATTATTATTATTATTATTATTATTATTATTATTATTATTATTATTATTATTATTATTATTATTATTATTATTATTATTATTATTATTAAGAATTTATTTGATTTGATAAACCACCCTACCCCCGAAGGGCTCATGATGGCTATGGCCAATTTTATTTACCACAGTAAAGTGTTTGTGTGTTTTATCCAACCTATTAGCCATTTTGTCATATTTAGGCAAGCGTCCCTCCATCGGGTGGCAATGTGAACCACTTTAGGTTACCAATGAGAAGGGCAATAGAGTATAAATGAAGAATGTAGTAAACTAGCACATCAGGAAGAAGATTACACTAAAGTTATCTCGATAACATGCTAGAGTTTTACTGGCAAGGAATGTGCAAAACCATTCCAAAATATAACCCTCTCCAAAAAACAGTATCATCTAGAACTCTAGCATACTGCATAATATATAGATTAACTTGAAATAAACCCTGAATTCGTATCAGGATGAAATGTGTAGGAGTAGTATGGGGAAGAAGGAAACTGGCTTTAGCCGATTTAATATGCAAAATCTCATGAGAAGCATTTAGGTTTTCATGCAGGTTTATATAATCTCTTCCCTACCAGATACACGTTCAGGGCTGATTGCTCTTTAAAAGGGAGAAAGCACTCTGACAGTAGAACAAACAAATCCAGCTTTTCCCACTAAATTATTTCCAGGCCACATAACACGAGTGCATGATGTGAAATGCTAGCAAGACGATGTAACAGGATTACATAACCAGAAACCTTCCCATGTCTAATGTGAATGTTCTTTACCAGAAGTCTATGTCACCTGTGGAGCTTGCTGTACTGAGAAAAAAAATACCCTTTGCTCAGAGGGGCTGCATCTCTACAGGGGAGTTGTTTTCTGTTGGCAGCAAGACTTGGGATTTTAGAAAGCAGAGAGCAATTAGCTGAGAAAGAGGGAAGCTGAAGACAAGTTTTATGTGAGTGTGTGTGACTTGCTGAGAAATAGACTCAGCCTGGAGATCTGTCCCTGATCATATTTTGAATGTTAACCAATAAGCTTTATTTGAGGTGTTATGAATGTACTTATTAAACAATTAAGACAATCTAAACATAGCAAGACTTTTGCAGCAACATCAGATCAGAATCCCTTAGAAAAACTTTGCTCTTTTGCCATACAGCTAATAATTTTTGCCAAATTGCACAGGGGAAGAACCAATATTTTATTGTAGTTTTCTCTTTTAGAGGTAGAAAAATTCAATATGTGTTGTCATTTATTGTACTGGATCTCTAAGAATGGTGTCTGATAGACTCTGATAGAGCCAGTTTTCTTCTGTCGTTTTAAAATACAATGTTCTTCCGGGACTCTTTGTAGGATAGGGGTAATAAGCATATATCTAAGTTCATCATGGAAGGGGTGGTGCAACAGCATATATCCAGCCACTTCAATTTCTCCTCCTTCTAGACACAAACCTGCATTTGTAACATAGTTGGGGAAGTGAGGATGACTGTCAGAAATTTATTCCGAATGATTCCAAGATGTCTATTATCACAATAGGTATGTACTTCTGATGTACACTACCACAATAGTATTATATAGGGTCCCTGAGCGAGATGTCCCAGGCTGGCCTGATCTCATTACATCTCAGAAGCTAAGCAGTGTCAGTTCTGTCTACTACTTGAATGGGAACCCACCAAGGAATATCAGGTAGGTTCAGGTGCCATCATTGTGCTCACCCAGGAGAAGATATTCCATCAGACCCGTAGCGAGGGGGAACTGCACCTGGGGCATGCATGACCCTGCACCCCTGCCATGCCTCCACCAGCCCTGCCACGCCCCCGCCATGCTCCCGCACCGGTGCACACCCGGTGCGTCAAGCATCCCCTCGCCCTCTTGGTGCTATGCCACTGTATTCCATAAAAGATTAATTGGAAACAAGGAAGGAAATTACCAGAAGGCACAAGAGACTGTTTTTAATATAGAAACACTGGAAGTCACTTTCTCCTACAATTTTATTTGCTTCAAAAACTATCCCACTTACTTTCACACTCAAGACTGCAGACCGCAACCAACAACCTACTACAAAATACATCTCTATGAAATATTAGATAATAAAAGCATCCAATGAATATAAAACAGTTTTTTAAAATCTACTGTCCAACAATAACATCATAAATCCTCACTCGAAAAATGCCCTACCCAAAAAATTCTGCTTTTTACACAAAACAAACAAAAATAATAACAGAAGACCACTGAAGGTGCTCTGAGAATTTTCTCCAGCAATCTGTTCCAAAAGGCTGGTACAACAACAAAAGGCAGAACACCCTGGTGAGGCAGTTTGTACCTGTTTAATGGAGGTGGGCACCACTGCTAAGAGTCTGTTGTAATTTGCCTCTATTCAATTATTCAGATGCTGACAACCATGGCTACAATGTTATGACTGGTCCAATAGTTATTCTGTCATATGATAACTAGGCAAACTGGAGCCCTGGGCAAAACCTGAGTTTGCCCCCCCCCCCAGGCACGTGCCCAATGGCGTATCTAGGCAAACTGGAGTTTGGCGCCCCCCCTCCCCATGGGCAGCCGCCCTTCCCCACCATGACCAAGCAATGATTTTTTTACACCAGGTCGTTTCAAAGTCACCATCACATTATAGAACATCCCCCAACTCACAAATCTGAACACAGCAATAGGCCATGCCACACAGCAGAAATAATTTTTTTGAAAACATTTTCAAAATGCTTTCAAAATGTTTTATTACTGCTATGAAAACATTTTATGGTGCTGTATCCAGTCCCCCCTATTGGGGGAAACAGCATCACTTTCAATGTTTTTTAAACTGGGAACCCCAGATTCTCCCTTTAAGGTGGATTTAAAAGGAGAATCTGGGCTCCCTCGTTTAAACAACTGATTCTGGAATCCACCCCCAAACAGCATGATTTTCAATGGTGTTTAAACTAGGGAGCCCAGGTTCTCCTTTTAAATCCAGCTGAAGAAGAAGAAGAAGAAGAAGAAGAAGAAGAAGAAGAAGAAGAAGAAGAAGAAGAAGAAGAAGAAGAAGAAGAAGAAGAAGAAGAAGAAGAAGAAGAGGAAGAAGAGGAAGAGGAGGAGGAGGAGGAGGAGGAGGAGGAGGAGGAGGAGGAGGAGGAGGAGTTTGGATTTATACCCCCCTTTCTCCCCTGCAGGAGACTCAAAGGGGCTTACAATCTCCTTGCCCTTCCCCCCTCACAACAAAAACCCTGTGAGGTAGGTGGCGCTGAGAGAGCTCTGAGAAGCTGTGACTAGCCCAAGGTCCATTGAACTAATACTGTTCAGACAGTGGACCCTCCTTTGCAGATTTGCTGGCAGAACATTAACACAATGTCATGCCACTGTAACATCACATGCAAATGAGGAAAAAGAGGAGAATAACCATTCATCTGGGTGACTATCAACCATTCCAAGCTGCTACAGATGGTCAAACAGTCAATATCTCTTGAACACCTGGTAGAAATTCTGCTAGCAGAGATTCAGTACAATTCCCTACAAGGGATGAGTAAACCTTACTATGTGCTTCAACAAGTGAATTCCAAAGTGTGGGCTCTCCACAGGGCAGGTTGGTGGCATAGGAAAAAGAACAGCACCTCAGCGGTGCCACTATCAAGTTCATAGTGTACACCATGCACAAAGTACTTATTCCTACTAACTGTTTCTTGCTATTGAAGAACATCATTCATTCTAGTCCTTGTATCACTTCTAGGTCTTTCCAGGCAGTCCCCACCAATGGTGTACGCCAATAGTGTAGAGTGCAGAGCAGACCCCATTCACAGAATCACACATTTGTTGAATCTACACCATGATGCATACCTATTGGAACCAGTGTGCATCTAGCTGTCTAGTGAGTTATTTTTAACCCTCTTGCTCTAACACCACTGCAAGCTATTAAACACTTACTTGAACTCCACAGTTGTATCTATCACACACATACAATAACAAGGACTGTCTGTAATTCTATGGTCTGTCAGTGCAGCTTTTAAAGGCACAGAAGACTTGCTATTGTCTGTTTCCCCCTGACATCGCAAAAAGTGGTTCCTTGGGACATTATAACAGCACTCCAGACTTGAACACTTGTGAGAGAAAGAGTCTGTAATTCTTATGTCAAGAGAATTATGGAGATGTCTGGGCAATGTGATTGACTGTCCATGCTTCCTTCCCTATGTGACAATTGCTCAAATGGAAATGTATTTGAGAACCTCCTTGGAGTGTTGTAGTTCCAGAGCTCCTCCTGTGCATGCCACAGTCTCCCTATAGTGAACGGAGGGTGTTCCCTTTGTTCCTTCCTTTAATTCATTCTGAGTGTGGGTGAGGACAGGATGATATCAGGAAAACGTGTCGATTTCAATATGCATTAGTTGGCTTGTTGCATAAATGAGGATGCTGTCAGCATGTCACTCCACAGTTGGTGTCACCAGTGCTATGGTGAGCTTCAGTGAAAATACTATGCTTTCAGCTCCTTGGAGTTTGGTTGCTTTTGAAATTTGCTGAGACAGCATAGGACACTGGCTAGCCACACCAGTACTGTGCTCTATCAGCAATATGCTGGTACCTGGGATGTAGGAATGCTCTACCTAAGATTCAAAAGTCTAGCTTCAAGGATGAGCTGTTGTGGGCGATCCTCATATCATGTACAGTAGGGGGCTTCTACCAAGCTAAGAATCTTAAAGTATCAGAAAAGTTACCACATTCAGAATTGTTCCAAAAGGAAACCAAAGTGAAGATGATACTAGGAGACCAAACGAAAACTAATTCTTTAAGCCAGCAGCCCACTATCAGGAAGCAGTAGAGACGTTTATTAAAACCCTGCTCACATTGTGGGTAGTGGATTTTCCACTCTGATTGCACTTTTTAGGCACAGGCAGAATGCATACAGAACTAGCTCCAGAACTTTTTCCTCTGTCACATGCACATTAGTAAACAATGTGCCCAAAGTACAGCCAGTTTGTACTTTTATAACAAAAAAGTTCTTTGGTTACAAAACAACCCCTATTGATTCTGCCATTGGGGTGCTTTCTTAGCTCAAAAACATACTGAGGTACAAAAATCCCCCATTGATCCTGAGAAGTATTTTTAAATGCTCTGGGGAGATTTCCAGATAAGCCTTCCTGATAACCTGGAGAAAAGATATCTTGCCACCCATTTACATGTCACATTGAGTGCATGTATCTACTGCCTGTACATACATTGTGAGTGTTTGTAAGAAAGAACCATCATCCAATCATTGGGAAATGAAATTAGGGACCAGAAACTGGAAAAATGTGTGGTTTGTGTTATACATTCAGCTGTACCTGCATTAACTGTAACATGAGAACTACTCAACACACCTACAGAGAATAATCAAGTATGCACTGTACATGGACTGTATGTGTTCACCATGACTTGGGAACAGTACCCCAGATGTAAACAGTGTTAATAATGCTTTCTGCTTCTGTGAAAGAGTGCTTTCAAGCTTTGCATGTTTAACTACCATGGAACACTATGTATACTTCTACCACAAACAGGGTTTTTTTGGGGGGGCGGGGGTAGTTATCCTCCCCAAGGTACACTTTGGGGATGGATATTCACCAGAATGCAGTTTGTGTAAGTTTTTTCCTAGCACATTAGCAGTGTCAGTTTAAGAATGCCTTCTACCTAGTTCCCAAAATGCCCTTTTATACTTTTTCAAGCTATAAAATGCATCAGCAGACTGACTACGCAAGCAAGGCTGCCCAAAAGAGGAACTGGGAGAAAAAACTTCAGAGGGTTCTGGTCATGTTGGGGAAGTGGGGTGGGTGGAGCTGGAGTGAGGCAAGTCAGCGACATCTTACACAGCGTGTCAGTTGGGCCTGGAAGGTATGAGAGAGGCAGATGGAATATTTCTCTGGAAGTGAACAGAAGCTCTTGATGTCTACAAGGGAGGGTTACAACTTTATCCTGAAACTTGCTAGCAATTGAGCCTGAGTAGAATCTTAAACAAAAAGCTGAAGAAGCTAACCAAGCTGCTTTGCTTCACAGAGCAGTGGCCAATTCAAAGCCAGCATGCACAGCTACTGACAACTCTTGAGCAATCAAGCAAGGCAACAGCAACACCTGCAGCCTATTCCGCCTTTTCCTATAATTAAAGCATTGGCTTGTTTTCCAGGATATTCAACACCCTTTTCTGTAGTTGGAATGCCTGCTGTCAAGGCCTGACCCCAGACATCCAGGTTGTGATATAACCCATTGCACTGTGACTGTGCTGGTTTTATCTAGCCTTTATAAAATCAAAGAAAAATTGCTTCCTAATTTAATAGGGCATTTGCTTTCATCTTTTTTCCCTTTCAGTTGATGTGCTCTCTCATGTAAACACTCATCTGTTTGATCTAGTCCTTTGTTTTCAAATAGCTCTTTCTTTTGTTCAAGAAAATAAGTATCTTTTCCTGTTCTGAACAGGGTATTAGGAAAACCACTAGAGAGAGGAAAAAAATGACAGAGAGGCATGTATGTAATGGTCATCTCAGGAAGTTTCTAAGCCAAAACTATGAAAAACTTTCTCCCTGGGTCCATCCTTTCAATGACAATTTCATATTAATGAAGCTAGAATGATTGAAAGACGTTCAATGGCTCTAAAATGCTCATCAAATCAGAAGAGTATAATTCTGTATTGCAGAAACCTTTTGAATAATAAAACTTCAGCTGGCTTCAGTATTTTTAGCAAGGCTCATAAAGAGAAATAGCAGCATTTCATTTTTATTCCCCATCTTCATTTAGTTGTTAATTAATGAGGACCCAATCCAAACATTTCTCATGTGAAGGGAAATTTTATGTTGAACAAGATCCTTCTGTGCAATGCCAAAGAGTATTCTTCAACTTGAAGTTGTTGAGTTGGGATGGCACCATTAGGTAATATCCAACTTAGCTTCCATTGACTATCTAATGTCAATTAATCCCAATCTGTTCTTCTGCTATCAGCCCTTAAAGATTCCACTATGTACTAGAGAGATGTACCAGTATATGTTCAAGTAGGTTTGCCTACTGATTAGGAGAAAAATGTCCTGTTCGTTTCCCAGAGAGAAAATGTCCTGTCCCCTTACCAGAGAATTCAGAAATGAACACCCACAATCATACTGAACATCCCACAATACTACCAGCTGCACCTGCGTAGCTATGCAGATGCAACCTGCAAAATAAAAAGAAAAGAAAACGGGACCTCCCTGCAGTGACAGGACAATGGCAGGCAGATTCTCCCTGGCCCTGGATGGCACAGTGGAAGGGAGAGAAATAAAGCACCATCTGCCTGGCCATTCGTGCAGGAGCAGCTGCAACCCGAGATTTTATCAAAAGGATTGCTGGTTTAGGATTTTCAAAAATCCCACATTGTGGGAAATAAAATGGGGCAGGCTTATTTGGTTGGGGCAAGACCTCTGTGAAGTCCTGCCCTCCCCAAAACTTCAGGGTTCTTCATGCTGTTTCCAGGGTCTGTGCTGCTATTTTCTCATTTCTCCTTTTCATGGGAGGAAGACTGAATAAATTACTTCAGTTGCTGTCCAGCTGGCAGTGTCATCCTAGTTAGCTGGATGCTTTTATTACCCTTATACACCATCATATTCATACATACAAACATATTAGAGCTTCCTCCCATGTTTTTGTGTCATGTATGAATACCATAGTCAGAAGAGAAACAATATAAACAACTGTTGTCATGTAGCTTTTACATTTGTTTTAAAATGAATACCCTTAATCTAGGGTAGGCTCATTAAAAGTAGTTTGCAGGCCATGTTTTGAAATGCATACCACCTTCTGTATCTTATATATATCTTCTGTATCTTATACACACACACACACACGCACGCGCACGCGCACGCGCGCGTGTGTGTGTGTGTGTGTGTGTGTAATACGAAAATCACATCTCTTGTTTCTAATTCTTGTGTAAAACCACAAGAGCAAAAACATACATTTGGTTTAAAACGGTTCTCTGGTTTGCTTTCTCTCATACATTAGCAATGTTCACACAAATCTACAGTAGCTTGGGAAAGACCCAGTCCTTGGGGAGTTGTACAATATGCCTGCTATTTCCTATGAAGTATTCTGCAGTGGTAAACCAGGTTTGTTGCACTTTAAAATATCGTGTGTGTTTACCACTACCCTCAAATACAGCTCCTGTACATATAGCAAGTTATCATTGGTTGTACTAGATGGAGTTCTTTGTCAGCTCAATCATAGGCCCCAATTGCCAGGCATTCTATCATAGTACCAGGGTTGCTGTCCAGTATACTCAGCTCCTCTTAATAGAAAAAAGAAAAGACCCACTCCAAGGAACTGAAAACACAGAAAGTACACTATAGTCTACAGTGACATTGCTAACTCCCAACAATCATATAGCAGCATGTTGACACCATCTTCATGCTAGCCATATGTAGAAGCAGCCAACCAACACAGAGAAATGCTATCCCTAATGTCCACTTGCCTGACCCATCTGCACTCAGGGCACAAGTTCTCCAACTCATCAATTCCCAGTGCAGGGATGATTGTAACATGTCTAGTAAGAGCCCTGTAATTGTCATGCTCCTTGAAGTTCTGCAGTTGAGGGCTCAAATCTGCTTCTGCACACAGTATGTTTGCACTAGGCATTCCTGTCATCTCCCCTCACAGTAGTGTTTTGGATGGTTAACCTCCAGGTGGGAGCTACCAATCACCTGGAATTACAACTCATCTCCAAATGATAAATCAGTTCCCCTGAATAAAATGGCTGCTTTGTAGGATGGACTCTATGGACTCAATATATCCTACTGAGGTCACTTCCCTCCTCAAACCTCTTCTCACTAAGGCTCCACCCCAAATGAATTTCCCAATCTGAAACTGGCACTCCTAAAGGCAACTGACCTCTGTAGCTAGGAGATCTGTTGTGATTTCAGGGAATGTCCAGGTGAGAGGTTATGGGGGCTTTCAAGAGAGGGAAAGATGATATTGTGGGGGAGGAAAAAATGAGACGCCTCACACAAGTCCTTGCAGGTTCTCACTTGTTACAGTCTATTGGCAATCTAATTTCCAGGTAATAGGGTATTATGTAACCTAATGGTGACCAGTACAGCAAGTTTATAGTGCCCTCTGCAGGCAAGTTGGGATTTTTTGTTAATTTAGTAGAGAGTGTTCCCCCATTCCCGCAAATGTCTGCCTGTTACATCATGTATTACTTCCACAAAGAACCTTGCATCAAGGTTCACAGTTAGTTGATCCAAATGAATGTGCTCACTTTTCAGGCAAAACCAGGATCCCACAAATCTATTTTTTTTTCAAAAAACCCATTTCATAAAGAAGAGTACTGCATCTATAATTTGTTAACAGGTATGCGACCCTGTGCATTTTGTCTTAGAGATCACCTTGAATGCCAGCCTTGTGTATTAAGTTGGTCATTGTGGATTTTCTGGGTTGTGGCCGTGGTCTGGTAGATCTTGTTTTTAACGTTTCGCCTGCATCTGTGGCTGGCATCTTCAGAGATGTATCACAGAGGGAAGTCTGTTACACACTCTGAAGATACCAGCCACAGATGCAGGCAAAAGATCTACCAGGCCACAGTCACACAGCCCGGAAAACCCACAACAACCAGTTGAATCTGGTCATGAAAGCCTTCAACAATACATTGTGTATTAAGCTTTGTGAGTTACCTTCAGCTGCATGTGTGGTTTATCTGGACAATGTGAGGTCAAGTAAAGCCCTCAAGCATCTGCTGCCCATAATTAATTGAGGATATTTCATTGTGAGGAGCAAAAGTGAATTCTGTGCCATTTCTAGCATTCAGATCTATGGTATCATATAAACAATCCTGGATAATACATTGCAATTTTCTTCCAATTCCATTAAAATTCAATTTTCAGAGTTATTTTTTTAAGAACATATATTCTTCATAGGGCATAATCCTACACAGTTCAAACTTTCTCTGCTAGCAAGAAAGGGAAAGGGTGATTTTTATCAATTTTTTTCCTCACTGAGTCCCCTGATCCTGAGGATTACATGGAGCTGCTGGGCCACTGAAAAACATGAAAGAGATGCCGTTACAAGAGTCATTTGCTTGCAGTTAATAAGATCCATTCTAAGGAGCCTTGCTCCACTGAAGGAAAAGCTTCTTAAGGAAGACTCCATATACTCAAGGAATGGTCCAAACTTTCCTTTCTAGAATAGTGGGAAATGTACGATGTGTGTAAAAGACTGATAAGCTGCAGTACTACAGTCACAGCTCTGCTCACAACCTGAGTTCGTTCCTGACAGAAGTCAGTTCAGGTAACCAGCTCAAGGTTGACTCAGACTTCCATCCTTCCAAGGTCAGTAAAATGAGTACCTAGCTTGCTGGGGGTAAAGTGTAGATGAGTGGGCCAGACAAAGGCAAATTACTTCATAAACATAGTCTGCCTGGTAACAGTGGCACAGCATCCATGGGATGTGTGTGTGTGGCAGGGGCATTCCGGGGGCATTCCAGGGCAGGATGGGGGTGGACGGTACTGTGCCAGGGGCGCAAGGCGCATGTGTGCCTCAGGTGCAGTTCCCCCTCACTCCTCCCCTGCCTGGTAAATATTGTGATGTTATGTCACCTCATGGGTCAGTCATGACCCAGTGTTTGCACAAGGCACTGCCTTTGTCTTTACCTTTAAGTTGCTTGTGAGAACGTTTTTTAAAGAAAGATCATTTAACTAAGTGTGAATTCTCTAATGTTTCAGTTCATTGGTCCATTTTATTTATAAGTATTTTGTGAGGGGAGAAAGTAGGGAAACCAGTACCTTGCTAAATTATTTTGATTGTTTAGAAAATGACATGTGTTGGTACAGCAGAGGCCTGAGTCAGTGTTTTTAACTGTACACAACCAGAAGTACATTTCTCATGATAGTTTTAAAAACTGTGATATATTTATCTTTTTGACTTTTGCAAAAGGGCTGTGTATGTGTGCTCAACATTTTCATTTAAAGCAGAGTCAGTTTACATCTCAAATGTTTTTTTAAAAACCCAACTAATCTATGTGGGCCACAATCCAGCCATTGAACACATTAAAGACTTGTTCATCTTAATGGGGAAAATTAGATGCATGCCAATATGTGCTTAAGGACTGGACTGTGTATTATCTGCCATTCTTTCCTAATAGAAGTTGAACTATCAGTGAAATTTGAGGCAGAAATAACATGTTATGCATGGAGCACTTACCTTGGGGCTCTTCATTGCACAGTGTTGAAGTGGTGTCTCCTCGCATTTCTGTTTACATGCAAGGAGGCACCCCACTGCCAACAGAGAGTCTGCTTTTTCTGTTTCTCTTAACACCACTCATCAACTCACTTTTAAAGGCACACAGTCTCAAGATAGATAGCTCTGTTAAAGCTCATTAACTTACTGTTATATTGAAATTGCTGTTATTGCAGTTATATCAATATTATTGCCCCTTCCCTAAAATAATCCCTCCCCCCATGAAAGCAGTTCCCTGGATCACACTCTGCTGAAGAAGGGACTCATGTCCTAGAACTGATATTCTCCTCCAACCCTCTCCACAAACACACACTTCCTGCTGCTGCTGCCAGTGAAGAAAGAGGTTTGTTATTTAGATATTCCTTGGTATTTCAATAATCCTGTATTAGAACTATCATTATTTCACTAGATCTAATATGGTTCAAATGCCTGAAGTTGAAATAAAGTTTTTAAAAGTCTTCCTGATCATCAGAAAGGACAGAAGTAGAGCCGGGGAGGTGGGGTGGAGCAAAAAAGCCCACAGCAAAGAATAACACATGGTCATTTCAGTGGCATAATACCCATTGGGCAAAGTGGGCAGTGGCCCAGGAGCCCCCCTTGTGGCGGGTGTCGAAGATGCAGGGTTCGTTTGTGGTTTTTTGGGGTATTTTAGTGAGTTTTCAATTTTTGGCCTACAGGGGGCGCAGTTTTTAGGCTAGCAGCACCAAAATTTCAGGGATGTTTCGGGATGCTATCATTAGGAGAGTCTCCTAAAGATACCCTGAAAGTTTGGTGCTGCTAGCTTAACAATTGCACCCCTGACAGCAGGCACCCCCCCAAATTTCCCCAGATTTTCCTTTTAAATCCTCCTCCCTTTGGCATGGATTTAAAGGGAGAATCTGAGGTCCCCAGTTTAAACATTGACAGTGATGCTGTTTCAGGGTTGGGGAGAATCAACCCCAAAATAGCATCACTTTCAATGTTGTTTAAACTGGGAACCCCAAATTCTCCCTTTAAGGTGGATTTAAAAGGAGAATCTGGGCTCCCTAGTTTAAACACCATTGAAAATGATGCTGTTTGGGGGTGGATTCCAGCATCACTTGTTTAAACAAGTTCCCAGTTTAAATAATATTGAAAGTGATGCTGTTTCCCCCAATTCGGGGGACTGGATACAACACCATAAAATGTTTTCATAGCAGTAATAAAACATTTTGAAAGCATTTTGAAAATGTTTTCAAAAAATTTATTTCTGCTGTGTGGCATGGCCTATTGCTGTGTTCAGATTTGTGAGTTGGGGGATGTTCTATAATGTGATGGTGACTTTGAAATGGTGTAAAAAATAATTGTTTGGTTACAGTGGGGCAGGGTGGCTGCCCACGGGGGGGGGGCACCAAACTCCAGTTTGCCTAGATATGCCACTGGGCGTAGCTACAAGGGGACTGGGGGGTGCATGTTGCACCGGGCACACACCTGGGGGGGGCATCAAACTCAGGTTTTGCCCAGGGCTCCAGTTTGCCTAGTTACATCACTGGGCCACTTGTGAAGCACGAGAAAAGGTTGCTCTTTGCTCACTCTCACAAACAGCGGACATTATGGGATCTGCCCCACAATGAGTGTGACAGGGTGGAATAGGCATCTGTAACAGAAGCTCTGCCCAGAAGAGAATCTCCCTTCTGCACAAGGCAGAGCACCAGTGTATAACCAGCCAATGTCACATTTTTATATCAAGTTTGTTTCTAAAACTCCCACACTGGGTGCCCTTGGTTGTAGCTCATGTGATATAGCAGTTCACTGAAGTGACTCTGGATTGGATCTGACTGGAGATTGGAGGTCTCCTGGGAATCCCATGCAAGTCATCTTGAATTCTGAGAAGGAACAAAGACTAATTATACATAAATACAATACAATGCTATAGATGTATTCAGTAGCGTCTGCAGTAGGCAGTGCTGAAATAATTCAGATTAAAATTTAAATTCAAACATTTGCAGGCATAACTGAGCTAGGAAAATGTGTCTGTGTTCCCCCCCTCCCCTCCCCCCCCCCCCGAGTCTGCATTAACTTCAGCTCAGATATATGATAACTATGGGACCTCTCTTTGCTGGCAGTGTAGAATTTAACTGAGTGGCATGCATACACGCAAAGTATAATGTCCTTAAAACTGTAGTAGGAGGCATTTATATCAGTAGCGAAACAGGCAGCAAGTTGATGCTACTTTTGTGTAAGACAAAATACCACAAGGAGACTTCAAGGGAACAGTGATTTTAAAGGAAAAAAATCCTTGATGACTTGCAATGAAAAGTGTCACACTGCCAGCCGTTTCTTTAATAAGATAAGCAATGCAGTTGGGGTGGGTAGTGTGCCAAGAAAGAAATGGGACAATGATGCACTTCCTAAAGCTGCATTAAAACTCACCTTACCCTTTATACAGATTAAACATTTTATCAAATCCTCACACACCTCAAATGTGTATTAAGCTGTAATGTTTATGGCAAACAGCCCAAATACTGCTGCTGTGCTGAATCTCATCTGGTGCTTTGAATCCCCAGAATGCCACAGCTGGTCTAATTCAGTATTGACATGGGCAAGATTATAAAACAGACAGCTGGGATCTCTCCATGTGGGCCCCCATCCAACCCACAGCTAAATAGGGTAGCAATTCAATGTCTGATTTAAGAGGATTGGCAATTGTCAGTCCTGCATAAAGTGACCAGAAATTCTTGTGCTTTTAATAGTTTTGTAGATGAGGGAATTTTGAAGGTTCACCTTGTCATGTAGGAATTAGGAAAAGTTACACCTGGGCTGATTGTAAAAGGAGATTAGCCAGCTCATGCAAGGGGTATACTTTGTGCTCTTTGTGTGAGAGTAACAGTTCTTGAACGTGTCGTGGGGTGGAGATCCATGTGGCCACTCAGGGAACAGAGTGAAGTCTGCTCAGTTGAATCTGTCTACTGCACCAACCTGCTTTTCAAACAAGGCTGTGTCCAAAAGCACCTATGGGCTTTTAACCTGCTTTGCCAGTGCCCACTCCACTCTGTCCAAATCAAATGCATACAATTCCTCAAAGGTATCAGCCTTCCCAGTCAGCACCACCTCCATCTTGTCCGGTTTCAACTTCAGCTTGTTCTGCTTTAGAGACCACAACCTCAAACCATTTCAAATCAACACATTTGGAAGCATGTATAAGGAAATATAGAGCTTGGTGTCACCTACATATTGATGACCTCCAATCTCAAAGCTCCAGCCAATCTCAGCCAGTGACCTCATGTCAAAATTGAAGAACGGGTTGCTAAATCACCTCTGGCCAATGGCAGGGGAAGGGGGCAGGGTTATCGATGCCAGATCCAACTTGAGAAACAGAGAAACTCCTGTAGATTTTGGGATGGAGCCTGGGAGCATAGGGAATTCAGTATGGTACAATTCCATAGAATCCACCTTCTAAAGCATCTGTTTTCTCCAGGGAAACTGATCTCTGTAGTCTAAAGATAAGCTGTTATTCCTCACAGAAGGATAAAAATTATGTTTTGTATCTCACTTGGAACAATAAGAAAGTTCATCTGTATGAAAGCAATATCAGTAAAAGAAAAAATGTACTTCTGTACATCATCTTGATGGAGACCTTTTTTTCATTAGACTGGATGTAAAATGAAATGGATACTATGCTGCATAGTTTAGTCCATACAAATCAGAACCAATGTTTGCCACTAAAGCAAATTATACAGACTTTACAGCCCATGAAGAACAATTAGAAAGCAAGGAAAGACATTTAGGTTAGAGAAAGAATGAAAAGCAGACTGGAACTTTCATTCCAGATGATTGACAAGCTAGCAAGAATAAATGACCCCCAAATACAAACTGCCTTTCCAATAAAGTGCCCCAGATGGGCCAAACTCTGTTGGCTGGATAAACAGATATATACAAGGTTATGCTGAAGACACTTCTGATTCTGTCATTTCTAGGTGCTACTCAAGGCAAAGGTGGCACTCCTCACTGGTTTCATTATGGAAACAATTCAGTTAGATTCAATTACTTTAACGAACATTCATCACATTGCTATTTATTACTCTGAGATACTCCCAGTCCAGGGCTGCCTCATCCTTACTATTTCTCAACCCAACTTAAATCCACACAATTGTTATGAGGCTAATGAGATGATTTTCTCCTTCCCTCAGAGGAATACTGATGTATACATAACGAATAATAATTAATAATACTGGCTTCCAAGCAGTTGTAGTGGATCTTGTTGCTAATAGGTATACAAGAGAACAGTTGTTACAGAAAGGAATCAGGACAGGGAAATTCATTGCTCCCTCCAACATGTGGGTTTAGACTGGAGTAACTGCAAAGGACTGCTCTGTTGCATTGCAATCCTATGCACATTTATTCAGAAATAAGTTCCAGGTCTGTGGTTATAGAATTGGAGCAAGCAATGCTAATTGGAGATAAAAATGTCCTGTCCCTTAAATAGAGCTTAATGGGGCATAATTTACCTGATAATGTTGTTTATTTCCATCCAATGGAAAATGTCACTGGCCCATTTCCATACATGAAGCATCTATTAAAGAAATAGGATACTTTTCTCCAGGTCAGTTGGCATTCCCCATTGTAGTCTTAAATAGCTGAAGTACCAGTATTCCTGACATACAGTGCATGTTATGATGCTAATAAGCAGGAGTTTGTTTTAATGTCAGTATATATTTCTGCATTTTATTTTTGTTTGACTCCAAAACCAGCAGTAACCTTAACCTGGTCTAGAGCAGTGGTTCTCAACCTACCTAATGCCGCGACCCTTTAATACAGTTCCTCATGTTGTGGTGACCCCCAACCCTAACATTTATCCATTTTACAGATGGAGAACACTGATGCAGAGAGTCTTGGGTGAATCCTGTGAAAGGGTCGTTCGACCCCCAAAGGGGTCCCAACCCCCAGGTTGAGAACCACTGGTCTAGAGAGCAGAAGTATTAGACTTCCAAGAGTTTAATCCTCATTTCTCTTCTGTGATGAAGTTTGTGCCTGAAACCTCATTATATTACAGAAGAATAATCCAAGGAGTGGGAAGTGCTTTATTTCCACTGATTTTTTGTTCCCTTACTTAATATTATGTCTAGAATCCTTGCTTGCAGACATGAATCATGTATCCTGTATTTGTATAGTTTTAGTGACTAAGCTACACCATATGCAAACCTTCTGATCTCTGTGCTAAATTTGCTGCAGAAACCCTTCTTTTCCTTCTTAATAGATTTGTGGTCTTCATTTGTGGGCAGGTTAACACTGACTCAGCACTGGCACCAAACAAACATCCTATAAAATAGTTCTTAAAGTGAAATTTCATAGTTGAAAGCCTTTATTACCTTCCTGATGGAGATCAGAAGCTAGAATATGCTCACTCCTATCCAAACTATATCAATGAGTGACCCTCAATGAGTGATCCTCTCATTCTCTTTAATGGAATCAGGATTTCACTGAATGCAAAAGTTCATCAAATCGTACAGTTGCTTTATTCCTGTTTATGGTTTTTAAAACAAAAAACAAAAACCCAACCTACTGAATAAAAGAAGCATTCCAGCTAAGCAACAGCATGAGATTCCAAACCAGTAGCACCTTAGAGACCAAAAGATCTTAAGGTATTCACTTTCAAGAGTTAAAGCTTCCTTTGCTTTTGTTTCCCAAAAATTTATACCCCCAAAATCCTGCTCATCCCTAAGGTTCTACTAGAATCTAGCTCTTCTACTGCAAACCAACACAGCTATTCTCTGAAGCTAAGCAAGAACTCTGTGTCCTTTTGTCTCTTGGGCCGTTTCCATACGACCAAATAACAGCGCCCTAGGGACACAAAAAAACACCGTCCCTGGGGTGCTGTTCACACAGGAGGTGCTGCTGCATTGCAGCAGCGCCGTCCTTGCCCCTCCCAAGTGGTGCGAAGACATCGCTTTCAAACCTCGCTCCCTGAGCAAGGTTTTTGAAAAGCGGCATCTTCCTGCCTGCGCGGTGCGAACCGCACCAGCATGAGGGCGCCACTTTTGGCTCCCCCCCCCACTCACCTCTCCATCCAGCACAGCTCTGCAGGGCTGGAGGGACATGCCTACTCTGCCCTCCAACCCCTGGAGGTTGGAGGGTAGTGTGGGCATGTCCCTCCAGCCCTGCAGAGCTGTGCTGGATGGAGAGGTGAGTGAGCTGGATCAACCGGGGGCTGCTCCATGCGGAACCGCCTCTCCGGTTCATTACATCTTCTGGGCCACACGCACACTCCCATGCGAACAGCCTCCAAGCCTCCACTGGCACAATTCATGCCGGTGGAGGTGCATTTCGGCCACCGTGTGGAAACAGCCTTGGTCTCTTTGGGTCAATTGTACGTTATCTTCAGGTCAGATTCTCAATTGCGTACATGTTTCTCCCTCTTCAGAATTCTTCAAAACCATGCTGCAGATCAGAAAAGCCCAGCAGTTTCTGAAAGTAAGCAAAGTGAAATGTTTTTCTGCCTGCACAGGGAAAGTGAAGCAAAGCAGTGTGTGTTCTGCTTTGTTTGCCTTCTCTGCTCCTCCCTGCTTTCCCCCAGCCATACAGGAGTAGTTCTGTCCACTTCCCCGCTGGCATTTCTGGGGGATCAGTGGGACTTCTTTAATATTTTTGATCTATTTGTTCTGTGATAGATTGTTAAAACAACCTTTCCAAAAAAAGAGGTAACAAACAACTTCCCATCTCCTGGGAGCGGGATCTTCAAGCTTGGATGACACAGAGTCCTGAAATGGGCATGGGTGTCAAAAGCATGCTCCAAGACCCTGGCCTACTGTCCTTCCCATACAGGCTGGCCAAACTAACCTCCTGGGTAACTTCCCAAGGCAAAGCAGGTTAACGCATAGGCTATCACATGCTGCCGCAGCAATACCAGCCATCCCAGCCATTCTGCCCACCCCAGCCCTTTCTTGGCAGTCCATTAGCATGTCCAAATGTTGAGAGGGGCTGCTAGGAGACAATCCTATCTTCCCATCCCCCACTAGTGGCATGGAAGACCTGGCAACCCTTGTCACTTTAGGTCCCCAGTGGGGAAAAAGGGATGTTCAAATGAAGTACATAAATAATATAGCCAAAGATCAAAGGTAGATTGGTGGATGATCAAACAGAAGAAAAGGAAGCAGGGAATGGTGAGGATATGTTGATTGCCAGAAGGAGGGAAAGAATGTGGGGAAGGAATCTGGGTGAATGCAAATTCTTATAGGTTATCTGTTTGTAAATAAATAATTATGTTCATGGGCCTCATCTATTGGCAGGCCAGACCCTCAATAGACAGGCCTCCCCAGATCTAGGGTGTTTCAGGCCTAAGTGTTCCAATCTCTCTCCAAACTATAAAACACCTGAAGTAAGCATTGACTCTGACATGAAGATAACTCTCAGATTAGCTTGGACCCATATTTTCTCCTAGATGCGCACTTTTGAAATAGTGTCTGTGGGACAATATAAAGGGGCAGTGTTATGAAATCTATCTGGACTTTCTCAGTAGGAGAAAATCTGTGAGTGAATTCATCAACACTTGCCAGATGCTTGTAACCGTAACTTTCTTGAGAAGAATGGATGGTGGGAGATCTGTGGGCAGTATTCCATCAGAATTAAACATTGACTCAAAATGAACAGGAATTTCCAGAGTAAATTTAAAAAGCAAACTGGACCCCACTATTTCTTCCATTCCTATCCTGCTGTCCCTCCTAAGCTGCCTATATGCTTCTCTCTGCGCCACTGTATCCTCACAATAAACCTATGAAGTTCACAAAGGTTAACAACAATTAAAACTGCAATAAAACATAATCAATACAATATTACAATTAAAACAATGATAAAAATAACATTAAAATAACCCCCACCCCACTTCTCCAGACCAGCAGCTGTAGAGCGGGTTTCCAGGGAGGCTAGCCAAATGCCTTGGCAAAAAGAAAAGTCTTTGCCATACACCTAAGCCCATAAAGAGTTGACACATGGTGAATTTCTGAGGGGAGACTATTCCAGAGCCTGGGTGCAACCACAAAGAAAGCCCTCCCACATGCTCCTGCCCTTCACACCTTGGCAGGAGAAGGTTCCACCATGAGTTGTATGTTTGTAAATATCAAAAGCCCCAACAATCTTTTTGAGATCAAGACTTCATCTAACTTATTAATAATAAAATCTCAAGCAGTTACACCTTCCTAAGTGTACTTAAAAGCATATAAGTCTGCTTAGAATTTACTGTCAGGCCATAAACGAAATTGAAATAGGGATGGGTGCCAGGATATCAAAAGGGAGAGGTGTGTGTGTGTGTGTGTGTGTGTGTGTGTGTGTGTGTGTGTGTGTGTGTGTGTGTGTGTGAATCAATAACCAAAAATATAATATTTTAAGGACCCAAAGGACATACATCCCCACAACATTTGCAAATTGCAGAAATATATAGTCAGAATTAATGGCCAATTGGTTTTTCCATGAATTATAGCTTTCAGTGCAGAAATGAAGCACAGCAGGGAGAGAGATCTTTCCTAGATATCAGGCAACATTGTTTAGCCAAGCATTAAATGAAAGTTTCATAAAGCCATGAGCTGCACCTGTTGTCAGAAATGACCTGAAATAACTGCAAGACTTTTTGGATCACTTCCCACTAATTTTTACATCTTCATAAATTGAAGAACCAGAGTTTAGTGCTTGCAATGAACTATATATCTATCTAATCAACTCTTACAGGCCCAGCTGGCAGAGAGCTGTGCATAAAGAATGTTGGCGGGAGGAAAGAAATTATTTACAAGTACAGTTTTGAGTTTGATAACCCCGAGGTACAATCCAAGTATATAGGAAGTGCACTTAATAAGGAAGAGTGAACTGATAGGCAGCACAGTCAAGTATCAAATGAGCTGGAGTCATGGGATTGAAAGAGCAATATAGTAATTTATTTTGGTTGGACTAGTTCAAATCCAACAGCTTATCTTGTTTGTGGAATGTAGAACAGCTAGATCTGAACATGAATCAGAATGAGGTGGGAATTAGGTAATATCTTGAAGTTGTAGAATGCTGGACATTTCGGACTGCAGATGGGAGAATCACATTTTGAAACTGTCAATAGAACAATAACACAGAATAAAAAAGGATAGACAAGAACTTTGACATGCTATGATTTTTCTCTGCAGGGATTTTTTTAACATGGAAAAACATTCAAAAATCCCTCTTCATCCTTGCAGCCTGAAGTATTTGGAATTATCCCTTTTCATGTTCAAGATGACAGATGTTCAGCCTCAGCCAGAGGTGTAGCTAGGAAAAATGGAGCGCCCCCCCCCCCCTTATAGGGGACCGCCCTTGCCCACCATGACCAAACAATGATTTTTTTGCACCAGGTCATTTCAAAGTCACCATCACATTATAGATATGCTCCAACTCACAAATCTGAACACAACAATGGTCCATGCCACACAGCGGAAATAAAAACTTTTGACATTTTCAAAATGCTTTCAAAATGTTTTATTACTGCTGTGAAAAAATATAAAAATAGAATAAAAGGACCCAAAAAGACACTTCTGAATGGCTTTCATTTGTTTTCCGTATGACACTCCAGGGCGGAAGCAGCATCAGGCTTGGTATATATGCAGAGTCTGAGGTACTAACTTTTACCTTTCACACAAAAGCCCTTAAGACTAGTGATACAGAAGGGATTTCAACAATTGGTACAAAATCGGGGTGAGGGGGAGAGAGATAGGGAGTTCTCAAATTGCCTAGGTGATAAACCCTAAGCAGAAAAGTCAATTCACACAGAGCATCAAAAATGCTGCCAAATTTTAAAAAAATGGCCAAAATCTATAGGTTTAAAGAGATTGTTCTAGCAACAAGTCATGTACTCAGTGCACCCTTCCGCACACGCAAAATAATGCATTTTCAAACCACTTTCACAACTGTTTGCAAGTGGATTTTGCTATTCCGCACAGCTTCAAAGAGCACTGAAAGCAGTTTGAAAGTGCATTATTCTGCATGTGCGGAATGAGCCAGTGTCTTTTTTTTTTAAGGGAGCAAACACCACTCCTTCAGGAACTTAATTCTGTCCTATCTAGTAGCACACATACAGTAAGCAATTTGTAATTCCCTAATGTCTGTGCCAGCGAGGCTTGCTGGGGATGGGGAGGGGAGGCTGGGGGAGCTTGCTCTGCCCATTGATCCTGCAATCCATGGTTTCATCTGGCAGCACACATGGGCAGGGAGGCTTGCTGGGGCTGAGGGGGCTGGGAGAGCTTGCTCTGCTCATAGATCCTGTGATCCATGGGCAGGGAAGTGTGCTGGGGATGGAGGGGGGAGGCTGGGTATTGCTTGCTGTGCCCATGGATCCTGCGATCCATGGGCAAGGAGGCTTACTGGCCAAGAGAAAACACACCATATTTGCAGGGCAGGTGTATATAAGACAATGTTACAGAAACTACACCTTCACGTACATATACTCAATACATGAGTCATACCAAAGTGAATCTCAAACCATATTCAAACCATATTTCAATATCTGTTCCTTTAGATAACTTTAGGAATATTTCCATAAATTCAACAGGTGAAGCTCAATTTTGAGGCACTATAAAACCTCCGGATATGGTTTTATTTCGTTATTCTTTTTCAAGCCCCTAATAGGTTACAATCGTAACCTGATGAAAAGAAATGTTTCTCAATGAAGGGTCTTCTTAATCTCAGACCTAATGCTGTTCTCTGTGCCAGCAGGTTCCATTCAGAGGGTCAAGGGAAAATAGCACCCAGTAGAACACCTGCTTCGGATGCCCCCCAGCCCCCCACACCACACTTACCTTAGCCAGCGATGGTCCCAGGCAGCCTGTTGGGGCCTGGCCTGGCCGGGCTAGGCAGGGGTGCCCAACAGAACCCTCTGCTGGGTCTGGTGGGGTGTGGCCGGGCAGGGGTGCCCAGCAGCAGCCTCCGCCGGGCCAGGCAGGGCCAAGTGGCATCTGGTAGCGGCCTCCACTGCGCTTGGTGGGGCAGCACCTGACAGAGGCGCCTGTCAGTGGCCTCCGCCTAGCCGGAATGGGTGGGACCACACCAAGGCAGAAGGAGGAGGGGTGTGGAGATTATTTTCTACCCCCCCCCCCAAATGACCAGATTGGCAGCCGCCCGGGGCATATGTTCCCATATGTCTTCATGACAGGTATGTCACTGGCCTCAGCAAACTGAATGTTGAATACAGTCCATTTTAAGGGCCCATGACAGTGTGTCTAGAAAATCTGATATTCCAACTTTGACTGGGTACCAACCAGAGAACTGGTAGTGAAATTAGGGTTGTCATTGCCCTATCCCTTTAACAGAAGCTGAATGTGTGCAAATGGGAAGGTAGATTTGACATGAATGTTATTAATATCACCTGGTAAATAACATCCCATTTAGCCTCTGTTAAAGGGATGAGGCATTTTTTTTCTCCCAGCAATAGGTAGTCCTAGTGAAGCAATCATGGTCATCCTACTCATACTCTTCACAACATACTACCTGGTACTGAAAGGAGTAGATGTCCAGCATGACGATAGCCCAGTCCTCCAGGAATTAGCCAACTCCTCGTTTAAAGCCTTCCAAGTTGGTGGCCATGACCACATCCTATAGCAGCAAGTTCCACAACTTCCACAACTGTGTGAAGAAGTACTTTACTTGACTTCCAACCATAACAGTGCAAAATTTAAATACATAAATACATTAACATTCCAGTATAAAGCAGAAATTAAAACTAAAACCTAGATGGCATCAGTGCAAAAAGGGGCCCAATTATAAGGAGGGGGCAAAATAGTCAAATCAAATGAAGTAATTGCAGATAAACTTGAAAAGGGGAAGAGGGGAGGGACTTGTGGGACAAGAGGATGAAGTATAGGAAGGGAAAAATCTTCTTTCCTACCTCTTCTGTCAGAGGAAATTACTAAAGAGGATTATTCAAAAACTCTACCTAACCCATTTCTGCATGGCACAATTATATGGGGTTACAATCAGTATCTTACAATCCCGGTCTATTTTATCCCGGTTTCTCCCTTCACATGGCTGCCCATTTCTATGAAAGAACTGAGTGAAGACTGGGAGGAAATACTCCAGATTGTTTCATCTGAGCACAAGTCTTTTGTATTAACATTGCAAGTTTATCCGCATATGTGCAAACGTTCCCTGTGTTCCGCGTTCTAATTGGCTGTTGCTTTTGGACAGCTGCAGGGGAAAATGAAGCCCCCCTTTTTCCAATTCTGAATAGGGCCCGGCTCAGGCCTCAATACGGCAAGCGGCAACAAAAAACAACAGAGCACTGCATCACATCACATTTCCACTCAAGTTCTCATATTTTTGTGGGAAACAAGAGACTCCCCCCTCCCGATATGCCCACTAACATTCAGCCCAAAAATGCACATCTCCCTAGCTATGTGCTCCGAGCAACCAGTACACATACAGAAAAGTAAACAGGAACATTTTGGGAGTCCACTCCTGATTAGCCCAGGCAAAATGGCACCCAGTCGATACCATGAGCAGAAAACGTCCTTGGGGGAACGTTTCAGGAAGGGCAGGCTGCAACAGTCAGTGGCTCAGCAGAGTTGAAAACTGACATGAGGTCAGGAAGGGAGATCAGGCGGGTGAGCGGGAAAAATAAAATGGTTCTACTATCATAGTGTTTGCACAGTAGTGGGTTCACCACAGGATTTTTGAAAAGAATCACCTAATTGGCAATTTTTGAGCATCCTGGGATGAGGGAAATATCTCAGGACAAACCTGTTTTAGTACCGGGAACTATGCAAACTTCTTGACCAAACTGGCATATTTCCCTTGCTCAACCCGGGATAATTGGACCATGCAGGAACTACCTAAGAGTATCTGGCCTGTATGGGTCTTGGTTTTATGGACCGGTTTTATGGTTCTTAGTATTATGGAGACCCAAGACCTGCCACTCAGAATAAACTCAGAATTCAATCTATCATATGTTGCTTCCCTTCAGCACACTGCTGTTTTGCTATTTTCCACTGACAGTGCACTGTTAATGCCAGCTGCCGTCTAGATGGTACTTGATAGAGGATGAGCGGAAGGAGTAAAGTGGTTCAAGTTCTTTTGAATTGATGTTGACTCATACATGAAGATCTGAAAATCCAAAAGCCCTTTGATATAAGCGTATCTTTTGCTAATGCTCCACTCAAAATGCTATTCAGTAGCTCTCCAGAAAGCTATGTACAGAAACTGCACAGGGGATTCAATTAGCAGGCATTTAGCCCTATTATATTGCATACCAGTGAACCTATCTGTTCTAATGATTTCCCCAGGCTTAAGCACAGACCACTACAAGCCTGTGGGGTCAGGGATGACAGTTTCTTCCATAAATTTATGCTAGGATGGGCCCACTTGGGAACTGTAGATCTAAGCATCTCTAAACTTTTGCCAGTAGGAACTGGAATTCAAAATTCTTTCTTACTTCACACTATCAGAACATAGGAATATATTTCACAGTTTACACAATTCAGTTTTAAAAGCTAGATCCAATTAACCTAATTTGCTGGAAGAAGAGGTATGATAGATTCAGGAGTTTATCTTCAACCAGAGCTTATCTTTAGAGTTTATCTTCAACCAGAAACACTGCCCTATGACTGAGTATGACAATATGGTGATAAGTTAGCAGGTCATTTCTAGAAAGGTACCAAGTGCATTTTTGCACATTAGACTAACAGTCATTTTGCATGCCAAAATTGCCCCTTTGTAGGCTTGGGGAATGCCCCAATGCAATCAGGAGTTTTGCACAGTCCCCGTGCTGAAGCATGGCTGCCATGTTTCTGCCCCAGAGCCGCCTGGCAGCAATGGCTTTGCTCTGCAAATTTCCTGAACTGCAAAGGTTGAGGACCTTTTGAGATGTCCCTTTGTTGCTCCAGAGGCTCCCACCACCGTGCAAAACTCCTCCGTAGCAGAAACGGGACCAGTTTTCCTACCTCACCGCACTGTCCCACCCCACCAATGGGCAAGCGCTGAGAAACGGTACCCTCCCCCTCCCCCCACAGTGAAAAAAACAGAGAAAGAAACCTTGGTTTTTATAAAGGAGAGAGAAACCTTGGGCAGAAAAGCTGTGTGTGCAGGTGCCACGAACAGGAGGGTGGCGATTCTCTCGCACATGCAAGGATTTTAGATTTACATTTTAGACGGAGGGTGGAGGATGGCAATCCTGTCACACACATGAGGATTTTAGATGGAGTGGGGGTGAGGACGCTGATTCTCAGCACCTGATTAGTGATCAGAGTCATGTAAAACCAAAATAGTGAAAGTGAGTGGGGGGATTGGGGCGAGATTCAGCCAATCCAAACACAGGAAACAGAGGTTGTCCGCGCATGCGTGAAAGCCCCTCTCAGAAGAGCTCACGGTGCTTAAGTGGTGGTTATGGGACAGCCCCGGGCTTGTGGGGAACCATTTGGGGCTTCCCTCACCTGCCCTGACTCAAGCAAAGGAAAGAGCCAGGCAGCAGTGGGGAACTACAAGCAGGGTGAGAAACCCTGCAGCAGGTACAGTCCCCAGCTAAGCATTTAGAAAGTGCAAAAGCAGCCTGAGAGAATATTTTTTCTCCCATATATTGGTTTTTAATGTACATTTTGCCTTGATCAGAATGGCAGCTGCACTGAGCCTATCCCACATTTAGAGTTATCCATAGCTCCCTACTACAGCTGTAGTTCAGGAATAGCTTGGAAGTCTGCGTTGGGAGGGGGGAATTGCTGCATATTGGCTACCTTGGGTAGGTGGATATTTTACATCCTGCTTACTGGTGGTGATGGAAAGCACTATCAAGTTACAGTCAACTTATGGTGACACCAGATGGGTTTTCAAGGCAGAAGACAATTCTGAGGCAGTTTGCCATTGCCTGCCTCCACTTAACAACTGTTTCCTTTCTTAGTGGTCTTTCATCCATCTACTAACCACAGGTGACCCTGCTCAGTTTTCAAGATCTGATGAGATTGGGCTGGAGCCTGACCTATCCATGTTAGGGCTTTATGGCAGGATTTTTAACTCATTAAATTCTAATCTCTAATCCTACTGTGCAGACTGATCTTCATGAAGGGTCACTGCAGAAATAGCTGGTCACTAGTGGTCATCACACAGATGTAGTTTTGGGCTACCATGAGAAGTAATACTGGGACTGCACAACCTAATAATAAAATACTAACAACCACTTTCATTAGGGGAAAGCAGCTTCGGGAGGGGACACTGGAAGTGGAGAAGAAGTAGAGGACACTCAGCCATTTCCCCCATTCACCTCTTCAACTCTTCCCCAAGGTGCCAGGTAAACACATGCCTGAAACTCTTCTGAGGGAAAATAGTTGCAGGTGAATGCGGGTGAATGTATTTGGGGGAGAAAGGGTGATAGGGAAAAGTTAAGCAGGGAACAAGTGACACTTGGTATTTTCGATATATTAACCAAAAACAAGACGTGGCAAGATAAACAGAATGAAATGTTGAAGATATGGATAATATACGTGGACTGGATGAAAGAAGCTCAAGTCAATGAAGAAATGTGGGAGAAGAGGCAACAGAGAATGAACTTACTGCTGTTTGTGTGACAAAACTATGAAGAAGAAGTAATGGGGGGAGGGAGAAAAGGGGGGGAAAGTATTGTTTGAAAATGTATGAAGAAGGAAATTACTATAAACTGTAAAATTCAAATGATACAATAAAAAATTTTTAAGGGAAAAGTTAAGCACCCTCTAAAATAGCATGACCATTTCAAATCGCTGCTGCAAAAGCTCATTTTTCCTTATAGCAAGAAGGTTTTGCTACACTCATGTAATATATAAGTGTACACTAAGAACTTCTCAGGAACATGTCTGACACTAGTTAGATCTGAAAGACTGTTCCAGAGATAACAGGACAAACGATTGTCATATTGTGTCTCCCTTGCACTAATGTGCAGTGGCATCTATCAAGCAACTTCAAGAACTGAATTATCTTTAGCTTTTGCTGCCATTTCCTATCTAATGCCTCACCTGTCACAGGACACAAGCAACGATTTCCAGTCAAATTAGTCTTCAGATATGTCTAACTTTTCAAAGCACCTCAAAGTTACAATGGAATCTGATTTTGTTTTTGTTTTTTTCATAAGGGAATCTCTAATAATATGGTATTTCAAATGCGGCTACAGTCGACCACCACGGACTTCAGAGGCAGCCCCCACAGCATAGGCTCATTTCCTTGATTTAAATGTATTCCACAATGCAGTGGGTGTACTCTAGCCATCATGCACGTTCTTTAACTGTACCTAGGATCATAGAATTTTGACCATCACAACATTTTGACCAACACTGTCAGGGATTTATATATTATTCACACAGGCTAAATCTTTACTTGATATTGCAGACTTCATTCTTGGGGTGAACATGTGGGCAGCAAGTAGATAACTATGTGGCAAATACAGTTGAAAGTATGTAGTGTAATATAATGCACATTGGAACAAAAAATCTCAACTTAAAATATATACTAATTGTGTCTGATCTTTTTTAGACTGAGAAGTAAAGAGACCTTTGGGGCATAGTGGATAGTTCAATGAAAGTGTGGACCCAGTGTGCCACAGTAATGAATAAGGAAAACTCTGTGTGGGAAATTATTAAGAAATGAACTGAAAATAAAACAGCAATTTTATAATATCTCTGGATAGATCTATTATGCAGCTTCAACTGGAATTCTGTGAGCAGTTCTGGTCACTATATCTCTAAAAAGACATTACATAGCTGCCAAAAGTAGTGAAAAGGGCAACCAAGATAGGGTTGCAGCACCTTTCCTACGAGGAAAGGCTGAAGAGCAGTGGTGGGATCCAAAAATTTTAGTAACAGGTTCCCTCGCCAGCCTCCCCTCAGGAAAGGGGCAGAGGGGTACCTAGGCAAACCTGAGCCCTGGGCAAAACCTGAGTTGGATGCCCCCCCATGGGCAGCCACCCCACCATGACCCCCAAAAAATTTTTTACACCAGGTCATTTCTAAATCATCATCACATTATAGAAAAAGCCCCAACTCACAAATCTGAACACAGCAATGGTGAAACACACAGGTTCTTTGATAGAGACTGGTGAGATAAAAGGTACGAAAGGCTGAGAATCAACGGATTGCAGTAACTGAAAGGGATTAACCCAGTTCAGGGAGTTACATTATTAGTCGCAATTGCTATATGGAACCTTCACGTTCAAAGGCAGTATGCCTCTCGGGGAGGCAAGGGCATGGAGATGGAAAAGCGGACCCAATTAGTAACCCCCTCTCGGCACACACAAATAATTAGTAACCCACTCTTGGGAACTGGTGAGAACCTGCTGGATCCCACCTCTGCTGAAGAGTCTGCGATTTTCAGTTTAGAATAAGAGGACTTGGAAGAAGACAGGATAGTGGTTAATAATATTATATATGGGACAGAGAGAGTGAGCAGAGAGAAATTTTTCTCCCTTTCTCTTGATACTAAAACTCAGGAGCACCCAATGAAATTGACAGGCAGTAGATTCAGGAATTACAGAAGAAAATACTTGTTTATAAAGCAAGTGATTATACGTGGAATTCACTGCCTGAGAACATAGTGATGATGGCAGGCATAGATGGCTTTAAAGGAGGATTTGACAGATTAATGAAGGATAGGCTTATCGGTAGCTACTAGCCATGGTGACTAAAGGGAACCTCCACAATAAAGTGACAATAAACCTCTGAATACCAATACTGGGGAGCAGCTTCAAGGGAAGGCATCAGCCTCTTAGTGCCCTGTTTTTGGCCCTCAAGTATAACTAACTGGTTGGCAACTGTGTGAGACAGGATATTGGACTAGATGGGCCACTGCTTTGATCCAAGAGGACCTTTCTTTTGTTCCTGTGTTTTCAATTATTATTTATAAAGAACTTAAAAGGGCCTCTAGATTGAATGCTGTAGAATATTTAAAATTACTTTTCATACTCAGTGTGACCTACTTTCCTGCCCGCATCCCAGATCTTTGGATCTGCTTGCCTTTTTCTTTATCTGGAAACAACCTTGCATGAAAAGAGAAGAACCAAAAAAAATGGAATGTATCTTATCCACTCTATCAGTATTAGAATGACACACAAGAGATTACATATGCAATTAACTCCTTTTAATTATCAGCTTGATAGATTCAAAGCATTGGTAAGTGTTCTCATATGTGACCTTGTTGGATGAAAGATATAGATCTGCTGCAGCATTTATTTGTATGCAGCTATTACTCAGAAAGAAGAGCAAACCAGCTTCTATTCCTATCAGGATGCTTTTACTGATTCTGCCGTTATATAGATCTCTGTAAATTCAGCATGATTTGTCTCAAATATGAAGATACTTTAGGATTCTGTTCCATGTTCATTTAGGTTTGGGAACTGCATTTGTTATACTTTCTATTATTATTGGGCATATGAGAAAAAAAGTCCTAAAGCCATCATATTAAATAAAAGCCTAAACGAGAGGCTCCATTTTTGCAAAAGAATGGGAAAGATATTTTCTATGTAACTTGTTTGCTTTGGTTCTTGGGGTGGCTAATGACTACTCAAAGCCAATAGAATTTGCAGCCAGATGTGCAGATCTTTCCTAGGTGAATAACCACAGGACACATTCTGGATTAAATTGGGCCACAGCCCTTTATTAATGCTGAAGCTGAGCGAACAAGAGGAACGCATCTTAACAGCCAGACAGCATCACAGCACCACAACCCCAATCCCTATTGGGGAAGACAGAGAGGTTCCAGGCCACCAGGCGTTCACCCTTTGTGGTCCCCTAACTGCTGGGGTGTTGGGCTTGCCTGTAGAGACCTCTGCGGCATGCTCCATGAGCCCAAGCCTCTTACGGAGTCCCCTAATCCCAGGGAGGTCCGTCGTGTGATTTTGGCCTCCCACAAGAATGTGCTCCTCTGCCCAAGTCGCCAGGGCTGCAACATGAACAGCACAAGATGGAACCCCGTCCCTAAAGAGGGAGAGAAGGTGAGTCAGGTTTGCTAAAGGCACCAAAAGAGGCTGAAGCAACCGCGTGCTGCCTAATATATAGGGAGCATTCTCCACCCATTGCCCCCGTGCGTGACGCACAACATTGCCGGGTGGTCAGGCTCCGCTGTTCGGCAGCCCAGGGCCACACATGCTCCTTCCCTGCCCCCTGTCACAATTACTGGCCTTGTTGATTCAAGTGCCGTTATTTATGAGTTCTAGAATCTAATTTTGTTAAACCAGGGAGTATTTTTTCCTATTGACCCCATACATTGATCCATTGGACCTCTCCACCAGACTCTTTGAAACCTACCAGCTCTATCTGTTTTGTCTCCAAAAAACTTACCAGCCTCTACCTTCTGTCTAATCAAACCATACCTTTCTTTGATTATCAACCTAACCATGATTCTCTATCAGAAATTTGTAAGTGTTACACACTGACAACAATAGCTGATCCACAGCACAACACAGAACAGCAATGGAAATTTTGTTCAGTCATACTGTTTTAAGTGTATATTGTTTAAATTATTTGATGCAGGTGTTTGCCATTTTAATTGTGAGGCCTTTATGAACCTTAAGATCTTATTTGGCTTTCTATTTTATTCTTAATAGCTATATTAAAGAGGTAATCTGAAGGTGGGAGGATTTGAGATGGCTCCCTTGTCATGACCAGATCACAACTTGATAGGGTTTAGGCTTACAAAGGTACCAAGACTCCACAGGGTAGAAAAATCAAATGAAATAATTTGCCCATCACCTGATGGATCCAATAGGTTTCCAGTTGGTATGGTATTAAGATTTTTTTTGCTGATTTGGTCAGCATGTCTGCCAATGCCCTCAGGGACTCCTGGAATGGGAAAATGATCCAAGCTGTTGCCATGATTGCACACAGGTACCCTCTTTCAAGTTGAACAGCTTGGGCATCCCCTTGGTTTACTGAGGGAGTGAGGGTGATAGCAGGGGAGATGATTAGAATGTCAACAGAGAAAGAATATACAAGGCACAGACTATTTTATTTATTTGTTTGTTTGTTTGTTTGTTTGTTTGTTTGTTTGTTTATAAACCGCCCTCCCCCGAAGGGCTCAGTTCATTTGAAACCCTACTCCATGATGGTGATGGTGGCAAAGAAAAAATATTTTTCTGCCCCTATTGCATCCACCTACGGTAGACCTTCAAAACTCTTCTGGGTGGTAAGGGAATTATTCGGTCTGGACCAGCAGGAGGAGCTAGACTGCTCTTCAGCCTGTTGTGATCATTTTGCTAAGTACTTTGGGGATGGTACTGGGATGCTGATTTGTCTAGTGTAGAGTAACTTTCAGCTTGTGCAGAATGAGGATGTGGACAGGATTCTTGGAAGTTTGAGAACAACCAGTTGTTTGTACAGTCCTTGCCCGCACTGGCTGCTTAAAACTGCCAGAGGGGTTGGCAGACTAGATCCGGTAGACAGTAAATACCTTCCTGAGAAAGGGGAGTGGTTGCTTCTGCCTTGGAGTTGGCAGTGGTGCATTCCCTTCTAAAGAAAACTGTTCTGGACCCAGGATAATTGAATAACTACCATCCAGTCTCAAACATACAATTCTTGACAAGATTATTGAAGAAGTGGTGGCTGATTCAGTGATTTATGAATGTAGCGAATTGTTTAAACTATTCTAGTCTTGTTTCAGATTTGGTTATGAGACTGAAATGGCCTTGGTCACCCTGATGGGGGACACACACCAGGAGATGGTCAGGATGTGTGTGACCCTGTCAATTCTCTGGACCTCTTAGTGGCCTTCAATGCCATCAGTTGTGGCATCCTTCTGGATTGCCTTCCAGGACTGGGACTGGGAGGCACTGTTCTGAGGTGGTTCCAGTCCTACTTTAAGGGTAGGTTTCAGAGCATGGTACTGGCTGACTGCTGCTCTGCCCCTTGGCCTCTGGCCTCTGGGGTTCCCCAAGGTTTCATCTTGTTCCTTGTGCTTTTCAACATCTATGTAAAGCCTCTGGGAAAGGTCATTCAGACATTTGGGCTGACTTGACACCAATACGCAGATGATGCTCAACTGTATGTCACTGTACCAGCAGATCCCAAGAAAGCTGTGGAAACCATGAACAGCTACCTAGAAGCAGTTTTGGAATGGATCAGGGCTAACAAGCTGAAGCTTAATCCCAAATTTATGAGGGTGCTTCTGGTGAGAGAAAGGTCTGTCCTAGGAAACGGGTTATTTCTGGTTCTGGATAGGGTTACACTGCCTCTAAAGCAACAGGATCATAGCTTGGGGTGCTCTTGGGCCTGGGTCTTTTGTTTGATAAACAGCTGGCAGAGGTGGCCATGAATGCCTTGTCCCCGTTTCACCATACAGTCTGTCCTCCACAGCAGATATCATCTCCCAAGGACTGATCTTTGCTGTGTGGGGATAAATTAGAACAAGAAAAACATACAAGAAAAAAAGTGTAGAGGAAAGAGAGAATGCTCAACATTTTTAAAGTATATAAACACTAAAACCGCTAATTGTTTTACTGGTGTTATTTTTTATTCTCTGTAAGTCACTTCGAAAACTATGCAGGTGCATCGCTAGGCAGAACTCCCGGTCTCGCAGTAGAGACGGTGGGACGTAAAGTGTGGGAAGAAGGTCCCTCCCCCCCCCTTAAAAGGCAGCACGTGCCTGGTCTCTCCCTCCTTGTTCGGCCGAGACTAAATCAGCCCATCCATCCCTCCCTCCCTATGTTTTAAGGTTTTGTAATTGCTGTTTATTGTTACATTTTGTTGCAGCCCTGGTGGGTGTGGGCAGAGGATCACATCTTTGGAGAGGCCGAGCCTGTGAGCAAGACCTCTCCGCGGCTGGGGGCCTCATTAATGTTGGAAGAAAGGGACTTTACGCTGTTTCCTGCCTCATCCTGCAGAGGAGGTTTTTTACTAGCGAGCTAGTGGCTAGATAGGGACTTAGGAATTTGTCACCTTTACTCTATCATGCTGAGTCTATCCCTTTGATGTAGACTGATACTCTTAGGGACTTCCTCCCTTGCTTCCGCCTTCTTCTCGAAACACTCTCCATTTTACTCTTACCTTCACCATGCCTAGGGAGAGGATGTGTCTCCTACGCATCCGCCTCCATCCAGCTAGATTAGACTAGATAGTGAACCTATCTCTCCACCTTTCTATCCAGAATGGAGTTCACTAATAAATACTCTTTTTATTAGATTAGAAACTACAAATGACTCTGACTTTCTTTTGTGTCTGAAGTTCTCTCTAGCAAGCTCAACCACGTGTTCGTGTTCAGGTAAGCTTCCCTGTGTTTAGCCTCTGTGCCACTCTGCTACTTTTCAAGGGATACACACGCACCAGGTGTGGATCTCCCAACAATTAAGTGGCTTGGGGTGGGGCGGGCTCATGGTGCAGGCCGCAGTGCCTTGCAGTCGAGCCCGACACTCCAGCAGGAAGGGGTGTCACAAATGGGCTTGCGCTCTGGAGGCATCCTTAACTTCCTGTCCTATCTTTTACTGGGCAGGGACGGTCCGGGTCTCAGCAAGGGTGATATCCTGATGCTCAGTGTGTCCTCTTGCCTCCCCCAGCTTCCAGCAGTTGAATAAAATGGGTTGCAGCCCAATTCCATTCCAGCCAGGGAGTTATGTTGTCACTGGTATAGTTAACATGATTTGCAACTAAGGAACTCTGAGCATCTGCCTGCAAACTGGTCTCTTCAAATCCCTCATTGTGGGCAGGTTTTGTATGCTTGTTTTGTATGTTTATTTTATGCCAAATAAGGCTTGTTACTTAAATCCCTCATTGTATCATCAGAAATGAAAACATCTAGAAGCCTCGGGGGAAACCATATCCATTATAACTCCTCAGAGTCCAGGCATTTCACACTGGTTCCAAAATGGATCAATCCAAAGGACCCTGCCAACACCTTCAACATGAAGGAGTTCAGGAGCATCTCTGTTAATATTCTTGGCTTACATTCTGAGGTTAAAAACCTTGATAATGTCTACATTGCATTCCTACACCAAAATTCTTATCAAACAGAAGGACATAACACAGTTTCCTGAATGACCCTTTGGGGGGGGGGGGCGGGGAATACAAGAGACAGTGTGCAGTGATAACAGTTGAGACTCTAGAATTTTGTAGGAAGGAGGACTCAAATGCTAATTCCCTCCCTCCAAAAGAGTTCATGTCATTAGGCTCTTCATAGGGAAAGCAGCCAGCTGGATCCTTTTCTTTGTGTTTGAAAAGAGATGTCATTGAAGAAACATGTTCTAAGATAGGTGTCTGATGTTTCACTGCCTTCCCCTGTAGTGATAAGCACTGGTGTAGAACAAGCTGTTTCTTGCCTTGCAGGGGGTAAGAAAGAACTATCTGATGAGATGGTTTCATAAATGCAAAGGTGTCTACCCGCTGGGCCTGTGGGATTCTCTGTGATGCCGTGCATTTTTCTGTGGCTGCAGAAGCCATTACACTTTATCTCTTTGTAGCTTTTGGCATCCAGGATTAAGCCAGGAGAGGACTGGAGGTTGAGCATGTGTTTGTTTTAAACATTTCAGTTGAGGGAGGAAAACAGACATAGGTTTAAAAAGAATCCACCATTCCCAGATACAGATCTGAACAGGTCAACAAACATAAATAAAAGAAACCCTCCCACTCTGATTTGGCCCTTACAAGGATGTTTTATGTTCATTTTATAAAATACTTAACAGCACAATCCAAGCCATGTATCTAAATTGCACTAATGTCAGGGGGACTTACTTTTAGGATTTTATTTAATGACATGGTCTCAGGCACAATGACTCAGAAATAAGTCCAAAGCTGTTCAAGGCATATAACAGGAAAATAGAATAGGAGAAGCATGAATCAAGGTAAGCTTGAAATTGTAAAACAAGAGATGGAATGTTTAAACATTTCAGTCCTGGGAATGAATTAACTAAAGTGGACTGGATTAGGATATTTTCAATCAGAAAATTACAAAGTGTTTTTCTCAGGAAATGGCAAAAAAAAGAGCTACTTTAGTAATGAGGCAAAATGTAGCACAAACAGTCAGGAGCTATAATACAAAGTCTGACTGAATAATATCAGTCAAACGTCATGAAAAGTCTAACAACATAACCATCATTCAAGTTTATGCCCCAACTACAGATGCTGATTAGAAAGAAACAGAAAGCTTTTATGCAAGTATCCAAGAAGAAATTCATCACAACCTAAACAAGATGTGCTGATAATCATAGGTGACTGGAAAGCAAAAGCAGGAAACAGATTGTTTGAGATAAGACAAGAATCAAAAGTAAAAAGTGACGTAAACAGAATCCAAAGGTTAAATGCAGCATTCCAGGGACTTGCACATAGAGTCAAAAAGAACTGTTAGAATAAAGTGTCAGTGTCAAGAAATAGAAAAGAACACCAAAAAAGAAAGAACAAGACATTTGTTCCACAAGATCCAAGAAATCAAAGGGAAATTTAAAGCAGGTAGATATGCTGAAAGATCAAAATGGAAGCTCATTAACTAAACTCTTAGCCTGGCCCCCTGTGTGCTTGCCCTTAGCCTGATGTGGCAGGCTGAGGAAATGTTGGTCCACCCCACCCAGAACAGCCTAAGGCAACATGTGGCTGACAAAAGGCCATGCCATCTTCCCCTGCCTCCCTTAGTACAAACTGTGGTGCCAGGTGAGTCATGGCCATATGTCTTGTCAAAAGTACACTGTGTATGTGAGTAAAGATTTCCCATCCCTAGTTGTTTAATAGGATTTGCTGCAAATGCTGTGAGGTAATTCTAAAATTTGAGGAGTCTCAAGGGAAAGTGAATTATGGGAAATACTCCTTTCCATATAGTTTATAGGCACCATAGCATATCACATGAACCTCTGGTTGCTAGCTTGGATATAATCTGTGAAACATCTTCAAAGTCTGTTATATTTTAAAAGTATTAAGAAATCTATGTCAAACTGACGTATTTTCAAAAAGCCAATTACTATCTCTGCTGAACTTTAAAATCTTCATATCTGTAAATAATGCTGTTTTTTTTTCCTTTTTGACAATATTCCCTCCTAACCTAGATTCCTCTAGTTAATAAAATTCTACTATTATTTATTAAATTTTGAAATAGCTTCTAGTGTAGTTACGTGAGGTAAAACAGACAGAGAGAGTGAAGATGGGGGAGGAATCGCCTCAATTCCCTAAGCTGGTTCTGTCAAACAATTATTTTAAAGAGGAACAGGGTGGGACAACTGAAGAGAACCCCCCAAAAGTTGATATATATACACATAAGAAAGTTGACCAGCAGCAAAGAAAAGAAGATCTTAGGAGAATTCGGGAATGTTCATTTCCTTTAAGTATTGGGAAGTGGGGAGGCTCTTAACGATAGGCATTTTGGAGGACATTAATTCATAGGATCACCATGCTTTGGAAGAGACTTAATGGCACTTTTGCAAGACAAGATTAGGGAAGGAGCTCTTTTTGAACATGCCAGATATTGGAAAACTCTTGGAGTCTTCTCCAGGGCTTGTATGTTTTACATTAAAGTTTCACCGATCTAGCTTCTTTTGCCATTTTCCATCTAATGCTCAAGACTTCACATGTGTGCATGTTAAGTGCCATTAAGTCTGAAGAATAAAAAAAATCAAACAAGGTAAGTATAATTAAACTATCATAATTCTTCTACTATTACACATAATTCATAAATTTTCTTTTTGGAATTCATTCCACAACGTGCTTTATAATTGTTTATGACAGTTCTTTTCCAGAAATTTCAGAAATTCATTCCACATTTTCTCATACCTATGCCAAGGTAAATCTTTGATTTTAGTTGCGAGTTTATTTAGTTGCTTTTATTCTGAGATTTGTGATAACCAATCTTCTATCATTAAAGGGTGGTCATTTTTCCATGTTTTTACAATTCTTAATTTTGCTGCTGTAGACATTTATGAGAGAAAATCTACATTGATATTTGGGATTTTTTATTCCAACCCCAGTAAATATAGGCGATTTCCTCACTGGCGATTTTTCCCAGGATAGTCCCCTGAAATATTGAGATTTCCTCGCAACCTCCCCACTGCTGAACCTTAGAACCAGGTATAAATTTTTTATGGGGTGGGTTTGGAGGCAGGGCCATGCCCCACCCACCCCGGTAGCATGCCCACACCTTCCCAAGCCCCACCCCCATCCTCAGTGCTTATAAAAGCAGGTCTCTGAGGCCAGGAATGGCAGACTCTCCTGCCCCATCCCCCACCAACTAGGTTCCCAGCCAACAGTCCCTTCTGCCCTCGTCTCCAGACAGAGGTGTAGCTAGGGAAAATGGAGCCCAGTGCAAAATCTGAGTTTTGCATTCCCCCCCCCCCATGGGCAGCCACTGTGATGCTGGAATCCACCCCCAAACAGCATCATTTTCAATGGTGTTTAGACTAGGGAGCCCAGATTCTCCTTTTAAATCCACCTTAAAGGAGAATCTGGGGTCCCCAGTTGAAACAACATTGAAAGTGATGCTGTTTTGGGGTGGATCAACCCCCACCCTGAAACAGCATCACTTTCAAGGTTTAAACTGGGAACCTCAGATTGTCCCTTTAAATCCATGTCAAAGGGGGTGGATTTAAAAGGAGAATCTGGGGAAATTTGTGAGGTGCCAGCTGTCAGGGGTGCAATTCTTCAAGTATATCAAAAGTAGGAAGCCAGCTAGGGAAGCGGTAGGCCCGTTAGATGACAAAGGAACAAAGGGTGTGCTAAACGATGATAGGGAGATTGCAGAGAAGCTGAATGAATTCTTTGCATCTGTCTTCACCCAAGAGGAAGTTAAGAAAATTCCTGCACCTGAACCATGCTTCTTGGGAGGCGAACCCGAGGAACTAGCGAAGATAGTGGTAGACAAGGAAGAAGTTCTGGCAGCCATTGATAAACTAAATGCTACCAAATCCCCTGGCCCAGATCGCATTCATCCAAGAGTTCTTAAAGAGCTCAAGCATGAAATTGCTGATGTTCTCACTTTAATATGCAACTTCTCCCTGAAATCAGGCTCCATCTCTGAAGACTAGAAGATGGCCAATGTCACACCAATTTTTAAGGAAGGATCTAGGGGGGACCCGGGAAATTACAGGCCAGTCAGTTTGACATCTGTACCTGGTAAATTAGTAGAATCTATCATTCAAGATAAAATTATTAAACATGTAGAAAAGCAAGACCTGCTGAGGAAGAGTCAGCATGGCTTTTCAGAGGCAAATCCTGTCTTACAAACTTACTAGAGTTCTTTGAGGGTGTAAACAGGCATGTGGATAAGGGGGAAACAGTGGACATTGTCTGCTTGGATTTCCAAAAGGCTTTTGACAAAGTTCCTCACCAGAGACTATTGAGAAAACTCAGCAATCAAGGAATAAGAGGGGAAGTCCTCCTATGGATTAAAAACTGGTTGAGAAACAGGAAGCAAAGAGTGGGTGTAAATGGGAAGTAAATGGGAAGAAATCTGCGGAACAAAGTAAAGGTTTAACGATTTTTATTAGGAAAAGTAAAATAATAAAAATATAAGCACAAAAATGGTCAAAGCACACAGAGAACTCACAAAATCCTAGGTTATAAATAGTGTTGAGGGAATAGATTTGGAAAAACAAGGGTTTAGGGGAATAGAGGCGATGGTCTTGGGAGAGATTAGTCAGAAATTAGAAGATGGGATTGGTATTTCTAGAAGAATGGCTGGCAGGAACTCCTTGATAAAGTCATATTAGCATATTCTTTGTTTCATGGAGGGATGAGACCAGGGCTGGAGATAGCAACTAGCTTTCTCAAGCTGGGGAATTGTCTCTTCCTTAATCTCTTTAGGGAGAGGTTATTTGCCAGGCTGATGTTGGTGAGAGTAGTCCAGACAGGTTTTATTGTCCTTATGGTTGACACTGTGCCAAAGCTCAAATGGTACCCCATTTCGGCACTGCACTGCTAAGATAACCCAAGGTTGGTAGGATGGGTAGAGACACTATTGTCTTAAAAACAGGGCTCTCCAATCCACCATGGTTCAGTTTGGTAACACTTTAGTCATTCCAAGGGAATTCCGCATCATGTTTTATTAAACTAATAAAACCTCTTTCATCCTCAACTTGCTTGTGCAAATCCCTTTCAAACAGTCTTTTCAGAGATAGGACTTATAGAGAACATAAACTATCTCTTAGGAGAGAAAAAGCAGAACTAAGAGAAGCATACATGTTTACAGCAGATAGTTACCTTCTGTTTCAATAATGTTAAGATTATTACCTCACTGTATACATAATAGATAGAACTGGTTAAATAGACCAGAGTATTAATATTGAATGTATATTTAGCAGTAGAGGACCATGTAGGGATCTTTCTGTTTTTTTTTACACTACTCTCTATATTTTTATAGCACATTGGGATATATACTTTTTATTATTATTTTCTTTCTATTGTTAATGTACTATTTGAAGTAAATGACTTAAACAAAATTTAAAAAGATTATCTACAGTTTAATCAGAGTGAAATAAAACACAATGTTCAAGGTAGGCATTACTGTACCTACATTTTCTACATTTAGTGAGTCCGAGTAAAATCAATGATACTTGTGCATGAACCAAGAGCCTAATTTTTGGGCATGTGTACTCCAAAACTTTATGAGTTTATACCATTTTTGCTGTCACTGGCCATCCCTCTCCCCCCAAAAAATCCTGGAAATTCTAGATCATATGAGTGCCAAGAATTCCTTTTAAAGCCCATAACACACCTACACAACTGGTCTGTAAAGTAAATGCGATCTTAATTATTGTCCAAACATCAGATGAGCAAGCATCACCTCACGACTATCAAATGACACAGTGCACAGATTGTCATGATTCATTTACTCCTGCTCTTCTCCTATTGAACTGACTGTTTTGTTACGACTAAGTCAATATCCATTGACATTATTCTAGGCTCAGGTCTCAATGTTCCATGTCAGTCTGAATGCCTAGCTCTCATTAACACTGGCAAACCTTAAATGGCTTTTTGTGTTACATGATTGTACAATCAGGCCATCAGAAAGCAATCCAGCAAACCTGTCTAAAAATATGCCTCTTTAAAGTACCTGGACCATCATCAAGGCTTGCAAGTACTAACAAGAATTTATGGATAGGAAAATTTTATTTTTTTATACCTGAACAAATAAACACTTTGCCTGTCATCTTCAATTTGCCACATTCCTATTTTCTTGACCAAGTTAGATTTTTCCAACTGTCATGAAGATTCAGGAAAAAAGTTTTGAACTCACTGCTCCAAAATACTCCACACTGATAAGACATTTAAGGTGTAGAACAAAATTCCAATCCAGTAGCAGCTAGGAGACCAACAAAATTTTCAGGGTATAAGATTTTGTCATCAAAACTCACTTCTTCAGATACAAGTTAAAATGGAGATCCATCAGTTCTTATATTCAGATCAGAAGTTGTGAAGGCTGTTACCTAGAAGGGCCAGTTGATAGTTATGCTGCTGATACAGACTAACACAGCAACCCCTTGAAACTTAAATTGTGCAAAGTGAATGACAGGAGGTTTTGTTTTTTTTAGTGTAGAACTTTTCTAAGTTGGGTGTGGAAGTTGTAATCTAGGTAATATTTCTATAGAGTTCTGTAGCAGTTTTAATTATATGAAAGTAACCCAGATTTCCACTACTTCTGTGAGTAGTGAGATGTTATCAGAATAGTGCTTACCTGCACTGGTTCCATTTAGAGGAAAGAGCATATGAAACTTAAGACACATTTGTAACATTAGCTTTATTCACAAAAGTTCATGTGCAGTATAGGTGGAGGCCAGTAGCAAAGCTCCCACAGTGACACCCGGGGACAAATGCCCCAGGCACTCCCCATGGGAGGCGGAAAAATCACCCAATTGTGCCCTGCCCCTTCCATTGCTGGATCACACCCTCATCATGTCATCCTCCTTGCCTGCTCGTCCTCCTTGTAGTCCTCCTCCTTGCCTGCTCTCACTCTGTTTATATAAAAAACTCACTCAGCTTGGTATTTATGGCTCCACTATCAGCGAATCTTTCAAGTTATGGTGAGTCCCAATTTCATTTTACACTGTTTAATAGCATCTTCAGGGCATCTGAAAATCACTATTTTGTAATTTGCCCTCATCCCTTTCTGCCCCTCCAAAAGGATATTTCCTCCAAACTGTCCCCCAGCACCCTCAGAACCTGCATGCAAATCAGCCTTCTTCCCATTGGCTCCTACTTTCAGTTTTGCCTCATGAAGCGGGGGGAGAAAACTGCTGAAAGGACTGGGGTTCAGCCAGTAGGGTAGGGACAGTTTTTATTTATTTATTTATTTATTATTCCACTTTTATACCGCCCTCCCCCGAAGGGCTCAGGGCGGTTCACAACATTAAGCAGGACAGTGGATATATTAAGAATTAAAACAATTTAAAAGCAGCATTCAGTTATATCAGTAGAGAAGAAATCATGAAAATTGCACTACTAAGTTTTAAAAGAAAAGAAAATATGACTTTCTACTTTCAGTTTTACAGAGGCTTCAAGAGGGGGCTAATCAAAACAAAAGCTAGTTTGTGGCTTTTACCTGTTATCTTCCAGCATAAGCACAGTATGATATCTGTGAACTGCATTTGCACAAGAACTTTAATGCATTGAATATGAAAATAATCCCTTTATAGGTAACGGTTTAGCACTATAAAACTGCATTATGCAAACAGCACACTGGCAGCATGAACTTTAGAGATTCAGAATCGGAAGAGTTTACAAAATAACCTCATAAATGCTAGAATGCATCCAGCCATGAAACTTGAACAATTGAACCTTATGCATAAGCCATATAGTTAAAAAATGTATGCATATACATGTATGTGATGCATATATATGTATGTGATATAAGTGTTGTATACTTGATTCCACTTGAAAAAGATCTATCTTTAAACCTTCCAGTCTTCCCCCTTGCTATTTTAGTTGCTTGTGGCTAATTTGTTTTTGGTATAGTTTTTGGCAATATAATTTTATAATACCGTGTCTCTCAAAGTAAGTGCATAATGTGGTTTTTCACTATAGATAGTGGAATGAATTTCAGATACACAATAGTTAGCTAAGGAGCGCAAGTCATATTGTTCCAACCTCAAAGTGGTTGCTGGAGATCTCCTGGAATTACAAATGATTTCCAGGTACAGAGATCAGTTCACCAGGAGAAAAAGGCAACTTTGTATGGTAGATTCTGCATTGCACTCCACTGAAGTCTGCCCTCTCTCTGAAACCCCCTTGAAAATATCCAGGTATTTCCCAGTCTGGAACAGGCAACCCTAGTTCTGCACGATGTAGAATGTTTTGATAATAGCTATATCTTCATTGTTTGTGATGTCTAAATTGTAAACAGGCTGATGAATGCTCACCATATAAATTCAAAAGAATACATAATTTGTCTGTCTGTCTGTCCTGATCAGCCCTGCCCCTGGTACACCTTCAGAATGCCCTTGGGGCAGCATGCAAGTGCCAGCATGAGGCCAGGCATTGCAGCAGGGTGTTGCAGGGCACCGCATTGGCCAGGCGCCAATGGATTTACACCTCCACTGGTGTAAGTGCCCTGGAGAGGACATTTACACTAGCAGAAGCCCATGCCGCATCCAGAGAGGGATTCAAACCCTCCCCCACCTCAGCCCACCCCCAGGATTGCACTGTAAATCTTGCACACTGTGATTGTATATAGCATAGGTATAGTCTTTTGTTTATTTTGCTTATGTTTGACTGATTGTGCCCCATACCTACTTGCCAAAAATTGTGAACATCATGAAGAGCCTTTCTATCATTTATGTGAACTTGTAATAATTTTTTTTAAATTGGATACAAACACTCAACAATCCAGTAGATTTTAAAGACTAATATATCACTGTACAGAAAACATTTGATCTGGCAAACATCACATCCTGGTAGTGATAAACCAAGAACTGTAGGTGAAAAATGTGCTACTGCACTCACTCACACATGTCACCCTAGGAAAATACAGCTTGTAGCTTTGGAATTGTTTGGTGAGCTATTACTTCATTTACACAGCTGCAACCATGGGATTTAAGATGTATGTGTGGGAGACTAGCAAAGATCTCTTCTTTCATTTTAACTGATATGGATATATAGTCCTCCCTTTTGGCTAATTAGGCACTCTGTATATTGCGCTGTGTATATTTTTTATATTACTTTAACTTTTGCGTTATGTATCTTGAAAGGCAGTCATTGGCACCTTTGTAGCAAAATGTCATAAATGTTTTGACTCAGCTTTCTTTGGACAAGGTTGTGAATTTGATGGCAACAGTTAAAAGAATCATTTTCATGCCAATGACGTAGCACTGAATGCACTTCAAGTGTGGATTGGTTTGATCAAGCTCTATTATTAAATTGTTGAAATATTTCATTCAAGCAGTAGTACATTAAAAGAAAAAATTACCCTTCCCCCTCCCCCCTGCATTTCTATTCAGACTATCAGGGTCAAATCAAACTGTTAAGGATGTGCAGTTCTTTCATATCTCCACTACACATAGACCAGTACACATATTTTTCCACTGCCCTACATCAAATCAGGCCATTGATTCATCTTGCCCTATATTTTCTACTCTCCACGCCAAGGAAGGTGTTCCCTAACTCCTGTGGTCTTTTAAAAGAAGAGACTTACAGCTGAACCTGAGACTTTTGATATGTGAAGGAATGTACTCTGCTACTCAGTTACTCAGCTACATCCTTTCTCCTATGAAGTTACCATTGATCTATCAAGCACACTATTGTTTAAAATGACTGGCAGCAGAACTCCAAAAGTCATTCTCATCAACTCTCTCAGCCCCACCTACCTCACAAGGTTTCTGTTGAGGGGGGGGGGGAGGAGTTTGTAAGTCACTTCAAGACTCCTTACAAAAAGGCCAGGTATAAATCCAAACTCTTCTTCTTATCTCTGCTGCCATAGTAGCTGTCATGTCCTATTCAGTGAATACGCAGCAGAGAATACATTAGCAGCTACTTCTTTCAGTCCACCACAGGACCACAATATAAGGATGTAACTTACATCATGTAAGCCTCCAGGACCTGGGGATTCCCTGGAATTACAGCTCATCTGCAGACTAGAGATCAATTTCTCTAGAGAAAATGGATGCTTTGGAGGGTTAACTCTACTGAGGTCCCTGTCCTCCTCAAATCTCTAGGAGTCTCCCAACTTGGATCTGGTAAACCTACCCCTCCATCTCCCACAAGTAGGGTGGGGAACCTGTGACCCTACCACAATAAGAATGACACTTGAGTCTTGCATAGGCCTGTAGCTAGAAATTTTGTGCTAAGTAGACTGAGAAAGTATACGGGAGTGGAGGAAGAATCAACGCATTGTATTGTTGAAGGCTTTCATGGCTGGATTCAACTGGGTGTTTTCCAGACTGTGTGGCCATGGTCTTATAGTTTTTGCTCCTAACGTTTTACCCCAACTATGGCTGGCATCTTCAGAGGCGTGTCATGGTAAAATGTGTTTCTTACACTGTGCCCCGGAGAGAAACACATCTTACCATGACATGCCACTGAAGGTTCTAGCCATGTATCCAGAAAACTCACAACACCCAATCAAAGCATTATAACCAGACTGTAGTTTTAAATTATTTAACTGTATTAAGTATCAGCTGAAATGTATAAAATTTAAAACTATCTAGCACTTATTAGTTATTGCAGTGCCTTTGCACTCTTTGATCAGAACATGGGAAGGAAAGCACAGGCTGCTTTCTGACTCTGCAATTGAGCAGAATCCTATCTGCATTTTGCCTTATATTTCTTCAAATAAAAAGACTATGTTATTGAAGGCTGAACAAAAAGAGAGAAAGATTTGGAATGACCCTGAGAATAAGTCGCCCTCGGCCTTCTTATGACGACAGACTTTGTTGCCAGAACCTTTGGTATGAGCCCCCTGATGTATTATAATCCTGAGACTAATTTGAAAAGTTGTTTTCTACTGATGGGAGACTCTTGGATTAGCTGAAGAGAAGGAACCGCTTGTGCTGATTTCCCCTTTTCCATCACAGAACCCCACTTTGTCCCCAACTCTGTTTGCGAGGGTTCCCTGTCTCTCCCAGTAACACCATTTCAGTGAGCTAAAAGGCTTCAATGGAACTCTGCTGCTAGCACTTTGGATCCAATTCCTGGATTTTTTTTTTCAGAACTCTGTTTCTTGGATGTTTCATCATTGGTTAAATTGGAGAAGAATGGTGTATTGGCTGCCAACTACTGGCTGCTTTCCACATATGCAAATAGGACCTAGACTTAAGGAAGCTCCCTGGTGAGCTGCCTGGATGCATCACCACTGCTACTCCCTCTGCATTAGCAGCTTTTTTCTTCTGAGATGGAACATTTGGAGCTTCTCTCATGGACCAAAGGAGTTCTTTAAATTTAGACGATTACACCTCACACTTCCCATACTATACTTTCCATACAGTTATTTGGGAAGAATGGAGAGGAGCAAAGGTGAAAATTAGCCAGGACAGGTTGGTACAGAACTGTGCTAAGAAAATGGCCAGAGAGTTGGCTCCCATTTTTTGCTTCAAACTCTTGAAAGAGAGTTAGATAGAGTACAAGTAGGAAATTTAAGTTGCTGTTGTCCCTGAGGATGGGTAAAGTGGACAGGTAGAGTTATACATGCCCAAATATCTGGGACATTTTCTTTAAAATTACTTATATGTTTGCTTCAATGTACCTGATGCTTGACAGGACAATAAGGAAATATCTCCATCCCAAGGATCTTATGATCTAAACTTAAACATCAGAGAGAGAATAGAGTGGTAGTAGACACCCAAGAATACAACATATGTCCCTCTCAACCTCCTATTGTGTTTTACTGCAAAGGAAATTACAAAGAGTTATCTTTGGCCTCCTTCTATATTAATGAAACAATCTCCAGTTTAAGCCTTTGAAAGCTTGTTCACAATCTTTGTCACTCCTGAAATAAATTTAGTGACAGCCCTGCAAAAACATTCAGCAGCAAATGGCCATAATATGTTCTGCAGGCATCACGAAAATGCCCAGAGGAGGAAGTTAACAGGAATGAACATAATAAGGCTTTTGCAGAAAAGTGGGATATGGCCTGTATTTTAACTGAAAAGCTTTATGAATTCTTTATTTTAGGGTAAATCTTAGTTGATTCAAAAGATTATTTTTACAATATAATTTTCTTTACCTCAATGAAAATTCTAAGTCGTTTCTCCATTATTTATGATGGCTTTATTTCCAAACTGGGTACTTGGTTCATTAAATATCATGTTTCTGGAAGACTTGGAACAGAAATAAGGACACAAAATGGTACATGTAGCATTTGTTATTATTATTGCAGTTCTTAGCAACTATCTCAGAATATTCCCATTAATACTTTCCCCCTGAATTAGGTGGCTGCCCATCAATAGTGATTAAATTGATCTTTCAGTCAAGTCACCTTTTCTGTTAAAAATTCAGCATTTTAGCTGTGTTGTACGTGTGTGTACATAACTTCAGAATTACAGAAGAGTTGTGTGAACTGCAGAGCTTGAAAGGCACTACAACTGTAGAAAACATATTCTTGAAGGTGTGTAAATCAGTAGAAAATCTTGGTCTGAGCCAGGATACATTGGAAAGCATCACAATTGATAGTGGGGTGCTGTGTGGATTCCGGGCTGTATGGCCGTGTTCTAGAACATGGCCATACAGCCCAGAAACCACACAGCACCCCAGTGATTCCGGCCATGAAAGCCTTCGACAATCACAATTGATAGTTCAATTGTGGTGGGAAGTAGTTGTAAGAATAAGTGAAGAGATATTGAAATTAAATGGTACACTTCCCATGCAATTTCACAGCATCATCCATCAGCAAATCTTCTGTAGTAAGATTTTTCAGTGGGAGGCAGCCCCATTTCAAGACTTTAGATGGCTGGCCATGGCACTGCAGCCATGGCATCCTGCCCGCCCCAAGGAGCTTTTCAGCGGTGCAGAATGGCATAAGGGTGGAGTCAGTCTGAGGCCCCTTCTGCACACACACAATAATGCATTTTCAAACAACTTTCACAACTGTTTGCAAGTGGATTTTGCCATTCTGCACAGCTTCAAAGAGCACTGAAAGCAGTTTGAAAGTGCATTATTCTGCGTGTGCGGATTGAGCCTGAGTGTCCAGTCACTGCATAATGCACCAAATGGCCAGGAGGGAGCCAACTAATGTTGGCTCCTCCCATGGCCACACTCCCAGCCTGACCCCGCTATGGCTGCAGTGCCCAGAGTGCTGGGATGCTGCTGCCACATCTGGCACTGTGTCTCAGTGACAGGGAGGAGTGTGGCAGCTGCATGCCAGCAACATCATCCTTCTGCAGGAATCGGTGCCCCAGGGAGGACAAATCTGTTAGCACGGCTGTGCACTGCTCCCACAGATGGATTCCCCCCACCCTTTTGGGTGGGGCTCAAATGTGATATGTGTTATTGTATCCAGCATTATTTACATCAGGCATCATAGCCTTACTCATTGTCAGTTTCAAAATATTCTCTCAGAGATAAAATATGGAGATGTGTTGTATCATGAAGAAGTCAGGGGGCTTAGCAGAGGCAATGTCCTCAAAAGTTTTTTCAGTCTTCACCATAAAGTTGATGTCTTCCTCAAAGAGAAAGGGAAAGATCAAGAAGTACTTTCTGAGCCTGAATGGATTTTTGATTGGGCTCGCTTAACTGATATCACAGAGCATCTTAATACATTGAATCTAAGGTTGTAGGGAAAAGGAAAGCTTGTGTGTGACTTGTATTCTGAACGGAAAGCTTTTGAAGTAAAACTAAACATTTTTGTGAAGCAAGTTAGTGAAGGTAACTTTTCAAACTTCTCATGCTGCAGTGGACTAAAATTTGAGGACAGGAATTCACAATTCACTGTTGAAAGACGTATCAAAGCACTGAACCTATTGCTGGCAGAATTCCAGAACAAATTTAGTGACTGCCATAAGCATGAAAAGTAGCACCAGAAGATACAAGTCACTTTTTTGGGGTGTTAACTAATTGATTTGCAAGCCAGTGGTCATCTCAGATATTTACAAAGAAAATGGTATTTTAGATTTCTGTTCTGGTCTATCTTTATCAACCTAAATAAATTTGCTGCAGGGATGTTCATAATCTCTGCCACTACGTATATCTGTGAGCAATTTTTTCCCAAGATGAAAATTGTGAAATGTTGGTCAAGTGTTGGTCAAGACTTACATATGAACATTTACATGGCATTTTAAGGTTGTCTGTCACAAACATTAATGCCTTGGTTAACAGAAAACAGCCACAAAAATCACACTGACTAGGTAAGCATGTAAAATCACACTGACTAGGTAAACGGATTCCACAGCAAAAAATTGTTCCTAAATGAATTTCATACAGGTTAACATCTCTTCATGGAACTCTGAATGTTTACTTTGCTTTTGTGTCACTCCTACTGGACTTAGAAAGATAGAGACGGTCCAATTAAGATATTAGAAGTCCCATTAATCTCTTCAGGATTAAAATTCTTTTGCCTTTAATAGGTAGAGCAACCTGGAGGACAAGACTGCTCCCTGTAACAGGAATCCCCTTATAACTCAAAATAATACATTTTAAAAGCAGAAACAGGGAGAGTTACCAGGATTGCCTCATTCCCTTTCTTTCCAGAGCTTCAGTGTATTTTGAATGTTTACTTTTGATCTAATAGGTAAATTCATAATGTTGTTGCATTTTGATTTAAGATGTATTCTTTTTTAGTCACTGGGCAGTCTAATGTGGCCCTCATCTGTTGAAAGGTTGAGACCCCTTACAAGGCAGCCATTCACTGGCATAATGCCCATTGGGCAAGGTGGGCAGCTGCCCAGGGCATCAACTTGTGGGGGGCATCAAAATGCTGGGTTCGTTTTTGGGTATTTTAGTGGTTTTCCATTTTTGGCCTGCAGGGGGCGCAGTTTTTAGGCTAGCGGCACCAAAATTTCAGCGTATCATCAGGAGACTGTCCTTATGCGACCCCCCAAGGTTGGTGAGGTTTGGTTCAGGGAGTCCAAAGTTATGGACTCCCAAACGGGGTGCCCCCATCCCCCATTGTTTCCAATGGGAGCTAATAGGAGATTGGGGGCTACAGTTTTGAGGGTCCATAACTTTGGCCCCCCTGAACCAAATTGCACCAAATTTGGGGGGTATCATTAGGGCAGTCTCCTGATGAGACCCTGAAAGTTTTGAGACTGTGCCTTCAGAAATGTGCCCCCCACAGCCTGCAACCCCCATTGACAGCAATGCAGAAAACTCAATGCAGAACAAAGATTCTTGGGCAAATTTCTAGGATGTTCCTGCAGGGGGTGCATTTTTGGATGTATCGGCACCAAAATTTCAGGGTATCATCTGGAGATGATGGCACCCCCCAAGTTTGATGCAGTTTGGTTCAGGGGGGGCAAAGTTATGGACCCTCAAAACTGTACCCCCCATCTCCTATTAGCTCCCATTGGAAACAATGGGGGATGGGGCACCCCCTTTGGGAGTCCATAACTTTGGACTCCTTGAACTAAACCTCACCAAACTTGGGAAGTAGCTCAAGGACAGTCTCCTGACGATATGCTGAAATTTTGGTGCTGATATGTTTAAAAATGCACCCCCCTGAGGGCACCAATGTCCTGGTGCAAAAAGAAATTTGGTCGTGGTGGAGTGGCCGCCCATGGGGGGGGCATCCAACTCAGGTTTTGCCCAGGGCTACAGTTTGCCCAGGGCTGCCTCGTTACGCCCCTGCAGCCATTTTTTCAGATGAACTGATGTTTGTTGCTTGGAGATCAGTTGTAACAGCAGACCACCAGTTTTTACCCAGAGATTGGCAACCCTATGTTATTCACTAAGTATTCAGGCCGCCGCCACCACCTAATCATTATAATGCCACCAGATAGAGGATTCCAGCCCTCAACTTGTATACTGCTGCTTATAGGCTATTCCTCCAATCTCCTTCCACCACTTAACTCTCTCTACTGCAAGAATGAGCAAGTGCCCATTTGCACAGTCAGGGATGTAAGGATCAACCTGCCCCAGTGACAGAAATCTTGTCATCTCAAGTGCTAAGATAGAGGTGAAGGGAATTTTTTGTAACAGAAAGGAAAGCAAAATCCTTGTTCCCAGCTACATTCTAAAACATTTATGTAATCCTAGCTTTTATGCAATCATCCAAGCAGCAGATAAAAGGCCCTGCAGCAAATATAGTTCATCCATTTCCAATTTAAAATGTCTACTGAATTTATAATGGTAAAATCTCTCCCTAGACTGGAAGTCTTGTCCAAGGATCTAAATAATGGCTTCTCTGGGGTCTCAGAAAACAATGTCAACATTCTATACTTGGACACTGAGGTTAGAGATGTAAATTAAATTCCTAGGTTCATTTATTCAATTTGAAATGATGTGTTTAAAATAGATATTTTACACCAAGCGATAGATCCTCAATCAGTGAAGATGTTGACCAGGATTTGAGATGAAAACAAATATAATTAATAACACTTAAAACTCTTTATTATGTTACCTTTGAAAATAACCACTCTGGGGGTTTTGGTTTGATTTGGGGATTTTTTGGGTTGGATTTAGTAATGGTCCATTTCCTTTGCCATCCTGCTGAAATTCATAGCCAATTATGTGCATGTAATCAGTAATAATATTTTTAAACAAAGAGACTGTATATTTTGTCATGAGGGATTTCTCATAATATAGACAATGATTTAACAAAACAAAAACTTTTACCATTCAAACTGAGATTAAATGTGATGGATAGAAAAATATTTTAATTAGAAATAAGATTATGCAGTCTCTTTTCCATGATACTTTCGTGGCAATGATCATTGACATTTACTTCAGAATAGCATTCCCCTCTCTTTTGAATACTAAATGCCCTGCTATGGTTGTAGAGTGGTCATTTTACAATGCAAATTATCTGGTGAAAGAGAAATAACCTAGTTCAGTGGTTCATACCAGTGGCATAGCGCCAAGGGGCAGGGTGTGACTTGGGCACCGGGTGCACGCTGGTGGAGGGCCAGGGGTGGAAGACCAGGAGTGGAGGGCCAGGGGTGGAGGGCCAGGGCAGGGCACACACGTGCCCCAGGTGTAGTTCCCCCTCGCTCCAGCCCTGGTTCATACCCTCAGGGATACACATCAGAACGCTTGGGAACTATGCAAAAAAAATTATATAACAAAGGGAAAAGATACATTAATGTCAACAGTGTAAGGCAAAATACAAGTCAAAAGTTGTGAAGTTAAATCAATGTTATGACGAGTGGCAGTGCAAGTTTCTTTCATTATTTAACTTCAAGAAGAGCCTGCATTCGCTAGCCTTGTTATTTTGGCAAATATGCCTTTGCATTGCACATGCGCCTCTTCACTGGCTCTCATTCTTCTCCACTTCATGAGCATTCAAGTGCAGACTGCTGCTGTGCTGTGATCAGTGAGGTAGTTGTTCTGCATCTTCTCCACAAACTGCCATTTTGTCATCATTTTAAGTTACGTTTAAAATTGATTTTTCACTTCCTGTATTATCAGATATGGATTAGTGATTGAAAACTGGCACAGTAAAAAATGCTGAAACATCATGTGGAGAGTGATCAGTCACCAAGAACTTCACAGGACATGTTTCATACTTTGGTGCAAAACCGTGAAGAAGCATAGTCTTCAGTTCTTCAAACAGGTAAAAAGAGATGAGGACTGCCCTAAGCCTTAAAGTATAGTGTGTGGGGAAGTATTATTCAATGGTAGCATGAAACCTTCTTTACTCTTACGGCATTTACAAACACAACATTCCAGCCATACAAACAAGGAACGCTGTTGTTTTTCCAACACCTAGCAAAACAACAGAATATTAATATGACATTATACTCATCAGTTAACAAAGATAATGAAAATGCAGTTGAAGCCTCCTATCATATTGATAGATATGGTAAGAATCATACAGTAGCTGAGAATTTAATTACTTCTTGTATTAAATATGACGTTCAGTATTTGCTTGGAAAAGAACATGGGTAGAAAATGAACACTATCCCTCTTTCAAATAACACAATAACTCAATTCAGGATATGTCTGATAATGTTAATAGGTAATAGGTAGAATTAAAAAAATAGTTATTCTTTGGTTTTCAAGTTGACAAAATCACAGAAGTTGCTAATTCTGCTGTTTTGCTTGTTATTGCGAGATATTTGAAAGGTCATACAATTGAAGAATACCTTTTGCTTTGACATCCTTTGTCAGAGCACACAAGAGGTGAGGATATATTTAATGCTAGTGATTGTTATTTCAAAGAAAAGGACACTAATTGGTTAAACTGTACATTGATGAGGGCACGTCTGTCAGGATTTTACTCCAGTCTTCGTGGTCATGTCATATATACCATGCATCCACTAGCAAAACCTGGCATATAAACACCTTCCTAGAGAATTACAAGTCATTCTACATGAAGCTGTCAAAGTGGTTAATTTTATAAAGTCAAAGTCCACAAATCAAGCATTTTCAAAGAACTGTGTGAAAAGATAATGAGACTTCATTTTACCACCGAAGTAAGGTGGTTTCTTGTGGGAAAGTCCTTACCCAGCTATTCAGACATGAGGTCCTGGGTTTTTTTTGAAGACCATTGAAGACTTTACTTCCAAGTTCCACGACTGTGATTGGCTTTAAGCTCTTGCATACTTATCAAATATTCTCTTACACACAATCTAAACTTGGCAGGGTTTCCTCACTGAGAATGAGCTACAATTCTCCCCAGGAATGTGCAAGAAAATAATAGTATACTTGAAAGGCCTAAAATCATCTTTTGAGCAGGACTTCTCAAAACCTGCAGAAGAGAACTGCTGGAATGCAAAACCCTTTGAAGAATAATTCCAAGCAGCCAAATTATCAATCAAGGAAAAGCAGAAGTTGATCAAACTTTTGACTGATACTATTAAACAGCCCACTTCAAATGTGGGGGCTGAAGCAGTTCCTGGAGGCAGCACCGGCCTTGCTGGTGGATTTGCCTTCCCTGGGGTACTTCCCCAGCAGAGGGGCAAATATGCCAGCAGGCAACCGCTGCAGCCCTCCAAGACACCCATAGGTGGCACTGCATGGCACATCAGCACTCCTGTGCCACTTCAGATGCACCTGGCTTGCCACCAAGAAGAGCTGCTGCTGTCCCATGTATGTAACTCCTTACAGAAGAACTTCATTTGATAAGTATCCACTTCAGTCAGGCAATCTCTTGGGGAAAGGCCGTTCTACCCACCCCTTGCCTCTCAGGCTAGCAGGGGAAAGGAGAATGAAATTAAGGTTGGGCACAAAAATGCACTCCTAGCTCCAAATTACCTATGAACAATTAAATAGTAGAGTCCCCAATATTGATCTTTGTGGGACCCAACTGCTTACTTCCCTCTATTATGTCCGGTCACTGGCCTGTTCTGCAGTGACTGTGTCCTCCCCACCCCTGCCCCCATTCTGTGTCCATTTCTATCTCTAAGACCAGCTGGAAATTAAAAATACGCTGGAAATTAAAAATTGTTTTGTGTTCGGCTGTTTCTGCATGGCACAATTATACCTAGTTACAATCAGTATCTTACAATCCAGGTATGTTTTTTCCTGGTTTCTCCCTTCGCACGGCTGCCTGTTTCTATGAAGGAATCAAGTGAAGACTGGAAGGAAATACTTCAGTTTGTTTCACACAACCCCGGCTCTTTTGTATTTACACCGCAAGCGTATCTGCACTTGTGCAAACATCCCAGGTGTCCCACATTCTGATTGGCTGTGGTTTTGGGCGGCAGCTAGAATGAATATCTCTGCCCTGCCTTTTTAATTGCTGGCCCACAAAAAGACTGTGCTTCTGATTGGTCAACCCACAGCGAGCCCCCACCTTTTATCCAGTTCTGGATAGGGCCCGACTCAGGCCTCAACACAGTAAGTGGCAGCAAAAAACAATGGGGCACAACATCACATCACATTCCCACTCACGTTCTCATATTTTTCAGGAAAACAAGGGACTCCCCACCCCCGTGATATGTCCACTAACATTCGGGCCAAAGTGCATGGGGACATTTTGGGACTCCACTCCTGATTAACCCAGGTGAAATGGCATCCAGTCGATACCATGAGCAGAAAATGTGCTTGGGAAAACATTTCAGGAAGGGCAGGCTGCAACAGTCGGCGGCTCAGCAGAGTTGAAAATTGACATGATGTCAGAAGTGGTGATCAGGGCCGCAGTGTGGGGAAAATAAACTGTTTCTGCTCCTGTGGTGTTTGCACGGTAGCAGGTTCAATGCAGGATTTTTGAAAAGATTCGCCAAATTGGTGATTTTTGAAAATCCCAGGATGAGGGAAATATCATGGGACAAAATGGCTTTAGGACCGGGAACTGTGTGAACCTCTTGGCAAAAACAGGATATTTCCCTTGCTCAACTCACGATATTTGGACCATGCAGAAATGACTTCCAGCACAGGTGCTATTGCTGGCAGGGGCATGCCTAGGAATCTGCCTGCTCCTGTTTTGAAGAACTAGTTTCTACCAAAGTCAGTAAACTTCCATCCAAATAAATATATTCAGGATTGTGATGCAAGATATTACATACAGCAGATGCAGTCAAAGAGTGATGTGTTCATAACCACTCCAGTTGTAGATTTTTGCAAGAAACTATTCAGAAATTAATTGATGACGCATTAACAGTTCCCTTGCCAGACTGGGAGCTGCATGCATAGATTTAAGTCTGTGCATGCATAGACTAAAGTATGCATCTCCATCTGTCACTTGGGCCACCTGTCACATGAAACACTGCTATGTATCTATAACCAGATCAGGCTTTGTTTGTTCACCTTCTGACACCTCTCAACAAGATCCTTACAACCTGGACAACAGTTAAAATTAATTAATGCTTCAAGAGAGTTTGGCATATACAATATGGTACATGAAGTGAATTGTGGATTAGATGAGAAAAATGTGTTGAACTAATCTTATTTATTATTTCCTATGCAAGATCATCAAGAGAAGAAGATTTTAGGACAACCACAGCCATAAGCTATATTTTACAGCAAAGATTGATTTTCAGCACACAGAGAAAAGCTAATGAAATGATTTATCAAGGGTTACAAGTCAATTGTGCCATCCTGTAATCTTGCCCATTTAGATAGGAGAAAATCAAATCTTCATTACTTAAATTCCCTTTAGCGCTCATAGTACATTTTCAGGCCAATGGGTTGCATGATTATAACCATGTCACTGATCAGGAGACTGAGCTCATATTTAAAACAATTTTATATCTTTCATTTCTCTGGTATCTATTTCCAAAATCCAAATGTCTTGTGAAAGGCAGACTTGAGGAATGAGTTCACAGTCACATTTTCATACATGTATGTGAGGAGTCAAGAGGCCTGTGGGAGCCAGATATCTTATGGTTGTATATGAAGCATATGCTCTAACACTGATGTATGATCTCTCCAGTGCACTCATTGTTGAAAAGGTTATACAGATTCATGGAGAATAAGCCGCAGATGGCCATTGCTTTCACATCCTGCATGTGAGCTCCCAAAGGCACTGCAAGTAGCAGAGAGCTGGACTAGATGGACTCTGGTCTGATCCAGCTGGCTTGTTCTTATGTTCTTATATTCTTAAGTCCATTAATGGCTAAAGGACATGGTGACCAAAGGAAACTTTTATAAACAGAGACATCAAAACTACATACAGCAGGGCTCTTCTTATGTTCACTGAGTTTTTGTTGGTCACTAACATACTATTGAGTGTTGGATTTTTTCCTGCTACTACAGACTAACATAGTCACTGAACATTTCTGCCTATGATCTGCCTTTATCTCACCATGCCAGGTCAACACAATCTGGGCCTGAAAACAACATATTCATGCCTGGCTGAACTTTAGTTTCACAGTCCACAGTCCACATGTCATGAAGTCTGTGTGGGGAACTGACTTCTTGGTGTGATTTGGGGGGAAATACATAAGTATAGAAGTATAGAAGTATAGAAGATGTTATTACCTCCTCCAGGAGCAGTGTTGGACATATAGTGACATATAGGAGAATCCATTAAAAAGGAACTCTACACCACAGTGACCCTTTTATTTTAAAGCAAACTTGAAAAAATAAGCTATTAATAATTTTTTGGGGGAAGAGGAATGAATAAATAACTAGAAATAAAACTAATTTGGATACAGGAGATAATGCAGCTTTTCTCTTTATTTCTCATAGTATTAGAAAGAGCTTTAGTAGTGACTTTCTGGGAGAAAAAACATTTTAAATCTTAATGGTCATATTTATCAACTGAATGTAAATGGATTATGCATGCCAGTACTACGGCAGTTACTATCAATATAATATCATGCATCTCCCAACTTAACTGCTGGCTAAAGTTTTGCAGGCTCTCAGCCAGTCATTAATGCCAATTTGTCTCTTTCTAGATGGATTAAACCAGAAATCATTTCAGGAAACATACTTCCACCCATTCTTCATCAAATTAGCCAATCCTTGTTACATTCTTGCTTACATTATCCAGTTTAATAAATACATCTACATGCCTTATTAGCATACCTCTCAGTTCCCTCATTTTTGCCATTCTCAGCTGAGATCTATAATCTATTGACTTGCCTGAGTAGATCTGGGGGTGAAGGGTATAGTTGCCTGGTAACTGAGACAGGCTTAACACATACACTATGTTGTCAATCTGGGCAAAAAGCAGTGTGAGGGGTCCAGCAGAAGTATAACAATCAGAATGTTCAGACAAGCTACAATATCAAAAATGTAGAATAATGTATAACATTGAATAACCCTACCTTGGTCTCATCAGAATATGAAAGATAAGCAGGGTCTGGAATGGTCAGTACTTGGATGGGAGACCACCAAGGAAGACCAGGATTGCTATACAAAGGAAGGCATTGGCAGAACTGGACACAGTACTCCAAGTGCGGTCGCACCACTGCTTTATATAAGGGCATGACAATCTTTGCAGTTTTATTATCAATTCCTTTTCTAATGATCCCCAGCATAGAGTTTGCCTTTTTTACAGCTGCCATGCATTGAGTTGACATTCCCATGGAACTATCAACTAAGATGCCTAAATCCCTTTCCTGGTCTGTGACTGATAGCACTGACCCTTGTAGCGTGTATGTGAAGTTTGGATTTTTTGCCCCCTATGTGCATCACTTTACATTTTGCATTTGCCATTTCTGGGCCCAATCACCTAATTTATCAAGGTCCGCTTGGAGCTCTTCGCAATCCTTTGTGGTTCTCACCACCCTACATAATTTGGTATCATCTGCAAACTTGGCCACCACGCTACCCACCCCTACTTCCAGGTCATTTATGAATAGGTTAAAGAGCACTGGTCCCAAAACGGATCCTTAGGGGACACCACTCCCCGGACATCTCTCCATTGTGAGAACTTCCCATTTTACACTCCACTCTTTTGTTTCTTGTTTCCACTCAACCAGTTTTTTAATCCATAGGGAGGACTTCCCCTCTTATTCCTTCATTGCTGAGTTTTTCTCAACAGTCTCTGGTGGTGAGGAACTTTTGTCAAAAGCCTTTTTTGGAAATCCAAGTAGAGCAATGTCCACTGGTTCCCTCACTTATCCACATGTCTGTTTTTTACACCCTCAAAAGGAACTCTTCTAGTAAGTTTGTAAGACAGGATTTGCCTCTGCAAAAGCCATGCTGACTCTTTCTCAGCAAGTCTTGCTTTTCTACATGTTTTATAATTTTATCTTTAATGATAGATTCTACTAATTTACCAGGAACAGATGTCAAACTGACTGGCCTGTAATTTCCCGGGTCCCCCCTAGATCCTTTCTTAAATATTGGTGTGACATTGGCCATCTTCCAGTCTTCAGGGATGGAGCCTGATTTCAGGGATAAGTTGCATATTAAAATGCATTATTCTGGGATAAGTTGCATATTTGAAAACGCATTATTCTGTGTGTGCGGAAGGGGCCTATGTTTTTATCAAGAGATGGTGTTACAAATAACCCCAAAGATAAAGGTCTCTTTATCGTCTTTTATCTTCAGGGTTATTCATGACAGAAATACCACCCTATAGGTTTTAACTGGCACGACCCAGACTTTATTTCCATGGCTGTGTTAATGTGAGTTTGTTATTGCGGGAATGATGAATTATTTGTAAGCGAGAATGAGATGCAGAAAGCAGGATTACAGAAGAACAAACAGACTTGTTTATTTCCTTAGCAGGGTTTCATACTTACGTTTAATGTTATCCTGACTGGATGTTACAGAAACATTGTAGCTTCACAGCTCTTTGTTGTAGCAACTCTTTTCTTCTTCAAACAATTATTGTCACAGGGAGGGTTTAAATATGTTAACCCATACCCTTCAGAGCCTGAAAGCACTGACACTAGCCCTATTCATACATCAATACATCCTGCATCTTCATGTGTACATCTGTTTGTAAGGAAGAGCCAATACATGTTCACCAATATGTTCAACATAATATGAAAATGACTCAGAACATGGGGGAAATTACAGCGAAGTCTGGTTGGCTGCCATATGGGTAGGGAAGTCCTATCACAGGGCAGCAGTTTTCCCCACAGGCCTTTTTCGTTTTTAATCTACAGTTGAATACAGTAATATTGATATAACATTATAATGTTTGACAGGTTCTCCAAATTCCCAGCTTTCATTTTTTAAACTTTCATTTTTCTTTGCAGAAATATCAAGAGGGGAAACATATCTTTGCACTGAAAGGTGCTAGAGACTTACTTTTCAGAAAAAGAAAAACTTTATTTTACCCCCTAGTACAATTAAAATATGAATATTATACATATCTACCATTGGATTATCAGAAACTTTGGAATTCAGAGAATTCAATGTTAGTTTCAAGTACCATCAAGTCACTTCTGACTCATGGTGACCCTACGAATCAATGTCCAGCTTTCACACCTAGGTTCTAGTCCTGTGTACTGCCAATTAAAGTGTTAAGACAGACTTTTCTCAGGCAGAAATCCACTCCCAGACAGAGAAGACATTGCTGAGCAAAATTTCAGTAATATATGCTTAGGAACTCACAAGGTGAAGCATGATTCAGAAAGTGAAAAAGGTTCCACCGCACTTTACGTCAATTCTCCTTCTCATAACAGTGCCAGCCGGGAGAGTGGTGAGGGACCAAGGGACCCCTTTCCCTTTGCCTTTTACCCTTTCTGATTTCTCAACAAATCAAACACATATGCAGAATTTTTTCACCATCAAGTCACAGCAAGAAACGTTCAGAGATTATTTGCCATGCCTTCCTTCATGTCACAATCCTGGTATTCCTTGGAGGTCATATCTCATCCAAATACCAGCTCATCTTCCATGATCTGATAAGAATGGGCTGCCCTGGGCTGTCCAGATCAGGGCTACGCAGAAAGACCTCTCTAAAAAATACCTACAAATTTCTAACATCAATACCAAAAAAAGCTATTTTTAATAATGTGATTTTATCTCGTTATCACTGGGCAATTAATATCATTAGTGTGAATCCAGAATCTTTTTATGCTGGGGGAGGGGGGGTCACACATGAAACTTTCAAGTGGAAACATTGCAGAAAGGGGGAAAATGTAATTAAACAAGGCAAATAAGCTCAAAACACTTGTGGTTGGAGCAAAAGTAGTGGAATACAATAGAATGATTATTCCAATAAATAATCCTCACCCACCAGATGCAATAAGATCTCTCAGATGCAGAAAAGACAATTCTGTCTTCATCAGCTTTGTGTTCCAACTCACTGAATTTGAGTTCAGCTTACATTAGCTGCAAGGAGGTATAATTGCCGGAGGGGATTTATTAGTCCAGCATAGATAAGCAAAACAACTTGCAGGAGGGGGAAGCAGAAAACTCTGTTCTATCCAGACCTTTAATATACATGTGGAGAGAACACATGCTTGCTTCGTAAAGCACATTGCTAGACCCTTAGGGATTCGGGTAAAAAAGATGAAAATCAGCAGCGTATTTTGACTTTTGTGCATTTACACTAAATAAGAGAACAAACAAGCCAGATCATTTTGCATTTCTTTGCTTTCTGATATAAAAGCTCTGAATTTGAAACCACAGAACCAGGCAAGAGAGACCATGGTCAGGTATCTGCTGACGCAGTCTAGCAAACGTCCACCAGTAACTAAAGTTGCTTAGCTCATCAGAAATGGGAGATCTTCCCAGAACCCTTTCATAGATCGCTCTCTTATTTTCTGCTAGGAGTGAAGGTTTTTTTTATTCCACTTTCTTCTCCAGGATAGGATGAGTGTGCATGTGCATGTGCACACAAGCTTGCATGCATGTGTTGGGGTGCAGCACCCTGGGGGATAACATTGGACAGTTTCTTGCTTGGTTTTTTTTAGCTTGAATAGGCAAGGAGATAATTAAAGGCACGTTTTATTTATTTTTTTTGCCCTTCTCGTAGACACTTTTTCTGTGGTGCAGTCAGTCCTTTACAACAGCATAACAGAGTAGGTGCAAAAGGTGCCTTCATTTCTTGTGTTCTGGAATGTGTGTAAGAGGGTTTTATTTCAGAAGGCATTCGGTGTTTTGACAGATAAGGTCACATTTTTAACAGGTGTTAACAGAGAAGAGTTTGGAAGTCTTTATTTGGTAACCTGCTCTGCAGGAGACATACAAAACTGCTGGTGAAACATTTTTAAATCATCATCTTGTTTATTTTAAGGCTACTTTGTAATTGTATTGATGTTTTATACTATTTGGGATTTTATTGCTGTTTTCATTGGGGTTTTATGTTTCTGTATTGTTTAGACGAAGGGGTAAACATTTTTAAAATAAATAAAATAAATAAATCAGCAGACTCATCTCTACTCCCAGTATCCCTTGTAAATTTGGTCCACCTTGCAAAACCTTGCACCATGATGTGATTTTGTTAGCTGCCTTAGTCTAAAGAAGCATATAAGTTATATGGGAGCTCCGTGCATAATAACTTAAGGTTAAGCAGTGGTCCATGTCTTCCTCTCTTATAAATTTGGTGAGACCCCCAAGTGTCGACTTTTGAGCTCAAGGATTATACTATAGAGAACCTGATCTCTCCATCTTGTGGCAAGAATTCCCTTTGTTCTTGTTTTCCTCTGCTTCCTCCTACTTGCCAACAGGGAGTTGACAACCCCACTTGGCCTCCCGGGCTGGGGTGACTCCACCTCCAGTTCCTTGCCCTGGGTGCTGCAGCCCAACACTTTCCAACCCCAGAGCCCCATTTCCAATATATCAGTATTTTAAGTAATTCTCTGCTTTCTCCTCCATCTTTCTTTTTTCTATCCATTCATGCTATACATTGAATTTCATTTTTACTAGCTGCTATTTAGAGTTCAGATAGAAACTGTTTTTGGAACTCAACAAAAATGTGCAGCCTAGCCTTAGCTGTACAGCAGCTGCCATTGCTGAATAATTAATTGCATCCAGTTGCTTTCTTGCACAGCCAACGTCTGTGATTGTTAAGGAGAATTATCTTCAACAAACCTATGGCTGCCATATCAGTTTCTCTCTGCAAACAGATCAGGAAGCGACTTCACTGCTTAGGCAAATGTATTATTCATTCTTTCTTTGAAAACAATATTTAATAAGCAACACATTATTACCACTGAATTATTCATTTTATTGCACATTCAGCACATCCATGTCTGGTTTGGAATTGACTGCCAGAGCAGAGGTAAGAACAGAGATGTGAAATTGTTTGTCTGAATTACTCAGAAACTGGGAGACGGTTTGTTTGGAGGGGTTGAAAAATGAAATGAAAACATTCCTTAGCATTGTATTAACACACTAGCATATGCTAATTGTCCAAGATGAGGACTGTAGATACAAAATAACATTTGCATTCCATCTTCTCTGTTCAGTGGCAATGGGAACCAGATGACTTGCCTTATACCTGAATATACATTACAATATAGATATGCTTCTCAAAGTTAGAGTCACCCACTCTGGCTTGGAAATTCCTGGAGATTAGGGGAGGGGGACAAATCCTGAGAAGGGCAGAAGGGGGGAGGAAGAGAGAGAGCTCACCAGGTTTTTTTTTTATTAAACTCACCTTCCTAACTACATTGGGTTTCCCCTCTCTTACAGATAGGTAATTTGTGCACTTGTGGTCTGCTCCACAGTGGTCTGCTCCACAATCTGAAATCTGAGTCGGATTCTCAATCGTGCTCACACTTTTTCCACTCCTGAACTCATTGCACCATAGATGAAGGAATCCCCACAGTTTCCAAAAGCGAGGAAAGTGTGACTTTTTTTCTGCCTTCAAAGAGAAAGTGAAGGAGATGGCATGCATTACTTTTCATTCAGGTTTTCTTGTTCCTCCCCATCTTCCCCCGCCCTAGTTCCACCATCTGAGATAGATCAGAGGGGCTTCTTCTATTTTTTTTTCAAGTCTAAATGTTTATTGATGGAGGAAAGGACGTTGTCCCCAAAGTAACAAAGAAGACAGCAAACAAAAAAATCAGCAAACAGAAGTCAGCAAACAAAAAAATCATGGCAGGTAGGGTTGGTCGATGCTAAAAAAATTCGGTAAAATTCGGATTCGGGTGTTTTTGGACATAAAGTGATTTGTATGCCCAAATCCAAATTATAGCCAATTCGGATATGCCCAAAAATTCAGTAAATCCGAAAAATTTGGGTCCATTTTATTTTTTATTTTTTGTGTTTTTACACATTTTGGTGTGCAGGGGGCGCAATTTTAAAGCTAGTGGCACCAAACCTTCAGGATGTCATCCGGAGACTGTCCTGATAATTCTCCCCAAGGTTGATGAAGTTTGGTTCAGGGGGAGCAAAGTTATTGACTCTCAAAAGGGGTGCCCCCATTGTTTCCAATGGGAGCTAACAGGAGATGGGGGCTCCACTTTTGAGGGTCCATAACTTTGGACCCCCCTGAACCAAACTTCACCAAACATGGGGAGTATCATAAGGACAGTACTTTTATGATACCCTGAAATTTTGGTGACAGTAGCTCTAAAACTATCCCCCTCACAGTCACCCAAAGAAATTTCCCCAGATTCTGTGCTCTGTAGTGGCTGTCTGGCTCCATTGCAGCCAATGGAAAATTTCTGTGGGAGGACTGTGGAGTGCACATTTCTCATGGTAAACCCACAAAACTTTCAGGGTGTCTTCAGGAGAGTCTCTTTATGACACCATCCAAGTTTGGTGCAGTTTGGTTCAGAGAGGCCAACGTTATGGGCTCTCAAAGGGGTAGCCACCATCTCCTTAGCTCCCATTAGAAACAATGGGGGATAGCCCCCCCCTTTGAGGGTTCATACCTTTGGCCCCTCTGAACCAAACAGCACCAAACTTGGGGGTGTCATCAGGACAGTCTCCTGATGATACCCTGAAATTTGGTGCCACTAGCTTTAAAAATTCCGGTTTGCATGTTTCACCACTCCTGCACATGAAGCCTGCTGGAGTGAGTGAGCGGTGAAACACCCAAACCAGCATTTTTAAAGCTAGTAACACCAAAATTTCAGGGTATCATCAGGATACTGTACTGATGATACCCCCCCAAGTTTGGTGCAGTTTGGTTCAGGGGCGCCAAAGTTATGGACTCACAAAGGTGTAGCCCCATCCCCTATCAGCTCCCATTGGAAACAATGGGGGATAGGGCACCCCTTTGAGGGTCCATACCTTTGGCCCCCCTGAACCAAACTGCACCAAACTTGGTGGGTATCATCAGGACAGCCACCTAATGATACTCTGATAATTTTGTGCTGATATGTCTAAAAATGCGCCCCCTGCAAACACCCCCAAGATTCTTTGTACTGCAGTGAATTAGCTGCATTGCTGTCTATAGGGAATTTCAGGTAGAGGGCTGTGAGGTGCACATTTCTGAAGGTACGGTCAAAAAACTTTCAGGGTATCTTCAGGAGAGTCTCTGGATGACACCATCCAGGTTTGGGGAACTTTGCTTCAGGGGGTTCAATTCTATGGGACCCGAAAATGGTAGGCCTATTTCCCACTGCCCCCTGAAGCAAAGTTCCCCAAACCTGGATGGTGTCATCCAAAGACTCTCCTGAAGATACCCTGAAAGTTTTGTGGGTTTACCATGAGAAATGTGCACTCCACAGCCCTCTATCAGAAATTCCCCATTGACAGCAATGCAGAAGTCACTGCAGAAAAAAAAAATCTTGGGCAAATTCCTGGGGGTACCTATAGGGGGTGTATTTGTAGGTGTATTGGTACCAAAATTTCAGGGTATCATCAGGAGAGTGACCTTATGATACCACCCAAGTTTTTTATTTAATTTATTTTTTCTTACAATTTTGGGATCTATTTATGACTGAATAAATTAAATAAAAATAATTAGTTCATGTTAGGTTTAAGACAAGGGCAAGACAAGGCCAAAACCCGAAAATAGGGTTATAGTCAATTTCAGGTTCCAGGGTTTTGCCATAACCCTTGCCCTTGCTTGAAGCCCAACCTTAACTTATTATTTTTATTGAATTTATTCAAAAATGGTTCCCCCCAAAAAGGAAAGAACCCGAAAACTAAAACTGACAATAGCAACATTCTCCGACTGCGCCCTAGAAGTCAACATAACACTAAGGCAAGCCTAAGCCCCTGCCCTTGCCTTAACCCTAATCCTAAACCTTAACCCTAAAATTGTTCCCCTCAAAATGAAAAGAACCCGAAACCTAAAACTGACCATCGCTATAATAATGGTTCAGGGGAGCCAAAGTTCAGCGTCACACTAAGGTAAGGTGACCAGATGGCCACCTTTGTGAACCGGGAGGGGATAGGCGGCTGACTCTTTACGGGAAGCACTGCGTTACCAGTACAGCCATTTCCCGCCCTGTGACAGGGCGGGAAACGGCAGCGCCCCAGAAGGCAGTGCGATCAAACTCACCGGCTCACTCTGAGACGGAGGAGAGCTGCTGCACTGCCTTGCGCCCCAGAAGGCAGTGCAGCAGCCTCCCAAAAATCGGGACAATGGAACTAACCCGCAGGATGCGGGACAAATTGTGTGAAGGCAGGACTGTCCTGCCAAAAGCGGAACGTCTGGTCAGCCTACACTAAGGCAAGCCTGAGCCCCTGCCCTTGCCTTAACCCTAATCCTAATATTTTATTTTTATTTATTCAGTCAAAAATTGTTCCCCCCCAAAAGGAAAGAACCCGAAACCTAAAACTGACCATTGCTATAGTCTTTAAAACCTTGGACAACTTAAAATTGTGGGAGAGCGTTCATAGCTGCCTGGTCTGCGGAATTAACAGAACTGGAAGCCTGGTGGGCACCTTAAGTTAATTGATTAGTTAAAACTTCCCCTTAAGGCTTTGGGGATTCCAAAACCTTAAGGCTTGGGGATTCTAATACCAAAACAACAACAAAACCCAATAAAACAATAAAACAATAAAACAATTTGCTAGCAGTTACTAAAAAAAATTAAAAAAAACTTTTTTAAAAAAGTTGAACAGACTCTAGTTACCCTAATAAAAGGACACTGGTATCAAGCCCAGCAATAAAATTGTTAACAGTTAAAATATACTAAAGCTAAACTAAATTAAAAGCCAATAATAGCTAGAAGATAGTAGGTTTAAAAGTTTTTAAAAGACTCCAGTAACACAGAGCCCAGTCAAATGAGTGCAACTGGCATGTCACCAGCATTAACCAAGAATGATAAAACAATTTTAGATTAAAAGGAACTGCTAGTAGATAAAAAGTGAGTGAGGTAAAAGAACTTTTAAAAACTTATCGCAAAAATGCGGAGGAGCTCATCAGGGAGCAACCGCACGGAACGGCAGCCGGAACCGGAATCATGACAATTGCTATAATAATGGATTGCACCCTAGAACTCAACGTAACACTAAGGCAAGCCTGAGACCCTGCCCTTGCCTCATCCCAAATCCTAATTTATTATTTTTATTTAATTTATTCAGTCAAAAATTATTCCCCCCAAGAAGGAAAGAACCCAAAACCTAAAACTGACCATCGCTCTAATATTAGACTCCATCCTAGAACTCAACGTAACACTAAGGCAAGCCTGATCCGCTCCCCTTGCCTTTACCCTAAGCCTCATAACAGAGTTACAACGGTGTTACAACGGCGTTACAATGGCGTTACAAAAACCCAAAACATAAAACTGACCATAGCCCTATTCTCAGACTGTGCCCTAGAACTCAACATAACACTAAGGCAAGCCTGAGACCCTGCCCTTGCCTTAACCCTAATCCTAATTTACTATTTTTATTTAATTTATTCAGTCAAAAATTATTCCCCCCAAGAAGGAAAGAACCCGAAACCTAAAACTGACCATCGCTCTAATATTGGACTCCGTCCTAGAACTCAACGTAACACTAAGGCAAGCCTGATCCGCTCCCCTTGCCTTTACCCTGACCCTCATAACAGAGTTACAACGGAGTTACAAAGGTGTTACAACGGTGTTACAAAGGCATTACAATGGCGTTACAAAAACCCAAAACATAAAACTGACCATAGCCCTATTCTCAGACTGTGCCCTAGAACTCAACATAACACTAAGGCAAGCCTGAGACCCTGCCCTTGCCTTAACCCTAATCCTAATTTATTATTTTTATTTAATTTATTCAGTCAAAAATTATTCCCCCAAGAAGGAAAGAACCCAAAACCTAAAACTGACCATCGCTCTAATATTGGACTCCGTCCTAGAACTCAACGTAACACTAAGGCAAGATTGAGTCGCTCCCCTTGTCTTAACCCTAAGCTTTATAACGGTGTTACAACGCTGTGCCCTAGAACTCAACGTAACACTAAGGCAAGCCTGAACCGCTGCCCTTGCCTTAACCCTGGCAGGCAATGGAAACAAGAAACCAGCAGGCAGGTAGTAGTTCCCCTAATAAGCAATCTGAATAAAAGCAATCTGAAGGACTTCATTTTTACATTATCTATTTATCTATCTATTGTTGATCCAGAAAAATAACTCAAGACCAAAGATGAGAAACAAAAAAAGGCAACAAAAAGGAGTTGCAAGGAAGCAAGCAATGCAGCAGCAGTTAGGCAAAATGGCAGATTGGCTTGGATCATTTAAGGATGTTTCACAGCAGGAGATTTCCCTTTGGAATGGAAAACCACTGAGAAACCCCACTGCGAAGCCCACAACTGCACCACAAACAGTGCAGAAAAGGTCACAGTATCATTTGCCCATATTTCACCTACATTTTTTCAAACCATTTTTTTTAAATCAGGAGAACAGTGACCAGCAAACAATACTACCTTTAAAGGAAGGGAAACCCCAATGCAGATATGAAACTGAGACATAATTTTAAAAACCCAGTACAGAAAAGTCCTTTCAGCTGGGAATTTGGGACTTTCTGCATACAGCGCAGATGTTGTACCCCCTTGCCAAAGCCCCTTCCTCTTTTAATTAACAAAACTGTGTAGAGTGGGTGAGTTAAACACCTCAGAAAAACTTAGATGTAAATTAATGCCCATGTAATTCAAACTGCTCTTTCAAAACTACTAGTAGGATCCTAGCACAAATCTTCTGACGTTTTGAACCTCAATTGCATGTCTGATTTTGCTTTTGAGTAATTTATTAAAGATTCAGAGAAGTATTTTGCCTTGGTTGGCCATCAGTTGTAATATTACTTAGTATTCCAAGTGCTTTTAAACATTGCACAGATGTAAATCCAGCTTCTTCTTGCTGCAAAGTGTAGCTGTCTTTTTTATTTGTGGGAGGGGGTTAAAAGTTATTGGAGCTGATAGCAAAAACTTCCTAAAATTTAGGCTAATAATATGGCCATATGTTGTCAGAATTAACCTTACCATTCGAAGTATTTCACTCTCCTCACAGACTGATATAAATTTGGCCACAGCATTTGGCCATTTTGCTAAGTAATTACCTTTCAAGCATATTCCTGATTACATTCTAAATTCTTAGAACTCCATCAGGCATCTCTTCCAACTCACATTTGCCTTTTGGATCTATTGGGGCTATCCATCACCTTTCTACTAATGAAGACTTACTCTAAGCTTGGCAGTAGCCAAAAAGATCTATGGGGAATCCATTGTGCTCTTTTATTTAATTTTTTCTCCATCTTATAAATGAGTTGAAACTTGTGAGACTGGTCATTGAATTTAGAATAAAGCAGTTGTGTGTCCCCTTGGTTACATTAGAAAAACAAATTATCCTGTTCAATATCATAATCAGCCTCAGTGACTGCAGCATGTTGAATAGCAGGCTGTGCAGCACAGGGTGCCTTGGTGACCATGTATATTGGTTTTCATACATGTGCAGTAGTCCAAGGTGTAGTATTATTATTATTTATTTTATTATTTAAATTTTTATACCGCCCCATCCCCAAGGGCTCTGGGCGGTGCACAACAGAACTAATACAACAGAACTAATACAACGTACTCTCCCTCCCCCCAAAGATGAACTGTCTGGAGGAGCTGAAACCCCAGAAATGATAAGAAATATCCACACATGTCCACTAACAACATTTTTAAAGGCACCAATGGTAACCAGTGTGATTTTTTGCTAGAAGACTACACCACTGACTGGGGAGCTGGATCCAAAGAGAATCAAGAGGTGGCAATGGGGGCTTTAGAGCTATGCCCTCTACTCCATGAAAGCATAAGCACATTGAATGGATCACAATGCCTGATGCATTAGTGGGTTTGTACTATAGTTACTTCATATGCCTGTTTCTGCACATACATGAAGTATTGCTAATGGGTAGCTGTGCTAGACTGTTGTTTAATGTCACCTTAAAGAATGGTAGAAGTGTTCAGTTCTGTCAAATTGCAGCCAACCTATGGCAACCCTGTAGGGTTTTTGAGGCAAGAGAGGCAAGCAGAGGTGATATGCCATTGCCTGCCTCTGTATAGAAATCCTTGACTTCCTAGGAGGTTTCCCATCCAAGTATTAACCAGGGGATGACCCTGCTTAGTAGCCAAGATCTGACAAGATCAAACTGGTTGCTAGCCAAACCATTAGGGTCAGGGCACCTTAAAGAGTAACAACATTTATTTCAGTGTGGACCTTCTTGAGTGACAGCTCATCTCTTTTTGTATGGGCATAGTGCTTTTGCAACAACCAGGACATGGAACTGATTAAAGATTAAAAACAATCTTTGTTTAGGAACTAACAAACTGAATAGAAAAAGAGAAGAGATAAACATAATTGTCGCCTAACAGAGAAAGAATTTTAGACTCTTCCAAAGCAAAAGCATTAGAATTACATTCTGTGAACAGACAAGGAGAGGCCCCTTTTAGAAAGTAATCCCCCTATAGTCCTATGGAACTAGAGGTTGCTGCCCACTGCAGAATTTTCTTTCTTCCTCTTTGTACAGAAAGACACTGCTGTATTCCAACATCCCTTCTCAAGTGTATAGATCCACAAGATTCCTCTACTTGCATGAGCTTCTTGCATAGACATGAAGCCTGCTGTGTGACCTTGGGCTAGTCACAGTTCTTTCAGAACTCTTTCAGCCCCACCAATCTCACAAGGTGTCTATTGTGGGGAGGAAAGAAGTTGCAAGCAGTTTTGAGACTCCTTGAGAAAAAGGTGTATAAATCCAAACTTTTTCTTCTTCTATTACTGCTGCTGCTGCTGCTGCTTCTACTACTACTACTATTTTTCTTGAGGTGTGGGTTATAGCAAACATTTCTTCTGTAGGACAATATTCTAACTCAACAAGCCCTCCTCTTGCATGTTTTTTCTTATGAGATGTTTCCTAATTATTTCACTTCTATTTGATTCAAATTTGGAACTATTTCATCACTGTTATTTTTTGTCTTATTAGCATAGGATCAGATCATCCACCTAAGTGCGGGAGGCTCAGTGCTACAGTAGGCAACTACTAGGATGTAGGGAAGGCTCAGCTGCCTAGCAGAAATGGCCAGTTCTACAGTGCATACACTCAGTTCCCCTGATTGCTGCTAAGAGGTGTGGAGGCTCTATTGACCAGTAGAGATGGCTCATCCTGCAGTGTACGTGCCCCATTCCTCCAGTTAGGCTGCTGCTAGTAGGAGGAGGGGGGGAAAGGGAGATCTCAGACTTTAGAAGGGAGTCACAGCCCTTGGTTAGGCAGAAATTGAAGCTATTAGGTGAGACTGTGGTGTGAGGGGACCTAAAGATTCCTGAAGAGATATTCAAACATGTCAACTTCCATGCAGTGGGAGACATAAATGTCCAAGTAGCCTTCCTTGGCCTCACTAATCCCCTTCCTTCACCCAGCTGAGGCACCCTCCTCTCTTCCATCTGCAGCAACTTCCAATTCTTTCTTTTCCTTATACCACCACCCCCCCCTTCCCTTTCAAGGACAGTGCATTGACACTGGCCATAGTAGGCTTCGGCCACGAAAGACTTCTGTGGGGCAAGGGAGGGCTAAGGGCACTAAACACTCGCTGGGGGAAGCAGAGTTTTGGGGGCTGATGAGCATTAACAGCTTAGAATGCCTGGTGCACCCCTCTTTTCTGCCTTCTTTCTTTGTGCTCTGCTGAGGCACTGCAAGCCTGGGAGCCCACCTGGGACTGGAGGGGAAAAGGCAGAACTCTTCTCTTGCTCCCACCTACCACTTTAAACAGGGAGCTGTTTTATGCTTGGCTTTAACAAAGGCATGAGTAGACTTGCCAACTCATCTGATAGACTTGGCCTTCCCCTAAGAGCCTGATTTTATACTTTGGGAATGGGGGGTGGGGGTGGAGAGAGCAGAATAGAGGACCTGTTCGCATGTGTTATCTGGGTCTTCCTCTTTTCATACTGTCTTCAGTGTTTCCTAGCATTATTGTCTTTAGTCATTTTAGCTTCTAGAGCATAATTACCAGTTAGAGCGTTCCTTGAACTGTACTTTGTCAGACTGCAAAGGAATGTGAAGTGTATTTGGTGTTTCCCATATCAAAGTTATGTGTGCTGTATTTTTAAAAAGGTCCAAGAAAAGACTAGGCTGAAAAACTTTCTCCTTGGATTGGGTTTTTATCTGTGCAAAGGGATTGAAGTAATATTCAAATATGATAGATAGATAGATGGAATAATGTAAGTGTGTAATTATTCATTAACACTTCATATAGGTCAACATAATTTATTCTATCATTTAAAAGAGTCGTAGATTATATACACTGATTATATATGTAGGCTGACAAGGCTCATCAAGCCCACTCACTGTTACCCTTTTGATCCACGTGGGAACCGATGACACCAGAAGACATAGCTTTCAGGATATCATGAGGGATTATGAGGCTCTGGGTAGGAAGCTGAAGGACACAGCCCAGGGGAGGGAGAGAAGAATCGTGGAGGTGAGCAGATGGTGCTGCGAAGAATTTTTTGGCTTCTTAGACCATGATCTGTGGTTTCATGAAGATTGGGCCAGAGGAAGGGATGGATTGCACTTCATGGCAGTTGACAGAAGCATTTTTGCTAACTGATCAAGAGGACTTTAAAATGACTGGTGACAAAGGACTTTAAACTGACAGAGGACAGAGACAGTATTCTTGAGGACAGGTTTTCATCCAGTGCTGGACATAATAGCAGAGGCGTAGCTAGGAAAAATGGAGCCCGGGGGATTGTCCTGCCCCCATTGGACTTTGTTGTGTTGAGGGGGACTCCCCCATCGGTCAAGCCCACCAGGACTCCTCCACCAAGGTCCCAATGAAGCGTTCAAGTCCCATGCGGCCAGGAGCTCCACCGTCGTGTTCCAGGGCTTCCCCGCTGTCACAAGGTCCCGCTGCCGCTGCATGCCCTCATAGGGCTCCCAGGACTCGAGGAGTCGGCCATGCCTCCCTCACTCCAGCAGCATCCTGCGTGCACACCCCAGCCCGGTGAATCTGGCGGGGCACACGTGGTGGGCTCAGGGCTGCGGAGGAGTCCTGGGAAGGGCCTCCTGCAAGCCTCCAGACATAAGATTTAAAAGGAACATGTACAAGAAATGGGGAAAGGCAGAAATCATCAAAGAGGAATTCAAACAAACAACCAGCACATGAGGAGAAAGTCAGAAAAGGTAAAGTACAGAAAAAGCTCAGGCTTGCTAGAGAAGGTAAAAACAATAAAAGGGGCTTTTTTGGTTATGCCCATAGCAAAAGAAAGAATAATGAAATGGTAGGATCACTGTGTAGAGAAGAAGGCAAAATGCTAACAGGGGACAGAGAAAAGGCAGAATTACTCAGTGTCTTCTTTGTCTTGCTCTTTTCCCAAAAGGAAAACAGTGCTCAAGTTGGGCAAAATAGAGCAGATGATGCAGTAGGGGAAATCCAGTACAGCCCTGTGTTTGAATCCTTTCTTGATGAGTTTTAAATTTTCTTTTTCATTCCACACCCTTAGACATACATGCTATTTTGAAGTTTGCACACAAGTTGGTTGTCTTTGGATTGTTCACATCCTGATGTCTGTTCCATGTAAACATCTTCTTTTATCTGTCAGTGTAGAAAGGCAGTTTTTAATGTTTAAATACTCCATATGCATCTTCCTTGCTGCTGGGTATGCTCAGGATTATTCTTATTGAAATATGTCTCATCACTGGTGGGAAGGTTTCATTGTAGTCTTCTCCATACTTCTGAGATTACTCTTTAGCAACTAATCTGGCCTTTAATCTTTGTATTTCCCCTTATGCTTCATGTCTGGTTTTGAAGATCCACTTACATCCTACTGCCTTTTCCCCTGGGGGGTAGTTCTGTAAGTCTGTATGTTTGATTTTTGATCAGGGATTCAGTTTTTTCTTGTGCAGCTTTTCTCCATTTCTTTGCTTCTTTGGTAGGCATCTCTGCTATATCTTCCCATGTGGCACTGATGCTGTAAAATTTTCCACAAAGTAAAAAGTTTTCATAGCTGCAAAGCATAACTGGGGAAAAAATTTTAACGCACACAGATTGTACTTTCTTTGTAGTTCATAGTGAAAAAGGATTTGAATTTAATTCCCCACTGGGTGTTTCTGAAAACGAAACTCTTTTAAAGCAGGATAGTATATGACAGTCCCAACAGAATGCTAAAGTTATGATCTAGAGAACAAGTATTGTCTCACTGGTGAGATAATCTCAGCTTCTTCATCTTCCCTAATCACCTCTCAGAGGCCCACAGTCTGTTCCTCTCACCCAGGAAATAGGTTAAGCGGATGTTAATTCTTGGAGTCCCTTGCTAAAAATCCATCAACAGCGTATGGCGTTTAGAAGGTCATCTTAAACTGATGATGGAAAGTGCCATCAAGTCACAGTTCACTTAAGGTGACCCCATAAGATTATCAAGGCAAGAGACACTCAGTGGTGGTTTTCCATGGCCTTCCTCCATGTGGCTGAGAGAGTTCTGAGAGAACAATGACTGCCCCAAGGTCACCCATCAGGATTCACATGGAGGAATGCAGAATCAAACCCAGTTCTCCAGGTTAGAGTTGCCACTTTTAAACACTTCACTATATCGCACTTTTGATCACTACAACCTATTTAATTTTACAGTATTGTTTGGTTCCTCTACTGTCCAGAAAGAATAATTTGTGAGCCATCATTGATGGGAGTTTTTATATGTGGAAGAGATGCTGACCAAGATTCTTAGGCCCTTCCCGCATGGGCCAAATACAGTGTCCCAGGGACGCTAAACACAGCATCCCTGGGAGACTGTTTGCACGGTGATGCAGCAGCGCCGGCCTCGCAACTCCCGAGCGGCACGAAGCCACTGTTTCCGTGCAAACGGCAGCGGCTGGAAGGCTCCATTCCCCCCCTTTCCCAAATGCCTTACCACCCCTCCAGCCTTCTGGTGCATAGCACAGGCCAGGGGACATGCCCCGCCTGCCCTGCAACTCCAGAGCTGTGCAACGAGTCTGAAGGCCAGAGGGACGGTAAGGCGTTCGGGGGACGATGCAGCCTCTGTGCAGGCTGTGCCATCTTCCCCACCCCTACTGGGACCGTCTATTCAAATGGTCCTGGGGGAGTGCGTTGGCGTCGTTTACGCCAACGCACCCCTGCAGCATAGCATGCGGAAACGGCCTAAGACATTATCCATTTGAGGTTGTTTTATACTGCTGTTCCACATTCATTAGGAAATAGGATTACATCAGTGTTCCTGCATTTCACATAATATATCTGCTCTATCTACATACCAATCCCACTATGTCCCATCTACCCCTAATGAGATTATATTTATTTAAGTGTTTAGTGCCCAGCTGTTTCCTCCTGACCTCTAGCTACTGACTTCCTCCCTTCCATCCTCCCTATAAGGTGAACTAATGAATAAGAGTGGGGGAAAGTCATTACCTTTTCTTGTTCCCTTCCACCTGTGTTTCCAAAGAGGCATACACACCAACACATCTCACCTGATCCAGTGATGTAGGTATAGATTTTTTATGGGGGGGTCAAGGGCAGGACCGTGCCCCCACACGCCCCTGGGGCTGGGACCACGCCTCCCCAAGCCCCACCCCAGCCTCAGTGCTTATAAAAGCAGCTCTCCGAGGCCAGGGATGACAGACTCCCCTGCCCCCGCCCTGCCCCCCTGGCTGGGTGCCAAGCTGGCAGCCAGCAGTCCCTTCTGGCCTCCCCTGTGGGTAGAGGCGTAACCCAGTGCAAAATCTGAGTTTTGCACACACACCCCCACCCGGCGGTCACTGTGATGCTGGAATCCACCCCAGAACAGCATCATTTTCAATGGTGTTTAAACTAGGGAGCCCAGATTCTCCTTTTAAATCCATCGTAAAGGGAGAGTCTGGGGTCCCCAGTTAAAACAACATTGAAAGTGATGCTGTTTGGGGGTGGATTCTCCCCCACCCTGAAACAGCATCACTTTCAATGTTGTTTTAACTGGGGACCTCACATTCTCGCTTTAAGTCCATGCTGAAGGGGGTGGATTTAAAAGGAGAATCTGGGGAAATTTGGGGGGTCAGAGGTGCAATTGTTAAGCTAGCTGTCAGAGGTGCAATTGTTAAGCTAGCAGCACCAGAGGTGCAATTGTTAAGCTAGCAGCACCAAACTTTCAGGGTATCGTTAAGAGACTCTCCTGATGATACCACCCAGGTTTGGTGAAGTTTGGTTCAGGGGGTCCAAAGTTAAGGACCCTCAAAGGTGTAGCCCCCATCTCCTATTAGCTCCCATTGGAAACAATGGGGGATGGGGCACCCCCTTTGGGAGCCCATAACTTTGGACCCCCTGAACCAAACCTCACCAAACCTGGGTGGTATCATCAGGAGAGTCTCCTAAAAACACCTTGAAAATTTGGTGTTGCTAGCCTAAAAATGGCGCCCCCTGCAGGCCAAAAACCTAAAAAACACTAAAAAATTACAAAAAACCCACAAACAGGGGGCGGAGCTTCAGACATGTAATGGGGGGGTTAATACCGAGAACACCCCCCCTTACCTTCATTCTTGCCTGATGCTGTCTTCCAATTCATGCCAGTTCTTTCAATCAGAGATGACCTTATCACTATTGTCTGCTGATCACATAAGCTAGTGCATTCGAATAAAAGTGTTTTTCCATTTCTATTCAATGCAGCTAAAGAATACATGTAGAGCAGCAAAAGGAATAGTTAATGGGCAAGTTGTTCAGAGTTTACCATTTTTAACAACCTCTAGAAAAATGGACTATACATATTAGAAAGGGAAATCTCCATGCACTAATGAAAGGCAGGAGATTAAAGTACAAGACTTCATTTAAGATCTTGATAGATTTCATTTGTCAAGTTTATTGACACACTCCTGAATAATTTTTCATTCTGAACTGTCAGATTTTCTATACCAAATAAGTCATATTGGTTTTTATCACTCCCCGTTTAATTGAACAGAATACAAGGCTAGCTCAATACATACCCAGGAAAACTCAAGATTCTGTCTCTGGGATTGCTTTATCAATCTCTGCAGCATCTGCCTTACTATAACAACTACCCTAGTTTACTCTTTGATATTCAGTTAATAAACCCATAGACCCCTGAAAGAAAGCAAAGTTACCAATCCACCAGCCACTTCATTATAAGACTTATGTCCCCTCACCTCCACACATATAGACATACTTGCATTTTAAACATTCAGTTACGTTTGAATGAATTGTGATGGAGCAAAATTGCTTCTGTAATTCAGACTCCTAAATGAGATTGCTTTCGTATTTCAAACATTGCTTCAAATCAAAATGATAACTCTACAGCATGATCCTATGATCATGATCCTATGATAAACTATTATGATGTTCATTCCCTTGCACCAAAGTGGGAATTTTGGCCCTGCCATACCAACAGTTGTTCATGCATCTCAGATGAACAGGGAGAAAGCAATGGGTAAAGAGGGAAGCTGTGTCATCTCATTATTTATTTATAGGAGGCAGCATGGTGTCGTGGTTAAAAGGAGGTGGATTCTAATCTGGAGAACTGGGTTTGATTCCCCACTCCTCCACCTGAGTGGCAAAGGCTTACCTGGTGAACCAGATGTGTTTTCACAGTCCAACTTTGCTGCTGGGTGACCATGGGCTAGTCACAGTTCTTTGGAACTCTCTCAGTTCCACCTAGCTCACAAGGTGTCTGTTGTGGGGACAGGAAGGGAAAGGAGCTTGTAAGCCACTTTAAGTCTCTTTACAGGAGAGAAAGGTGGAATATAAATCCAAACAACTCCTCCTCCTCCTGTTCCTCCTTTCTTCTGCTGCTTCTTTTTCTTCTTCTTCTTCTTCTTCTGCTTCTGCCTCTGCCTTTGCTTCTATTTATTTATTTACTTCCCCATATGGGCCACCCTTCCCTTTATGGGCTTAGGGCAGCTTACATCATCTAAAAATACAATCAGTCTCAATTAATTTAAATTTAAAAACATAACATTTAACATTAAAACAGCTCAATTCAATACATTTTTAAAAAAACATTCAGTACTCTCCCCAGATGACTTCTAAACCCCACAGTAATAGTAGAGGAGAGAGTCCATTCACCCAGGTGGTGGCTACAAACCCAGTGTGGAAGCAAGGGAGGGAACAGGAAAGAAAGAGGCCGGTTGATCATGGAGGTCCTCAGATAGTACTATTTCTGCCTCGACCATGGAACAGCTTTGTCTTTCAGACCTATATATAGAAGACAATGCAGGCCATATCAGATGCTTTTCAGTGGTATAACTCTTTGCCCTTTGCTTTTATACTGATGGAGTCTATTGAGGTTTTGATGGAACACTGCTCTGCATCAAACATGGTATGCAATCTATTGAGTCATCCCAATCCCAGTCCAATCCCAGGCATCTCATTCTCCTAGTACTGGTTCTCAATTGCAATTGAAAACCAAATCTGAGAACAAGGTTGAACAAACAGAGAAATCCTACCTTTTGTGTTCTTTCTCATGTGATGAGGTGAAATATGGATTTTAGCCATTTTTGTATGGTGAACATGTTCCCTGGCCTCTACAATGCAACAGAAACCAGCAGAAGAAGGTAAGCTGGCTAGGGAAGGCGGGAGGGAAACACTGCCTTCCAGCCGCTGCCATTCGCACAGCAGCAGCTGAAAGGTGCCACTTTTGAAAAACCTCGCCTGCTGTGCGAACGCCTCCCCAGGGGTGGCGTTTTTGCTGTCCCTGGGGCGCTGTATTCCGCCCGTGCGGAAACAGCCAGTCTGAGGGAGGAGCTTTTGGCACTTGAAAAGGTGCAGGAGGAAACTAGAGTGCCTGGTAATACCATGCTGATTGGGCCCTAGTAGCATTTTAAATGGTTCAAATTGAGTTCTAAAATGGCAGTGGTATCCACAAGACAAACCTGCAGATACCATAATATCTACTTTGCAGCTTTTACTGCAGAATTCAGTTCCAATCAGGGCCGTTGACTGAATTCAGGGATATTCAATTCCAGCCTTCCCCTGAAAAGAATGAAAAATGATGAGTATAAATCAGGCTGTGCCCACTTTACCAAATCAGAAATTAATGTGAGAGTCACATACTTAGTAAAGCATATGAAGGCACATATTTGCTTAGTGATTAAATATGAAAACTTCATAGGCTCATAAAAGCAGCAACACTAATCACATAATAAAATGCTTAACTTCTTTTACCACTGCACAGCAGTAACAGCTAGAGGACCTAAGGAGCAGAGAAAGTCGCACCTGCAGTCAAACAGTAAAACAAAGATTAATTTCTGATCTCTTACCACTTAGCCAGTTCCTACCAAGCAGTTGTCCATAGATTTCCCCCCCACAAACCAACGTGGATTCACTGTGCACCATAATGAACAGCTAATAGATCCTTAAGTTTATGCTGTATACACATCAAAGAATGACAGTGAGATCTGTGACCACTTAAGCAAAGAAAGTGGGGTAGATTCTCTTTCCTACCCCTCCACTGAGCAAAGTTTAAAGGGGGTAGATGTGGCTTAATGGGAGAGCATCTGCTTAGCATGCAGAAGGTCCCAGGTTCAGTTCCTTGCATCTCCTGTTAACAGAACTAGTTGGAGATGATGTGAAAAACTTCTGCATGAGCTCTTGGAGAGCCCAACCAGTCTGAGTAGACAATGCTGACCTTGATGGACCATTATCTTCATGTGTTCAAGTGAAATTTTTCTAAGGAGTTTTCCTCCAGATTAAGTGGCTTTTCTTCCAATGGATGGAGGAAGGCTTCTTGATGGATTGTTGGATCCGCCCCTATTTATGCTTGGAAATAGAATAGAATAGAATAGAATAGAATAGAATAGAATAGAATCTTTATTGGCCAAGTGTGATTGGACACACAAGGAATTTGTCTCCGGTGCATATGCTCTCAGTGTACATAAAAGAAAAATACATTTGTCAAGAATCATAAGGTACAACACTTAATGATTGTCATATAGGTCTAGTAAGCAATCAGGAAACAATCAATAGTAATGAAAACATAAAATGTAAAATCATAAAATAAATGAAATGAAATGTCAGCACAGGCTATAGTCATACAGTCATAAGTGGGAGGAGATGGGTAATAGGAATGATGAAAAAAGTAGTTCAGTAATTATATAATAAATATATAATAAATAGTTTGACATTATCGAGGGAATTATTTGTTTAGCAGAGTGATGGCATTCGGGAAAAAACTGTTCTTATGTCTACTTGTCTGGGAAATAGGTAGGAGCAGATTACTCCAATGGCCTTTGGTATTCCTGCCTACATAACTTAGAAGTTTTCAAAAATTTGTTTCGATGTGGTTTTCAGTAATTTTTATCAGACCATATAGTTATCCATATTCAATTGAGACTGCAGCAAGGCATATCTTCCAGCATGACAATAGAAAAGAAGCTCAAATGTGGCCTGAAACACTCCCTAATGTAATAAAAGAGGTTCCGGTGGGTAGTCATGGTTGATCTAAAGCAACAGAAAAATATTTGAGTCCAACAGTACTTTTAAGATCAATGAAGTTTTATCACACCTCTCCAGATAACAAAAGGGAAACAGTCTGAATTGAAGGTCCCTGTCATGCCCCCAGAGAAGCTCTTACTATTTCTTATTAAGTTTCAGTTGTCCCTTTAGTTACAATGGGTTTAGTTCTTCTTGTACTATGGGAGGGAACCTTAGTTAGACCCTACCCCTTTAAGAAGCCTCCTAGAGGCAACAGCCTTTAAGTCTCCTTTTTATTACCTAGTTGTGCTCCTGTTCTGTTAGAACCACTGTGTTAGTTATAGTCTAAGGTGCCAGTGGAGCTGGAAGGCTGTAATATTTGTTACGTCTAAGGTGTATAGTATAAGATGTATAAGGTATAGAGCATTAAGTATAAAGTGTTACAGAAAGCGACGTCTAGATAGAGGACCCTGAAGGAACCAGGAGGAAGCACTGACAAAGTGGACTTTCTTGGAAGAAGTCAGGAAAGCATCAAAGTCTCAAACTTCAAGCTGTTCCAGTCAAGCAAGTACTTTATTTCAGTCAGACCATGGGAGGAGTTAGGGTCTTGATTCTTATATGCAATAAACCTTTTTCTAAAACTGTTGGACCTTTGCTTGAGTCTCCCACTCTGTTCTGGCCAAGTACAGGGCACCTGGAATATTTTACTTGGGGAACCGAATAGTCCCCACCCTTCTGGGGGGGGACTGAATTGCATTGTGGAGGCAGTGCAGGGCTGTACTGACATATTCGCCCCCTCCACTGGTGCAAGGGTCACCCTAGCTGGTGAAGGAGGCAAAGGCACCAGTGGCTCCATGGGGGCAAAACCCAGAATCCCAGGCCTCTGCAAAGCTGGACTTGGATCCCCTCCCATGCAGTTGCTGTTGGAATAAGTGGCTTCTGCATGCCTGGACACTGGGGGGTGCTGTGTATCTCACTCTAACTGTGATGCTGCCTCTCTTGTTTGCCCTCCTTGTCTGGGCCAGGAGACCGCCCACTAACTTCCTTTCTTCCCCATGCTGGTTTCACTTCTGTTCTAGCCTTTGACTGAGCGCATGGTCAATGGCAGCCTGCCACAGTGGGGCCTTTCCCACTGTAGCATTCTCTCACCTGCATACATGTGATGGCGCGTTAGTTGTGCCCACTTGTCGTAGGGAAAGTAATCTCTTTAGACTAGGGTTTCTTTCTATCTACCTTTTTCCTGGAACAAAGCTGTGAACTGGAGATGCTTGAATAAATGTAAGTTTTACCTTTTGCATTTATCTCTTGGGAAGTTTCTATAAACTGCACTCACACACACTACTGGGCAGATCTATGACTCTAAACTAAATCTAACAGTTGCTTCTTTGCCTGGCTTGTTGCCCACTCTTCTTCCCTTTCCCTGAATCAGGGGAAAGAGAAGAAGGGCATGCAAGCAAGCTGGGCAAGGAAGCAGCTGTTCAGAAGGGCAGCCTGGAGTCTGTGGCCCTGCCAGGGAGGGCCCGGCTGAGTGACTGCCCAGGGATTGCCCAGGGCCTGAACTCACCCACCCATTCACTCTTTGCTTCACTCATTGCTGTTGCCTCTGCTACAGGTCATTTTCCCTAGATATACCCCTGAGAATCTCTTCCGTCCCCCCCCCAAAAAAATGCAGGTTTAGTTATGATAATGCGCCCTTAATACAAAGACTGATCAAGTTGGCAAACACCCCTGTGTTAAGCATATTGTTTCTCCAGGCTACAACCATCAGTTCACACCCAGTATTTTGTACACTCTCCAGACCAGTCAATGCCCAGTTAACACCAGTCACTTCCTCCCCAACCTTTGATATGCCATTTTTACATCCAATTTTCCCACTTGGAGAAAAGGAGGAGGAGGAGGAGGAGGAGGAGGAGGAGGAGAAGGAGAAGGAGAAGGAGAAGGAGAAGGAGAAGGAGAAAGAGAAGGAGAAGAAGAAGAAGAAGAAGAAGAAGAAGAAGAAGAAGAAGAAGAAGAAGAAGAAGAAGAAGAAGAAGAAGAAGAAGAAGAAGAAACAGAGAGTTTCTCACAGATCCAAAGTTTAAAATGACTTGTAAGGCCTATGTAAAATTTCTCAGGGTTTTTGTACGTAGAATAAAGTTGTCCCATAAATGGAATATAGGACTCTAAAACCAAGTTTGTAATCAGTATGTATCCCTTCAGGACTCCTCAGCTGATGAAAGGAAAGGAACAGGCCCTTCATTTATGCCCTAGGACTTATTCCCTAGTGGTTGGCAACTTTTTCCTTTTGATTATTCAGATGTAAAGGAAAGAAGAAAGTGATTGTTCCCCCACCCACTCACCCACTACCAGCTCCTTCCTTCAGGTCTGGGCACAAGGTGCCCATAGGCATGCTTTTTAAAAAATCAGAAGAGGACTTAAGTTTAAATGCAACACTGTAATGTATTGCTCCTTAAATTCTATAGCAAATATCTACAACCCATACATTCAGTTAAAGGCTTTCAGATGATAAAGAAAAAGAATATCAAATGTGTCCTGTGTGTGCAAATTTATCATATGCATTCTAATATATGATACTGGAAAGCTAACTAAGGTTAATGCAGATGAACACAAACCAGTTTTCAATTGATATTTACAATAGCTTTTCCTTTCTAGTTCAATTGCACCTAATATCTTTCATTCACCCTAGTACATGAAATGCTTAAATAGTTTTGAATTAGTCAAGGGTTGCCCCAAACACCAAACTAGGATATGCTACATTACCTTATCTCAGTTATATATGGGGACCCTGAAACCCTGGCAAGTATTTGTTTCCACAAGAGGAGATGCAATAAAATGCTCCAGAAATGGTCCATCTGGATTACATGCCAAACGAAGGAGATGAATGCCAATTATAAAATCCTAACCAAGGGTAAGGAGACATGGGGCACGTTACCTGATTGGTAGCGTCTGGGGTATCTCCCACAAGGGGCTGGGGGAAGTGTTCACCAAAACAGACAGAAAGATTTGAAAGGTGGAATCTTCCTTTGTTCTGGGTTTAAATACTTAACTCAGATGCTGTGACTTCAAGGACCCAAACGCAACTGCAGTAGGCAGTTGGAGCAGAGGCTCCATCTAAGGTAACTGCCTTGCATTGTAACGTAGGTCAGCTCATGTTTTATGTTCTTTTTCTTGGATCTGTATCTGCATTACAGCTATTTTTCATGTATGTGCTCCAGCTTAATCTTTAGTAATAAAGTTTCTTCCCTGTTTAAGAAAGCAGACTGTGATTCAGATCCTACGCACATGCTGAGACTGCTCTTAGGCAGTAAGAACATGCATGTGTGGGGGAACTAAAGTAACTGTAAAGCTCTGCCCTTTGTACTTGCTCCGAGACAGCCTCAACAGTGTTCCCTAAGGCACAGGTTATATGATAGGTTTGGTTTTAAATTGTGAAGTGGTAGCACATAGAGAAACATGCTTTTATATGCAGGTAAACAAGCTACACACATATGAGAACAGAGACCCAGAGTGGGTTAATGACAGTCTTCCCCCCCCCAGCGCGCGCGCACGCACGCACGCACACACACGCACACACACACACACACTCTGGATTAATTAGCCACTTGGACCTTTCTACCAGTGTTTGATTCTCTGCTGACTCTCAGGGCTGGTCGCTAGTGGTTCTCTATCTCTCTGGTTCTCACCTTTCCTTGAGCTTCATTCTGTTCCATTTGAATGGGACAGTTTTCTCTTCTTAGTATTCAGTAACCTTCTCCAGTGTGTTTATGTAAAATATATGGTGGATTTATTGCAATCCAAATCAGCAGAGTGAAGGACTGTGTAGAAAATACATTTCTCCACACTGGGTTTTATGGGCTCTATTTTGTAGGTGTGGACTTCATTTTTTTTAAAGACCATACTGAGAAAGAAATATGTCTACAAAAATTATATGCTCAATCTCATATGGTAATAGGATCTTTAATAATTTAATAATAGCTATTTTATTATTGTCCTATGACTGTACTACGACTGTATGTTGTGCACTGCCCGGAGCCCTTCGGAATATGGCGGTATAAAAGAATGAATGAATGAATGAATGAATGAATGAATGAATGAATGAATGAATGAATGAATGAATGAATAATAATGAAGGTAAATTAAGAACCAAGTTAGAATAAGTCAGCTTTCTACTTGCCTGAGCACCTTTTCTTCAGTTTCCTAAATATTTCTTTGAGTCTGCTCTCATCCCGTAAATATGAAATGTTTTTGTTGATGAGTATTTCTAGTCTTATTAATATTTCTATTTTATATTGTACCTCTCTGATCATATCCTTGATTATCCTTAACTCCTTCATCCTAGTGCTGGAAAGTAGAAGGAATTGGCGTCAAGTCACAGCTGATGTATGACAATCCCGTAGCATTTCCAAGGCAAGGGACGTTTGGAGGTGATTTGCCATTGCCTGCTTCTGCATAGGCTGAGAGAGTTCTCAGAGAACTGCGACTGGCCCAAGGTCACCCAGCAGGCTTCATGTGGAGTGGGGGATCCCAGTTCTGTGGATTAGAGTCTGTTGCTCTTAACCACAACACCACACTGACTCTCTGTTTCATATTGGACCATTGGACTTCCTGTAGTTTTTGTTTTCTTGTGCTTTTTTTCCTTCCATACATATTAATTTTTAATTTGTTTTTTTCTTAATTGAAAAAACCTTTATATTAAAAAATGAAGGTTTTTTTAAAAGGCAGTTTATGCAAGACACAAACCTGTAGGGGTGAGCCCGCGAGCCCAGCAGAACCGTAGATAGAGCGCTTGGAATGCCGGTGCCGGCTGCAGCCTTCTGGGCGCACACGCTCCCCCACCCCCCAGTCCCCCATGAGTCACGGGTCATGAGATGCCTGACTCACGGTCACCAGATGTCCCAGACAAAGGGTGTGGATTAGACCCAGACGCGGACGCTTCCTCCTGCACGTAGCAGCCCTATGAGATCATGCATCACATGATGACCTCCCGCCCTCCTGCCTCCCGGTCCGCCCACATTGCCCCCCTCCTGTAAACCCTAATAAAAGGAGGCTGAGCCTAGCACACGGCAGAGTTGCCAGGATCACGGAATCCCGCGCTTCCTGCCGCTGGCGCTCTCCACCAGATGGAATCTCCGCGTCTCGTCTCTTCCTTGGGGCCTCGTGGGCAAGACTACAAGCTGGTGCCGAAACCCGGGAATCCTCGAACCTCCACCCTGCTTACAGTCGCCTGGGAAAGGGCTTCTCGGTACCGACCGTCCGCTGGATCGGCGCATCCTCGGACCCACGCTTCGGTACCGACCGTCCGCTGGATCGGAGCATCCTCGGACCCACGTTCTAGGACACTCTCTCGTCTGACGAACCACCGGTAAGTATGGGAGCTTGCAAAAGCACGGCTTATGACAAGCACGTTAGTGAGCTGAAGGCCCTAACGAAAAGCAGCAGAGTCCCAGTAAAGAGAAGGGATTTGCGCAAATTGGTTGAGGAGATTGATAGGCAATGTCCATGGTACCCAGAGAGGGGGACATTCAATCTTAAGGACTGGGAAAACATCGGGCGCACTCTGCACAGAGAGCCTCGCGAGCCGATGTCGCTGCTACTGACGTGGAGACAATGTTATGTCGCCATCAGCCTGCAGGTCCATGGTGTCTTTGCCATGGATCTCCCTCCTTTTGATCTTTCACCTACAATTTCAAGCCCGGAATTTTCTCTATCTACTAAGCAGGATGCCTGTCCTCCCGTTTCACTTGCTTCTTTGCCTCATTCAAACTCTCCCGCTCGCCCTCTTGCGGCCCTGCCGCCTCCTTCTTTTGCTCCACCTTCTGCTCCGCTTCCCCCTCCCGTTTCCGAAGCCACCACACCTCCGTCAATGCCACATAATGGCGCGAGTTTCAAAACTCTAGCAGAGCGTATTTACCATGATCTGCGGAGGAAGGAAACCCTGACGGAAGACGGCCGACCTCCTCGCCATGTGCCCCGGCCCACTTCATCGGTAACCATGTGGGGAAGATGGCGCCACCCAGCGAAGTTGTCGAAAGCATCGCCCCATAGGTTACAACGTTCTCACCGAACTCCGCAAGGCAAAGCGCATAGCCACTGATTTGCAGCGGAAAGAAATGCCGGCGGAAGAAAATGCCAACATTCTGGCACCATGCCCAGTCCATCTCGCTAACCAAGAGGACTGCGACCTTGAGACCTCCGCAAAATGCCCCGCAGCCAATCTACAGGGCAGGGAGGCCTGGGAGGGGGAAGATACTCGCGCAATGGCCTTAAGCCTAGAGTCCTTCATAAAGAAGAAGCCCCCTTGGCCCCCTCCAGCAGTTAGGTTCAAGCCAGATCTCATAGCCTCTGAGCATGTGCAGAGCCCTAAGCTCAAAGCACCCAGCAACAGCAAAAGCGCCAGTACCTCAGGAAGAGCAGGACCCCAGCCTGCAAAGGAACCGCCCTGCGAGATCCAGAGGTTAAGCTTCCCAAATCCAGGTGTAGCCATTCTCATAAAGATCCAACACGTGCTTGCCTCTAAAGTCCAGATTGAGCCGGTTCGGAATCAAGCCCGTAGAGAACAAAGGCTTGCACAAATCCCCCTTCGACCCTCACATAACCCCTTTCTTCCACAGCAAAACAAGAGCCTCCGGCTCCGCCCGCCCCCCAGGAGAAGGGGGGAAAGGGAAGCCCGAATGTTTTCAGCTCATGTTATTTCCTCTTAGATATGTCTCCAATTGTATGTTCAATAAAAATGATTCAGCTTGGATACACCTCCTACAGAATTAGGACAAAAGACTAACCCCACTTCCTTTTCAGCCTTGTTTAAAATGCTCTCACAGAAATCCCTGTTATGATTGAATTGCCTTGCCTTGAATGCTCTCATAAGAAATCCCAGTTGGTTTGCTTGGGACAGTCAAAATCGCAAACCTCCTCATTGTATTAGGTATGCTTATGTATGTTCTGTGTGTCTTGCCCCTTTAAAGGGGACCCTTAAGGTTTTCCCCTCATGAGGGGGATTTTCCCATTGCTTCCAAGCTATACTCTTGTGCTTGAATCTAGAGTTTTCCTCCTTTTGATTATGTGTGCCTATGCCCTGAAAGGTTTCACCCATTATAGATTCAGCCTTTAAAGGGACACAGTGCTCCCTAGGATGCCAGTGGATTCTGCTTCAAGCCACCTCCATCTTAGTTTTAGCCCTCAAATTCCTTCTTGCTGCTCTTCCCTGAGAACCTTTTCCTCTGGCCATCTGAGCCTACACTGCCGCACTGGCGTAGCACCGGTTTATATGTGAAACCAGGATTATTTCCGTGCTCCCACATTTTCTGCTGAGTGCCATCTGGCCAGTCACAGTACCTAGGGGTTCTCTCAGCCCCACCTATCTTACACAGTCTCCACTGTGAAGATAGGAAGCGAATTCAAACCAGCTAGAGTCTCCTTACAGGAGGGGAAGGTAGGGTTAACTTCCAAACCCTTCCCCCCTTCCCTTCTCTTCTGCTCACCTCCTTCTCTCGAATGGGCTGACACACCCCACCTCTAGATCTAGGATTTGATAAAAGGTTTTTCTTGCAAAACCCCTCTCAAGTCGCTTGTGTGATCAAGCCTTAAGCCCAGGAATTATTTCTCTGCAATTTTTCTTTCTAAATCCTCTCTATGCATTGTGAATTGTTTAAGTTGCTTTACTAGAAACCCACACTTAGACGGTGATTGGGATTGCTTTGCAAACAAGCACCCGACCTGGGTGTGACCTTTCCTCAGGCCCTCTCCACCTTTGTGTTATGTGTTCCTAATGCCTTGAATATTGCAAGCCGATCACTGGAATGGGCCAACCGCATCTTTAAGTTGATCTGGGCCATACAAACGAAAGAAAGGGGAGTAGTGCCCCCCCCCATCAACCCAATCAAGGTCTCATCCAGCAGACCATATCCAATGCACTATTCTCTATCAATCATTCAAAATTGCTCGCCCCCCACTCAGAGCTCAGGTTTTCCATTGTCATCTATGAGAACTAACTCAGCAAAGGCAAACCCCCTGCGGGAAAAGCATTGCTTGTTTTTCTCTTCCATACAGGAGTCCAGCTCGGTGGGGCCAACTCAATCCCAGGAACGAGGAAAGCCGGCCCTATTGAGAGGGCACGATTGCCCCCCGGCCTGGGCCGAGATGGGAGGGACCTCTCTGGAGCCAACACACCTATTCTTCCACAGAGATCGCAGCCCTCGTTGGGGCCCCCCCCAGAAGGGAACATCAATCTGGGCCAGCTAGAGCTCAGAGGTTGACGCCGCATGTCGCTGCTCCTCATCTACAATCGCCATTCTCTCTCCCTCTCTGCCGCCCCCTGGCTGAAGTTTGGAGCCAGGAACATTCCTGATAGGTTAACCTTTGGAACTCTCCGCTGTCTCAGCCACTTGATTGTTATCGGAACATGCCTTCTCCCGCAGCTTTGCTCGTGGGAGTCACTGAACTTGCAATGCTAAAGACTATCAGTAGCTCTCCCTACGCTCTTGAGAAATCCATGGACTCTAACACCATTGCTCTGTAGCTTTGGTAGTCAACAGCAAGAGCCATGCATTGGACTATTATGCAGCCAATGGCTGCACCCCTTCCTCTTCATCACCTAGCTGTTATGTATTGTTTAGCTATGCTTATTGTTTCCATTTTATATGATGCCCTTTGGAGCCGACCTCCAAAGGAATTATCGAGTACTGTAACCCAACTGATCGTTGAAAGTTATTGCATGCCTTGATTTTAGAAGTTATGTTATTTGTTGTTGTTACATCCCGGCTCATCTTTCCGCTTGGACTTCCTGCTGCCTCAGCCGCCTTGCCATTGTCTCTGCCTCAGGCTCCACTTCTGGGGAGCCCAGGGTCGCCACCGCCTGCCCCTTCCCGAGGCAGAGTATGTTTCATGACTTCCCCTGTGGGAGTCCCCAGACTTGTTTCCTGTAACGCCAAGACTATCGGCCGTCTGGCCTGCTCCTTACTGAAGTCCATCAACTCCACCTCGACTGCTTTGGATGCTCTGGCCTCCGAGCAGCAAGAGCTTCGCTGCTTACCTTAGATGATCATGCCGCTACCGATTGATTGTTATTGTTGATTCATATGACAGTGCGTGAGTTGCCAGATACTGTACTGCTGTTCATTTCTGCATTGATTTGATTGTATGCCTTATTTTTGGAGCCTTTTCTATGCAATGTATTTCTAGCCTTGTCTATAATGTATATGAGAAGCCCTTTGACATTCCCCTACGCAGGAACCAAGTTCTCATGCTGCACAAACAACTCGGCCAGCTTGAGAGGGTTCCTGGGGAGGCAAGCGTTCCCCTAAATTGTCCTAGCTAATTCGGTTGCCCGCTCTAAAACGTTAGAAACGGGGAGATGTAGGGGTGAGCCCGCGAGCCCAGCAGAACGGTAGATAGAGCGCTTGGAATGCCGGTGCCGGCTGTGGCCTTCTGGGCGCACACGCTCCCCCACCCCCCAGTCCCCCGTGAGTCACGGGTCATGAGATGCCTGACTCACGGTCACCAGATGTCCCAGACAAAGGGACAATGGGGCTGTTGCCCCCAGGTGTGGATTAGACCCAGACGCGGACGCTTCCTCCTGCACGTAGCAGTCCTATGATATCATGCATCACATGATGACCTCCCGCTCTCCCGCTCTCCTGCCTCCCGGTCCGCCCACATTGCCCCCCTCCTGTAAACCCTAATAAAAGGAGGCTGAGCCTAGCACACGGCAGAGTTGCCAGGATCACGGAATCCCGCGCTTCCTGCCGCTGGCGCTGTCCACCAGATGGAATCTCCGCGTCTCGTCTCTTCCTTGGGGCCTCGTGGGCAAGACTACACAAACCAAACTGCTAAGTAAAAAATTCTTGCTTAGCAGTCAAGCTTGTGTCTTGCCTTGATATTTTGTTTGTGAGTCCTTAATGGCAAGAGGCAACCTGACAAATAGAATTTCCACAAAGGGGTGGCAGTAGATTCTGCCCATGAGCTGTCTGGATGTGTCAGCCTCTGTAAGTAATAGAAACCTGCTCAGCCTTCTTGGAGACTTTCTAAAATTCATGTAAATGAGGTTCTACTTAGAATTTGGGAAGATCTCCAATACAGGGTATTGCAGACAGGTATACTATTTAAAGGGGGGAAAAAATCACAACTTCCTCCTGGCTTCAGAATTTGACAGACATAAATTCTATGAAGTCAACCCCTAAGTGAGCTGTGAGTTGCAGAACTTCTCTAACATTAGAAGGCAGTATCTTGGGGATGGCATGGACAGTAGCAAGTGATCACCAACTACAAATAGCTCTTGCTACAAACTTGTAGAACTGGTTTGTTACTCAAAGTGGTGGGAAGTCTTTCCCTTTAGAGTGGGGAATTAGCAAGAGCAGTCTCTTGGCTTTAGCTAGAGGCCAGGCAATGCAAGACCTTGCCTACCGTGTTTCCCCGAATATAAGACAGTGTCTTATATTAATTTTTGCTCCCAAAGATGCGCTATGTCTTATTTTCAGGGGATGTCTTATTTTTCTGTGTTCTGTTCATCGGGCATGCTTCCAAACAAAAACTTTGCTATGTCTTACTTTTGGGGGATGCCTTATATTTTGCACTTCAGCAAAACCTCTACTATGTCTTATTTTCAGGGGATGTCTTATATTCGGGGCAGGGTATGTATATGAGAGTCAGCTTTCACAAGAAACTTGCAGGAGAGCAACTAAATTGTAACAATATTTATTGGGATAATACACAAGCACAAAATAAACCAAAGCAGCAGAACACACACACAGTCCTAGGTTATAAGCAGTTGTGAGGGAATGGGTCTGAAATAGATGAGGAATGTAGGTGGAGGGGCAATAAAAGTTATAGTCACCTGATCTTGGAGTGGGATGGTCAAATGAACAGAACTAAGTGATCCATGCTTAGCTCTGGAGGAACAGCACTGCAGAACAACATCACTGAGAGATGTCCAGAGATATTGAGAGTGGGCTACAGGGAGAGTGGGCTTCTTATAGGGAAAAACAGACCTCAGGGTTATGCAGCGTGATTGTTAATCTCCCTAGACAAAGATTTTTTTGCCTTTCCAAGGATAAACAAAAGACAGACATCAGCCTTAATGGTTGGGCCATTGGTCTAGTGAGTTGAGTCATCAGCCTGATGTTCCAGGCTCAGGAGTGTCTCCAAGGGGGAAGATAGCTGATAAAATTACAGCTGTGGCAGTGATAATGTAAATGAGGTGGTCGTTAAAGATATTAGTCAGGGGAAGAAGCATTAGTTAGTACAACACTGGACATGTAAGCACATTAACACATCCATTGACTTCACTGGGATGTATTGTGCAGAGCTGATGGGATCTCTTTCCAGGACAAGGTCTTTTTGTTGACTTAATCCTGTCAGGAAGGGTGTGAGAAAAGCACTGTGCAAGTAGATTTGGAAGGAGACAAGTCCAGACATAGTTCTTTTTCCTTGCAGGGACACTGAGGGCACAGTCCCTTCTGTAATGATTCCTTTGCATGTTTGCTGTTTTAGAAACCATCCTTGAGATTGTCATTGTTCTGCTCCCCTCTCTCTCCCTTTCCAAAGAACTGAGTTCTTGAAGTGAAGCATCCCAATGATATTATAATTCTATCATGAGCAAAGGCAGTCAGACAGAAAATTAGAACATTTTCCTCCTCCCATTCCTCCCCTGCCCCCACTCAAAAAAATCAGCAGCCACAGTATAAGATTGCGTCAAAACAGGCTGAAGAGCAGGAAAGCGCTACAGTACTTAAGCCCCTGCTTCCTTTTTTAACTCATCCTATTGGTGACATCAATCTGATACGAATGAACCCCCAATTAGCATATCGCCTTGTTTATTGGAATGTGCAAGTGGAGCAACTGATGCGTCGCTACAGCCATGTTGGCAAAGAGAGATATTAAAATCATAAAATCCTCTGATCCTCATGCAGCACAAACTACTCAGTTTGACATAATATGCTAACTAATGATGCAATCCTCCAATGAGATTAAGACAAAAATTAGTTCCAGCTTCTGAATGACATTGATGCAGGTCTAATCCCAGAATTTCTTATTATAATATTCCAAGAGTATATCTGCATCATTCAGCCTGTCTACCACCCAGTCCCCTTGAATCTCTTCATCACTTAGGAAAAAAGGCAAACAGTATCTACTGATTTATTTAACATAGTCATTGGGGGGGGGGGGGCTGATTACCACTTTTCTGTTCAAAGTATTTTTTTAAAAAAATTAAACATTAAAATCTAAAATAATAAAAAATAAAAGCAGTAAAATGAAAGAAGGAACCTAGGCCTCCAAATCCATAACAAATCAAAAGCAGCAGTAAAACTAGGTGGATAAAACCAATAGTCCTGTCAGCAAAAACCTGATAAAAATAATATCAGCAAAAGCTGATATCACCATAACCATGAGCCTAGCAAAGAAATCATCTTATAGATTCAGCTGCCATGCCCACCCCATCCCTCCAGAAAAGAAGCACCTTCACCATCTCCTGAAGAGCCTATAGCTAGGGGCTGGCTTCAAAGCACTGGCACTAAAGCTGGATGTTTTTATTTATTTTTCTTTACATTATTTATAGTCCCACCTTTCTCACTCAAACTCAAAACAGATTGAACAGAGTGAATCAATACGATCAATGGATAGAATATTCAGTTAAAAAAATGCAATAGATTAGGACTGTAGAACAAAACAGAAATCTAAAAACAAAACAGAAGCAAATATTCAGTACAGTGCAACTCTGTTGCCTATATAGAAAGCCCTCTTGAATAATTCAGTTTTATATTGTTTGCAGAAAGCCAGGAGAGTGAGAGGCCATCTCCTTCAGGACCTTGATTTCTCCTCGCTGAAGTCAGGCATGTGGAGGAGGACACAATTAAATGGCTATACATAGATCCATATGGGCCAGCATGGTGTAGTGCTTAAGAGAGGTGGACTCAATCTGGTCAGCTGGGTTTGTTTCCCCTTTCCTGTACATGAAACCTGCTGGGTGACCTTGGGTCACAGTCACAGTTCTCTCAGAACTCTCTCAGCCCACCTATTTCATAAGGTGCCTGTTATGTAAAGAGGTAGAGATTGTGAGTGCAAGCCACTTTGAGACTCCTTAAGGCAGAGAAAAATGACATATAAAAACCAACTCTTCTTCTTCATGGGTGAAAACGAGTTCCTCAGATTCCCTGATTCAACTCTGCATATGACATTAAATGTATATGCCACTTTACCATGATAGCCATGCCCAAAACCACCGGAGAACAACATTACGAGGCAATTGGAAGTCTGCTGTGGGATGAGGGAACTGATTCAAATTACCTCTTCCCAGCATGTGATGAAATAATCACCAATGAGATCAAGCTTTATGAACAGATGTAATATATAAACAGTAGAATCTGTGCTCTGTTTTACAATATTTATTTAGGAAGAAATGCTTTGGATGTATACACAAGGGGGCCGGGGAGAGGTTTTAATGGCAAAAACTGTTACATCTCAGGTGCTTGTCATTCTGGAACTCGAAACATCTTCTGCAAGAATCCATCACAGCTTTCATATTCTGTAATGAGATATACAATTCTGCAAACATCCAAATTTCATCACCACAGGGCTGTAGATCATCAAAACAGTAACCACAGCCCGTGTGTCTTTCCTGCATAGATGGGACGGTGTGAAATCTGCCAAGATCAGTATAATTAATACTGAGCAGATGATGAAACTTCATAAGCTAAAAGAAGTTCTTGGCAAAGCAGATCTTACAAGGTGACTACTTTTTATCCATGTGCAGTAGAGTGGCTCAGGATTGTGCTCACATGCCTTCAAGCTTCCTAGTTTGCCTGAGGAAAGGTGCCAAGCCCAGCAGCCAGAGTTTTAGAGCTGCACTTTTCATATAAATAGTGCTGTTGTAAAATGCTCAGAAAAGAGTTGGCCTTCATCTAGCAAAAGGCTGTTATTAATAGCTCTTCCATGCTGTTGAGCTTTTTTTTTTTTACAGTGATCCATCAACAACAACAACAAAAAGATGTGTCCTTCAGCTCCTTCCCACACCCTGGGAGGGTAAGGTGTTTTATCGTCCCAAGAGTGTAAAAAAAGTGAAAAGTACCAGCAGCCAATAATATTCAGATAACTCACTCCAGGAAAGAAAGAAATGATGTTCAACACAATCCTCCTGTATTGTTATTCATTTTCTCTCCTCTGAGAATGGGAAAATTACACACACACACACACACACACACACACACACACACACACACACACAAACAGAGAGAGAGAGAGGGAGAGGGAGAGAGAGAGGGAGAGAGAAAGGGACGCTTCAATGCTTCACAACCTCATGTTGCATTCTCTACTCCTTGTATACTCGATGTTTCTAAGATTGTCCCCCAATAAATAAAACAAACAGCTAAATACTGCAAATAAACAGGTGAGGAGGAACTGAGTGAGCTCAGAAAATGATGCCAAGGAGAAAGTTCAGGAAAGCAGAGAAGTGTGGGGAATGTAGTCAATAAATTGCACATCAACTGAAGATGTTTTCTTCTTTTATTGCTGATACCACTGTGCTCACACTCCTTACAGAGATTCCACCTCAAGACAAAAACACCAGTCTAGGTCAGTGATTCCCAACCAGGGTTCTGTGGTACCCTGGAGTACCGTGAGCATGTCCCAGGGGTACCGCAGCAATGGTACTGACCCCCCCTCACTTTTGCGGTGTCTCCCACCGGCACCAGCAAGGATATGGAGCTGGCCCAGGGGGCAGGGCCTGCCGAAAGGTCAGCAGCCACTTCCCACCCACCCTCACCCCCCCCCGTACTTCCTTTCATCCTAGGAGGGGAAGGTGGGGGGAGGATGGCAGGGGTACCGTGAGATATGAAGAGTGAGGTCAAGGGTACCATGACATCAAAAAGGTTGGAAAACACTGGTCTAGATCTTCTCCAACCCAGGATTCAAGCAGAATGCACTCCACACAGGTAACCAAGAGGAGGGGGCATCCTGCCTCAAAGCTGGACTTCTGAACATATCTTTTCCACTCCACAAAATGTACCTGTTGTGTACTGGGTCAACAACAATTTATTCTGTAACTGTTGCTAGCAGCATGGAGCACAGGATATATTTGCACTGTGGAACCTCAACCTCTCTTGGAGCTAGGCTACTTAAACATCACTGTGATGATGGTGCAAAATTATGCCAATGTAACCCCACACACAAGAGGGGGAAATTGGGAACTCAACTACCAACTTCTTCATTCCAGTCACTGCTGGTGGTGGCCAACCATGCTTACTGTATTGTCAAAGGCTTTCACAGTCGGATTCAACTGGTTGTGGTGGGTTTTCCAAACTGTAAGGCTGTGATCTGATGGATCTTGTTCCTAACGTTTCGCCTGCATCTGTGGCTGGCCTCTTCAGAGGTGTATCACAGAGGGAAGTCTGTTACACAGTGCTGCCTGCGGCCTGGAGGGGCACTCAGTGATGCTGTTCCTGCCTGCTATTGGTTCTCCTTCCCCCCACTGAGGCTTCTTTGCTCTTTTCCCTGGCATCTCCTGCGTGAGCTCCAAAAAGAAAAGGAATCCCTGTTACAGTTGGGTCTACTGCATCAGGCCCCTTGTTGTCCTCCCTCACATTCCGCTCTAGGTTGCACAGTGAACTGCTGGACACAATCCACCAATTTCCAATCGCTCATTGCTGCAAGTCTGCTGCTGCTATCTTGCTCAATTCAAGCCTCCTTCCATTGCCTAGAGGCACTGAACTGAAAAGCCATTTTCCCACTGTTCCACTGCCCAGTGACACAAGGAGAGAGAACAGGGGCCATCGGTGTTCAGGTGAGCAGAGGTACGGTATGGCCCCGGGCAGCAATGGTAGCCAAGGTAAATCTTAGCCGCTCGTTCTGGGACTTGGCTCCAGAACTCAATTGTAGATTGGGATGTATGGACCATCTTCAGGCCCCGGTCCTCCTGTAATTCAATTAGTTCAGTTTCCACAGCACCAGGAGTTTGGGAACTGGACAATTGTAATTGATTACATCAATGGATTTACAAGAAAGGCAAAGCAGGCTTTCATATTTTCCACGCCTTTAAACCTGTCTAGGAAATTCTCTGACAGTCCTGGTAATTTATCTTGGTATTCTTCCAGTTTGCAAGTTTTTATTTCAATATTAGTAAATGCATTGACTCTGCTTTGAGATTGGGAAAGTAAATGAAATTTCTTGACAATATGTCTCTTTTGAAAACTCTAATTTTATTCTGAAAGCTGAACATTGAGTAAAATCGGAAACAATCTTATCCTTCCTCTGGAGTGCCAAGTTGAGAATCTGTAGATGGTTCATTATATCAGTAAGGAACATTACATCTTGCATCCATTCATAATGACAAAAGATCCAAATGACAATGTTTAGGGCACATATGGATTTGTGAAAATAAATACGACTAGGAGAGATCTATATATGTTACACTGGTGTATTGCACACAGCATAATAATGAGTTGCATCCATTATTTTTGAATCCAGGTCCATTTTATTCCGTTTTTGTCCTTCGCACGGGCACCCATTTTCCATGAAGAAATTGAGTTGAGGTCGGGAGGGGAGGGGGATGGACACACAATCTGTTTTCTTTCTGCCCCTTTGCACAAACTTGTTTTTTTTTTACAATGCAAATGCACGGGCGCAACATCCTATTTTTCCTACATTACGATTGGCTGTTCCATCACCACAGCCCCCCTTCTGCCCATTCTCACCCTCTGCTAAGAGAACGCTTCCAATTGTTGGAGAATCAAGAAAACCCCAAGAGCCCAAGCAGGACCTCCTGCTCCCCCTCCCATTTTTCCAGTGTGGAAAGAAGGTTTATGGCATTAAAACTATAACACATGTAAACATGAAGCATGCAAACCCCTCCCTTTCCCTCCCCCCCCCATTCCTGTACACATTTGGGTGAAATGGCATTCACAGTCGCTATCATGGGGAGAAAATGTGCTTGGGGGGACAGTTGTTTGACTACTACGGTTGTCCCTATCATGAACATGCATTGACATGGACAGCTATCTCTCAGTTCAGCTTTTAAAGTCACAAGATGCTCGTTGGACCACAATAATTATCAACCCCATTCATCTGATGCCTTTAGGGGCCTATTTCTGACATCGTTCAGTAAATATTAAGATGATTTCTGTCTCTTTGCTTAATGAGGTTTAGTAGGGATCTATACCTATCCCCGGCTTATTCAGCATAGAACTTCCATTGGGAAAGGCTGAACGCACAGTTATCATCTAGCAAAGAGAGTGCAGGCGCCTCCAGGTTCACAACCTGTCAGTCACTGTTGGTCAGTTAAAAATGTGCAGGCCACCTAATGGGAAGTTAAAGACAAGGGAAGCTAGAATGAACAGTGGCAAGCAGCCATAATTAATCCACTGAATATAGTGGAAGGATGTCAACAATGGGCCAACATCAGGGTTGGGCTGCCATTTGCCAATTAATGTATTACGAACACTTTGCCTTTCACTAAATAAATGTGCAGACTTTCCTCTGGGAAATGCTGGAAGCTGTGCCTTTGTTCATGCTGAGAATTTAGGGTTCCTTGTTTCCCTTTTTCTCCCTGGTTTTTTTGGGTAAATGAAATTCACAAAAGATTTCTGTGATCTTCAGACTAATATGCTGCATGTTACTTTTATAACAGCATTAATCATTGCCTGCACTGGCTCATTTCATTGTGACCTTCAACACAAGCCAAAATATCAAAGATGCTCATTTTGTTAGATTAGCAATATTACATTTCAGAAGAGCAGCACCTCACAAGCATTATACTTTTCTTTGCATTTAAATTTTAATTAGCAGCGCAAATAAAATTCAATTGAATACTCACATCATCTCAAATATTCACTGATGCCTCTTTCATTTAGACTCTAAAATATGCCTAAACTGGGTAGTGTGTAGTAAGAAAATAGAGGCCATAGAAAATGGCCTCTGAGACTCTCAAACAGTCAAGTCTACTGAGAATAGTATGGCATTCTTCCTTTATTGGTAATTTCAGTGGTAACATACACAGTCACCTTTTATGCACATGTATTTTCCTTTGCTTTCAGCATACATTCCCACTGGGATTTTTTTTAATGTACATATTTTCCCCTCTTTAACACCGATCCTACTTTCTGATCTGCAATTCCCTGCATTTTGTGAATGCTCATAAAACATGACTTTTTTCTCTTTGCAGGGAAAGCAAAGTGGATCCCAATGCACAAAGTTTCCCTTGGGTTTTCTTGCTCCACCTCCCCGCCTTCCCCATGCCCACACCACAGTCATTCTTTCCACTCTGCTTCAATGCCTCAAAGCCTTGTGCTGCGATTCTCCTTGGATCATGTTTTTGGCCCCTTCCGCACATGCAGAGTAACGCACTTTCAATCCACTTACACAACTGTTTACAAGTGGATTTTGCACAGCTGCAAAGTAAATAGGAAGTGAATTGAAAGTGCATTATTCTGCATGTGCGGAAGGGGCCTTTGTAACTTCAAAGAAATCACTCCCCAAAATTTTAAAAATTTTGATGAAGAGGATGAAGAAGATGCGAAAACCCTGTTAAACGCGCAACGCGTTCTCAAGTTGTATGACAGACAGGCATCGCACCAGAGCTCTCTTGATACACACAAGCCGGAGAGACCTCCGAGTCTGACTTTTAAGGAGCCCTTGATATTGGACTGCAATAAATTGATTGGATACTGATAGAAATATGGAGTATATGGACATGTGCCTACAAAGAAACTATGTATGGTGATATTGACAAGATAGAGTGATCCTGGGTTGGATATTATTATTTACATTTAAAGTGAACATTTAGTAAGCATTATATGGAAAAAATTGTTGGAGAGAAACTGATGTATTATTGCTATTTCAGAGAAACTGATATACTATTGACAGTTATATTAGTAATTGTGATTATATAAAATTGAATATACAGTGTTGACTACAAATAATCAGCCTGAGGTGTGCAATGCATTTTTGATACTTTTCTTGTTACATTGCACCCTATTTGTTGTGTGGTTTCAAGAAACGGGACAGACACGGCTTTTTCTTCCCGCCCTTTGAACCTTCCTGCCAATCAGAGCAGTGGGCTGTGTGTAAATAGGAAGCTATGATACAATGATTTTGATAAATTGTTTATGTGTGGCTCTGTTTAAACATAAAAATGAGTAGAAGAATAACATGAATTTTCAATCAGGGGCGGAGTAGTGTTCCCACTTCAGCAAAATAGCCAATCAGAAGGTGGGAAAATTCTGCCAACACATTTATGTAGTGATGTAGCTGTGTGGAAAAATTTTTTTAAAAAAAAGTTCCCGCCCCAACAAAACCAACAGCCAATTAGGACGAGGAAGAACAGACCTGCAGGGCAGATCACGTGTTCGTGAGGAGTGTTACAGTGCTTGAATCCGTGATACACATCAAGATCTTCACTAGACACATGCTGCAGTGGAGAGGGAGAAACCGCGATGAAAAGGTGCTGTTTCTTTTGAAACCTGGTTTTATCCGGCTTTAATTTCTCAGTGGGGAAATGGCCTATAAGTCCAGGTTGAGATTTGCCGGGGGGGGGGGGGGTGTCCAAATAAATTGTATTGGAATTTCAATGAGGAAGTCTTTCACCTTCAGAGACATCTCGTATGTCAGGAGATTCACTGAACTGGCCTGAGGCTTGGGTACTAGGCTAAAGGTCAGCATCCATAAACCTACTTGAACTGAAACCATGATAGAGAGCACTTACTTAGCATAAGTCATTTCTCACCCACTCTCAAAGAAAGAAAGAAAGAAAGAAAGAAAGAAAGAAAGAAAGAAAGAAAGAAAGAAAGAAAGAAAGAAAGAAAGAAAGAAAGAAAGAAAGAAAGAAAGAAAGAAAGAAAGAACAGTTGGGTGTGTCTGGAAGGTCAGCATGCCCTCAGGTAAATCTTGAACAGCTTTCATTGTTAAATGGAAAGATGTATCAACATAAATTCAAAAGGGAGTTTTTCCAGCACAGGAAGTGGGTCTATAGAATGCATAATGCGTAGATTTAATGCCACAGCACTGAATATTTCATTCACAGGATCACAAAGAACATTCAGTATGGAGAAGAAGAATGTTTAGTGAGCTGTTGTTGTTCCTTTATTTAATTTCATTTATTATGCATTATGGGAGAATAAGAATAGACCCATATTAGGTCTAGGGGTTTTTTTTAAGTCACATTTTTAGGATTGTACTGAACTCGAATCAGTGTCACCTTTGAGCAGGGACTGTTAGGATGAAAATCAGGTGTAACCTCACTATTCAGAGACAAGCAATGGCAAATCACCTCTAAACATCTCTTCCCTTGAAAATCCTACAGGGTCACCATAGATCAGATGTGACTTGACAACCCTTTCTACCACCACCATTTACCAGGCCAGTTGTTGCTGCTTTGGAGCCTAGCCAGACTATCTAGGCCAAATAACATGAGTTGTTTGGCCATATGCACTGAATGTTGCTCATATAGCCCTGAGGCAAGGTAAAATATACCCTGGGGCTGTCTTGATCTGGGACAAGGGTGCAGGAGGCACCCCTCCTGCCATGACACCACAATCCCAGTCCAAATTAGGTACTTGGGGAAGCCAATTCCTTGCAGCTGCCATTTACCATTGCATGACTTGACCCTCAAGGCTCTTTAATAGTTGTAGGAAGAGCAGATGTCAGCAAAGATTTCCATGCACTACCTTGCCTGTGTTTTCACATTGCAAATTGCATAATTTGGAGGGGAATTCTGTAACAGAACTGAGCACTAGACAAAGGAGAAGTGTGTATGGATCATGTTGTAGACTCTGCTTCCTTCTCTATTTACACAGTGTCATTATACTGTAAATCTTACAACAAACAGAAGGCTGTGTTTTGCCAAAATTAGCCCAAACAAAAACATTAAATGTGGCAGTTTATTAATCAATTCACTCTTCTAGAGACTGATGTAACAAAAAGGAACTATTAAACAAACATCCAACTCATTAAAGAAATAAATCGCACTCCCACACATGATAGCAGCCTATTTTAAAACATTCAGCAGTATAATTTAGGGTGATTATACTTACAAGAGTAGTGTACAAGCCAAATGCACTGGTTATTTTTGGGAGGGTTTGTCTATCCATGGGGTCATTTGCAGTTTAAACTGATTTCCACATGCTTGTGTCATCTAGCTTTGTCTTGACTTTTCGCTGTCAGCTCCCAAGTAAAGAAAGGTTAGACTGAAAGTGATGGTATAACTTGAGGATTGTCTGAATAACTGGTCCTCTGAAATACTGCTGTGGCCCAAATACTCTGGCCACATATCCCCACAAAGAGTTTTTGGAGGAAGTTTCAGGCTTTTCTGAAAAATTAGTAATTGCTATTGGGGTTAGGCAATAACTTTATAACGATCTATTACTATGATCTTCCAGTTCTTCTGAATTCCCAGCTTTCATTTTTTAAACATGTAACCCTCTAGCCCTCTTCATTGCAAAGATATAGAGGGAAAACAGAAGGCAGTTTTTGTCCAGATTATTTGGAAAGGAATGGGGAGGGGAAGCCACAGAACAACTGCAACTTAGCAGGAATTTTTTGCTCAGCTGATGGGATACTCCACTGCTGTTGCAAATTTCCTCTGAATTCACAGGAGCAATGAAAATGACATGGATAATTTTCACTGTGTGGGTGAAGCCTGGGTTTTAATTGATTGCTTCATCATCCAATGACTACAAGAAGAGGAGGAAGAGCTTGGATTTATAACCTCCTTTCTCTCCTGTAAGGAGATTCAAAGGGGCTTACAAACTCCTCTCCCTTCCTCTCCCCACAACGGATACCTTGTGAGGTTGGTGGATCTGAGAGAGTTCTAAAGAACTGCGACAAGCCCAAGGTCAACCAGCAGGCAAGGATGTAGGTAATGGGGGGGGGGGGTGTCCCGGTTAAAAAAAACCCATTACATGTATGAAGCCACATGTTTGTGATTTTTTTTGTATTTTTTTCAGTTTTTTGTATTGTATTTTCAGTTTTTGTTGTATTGTATTGTTTTTTCAGTTTTTGGCCTGCAGGGGGCACAGTTTTTAGGCTAGCAGCATCAAAATTTCAGGAATTTGTTGGGAGACTCTCCTGATGATACCACCCATGTTTGGTGAAGTTTGGTCAGGGGGTCCAAAGTTATGAACTCCAAAAGGGGGTGCCCCCATCCCCCATTGTTTCCAATTGGAGCTAATAGGAGATGGGGGCTACACCTTTATGGACCCCCTGAACTAAACTTCACCAAACTTGGGTGGTATCATCAGGAGAGTCTCCTAAAGATACCCTGAAAGTTTGGTGCTGCTAGCTTAACAATTGCACCCCTGACAGCAGGCTGCCCCCAAATTTCCCCAGATTCTCCTTTTAAATTCACCCCCTTCAGCATGGATTTAAAGGGAGAATCTGAGGTCCCCAGTTGAAAAATTGAAAGTGATGCTGTTTCAGGGTGGGGGATAATCCACCCCAAAACAGCATCACTTTCAATGTTGTTTTAACTGTGGACCACAGATTCTCCCTTTAAGGTGAATTTAAAAGGAGAATCTGGGCTCCTTAGTCTAAACACCATTGAAAGTTATGCTGTTTGGGGGTGAATTCCAGCATCACAGCGACTGCCCATGTGGGTGGGGGGAACTCAGATTTTGCATCAGGCTCCATTTTCCCTAGTTACACCTGCCTGGCCTTGGAGAGCTGCTTTTATAAGCACTGAGGCCGGGTGCGAGGCTTGGGGAGGCGTGGCCACACCCTCAGAGGTGGATGGGGGAGTGGCCCTACCCCCGAACCCCCCAATAAAAAAAATCTATACCTATGTCACTGCTAGCAAGAAGGGGAAAACAAATCTGGTTTATCAGATAAGACCCCATAGCTCATATGAAGGAGTGGGAATCAAACCTGGTTAGCCACTACACCACACTAGCTCTCATTATTTGTTTACATGAAACATTTATCACAGATTAACAGTTCAGTCCTATACAGAGTTACTCCAATCCAAGCCTATTGAAATCAGTGGGCTTAGACTGCATTAACTCAGCAGAGAAGTAAACTGTAAACATTGTAAACTGGGCTTTTATGACACCTGGGCTCACTTACAATCAAAATGATTGTGAGACGTGGTAATTCAGACATTCAGCTGCAAATTAGTAATATTCTTATATCGATGCATGTGTGAGCCTAACACAAGGGCACCACCTTAAATGGCTTGAGAATCTCACTGGAAGAAACAGAAGCACTCTCTAATTTTTACAAATTTCATTAAACTCAAAGGTCTTAAATCACATCCTAGTGGGTATGCACATATGGTCAATTGGTTTTCTCCAAGTAACTTTTACATAGTTAATTATTACCCTGTTTCTCTGAAAATAAACATCCCCTGAGAATAAGACATAGTAGAGGTTTTGCTGAAGTGCTAAATATAAAGCATCCCCCGAAAGTAAGACGTAGCAAAGTTTTTGTTTGGAAGCATGCCCGTCGAACAGAACACCAGAGCATGCAGCTGTGGAGCGGGAAAATAAGACATCCCCTGAAAATAAGTCATAGCGCATCTTTGGGAGCAAAAAATTAACATAAGACACTGTCTTATTTTCGGAGAAACATGGTATGTCATTTATTTATCCAAAACAGTCTTATGCTGTCTTTCCACCTAGTTTAGGATCCTAAGACGGTGAACAAACAGAAATACTATAACAAGATTTTAAAACACAAACATAACTTATTAAAAACATCTAAAGAAAACACAGACCCAGTTAAAATGCCCATACAATTTAAAAAATGCCTACACAGTGCACACACATAGCTAACTTGGTTTAAATCTTATAAGATCTATTTAAGAGCTGTGGGATACATAAATCCTTTTTACTACAGAAAGCAACATGAATATTCAAATGGCTTATGAGTTCCTGGCACTTTAGAGATGCTTTGTTTTCAAAGTCACAATGATAGGAATACACGCGGCTCATATAACAACCATCTAAATGTGCTTGAAATTCCTACATAAGTAGAACAGCATCATATGACAAATCCTGCAGAACCATGCATCTGAAATATGATGCTTGATTTATGGCATCAAGTGGTGACTGGCCATCATTTTCACACACTTTCCTATCTTGGCTGACCTTCATATTTCTGCACACAGATTTTGTGTGTTTTCAAATACTGCAACAGTGAATCCATATACAATCCATCTCTAGTGAAAAAGAACTGTCATGAAATACTCTTTGCCTCTGCACATTTCTGACATCAGGCTTGATCTGTGGGTAAAGCTCGACTCTTGGCAAATTGTAGCTTTTTCTATGAGTCATTCTCTGCTTCTATGGGAATGTTTGCTGAAACCGTCATGAAAAAAGGACTGCATTTTTAACTACCGGTGCGCTTGAAAATTGAGTGGCTGCTTAGATTGACGCCTTTTAATTTTTTAAGAAAGCCTTCATAATTTTTGGAAGAGCATTGTATATACATTTCTGAATCACTCTTTGTCAGGAAGAACACCCCACATTAGTTGTTGTTTTTTTCCACAGCACAGTCTCAGTGCAGCTTTGCACTATGACTTACTTTGGAAGGGAAAACGGGTTGCTGAGCTGTGGAAGGGGGCAGCACAATTATCATAGTGTTGGCATTTTTACACCAATGTGATGGAGGCAAAGGGGAGGGGGAAAGGTGCAGCAGCATCAGCATCAAGCACCATAGGGTTATGACACGCAGCGGCACATTCCCCACCAGCTTCCACATTGCTCACTGCCACTTCCACTGCAGGGCTGCATTCTCCCACCCCCATGGGGAAACAGTCCTGGATTTCTTAATCTGATCATTTTGTCATTAAGAAACCACTTGATTGCCACCAATTTTCTTCATATATTGTCCTCCATTTTTCAAGCTGTCAGCCAAACTATGGGATGTAAAATTTAGCAACCTAGATTTTCAAATCCAGTGTACTTTTTCATTAAGAAACACATATAATTCACCAAAAAAACTTCCTCTGAATTTTCCAGAGGATATATTTTATTCATGTAATGCATATGCTTATCTATTCTGACCAATCAATGGCATCTGCTCCCTCAATTTAATGATCAGCTTGTTGTTAAAATGGTTTCAGTGTGGGGGGGAAATCTGCTGTGGCGCCTAAAGATGACTGCACTCCATAAGACTCCTGAATGCTTCTTCTCCCAACCAGAGGCATATCGGGGGAAATGGCACCCAAGGACAACACCTTATCCAGGTGTCCCTCCTGCCCCTGTGACACCCTTCCCCTCCTGCACTTGGGAGTGGGGCTTGGGGGCAAGGTTTGGGGGCAGCTCAGAAGGGCACTGCAGTGGCAAGCCAGCTCCTGGGGAAGGCAAAAGCCAGCCTGCAGGGAGGTGGGAGGGCAAGTCGCCACGGCGGGTGACCCAGGAGCTGGCCTGCTGCCACCCAGGAGCCGGCCTGCCACTGTGGTGCCCATCCAAGCCACCCTTGCCCTTGAGGGCCTAGGGGGAAGGAGGCAGCTCGGACGGGCACCATGGCAGCAGGCCGCCTCCTGGCAGCAGGCCGGTTCTTTCTTTAGGCACCTCCCCCACATCAATTCAGCTCTTCCAAGCCAGGTGAGCGTGGGGAAAGAGGGGGATGAGGGGTGATTTTGTCGTCCCCCCACCCGCTGTTCACTCAGGGTCATTTGGACACACACCCCGTCCCCATGGGTGGTACACCACTGCTCCCCACCCATCCCACCAACAAGTACATCAAAGCATAGGGACCTGAATCCTATCTCACACCACTAAGCAACATATGAAGCCAGCCTAAGGAACCTTACTCAAAGATAAATTGCTCCTCTGCCACAGAAAAAGCTGGTGAAGTTGGGTAATGCATCCTTGGCTAGAAGAGCAGACTGTTCATTGGAATGGTAGGATAGATGCCAATCTGTAAATAGCCACTTCACGCAACAAATAAAATCCACCCACTAAATTGATATTGCACTTTTAGAGCTACAGTCAAGTTTTGCAAAGCTTTTCCTATAAATCATACCTTTCACCCCTCCCCAAACACTCCTGTGTGATTTTCACACAATAACTGTTGCCAGCCAGATAATGTCAAGGAAATGGAAAAGCTTCCCATTTCCAAACTGTGAAGTATGATTGTCTGCTGTAATACCACTATAATGGGAAAAAAACTTTTCTGTCTATTTTTGCTGGAGGGGATCATTGAAAAAGAGTCATAATGATAACTGCATAGCTTGGATTAGTTCATTCGGAGGGATGGCAAGATTTTAAAATGTGTTGAATGCAGTAGTCTCAGGGTGGGAATGTTGCTTTATGCTTATATTACATAGATCAACAAAGATACTCAGTTTAACTGGCTGTTGTGGGTTTTCCAGGCTGTGTGGCCATAGTGTGGTAGTTTTAGCTCCAAAGGTTTCACCCACATCCATGACTGGCATCTTCAATGGTATGTGGCATGTCATAGCAAGATGTGTTTCTCTCCATGGCACAGAAACTGTGACATGCCTCTAAAGATCCCAGCCATAGATGCTGGCAAAATATTAGGAGCTAAAAACACAGTTACACAGCCCAGAAAATGCACAACAGCCAGCTGATTCTGGCCATGAAAACTTTAAATAATATATACTCAGTTTAAGTTTATCCTCCAAGTCTACTTTTAAAGAAGTCATATCTTGTTCTGTCCAGATGAAGACAATTATTAATTAATGAAAATATCTTTAAAGACATATTCAGAAAGAAAGAACTCCCAGAACCCCAGATTAAAATCTGACATGAAAATTACCTGCTTTGACTTCATAAACGAAGCGACTGTTTCCCCACAACAGACATTCAATGAACTTTTAAATTTTCTTATTTTTAACACATGATCCTAGTGGACGTTACTGCAGTATGATCCACGAACCATGTATATGTGCCTTGGTTCCAAGACACATTGCTATTATTGCCCCTGCAATGAGGAAATGATTTTGTTTAAGGTTCTTAAGGTTAACACCATAAGAAGTGATTTGCCTATCTGGATTTAATTCAACATCCCATAGCCACCACAAGTCAGACCAAAAGACAGGAAATCTCCCCCCTTCCTGCCCCACCCCTCCAATGCAAGTCCTATTCAAAGATATACTACCTATGAATTTGCAGGTTCCATAACAATTCATAGCCATTGACAGTACTGTCCTCCATAGTATTTGTCTATTCTCCATTTAAACCAATCAGAGCCAGGGGCCATTTTGGTAGAAAATGCTATATATTAATTACACATTGTTTATTGTTGAAGAAGTCCTTTTCTTGCAAAATAAAGAAAGAAATAATTAAAAATACTTCTCAGGGTGTGCAAAATCCCAAAGAACAATGTCCCTTACAGTGGCATACCGCTAACAAGGACATGGGGGTATCCTATGTCCCCAGGTGCACTCCATTTCGTCATGGTGAGGGGTGCCAGGCTCCAGCCGGGTCCCTGCGCTCAGCCTATAATAAAACTAACTTTTTATTATATCTGTGCAAACTGGGTTGTGAGGTAAATATTATTATTATGGTAGATTTCACAGCTGCTCGATCATTAGCTGGTTGTTGGCCTTCCATTACAATATGAGCCTCATCCAGAGGCTTAGGAAGTTGTAATGTATTGGCGTAGTATTCACACGGATCCTAGCACAGGGTTGCCTTCTGAATTTGACAGATGTTTATTATTATTACTACTACTACTACTACTACTACTACTACTACTACTACTACTACTACTATTTATTTATTTATTTATTTTCCTATATTGCCCAACCCCCGAAGGGCTCTGAGCGGTGAACAATAAGGCCAAAAAGGCAACACACAATATATAATGATAAAATATAAAATGCTTTTAAAAATTAAAACACAGTAGCAGCAACACACAGAAATTGTTGGTGGCACCCGATTTCACGCTCGGGAGGGGACTTGGCAGAAGGCTGAGAATGGTACAGATGAAATCAAAGGGGGATGGCAGCAGATCTGCGGCCAGCCTCCCCAAAGGCCCGGTAGAACAACTTAGTTTTACAGGACCTGCAAAACTCCCCAAGGTGCTGCAGGGTCCTAACAGTTGGAGAAAGAGCATTCCACCAGCAGGGGCCAGGGCAGTAAAAGCCCTGGCCCGGGAAGAGGCTAGCCGCATCATTGAGGGGTGAGGGACTACCAGTAAATTCACCTCTGCGGAACGCGGAACTACCAGTCCCGAAGGTATGAGGACTCCAGGCTGCGAAGGGCCTTAAAGGTCAACACCAACACCTTGAAGATGATCCAGAATTTCACCAGGAGCCAGTGCAGGTGGTACAGTACGGGGGAGATGTGATCTCCAATAGCGCCACCCCTAAGGAGATGAGCCGCTGCATGCTAGATGAGTCGGCCACAAGGGAAGGCCCGCATACAGCAAGTTACAATAGTCTAACCTGGAGGTGACTGTTGCATGGCTCACTGTGGCCAGGTCAGCCTGGGAGAGGTAGGGAGCCAATCACCAGGCCTGACAAAGGTGGAAAAAAGCAACCCAGGTAACATGGGCCACCTGGTTCTCCATAGAGAGAGATGAGTCCAGATGGACCCTCAGGCTGAAGGCCGAAGAGGTTGGTACCAGAGGGACCTATTTTAACACTGGCAGCTAGAAGTTCCCCATCCTCTCCACGCAACCCAGCCAGAGGATCTCCATCTTTGACAGATTAAGTTTTAACCTGCTCTGCTTCAACCAGTCAGCAACTGCCTCCAAACAATGCTGTAGAGCCACAGGGGTAGAGGCCGCTCCTCCCTCCATCAACAGAATGAGCTGAGTGTCATCAGCATAGTGATGATAGATCAGCCCAAAGCTCTGCACCAACTGAGCAAGGGGTCACATGTAGATGTAGAATAACAGCGGCGATTCAATAGAATAACAGTGGGGATACAAAGCCCCTGAGGCACACCGCAACAAAAACGAGGCAATCCACTGAAGGACAGTACCCTGACTTCTGAAACAGCCAAGTGGTGGGTCAAAAGGTCGTGATCGACCACATCAAACGCTGTGGTAAGATCTAGTAATACCAGCAGTGCTGATCTGCCTCGGTCAAGCTGCATGCAGAGTGTGTTGGTGATGATGGCAAGGATGGTCTCCATCCCATGCCTAGCCCAGAAGCCGGACTGAAAGGGATCAAGTGCCAATGTGTCCTCCAGGAAGCCCTGAAACTGCTCCAACAACACTCGCTCAGTTATCTTCCTCAGAAACAAAAGACTTGAAATGGGCAGTAATTGGCCAGATCACTAGGATCTAAAGATGGTCTTTTTAGGAGTGGGCGGACCACCACCACTTTCAACTCACCTGGAAACACACCTTATTCAAGGAAGCAGTTGATGGTATTCAACAGGTGGAGTCGTAACTCCTCCCGGCATGCTCTAATTAGCCAGGAGGGGCAGAGATCTAGAGGGCAGGTCTAACAGTAGCTAGGGCCCTGTTGACATCGGCCTCAGTGAGTAGGAAAACTGGTCCAGGCAAATTGATGTGGTAGTTGATGTTTTTGCACTTTGGCCTTCATATGAATAATTGTCAGAATTGTACAAGTATACTATAGAAACAGTGTTGAAAGATCAACCCCTTAATTAAAAATCTGGATTTAAAAAAACCTCTTGCCTTGGCACCTAAAAGAGAGTTGGGGTAATGCCAAGTTGTCTCAAGGAGAAGAGCATTCCACATGCAAGGTGCCGCCACTAAAAAGCCCTGTGTCTGTTCGCTACCCACCTCACGTCTGAAGACAGGGGCACAGAGAGCAGGGCTTGTGACAAATCGCTAATTAAAATATATTTCATTAAAACATTTGTAGTGTAGCATCAATGATAACGTAAGAGTTGTTTTATTCTCCCACTTACCAGCTGGGATTGCTGAGGCTAGAGGGGAAAAAAGAAATATTTAGGGATCATTAAATTGTGCCTGGACCTCACTGATAACTCCCTCCCTGCACACCTTTTCATTATATTTTAATCAATAACTAGATTAGTTTTAAGTTGTTGTAAGCCACCGGGAGCCATTTTGTCTGAAAGCCAGAGTAAACCATCAATCAATCAATCAAAACAATATGATATTACTGTAACTTGAGAGCTGGCTCCTTCCTTACGAATCTCTTTTCTTCCCATCCGTTATCAGTGTTGGGAGAAATTAGTTTTTGATAAAAGGAAAAGCTTTCCTGGAAGACATTATTTTCATTTGTCGCAAAAAAGAACTTTCAAAATTCACAGACACCTTGATGTATTCTCACTATCACAGAATATGACTAGTGCTTCCATTTGAAATTCACTTTTGACTATCCAATTTCCTAGAGCCATCTTTTGCATGTGCACCATGTGTGCCAGAATCTGTTTTTATAAACAAAGAGGAAGCAATTCTTTGGGATCTAATCAGTACAGACTGACATCTGCTTTACCTCCTTTTCTGGCCAACACGCTGATGCTAGCCTCTAGTGACAACTCTGCCCCTTGAGTATCAGTCACAAGACCACGCGATTCAGTTGCAAAAAGGCAAATGGTTGAAAAATCAGTGAAAGTTTATTACCAGAGCTCTTACAACTAGATCTAGTTGGGTCCAGGACGAATTTTGCTAGCAATACATTCATTTTTATAATGATACGTCAACAAGCAGCATTGAATTAATGATTGGCTAATTAGTATTTCACCTCCTCTTTCTTCCTGTCTATGTCTTGTCTAAATTTGGATCACGTTCGGTGATCACGTGTTGATACATGTCAGAGATAACCATGAAGCAAAGGTCTCTGGGGGGGGGGTCAGGAGGAGAAGAGAGCAGGTGGCTTTTCTGAGAATCACAAGAACACAACATCAAAGAGTATTTCTAAGAGAAACCTCATGGTTTTAGCAAGTTTTTCTTGGGTACAGGATATAGATTAGCTTGGTCTCTGCAAGACAAGCAGTTTTCTTGATTAAGAGCATCTTAAAGCATGTTTTACCAAAAGTATGCTTTTCAGAAAATAAAATGCTTTTCAAAGTTTTTCTCTGTAGGTTTCGGCTTAGCAGAGAGGCCTTTTTAAAATCACCTTTTGGGGTTCACCTTACACTAGTGTCAGCATGCATATTTGGGACACTGATGTAATGCTCAGTTTGCACCAACATATTTATAAGGGGAGTTTATGGCTAGTCCTGAAGGAGAATTTTAGCTGATCCTAGTCTGCTATAATTTGTAGTCCTAAACTGTTCAACGCAAACAATATAGAAAACAAATATGATACTCCATTTTATTAATTGAAGCAGTTATTTATTTATGTGCAGCATTTGTAGTCCACCTTTCTTTAAAAAGACTCAAACAATACGAATCACACAACATGACTTGGATTAGTCAAGCAGTATGACTTGTTTTTCACTCAAGCCACATGGTGGAACTTCTCTCCATCTGAGTCACTACTTTGACTTAGCAACTCAATAGACTTACAGCACATAGCCCCACTGCATACCCCAAACTCTCAGTGTTGATAGACATGGGCAACATGGTAGTCTGATGTTCCCTTCTCAAGATTTCCGTAAGGAAAAGTGGAATGGATGTTCTAGGAACTGACAAGCCTCAAAATGCTGCTTGCAGATTTCCCACCCAGGATGAAGAGAGATGTCAGAGACAGCCCTCCCTGGCTGCTGTTTGTCTTCCAGTGACAACTAATCCAGACCAGAGGTGTAACTAGGGAAAATGGAGGCCAGGGCAAAATCTGAATTCCCCCCCCCCCCCGGTATGGGCAGCCACCCTCCCCCACCACATGATTAAAAGGCCACTCTCTCACTCACTACCAAGCAAAGCATGAAAAAAAAAAAAAAAAAAGAAAAGAAAAGTTTTTTTTGCACCAGGTTATCTCAAAGCCATCATCACATTACAGAACATGTATCAGATCACAAATCTGAACATAGCAAAGGGCCATGGCACACAGCAAAGATAAAAAATGTTGACAACATTTTCAAAAGAATTTCAAAATGTTTAACAACTTTTACAATACTTAAAAGTGTCATACGACTTAAAATACTTTCAAAATGTTTTATTGCTGCTGTGAATAGTGTTTTATTACCCTCCACTCATTCCTTTGCATTTCTCTGGCGTTGCCAGGAAATAATAGCCAATTTGGATTAATATCAAACCTGCCCAATTAAGCCACAGTGCAAGCAAGCCGGAATGTCCATCTCTTCTTCTGAATGCATATTTCACAGTTGTATCTCAAGAACTCCAATGCAGATTTGTCCTCTAATTGCTAAGGATACAGCCCAAAGTGACCCCGGGATGACCCAAAGGTTCTTCCCTGAGAGAGAGAGAGAGAGAGAGAGAGAGAGAGAGAGAGAGAGAGAGCTTATGTATTCTTTTGAATGTACATGGTAAGCATTAATCAGCCTGGGTAGGCAAGGCCAGAAGCTGCTGGGCACAAACTCAGAATCTACTTTCTTGACTTGCCTGAGGATAGAGTAGGGCTGTGCACCATTTGTGTGTGTGTGTGTGTGTGTGTGTGTGTGTGTGTTAAAATTTTCGAAAAAACCAGCTTTTTTCAAAATTTTCAGGTCTATTAAACTTGAACCTGAACATTTCCCCAAGCTGCCTCTGATGTCCACATGGATCTTGGAGGCAGCAGGTGGTGCAGAGCTTAACACTATGACCCAAGCATTCAGCCCGGGCTGTAGCCTCTACATGGACTTAGGAGAAGGTGGGGCAGAGCAGAACACTGGGTATTCAGGGGCTTTGTTGTTTGGCTTTGCTGAACCCACACCCCTAATATATACCTCCTGGAAAGAGAAAGGGGTTTTGCCACAGGAGGTAGTAGAAAGGTAGCAACCCTCCTCCTGAGGTGTATAAGGGGAGGGTTTTACCACACAGCCCTATAAAAAGATTGCTGATATAAACCACACTGATTCATCAGGTGCAAGAATTCCCTAATGATGACAAGCAAGCATTGGACATGATACTAAAGTGCCTCATTACCTTCACAGAATTCCTTGTTCGCTACGAAAGTGATGAACTACTTGTGCATTTTTATTAAAATGAGGAGTTTTCCAAACAGTCCAGAGAACGAATGATATTTTTAGGCTGGTTAATCAAAACTAATGAGCCCCAAATGCCTTATGTTCCTTCAATCAGCGCAGCACTTTCAGCAAAGCCCCGCTCATCATGAAGCAGGTGAGGGGAGAGTATACCTACAACTGCAGCCTGACTGCATTTCCCTCATTGAGCCCAGCTTGCATATACATCCTTAGAGCAGATGGTGGAGCTCAGAGACAATCTGGTGGCTCTGAAGTGTTTCGTACAATTAAGGATCTGCAATCTGGAAATGCCCCGGGCTCATACATTTGGTCGATTGGTTTCTGTAATGCTTTCAAAAACAAATCTGCAACGCTTTCCCCTCCTTTTGTGTGTGTGCATAAGCTTAGTAATGATTTCTTTCCCAGCACCAGGAGATTTAGCAATTTTTTGTGAACCAAATTATAATCTCAGTTAATTCTTTGACTTCTATTAATCAACTGGTTTGTCATAAGATACAATAGTTTTGTCAAAGAGCTATGTTATACATTAAATAGCAGCAAACTTGGGTTTACTAGCAAGAGCTTACCAAAAAGGAGTCATGGCCAGTCTCAAGGTAATCATCAGTATACTTACTGGTTTATTTAAGTATACTACTCCACTGTGTACATGTCTTAAATAACTGCACATACATGTTTGTCACATTCACTTTTTAAGTATAAAAATGCCATGCACATACAAATCTTTACCAAAAAAAAAAACCCTTGAAGATGCCTTAAGTGGCTGTAAACCCATGTGGTGTAGTGATTGCCCATTCTGGGCTGGAAATCCTTGTTCCCAAGTCTTCTGGAATTTCCCAGGTAAGAGTTGGCAAACCTGACAATTGCCATGCTCCAAAGCTGCATTTGATTATAACAAAAAAGCCCATTACAGATGAAAGTACACTTCATGTAATGTGTAGTCTGGCCTTGGTGGCCATTAGGAAGCTGGTCCCTCCAGGTGCTTTGAGCAAAAGTATGAATGCATTAGACATCCTACATCTGAATCATTATTCCAGAGAATGCTTCCATTACAGTTTTTACTGTTGTTATTCAAAGAGACTATTGATTAAAAACACTGTCCTGACGATGACAAATTGCATATAGCCAGCCAACACACTACTGCATCTCCCAAGGACTTGCTTTTAGCATTCAAGAAGCATACTGAGTGAATGTGACCCAAAGGATTACAGAAAGAATATGTTAGCTGCTGCCTGTCTTGGGCTGAAGCATCAAAAAATGGCTAGAAAAAGGGAATTTATACTCAACATAGGCTTATGTCCCCTATGAATAGCATGGAGGCCAGCAAATTACTCCATCATTTTCTAAATCTGTGAGGTGTGATATGTTGGTGGAAATTGCTATTTCCCTTGTTTTCCTTTTTGATAGCAGCCCTGGAAGAATTACCATACGCACCGATTGTATATCTAACTTTCAGTGGGCTTGGACAACGCGTTTGCAAACACCGTAAGAATACTGATAGTTTTATACCTTTCAACATAGCCCATAAAAATTCTTGCTTACTGTGTGCAGTTCCTACGTGTCCTGGTGACATGTATGATGGTTTGACAAGAATGTACTCTTTTTCAGCTGTCCAGTTTTCTATTTGAATCACTTCTAGCATCAGACTCAATAAATTATTTATAATTATGAGTTTACTTCCCATTCTGGGTGGTTGTGGGGCAGGAGATCTCCAGGACATTCACAACCCAGAGTTGGCAATCCTAAACTGCCAGAAATTTGGAAGTGATTTCCTTCCTTTCCTTCCTCCTCACTTCACTGCAGGGAATAATGAGGCAGCAACGGCTGGTGTAGGCTATTACAGAGACTGCCAAACTACATTATGGTGAGCATTAACAGGTTCAGTTAAGTCCTGTAACTTGTAGTGTTGCCAGCTCCAGGTTGGCAAATCCCTGGAGATTTGGGGGCAGAGTTTGGGAAGGGTAGTGGGAGGGGCCTCAGCAAGAGCCCTTCGGGGGTTGGGCAGTCTATCAAGCCTAATAATAATTATATTACAATATAATATAATATAAATGCCCTTCAAAGCAACAATTTCTCCAGGTGAGTTGATCTCTTCACCTGGAGATCATAATTCCAGATCTCCAGGACCTACCTGGAGGTTGGCAGACCTACCTATAAGCACAACACACTGACCAAGCAAATGTAGCAAAAGGTCCCACAATAGCATAGCAATAAAACCCAGGTAAATCATCTCAGCAGATAGAAATTCTTACACATGGTTATCATTTTTTTCAAACTGGGCTGCCCAAAAAATTTGAAATGCTAAATTGTTCAACAATTTGATTTTTTTAAATATGTAAAATTATCCTTTTTTAAACTTTTTCAATCTAGCAGTTTAGAATGATCTTTTGGCTCCACCAAGTGGCTCTATGTTTGATTGGTCCTTTTCCTTTGTGTTAAGCACCATCCAGTCATTCCCTCTATGTTGTTCCCTGTGAGATTGCTGCATGGATGCTTCCAGAAAGAGGGATTTACATATGTCAGGCATAGTAAATCAGTATAGCTGATATAGCTTCCAGTCGAGATGGGGGAATGCACAAATTAGTTCAAGCAGACAAGCAAGATCAGCCAATTTTGAAATCTGAGTAAGATAATTTAAAGCCACCCAAAAGAAGTTTGATATTTGGATTTACGTAGATTAGGCACCAAAATACAGCTGTTTTTTAAAATAAATTCTGCAGTGAGGCAGCTGAGAAAACTACTTTGTGATCTGTTTTGTTATAAACAGGGTACAAATATTCCATGAATTAACAGTTATGGTAACTGCATGCATTATATTGTCAAATGTTGACTGCCACTACTTATCAGTTAGCAAACCTTGTCCGATATCCTTTACTACATATGGTATACATCAGTACTGGCTCCCATTGTCAGTCTATAGTCTAATGTTGCAAAATTCAGTTGCTCCGTCAAAAACTTCCAGATGCTGACTGCTACAGTACTGCATGTTGTTTGTCAAATTCTCAAACCCGCAGCCATACATTTTATAATGCATGGGTATGCTAGGGGGAGGGTGAAGAGCTACATCCCCATCATCCAAAACCATTAGATTAATTGGTTAGGGCCTGGTGATATCATGGTGGAGTCCAGTGATGTCATAGAGTGGACAGTTAATGATACCACACTGAATAGCAGTATTATCAGCCATACCTCTACAGACCATTAGGTATGATACCACATGATAACTATCACGTATTATTGTTGTCACAATTATGTGACTTGAAAAAAATTAGTCTGGTAAACTGCCTAAAATAAAAATAACATGAAGATTTATTACAAAATATAGTTGAGCTGATAGTACCAGTTTATTGCTTTCCCCTTTCAATTTATGTGTGCAGTAGCTACTACAGGCTGGCTTGCACTGAAGTCTTAGAAGAAGCCATATATCTGTAATATGGCACATCATCCGCTATCCTGGGAAATGTGATAGGCTTATAACCATCCTATAAATCCTTTGTTCATTTAATTGGGGTATTTATATTCTTCTTTTAAGAGACATTATAGAGCATCAAGCTGTGAGGAGAGATCCATGGCTGCGTTGGAAAGGCTCACAAATGCGGAAGACGGAAAGGCTCACAAATGCGGAAGTTAATAAGAGCCTGACAGTGCCATCCTAAGCAGAGTTTCCATCATTCTAAGCCCATTGACTTCAATGCACTTAGATGGGTATAACTCTATTTTGGATTGTAATTTTCATTCCTAGAAGGCTGTAATGTATATAAGCACATAATTCGTACTCAATATATAAAAATTCAAACAAGATAATGAGGGTTTTTTTAATTAAATACATTTTCCTGATTTGCTTCTCTGTTATTTCTTCTCCTTTTTGTTAGTTTTAAGCTGATTTTTTTTACTGGTGTATTCTACTAATTGGGTTTTAACTGGTTGATGAATAATACTGCTCACTGGGTTATAAGGAAAATATTACTGGTTGATTATTACTCTACTGCTCTATTACTCTATTATTACTCTACTGCTCTACTGCTCTATTACTCTATTACTCTACTGCTCTACTGCTCTATTACTCTATTACTGATTAATTACAGTCAGAGATTTTCTTATTTGTAAATATTGTGACTCACTGTAAAGAACCCCTAGTCCAAGGAAGTTCATGGGATGGTCAGCTAACATGTAACTTACAAAACTGAGGTGTAAAGTGCCATGCCTCAGTTTTGGTAGCTGTCACCAGTCACTCTAACTACCCAAGAGGACTAGCTTCTAACCTTCCTAGGAAAGTCAAGAAAGTCACAAGATTCACAAGAAAACAACTTGGTAGTTGTAGCCAGTCCAGGCCAAGGCACTGGAATGAGATTAAAGCCCCTGGCAGTAAATGACACCACAAGAATATAATTAAAGTGACTTATCAAAATTGTGCAAGGAATACCAATAAAAGAACAGTGAACAGTGAGGGCAGAAAATGAAAACTCTAATTCAAAATGACTAACTGTACAGTGACAGCATTGGTTCAAATACCAGATGTCACCACAAAGGCTGAAGGTTTTCAGCTTTCAGGAAGAATAAGATTTCCAGTCAGCAAGACTCACTCACAAGATATGTTCAAAACAAGCAAAGGGTCAAAGTTCCATAATTAGGAACTTCCATAATTGTAGGCCAAACCTGAAAAAAAGAAATAATAGTATTTTTTTCTGAAACTGCAATTAACTATTTTTTGTTCTACAGTATAAACTTCTATCACTTTTATACCAGTTTTACAGCTCTGACCTGGATGGCCCAACCTAGTATAAGCCTCTTTGCTGTCAGAAGCTTAGGCAGGACTAGCCCTGGTTATAATTTGGATGGGTAACTTCTAAAAAATACCAGGTAGGTGATCCAGAGCCAGGCAATGCCAAATATACCAGGTAGGTGATCGGGAGCCAGGCAATGACAAACTGCCTCCAAAAGTCTCTTGCCTTGATTGATAGGGGGTTGCCATTAGTCAACTGAGACTTGATGGCATGAAAAAGTAGTTGCTTTCCCCCCCCCCCAAAAAAAAAAAGAATCCTGGGAATTGTAGTTTGCTGAGGCCCCTCCCCATCTCCAGCATCACCTCTCCCCTCCCACCGGTTCTCTGAGAAAGGAGAGTGACCATCACGCTAGTTGCAAACTGGGAGGTTGGTGAGTAGCTTTTCACTTCCCTCGTTTGCCTGTCAAGATCAAGAACGGAGCTGGTGCCCGTGTGCTGATTTTGGAGTCTTGCAATGGCGCGGCCAAAACCGGGGAAACTTCCCAGGGGTTATTTGTCAAATAAAGAACGTGACAGCAGCCACATTTTTGGGGGGCGCGTGGCTTTCAGTGCCGGGGGCCTCGTGATCCGGTCTCTGCTGCGTTTGGGCATTTACGTGAAAGTCTGTTTAGAGAAATAAATTGCAATAAATACTAGTCTTTGGGTTTGCTTTATTTGGGATTTCAATGTGTGCGTGAAATGTCTGTCTACTGGCTAAAGTGTTTACTGAAGCGTCTGCGAAAGCATTTAAAACCTGCAAGACTGACTGAAAGATTTGTTTGAAACCATCGTTGCTTTTAAATGTCCGAAACGCCGTTCTGGGTATGTAGTTCCAATGGAAAAGCGGGTTGTTTTGTGGCTGGCGACGGCATTCTTTTTGGTGTTGGTCTAAATATGTTGTGGAATACTCCAGTACCATTCATTCACGTAGACACAACTGATAGGTGGCTCCATAGCTCAGTGGTTAGAGCACTGGTCTTGTAAACCAGGGGTCGCGAGTTCGATCCTCGCTGGGGCCTTGGTTTTTTTCCTTTTTCTAATATTTAGATCTGCAATTTCAGTACAAGACATTTCATGTAAAGTTCATCTCATTACAAATATTCCGTGTAGCTCAGTAATTAGACGTCTGTCATGTTGCTAAAATATAAAAATCGGAGTTAGGGTGGGAGTCGGACCATTCTTATTTTAATTTCACGCAGGTTGAAAGCTCATACTTCGTTTTAAAAATATGATATGTATTCAAATAGTGAAATGACGATTCAAATTCATCTCGGAATGGATTTGGGGGATCAAAGGGGCTGCGGGAGCGGCCGGGGGGCAGCGAAAGAGGCATCATTAGCCGTCTTTCCTCGCTCCAGCCAGCAGGTGGCAGTACAGGGCAAGGATTGCACAAACGTGAAAACTTGTACCAAATGAGTATTCCGATTTGTTCACTCGAAACAAGGAAATTGTGATTTTGCTTTGTCTTAATCTAAATGAATTTGTGACGCTGCAATGCAAATCAAAAGGCATTCTGCGCTTGAAAAGCAGATTTGTGTCTCCGGGAGCAGCGCATAGCAGCCACCGCCAGTAGCCTTTTCTGGGACTACATTGCCATCCTTTTTTGACAATCTTCAAATAGATTTTCAGTTCGGTGACGCTATGACCTATCATGTGTAAGCATGCCACATGGGCCCATTGATGGGAAAACATTCACCTTGCAACGTTGCACCTGCCTACTGTCAGGGATTCTGCCTCTAATGTAAGCACACCAATGCAACTCCTGGCAGGGTTATGACTCCTTGGCAGGGGAAGTGCTGAAGAGCAAGGGACTCTAATCTGGAAAACTGGGTTTGATTCCCTGCTTCTCCATTTGAAGCCTGCTGGGTGACCTTGGGCAAGTCACAGTTCCAGTGGTGGGATCCAAAAATTTTAATAACAGGTTCCGATGGTGGTGGGATTCAAACAGTGGTGCCGCTGCCCACAAGCACCTCCAGTCCCTATTGGGCAAGGAGGTTGCTTTAGTAACCCCTTCTCGGTACTCAGAAAAAAATTAGTAACCACTTCTAGAGAAATGGTGAGAACTGGTTGGATCCCAACTCTGCACAGTTCTCTCAGAACTCTCTAAACCCCACCTACCTCACAAGGTGAAGGTGCCTGTTGTGGGGTGAGGAAGGGAAGGCAATCATAAGTCATGAACCTCCTTAAGGTTAACAGAAGTGGGGTGTAACACTGCAATATATGCAGCTCTAGTGCTGCATGGGTGTACCCAGTTGAGGTGTGAACCCCAAATGATACTGTGCAGTGCTGCATTACGGAGGTACAGCTACTTCATTGGAGCCCACATTGCTGAAGTTGCACATCACCCAGTGAAATTGATCACCAGGAGGTGTTAGACCCAAAATAGTTCCTTCTTCTCCTGTGACTCTATGGGATCCACTGCCACAGGACATGGTGCTTGTCTTTTAAAGCGGCAACCACACTTATGGATGGTATCTGGGTTCTGGCTCACAAAAAGCTCATGCTGGAATAAATTGTCTTTAAAATGCCAGGGGAACTTCTACAGCAAACTAACATGGCTACACCTTGGAAGTTATTATGGATAACATCCATCATTGTTTACCGTAATAGTTAAAATAGTCTCTCTGTTCAGAAGCACTCTGCCCCTGTTTACTAAATGTTGGGACTCCTGTCACTTTCCTGTCATGCTTGTGTGCTTGACAAGGTGGCCACTGTTTATTGGTCAGCTAGACAGAACTTAGTTTGAGCCAGCAAAGTAATTCTTAGGTACCTACTTACTGTACACACCTAATGTGTGTAGCCCAAGGTTCCAGAGTCACCTTTCTGAGTGATCTGAGGATTGGGTCTGATGATTTGAACAGAAAAGATTTTCTGATCATTAATTAAATCATGGGTGCAACCCAGGCGGTAGGCTTGTTTTATTGGTGTAATATACATCACAGGATTCTAGTGATTGCTTTGCAAGAAGATCAAAAGCAGGAAGCCAGCAAGGGAAGCGGTAGGCCCGTTAGATGACAAAGGAACAAAGGGTGTGCTAAAAAAAAAATGGCAGGAGATTGCAGAGAAGCTGAATGAATTCTTTGCATCTGTCTTCACCCAAGAGGAGTGAGGAACATTCCTGCACCTGAACCAAGCTTCTTAGGAGGCGAATCCAAGGAACTAGCGAAGATAGTGGTAGACAAGGAAGAAGTTCTGGCAGCCATTGATAAACTAAATGTTACCAATCCCTGGCCCAGATTGCATTCACCCAAGAGTTCTTAAAGAGCTCAAGCATGAAATTGCTGATCTTCTCACATTAATATGCAACTTATCCCTGGAATCAGGCTCCATCCCTGAAGACTGGAAGATGGCCAATGTCACACCAATCTTTAAGAAAGGATCTAGGGGGGACAGGAAATTACAGGCCAGTCAGTTTGACATCTGTTCCTGGTAAATTAGTAGAATCTATCATTAAAGATAAAATTATAAAAAGCAAGACCTGCTGAGAAAGAGTCAGCATGGCTTTTGCAGAGGCAAATCCTGTCTTACAAACTTACTAGAGTTCTTTGAGGGTGTAAACAGGCATGTGGACAGGGGTGAACTGGTGGACATTGTCTACTTGGATTTCCAAAAGGCTTTTGACAAAGTTCCTCACCAGAGACTATTGAGAAAACTCAGCAATGAAGGAATAAGAGGGGAAGTCCTCCTATGGATTAAAAACTGGTTGAGAAACAGGAAACAAAGAGTGGGTGTAAATGGGAAGTTCTCCCAATGGAGAGATGTCGGGTGGGTACAAGGGATCATTTTGGGACCAGTGCTCTTTAACCTATTCATAAATGACCTGGAAGTAGGGGTGGGTAAGCGTGGTGGCCAAGTTTGCAGATGATACCAAATTAGAGAACCACAAAGGATTCGAAAGAGCTCCAAGCGGACCTTGATAAATTAGGTGAGTGGGCTCAAGAAATGGCAAATGCAGTTCAATGTAGCAAAATGTAAAGTGATGCACATAGGGGCAAAATCCAAACTTCACATACACGCTCACAGAGGGTCAGTGCTATCAGTCACAGACCAGGAAAGGGATTTAAGCGTCTTAGTTGATAGTTCCATGGGAATGTCAACTCAATGCATGGCAGCTGTGAAAAAGGCAAACTCTATGCTGGGGATCATTAGGAAAGGAATTGATAATAAAACTGCAAAGATTGTCATGCCCTTATATAAAAGCCGTGGTGCGACCGCACTTGGAGTACTGTGTCCAGTTCTGGTCGCATCTCAAAAAGGATATTGAGGAGATAGAAAAAGTGCAGAGAAGGGCAACAAGGATGATTGAGGGACTGGAGCACCTTCCCTATGAGGAGAGGCTGCAGCGTTTGGGACTCTTTAGTTTGGAGAGGAGGCGGCTAAGGGGGGATATGATTGAAGTCTATAAAATTATGCATGGGGTAGAAAATGTTGACAGAGAGAAATTTTTCTCTCTTTCTCACAATACTAGAACCAGGGGGCATTCATTGAAAATGCTGGGGGGAAGAATTAGGACTAATAAAAGGAAACACTTCTTCACGCAACGTGTGATTGGTGTTTGGAATATGCTGCCACAGGAGGTGGTGATGGCCACTAACCTGGATAGCTTTAAAAGGGGCTTGGACAGATTTATGGAGGAGAAGTCGATTTATGGCTACCAATCTTGATCCTCTTTGATCTGAGATTGCAAATGCCTTAACAGACCAGGTGATCGGGAGCAACAGCCGCAGAAGGCCATTGCGTTCACATCCTACATGTGAGCTCCCAAAGGCACCTGGTGGGCCACTGCGAGTAGCAGAGAGCTGGACTAGATGGACTTTGGTCTGATCCAGCTGGCTTGTTCTTATGTTCTTATGTTCTTATCACGCAAACACTGAACGCTTTGATTTCTTTATTGCTTTGTCCAGTATGTAACTGAAGGAAGAGATAGTGACAGAGAAAGAGGTGACCCCTCAGAAAATGTTTATAACTGAAGAAAAGAAATGCAAATACTTACTATAATGAATAGCTGAATTAACACTGTTTGTTGCATCTCCATTAATGAAAACACCAACTCCTAAAGGATCCCTTTTCAGCCCTTTAAGGAACAGCCAATGTTCAGTCCACACTCACTCCCCTTTCCTCAGACCAATGTACTGATACATTTGATGCCACAAAGATATGTAACTAGACTAGGGATCCCCAATACAGTGCCATTGGCACCATGGCACCCGTCAGCACTATTTCAGGTGCCTTCAAATGTTTTTAAGAAGTGGGCAGGGCCAGGTAGAACTTTTCCCCAACAAGTCCTTTGATTGACTGTTTCTAAAAATGTTGCTTTGGCAGCAGCTGCCATCACTGCACAAGGATCTAATTGTGTTACTGGAGTTAAGGGGTAGCAATCATTTTGCAGCCAGCTCTGCCTCCTGTGGCAGCCATTTTGTTGTTGGGCTTACTATTCAATGACAGAATTCCAAATATACTCAAAAAGGTTGGGAACCCTTTAGCTGGAACTTTACTGTACTTTCATTGGGGCTTTCCCCATTTACCATTTGCGGCGCGCTACTTCCCGGCACGAGTGATTTCTGCCACGGGGTGGTGTTTCCCACTGCCCCCTGCTCTGCGCGGGGCAGTCAGAAGGTGCCGTTCCTTCAGCGCCAAAAATGACGCACGCTAAGGGGCGGGAGAGCGGCAGCGTCAGGGCAGCTGCATGGTTGCCGCCCTTGCAAGTGGGGAGTACCGCTGGACCCCGCGCTACTTTCCCGGAGTAGCGCATAGCAAATGGTAAGTGGGGAAAGCCCCATGGTCACCCAGTAACAGTCTCACTGCAGTCACTAGACTTGCATTCTCACAAGTAATCACCAAATTGAAAAAAGGTCCTCAGAGTAAGATCTGTGAAAAACAACAATCTGGAAACCATCTGGAACAGATAGATTCCTAATTAAACACACATATTGGCAGAGTCAGACCAGTGAATTAGCAGCTGCTAATACCAAGCATGAATGTTCCCCACAGATGTTTTTACATGAGAACTATACAACCATGTAACTCTTACCAAGAGCAACATGGAGGCCAAATGAATCGCCCAGCAATCCCATCCACATTCACTTAATTCTTCTCAGGCACATTAGAAATTTACATCTCACTTCTGGGGCTAGCCCTCTTTTTCTCTTTTCTCTTTGTTTTTTTCTCCTTAGCTGCTGATCTCAATTTTGGAGCCTGTGGAGGTTTCTTCTTGGCTCTGTTGAACTGTGACCCCTTCCTCTTGTGGGGAGATGCTGCTGCCCTGGAGCCATGTGGAGTCCTCACTGCTTGTTCCAACCCAGCAAGCTTGGCCTTGGATCCTTTGGTGGGTTGAGCCTTTGCATGTTTCTTGCCAGGCCCAGCAGACTTTGGCTTTCCTGGCTTGTGTTTAGCAGAGCCTTTGGGGGATTCAGACTTCTTAGAACTGGGGCTGCTAGAAGATGCCTGGGATGTTTCAGTGGTGTTAAGGACTGCTTTAGGAGACTTGGTTGCAAGAGGTTCATTAAGCAGTTCAAGGACGGTCTCTGAAAAGACAATGCAAAAGATCACTTGCCTATTTAAAAAAAGCCACCCGAGTTGGATCCAGAGGTTCTCTTCTGCTAACTGTACAGCCTTCCACCTATGTAATGACCCTCCATCAGTTTGACACATGCGTTTCACCAGAGCAAGGGCTCCTTGCATTGGAGGAAGGTTTCGCTGATAGAGGAACAGATCTGTCCAATACCACCCAATTTTATTTAGGACAGAGTGGTGGTGGTGAAAAGTGTCACTGAGTCCTAGCCAATTTATGGCAACCCCTTATGGTTTTCCAGCAACAGATGAACAGAGGTGGTTTGGTATTGCCTGCCTCCACACAGGAGGAGCATGAGGGGATTTGGAGGTCTGAAGTGGGAGGGGAGAACTCATGAAAATTTGACATCTGTGGAAATTGTCTACTGCAGCCAGCTCTAAGTCAGAAAAGAAGAGGAATGCAATGAGCTGCCAGTGGAAATCAGATAGTTTCTGTGTTAAAACCGAGTGAACCGATGAGGGTAACCCATGTGTCACATGAGAGCAACTCACGTGTGACTAAAAAGAAACTTGCACTCCACAGTCAGCACAGATAAACCCACCATTATATTATTCCTTTTCAAGCCTATACTGGAAGAAGGGTGGACTTTCTAAGGAGGCATGACATCACTTCCAGGTTTTTTCAGAACTGTCGCTGATGGCCACCACCCATGTCCCCATTCCCATTCTTCTGTTCTTTGTGGGACCACAGGTGTGCCTGGGCCCCTGCTATAAATGTGCACAAGATGTAGAGACATTTGATGCTTAGGGTCCTGTTCCCTCCTGCAACCAGTTTACTAAAACCTACACCAGACAGAAATGTTTTACAACCTAGCTGACCTGGCCTGGTCTTTGGACCTCAAGGTTAAGGGGAGATACAGGGCATTTGATAAAACTTCACTTTTTTCTGCATGGGATGTTTGTGCTATTTGCCCCAAGGCTTTAAGACAGAGTAAGCAATAAATCTAGATACATAAATAAACACAGTCCTTTTGGTTTTAAAGGTCCATGTATATTTCAGAAGATCCTTCCATTCAGTGTTAATTAAATATTGCCCCACATAAGGGGGGGGGAGCCTTTAATTACTTACTTGCAAGTGGAGTAAATGGGATTCGCTTACTCTTTGCTTTCACTAGAACAGGCTTGTGTTTGCATTTTCCTGGTGGAGCTCTCCTAGAAAACAGAATTAGTCATGTGAACGACATGTGCATGAGAGAGGGTGAAGAGTTTGTTGCCAGAGGGAGTGAACTGCATCACTGTCCTTCACATATCAAAAGCCTGCAGAAGAAATTGTGGGAAAGAGTGTTCACCACTATATATTTTCAGAGCTATATATTGTTCAAAGCCTTGCTTTAGTTTCTTCCTTGAATCAGAACTGAATTTTAGTACGCAAGTTAAGAATTCCAGGAATGAAATACGCATGTTTATCCATGACTTTGCTGTTAGGTGGAACCATAATATGATCGAGGAGCAAAGCTGAAAAGGCAATGATGACCTGTGTGTGCTTCTGAGACCTGATAATGATCTGGTTCTAACTGTTTTGGGACAAAAACATCTTGTGGTCATGTTGAGCTGAAGCTCTTGTGGCACTGGCTGACCACAAGTACCAGGCATTTGGTGCATAAGCCCCCAAATGAAGTGAAAGGGGAGTCTGCTTTACTGTACATCCTGGAGTCCACAGGAACTATTATATAAAATAATATTAAATAACAGTATTTATTTGTTTGCTTGCTTGATGTTAAGACCTAGCCAACTTATGGTGACCTCATAGGGTTTTCAAGGCAAGAGACATTCAGAGGTGGTTGGCCAATGCCTGCCTTTGCATCGCAATCTTAATATTCCATGCACCACTCTACAAATTTAAAAACAGACAGCTTTCCTGAAGTTCATGTCCAGCTGGGAGAAGAGTGGCAGAGCCAGTCTGCAATTGGCTGGCAGGCACAGCAGTCATTGCAGTTGTAAAACACAGGTCACAAGCCCACAGCTTGGGGAGGGTATGCTCTGTGAGCTTTTATATGATATTTAAGGTTTGCTCATATTATAGGGAATTCTCTCTGTATTTGTCCTCAATGAAAGTTGACTGGCAGAGGACTTGGGGAATCCACAGCATGGAAAACAGAGAAAAAAATGGATCTCTGTACTTATTTTTAGTTTGTATTTATTTTAAACTTGAGGCCACTCATCAAATGCAGCTGAAGCCTGGGAACACGATGAACATAAACATGGAAGGTGTTGAAGGACATTAAAGAGGCAGAGCTTCCAAGGAATGGACGGGCATATAAAGAACGAATAGGCTTTTCTGCTTCTCCCTTCAACAAAGGATAAGCCAGCACATTCATGTAGAAAATTTTACAAAATACTTTAGAAGTTGCTTTAGAAATTTCAGCAATTGAAAAGTGATTAATTTACATTAATGAAAGGGAAAAAACCTTACGCAAATAAATAAGGAAACACTGCCCCCACCCCAAGTCTCAGAGAAATAGTAGCATCCCTAGGACTATGCCAGAAACCCAGGCGAAATCTGTATCCCAGTTCCTTGAATGCCTTCTCTCAGGTGGCTGTGGCTCAGGGGTAGAACATCTGCTTTGCATGCAGAAGATCCCATGTTCAAACTCTGCTGTCTCCTGTTAAAAGGTAAGCAGATGCTGCCTGATTTCCTTGAAACCTCAGACAGCCAGTGCCAGTCAGAGAAGCTCACCTAGCAAATTTACCTGCTGAACAAAGCTTCGGGGGGGGGGGGGGGGCCTTGGCAAGATGCGGTCCAGTGGCCCCTCCTAGGCATGGTCGTAACCCAAATCATAGCTGCTCCTAAATGCCATGGCTTTTCACTCACCTGGCTGAGTGAACAAACAATGGCTGGTCTGCAGCCGCTAGAACAGGGGTAGGGAACCTGTGGCTCTCCAGATGTTCAGGAACTACAATTCCCATCAGCCCCTACCAGGATGGCCAATTGGCCATGCTGACAGAGGCTGATTAAGGGGTGCTAGTTCCCTGCGAAACATCTGGAAAACCTGGGTCCCTACCAGCTAAGCAGCAGCCACTGCTATCTGACCCACCCTCTCCCTCTGGTAAGCAGCTGCAGTTCTTAGCAGGTATCACTGTTCGCTTGGAATGAACAGTGGCCAGTGTGAGAGGAAAAGGCCCAGTCCTTCCAGGAGTGTCCAGTGCCACCATTGCTATCAAAAAGAGATCAGGTATTCTACAAGCATGGCTTCTGCACAGGCTCTCCCAAGGCCATGGAGCCTTGGCAGCTTCCCAGTGATTTCCCACCTCTCTCCTCAATGCTCCCCCTGACTCAGGAATTATTGAGACTGCTGAAACATTAACTCAGGCAAAGAGACCAAAGAGATTCACACATTCCAAAAGCATTGCTTACACAGCTGATCTCTATCCACTAGGGTTGACAACCTCCAGATGGGGCCTGGAGAACTCCTGGAATTACAATTGATCTCTAGAGGTTAGTTCCCCTGGAGAAATGGCATTGTTCCCAGCTGAGGTCTTTCCCCTCCCCAAACCCCAACTTCCCCAGACTTCACCCCAAAAGTCTCAAGGTATTTTCCAACCTACAGTTGGCAACCCTACCATCCACACAAGCAGCAAACAATAACAATTTCCAGGTCACACTGTCTGTGGAAATGGTACAGCACAGAATGCCAGCAGAACAAGCTACTTTGTCAAGGACATTCAGTCCAGTCATCATTGCTGCATGGTATCATTTCCTGTACCTAGGGTTCCCGTACCTTTGGCCACTGGAGGAAGACTTTTTTTTTTTTTTTTTTTTTTTTTTTTTTTTTCTTTTTTTTTTTTTTTTGGAGTTAGGAAGGTTGTCTGATACAGGATGAGAAATCCCTGGAGATTTGGGGGTTGAGGCTGAAGAGAACAGGAACCTCAGTGAAGTATATTGCCATTGAATCTACCATCCAAAGCATCAATTTTCTCAAAGGAACTATCTCTGAAATCCAGAGATGAGCTGTAATTCCAGTGGATCCCCTGGTCCCAATGGGAAACTGGCATCCCTTCCTGTACATCGTCCATTGCATCTGTAAAAATGTTTGACTTTTTACACTGAAGGCACAGATAATCAACAAGATGCTGAGCAAACACAAGGAACAGATGGAGTTTGAATTTCCAGCCTTAAAATGCTTGACCAAATACCTGACAATGATAAGAGAAGACTACAGCTAGCATTTTCGTTACTGATTGTACATAATGCTTTAGTGAGTTATGACTCCACAACACACATTAGGCTATTAAAAAGGCATATCAAATGGGTTGGATCTAAGATTGCCAAGTTCCTGCTGGGGACAGAGTATTTCCTGACTGTAGCAGGCCTTTCCTGCCACTACTCAGCTAGGCAGCTGGGGGAAAATGAGGGGGCCAGCATATCCATGTGCTGACTTATCCACTTCAGTGCTGCACCAGAAGACATTTTACCAAAGATTACATGACATCCCTAGCATACAATTTGTTTAAAACCCATAGTTTTTTTTACAAAGGGGTGGCTTAAGAGATGCGCGCCAGTCCCACTTTGGCAGCGACTTCTAGCCTCATTCTGGCAACTGGGGTTGAATCCTATGGGATACATTCTGCTAACAGTGGCATTTCCCCCCCACACACACACACACACACAAACTTCCTCTGACAACAGCTGTCTTCAGACTTTGCCAGGGAATCAGTGCAACAAATTCATAGGATTGAATCCAATATGTAGATAGTTATATTCCCTCTTCATCTGTATCATAAAGATGCCTTTGATCACTTTCACCTGTATCTAATTGATAACTACTGTTTTGTGGTCTAAAAATATCATACAGACATACACACACCTGGCAACCATTTTAATCATATTGTGATGCCAATGACATTAGGGAATACTTACTGAAATTAACAGCTTCTTTAAATTAAAGGCCACCATAAATTTGTTCATTGAAAAATTAAATGTGGGTTTTAGATCAAGAAATGTAGAAACATTACTTGTGACAATGGTGCTAATACAGAATTCAGTTTAAAATGTGAACTAATGAACTGAACAATCCTTGTTAAACTGACAAACCTGAAATAATATTGCATTCCATCAATTTCTCTGAACCTACAAAGCTGTTTCTCCTATTTTTAGTCTGTTATTCATCATGTAGGATTAAATGTTTTTGTTCTGCAGTGGTGATGGATAACTTGGAGAGAGTGAGAAAAAGAATGAATACAGAAGGATTTTTTTTAATTTTGCATTTTATAGCTATAAGGGCCACTGGCTGTCTCTGTTGCAGCTTTAAAGAGTACACATTGTTCAGTTACAGCTTTGAAACAAGACAGAGCTGTAGGGTGGGGGCTAGAGGTGGGGGCTAGAGGTCTCCCAGAACTACAACTAATATTCAGACTAAAGTGATCAATTTCCATGGAGAAAGTGGCAGTTTGTGAGGGTGGACTTTATGGTAGAAGGACCCTCCCTCCCTTCCCCATACCCTTCCCTCCACAGGTTCTACCCAAACCTCCAGAAAATTTCCCAAACCAAGTTGGCACACTGCTCCCACTGATTGAAATTGATTCAGTTTAATGTAAATTGATTCCTCACTTCATTTTAGCTGGTTTGTGGATTACCTAGTTTGTCAGCCAGGAGCTCTATTCCATTCTGACCTACCCACACCCCAAGTGCAAAGAAGAAGAAAAAAATGAAAACCACTTTGGATCCCAATTGGTGAGGTATAAATAAAATAAACAGGTGAATGTGTAAAAAAAATCAGAGAAATCAGCAGAGCAAGAAAATACATGCATTGTTTAAAGAAGCCTACCTTGCAGGATCAACAAATTTGTAGAGTGAGCCATGAGGTGCATAGGCACTGGGATAGGAGGTGGCCAGAAAATAAAGTTCACCTGGAATAAACCGAAAGAGCAGCAAATGAATGGTTTCAGATAACTGCACCAAGTGAATAAGCATTTGCTGCATTATCATTATTACTTAATAATAATAATAATAATAATAATAATAATAATAATAATAATAATAATAATAATAATAATAATAAGCATTTATTATCATTGTGCACGCACAACGAAAATTACAAGCATTCCCTGATGCACACTATTTCACACCTCACACTCCATCCTCACATTCCCCTTCCTCCAACCACCACTACGCAGCCCCAACCACATCAGCACGAAACCATGGAGTTCAGCATAGCCACAGCTCTAGAATAGAAACTGTCTCTGAGCCTATTTGTCCTTGATTTTATAATCCTATATCGTCTGCCAGATGGTAACATTTCAAAAAGAGAGTATGCCGGATGAGACTGGTCCTTCAGAATATTAAACTGGGCCTTTACAATCTGCGACCCCCATCAAGCGAGATGCAGCCTATCTGCTGCATCATGTGGTCTGCAGAGGGTGCCAGGCAAACTCCCCATTCTTGTAACACCAGGCAGGCAGTGAAAAGTTATGATGGACCAACTTATGCAAGCTGTATTTAGCTTGGCTGGAGGGGAGCTGAGGAAGCCTGGTGTGACCTCTTACTAAAGCCTCCTATTTTGTGTTTCTCATTCAAAGAAACTTCCTACCACAGTGCCCCTCACTACCACAGACAAGCACGTAGGTAAGGGGGGGTTCTCGGGTTCAACCCCCCCCATTCATGTCCGAAGCTCCGCCCACCCGTTTGTGGGTTTTTAAAGCATTTTTTACTGTTTTTTTGTTTTTGGCCTGCAGGGGGCGCATTGCTTAGGCTAGCAGCACCAAACTTTCAGGGATTGTTTGGGGGAATCTCCTGATGATATTACCCAGGTTTTGTGAAGTTTGGTCCAGGGGGTCCAAAGCTATGGACTCCCAAAGGGGGTGCCCCATCCTCCATTGTTTCCAATGGGAGCTAATAGAAGATGGGGGCTACACCTTTGAGGGCCCATAACTTTGGACACTCTGGACTAAATTTCACCAAACCTGGCAGGTATCATCAGGAGAGTCTCTTACTGATACAACCCAGGTTTTGTGAAGTTTGGTCCAAGAGGTCCAAAGCTATGGACTTCCAAAGGGGGTGCCCCATCCCCCATTGTTTCCAATGGGAGGTAATAGGAGATGGGGCTACACCTTTGAGGGTCCATAACTCTGGCCCCCTGAACCAAACTTCACCAAACCTGGGTGGTATCATTAGGAGAGTCTTTTAAAGATACCCTACAAGTTTGGTGCTGCTAGTTTAACCATTGCACCTCTGACAGCAGGCACCCCCCAAATTTCCCCAGATTCTCCTTTTTAATCCACCCCTTTCAGCATGGATTTAAAAGGAGAATATAAGGTCCTCAGTTTAGAAGAAGAGTTGGGATTTATATCCTCCTTTTCTCTCCTGTAGGGAGACTCCAAAGGGCTTGCAATCTCCTTGACCTTCCCCACTCACAACAGAAGCACCCTGTGAGGGTGGGTGGAGGCTGAAAGAGCTCAAAGAAGCTGTGACCCTTAAAGCTCAAGGTCACCCAGCTGGCCTGTGAATTCCCCAGATAAAGCCTCCACAGCTCAAGTGGCCAGAGCAGGGGAATCAAACCCGGTTCCCTCCAGATTAGAGATGCACCTGCTCTCTTAACCACTACGCCCTACATTGTTAGAAAGTGATGCTGTTTCAGGGTGGGGGATAATCCACCCCCAAACAGCATCACTTTCAATGTTGTTTAACTAGGGACCCCAGATTCTCCCTTTAAGGTGGATTTAAAAGGAGAATTTAGGCTCTCTAGTTTAAACACCATTGAAAGTGATGCTGTTTGGGGGTGGATTGCAGCATCATAGCGGCTGCCCGGGGAGGGTGTAAAACTCAGATTTTGCACTGGGCTCCATTTTCCCTCTATGCCTCTGCCCAGAGGGGAAGGCAGAAGGAACTGCCAGGTGACGGCTGGGAGTCCAGCTGGTTGGGGGCAGGGGAGGGCAGGGGCGGGGGAGTCTTCCATCCCCAGGCTTGGAGCTGCTTTTTTATGAGGCGTTGATTAGGCCGAGCGCGGGGCTTAAGGAGGCAGTGTAGCCATGCCACTAGAAGTGCGATGGGGGTGGGCCCCCCCCGACCCCCCCCCCATAAAAAATCTATACCTACGTCCCTGACTACAGACCTCCTTTCCTGCACATGCATTTGTTCAGTTTTCATACTGTTGTTTCTAGAGTGTGCCCACTGCGCTACTCAAGCATTTAGAAAAGGGAGCTGCTCACTTATTTTGGAGGGGCACACATTACCCTCTATGAAAGCAGAGCTGGGAAGTAGGCAAATCAGCACAGTAGAAATTTTTCCTAGTCTCTACTACTGTGAACGGTGTTCTGTATTTACCAAAAGCTGCATCATTCTCTCTATTTTAACTACTCCCACCCGGTGAAAGGGAATTCCTTTTCCTCAAGAAGCCAAAACAATAACATGCATTACCTGCTTCATCCTCTGCAAAAGAGATGATAAATTTACTATAAGATCTGATCAGCCCTGGGAAAGCACAAGCTTTAGTGCTACCAATGCAAATATCTTGCTTCTTCCATTTATTTCCTTTCTCATCTTCTTGCAAAGCCATAAGGTGACTGGGTGAAAAATAAAACCTTATGTTTAATGATTCCATATTTCTACTGTAGCATAGAACATTTATACTTAATTGCTGCATAGCTAGCTAGATCCCTGGCTTTTAACTGAGGCTATTTTTTTGTTTAGCAGAAACGGTCTTCAAGCAGAACAGATATTTATTTATTTATTTTGAGATTTATTAACCAGGACGATGTACAAATAGAATTGCATTACATAAAAACTGTTTCGACATAAACGACCCATAGTTTAAAAGACAAAAACAGTACCCAATATAATAAGGTAAAATAATCCCTAAAATCAGCAATTAATTGAACCGAACTACACTAAAAGCTATGAAAACCAAGCGGGAAAAGTAAAACCCACCAATGGGCTAAGATGTCACATAGCCCCAGGGGAAATTGGTGGTCAAAGGTCAGCCTCAACAGTATACCTGTTTCCCCGAAAATAAGACCTATCCCGAAAATAAGCCCTAGCATGATTTTTTTTTTTTTGGAGGATGCTTGAAATATAAGCCCTACTCCAAAAATAAGTCCTAGTTACAGATTCCCCGGCGCAGCTGATTTGGTCACGTGGGGGGTGCAAAATCATGGAAAAAAATAAGACATCCCCTGAAAATAAGCTCTAATGCATCTTTTGGAGCAAAAATTAATATAAGACCCTGTCTTATTTTCGGGGAAACACGGTAGTTGTTTTGCTATTTGCTACTACTAGGAGCTGTCTGGGCCCTGCACCATTATACTGCCGCTTAACCATATTTTATCCTCCTCTGTCAGCATGATTTTCCCTTTAGGAATTACATTCTTTCTCCTGATCTAGATAACCTAGGTCAGTCTCATCAGATCTCGGAACCTAAGCAGAATAGGCCCTGGTCAGAATTTGAATGGAAGACCACTAAGGATTACCAAAGTTGCTATGCAGAACCAGGCAATGGCAAATTAGCTCAATTTCTTTTACCTTAAGTCACCATAAATCAGCTATAAATTGATGGCAAAAAGTACACTCATTAACTAATCTGCTGGGACCCATCATCCTATGTTCTCTATGGTGAGATCCATTCAGTTCTTACTTATCTTTTGTGACCATTAGGAAAAGATGGGCCATGGAGGTGTATCTCTAGGCATAATGGGATGTTATTCAACTCCATGTGTTCAACTGCCCATTTCCATATACCAAGCCTCTATTAAAGGGATAGGATACATTTCTCCAGGCCTGTAACCTTAGACATACTCCTTTGTTGTCTGATAATTGCCTTCTGCACCATGTTGAACCACAATCTTAAAAAGCTTTAAAGATGCTCATTCAACATGCTCCAAATGATCACAATACTAACCCTGAAGCTATGTTTAAAGTTTATGCATGCTGGACTTACTATTCAGTAGAAACTAGTTTTTTTCTTACCCATTCATAAAGTCTCCAAAGATGTAAAGACCATTCAGGTTTGGAGACTCACATCCTCTGTAAACATATCCCCCAGTGACTGATTTTCCCACAGAATGGTCATAGGCAAATATCGGAAGTATGTCATCTGTTATAACAGGGGGGGAAACCTTCAGTGAGCAGACTATCACAGCAGGAGGTCCTATAAACTGACTGCTAGATTTGAAAACAAATAGGGCATCTCAGTAGAATCAGGACAGCTTGTACCTATTCCACATAGGGTGAGAAAGTAGCCCTGAAACCATAATGGTGGAAGCCCTGCCATGAAGTGAAATCATATTTTAAGGAGCTTTCAACTGATTTATTTCCACATTTGCAGTGGATTTAAAAACAAGATATAAAGACTCTTTAAGATACATGTGGTCACTGCATGATTCAAGAAGAGATGGGTTCAGAGAAGGCCAAACCCACACCTCGTTTATTTACTCAAAAAGTAAAAGGAGGATTCAAGTTGTTATGTTCTCCTTCAGCTTTCAGATTCTAAATCAGCTTGATGAAGAAGAGCACAACTACTGGATCAAGAAAAAAACCCAGAATGACTCTGTCCTAAGCTCGTCTTCTTGTGCTGATTATTGAGGGGGCAGTCATCATTCCTGATAGGCAGAAAATTCAATGTCTATCTTGTCAGTCTTACCCAGCATTGTCAGGTCTCCCTTTCACTGGCAACCCCCTTTTCTCACCACTGAAGAATGTGGCAGGAGACAGAAAAATGCCATCAGGAGGACAGAGGCATGACATCACTTCCAGGTTTTGCCATAGAGTTTCCAACAATCGACAGTGCTCTCCCCACATATCCCCCCTCCCTGGCTCTCCAGACATACCCAATCTTCAAAACACTTGGAATTTAACTAGGAATCTTTATTAGATCCAAATACTGATATCATTCAAATGTCATAATTTGTCATCAGCTTATTGACTGACTGAAAAAAACTGATCGTACTTGTAAGCCATCTTGAGTTCCAGTGAGAAAGAGAAATGAAAATCAGTAAATCAACAGCATCTTTTGGTTTTGACTTCTAACCCTTTATATCATTACCATATTTCTCTAATCCAAATCATCCCCCAAAAGGTCTTCCCTGTGATACAAATGTACATCTCCCCTCCTGGATGAGCAGTTAGTCCCAGAAGATCATAGTCCTTAGCAAGTATTGATACTTCCTATCTTACATACCTGAACATGTTATGTTAATATTCTGTTAACCAAATACTGTTAGAAATAGGAAGCCTTTCCATGAATGTGCTGTAAGCAACTCTTTTCTTACCTAAAGAGGAATTGTGACAGAGCTTTGTATCATAGCACTCAAATCCTTCTTTAGCTCTCCAGCCATAGTTCCCGCCTTTAACAATGATGTCCACTTCTTCAAACTTGTTCTGCCCAACATCACCACAGAATATCCTTCCCCTTGCTTTGTGAGTAACCAGATGACCTCTATCCACAGAACACCGCCACATGTTCCTCACCCCATAGGCATAGACTTCTGGGAGAGCTTTGGGGTCAGAAGCAAATGGGTTGTCAAGAGGGATGCGGTAAGGCTTCCCATTGGAACCTCTTCCATCCACATCTATCCGCAAAACTTTTCCTAAGAAACTACTCCTGAGAGGAAATCAAGACATAAATCAATCATAAACGAAATAGAATCAGAAGATATATAAAATGTACAGTAAGTGGTAAAATAGATTCATAGATCGCAAGATAAGTTGTTTTACCCAGTGGTCTCAAGGATCTGTGGATGAAATAAAAATTCAAAAGACAGATAAGGAAAAAAAACAACCCTCCAGGTACATAATTCGATAAGAATGATATATAAGTATGGTACTCTCATATCACTAAGTAGTTAGTATCTCTCCTAGTTATCATGAAGCTCCGGAAACTGATTGTCAGTAACTTTGGTTAATTTCCTTCGTTGTCTGCCTTTAAAGTTTATGATCATTCGTTTGTATTATTTCTTGATTTTGCATGACCCAGTTATGCCTAAATAAAGGTTTTTGATTTTATTTGGATGCTGTTAGTATGCACTCTTTTGTTGCATTTTTTAAATTCTGTAAGTGTTTGTGCTTATGCGTGCACAATCCCCCTTGAATTTGTATTAAGGTGTGTGGCTTGTTGTCAACCAAACCAATAAGTTTGAAGGCTTTGTAATGGTTCTTTGGAAAACCAATGCTTTCCTATAATAATCAGGAAGGAACCAAATAATGCCAATAGTCACATATCACATGAAACTGTCCTTATATTGATTCTGACCATGATCCATCAGAGTCAGTGTTTATTGTCTATTCAGACTGGCAATGGGTCTCCAGGGGCTCCTACTGCCTGGTCCTTCTTGACTGAAAATGCCAGGGATTGAACATGGGACCTTCTGCATGCAAACAGATGCTCCACTACTGAATCACAGCCCCTCCTCAGTCATTATCTGTCACTCATTTTATTTTTAAAAAACCTATTCAGCAAATATAAAAAATTTGGAGAGGTGAAGTTAAGCAATTTTTCTATTGGTCAGGATCAGGTGCCAGTACCCTTCACTTCTGTGCCAATTGTCCTGCTAGGCTACACCCTGCTTCTTAATCAGAAGCATTCAAGGAGGTTATGGTGACACTATTTTTTTAAGGGCTACTTTAGCTTCCAGTCTACTCTAGTGAGTGTGTTCATAGGTTTAACGGCAAGGTGCTAATATTATTTATGTATTCCATTGTTCATTTAAATATATCCATTCCATTTTTCTATTGAATGCTGTTTGAGGAAACTTATATAAACAATGAAAAAATTAATACATAAATCAAATATCAAACAATCTTAACTAAAAAAACCCCTCAAATAGAAATCAACAAAATAAGCAGCATTATTAAGACATCTTATTTGCTTGTTTAAAGGTAAACAGCTGCTCCTTATATCTAACAAGTGTATTTAAATACAGTGACAGGGTGATGTGCCAGTTCCCCAGCTTACTTGTTCTGAGAATTTCCAAATTTCCCAAAGGGATCCCCAGCTTTCCCTCCATCCCCTGTAAACAGGTACATGTATCCATCCACACCGAAAAGGACCTGTCCCCCATTGTGATTTGCAGCTGGCTCTTCAATTTCCAGGAGGATTCTGGAAAGAACAAGAACAGAGTTTAGAAAAGGAAGGGGAGGACAGTAGCCAGTCTGGATGAGATCCAAGGCCTTCCTAGGTTAGTAAAACATACTGCATGTTCAGGGATCATAAGAAACATCTTTGGAACAATTTGCTGGATGTTTCCACATTATTTAAGTTTTTGTAGACTAAGTAAGAAGGAGCTTGGCATTCCTTCACTGCATCACCATTTACAATAATATAATTGGTCCTTCAATTTGCTCTTTCAGGAGATTAGCTGTTCCAGGACATTGTGTCTACCAGCATGTTTACAACAGTATCTTGGAGTGACCCCTCTGAACACTGATTTGGGTTGGTATACAGGTCTTCTGTGGGTGTGCTATTGGGTCTTAAATCATATCCAATGTTAGAAGAACCAGAGCAAAGATCACTACAATTGCTGGAGCTATCGAGGAGCCTTGTTCTCTTATATTTTAATGCCTGTCTTTCTGTCTTCAAACTATTTATTTGTGTTTTTAATTCAAGGTGTAGATTTTAACTTTTAAATATTCTTTAGGTTTTGTGACACAAATGCTTGAAGTAACACCTGGCTCTGTCTAAGCCCACTTGCCAGCTCAGCAGCTCCTCTTTCTAGGCAGGTTCAGTCAAAGAAGGCAAGCCTTCTCGGGGTTGCCCTACAGAGGTCCCTGGTTGGGCAGAGTTCCATGTATGGAGTTTCATGTTTCCCAGGTACACATGGCTCTGATTCAGTTTGGGCCTTGTGGTCATAAGATGAGGGAGCACCTGAAAGGGCCCTGTGGCGACACTGCTTGCCCTATTTGGGGAAGCATCAATAAATGCAGAGCCACTAACAGGATTATTGTATGTCGAAAAAATGGTACAGGAGGAAGGTTTAAACCCTGTCTCCTTGAATGCCATGATCCCCATTTAAAGTGGACCCAAATGCACCTGAAAGCTTGAGATGCCAGAAAGTATCTCTTGACTCAACCCGTGGAACATCCCCAAGTAAATATAATGCATAGTCAGGCCCTCAGTTGTTGTTCTTGTTTTGTGGAACAATTCAGGTGAACATGCTTAGAGCCCTCTCCTTGATTACTTTTCACAAACAGGCTGCAGTGGATCCAAGCCCTTGCTTGTTCAAGGTCATTTTTGTTGCACTGTGTTTCTACTAGTGTTATACCATGTTCTGAATTGTTTATGTCATCTTTAATATTATGTTTTCTTCAGATACAGCTCCATTGCCAATTTCTGAAATTCCTAGTCTTACTACATTGCTTATTAGGCAGCTTGTCCTATTAATTGCATTGGTTTACACTGTGTAATTTGCCTGGAATCTCAGTGAGAAAGGCAGAATATAAATAACATACATACATTTGACTCTAAGGGCAGATGTTAAAGGCTCAGTTCTGTGGCCCAGGACAGGTCAGCAGTGTTTGACCTTAGTTCCTTCTCTGAAGTTTTATCCTTGCAAAGCAGTAGCAAATGTTCTTTGTGTGTGTGTGCGTGCGCGCGCGCGCACACATGCATGTACGTCATCAAGTCATAGCTGACTTATGGCAACTCAAGGTAAGAGACGTTCAGAGGTGGTTTACCATTGACTGCCTCTGCATGGGCAGAGAGAGTTCTGAGAGAACTGGGACTGGCCCAAGATCACTCAAAAGGTTTCATGTGGAAAAGTGGGGAATTGAGCTCAGTTCTCCAAATTAGAGTCCACTGCTCTTAACCACCACACTATGCTGGCTCCTTTCTTTCATATAAATGTGCAATTACTATGCAAATGTGCTTTAAAAATACAGATCACAGAATATAGTGTTTCTTGAAACCTAAGTAGAATGTGTTCATTTTTGAGAGTATATATTACTATTTTTCAACCTAACATGTCTCATAGGGTTAAGAAAAAAATGAGAGAAACCTTTGGTTGCTACTAAGAATTTACATTCCATACTGTATTTTTAAAAAGAACACATATTTTACCTTTCTGAATTTGGATCAGCCTTGTTGACATCTGATTGAGAGACTGATAGTTCACTGATTCGGATTTTCTCCACTTTTTTCTTGCCTAAGCAGGAGTAGTAAATGTAAAATTTCCCATTGTCTTTGTACTTTGGGTGGAAGGCCATGCCAAGGAAACCTCTCTCATCTCCTATCCAGGGGGTAGCCAGGACCAGTTTCTTAATATCCAGAAATGGTTCTTCCAGTCGACTCCCATCTGGAAGATAGACCCAAACAGTGCCCACTTGTTCAGCCACAAACATACGATGGGTGTTGTCATTAGCATGGACCATCAGGACTGGATTCCTTAGACCATTTGCCACTTCCCTAAGACACAGCTGGAGGCAGCCTTCCTTGTTCTCTACCACAGAGCCCAGGTTACGATTAAGGTCTGTGTTTTTCAGCACATTGGGGAAACAATAGTCTTGATCCTGGATGTTCAGGAGATTGCAGAAGTGGGTCTTGTTCTTCTCACAACATTCTTGGATGTGTTTGTCATCAGTCAGCAAAGTGATTGCAGAATGACAGTATAAATGGAACTTGGAACAGTAATCAAAACAAAGGCCAGGGAGGTTCCGAAGTGGTGTCTGAGGGTTCTCTGCATCGTACAGATGTGCTGCATAGGGTGAGCATTCCTGCCAAGGAGAAAAGAATTCTGTCAGTTTTGACAGAACTGTACCCCTGAAATTGATTATGTGCTTATATCTACACTTCTGAAATATCTGACCAACCTGTGAATTTATAAATTCATTGTTACACATTTCAAATGTCCAGTGCTCCATGCCCTATAAGAATCTGGCCATCTCTTTAACTCCCCACTGCTCATGTAACATTCAAAGTGAAAGAATGCATGAAATACACTAACAGGGATTAAAGAAAATGAATAGTGATAGTTAAAGTGTAAGCAGAGTTAATTTTAAATGGGTTGCTTTGAAAATATCATCTGCACACAAGCAAGTCAGCAGTGGGACTTATGTACAGTAGAATAATATACAAACTCGCCCCCTTCAAAATGCTCTGCAGCTCAGAATTCTACCCAAGTCAAAATATGTTGCCAAGCTCCTTATCCTATACTGCAAGTCAATTCCTCAGCTGGAAGAAATGCTAGAATACTGACTTATATGAGGTGCATGATACTGTATCCTAGAAGGTATTGAGAGAAAGGCATGTGTGTGAATGCTGACAATAGGGTTGTCATTTTTTTCCTAGCAGGGCTCCTGTGCCTTGAACCATTCCATGATAATGGCACCAACTCAACAAAAGGAAACCTTTCTTCATGGATAAGAAAGGGATGGGAGAAGAATGTGTCACCTGTTGAACTTCTGCTATTGGTCGAATCCCCACTACCATCTTAGCCAGGTTTCAGAACACAAACTAAGCAGGTTTGAGGGACGACCTCCCCACTGCTTGCACGGCAGATTCTGTTTCTGGCGCTTGTTCTCCCTGTTAATCTGCGTTCCGGCAGGACCTGGTTGCAAGTGGCATATACCCTGTTAACATGGTTCAGAGCTGATCCAAGGGGAGGGATGAGGGTTGAAACCCTGACTCGTTTCCCGCCGGGCAACCAATCAGCGCTGCGATGCGCGCGCAGCCTTTCCTTGGTTTCGTTTCCGCTTTTGCGATCGGCCAGCAGAAGAGGATGCAAACATTAAACAGTCAAAAGTGTAACTTTGAATCATTAATGGTTTACACAGGTAATGATTAACTGTTTGCACAGTTAAACAGTTAAACGTTAAACTTTTACACGCTGTTTTTTTTATCACGCCCCTACAATGTATGTTTCCGCAGTGGGAAAAGGTCCCGCCCCATCACGGCACGCCAGCCAATCAGGGGAGACTGGCGAAGCGAGCTCGCCTGGTAGTGGGGATTGCTAAGAGTTCTGCAACCGGATGTGTCTGCTGTGTGCTCGCTGTGGTGGGGAGGGAGAAACTCCGATGAAGAGGACACGGTTTCACAATGAACAGGTTTGGATCTGCGTGCAAATTTCAAGTGGGGATTCGACCATTGAGAAACTATTAAAAGCCAAGGAACTTGCCAGCAAAAAGCTCTGTCCTTTTAGTGGGGCTTAACGGGGATCTTAGCCATCTCTATGCTATGAAGTGTTTTGGCTGACCATTTCCACAAATTAAACTTCTGCTAAAGGGACATTCTTCTCCAGGCCTATTGGTAAGGTTGTTAGCTCTGGTTTGGTAATATCCTGGAGATTTTTTTTGGGGGGGGTAGAGCTTGGGGAGGGATATGGTGATGGGAAAGGAGGGAAGGGACCTCCTTCCGAAGCTGCAATTTTCTCCAGGGGAACTGATCTCTGAAACCTGGAGATCAGTTGTAATTCCAGGAGATCTCCAGCCACCATCTGGAGGCGAAGCCCTGTCTGTTGGCACCAATTAATATGTGATGAAGATGCAACTTCAATTATATAGTCACAGTGTGAAATCCTCAGACATCAGTTGAAGTCGGCCCGCAGGGGTCGCAAGGAGGAGGCGAGACGCAGTGATATCATCCGGTGGAGAGAGCCAGCAGCAGGAAGCGCAGTCCTTGGATCCGGCAACTCTGATCCGTGGGCCTGGCAACTCTGCCGTGTGCTAGTCCCTGGCACCTTTTATTAGGGTTTTAGTGGGGGCATGTAGAGGAGGTGGATAGGCGGATAAGCGGGAGAGCGGGAGAGCATCATGTGATGCATGATCTCATGGGGTGGCTACGTGCAGGAGGAAGCGTCCGTGTCTGGGTCTAATCCATACCTGGGGGCAAGAGCCCCTTTGTCCCTTTGTCTGGGACACCTGGTGACCGTGAGTCAGGTAGTTCATGACCTGTGACTCACGGGGGCCTGGGGGATGGGGGAGCGTGTGCGCCCAGAAGGGCGCAGATGGCACAGGCATTCCATGCGCTCTTTCTGCGGCTCTGCTGGGTTCGCGGGGCTCACCCCTACAATCAGTATGGCGTTTAGGGGTAGAGTTCAACAAAATGTTCCTTCTTGAAAAAAGTTATTTCCCTCCCCCACCGTTTAATTTGGGTCTACATTCTCTGTTAAAGTCCTGAATTTGTCCATGCATTGTCTGTGCTTCAAAGAATGCAAACCATGTCTGTTGTGGCTAAAAGTCTGAAGTGACGACATTCCTCAGGGCCTACATAACCTTTCTACAGCTAAGAGATCTTGCAGTAAAGGCTGTTCTGTCTATTTTTATTTCCTTCATCTGTGTGAAATTGCCACTGATTTTCTCAAATTCTAATTCACAGATGAAATATAAACTGTAATGTCATTTGCATTTGTCACATTTTCATATTCTCCTCTGTCCATTTGTCATAGCTGGTCTGAACCAGAGAATACAATAAATTCCAAACAAACCAATCAAGTATCTAAATAAATAAAAAGTGAAGTTTTTGTAATAAGCTCTTGTAAAATTAATTGATGAATTAATTATCATGATGGTGTTTACTCAACTACATTTTATGCAGGACTTTGTTCTCTGTCCTACAAACTGCACCTTCACAGAGTAGGGCTTTCCCACTTCTCCAGTTGCAGCTATCTCAACTTTTGTTTCTAGGGAGCCAACAGACCCTCAGCAACACCACTGGAGACAACATAAAGGTCTACAGTGGAAAGGAGGAACCAGCAGAAATCACTGCCTGCTTCTACAAATGGAAATACCATTTCCATCAGAAAAAGAGGCTCATATGCAATGTGTCGTTGGACACATGTGCCTCAATGTTTATCATGTGTTTGAGCAACATTTTAACATATAAACTGCCACACAGTTTTTAGCTTCTGGAACTATTTATCATTCATATACACTTTTGGTTTATAAAAAGTCACAGCTTCTTCAAACAATATATCACACAAAAGCTAATCTTTGCAGTATTTTTACAGTCTGGTATATTCAACATCATTAAGTCCTCAAAACATCATAGGAACTAATCACAGTGCTTACTCTCAACGTGTTTTCCCCTGTCAAACAGACATAGCTGAAACAGCTGGCCATGTGTCATTGTACTTCCCACTGCATAGGGACGTTTGGTCTCTCTACATAACTCCAATCTTACCAAATTTTCTAGGCAGAAAATTTCCTTCCTCCTCTCTGTTCTAACAAATTTCGTCCCTCAGCTTTTTCAAAAAGGAAGCAGCTGTTGACATCTTTTTATTAATTATATCTCTACTACTAAAATTAGTCTATTGCATGGCTCAGAAAATTTATTGTATGTATGTGTGCTGATGATTCTCTGTGTGTTAATGTTGGCAGATCTATGACTTCAACAAACAAAGTATAATTTTTTAAAAAGAACTAACTACAATGTAATTGCCCTAGCAACCCTCATTTATTCATTGTTCCTAGAATTGCATTCATTTCCCCCATTCAATTGTTTTTAAACACTCTTTTTAAGTATCTTCCGGGGTTTTTTTTTCATGTATACATTTTTATATGGAGACACATTACGAATTTTGGGCATCTGTGCCTGTAAAATTATTGTGTGTCTGTTCCCTCCCCACATACACTAGAAAATAGTTCCAGTTTGTCATCACAATCATAGCAGTGTTTCTCCTGAAAGGGGATTCATTATACACTGATAATATTTTAGGATTAAGGAAACTTAGCTGGAAGAATATTAAGTGCATTTGACTGGTGTGTGTTTTGGCTGCTTTGTGCTGGCAGATGGTGAACCACAACCTGCATGACCAACACAGCGAAACTAAAACTAAAGCCATTTCTGACCATAAATCAGTAGGACAGGCAGGAGGCCAGGAAGGATTGTGCCCTTATTGTTCTCCCTACATACTGGCACATTCCCTTAGCCAGTTGGGGCAGCCTGAACTAGAAAGGAGATGGAAGGCACAACTGAGACTGAAGGACTGCCTATTCAGAGGCAGGAATGCCAGCTGTTTGATCTGAGGCTGTTTTCAGAATGGCAGCTTTTGCAGGCTACTAAACAGGAGCACAGTCTAAACATATCCTTCATGGCATCTTGGAATCAAAACACCAAAAACCACAGGCTGATTTGGGTCTTCTGTCTGCATTTATACGTAATGTGAAGACTCAATTATCTTTTCTCAGAAATAAAAATGTTAGTAAAATCTTTCCAACAGGCAACAGATTGTGTTTCTTTACTCGATCAAGGCTTTGGTTATCACCATGATAACCTTTTCAATCTAAAAAATGTTTTACTTAGTATCACAAGTCTTGTGAGGAGGCAGGCCTAAGAGATAATTGTTTTGCCAAGGGAAGCCCAACCCAGCTGATCTGGAGACAGACAATAATTTTAAGATACTTTTTTGTTTGAGAGAGATTTTCTGGCTCATGGTTCTTTTGTCTCTCTGAGCCTTCAGGTCTGGCAGGTTTTTAACAACTGCGAAACCCTGAAAAGTCTGTGTGACTGCTGCAAAAGTGATGTGGGTGGCCTCACTAGAAGCCACATTCCCTCTGTCAACTTTCAGATTGCACAGAGGGGGAAAAAACTCTACTTTTTCCCCTCTAGCTTTAGCATCAGGTGCGAATCTGAATCTCCCACACAGTCAGAATTCTATACAGTAGTTAAGAATTATTTTGGAATTAATTACTACAGGGACATTGGTTCGAGCAGTATCAAACATTATGATGAGATATAATAGTCTAACCCAGGGGTCTGCAACCTGCGGCTCTCCGGATGTTCATTGGCCATGGTGGCAGGGGCTGATGGGAATTGTAGTCCATGAACATCTGGAGAGCTGCAGGTTGCAGACCCCTGGTCTAACCAGTAAGGATGTTTTTGAGTTGGTGGATAGATGACAGAGATTTAAAGATTCCATAATGGTTTCTCTAGTAATATAAGAATGTCATATTGGGATCTATTATGTAATGATTAATCGATATAGTTTTGGGTAGATGTCCTCTCTGTTTAATTGTTATCCATTATTTAGTATTTTTCCAATTCTATTCTGTCAAATATGCTCTGAAAATCAATTAAAATTATTTTTAAGAATTGTCATGATGATAAGGACAGAGCAAGCCTCTGCCTGCCACGGTTTAAATAAACCAGTTCCAAATGATTTCTTCAGTTGTATGTAACTTGTATGATTAAATATATTCTCCCCTATGACTTAATACATCCATAAGCTTAATACATCCTTTTGCCCTCCCCCACCCTTTTATATTAGCAAATATACAGCTTTTTGCAAAAAACAGTGTCTTGCTTAAATCTTACATTTCTCTAATACTTATAACAGTACACATAATAAAATAACTTGCCTTAATACACACATATTCCTATCAATGAGATGTGGAATTAATCAAGGAATTATGATTTTTACCCCAGCTAATTAATGCCACCTACGTCTTTATATTTATGACTTTTTATCCCATCCTGGCCCAGGTTCAAGAGTGAGGTTGAACCCAAATCTTAATTGGACATTCTAGCAACTCCACCACATTCATATATGTCAGCGTGCCTATAAAGAAAATATCACTGAAGTGTTCCCCAATAACCACAGTTGCAAAATTGTTTGTTAAGTTAACATTCATTTTGTGTTCCCCAAAAGGTCATAAAGCTCATAAGGGTACATAGTGAAGTCTACTAACGACAGCCTTACCTGACACAAGATATCTTTGATGTATCCTCCACATAAATGATGTGCCTGGGGATCAACAAAATCCATGATCTCCCAATATTTTGCTGCAACTGCATTGTCCTTTTCCTGGTCACAACAGCCAAATGTCTCATAGGCAGAACAAAACTCCAGGTGAAAGGGAGGCTGGAAAGGAGGGCCATAATCTAGGCACTGAGGGTGCCCCAGAAGGACCCCTGATTGGTATAACAACCCAAATGACAGAGAGAGGAGACAAACAGATGAACTGAAAGAAATCCTGCAGCTTTTGTTCTCATAGGAACCAGTAGAAACTTTCTTCAGTTGAGATGTCCTGAGGTAAGAATCAGAGATGTGACCACTTAGAAGGTTAATGCTATTCATCTTTTGAGCTTTGAAACGTTCCAGCAGCACCAAGCTCAGTGTTTGCTTAGGTTTGCTTACTTTCTCTCTCATGTTCATTCCCTCATTTGCTCTATTGGTGAGCTGAGAAAAAAACCCTCCAGACAGCTCTGCTTTTCCACGCCTCACACTGCAAAAGCCTTCCCCGCCCCCACTGTGTGCATTTCTCTGACCCCTTGAAAATCCCTGAGGGAGGCAGATGCCACCTGGTAACTTATGCTAAAGAATTTAAAAACAGTCTCAGAAATTATTCATAAATTGCAAATACTACAAGCATTCTTCGATTAGTGATCCATAGGTACAGAAAATTATCATGCTTCCTCATTCACAAGGCTAAGCATTCCATTAAGTCAGCAAATAGCAAGGAAGAAAGATGAATCATTTTCATCCATTACATACACACTCTAGTTAAACTCACCAGATTGTGTTCTAAAGAACTGAAGCAGGATTTTTCCCCTGACAATTCATAAGTATAATGTTGAAATACAAATAGGATGATGATGCTCAGGAGTTCATTTGTTGCCCAGTAACATGTTCCTATTGCAATAGTATACGTTTCACAATAATTTAATGTGGTTCTCTTCACAATGATATTTTAAAGTAACAGACTTCACTTTACCCACTGAAAACTGAGATAGATGACGTGGTTTGCCATAGTTTAGTTAATAAATCTGTAAAAGGTTAAATTACACCTTTACATCATAGAATTTCCTATATCTTGTTGAATTTTTTTGCCAGGTTGGACACATCACACAGTAGATGTAATCAGGATTGAGAGAGAGAGAGACAGAGAGAGAGAGAGATTAACATAGTTTTAGTGGAGGAGATGTCACAAAATAGTTTTGTTTCCCACCTTGAAAGCGTTACTTTCAACCCGAAAATCAAAACAGGTGAAAATTCAGCCCAAAGCGTTCAAATGTTAATTGCTTCCAAAAAGAATTTTCCCTCAGTTACTCTATAGTTTCTGTTGTGTTGAATCAACATTGCTAGCTATAATTTGGTTTATCAATTGATGATTATTTTTATTTGTTTATTTTGCTATGGGGCCAAGTAGCAGAAAAGCGACAACAAGTTTAGGTATTAGTTTTTCTTCCTCACATATTTTATTTAAAACCCATACATCTTGGGTTAATTTTTTTTTGCTAAACTCAAGTTTTGATCCTGGGGCTCTACAGGATCCAGGTACTTTACAGTACAATCTTATGTAGAGTTACTCCAATCAAAACCCACTGGTTTAAACTAGTTGAGAATGGATTAACTCTGCACAGGATTGCACTGTGCCAATATGGCTCTTTATCAAAACAGGGAGTTGCTAGTTTGCTGTCTGCTACACCGTAGCGCCAGTACAGCATATGAAGACATAATGATATTGCATCTGTCAGCCTAGCCAGGAATCAGAGACCAAAGGGGCCAATAGGGCTCCATTAGCTCCTATGAAGATTCTGCCTCTGACCTGGTTCCTCACATGGGGCAATTTATTGCTTGGGTACAAACTCCCTCACTCCTGTTTGACTGTCTACTTGCTTCCACATCAGCAACTTTGTACTTAAGAGAATTGCATTCATTCTTGCTTTTATTCCATACCAATTAGAAAGAAGACAGTTAAAGACCATTCTATGAGTCTACATGTTAATCATCACTTGGGCGCTTCCTAAAACAACCTCGATGGGACACCTTTTTATGAAGCAGCTGTACCAGGGAGTGTAGTTTCCCACATAATCTCAAACTGGTATCATGAATATCCATATGATGGAGAAGATCCACAATGCCAAACTTCTCTTCATGTTATGGCTACATAGCTTCTTTTTTCTGCTTCCTTCCCACCTTCCCACCCATCATTCAACCTATCTTTATCTGCCCCCCAGTCTTTAGCTTTCCCTCCTTTCCTTCCCCTCTACCTGGGAAAACTCTACCTGGGAAAACTGGCAGCCTCTACCTGGGAAAACTAAGGCCCAGTTATGCATTGCTGGCCACTAGGCTGGGCCTAGTTGTGTGGTGAGAAATCGATAAGGGGGCACTTCATTTCTCCTGTATCCCATTCCCCATGCTGTTTTCTCTTTTTCACTTCCTGGTAGCCCCCAGGTGCTCACCTTTCCCTGCTTTATTCTTGCATTCACATCCACCAACCTTTTAACTGAACTCAGTCGTCAGCTATATATTATTGCAGTATGTCCCACTTTATCTCCCCAGTGGGAACCCAGTTACTTTGGGAGTTTCCAAAACAATTGGGGGATTTGAACCTGGGGCTCCCAGATGCTTGTCTGAAACACTACACCACACTGCTTTTTTAATGGGGGGACTACTGTTGCATAGTATGGTGCAAAATGTGTGGTAGAAAGTCACTGGTGTTAGCTGGTGGGCCTAACCATGGTAAGTTCTCCCTCAAAGCAACCCTGGAAATGGCTCTGTACCCTCCGCCTGCTTTTTACTGACAGAAATCAAAGCTGGAAGCCTTTGCAATACTGTGGTTGCCTAGCAACAGCCACTGAAAGCATTTGTTTCTTAAAGATATAGGTACTGCTTCTATTATTGGGGAGTTAATTGTTTTAGGGTTGTATTGTCGAAGGCTTTCACGACTGGAATCACTGGGGTGCTGTGTTGTTTCTGGGCTGTATGGCCTTGTTCTAGCAGCATTCTCTCCTGACGTTTCGCCTGTATCTGTGGCTGGTAGAAGATGCCAGCCACAGATGCAGGCGAAACGTCAGGAGAGAATGCTTCTAGAACACGGCCATACAGCCTGGAAACCACACAGCACCCCCACTGTTTTAGGGTTGTTGTTTTGAGGGTTGCTTTTCAAAGATTTCATCTTTTTCTGCAGATTTGGTGCTTTTTTCATATTTGTAGGAAGATGTGTCTTGTCTTTCCATAGCTTCAGTCTCCAGATTAAAGTATCCATGTTGAGAATTAGGTATACTGTTGATAATTCCAAAGGAACACTTAGGAATAAACTTATCCCTTGTTACCTCCTACCTTCACTCATCCTACTGTACTCTCTCTCCTTCATATTCACCTACATAACAAGAAAACATATTTGCCCCCAATCAGTGGAGATCTTCATTTAGCAGCAGCACTGTCAATCATTCACTGTTATCCACAGAAGATTCTGTCATTTCCAAGTCTAGACATTCTCTGCATGGTGTCTCTGCAAGTGTCTGTCAAAAGTCAGATACCACATAGCACCACCATTCATGGCTCTCCTGAAATGAGAACTACCATCACAACCTTTTCACTATAGGTATTTAGTACTAGGTTTGAGGAAGGGTGACCAGAATGGATTCATTTGTAAAGTCATAGTTTTGGAATTGATTTGTCCAGAACATTAATGTTGAAGGGACATGGAGTTTCAACATGAGATTCAGTGCAGAGGAGATGTTTTGTAATGTCTGTTAAATCTAACAAAATTTTAAGTATACATGATAACCACCTATTAGATGCATTTGCTGTAGCAGATGATCCCATTACTTGGTTCTTTTAACTTTCAGGAAACATATAAAACAATGTTTACTTTTTTTCTTTTTCAACCCTCTTGTTCTTAGTTTTGAATCATAAAACCATAAACTTTAATAAGATCTATATCTGAAAACACCTCCTTTCTTTGCTGCCTGCAAAAACAAGCAACAAAATAGGCATGTTGAGAGTCAGAGTCCTCCAAGAGAAACCGAACCTTTTGCTCGAAGATTGCTCAAGAAAATGTGGAGCATGTATTAAAACATGGAATAATCCATTTTAGGCTAAGTGAAGACACCTAAGAGCATTGCAAAAGGATACATACCAAGGAGTCTACTGACTGAAGAGAGCAGGGACATAGCCAGTCTGAAAAGGGATCCTTAGAAGACACCCCATCAAAATCTTTGAGAGGGGGCAATTAAATCTTGAGTGCATAAAGGTCTATGTAACTTTAAACTCACCACAGAATCCAAATAAGAAGAAAGATTACCTTTAGCCAGAAGGCCCAGGGCAAACAGAGAACATGTCCTCCAAGCATCAAAACGAGTGTACCTCTTATCTCTAGCATAAATCAATTTGGCCATGTTTAAAACAATGTTCATATGAAGGAGAGTTCTTTTAATTCATGTGCAAAGTGATAAAAAGAGGCACTTCAACTGTCCCTAGCATGATAATGGTTGCAAAATTAGCATACCTAAGATTCCCAGCCTTCATCTTATTTTTACCATAACAGACCTGGACTCATGCCAAATAAAATACAGTTTTGGGCCGCAGATTTGAGAAGCTACTAAATGTGAACTATCAAAAAATACCAAATTAATTTTGGGGGAGTAATGCTATGGGGCCTCAACATGTCTTAATCTGACCTCGGTTAGAAAGAGCGCATTGAAAATATATAACCAATGCTTGGCACAATTTCTGGAGGGGGTTGGACTGTGATTCAGCTATCTCAGTGTCAGAGGAGCCAGGCTTGATGTTCATAATTTATGTATAACAGGTTTGTCGATGCAGAGTTTGGGTCAGCGCAGCAGGTTGTTTTATACAGAAGTGGACATAGCCCAGACTCTTAACAGGCTTGCACAACTTTCAATGCATCAAGTCTAACCAACCTACCCACTACATATTAAGGCCTTCTAGGTACTTGGCAACCCCCTCAACTGCAGAAGGACTGCTGAATTAGTCTGATGCCACAGAAGCAAAGAGAAATCTTCTGGTACCTGGAAGACCAACACTTTTGTTCCACCTTAAGCTTTCAAGGACCACGGTCTGCTTTTTCAAATGCTTGGGTCCCAAGCAGATTTGCTGCCTGTATAAGAAAAGTTCAGCCATTTGAGCAAGTGGCTCACGTGATATCACCCAAGCCCAATCCGGTTTGCCTTGTAGCTCTCATTCCGTTGAATGGGCTTTCTAAAGAGGTGGTGAGAGCCCTTTAATTTGAGATCTTCAGAAGTCTTTGCAATGCTTTTTTGCCAAAGCTTTTGATGAGCTACGAATAACAGGCATCTTTGGGGGGAGGTATTTGAGGGTTGCTTTATTTTAGTTTTAAGTCATAATGTTTTAATTAATATTGAGCAAAGAAGAAAAGCAAGATATAAACAAAGAAGAAAAGCAGGATATAAACATTTTATTAAATAAATATGTGCAAAGCCCCCTCCCTACCAATGGAGACTCCCATGCCTCATCCAGGAATTACTGCTGGGGAAGCCCTGCCCTAAAGACAAGGAGAAAGATCTTTCCCACCAACCAGTCCACTCATTGTACTTTGGATTTATCCAGGCAGGAAGCAAAAGCTTTTTCAGGCCAGCATTTATTTAAAACATTTGTACTTCCCCTCTTCAGAGATCTGCCAGAGGCAGTTAAACTACCACATATGACCAGTGGGTTGTGTTCAGTTTAGTGAGTCCCAATGGATCTGCTTTGTACCAGATATTTTTTTGTGTAGGTCAGCACCCACAGCCTTCTCCAGCTTTGTGGTGACTAATAATTGTATGAAGTGTATTGTACCAAATCATACCTTAAGCCTACTGCGTGCTTCTCCCTGACTCCCGGATACATATGCTATATGGTCTGCTTAGAACAGAAAATACTCTACTTAAAACATACATAGTTTTAAGTGGAGTTTCACAAAATATATATTTTGGCTAGCACAAGCAATGAGGTGTAGAAGTACAAAATTTATCATGAAAGTATTTACTGAAGTCTGATATTTTGTCAATATTTACTTCTTGGCTCTTCAAGGTTCTCCACTGCTAGACGCAGCAGAATGTATAACTTTTAATATAAAATAAGCCAGCAACAGAAGCCACATTGCAGACGATGGAGAAAAATCAGCCTTGTGAGGGGAGATGCAGGATTTTGACCATCAGTGGCTGAGGCACAAAATAAATATTCAATAAAGAACTACCTGTTCCTCCCTAGCAGGTAAACTTATTAGTTGGCAGTTTTAATCCCTTTTTTCAAGTCAGTTACCAACAGCAAAAAAAAAAAACCCTTCCAGGGAGGCAGAATGTTGAGGTTGGCATTATTCACAAAGCAGGATAACTTTGTGTTAAAACCTGAAAAGAAAAGATAAGCATGCATAGAATAGAAACAACTGTTCCATCGGGAGAAGGACAGGATTTTCGAGGCTTCTGCTTGCAGCATGCAAGCTCTAGTTACATTATCGTTGCACATATGCTATAGGTCTGTCATTCAACTCTGTCTCACTCAACTCTGTTCAGGAATGTATTCAAAAACACAATGGAGACTTCTGAAGTATATATGATAAAACCTGCTTTTTCTTTACAAAAATTTCAAAGTCCTAAGTTTTATTTTAGCAGTAACTCTAAGTGGAATGGTGCATTTCTTCAGATTTATTAAAAATAAGAACTCAAAACACAAATGTTTGACATTAATGCATAAGATTGTTTTACAATGAAATACTTCTTTACACTGGGGATCTATACACAAGTGGAAAATCATACAATTTGGAAAAATAATCTCCATCCTTTCAGAAAAAGCACAGGAGATTTACCCTCTGAAGTAATCAAGTATCTGACAGTCTCAAATGAACCCAGTCATTTTCTTTCACAAAGTTCTTCAGCCTTTTGAACTTCTTCTTCTTGGCTTTACTTCCTTGATGTGTGACATATTTAAAGTATTTGCAGTCTAGATCCAGAAAAGTAAAATGTTATTGGGATTTGAATGAAAAGAATAAAATGAAAAACAAGCAGAGCTCCTCCAAGCACAATCTATTATACTTGGCCAATTCACATGCCAAGGAGAAAACATCAAGCTTCCATTGTGCTCTTCTATCTTATTTCATTGATTTAGTGAAGCTACTAGGGATTCCCCAATACATTTGGTCAGTGATGCTACAGTTATTCTACAAATTAAACAAGTTACTTTCAGTATTTCCCCTCAATAAACTTTGAAAACTGTAGGGCTAACAAAAAAAAACCTCAGCATGTCATAAAATTGCTACTCTAAGGGTTTCTTAACCTGGTTATTGTCTGTAAAATAGTCACATCCTTAGATCTCAAATCACTGAGATATGTTAAAATATTAATATACCCGGCTGCTACCATTAGTTGCGATTCAGAGAATTGTGCAATTAGTGGTTGATGCTATAAAGGGACTTCTGACTGTTCAAAAAGGTGATCACTAATCCTAAATAGCAAATAGCTTTTGAAACTGATCTTAAACTTTTTTCTTTGATGTGGCATGGGGTTCTGCTATTCAAAGGAAGAAAAAAAAATAAGAACTCCCACTTGGCAAGCCTAACAATCACACACTCCACAAGTGTATTGCAAAGGCTGGAAACATTTCTCTATGTTTAAGCAAGATGGGCAGCCCCATCCAAATGCCAAATGCCTGGCTATGGCAGTGCAGCTGCACCTGGCCACTGTTCACAAAGAGGCTTCTCAGCAGCATGGGGAGGCTTGAAAATTGCCAATTCCTGCCTGCTGCTGAGAAGCCCCCGTTGGGCATAATACACTTATGGTACCTTTTTAGGTGCCATACATCTAAAGTCTCAACCACCAGCATAATGCCAAGTTGACTCCTCCCTGGCTATGACCTTGGCCTGGTAATGCTACGCTAGCAGCAGTGGCAGGGGCATTGGAACACTGATGCCGCATTTGGTGCCACATCCCAGTGCTGGGGTAGGGACAGGAAATCCACCAGCACAGCCGCACCCTTCTTCCACCGACAGATTTGGAGCCCCCCCCCCCCCCGAATGGGGCTCTAAGAGGAGAATAGAGTGAAACTATTGTTCCCTTTATCACATAGAAAAATAATCTAACAAAGATATCCTACATCTGGAATTAACTTGCCAAATGCTATCAGAAACCTGGCAGAGTTTGTTGGCAGTTTTATGGAAATCAAAGCAGTATCCAGAACAATCTCACAACTGTGGAGGTATAGTCTCTGGAAACACCAAAACTGACAAAAAGCAAATAGTACCATTAAGTGCTGACAGAGTCACTCAAATGCTGCCACTTTATTAATTGAAGTATGCATATCCTTATAAATAAGATTTGTGAGGCAGCTAAAAAAAATTCATAAAAACACCAAGTTCATAAAGAAGCAAAATGCAACAATCTATGCACCCCCCCCCCCCCCCCCACACACACACATACATATCTAGGCTGGCAAAGCAAAACACGTTAGTGCAGCAGCAACCCCCATCAAGACAGATGATATCCCAAAGGCCTTCAATAAAAGAGTCACCTTTGTTTGATGTTTAAATGCTTAACTAGAAAAAAGCAAAAGGAACCTCCCTTACAAAGGAGTTCCACAATTGGGTTGCCACTGTGGAAGAAAAATTATTTGAGCAGTTGGGAAGAACTTCATCTTCTCCCCTTTTCCCCACTGAAGAGCATGTAAACAACATCTGCGAACCCTATTAAGAAATTCCTTAATCTCTCATAGTTCATATACACATAGAACCCTTTGGTTGCTTAGCATCACAACTCCATATGCCTTAATTGAGCTTAGTGTATATAATTCTTCCCTATTTTATTGTCACAACAACACTATGAGGGAAGAAAGGCTGAAATTTGGAGCAGAGATTTTAACCTGGTCAAAATCCAGCACTCTAGCCATGACACTACATGAACATTCTTCAAGGAAACAAGAAGGAACTTCCACTTAAACTAGTAGTTTCAAGTGCACTAGTACTAGACATTCCTCTCAGGACATATACCCTTCACATCCCAACAGTGGGAGGGAAAAAAAACTTTAAATAAACAGTCAGGGGGAATGAACCATGGTCTTAGATGCCTCTATACTGATGTACAGTGTAAGGGAAATAAACAAGATGAACTTGCCTTGCAGACAATTTCATGGTCCAGAAGGTGGAAGAGGCAATAAGGGGATTGTGTACAGTGTATGGACCAAGGGAAGTACTGATATTATTATTATTCGATTTAATAGACCGCTCTATCCTCTATTCTGCACTGGTCAGATCTCATTGGGAATACTGTGACCAGTTCTGAGCAACACAATTCAAGAAGGATACTGACAAGCTGGAACGGGTCCAGAGGAGGGTGACCAAACTGGTAAAAGTTCTGAAATCCATGCCCTACGAGGAGAGACTTAGAGAGGTGTGTATGTTTAGTCTGAAGAAGAGAAGGTTAAGGGGTGACCTGATAGCCATGTTTAAATATTTAAAGGGATGTCATATTGAAGAGGGAACAACCTTGTTTTTCTGCTGCTCCAGAGACTAGGACAAGAAATAATGGATTCAAGGTACAGGAAAAGAGATTTCACCTAAACATTAGGAAAAACCTCCTGACAGTAGTGGAATACCCTGCCTCGGAGTGTGGTGGAGTTTCCTTTGTTGGAGGTTTTTAAACAGTGGATGTATTCCAGCATGACAGGGTGTTGGATCTGGTGACCCTTGTGGTCTCTTCCAACTCTATGATTCTATGAAAGCACAAGTGCAAGAAACTGCATTTCACACATTCACCCCTCATTAACCTGCTACTCTTTTCCTTTCATAGTCTGTACAACTTAGTTGCGTATATCACTCAATATGACAGCAACAGTGGTAAAGTGGTTAGAGTGTCTGGCTAGGATCTGAGAGACCCAAGTTCAAATCTTCCACTTCCCATGGTTACCTTGGGTGACTCATACATTATCAGCCAAACCTTCCTCACAGGGTTGGTCGGTGTGAAGATAAAATAGAGGTGGTGATAAGTGGGTCTCCAGTGGGGAGAAAATTAGGGTATAAAAGAATCACATAAAAAACTATGTTGTCGTTCACATGATTCCATTGATATATATAATACATACTCTGGAGCAAACAAGTTGGATAGCAAATGCATCTGTCTGTAATGAAGGGAAGCATAGTTGTTAAGACTTTCCTGGCCTGTATGTATGAGACAATCCACCTGGAATATGTCTTGCACGCCTGTTCCATTATATTGTTTAGGTCTCTTTTTGGCGCCATCTATAATTAATTGTTTTAAACTTGGTTTTGGCGTTTATATTTTGTAACTTGTATTTTTGAATTGTTTTTATATGTTTTATTATACATTGATTATAAGCCACCTCGAGGAGCCCTCCGGGGGATTGGTGGGATATAAGTGCAAAAATAAATAAATTTTTTAAAATAAACTAGACTGCTACACAAATCTAGCCTCCATCAGGCTCACTGATGTGAAGCTTTAATCTAACACATGACAGTGGTTTACCACCTCAACAGTATGAAATACCCAAAGTAGCAGCAGTTATCTGATCCCTTTACACTTCTTTCAGTTCCTTTTCATTACTGAAATCTGGTCCATTTTCAGTTGTTAGAGGCTCAAACACCCCCCCTCCCCAAAAAACCCCCTAGCTTTCAAGTAACAAATCCTGCATAATAATATCAAATAGAGCAGTGGTGGCGAAGGTGCCAGAGGTGGCACTCAGAGCCCTCTCTGTGGGCACACGCACACAGAGTTCATCATGTGGAGGGGAAATCACCCCCCACACACACACATCTAGGCTGGCCTGGACCGCTGGACTTGATGCACATGCACCTCAGCGAGCAGGGAGGACTCGGCTGGTGGTCCTGGTGCCTGTGCTCCAGGTGGCTGCTACCCGGGCAAGGGGGGGGGGGGGAAGCAAGGCGGCAGAGATGCTAGAGAGGTGCAGAGTGGCAGATGTGGGACTTGCTGGAGGCTACAGCAGGCTGGCCCCTGCTTGAGGGGGTTATTCAGGTTAAATTGCTGTGTTGGCACTTTGCAATAAATAAGTGGATTTTGGGTTGCAATTTGGGCACTTGGTCTCGAAAAGGTTCGCCATCACTGAAATAGAGTCTTAAGCGGCCTGCCAAGCAACCTGTTTTTAGATAAACTGGTTAAAACCTTTCATTTTGGAAGGCTGTTGTAGATCTTTCAGGAACACTGCTGTACCTTAATTGTTGGACAGGTTTGAAAGGTTTTGTTTTTGAGTATGATTTACGCTTATATTATTTTTATAAGCTGCCTCAAAGACTGCTTTGGCTACCAAAACAAAACAAAAAAAACCTAGAACAAATTGTAAAGCATTCTGAATTCACATCTCAAAGTATGTGAGCTTAGGCAGATCATGAGAGGCAGGGTAGGAAATGTTGCATCAGTGTTTGGCTCTCGTGGCCCTTTCCTACATGTCCGGAGTAATGCTGATTGCCACTCTGTGGTCAGAAAGTAATTTTGCTCCAGGTCAGAGATCCTGGAGGTTTTTGCCGTCTTCTGGACATGAAGCAGGGATCACTGGAGGTGAGGGTAGTTATACATTTCCTGCATTGTGCAGAGGATTGGACTAGATGACTCTGGAGGTCCCTTCCAATGCTATGATTCTATGTGAAAACTGTTCTCCCTGAAATAGCATCAAACCTCATTTATATACTGAGCACTCAAAATGAGGCTTAGCTGAGGGTGGGGGGGGAGGGAAATGTGGCTTTGTTACAATCTTTCCAATTCTTCTATGGACAGGAGAGGAATATTATTTTAAAATTACCTTTTCCCTGCAGTATTCCAGCCACCAGAGCCTTTTCACATGTAAGACTTTCATTTTCCTGCCAGTTTCTTTTTGCCAAATAATGGCTGAAATGGAAGGCCAGCCACCAGTCCTTTCGGATACCCCATTCCTTTTTGAGCCAGCCAAATTGCTCACCAGAACTGGAGGGGGGAAAAGTCAATCATCAGGTGTTGAAAAGATAATCTGTACCTTTCAAACAAGCTACCAAGCTGCAGGGTAGACAACATATACAATGTCAAACTGTGGCTGCTTGCAGCTTCATTCTACATTTGCAGTAAACTGTGTTGTATTGTTGTATTGTATTGTACTATGTAGTTAAGACCCGGAAAAATTTTAAAACACATACTCAACTTGAGTGGCCTTTTAAATTTACCAATAACACTGCAAAACCATACTAAGACAAGAGTTTACAGCAACAATACTACTCAATATTTGCAAGACATTGGCTTTTGGAAGCCTTAGTGTAAAACAGGAAACTATTGTGCTATTATTAGATATTGTCATAACAAGTCACCTGGTTACCAGTCCTGTTTCATTGGGTATCACTGTGATACTGAATTTGTTGCAAGCTTATAATTTATTTGTGAACAAAACTGCAAGGCTGAATTATGCCAACAGTCAGTGAATTAACTGCTATGAAAAAACTGCTCAAGTGAGTCAGCCTTCAGCATTACTTTCCATCAAAAGTGATGGAATACTTCTTTTCTACAGGTACAAATGACAAGAAATTTTCGCAGTTGTTATCAGTACAAAATATGTAGAGAATGAAAAACAGAGGATTAAACAGTCAATAGAGCGGCACAGGACAGCAACAGATACAGATAATTGCTTTGTCACACATTCACTCACTTCTGCAATATTTCTACAATCTGTTTTGCCAGACAGCTCCAAGCCTTTACATTGTCCTTCCATCCGGCAAAGTCCAAGACTGCAAAAATAACTTCCAGCTGTAGTTTGTGGTTTTTATTTTTTTCTGCAATCAGAACAGATCATTTTGAAGCATCCACCAAATTCTACCATGTTTCACTGGGTGAAAATCAGTTTACTTACATAGGTATCCGACATACGGTCAAATTCTCATAACCATTTGGCAAAACAATACAGGCAACTGAGACTGCTTACCTTGGAGTAGTTTAATTGTGTGGACTCCTAGATTCTTGCTAGTGGGACCCATCAGATAAGAAAACCTGTTAATTCTATATTCCTATAGAGCAGAAGTGTCCAGCTCAGGTGCTTCAGAAGTTCATAAACTACAACTCCCATCAGTCCCTTCAGGCGCTTCAGAAGTTCATGGGGCTGATGGAAATTGTAGTCCATGAACTTCTGAAGCGCCAGAGTTGGTCACCCCTGCTATAGAATATCAGATTCATACAGCAAAACCTGACTGCACAGAAAAGTTATTTTTGTACTAGACTCTCATGCTGGAAGTTTTCATCTATATTTCAGCAGCTTGCAACATATAAGACAACTTACTCATTTGTCCAGAGATCTCCCCTTCAGTGGAATCAGCAGGGCTACATATACAGTTGCTGACTCACAATGGCACTTTGGCCCTTTCCGCGAGGGCGAAATACAGCAGCCCAGGGACAGCAAAAACGCCGTCCCTGGGCTGCAGTTTGCACAGGATGCAGCAGCGCCGTCCTGGCCGCCCAGGAGTGGTGTGAAGCCGCTGTTGTAAACCTCGCTTGTTGAGCGAGGTTTTTGCAAAGCGGTGTCTTCCCGTCAGAGTGGTGTGAACCGCACCGCTGGGAAGACACCACTTTTCCTATTGCCTGCACTGACCTCTTCGTCCAGCGTCACTCTGGAGGGCAGTATGGGCGGGTCCCTGCAGCCCTCCAGAGCAACGCTGGACGAAGAGGTCACTGGAGGGGGCCAACGAAGAGGCGGCTCTGCACTGGGGGGGGGGAGTCAGGGCTGATCGCACAGCTGGGGGAGAAGTCCACATAGCTGGGGGGGAAGTCCTCTCCGGCTGGGGGGGGAGTCGGGGCCGATCGCACGCTAGTGTGCGAACGGCCTCTGAGCCTCCACCGGCACAATTCATGCTGGTGGAGGTTCATTTCCGCGCGTGTGCGGAAAGGGCCTTTCTTAAGAGCCAGATCAGTTCCAGCTCTACAGATTGTAATGTGCTTTGTTTTCCTTCATGAGAAGTTGGTCATTAAGATCTGAGAAAATAGCTCGCCAAAATTTGAAGCTGCAACTGAGAGCCAATGAACAGAAGCTCTCAGCATGCATTCTGCAGCACACCACCAGGTTACTGTAAAAATCTAAATTTTTCAGTTTCCTGACCTGAAAAGCCTGATAGCAGCAGGATAAAAAAAATATTCAAAAAACTGGGTAACCAAAAGACCAACTATGCCACCTATTTTGAAACATCGCTGTTTTAAGACACTGAAATTATGATTTTGAACAATTGTTTTATCCTGCTTTTCAGCCAAACAGCAGCTGCAAAGTATACAATTAAAACTGCCAACTGGACAGGGGAAAAAACCCCTAACCCTTTTCATTAAAGATTTAATGAACAGAAATTAGCTGTCAAAGCTTTTTATGGCATGAAGCTAAACATTACCTGAGGTTTCCAGATTTAAAAGACAGCTTAAAGGACTAGTCTAAAAATTGGCAACCCTGTATAAAATCCCAATCAAAAGGTAACAAAAATGAACATAAGTACACTCTGGGAGGTGACTCTCAGTGTAGCTGGATCCAGGATCAACAGAGGGGTGCTTCATCGCATCTTCTTCTACTTATGATGGCCTCACAGATAGTTAGAGACACTGGTTACTGTGATAGTTGTATTACTTATGTATAAAAGAATACCTGTAGTTCTGAAGGTGAGGTACTGTTATTGTACAACTTGTTACTCAAGTTGGCTGTTCTGTTATTGTCCTGAAGTGAAATTTAGAAGGGACTACTAACCATTCCAAAATACAAAGCACCAGGGAAATCCCTGAGTAATGGGGATTCAGTAGTTTTAACACTAAGCCTCACTGGAATCACAGCAGACACCAATGCTTGAGCGTTGTTTATTCTCACCTGCAGGCTCCTTGCACCCCTTTATCATCCTCAATTAGTTTTAAAGACAGTTTTGTCAAAATCTAAAATTTGCAAGCTAAATCCAACCTCAACTCTGTCATTTCTAAATAATAACTACAGCTCTCGAAGCTTTAGTTTCCCTGCTGCTTAACAGGTATCTTAGATTTTACTCTTAGATCTTTGGAGTGCATACTACCATAGAGACCATTATTGTGTGTATGTGGATGTTAAACACAGCAGCTATGACAATTAATGCACAAGCTTTTATTTACATAATGTACAATTTTGTCTGTGCAATTATGCCTAAGGTCCTGCCTCATCTAATCTATTACAACAAGAAAAGCCCAGTATCCAGTCTGCTCTTAGTTTTGGAAAAAATATGATTAAAATCTTACTTGACTTTTTAAGCATGGCATAAAATTCCAACATCAATTCATGAGAGGGAACAAGCTCATGTAACACCTGAGGAAAAAGCACACAGACATTTTCACCACAAACTTAAGAACAAAAATTTATATCTTCTCATTGAAGGTGGTGGCACTGTAAAGTTTCACATTCTGTGGATGGTTACCCTAGGACACTCCAAAAAGAATTTATATACATTATGTACCTTTACAGACTTCATTTCTGACTGTATCTCCCCCCACATACACACACCAACATCATACATGGAAATAACTAGAATACCAACCAAAGAATCAATCTGTACTATGAACCAATAGAGAAACCTTATTGTGTGTGTGTGTGTGTGCGCGCGCGCGCCCACAGTGAAAAAGACCATATTGGGAATTATTATGGAAATGACAGAAAAAACTGCTAGTATCATAATGCCTTCCGAATAAATATAGGATGTGTCCTTATTTAGAATACATTTGACATATGGATCTTTTCACCCAGTCTCAAAAAGGACTTTCTAGCCTTGCAAAAGCAATAGATGAAGGCAACTGAAATGAACAAAAACAACACCTTCCCTCTGAGGAAATGCTAAAGCTTTGGGAACCTTTTGGTTTGGAAAAAGAAGATCACAAAAGGGAAAGGATACAATAGTTTTATAAAGCTATGAATGGTAGAAAAATAACAGCTGAGAGAAAATATGGTAGGAGTTTATAGAATCACGCATAGAAAGAGAATGTTTTTTTCCCTCTCCTAAAATGTTAGAACTCAAGGGCACCCAATGAAGCTGTGAGGAAGCCAGTTTAAGATAGACAAAAGGAAAAACTTCATTCAAATTCAAATCCAAAAGATTTATTGAACTATAAAAAGGCTTCAATGAAATACAATATTAGCAGAATAAAATCAGATCAATAAAATTCAAGGTTTAGGCATTAAAAGGGTTAATGACTTCTCACTGCTTGCAGCAAGAACTTAGCAACTGTATCTATTATATCTCTATCCAGGGCAGTCATAAGAAAAAATATCTTACACTAATCAGGGTGCCATTTTTTACTCCCAAGCAATGGGGTTATAAGCTTGGACCAGATCATCTGGTAGAATGAGCAATACAGGAAAACATGTGCCAGTAAGTATTAATGTGCCACGTAGTTAGCTTGTGGCATTCGTTGCCACAGTGTTTGACAAACAAAGTCATGGAGGACATCTATGAACAGTTACTACAGCTTAACTTTCAGAAGTTGTATGCCTGTGAATACCACCTGCTGGGGTCATAATGAAGGAGAGCTGATGTTTACATGCTTTGTTTGTAGACTGCTCAATACTATAAAGAGAATGCTAAACTAGAAATGCCATTTTTTAAAAAAAGAGTCAAGTCCAGGTTCCCCAGTCTCAACTTGCTCACACCATAGCCACACAGCAGCTGTGGGGATTGTCCCTCTCTTGTTAAAAAAAATACAAGAGAGGCAGATTGAGCTAGGAACTCCAAAAGTCAAAAGGGGGACAATAACTCCCCCTCACACACTGGTTCAAAGTGGAAAAAGGCATGGAGGAGAGGGCAACAGCCCCTCCCCTGACATTGTTACTCCTCGCTCAATCAGGCTCTCCTTTTTTAAAAAAACAGGCAGCCCCGCTGCTGCAGTGAGACAGAGTTGAGTCTGGGGAATTCACATTCGACTCTTTTTTTCAAAAAGATGCACCATCTCGTCTGACTCCAAAGTCTGATCTAGCAAGTCTCTTATGTTCTTAAATAAGGCATTGATAAAGTGAGCATGAAAAACCAAGTCTTTCTAATTTCAACACTATGTTAACCTAATTTTTAAACTTGCTGAAATCAATATGACTTGGACATGGATAGATCACGCTCTTAGTTCTTACTATTAACGTACTAAATATTAACACCTTTTCCATCTAACTATCCATCCAAGGGCCTCAGCTCAGCAAACATCATTCTTCCCATCTCCATTTTATCCGCACAATAATCTTGTGAAGTAGGTTATGCTGGCTGAAGGTTCATGGACAAGTGAGGATCTTACCTTGGGTCTTTCAAATCCTAGGCTCATTCCGCACATGCAGAATAATGCACTTTCAAACTGCTTTCAGTGCTCTTTGAAGCTGTGCAGAATGGCAAAATCCACTTGCAAACAGTTGTGAAAGTGGTCTGAAGACGCATTATTTTGCGTGTGCGGAAGGGGCCCTAGTTCAGTAATCTAACTTCTACATTGTACTAGCTTCCAAAACAGTAGTCATTCTACAGGACCTACATTCCATACCTGCAGTGCAGAGATCTGTTTTTTCTTTGATTCACCCCTTCTCTTTAGAAACTGATATAAGTAGACATGAGCATTAGGATTGGAAGGAAATTTGGGATTGTAAGCATACTCTCTTAGTACTTCATCGGCTTCTTCATATTCCTTATAGTATTCCAGGAGCTGTGGGGACACAAATTGCAGCAGCATTAATTAGTTTTTAAAACACTGGTTTATTACACTATTATCAGTATTCCAAAATAAAAATAACCCTACGTATAAAATGCTTCAAATTGCTGCCTAGTACAGTTTTACTTGCGAGAAGCTCAGAGGAGCGTACAAAGTTCTCCATTCCCCATTTTTATCCTCATAACAACTCTTTGAGGTGAATGAGGCTGAGGAAGAGATGAGCTCAATGTCATCCAGAATGCTTTATGGCTGACTGGCAATCCCACTTGATTACACCTGTGGAATCCTCTCCCTTTCACTGGGGTCTGCAGAAGGTAAGAAACTGTGGGAAAGACTCCTACCATTTCTTATCTCCTGTGAACCATAGCACAGGTAAATGCTCAGGGAAGCAGATGTGAGTTGGGGAGGGGGACATTCTTTTCACCTGGGAGCTACAGCCCTTGTTCCTGGCAAGTGGATTTGTTCCCTTATTAAAGCCATCTTAACCAGTGGCCCACCATGATAGAATATGGCTGGTCACTCTCAGACAGCCCAATCTTTGGCTGATTCCACATGGGCCAAAAACAGTGGTGTGAAAAACGGTGTGAAAACAGTATAAACCCTTTTACACCGTTTCAAACCCTTTTACACCGTTTTCACACTGCTGTATTTGGCCCATGCGGAATCAGCCTTTGTTTAGATGCTTCTGAATCCCCCCACCTTTTTTTTGCCAACAGCTATGAAATGTTAAATATTTCACAGAGTTATAAAATCTTTAACTGCTAGCAATATTTAGACCCAGGATCAAATGTTAAGCTAGTAAAGTGTGAACTTACATCCACATAGCACAACACAAAAGGATCCCAAACTCCAGGAATTTTAATGATCTCCTTAAGGCTGACTACAGCCTGCTGGTAGAAGTTGTGCATTTCTTGCTGAACGGAGGACTCGGCATAACTTTCTTCCTCTGAGGAGGGGAGGTAATACAAGATAACACAAGAAGTTGGTTAAGTACAGGTCATTTACGTACTTACATTCCGCCTCCCCATAGACTTTCCTTTATGCATTGATTTTTGCCCATTATGAACCCACCACGGAGCAGAACAGAGAAGCTGCACAATTTCCAAATGCTGGCAAAACACGATCTTTCCTGTTGCTTCACTTCTTTCCATGAAGCAAAACAGCTACACAGGAAGCGGATTTTGTTGCTTCTTCTTGTCTTCCCCATCTCACCCAATAGCAGCTTTTCCTGCTCTTCTGGTCACCAAAAAAATCATAAGGGTTTTTTGTGTGCATGTGTTTTTAAAAAATGCTGCTTATCTAATGTTGGAGCAACTGATTGGTATAACACTGGAGCAATAGATAGTGTGTGTGTGTGGGGGGGGGGGGATTTGCAGGAAAACAACAAAGCATGCAAGATTTAAACTTTTGCCCCATTGGACTGACAGGAGTACTTTAGATAAGAAAAAACAACTCTTTAATAATCGAATTCTGTAGGCAAAATGGGCCCTGTTAGGGTGGTACATTTATTGTATGTCTATGTATAGAATAGAAGACTATGTTCCTCCCCAATTACCTGTGTGGTTTAGTTTGGTCTTACAGGATGGAGCTCTTGGTTTCAGTTTCTAGGTCTCATGACTAATGCTGATGGTTTTAAGAGGTATCCTTGCAAATAGACACTGTTTTTACAGACCAGTGACTCTGTTTTTACAGACTTGTCTCAGCTGAATGGACCTGAAAACTGAGCGAGTCCTCTGGCCCTGTCTCTTGTATAAACAGAAAACCACATGAAAACTCCATTATGAAGCAAACAGTTTTGAAGCAAGCTGTAAGTGGACCAAAGCAGAAGTGTAGCTAGGGAAAATGGAGGCTGGGACAAAATCTGAGTTTTGCGCCCACCACCCCATATGAGCAGCCGCTTTCCCCTACCACGACCAAACAACATTTTTTTGCACCAGGTTATCTCAAAGTCACCATCACATTATAGAACATGCCCCAACACACAAATCTGAACACACCCAGGGCTCCCTAGTTTAAACAACATTGAAAGTGATGCTATTTTTGAAGGGGGGGGATCCACCTGAAACAACATCACTATTAATGTTATTTAAACTAGAGAGCCCAGATTCTCCTCTTAAATCCACCTTAAAGGGAGACTTTGGGCTCCCTAGTTTTAACAACATTGAAAGTGATGCTGTTTCAGGGTAGATTCTCCACCCACCCCCAAACCGCATCATTTTCAATGTTGGTTGTTGTGGGTTTCTGAAGTCGGCCCGCAGGGGTCGCAAGGAAGAGGCGAGACGCGGTGATATCATCCGGTGGAGAGAGCCAGCAGCTTGAGGCCAGCGGTCCTTGGATAAACAGCAACTCTGCTATTGTGCTAGGCCCTGGCACCTTTGATTAGGGTTTTACAATGAGAGTGACAGTAGGTGCGTACCGGGAATGGGAGAGCGGGAGAATATCATATGATACATGACATCATGGGGTTGCCTACGTGCGGGAGGAAACGCTCACGTCTGGGTCTAATCCATACCTGGGGGCAGGAGTCCCTTTGTCCCTTTGTCTGGGACACCTGGTGACCGTGAGTCAGGTAGTTCATGACCTGTGACTCACGGGGGGTCTGGGGGATGGGAGAGCGTGTGTGCCCAGAAGGACACAGATGGCACAGGCATTCCATGCGCTCTGTCTGAGGCTCTGCTGGGTTCGCGGGGCCCATCCCTACAGGTTTCTGGGCTGTGTGGCCGTGGTCTGGTAGATCTTGTTCCTAATGTTTCACCTGCATCTGTGGCTGGTATCTTCAGAGGTGTATCACAGAGAGAACTCTGTTATACACTGAGTCCAGACTTCTCTTATAACAGACTTCTCTCTGTGATACACCTCTGAAGATGCCAGCCACAGATGCAGACGAAACGTTAGGAACAAGATCTACCAGACCACGGCCACACAGCCCAGAAAACCCACAACAACCAGTTGAATCTGGTTGTGAAAGCCTTCAACAATAGTTTCAATGTTTTTTTTTAATCTAGGGAGCCCAGGTTCTCCCTTTAAATCCACTCCAAAGAGGGTGGATTTAAAGAGAGAACATGGGAAAAATTTGAGGGTGCATGTCAGGGGAGCAATGTTTAAGCAAACAGTACCAAAATTTTAGGCTATCTTCAGGAGAATCTCCGGATGAAACCACCCAGGTTTAGTGAAGTTTGGTTCAGGAGGTCCAAAGTTATGGACCCTCAAAAGGGTAGCCCCATCTACTATTAGCTCCCATTGGAAACAGTGGGGGATGGGGACACCCCTTTTGGGAGTCCATAACTTTGGACACCCTGAACCAAAACCTGGGTGGTATCAGCAGGAGGCGCTCTGGATGAAACCACCCAGGTTTATTGAACTTTGGTTCAGGGGGTCCAAAGTTATGGACCCTCAAAAGGGAAGACCCATCTACCATTAACTCCCATTGGAAACAATGGAGGATGGGGGCATCACTTTTGGTGGTCCATAACTTTGGACCTTCTGAACCAAAGGTGACCAGACTTGGCTGGTATCATCAGAAGTGTCACCTGACAATAACCTGAAATGTTGGTGCCGCTAGCCTAAAAACTGCGCCCCCTGCAGGCCGACAAAGTAAAACAACTAAAAATACCCAAATAAATTACAAATGAGCCCAAATATTCCTGCGCCCCCAATGGTAGGCGCACGGGACATTTGTCCCCGGATATCCCCATGGTAGCTACGCCTCTGTTTAGGGCACAGTCCAAGAATAGGGCTAGGGTCAGTTTTAGGTTTCAGGTTTTTGTTACAATGTTGGGAACAATTTATGACTAAATAAATTAAAGAAAAATAAAAAAGTTAGAGTTAGGGTTCAGGCAAGGGTTAAAGCAAAACCCAAAAACCTGAAACTGACCATAGCCCTATTTTCGGACTGCGCCCTAGAACTCAACATAACACTAAGGCAAGCCTGAGCCCCTGCCCTTTCCTAAACCCTAACCCTAATCCTAATTTATTATTTTTATTTAATTTGTTCAGTCATGAATTGTTCCCAAAATTGTAACAAAAAATAAATTAAATTAAAATAATAGGTTAGGGTTAGGGTTAAGGCAAGGGCAGGAGCTCAGGCTTGCCTTAGTGTTCCGTTGAGTTCTAGGGCGCAATCCAAGAATAGGGCTATGGTCTGTTTCAAGTTTCTATTACAATTTTGGGATCAATTTGTGACTGAATAAATTAAATTAAAATAATAAGTTAGGGTTAGGGTTAAGGCTGGGTTTGAGAAAGCTGGGTTTGAGAAAGCCCATCCAGCCAGCAGGCAGAGGGAGCTCCTTATTTGGGCAGTGACTCCCCCTGATGTCACTGCCCAAATAAGGAGCTCCCTCTGCCTCCTGGCTTCCCACCCTCGGCTTATACGCGAGTCAATAAGTTTTCCCAGGTTTTGGTAGTAAAATTAGGTGCCTCGGCTTATACACGAGTATATACGGTAAATTAATTGAAAAACTATGAGTTAATGTAATAATAATGTCCAAGCAGGCGAGTCTTCGTCCAATGAGGGAAAACTATTTTACTATCTTTTGAAAATCAGGTTCCAAACTTCTTTTTACCTGAATCAGACATGCTTGTGCTTCAAACATTACATTAGGGAAAAATTACAATTTTGTGACAAGTTGAAGTTGCTAATTTCTTTTAATTTAATACATTACCTTATCACAAGCGTTAATTTTTATACTGGGATGTCCAAAAAAATGTTTCTTTGCCTTCAAGTTGTACCTGACTTATGATGACCCAATAGGGATTTCAGGTCAAGAGACATTCACAGGTGGTTTACCATTGCCTGCCTCTGTGTAGCAGCCGTGGACTTCCTTGGTGGTCTCCCGTCCAAGTACTTATCAGGGCTGACCCTGCTTAGCTTTAGAGAGCTGATGAAATATGGCTAGCCTGGGCTAGAAAACATTCTATCGTATGGATAATATTTTTTGCAACTGAAGCAACATTTTTTACTTAGGAAATAAACCACAGTGTGAGAGTTTTGACTACAAGTTCCACAAATACAAAATTTGTAGTCAAAACAGCCCATGCTGCAGTTTTCCTACTAAGTTAAAGATACTGCTTCTATCAAACCATTTTTAATTTGTCCTTCTTCCAAAAGCATGAAGTGACATATATATTTATTCTCTCTATGTTTGTTCCCACAGAACAACCCTGTGAGGTAAGTCAGGCTGAAAGTAATTTGGTGCAACGTCATGTCTGTACAGGGAATTCAGTCTGAATCAAAATTATACTCATTGGCAAGAGCAATCAAATAAATTAATTTAGTACAGGGATGTACTCACCAAGCTGCAACATCTCTGTTTTCTTTTTTAGCCACTGAAAGTAGTCAAGCAGCCCTTTGTAGCCTTGAATGAGTTTCAGATCTTTTTCCTGAAGAACTGTTTGTTCTCCATAGCGCCAGCTTTCTGCCAAGACCAGATTCTGATAAGCCTCATCCATGTGCCCATTACACATGAGGTAGAAGGCATGCTCTAAAGAAATCTGTAATAAAATTTCAACCTCATTTACATTCAATGCCACAACGAGGCAAACTCACACAGGAGCTCTCTGCGCCTATCTAAATAACCTTCCCAATCAATTTTAGTACCAAAAGACACTAAACTAACCTCATGAACAATAGTAGTGAATCTACAAAGCTATCAAAAACACACCCAGACCTGGATGGCCCAGGCTAGCTACATCTCATAAAATCTTGGAAACCAAGTGAATTCAGCTCTGGTTGGTGTTTGGATAGGGGGCCACCAACAGATTGCAAGGTTGCTATGAAGAGGAAGACAATGATAAACCATCCTTTTTACTCTCCTGCCTCAAAAACCCTACATTGTTGCCACAAGTTGGCTGTGACTTGATAGCCCTTGGCACACGCATCCTCAACACTGAAGAAAATGGGCTGGAAGCATGTTGGATCTGCCACTGCATAAAGAGCCCCAGGTCAGACCACACTGAAGGAGTATTTTTTTTTTTCAGAGATGGGTGATTTCTGAAAATTAAGGTAAAGATCTGCATACAACTATATCAACTCAACATTCCAATCAAAAACTGAAAATGTATTGCTTTATGCAACTTTGGTGCCAAAGCAACATGCTTTCATCTTTTATTCCACATAATCATACATGAGCACAGCTTCTTTGATTTTCAGCAAATCATTTGGTAACTACGGTTCTTTAGATCATGCCTAAAATTTCTGCAAACAGGATTTCTACCCATGGAACCATCCCTTCTCCACCTGTCCACTTCATTGAAGCCCAAAACATTAATCTTGTAGGACGCCCATCCCCCGAAAAAATAGTGGGGGGGGGGGGAGGTGAAGGTTTGCTGTGGAGATGAGAAGGCAAAAAGTGTCTCTATCTTATGCATGCAGAAATTTTAGGCAGGATCCACTCCTCTACTCCCAAGACCCAATAGCCCAATCTTGGGTGACACTTCCAATATTATCATGTCAGTTTCTGAAGGATACTATTTTCATCCTAAGCAAGCTTAAAATTAGTGCTCACCTTTAAGTATCTCTTTACTCCTAAATTTTTCATTTGATCTGCAAAATGGTTGGACTCTTCCATGTTGCTTCTTGGATGATTGTGCAAGATTTCAGTTCCTGTTCTCCAGATCTCCTATCATGGGGTATTGGGAGAGGGACTTTGAAATGAATAAAAACTACACAACGAGAAGCAAAACAAAATAGCACATGCCCATAAAAGTTATCTAGGTCTATAAAGTAAACATAGGTACTGCATTAATGTACACTAGCTGTTAAGATGCAAGGAAGGAAAACATGACACACCTAACTGATAAATGCAACTCTGAAAGGTTCTGTCACGGCACAGCAAGAGAAGTTAAACTAAATGAACTAAGTCTTTTCCTACTTCATTCCTAAACATACTGGCTTGCATTCTACAAGTTCCATAAGCAGAGTGCAGCTTGACAAGTAGTAGGACATTCCTGGCTCTCCCTCCCTCTGCAACAGATCCTCATCAACAAAATAGAGGCAAAAATAGAGAGCTACCTGTGGAAGCAGGAAATCAGTTCAAATTACACAGCCTTAACCAATAAAGTGCCCTTCCTTCATTGGAAATAGACAATAGAACATAAGCCATTAACTGGAAGTTCAGATCAGACTTCTTTCACTTTGTTTGGTATGTAGGATGAAATAATTAGCTTTTTTACTTACCTCAGGTGCTGCCAGCCGTTTTGGCCAATTTGTATTCTCCAGTGACTCTACATAGCTTATCATTAATTCCGCAGCCCTCTGCCACTGACTTTGCAGAAGGGCATCCTGTATGTACCTTAAGCAGTCCTCTTTAGCCTTCTGAAAATCTGAGGGCCTTGGGCCTGTGGTTGCTACAAAAACATTTCCATTTTGCTCATAAATGTTGAAAAATTGTATTTCCAATGTACTTATAGACTTTAGTAGTAGTTCACAGAAAAAAGATGTAAAACATGCATTCAAAAATGTATTTTGCAACTATTGGAATCCAGACACAAATATTTTATTTTGTTTTGAAATATAAATTATGCAATGACTCCATCTAACTGCCTGCCAAAGCACCCATTTTTCTGATGCATTTGTATATTCATAGTGCAATCCTAAGGAGAAATACTCCAGTCTAAGTGCATTAAAATGAACGGGTTTTGTCCTCAGGATTGCACTATGTCAGTCACATAACACCAAGCAAAAAGAAAACTGTTTCTTCAAGATATCATACCTCTTGTTTCTCATGAGCATGCAAGCATTCCTGGCAAAAGTAATTTTCTCTTGAATCACATGGATTAAAATATGAAAGAATCTTTCTTAGTGAACAATCTCAGCAGAAGTAACAATCACAATTCTGGGCTTACAGTCTTAAACAAGGAACCCCATCATTCACTGCAACCACCTCAACACACCAGAGCAGTTACCTGCAAGTCAAATTTATGAGACTGCTGAAAATTACCCTAGGCATGGAACACCTCAAGCATTATAGAATATGTAGGCATTAGTTAAAATACAGTTACCAATACATTTTAGATCTGTGTGTGGAAGTAAGCATGTAACAGCATAACTGAACAAAAAATATTTAATGCTGGCACTTAGGATTCTGGAATAGTTTTCATCTCTTTGCAATGCTGGCACCTTAAAAGTGTTTGTTTCTAAGGCTCTGAATGACTAATCTTTTTAATTAATTTAATACTACCCTCTAAGAGCTGGCCATAGTGGTAGCTCATCCTGCACAGATTGGCACATGCCAATGAAGCAATACTCATCTTGACAGACCAGTGGTCTGAGATATAAGGAAAGTCTGTATGTGTGTTGTTTGTGCGTATGCGCACACACACATATATGAATTCGCCTTAAAAGGCTGCAACTGCTATTTCCATCCTCCTAAGGTTCCCCCCCATATCTCTTCCAGCAGCTGTTGCTAGCAGAATTTAATTTTGCCCCTACAAACAAGAAAAGTGGATAGAAAGTCACAGCAGCACCTTGCAATCCACACAGATGATCAAACTTACACGGATGTTGGAAATATCTTGGGAGTAAAGGTAAATAAATTCTGGGATGCTGAACCTCCCTTATTGTTCCCACAGATGCACCCTCAGTTTCTTGTTCTTTTGTAGATGCCTGCTCTTCTTCCCTTCTCAGTTCCTCAACAATACTGTCCATTTCTGTGAAGAGGAAACAAAATACATATATATGTTCTGAGCAAAATTAGACTAACAGTGTACAGAGTTCTCTTAAGGAAAAAAACAACAATGTGCTGCTCTTAATCACAAAACTAGTTTTTAATATTTTATGTCTATATTTCTATACAAGTAGTGGAAATGTAAGTTAATTAAAGGTGAAATCCTATGCACATCTTCCTGTGAGGAAGTTCCACTGAACACAATGCAACTTACATACTTACAATGCAACACAAGTCAGGACTGCACTATAAACAACCTGCACAAGGTCACCTTAAGAATTAGTGTGTGGATACTATATATGCATACACAGTTTAGGGTTGGCTCCACAACACTGCATACAAGGCTATTCACTCCACGATTTCACTTAGGGTGACCACGTGCCAGAGGGAGCTTGCTGCGCACAGGTCCAGTGAAGTGAATGGGCTTACAGAGCATAATGCTGTTTAGGATATCACTGTAAATGAGCCATGCTGGAGAAAGTTATTATGGCACTTTCCATTAAAACAAAAGCTCGCTACGCAGGTTGCATTGCAAACAGACTGGCTGGAATCAAACCAAACTCTGGGCTTCGATTAGAAAGAACCTTTGCTAAATCAGTTGTGATCACGAACATGCGTAAAAATATGGTACTATCAGGACATCCTAACATTAAAGCCTCCAGGTGGCATCGAAGAACTACATTTCCTGGAAACTTCCCACCCTGCCATATAGCAGTTATGGCGGGAGAACGGATTGCTGCTTCATAGGAAACGCTCTTGGTTTACAGATGCTGTTCCTACAGCTCAATCTACCTTCTTACTCGTCTTCTGCCGCTTCTCTTAGTAGACAGCTCATCGGACGAAACAAGCGCTTAACTAAAATAACGAGGCCCTTACAAGGCAGTTTTTTGTAAGTTTACAAGGCACAAGTGAGCTTATACATACCACATAACCCCTTCCGCCTTTGAGAGCGCACGCGCGAAATTGGCGTTCCCGAGTTAAGGGTTGGACGTCGCAGCTTTTCCGCCCCCTTGTGACCAAGAAAAGGAGTTTATTTTACTTGACGGATGCTGGTCTTTGCGTGGGTCTGAAATTCTGGGATGCTGCTGGTGCTGGACATGGGGAGAGAGTGTGGTTTTTACTTCCTAAACTTAGGATGGTTGCCAACTTTCGGCTGGGGGATATTTGGAGATTTTTTGGGAGGGAAGGGACAGATCTCAGCAGGGTGTAATACCAGAGTCAACCTTCCAAATTAGCCATAATGCCAGTAAAGGCGTCTGTCTGTCAAATTAGCCATTATTTTCTCCAGGGCAATTTATCTCTGTTGCCTGGAGATCAACTACAATTCCAGGAGATCTCCAGGCCCCACCTGGATATTGGCAACCCTAACTAAACTCATCAGTCATTAAGTGGAAACTATAAGAGATGGCCGAATGACAAATTACTAGTGTTTTCTTGTTTGCTGCGAACTCCCGAGTTCTGTTTTAATAATACAAAATACGTTTTTATACATCACAGCTTAAAAACAAACTGCAGAAGTGTTATAATTGCCCTACCACAGTTTTACACCTTATGTTTCCAGTTTCGTCTTTAATGAGGCACAGCTCATTTCATCAGATTTCCCTGCATCAGACTGCATGGCTTCCCCTCTGATATTCTTACAAACTGCTTGTATGAATATTAACTCCCATTGAATGATGTAGGAGTGTGTCCTAGTAATACTGAGCAATGGGTTATAATGAACTTACATCCATAAGTAAAGCCACCTAATTTGGCTTCTATTGACTTGCTACCTCGTGCCTCATCTAAGACAATCAGTTTTGGTATTGCAAGAACTGCCACCCCCACCCCATTCCTCAGCCTGCTAGGGGCCTGTATGTTTCTGTTTGCATATGTGTGGGTTCAGATGAATTGGGGTTTTTTTTTCATGTTTTCAAAGAAGATATTTCATTTTTCCTTATTTACTCAATCTTGAAATCCAGTTTGTACTCAGGATCAGTCAGTCTAGTTACATCTGCAACATTTCTCAAAAGCTACTAAGTGCTGACTTTTAGACACTGCCAACATGCCCCAAGATGCAGTCTGTTGTAAGACTGCCCCAGGTTAATGAAATTAAACAGGGCACCAGTGACACTTCAGAAATTTACAAAATTAATTCCAGCATAATTTTTATTAGCACACATTCATTTAGCAGATGCAGTTACATCCAATATACCAATAACAGAATAACATGAAAGAGTTATTTCAAAAAGAAGCCAGAAGGCCTAGTTCTTCATTGCACAGGTGTGTGGTGTTACACCTGAGAGGTAACATCTGGGTCCAATGGCAGCTGGAAGACCCTTGCTCAAGTAAAAAAGCCTTCATGAAATGGCCAGAAACACTATATATGAATAACATAGGGTTGTGAAATCACCTGACAACAGTGCCTTTTATCATTTATAGAGGCTAGAGCCCAGCGATATCTTAAAGACTTAACAAAATTTATTTCAGCATAAGCATTTGTGAGCCAGACTTCACTTTTGTTAGACACATTAGAGTGTAAATCCATCAGGCTGATTTAAATACAGAAAAGGTAGGATTGGGAGTGTTGTTAGAGATGCCAGCTCAAAACAAGATGCAATACAAAGACAAATCACTCAAAATGAGTGTGATACACTCTCCGTTGTGGTTAAATAGGCAAAATGATAGTACAGAATGAAATAAGGAAACAGAATAGTCTCCACAAAAGAGAATTCCATGAACCAGAGTTTCACAAGTCCATCCTAAGCCTCATTAACACCTTGCTAAACCCATTGACGTAGAAATATTTTACTCCGCTTAGGATTGTGGCGTTTCTAAGCAGGTCTATTAAAAATATCCTATTTCATTCAATGGGGCTTATTCACAGAAAAATGTTCTTATGATTGCAGCCTAAGAAGTGGTCAAAACTTATAAAACTTATACCAAACAAATGATAAAGCAGGGAATTAGGATCAGGAGGTGTATATCTCATGGCATGCTCTTCCTGTTTGTACAAAGATAATATAAACTAGTAGGGGCTTGATTTCCCCTCCTGGTTTTGTTTTCCATGGCAGATTTCCCCTTCTAATTCATACAGACTGCCTTCAACATTCTATGTTCCTGATGTGTTATGAGCATGCTTAATGTTCATGAAGCCATTTAAGTTTCTTTTTTTTGGGGGGGGGGAATCTTTTCAATTTTCTAATTAATATTTTGTGTGTACCTAGGAAGCCCCACAACTCCTCAGGGGTCAAATTTAATCTCTACTGCACACATGGAACTCTATTTCTTGTTATCCATCTCACTTCC